>NC_088171.1:123464532-124664532 GCF_028769735.1 Zonotrichia leucophrys gambelii | reverse complement strand
TAGCTTGCAAGCACTCACATGACAGCCAAAGACACGTATAAGATGTAAATTGTCACAATGTTTTAAGTGCATTATTAAAGAGACATCTAAGAGCACAAGAACCTGCGTTCTCACATGTCTGAGGATACTGGAATTTGCTGTTTGTAGCTGAGACTGAGAAAGGTCACATAACCAGTCTCCTCAGAACATCCTGCCAGCAGACAGAGCTTTGAAATGAGCCACTGTGCTGGCTCCTGAGTTTCTGCATGTATGTACCAACTTCATGATTTCCAGCAGGGTTCATCTCATCTCATCTCATCTCATCTCATCTCATCTCATCTCACCTCATCTCATCTCATCTCACCTCATCTCTGCGGCATGACTACTTAGGAATGGCCCTTTGCTTCACAAAGTCCCAATCCCTTTAACTCAGGGAAGGGGATGTGAGCTGCTTCTCCTCAGTCTGACCAGTCTTTCTAGATGAAAGTGTGCTAAGAGCCCACCTTCAGAACCACAAAAGAGCATTCACTGTCAGGGTAAGACAGGTACAGCCCACAGCAGCAGCTAGGAAGAAAGGTAAAGTAACAATAGCTAAATTTCATTTGCACTTCCCCCATCCCACAGACAAGCTGTTTTGAAAGATTATTAAGGTAGAAAAGGTTACAGTGAAGGGAGGAGTTGCTGAGATTCTCACAAGAGACAGATAACAATGTTTATTCTTCTCAGTATTCCCTATACAGAGAGAGGCAGGATCAAGTCATGATGCAACTGGATTATCTTTTATCAAGCCTCCATATCAACAGAATGGAAATTAATAAATTCTAAATACATGTTTTTGTTCTATTAAAAACTCAGTATGGACAAATGTAAGTGCACTAAAGTAAGCACCATGTGTAGATCTGGACCTGCATCATATGGGATTTTTAGCAAAAAACAAAACCCAAACGAACAGAAAACCCAACTCTAACTGGATTACTTTATTTAAATAGAATTCTTTGCATGAGCCAAGGCTGCAGGATTGGGCCCTAAGAGTTTAGAAGTTTGGTTTAGTGATAGGTACTTTTGTTTGTATTGTCAGTGAAATGTTTTTTCTTTTTTATATTAGTGAATTGATATGACTTCCATAAATAACAACAAAAAATAGCCAGTTATAGGGATAATGATGTCTAATAGCTAGTTATTAAAATTGTGCCTCAGTAAGAGTCACTTAAAATTGGGTGCTATATGACCTTCAGCATAAAATTGCTTTATATATGGAATACTGCATACTAAGAACATAGTGAATGAGAATTTGTAAATACAGACACTTGTTTATTTTATCCATTGTTTTATAATGGAAAAAATACGTGTTACTGGAATATCTCCAAGCAAAGTTCTTTTACATGGTGTTCTAGCAACAAAGAGTGTTTTCTGGACAACTATTTGAGTCTCTGATCACTGACACAGAACAGCAAAACATCCTCAGAACACTATGAGCTTGTGCAAAGACAGACTTAGGACCGTCCTGGCTATCTGAGAGTGGATATAGGTGAATATCCTGCAAAGTTCAGCTCTGTGGGCACAGAGAGCAGTGATTCAATGACTGTGCCATGTACACAATGCATGGAGTCAGTGCATGCAGACTTCTGAGATGGCATTAGCTAAGGCTTGTTCGCTATATGAAGAGTTATTTGGCTTGCTACCTGTTTGAAATCAGAATTTTTTAATCAACATCACTGCAAACACTGAAATACTGTAGTTTTGCAGAATGTATGTTCCATAAATTGTAGTTTAACTGTAATTGCAGGGCTTTTTCTACTGTTAGAGCAGTTCAGATCCAACACTAAATTGCATTTTGTAAATTAACAAATGCCATTAAATTCCTCTCAATATTTTGTGATAGCATACACAAGTTGATGTCATTTAGTCATACCTTTGTTCCAAGAATCTTCATCAGATATTTCCATAGCCAATTCTGCTTTTGGCTGCTGAAAGCACAGTAGGCAATTATGGTTATTTACTGTAAATGTAGAAAGTTTTATGTAAATATTTCTGGGGGGAAAATGCTACATGAACATATGAAGCAGTTATCTAAAAGTAAGAACATAGGCCAATAATAAAAAATGCAGGTTTTATTTATGTACAGTAGCATCCTAATATTTACTTGTTTATATGCAGAAGAAAAATCATATGATTCTGTACTGTATTCTCTGAAAGCATTTTAAAGAGGCTCTGCCATTTTCTCTGGTTATTATATTTGCAAATAACTCAAATTTATTGGAAATCCATGTAAATTATGTCAAATGGGAAACGTTACATTGCAATGAAATTAATTTAATTCAAAAATCCTGGCAAAATTCGTTGGATTAAAATCTATATATAAATTCAATAGCCAGACAGAATAAACCACAATAAATAAGCTTTGTCCTTTGTTTTAGTGGTTGGTTGGTTGGTTGGTTGGTTGGTTGGTTTTCAGCTGTGCTTCTTTTAGTTGTTTTATTAACAAATATATTATTCAGTCCTTGCAGTCACTTCATTCTGCAGGTCTTAAAACCTGCATTATTTTATAGAATTCTGTTTGTTCTAGGAATTTTGTGCTGATTTCATTATCTGACAAGAACTACTAAGACTTCTTTGTGATATATAGCACCTTACTCCTCCCAAAGCCACAGTCCTGTCAAGATTCAAGCATGCACACAACAGTACCAACTTGAAGTTGTCTCTGACTAAAGCAGTGCCATGAATATTGGCACTATGCTCTCTAATGCAGGTGAGAATATTGGGTTTGAGCCTTTCAAAGTTGTGCAGCTTTCAGCATTTTTAAAGTTGCAATTACCAGCCCTATGGATTATCCTCTGAAATTGCCATGGCATTTGATTCCTTTTCCTTTGTAATAGATGCTCTCTAGGTAATGTTCCCCATCCATTTGCTGCACTGCTCTATCAGTAGCAAGACTCATTTGTGTAGAAATACTTTTAAGAGCATCCTGAAGCATTTCAGAGGCAGGTGACAGGACCACTGCTGAATATGTAACACAGATTCTGCTTGTAAGTCTAACACAAAGAAATGTCATTTTTAAGCATATAACTGGAACAAGGTCCCTTTGTACACTAGAGCATAAGGCTAATTTTAGGTTTTACCTAGACTTTTGGGGCTTGCACTCTCCATGACTTGCACCTTCCTCCTCATTATCTTTAATTACAGATAGTAAAAGCTTTACCCACTTAATACTAAGTAGTTACTGATGAATGGGTTCCTGGAAAATTCACAGTGCAGACAAGTATTAGTTACACCAAGCTAGGAGACTGAAGAAATTAGACAGACAAGTATCTGTTCATTGTCAAAGTGATGGCTTTTTAATGTTTAATCTGGGTGAGTATATTTTAATAGTCAAAAGATACAAGGTTATAGGTCAAATAGAGAATTTGTGAAAATAAGGAATATTTCATGTGCAAAATCATTCAGGATCTGATAAGTGTAAAAGAAGATTGCTTTTTCCTGAACATTTGTTCATGGGCTAAGAAGCTGCAAATTATGCAATTTGATATAAATTTTGTATTAAGTAACTGTTGGATATTATCCAATACAGGCTGTTCTTCAGGGAAAAAAAGTGCATGCAGCATTATTATCAAGAGAACTGTTTCACGTATTTTTTTTTTAATTCTTCATTCTGAACAGTTGCTATCAGCCATAAAATTGCTCTATTACTATGGTTAGCTTCATGTTTCAGGCCAACCACATAGAACTATAAATGTGGCTGGTTGAAATATTGAACAATTTTCCCAGATTCTGGCTACTCATATAGCTGTGTGGAGACACTTGGGAACAGAAAGTACCAGCATCTTTGTTCTCCATAAGCTTTGACATGACTTAAAAGTAAAGCTTTAACCTGATGGGAGCTTGGTGTGTAGTCAAGAGTATACTGCAGTGACACCTGGTGTTTAAAGTAGAATTAGCCCTGTGAAGTGTGGCTGACAATTTACTTTTAATTGGGTACACACTCACTGAAAGACTCCCAGTTGATCCTGTGTTCATGGAGCATAGCATTATGTTGAACTACAAAGCACTGGAGCTAAAGAGTGCCTTGACATTGCTTCATAGAAAATGTGTCTGACAGATTTGTTTCAAAAGCCCAAAACTACAGTGGCATGATCTTCCTTGCACTGTAGCTGGCAAGACACTTCTGCACTACTTCTTCTCAGCTGGCTATTACATAAATGAGATTGACCTTTCATATAACTCACACGACTGGAATTTCTGTGCAGCCTTTGTGGAAGGACTGATAGGCAAGAACAGAGAATTGTCAGTTCAGGCAGAAAACAGGGATCCTGTGTGTGTCGTGGTGCTAGAAAGCAAATTAGAGCTAAAACAGATTCTTCTGAAACAGCTCCTACTAAAGAGCTTATTGACCAAAGTAGTCAAGATCTGCATATTTACTGATGTGACTGAAATGGCATGTAAATCCCATTATCAGTTAATGTAATTAAGGATTATTAGGATAATTTAAGATAATAATAACGAGGATCATTATTATTCAGGATTTCAGTTTGCCACAAGATGAAATAAAAAATAAGATCTGGTTGCAATCTCTAATTTGGGCTGATGAAGTATTTCTATTATGCAAAATGTTTGTGTCACCTATTTCAAAAACCACAAAAATGCTCCACATTTATGTAGTTAATCCTTGAAATTTGGCAAGGACAAAACTCTAAGGCCAGCATTCTGGTTTTCCTTTATGCCACAAAATTCTCTTAAGGGGTTGTCTGAGCTACAAAAGTCAGATTATCCTAAAAGTCACTGGTTTTTTTTCTTTCCTTTATTTTTCTGGAAAATTATGGGAGCCTGTAAAAACAAACAAATAAACACAAACCTGAACTTTCTAAGGCTGCACTGAGGCTCCATGTCCACCAGCAGATAGCCAAGCCTTGTCCAGCAGATACTTGAAGGCTGGCACTCAAACTAGCATTCAGAGGTCTTCCTAATTTCTCAGCTGCTGCTTATTTTCAGCAGCAAAGTACAAAGATAAAAAAGGGTTTGGGCAAAATGAAGTCTGGATGGGTTCTGAAGGAAGCAAAGAGCTGCTGCTCCAAGTAATGTAATGAATCTTGCAACCCAGCAGCAGAGCCACCACTGTGCTGTTTCTAGGTGAGAGGGCTGAGGCTGTCACAGACTGGAGGAGAGTTATCAGTAGCTTGTCCTTAAAACACACTGTTCCTTGAGAACTCCTTCAGGTCATTTTAGAAGATAGGAGGGATGCTTGCTTTCCCCCAGTTTTCATGCACCTGTCCAAGTCATCATGATGATCCAAAGATAATCAAAATGCAATGTCATGAGCCAGCTCCCTCAGCATTTTTGGGTGCATCCCACTGGGATCTATGTCCATTTTATTTAAGTATTCTGTAACCTGATCCTCTTCCACCTCACTTACGTGCTCCTTGTGTCAAACTTTCCCTCTGTCTCCAGGTCCTTGGATTGCTGAAAGTAGGTTTTTCTAGTAGAGACTGAGGTGAAGAAGGCATTCAGTATCTCAGCCTTTTCTGTGTCCTGTGTCACCAGGCCCATGCCACCTTCAGCAGCAACAGGCTCACATTTTCCCTAGTCCTCCTTTTGTGACTGATTTAATTACAGAAAGCCTTCTTGTTGCCTTTGACACCCCTCACCAGATTTAATTCTGGTTGGTCTTTGGCTTTCCTGTGTCTTGCCTGCTTGGACAGCATCTCTATATCTTTCACAGGTCTCCTGTCCCTGCTTTAACCTTCTATATACTTCATTTTTGTGGTTTAATCTTGCCAGAAGCTCCTTGTTCATCCATGCAGGTCTCCTGGCATTTTTGCCTGACTTTCTGCTCCTTAAATGGACCCCTGTTTACCTTGGAGGAAGTGAAGCTTGAATATCAATCAGCTTTCTTGGATCCCTCCAAAGCCTTATCCCTTTGGACTCTTTCAAGCAGATCCCATACAGCCACCTCATTCACCAAATGAGAGGATTTTTGGGAAAAGTAGTATTGTGACCTTATTTACAATGACTTTACTTGCCCAATCAGGTGTGGGGTTTTTGCCCACAGAAACTGTTTCAGTAGTTCTAAGCATAAAAAAAATAGCACAAAACTGTATGAAGTATGTGAAGTTATTTGTAAATCTGAGGTTTCTTTCCCTCCAGATTTTGCAGCTTAGGTAACACTTGAAGGTTTGGTACATGATTGAAAGATGTTGATTGCCACTTGTTTGTGACATGTCTGCAGCTGGCACTATAAAGACTGGTAAGTGGAAGGATAAGATGACAAGTATCTCATCCTTTATAATTTGCAGCTAAAATACTCATTGGGCAGATGAGTGCAAAGAGATGAGTGGGAGCAAAGTCCATTCTCTGCTGTTCATTGTAATAGGTTTTTTATGATACTCTAACAGTGAGATTACTTTTTACCATGGCTCCCAAATTTCCACTAGGTCCTCCTGGGTTTATCTACAGTGCTCTCCAATACACATGGTGTCTGGCAAGCCTCCTAGCCCAGGCACAGCCTGCTTCTGCAGCCCATGTTACCAGAATATACAGTCAGCTCTGGGATAACATCTCCTAAGCTGCCTCAGCACAGCTCCAGCCTTGTTCCTGGCAGGCCCAGGTCCAAGCCTCAGCTGAGGAGCCTGCACAGAACCACACAAGCCCATGGAGCTTGTATGTATCTGCACAAGCACTGCAGTTTGGCCACAACCTAGGTAATTACCACAAAAGGGAGATAAATAGGTGGGTGTATTTCTTTAACTATGTGTATGCATGGCTGTCAAGGGGAGAGGAGAAGAAAGAGCAGCGTCACAAGTTTGAGATCACATAACTTCCCTTGTCAAAGCTTTTCTTATGCACCTTTCCACTTGGAATTGTCTGAGCAATGGCCTATAGTGAAAATTGGCCTGAAACTCTAGACAGAAAGATTTCAGGTTGTTTGTGATCATTTGTGTGGTTCACAGAGCAAGAGAGTTTGGAAGTGAGAACTCTCCCACTGGAAAAGTGTGAGCTGGAGGCAATACCACCATGAGGTGCTACAGCAAGAGGTACCCCCTTCATGAAGAGAACATGGCCTGGGGGCTATCATGCACCTTTCAGCCACATATATGACAAAATTAAAACCAAAATTACTGTCTTGGTGCCTGGGGTGGCTGTACAAGCATGTTCTTAATAAATTAAGTAATTTTAGGTTAAGCTAAAAAGACCCCTTCAAAAAACAAACTCTTCCTTTTTGGACCCAAGCTGAGTAACTTTCTATTTGCTTTCAAAAAAAAAAACCCAAAACACTTTAGCATGTATGGAGGATATTCATGAGGCTATTATAGCCCTAGATGGTTACCACAAAGTAAGAGCTGAGTGTTTGGGTTCCCTACAGCACTAAGGGAGTTAGGTAACTTCAAAGGAGTCTCCAACAGGCAAAGTACTGAGAACAAACCACTTGAGGCAGTCACTGAGGAACACAGAGATGATATTAAGGGTTTGCTCACCCAACGTAGGATAGGCAGGTACTTCCTGGCAGTCATCTTTCACAGACACAAACCATTCCAGAATGTTCTGACAGCTTGTGTCTTGAAACCTCTGTGTTGGGTGAGATGATGACAACTACTATTTGTAGCATGAAAAAATTAGCCTGAAGAAATAGTTAACACATGTTCTCTTCTGGAGAAGTGCAATATGAACTCGTTCAGAGCCTAAGCAACCATGACCACATCCGTATGGGGAGCACATGTCCTTTCAGTTAAACACAGCTCTATTTGTGCACCATTGCCCTCTTGGCAAATCTGCATCAATCCAACACTTTAAAGCATGTGTCATCTCCATAATAGTATGGTGGGAAATATAAAGTGCTGGGTACACTTTAGGCTGCATTCAGAACTGATTTAGAGGAGTGCTTGAACTCATTTGAGATTACTATCTGATCAGGCCAGGTCATCTCTCATGGATAACACGATGTCCAGATTTCCTTTTGGTATTTTAGAAATAGCAACAGAAACTGCATTTGGAGGGATTTGTCTCCAGTGATGCATGCAATTTTCATACTGCAGGAAGAAGAAAGTTGCAGCACTGACAGCCACATGGTGCCATTTGAAATGTAGTTAATTCATGATTAAGCTAATTCATTTGCTCCTCTGTAAAGCAGATCTGCAACAAAGGAAAATAATAAGAATGCTATCCCATTACAAAGGATTCTTGCTACTTATTCTTCACAGACACAGAGATAGTTTAAGGTAGGTGAAAAAATTACAGGAATTTTAATCAGACAGACTTTGTCAACATCTGCCATGTTACTACACCCAGCTTGTAGATTTGACACCAAAGGCCTATCAAGTAAGTGCTCTTGCATGTTTGCTTTTCCTCACCATACAGAATATGTTCTCTTTTTCCTAGAAAGCTGCAAGCCCTTGGCATGATTGGCTCTGAATCCATCAGTGATCTCCACAGGGTCCATAACTTCAAATGCTCTTCTTCCTTGCATGCAGGTTTTGGGGCCGTCTCCTAACTTTTCTCAGGGCTGTTTAATTTATGGGTTGTACTCAGTGTCAGAGCAGAAATAAAAACTTTGCCATTAAGCTGCCTAATTCCCTAACTCATTCCTGTCTCTGATCAACAGATTCAGTAGAAAAAGGATGTGAAGAGAGGCAATCCCCAGAATCCCTGGGCTTGGACAGCTTTAGCACACTTACTGTTTATACAACATGCATCCACTTGTAGGAAGAGCCACTAGTGAACAACTTCTGTTCCTGCTCTTTTTACTGAGTAATATTTGTTCTGCCAGGGACACACCCCTCACTCCAGTGACCACGAAAGAAGGCATGTGTCCCAGAGACAATTTGGACCAGCATGGGTATCCAGGAAGATTGCCAAGTGTTCTGTTCCTAATGGGAAGAAAGTGGGTACTGCAGGGTACAAGAAACTCTATTCTTTGTGCCTGACGAGGTGGAAGAGCCAGAAGGGGAAGAGAAACTATGGGATACAGAATGTAGTTGGGATCATTTTCATTTCTAAGACTGCAAAGCTGAATTTCAGTCTTGGGTCCTGGCAGATATGCAGGGCAGCAAGCACCCTCCATACAGACGTCTCAGAGTTCCAGGAGGTTTTGAGTTCAAAACAGTGACTTCAGCATTCAATAGCCCTGGCAAGCACTAAGAGAAAAAAATTGGCATGTGTTAAGGATCTCAAAGAGAGGGGGAGGGAGACTGCTGCCAAAAGCTCTCCATTTTGAACTTAGTTTTTCTCAGAAACTCAGTTTCTACTGCTGTTCATTAAAGCCGCAATTTCTATACCTGAGGGAAAAAAAAGAGGCAAAGGATAGGGAGAGAAAGAGGCTCTTAATTTTGAACAACTGTTCACTTCTTCCATTCCCACCCTCAGGTTTTGATGGTACATTCTTAACTGAAATAATTATTGACCATACTTCCCAACTTGAGTTTGGTTTAGGCAGAAACAAAGGCATTTTTGGCAATTAGGCTTAATCTAGAAACTGAAAACAAAGCTCAGTGTTTCTTAAAAACAAACAATGTTCTTATTGTTTGTTAAGGGAGGTTGTTTTTTTTCCTCTGGTGCTATTTTGAGTTCTAACATGTCTATTGTATACAGGCTGGAGCATTCACTCTGATTGTTTACAACAATTTTTCTGGTGTTGCCAGGCTTTTCTTCTATGAAGCACAATTTTGTAGGCAATGTACAAAACAAGCTGCAGTGTAAATAAACGAAATATGTGTGAAAAGTGTTGGCTCAACACCCCTCAAATTTGTCTCTAGCTCTAAAACTGTCATGAGGGCATTAAACACTCATGACAACTTGAAAGCACAGTAGGTAGCTCCTTGGATTAAATTTTAAAGGATTGTTTCACTTGTGCAAATTTGGAACTGAAAACATTTCTCTAATTTCCCTGTCTTTAGGGTAGGCTTTGGTGGCTGCCCAGAATTCATTTTGGGTCTGCTGAGCTCACTTGAAAAAATTCAACATCTGTTGTTGCTACCAATATGTCTGAGACCACTGATTTTAGCACTGGAAGGAGACTTTTTTGGTGTGGTAGCTGGAAACTGTTTTTCTGGGTCAACCATATGTGGCTGACCACACCTGGGAGCTATCAGGGGATAGAAGCACTTTGTACCATTACATCTTCATGTTCCACACTAAAGGCCTATCTCCTGTACTTGATGCACATCTGAGAGGGCCACATGGTCATGGGACAAAACCAATGGGTTTTTGACTCATTAAACTTTTGTGGGAATGGGTTAAACACTACAACATCTTACTGTGATGTTGGTACTGTGGAGAAACAAGCAAAAAGTGAAGCAATGGGGAGTGCTCTTATTGTCAGTACCCTCACCCTCAAAGACAGTTTGGTATGTGGCTACAGCACAGCAAGCCCCCCAGCCATGTAATCCATCACACACACATCAGACAATTTGCCATGTGCATGCAAGTTCATACGCATAACACAAGGGAGACTCCAGAGAAAAACTTTGCACAAAATATTGGAAAAAAAAAAAAACTTAAATCACTGAATCATATCGTTGTATTGCAAATTCTCCCTACTAACTTAATGATCAAAGTCAGAGGTCAATAGAGAGGAGCTTGTGTCACCCTGTGCTGTGCCCCTTTTCACAACTGTCACATGCTCATTCCTGCAAGCCTGGGGACAGCCACTGCAATCCTTGATGATAGCTATGGCACAGACACATTTTCATTTCTTGTCATAACCAGACTGGTGTAAAAGTTAGCCAAGAAACACAGCTCTTGTGAATGGGTGTGTCTCATCTCCTCCACATGCTAACACACACCTTCCCAGCATCAGTGAAAAATCTGACTGAAATGCACCACCACAAACAGACAAGAACTCTGTCACATATTTAAAAGCTGGGAAATTTGTTACAAATCATTACTAAAACAGAAAATAAAAGGTATATTAGCAAAGCTTATAAATTTCTTACTAGTATGGATGCCACAGGTAAGGACTGCCCCAACATGAGCAGACTCAGGCTTCTCTGTGAGCAGTTTCTGAATGTCCAAAAGTAGTCATTGCTGGAATTACCCTCCTCTGGATCTGATCTGAAACAATTAGGCTGGCCCCCAAAAAGGTTCAGTAACTCAGAAATTATGTTTGGTTAGACTGTATGATCACACAAGCCATCACAGAATGTAAGATCCTTTTCTATTTATCAGTTGCTTAAGACATGGTTAATAACTACCCAATTTTCTGATGAGCTGCTGAAAAACTGTGTTCAGGACCTCTCAGGAGTGGCAGTTCTGGAGCATCTTAGACTGCCTTAAGAAAGAGGTCAGCTGCGCTGTGACACCTAACATTAGAAAGAATCAGGGCTGCTGCCCATGGGATTTCCAAAATAGAGCATGTCCATATGCGAGGTGGAACACGGGCACAACACATCCAAAACTTCATGGAATACTCAGATTTTCTGAAAGGCTGCAACAGATCCTGTGGTTCCTGGAGGTGTCAGAGGCATTGTGTGTGCTGCATGGCTGATCTGCCCATGTGCTGGATGTAGATGAGTTTGACCAAAACAAGAGTTGTATTGTTTAACTCAAACTGACATGGACTTTTCAGCGCATGTTTTCTCATGTTAGTCCAGTTTCCTAACCAGAATTCTAGTCATCTCCCCAAACGAACATGGGAATTTACTTTCAATATGTACTTTTCCTCTTCTATAGAAAGCTAAGAGAGTTGCTTTGCTTCTGGAGAGAAGGAAGCTTTCCAGGAAGGAATTGCAGTGAATTGCTTGAGGAAACCAGTGGCCTGCCAAACTGGGGATTTCAAAAGTGAAAGAGAAATGGATTCCTCCTCCTCCTCCTTTTTCCTTACTACTAAGTCTAAAATAGAAAGTTCAAACCATAGTGAGACATATTTTAAGACTTAGTTTAAGTCTATTTTTAAGCACTGAATAGTTGTATTATTTTTCTATTGTAAGAACTATTCAATTAGCAGAGACCTGGTAAAAACTTTATTTTTCTAGGTACTACTTGTTGTGGTTCAGCAATACAGTAAAACTGAGACTAATTTGCTGTGAATGCTGGTGCACTAGACCATGAGGCTCTGTGTCAGTAGAAAGCTGCATGTGACACGCAGATTACAGGCTATTTTTTATTGTCAAACTCAATTCTTCATTCAAACAAATACATTGTCAGAACCCTAATTATTTCTGTTAGAAGCACTGCAGCTTGTTATAAAGGGGCATAAAGTCTTTCTCTGCAAATTCTTGATCATCGCATTACAATTCCAAACCATTTGTGAAATACACCATTTAATTTACAGCCTGTTTCTCTCCATGTGGGCTCTGATTACAGAATCATCAATCATTACAGAGTATTAGCCCTATGATGAACCATGCACTGGTTGGTTTTTTTTCACTCTGGTCTGAAATTAATGCCATTAGTTTTTTCCTCATTATCTTCTGTTCCTCATAATTGCTGACAGGCAAACTGGAAAATCTTGCCTTCCATTCAATCATCTTGCTCTTTTCAGCAGTGGAAACTTTGGGCAGATACAGTAACAATCCTTCTGGCTTCATCTCGTATTACAAAGTTTTTAAATTCTTCATTATCTACCAAATGCTCTGTGCCTGCATTGGAAGCTGCTTCCCTGACTGTAACTGTGAATGGAATTCAAGTTTGATCAATGGAAAAATTTCTACAGGCCTAGCACCTGTTGGTACATGTCTATGTGCAAAACTTATGGCTTATAATTATGCTTTGAGGGAAGAAACAGGGCAAAACAGTAATATCTCTTTCCATTGCTGGCATCTTCAGGTCAGGTCAGAACACTGGAATCAAGGTGGCCGGAACATGGTTAGAACTCAAGGACTAGGGAGCTGTGGGGTTTTTTTACCCAAAATGGAAATGCTGGTAGCTGGAAGATGTTTAAACTAAATCAGCAAATGTGAGGGGATCCCTGTGGAGCACAGCTGAAAATTGGTATGTGGAAACCCTAGATCTGGTAAGAAGAGCTGGAGGTGGCTACCTGAGAAGAAAAGACCAGAGCCACACTGCAGCAAAACGTCTATTTGAGTACAAAAACAAGAGTCAGTTTTTTAACATTTCGTAACGATACAAATCCCACCAAGAAAGATTTACTACATCCCTGGGCAAGTAATGATGCAGGGTGACCTCACATTGCTGGGTGGAAGTTCAGACACCACCTTCAGTGAAACCTTGCCCTAGATTTAATAGCCTGAGGCCAGGTATCTTTCCTGACTAACATGATGAACAGCAGGCAGAAGTGATCAGGGGCTCACAGCTCAGGCTGATCTGGCATTGGAGCAAGAGAAGTGACAGAAATCCTTTCAGGCAGGCTTCTCCCCCTGAACACAATCTTTGTGGTTTATTGCTGTGAGTGTAGCACACCCCTGACACAGCTTTCTTGAAAGGTTTTTGTGGCACCCACTTTGGTTTTGTGTTGCTGATGTCAGAGTGTGTTATGTACAGAAGCAAAAGCCCTGGCTGATCATTGGATTCATCAGGGTGAATTTGTAACTAGAAGGACAGTACAGGCCTTTGGAATGCAGGTAAAGGTACTGAGTAGGACAAATCTTCAAAGATTCACATAGAAAAGGTTTCTGAAATACTATGAATATTTATTTATCCTTTGGCATGCATGGACTGGGAGTATAACAGCCAAATTCTGAACAAGGAGCAACTTCATTGTAAAGAAACTACTATCAAGTTAGGCCTATTTAGGTTTTATCAGCCTTTTTAAATACCTCTCTTGCATATTTTATGTCTGTGTTGGTTGATCTGAATTTTCTGTTAACTGAGCTTTTGCTTTTACTCTTTTAAGGAAGTCAGCTTAGTAAATTTCTTTAGTTTAATAAGTAATTCACTGTGCTCATCCATTTTCTGAAACCAAACCCAGCTTTAGAGATTAATTGCTGTTTTCCTGGAACAACTAAAAGAGAAGTCTACTGCTTGATCTGGCAGCAACACAAGGCTTCTGGAATCTGTCCACTTCTGGAAAATTTAACCCAGTGTTTTTTAAAGGTTTATCACTTTCTGTCTTGTACATCAAGATAAAGTAATACTCCTTGTCTTAAAAAATTTTCAGGAAAGAGAAAAAGTCTGACCAACAGTCTTTGAGAAATTTTTTAATTTGTCATTTCTGGATCCTATTTTATTATACAAGGTTTTGTCCAATGCACTGACAGAAGCAATATGATAAACATCAATATAAGACATTGTTTAGGCACAAGGTATTTCTTAGTAATATGAATGACAATAAACCCCAAATTGCAAATAAAAGTAAAGAGGTGAAGGAGAGTTGTATTCAAGGATTAAAACCACAAACAAATGTGTTTATGTATCTCAAAGCAACAACATATGAGTAAAGAGAAGTTTTGAATCTAAACCCTTTTGAATGAAATGGAGAATTTAATAGCAATGGGAAGCAGAACTACTAAGGTATTATCCATTCAAAGGCAGGAACATGCATGAAAATTACTACTAAATCCATTGTCACAAATGTCTTTGAGATCAGTGAAGCAGAGATATTTAGTGACTTGGCATTGCTCAAAACCCACTAATCTCCATGAGCAGACTGAGATTCAAAGCAGACCAGGGAGCAACCCTTTGTTCATCATAATAAAGAATTTGCTGTATTCAAATGAAGTCACAGCAAAGTGGATGCGTGCCAGTGCAGCACCAGTGTTCCAAGAGAAAGGCAAGCTAGGAAATTATAGACCCTTCATCTCAATGTCTGCAATTTGCAAAATAAAGGGTACAACCAAGGAGAACATTTGCAAAATGCATGTGCAAAGGAGTATCATTCTCTGTAATCTACTTGTAGATAACTAGCAAGATGGGTGGTGTTGGTTAACTAATCTCCTTTTTGAAAGAACTATGCTACACTTTAGTTATTAAAACACTTGAAATCATAATTCATGCATCAGGCTGTTCACCTAATGCTCTGTGGCAGAAGAGGTTAATTCTCCTCTAAAATCAGTGCTGTCATTCTATAAGAATTTGACCAAAATGGTAATCTAGGTCCCAAGTCTCCTAAATTTGGGTTTTGCACACAGCTGAACTGAGCAGCACAAAGAGCAATGTGACCACAAAATAGAGACACAAAAGGAAAATGATCCAAACTTTTAACAACTGCTGTGTCAGGTATCTTCAGTACACTTACCTATGTCATGTGTAATTATCCCAAGCCTCTTTTACAAGAGTGTCTAGTTCTCTTCCTCCCTGTCCCAATAAGCTGTCCATCAAAAAGAGTTGTGTTCAAGGAAAGGTTGTGAGGAAATAAGTATTAGAAACAAAATTATTGGCTTCATACACATCTCTGCTATTATTCATTGCGTTGGGGCTAGCTTCCCATTCCTACTACTCCATTCCCCTGCCCTTCAACTCTTCTTCTACTGCCTTCCTCTGCCATTCCTGCTCCTTCTTTTCTTTGTTGTGCTTCCCTGAGCTGCTTCACTCTGCCTTTGTTTTCCACTTTTGTGTTTATCCAAGTAACATGTTCCAAATTACTAATTCAGACAAGGCAGTAGATGCTTCATTAGCTCTAACTCAAATGAAACTCTTTCTCTTATCATCTACACCAAACTTGTGCATTGTGTTATCACCTTTTGGCCAAATATCTTCAATACCAGTAAGACAAAAAGCCTCCAGGAAAACTGGCTTCTCCCTCTGCTCTGTTCCTTGCTGCAGCTCCACTTGTCCCACAATAAAGCCTGACTTGACAGTTCCTTTAAATGGAAAAAAAAATTATACACAAGTAAGTTTGTACTGTAAACACTTGAACCCTTTGTATTTAGCAACATGTTAGTACCCGCAAGGCTTTCTTTTTGCTTACATAAATCATAGATTAAAATACAACACACCTCTACCAAAGGAAGGCAGCAGAACAGAAGAGCTGAAGTGTTTCTATACGAAGCCCAACCACTTACAAACCAAAAAATGAATTCAAAAGACTTAGAAATTCAAGCCAAAATATTACAGTTGAAAAGATAATCACAAAAAAAAAAAAAAAAAAAAAAAAAAAAAAAAAAAGGAAAAAACCCAGAAAGACTTAAAGCACCACCACTTTAAAATTCAGTTTTGGTTTTACAACATCTTCCCTTTGAAAACAAAACCAAAGCCCCAATCTGCCGGAAGAGAAATGAGTGAGATTTAGTAGATGGAACTTAAGACCTTTTCCTGTTTCCCAGGGGGGTTGCTGCAGTTGAATTGAACTTGCCACAGCTATTAGCTGCGGCCTTGGCTGTGTTTCACGTTATGTGTATTGCACCCACATCCCCCTGCGTGTTTAGCAGTACACGCTCACGCTTGTGTTGTGCCTGTAAAGCAGGGAACTGCTCCAGTACAGACTGTCCCAGCCGCGTCCATTTCACAGGGTCCCTGGTTATCAATTTCAGCTCAATAATCATGAGGTGTGACAGGTCCAAGTTTGGGTCATTTTACTCATTTGGCGATTTGAGCTTTTGTATAAAAGTTTCTGAACTTTTTTTCCCTCTCATAGAGGAAGATTACAATGGCTTTATTTGGATGTTTTTTTAAGGGAGCCGAAAGTCTTACACAACCCTCCGGCGTGTAAGCAGCGGGGGCTTTACGGTGTTTATTTATAACTCGCTGTGGCACCGATTACTGCCGAGCCCGAACCGCACGGGGCCACGGAGAGGGGCAGAGCGGAGGCGGCTGCGGGCGGGAGCTGCTCGAAGCCGGGACCAGCGCCCGCCTCCAGCACGGCGTAGGAACCACGCAACAACCACCGCAGCCGGGCCACGGCCCCTTCCCTCCGGGGGCCCGGCCCTCGGGCCGCCCCTTCCGAGGGGCCGGGCGGGACCGGGGCCGTGCCGCGCCCCTCCCGCGCAGCGCCGGGCGGCCCCGCGGCCCCGCCGCGCGTGTGTACGGGCCGCGCTCCGCCGGCAGGAGCGGCGGGAATCCGAGGCAAAAGCCGAACAGGATCGCGGGCGGGAGCATGGAGCGGGGAGCGGGGGCTGCCGCGGCTCGGCCGGCCCTCAGCGCCCGGGGGCGGTGCGGAGAGCGGCCGGCAGCAGCGGCGTCACAGCCAGGGGCATGGAGCTGCGGGGACAGCCCGCTTCCATGCCAGTCCTCTTCAGTGGTGCCTGTCCAGCTCCGGGCTGTGTGAGCTGCTTGTTTACTCGGGATATTTCTGCATGGAGGAGAGCAGGGTGGGGGAGGCAGGAAGAGGTCGGCCGCGTTTCCACATGGAGAGCGGGACAGCTTGATCTCGAAGGAGGACGGGCGAGTAAAGCGGAACAAACAGACTGCTGTGGTCTCGGTCAGCCTTTCGGGGAAAAAAGCGCCATCAAAACTGTCCATATTTCTAGACACTCCCAAGGAGTTCACTGAGGAGTTACTCCAGAGTAACTTCCATTTTTTCAGGGCGCTTTCCTGAAAAAAACACCAGAACAACCAAGCCCAAACAAACAAACAATTCCACCAGCACCAAAAATTAGCTTTTACAAAGCACTGCACTCACTAGAAAACAGGGACACGTTCAACACAGAAAATATCTCCTATCTCTCCTATCTTGTAGTTCACTAGCTGGAGAGGTAGGAGATATTTTTGTGTTGGAATCTTTGATGCGATCCTCAAGTTATCTGGCTATTTGTTGTTTCCCTTAAATTTTGGTTAGTGGTGTTTACTTGGAACCTTGTCAGTGTGGTATGCAAGTAAAAAAATGTGGAGTGCCTTTTTTCAAAGGAAAGTATTCATCTCCAAGATAAAGAATTTATGCAAATAAAAGGATACTATCTTATGATAAAAATAAAATTGTACCCATTGCATAATTTATTGGTGTAAATATTTTTATTGCTGGTGTTGACTTGGAGTTATGTAGTCTTCTTTTTTTCTTGCTTCCACAAGATTTATAAAGGAGTTTCCATGTAAAGAGTGAGTCTGAAAGAAGTTTTATGTGTCCTGTAATATTTATGTTTTGCTGAGTTCCTGATCTAATTTGTTCATTTTGAAAGGAAAAGCTAGTTATTTTCTTCGTAATTGCTACCTCTGCAAATTCAGCTTTGACTTTCAGAATCAATCTGAGTTCCTTGACACTTCACTAAGAATGAGGAAGTTGACATGCTAATTTACAGGGGAAGTTCCACCTGAATTAAGACAATTAATGAATACATTTGCTTAAAATAGCATTTCAATTATCATCTTTCATTTCCTATATCCTTCCTTTAATTCTGGTGTCATTTCAAGGATTGTTATTCACACACATTGCTGTTACCCCACATGAATAAGCACAAACAACATAGAAACTCCCTCAAATAGCTTTGTGTGTGCATGTGTGTCTGAGTGTAAGAAAACCCCAACTACATATTTATGGTTATTTCTGTTTTGTGCTCAGAGGCCTATGTGTCCTGTGTGTCTGCTCTCCATGTAGACTCTTTGGGTTTTTTGGTCCTCCACTGCTTTTGTTCAGAAAAAGTGTTTCCTCTCTCTCCTTGCTTTCTTTTTCATGTTCAGTCAGCTAATTAAGTAGGAAAATGTTAGTCTTACCTTTTTCAAGTTCATCTCTTTGTTTTTCTCAGTCTAGTTAATTTGTAAAAAGGGGAACCATAGTCACTGTATTAGCACTAGCATGAAACTCCAGTGAGCTGACCTCTCTTTTCAGGGGAGGAACAAAACCTTTTAAGAGACATAAACATGCAAATCGTGTTAAAGTACTAATGGCAACAGGAAGACCTCTGGGGAGAGGTTTTTAAAAGCCGTGCAGGTCTGGTTGGTGTTTATGCTGTGACAGTCCAAGGATGGACTATCTGGAGTTCCTTTCATTTCTGTACCATAAGGTTATTCAGATCTAGTCAGTATTTCAGGGTGGTAACTGAAAAGTAATGTGTAATATCTGGTGAAGTTTTCCACTTCATTCCAACACATGGCTGGCACTGGGACCTCCTTCAGGCAGAAGGCACAGCCTTGTCTGCAGGGTGGCATTTTTCTGCACAACAGCCAGACGCAGCAGTGACCCCGCGCTCCCCGCTCAGCTGACAAGTGGGGCAGAGGCGTGTCACACAAGCGATGATTTCCCGTACTGAGAAGGGGGTCGGAAGGTTGCCACCTCTCCTTTTGAGCAGCATCTGGTAGACAATTTTCTGCCTAATATTGTCAATCATTCCCTTGTTCTTGAAGGTGCCTGGCTGTCCTCCCAGCTGGAGTGAGAACTTCAATGATCACTAGAAAGCAAAACAAATGCAAAGTTTACAAAGGGAGTGTGGAGAAGGCAGGTCCCCGAATAAAGAAGTTGGCAGGGGCTCAAATGCCTGGGATTATGAGGAAAGTGGAACACACACACAGTTAATGCACATGCTGGTTTGAATACCAGAGCTCAAACAAATACATTTGTTGCACACTAAAAAGAGAAAAGTTAACGACTTGTTGATTAGGTTATATTTGAAAATAAATGTGATTAAATGTGCAGTAAATGGAGGGTTTCTTTGTTTTGTTTTGCTGCTAGACTTTTTAATGGCAAGAACTGAAGCATAGCATCAATCTGGGAGGAGGCAGGTGCAGGAGAGATCTTGCCTCTAGTGACAAAAAGCTGGCATTCATGAACAAGGGGAAAAATATTCAGATATTAAAGAAAATAACAAAAAATGTATTCTTTCATTAAAGGCATGGGAAAAAAGAGAGTAAAATAAAAAAAAAAAAAAAAGGAGAGCTAGCTGAGGCAGGATTCAGGGTGGTCCAATGAAATGCCTGCTGTGATGTAGCCACCTGCTCCTAGGAGGCAAACAGAAGCACACCAGTCTAGTGCTTGTTGGCTGTGGCCAGTGCTCATCCCTGCTGGAAGCTGCATTGCTGACTGATGTGATGGTCCCTGGTGGAAGCAGTTCTGAGACCAGCGAGCAGGGAGGTTACAGAGTAGTGCCTTCTTCAGCATTACAGAAAAATCTCTGCTTTTTGAAGTAAAAGGAACTTGTTCCCTTGATGTGATGTCAGGCAAGCTTTGCCTGCAGTCATGATCACAGTAGCAGCTGCTGAATAGAACAAAATGTCAAACTGATCAGTAAATAATTATATTAAAAATTCAAGGAATACTTAACTGAACAATGGACTAAATGAAATGTTTGTGAAAAATATATATCATAAGACAACTTCACCTGATGCTAATCAGCACAGAGTAGTTAGGGCAGTGCTAGGAAAAGCCAGATTTATTTTTTTTTCTCTGGCTAGTGCAAAGGGCTGCCGAGTGGGCATACTAAAAGAAGTTAGACAATAATTATTCAAGATGAACTGAAAAGCTGTCAGTGTAATTCAGCTTCACTTGCTCTAGAAGAAGTAGAGGGAGATATATATGCTTATATGTACTTATCATTCAAATAGCCTCATATGTCTTTAGAGAGAAATTTCATTTTTGGAAGTATGAACTGATTGTTAAGGTTAGAGGCAAAGAAGCATCTGAAACATTTCTCCTGTGTTGGAGAGCTGTGTGCACAAAGGGAGTGTTGATGTGCACATTAACTTTTAATAAGCTTGGAAATCATTGACATGCAAACAGCTCTTATTCCAGCCAGAGCCTGTACTTGCATTAGAGGCATATTATGCTGTGCTACAATCATGAGATATCTCTGTTGTGCTAAGTGATACCATATTACCCCATGTATCACAAGAATTTACTTGATATCAGGCCATGGCTATGGGTCAGAATTGTTCAGCCGATCACCCCAAGAGTGCTAAGACTGAGTCCTGGGCAAAAAATGTTGATGTGTGATAGTGCATTATGACCTGTGTTTGACTCTTAACTGTTTGTGAATGTAAAGATATAGAAGAAGCCTGTGTCTAGGACTCCCTGACTTCCTCCATAATTTAGCTCCCCTGGGAAGCTCTGGAAGGACAGCAAGGGTTCAGCTTCAGCTCCATTCATACTGCAAAGCCAGGCAGCCTGGAAGAAGTGGAGCAAACAGTCATTTCTATCTTTTATTTGTATCAAATATTGTGAGAGAAGTTATTCCTACTGCAGCTCCAATCTGGCTCACCCGAGAAGTGCTAGAAATCTTTAACCAATCTGTTGTAGAGTTGTCAACACCGGCTTCTCATTGCATTTGATAACCCAACGGGAATAAAAAACATTAGCAGCTCAGATTACTAATGGAAAGTCAGCCTTCTCTAAACCCCTTCCTGGGACTGACCTGGCCACCAGCCTACTGAACTCTGGATTCTCATTCCCTCTGGATCCCAAAAGTATTTTGGCATCTCTCCCTCCAAATTTGGTTACACTTTTCCTCTGTCACCCATACCAACTCTTGTAGGGCTCACATGCTATCCTGCTCTGCTTTGAGATCTAATGGGCCATGATCTGGTAGAGTGCTGTGGAGAAGAGGCAGCATTTTGGGGCATGGAGCATCCCCCTGCAGGCAGGCAGGCAGGCCTGGGATGTTCTGCGTGTACCTGCCTAAGCCTCTCTGCCTCCTGCCACCAAGCTCCCAAACCAGAGAACCCAGCTAAGTAATTTTGAAACAGTTGTTGAGCTGACAACTAAAAGCCTGATAATTGGTTAACAAGCTCTGCTTTTATATTCACCCACCTAACCTCGGGGCAAGACGTGTCAAGTTCGCTGTACCTTACAGCAAATCCCAGAACAAACCTGGCAAAAAAGGCTGAATAGGGAGTTCAAAGAGAGGCTGGAGTGTGAGCTGTCATGAGAGTTAACAGATGTGCCTGTACAAGCCTAGCTATCCTTTATCACCACTGTTTCCTGCAAGAGATCCTTTGGTTTCCATTCTGTTATTTGTGGTGTTCATGCTAGCACATATAATCCAATTCAGTGATAACACACTTGCTGCATATGGTTTCTAAATTTGTTTCTTGCTTTGCTGCAATTAAAACATACAGGACGTTGAAAAAGTGAAGGAAGTCTCTTAGTACATACCCCAGTATGTGGCAGATAGGAATGGGACCCATAGTAGCACAATTATAATTCAGATAACTGTGAACACAGGCCACTAGGAAAGATCACAATTAGATTCAGGTGGTATTCAAATTATACAAAACATTTCAAATAATTGTAAAACTGGGAGGTATTGGAACGATTACATTTCCATGCCTTTAAGGTATAAAGAACTATGACTATCATTGAAATTCATGTTAAAATTAATGTTTAAGGTAAAACCTAGGCATAAAAGGAACTATGACTATCATTGAAATTCATTATGAAGTTCATGTTAAAATTCATGTTTAAGATACAACCTAAGCATAACTTAATTATGTCAAATATAAGCTCTAAATCTGAACATTCATCACGGGAATAAAACCAGAAAAGCATTTATCTTTTTTTTTTTCCTTCCCCTCTCCTTTATGCAACATCAGCTTCAAAAAACTATGACTGATCCACTCAGCCAGGTGTCAAGAAGCTAAGTACACATGAAGTGGCAGGAAAAAAGACAGAATATCTTGTGGCAGCATGTACCAGGAGTTTTGGCTGCTGTTCTGCTGAGGTGGGCTGAGTGGACATTGCTACGCAGCTGGCCAAAGCACAGGCAAAATGTCTGGAAAAGACACTTTTGGAGGGGTAGGGTAATACTGCTGGAAGCCCTGATATGCCAGAATTTGCCGGCAATTTTCTTGCAGATCTTGACCCAGATCTGTGGGAACCTTGAAATAATGAATGCAAACATTTGTGGTTTGTGGGTTGGGTTGAGAGAATTCAAACAACTTATAGAGTTTGACATGAAAAGTAACTTCAGTATTTCTTTAAGAATGGGTACTTTATTATGTATGATTTCTTGCCTAAAAATGCTGTGTGCTATATTCCAGAATAAAAAATACCATTACTTTTTGAAAGGGATAAATTAACCTAGGGTGAAGCTTGGCCCCATGCTGACAATATGTGTACATTTGGCCTGTTGGCAGGTCTCTAGAACAGAATGTGCAGGGAGAAGGTACTCAACACTGAGAAGGGAATGACTGTAATTCACTTGTAGATGGAAAAGAATATACATATGGCTCAAAAACTACATGTAAATGCAGACTTAAGACTTAGAGAGGAAGAGTTTAGGAAAAGCATGTGACAACCTTAAGTATAATTCAATCTCAGGAGGCATTAATGGATGGCATAGAAGCCTGTAGCAAATTTAAATGCTGGCCACAGTAACTTCAGACTGGTTGGAAACTATTTAAATTTTTTTAAAAAAGCTTTTTAGGGAGGTATTTTAGAGCTTTAAGCACATAATTTAAACCAGAAATTACTTCCCTAACTGTCCCAGATAATTTTCTTCTCGACAGGGTATAGACACCACTGCTTCAATTATTGATCTTGAAAAAACCCAATTTCTTCATTTTGGGTTTTTATGTTTTCCTTCAAAAGTTCCATTTCCCCCCAGTTTAGATTTTTCAGGGGGGAGAAGTGAAAGAATTTTATTTTACTGAGGCCCAAGAAATCTGACAGCCTGTCCTACAGGTGGAGGTTGTCACAGAATCCATGAGGTTGGAAAATCCGACATGTGACTGAACACCACCGTGTCAACTAAATGATAGTATCAAATGCCACCTTCAGTCTTTCCTTAAGCACCTCCAGGGACGGCGATTCCCACCATCAGCTTCCTTGGGCACCTCAGTCCCATGTCTAAACACCCTTTCTATGGAGGAATTCCTTCTGATGTCCAACCCAAACCTCCCCTAAGGTAGCTTAAGACTTTATCCTCTCGTCCTGTCACTGCTTATCAGAGGGAAAAAGCCACCTTCTACCTGGCTACAGCCTCCTTTCAGGGACTTGTAGAGAACACCAAGGACCCTCCTGAGCCTCCTTTTCTCCAGGCTAAACAACTCCAGCTCCCCCAGCCACTCCTCACAGGACTTGTGCTCCAGACCCTTCTCCAGCTTTGTTGCCCTTCCCTGGACACGCTGCAGCCCCGCAATGTCCAGTCGGGCGGCCCTGGCGCTCCGGCCGTGCGAGCAGTGCCGGGCTGGTGCCGGCCCGGCGCGCCGCTCCCCCGGCAGGGCGCTCCCGGCCCGAGGCGAGTGGGCGGCGGGGGCCGGCCTGCCCGGCAGCCCAACCCGCGCGCGGCTCCCGGCGAAGGCAGCGCGGCCCCAGCGCCCCGCGCCTGGCGGAGCCGCGGCCGGAGGGAATCCAGTCCGGGTTTTGGCGCCGGGGACCGGCGGCGGCGAGGAAGGGCGAGCGGGAGGGGACCGCGCGCAGCGCCCGACAGCCGGGCCGGGCCGGGCCGGGCCGGGCGGAGAGCCGGCGGAGAAGGAGGGCGCCGGGAGCAGGTGGGCGAGCGGCGGGGCGGCCACGCCGGCTGCGGGCCCGCCTGGCCGCGGTCGCGGGCCCCCATGGCCGCGGCGCGCCCGCCGCACACACCCACCGCCGCCCCCCGGTGAGCGCCGCCGCCGCCCCTTGGGCACCTCGGCGGGGCCGCTGCCCGCGGCCGGGGCTGAGCGCGGCGGGAGGCGGCCGGGCCGGGCCGGCCGGGCGGAGGCACCATGCAGGCGCGGCGCTTGGCCAAGCGCTCCAGCATGGGCAGCCGGCGGCTGAGCGCGGCGGCGCCGCAGGTGGACGCGGTCCGGCCCCCCAAGCCCGAGAGCGCCTGGAGGCCGCCCCGGCGGGAGGGCTCCGCTGCGGCGCTGGAGGAGGAGGACGAAGACGAGGACGTGGTGGTTGAGGTGGAGGAGGAAGAGGAGGAGGAGGAGGGCGGCCTGGGGAGCGCCCCCCCGGCACTGGCCGGCCACGGCAAGGGCCCCCTCCGGGGGAGCCTTAAGGTGCGTCCCGGGAGGGAGCGGGGCGGGGGCGGTCGAGGGGCCCGGGCCGGGGAGCGGGGCCGGTGAGGCGGGCTGGGCCGGGCCGGGCCGGCGAGCGGGCCGGGCCGGCGAGCGCCGGGGGCGGCCTGGGGCCGGCGGCGGGGCTGGGAGCGGGCTGGCACCGGGAGGCTGCGGGGGACTCCGGCGCCGGGCGGCCCGGCTGGCCCTCTGCATGTCCCAGACGAAGCGGGCGGCGGGGGCGGCCGGCGAAAAGCGGGCGGGGGGCGTGGGGAGCCAGCGGGGTCTGAAGGAGTTTGAGCGCTGGGAGTGCAGACTTGGCGGGGTGAGGCGTGCGGCTGGCCGGGGTTGCTGAAGGATGTTCAGCCCGGCCGTGTGCGCAGAGGTGTTCGCAGAACTGTGCCTGCGGGGCGGGCGAGCTGCCGGGCCCGACAAGGATCCTGCGAGCGCGGGTGGCCGTGGCCAGGAGGCCTGGGTGGGAGACCTGTGGAAAGTTTAGGAATGCAGCCCTTCTGTGCAGAGGCCCGATTCAAACCCCATCGAAGCGTGCGCGGGCAGTGCGCTGAAATCGGTGCGGTTTGGAACAACCTGATGAACACACCCACTGGCTGAGATCCCGCAGATTTAGGCTTAATGATTTTATTATGAGGCATTTTCTGTAATTATTTTTTCCTTGGGATAACCAGGGTAGTAGGATTAAGTCTATGTATAGTAGTAGTATAGAGGATTCGTGTGATAGATGTGCGCTGGTTATGGAAAATAAATGTATATGAAAGTTTAAAGGGTACCCCTTTTAATTGATTTTTATTTTTTCCAATCTAGGTAATAATTCTTACTTAATAAGAGTTCAGGGTTGGATAGTTAGGAGTGCTGTATTACCACTGGGGTCTTTCCTGTATCCACAGATGAGGAGAAGAAGAAGGAAACAAATCCAAAACAAACAGTACAGAAAGGAAAATAGCAGCAGAAATGCACGTTATTCCCATATTACTTCAGAGCAGTTTTGTTACAGCACTGAGAGAATAAGAGAGACTGTAGCTCTTTACTGAGTCTGTCAAATGCCATGAGTTGTGGTTATAGTGTCTGGGTCAGACCATCCATGGTACTGAGGCCTGACAACAACTTTTCTGCTACAGAACCAGCCATTGACACTTGAGTGGCCTTAGGATGAAGAGCACCATTATGGGCTTCTGGTCCCATCATTCTCCCCTTAGTAATGAAGGTCTTAAGTGGTAGAGGAGGCTTAGAGGAGCTTCCTCGGTGTACCTAATAGGAAAAAAGAGTGAAATTCTCAAGTGGAGCACAATGAACTGAAATATAACAGGATTACATAGTATAATCTGCATATAATATGGGAGTGTACTGTCCTCTTTGTCAACCCTCAACATGCTTTCAAATAGCAGGACTGTTAGAGGTTGCTGGTATTTCTGCCTTACACCTAGGAGTATGTGTACATACCAAAATATTATGCTTGCATGTATTTACTTCCTTGAATAGTAAACGTACTTCAGAGGTGAGATTAGTGTAGTAATGCCTGTTGGGCTACGCTTAGTGTACATAATAAACTGTCAAGTCACCGTTGATAACCAGGTGTGCATATTTACCCTCTGGAGGAATGTTTCTAACTGTCATTGCCTCGGTTTCTGCTTTCTCTGTTTGTACTTATTGAGTGTTATAAACTGGGAGGGCTTAAAATTTAACATTGTAAATAAATTACCTTTGGTTTCTGTGTGCTTCTTTAGAGACTGTGAGTGTGGGAGTTCTCAAAGCTTAATGGGAGGGTTCTTCCAAGTAATTTTAAAGCAACAGATTAAACTTCTCTGCCTTTGGCATTGTCTTTGTGAATGCTTTTAAGCCTGAAGTGACTGAATGTAAAAGTGCTTCCCAAAAGTAGCTCTGGCTGTGTGGCCCCGAGTGTGTCAGAAGGTGGATTTTCCAAGCAGGTTATGTTTCTGTTAATGAGAGAATAAGGCATAAATTGAATACTGAGGTCCAACTGCAAGGCACTGGGAGTGTAATAGAACTGTAGCAGTCTGGTTGTGGTTTGTCAGCTGGAATTCCTTCCAAATGGAGGGGTGGCAAGGAGTCAGCAGCATTTGACTCCCAGACACCGACTTCTTAACTGGTGACTGGGAGCAAAGTATATAGAAGGGGTGTCCACTCTTGAGAGATGGCATAGATTGTTGCATTGACCAATACCTTCATAATAAGAGACATCCTAAAGAGCTTCAGAATTTATTTGGACTTGAAAGCAAAGTGATCTGGATTTTGCAGCGTGTGCTATCTGGATAATGCAGTTAAGAAGCATCACACGGTGTTCTGGTGTGTATTCACATGCACACTTGATGTCTGTGCCCTTGGGTGGAAAGGCACTTCAAAGCTACAGATTTCAGGGGCTTGCGACAGTCACTTCTGTGGACTGCCTGTGATACATGGATGAAAGCATCATAGGGTCAGCAGTGGAATTAATTATCATTAAAAGGTGCCTGAGAATTTGGTCCACTAGTCAAAATCAGCATAGTACTGGCACTATCAGGTCTTAGAGCCATATTCTCTGTTCCAGAAAGGAGTCCACCTGTGTCTTTGGTAGTCTGGTTTTGACCCTCACTCTTAAGCAAGGGGATAGAGAGGATGAAGTACTTTATAAAGATAAATATTATTTCTCCATTTTCTGAAGTCGTGGGAAGAGAGAACATATATGACAAAAAAGAGAAGACTGGTGGCCATGGGGAAGATACAAAAATTGTGTCTGTATGTTGCTGTAGCTGTGTAGCAGTCCAGGCGGAGAACACATTTTTGTTTTCTGTTCTCCACTGCTGTGTTACCGTGCTGGAAGTGGCAGGAGTATGCTGTGTGTTGCTGGTGTGTCATGGCAGAATAGCCAGAGAGTCTTGGAGAGCCTGTAAAGCCTTGTTGAGAAGTGCTGTGTCTTCTTACTTAGTCAGAACTAGTCCATTAATCTCTATATGGAAACGAATTACACCAAGGTGCTGATTATGCAGACTCATTTTGCACATGAAACCCTTTTTGTGCAGCCTGTATTTGCTTTGGCTGCATTTGGGTTTTCAGCCATTTAAAATGAGATGAAAAAGTATAAATAGTGTAATTGCTAGTACTTTGTCTTGAAGCATGGGTTATTTTGCAGTCCTGTTTAATTCATCTTTAGTATGCAGCCTAGTTTCAGATAGCACAGCCATGGTAGTACCAGGCTGGGGTTGATGTAGTCTGGGAAAACTGTTGAGTTTGATAATGGGGAAAGAAGTTTTGAAGTAGGGCCCATCAGCAGTCTCCAATGCTGACTTTATCAATACTTGGAAGAAAACCCCACTGCAAGTAGCAGAATTATGCTAATTTGTCTGTAAACCATCAGGGTGCTATGACTGAGAATGGGCTAGTAGTGAACATGGGCTTGTGATAACATGCCAGCATGTTGCAATGTTTTCTCTGCTCTTATGAACAGTACAGGGGTTGGTGCTTTCTTCTGTTCAGCTCACTGGAGTTGTCAGTTTATTTCCAGCCCAGTTTCTGTTCCCAGGCTGAGAGTATGGACACAGGACATTGCTAATCCAGCTGACTGTGGATCTGCACTTATTCCTCACCCATGGAACTACCTGTTCCACATACTGGCTTGTTTGTGAGCGCCTCTTCGTAGTTCAGAAGGATGAATTTCCCACAAGTGGATTTGGTCCTGCAAATACATAGGTCCCCAAATGATGGAAAAGGATCATATGAAGAGTCTGAAAACTAAAGGCCCAGAGGGCTGTGCAGTGATGGTAGGGGAATACAAAAGCCCAAGCAGTGTAAGCAAGACTTTAACTTCATGCTTACGCTTTAACATTGGGATTAGTTTCACCCACCTTGTGAAGTAAAATTTGCAACAGATGCAAAGTAAGGGGCATGTACAAGTCTAATCCAGAGGTTTCAGAGTGGAGATGGCACACATTGGTAGGAGTTAGTGAAAAATTATGCTTTTGGAACACAGTTTTTGTGGTTTGTTGTGTTTTGGGTTGATTTTTTCACCCTTTTTGTTGTTGTTGTTTTTTAAAGATAAAGACATCTGTGTGATATATGGGATGCAGAAGATATATGGGACGCACATCTTTAGAGCTTGTGTGGAAGAAATCAGTTGCCTTTTAGTTATGTGTTGTTCAACTGTGTTGAATTCACCCTCTTCTCTTTTGCTCCTTCTTTCTAAAGCCAGTGTGAA
The DNA here is from genome assembly GCF_028769735.1 of Zonotrichia leucophrys gambelii. NCBI lineage: Eukaryota > Metazoa > Chordata > Aves > Passeriformes > Passerellidae > Zonotrichia > Zonotrichia leucophrys. Next base: position 124,635,689 of record NC_088171.1, on the reverse strand, counting down.
TTCATCACTGTCCTTTAAATCAGACTTTCAGCTTTGCTGTTTGAATGGGCTATATACTCATTGTGGACAAAAAAGTGGGTTTTCCTGCTTGATTAGGAGGTGTTATTTAATTTCACTTTCATGTGTGTGTGTAAATATATTTTCAGAGGCAATTTGCAAAATACAAGCTTCAAATACCAGATGTGCTTAGTGGAGGATAGACCTTGCAAGACACATTAGGAACTTAAAAAAAAAATAAAATGTTTCCTTTCAGACTAATAATGATAATGTTATTTTTATAAGTACTGCTAGCTATTAAAACACCAGAACTCATGTCCTGAACTTGGAGCCTGTTAGGCTAGGCTGTGTACCAACTCAGAACAAGCATGATCCTGGTCTGTCCAGTTCTACAAAGAGTAACACAAGATATGAATGGACACTGATGGACTGTGAGGAACAACTAAAGGGTGAGATGAGAGAGGCAGATAAACACCAGCAGCTTAGCCATATTTTTGTAAGTAGATAAAGTTAATTAATTTTTAAATTTCAAACTTCATTTGGCTGCTTCTTGTTCTTGAGTGAAAACCTGTCTAGTGAAGTTGGTGTGGAAAAGTCATGGCTAGACTTGGGATTTTTTTTCTTTTCTTCCTTTTGAAAAGTTTAAAAAGTTTATACATAATATGGATTACTGGAGGCAGAGATGGGGGAGTTGAGAAAATAAGATAGTATTTTTGTCCACTTTCCCCTAATAAAGAATGAATGGGACTAATTTACTGGGGCTTTTTTAATGTAATTTTGTTGTTGTTGTTTGGACACAAACCAAACAAAACCACTTTGCCTCTACAACGAGTTGGATTAGAAAACTGTAACTACATAAAAGTGAAGCCACTAACACTGGTCTTTATCTGCTATATACTTTTTGGTCTAAATTAGGTCAGTTGGGAGTGATCAGTTGACAGCCTTCAGGTATTCAGTATGTACCAGTGGATAGAGATGTGCTGCTCAGTCTCTGTCACAGAATGTTTGAGTTGGGAGGGGACCCTTGGAGATCACCTGGCTGAACCCCCCAGCTCCAGTGGGGTCATGTAGAGCTGATTCCCAGGACCATGTCCAGATGGTTTTGAATATCTTCAAGGAGGGAGACTCCACAGCCTGTTTTGACAACCTGTGCCATTGCTGGGTCACCCTCACAATGAAGAAGTGTTTCCTGATTTCAGAGGGAACCTCCAGTACTTCAGTGTGTGACCATCGCCTCTGGTCCTGGCACTGGGCACCACTGAGAAGAGCCTGGCTCTCTGTTCCCTCCATTCAGGTGTTTCTAGACATTTTTAAGATTCCCCTAAGCCCTCTCTTCTCCTGGCTGGAGAGTCCCACCTCTCCTCACAGGAGATAATCCAGTCTGTTAATCACAGAGTCATAGACCAGTTTGGAATGGAAAGCACCTGAAAGATTCTTTAGTTCCAAGCCTCTTGCCATGGGCAGGGATCTCACTCACTGACTAGACCAGGTTGCTCAGAGCTCCATCCTACCTGGCCTTGAACACTTCTGGGCTGGGCCATCCCCCACTTCTCTGAGCACTTGTTCCAGTGCTTCACCACCCTCTGAGTAAAGAATTTCTTCCTAACAGCTACTCTAAACATGCCCTCTTTTCATTTTAAAACCATTGCTTTTTGTCCTGTCACTATCTGCCCATATAAAAAGTCCCTCTCCTTCCTTTGTACCTGGATGTACTGGAAGGCTGTAATGAGGTTTCTCCAAAGCCTTTTCTTCTCCTTGTTGAAATCATTCTGGTGGCCTTTTGCTGCACATTCTTTCGTGTGTCCATGTCTTTCCTGTATTTGGGATCCCAGAACTGAACCTGTGATTCCAGGTGTGGCCTCTCTGGTGCCTTAGTGGAGGGGGCAGGATCACCTCCCTCCATCTGCTGTCAGTACTTTGTCTAATGCAGCACAGAACACGGTTCAACTTTGTTCCACAAGGACTCACTGCTGGCTTATGTTCAACTTCGTGTCCACTGGGAGCCCAGGACCTTTTCTACAAAGCTGTTTTCCAACTGGGTGGCCTCCAGCACAAACTAGTGCCTGGGATTGTGCCTCCCCAGGATTGTCCCTCCCCGGGTCCAGGACTTCACATTTCCCCTGGTTGGGTTCTTGAGGTTCCTGTTGGCTCATTTCTCTAACCTGTCAGGGTTTCTCTGGGTGGCAGCATGACTGTCAGGTGTATCAGCCACTCCTCCCTGTCTTGTGATCCCTTCCCAGGGATCAAGCTGAGGATGACCAGCCAGCCTGTAGTTCCCTGGTTCTTCCTTGGAGATGGAAGTGACATTTTTTTTCATCTTAAAACTAAGTATTGAGAAAGTGCTTTTCGTGGGCTGGTAATTAACATTTGTAATGTGTCCTGTGACAAGTGCAGATGCACAGACCATCTGTGCCTTTGTTGATCCTGTGCTCTTCCAAGCTTTCTTCAGACCCAAGGTTACAGAGAAGTCTAAAAATCCTGTAAATCAGCTTTGAACCCTCAAGTCCTACTCTGTTTTTCCAGCTGCTAGATTAGAAATTCCAGTGTTACAAGAGCACTGGAGAGCTCTTACTAGACTGTGGGATAAATTGGTGCCTCAAAGATGAGAGTTTGGCTGCTTGGCCAGCCAGGAGCATGCTGGTCCTTGCTGGTGTCTGCTTTGTAAATACTGTGTGGATTGAGCAATGATGCTTTTTTTTTTTTTTAATTCCCTCAGAATGAGTCCACATTGGCTTTATAATACTTTCAAGTGATTTATTGAATTGCTTATTTCTAAAAATAGTGAGCAGCTTGACTAATACTGCAGCTTAAGGCCTGCTCAAATACTAAAGAAGGACAATAGGTCAAAAGAGAAACTCAAGTGTTTTTATTTCTTTTCAAAACTTGAACAGGAAATAAAAGGTAAATGAAAAGAACGTTCATTAGCTCCTCTGGGAATCAGCTTTAATTTCATGAACTTGTGTTCATGTTTTTCACTGTAGCATGTTGCTGAGCAGAGCCACAGGAATTTAATGTTACCACTGCTGCTGCTGAACAATCTGTGATAGGATCACTTTCACTGCTCTGGCACCTTGCCAAACTTTCCAATCTCAAATGATTATTGCAGTGACATTTGTCGTATTGTATTAAAAAGTACATGTGTGGGTGGTATTTGTTGTTTGACAACAAAACTAATGAAGACAGGAAACTGAACAACTTCTGTTGCTTGGACTTTGAGTAAAAATACAGATCTTTTTATCTGTGTTTTCCAAAACATACAGAATTTAATTTCCATAAAATCCTGACCCAGCTGAAGTTGATGGAAAAGTCTTGCTAGTTTAAGCAGATTTAGGATTTCAGCCCAATTAATTGAACACAAGTATAAATCTACTAGTAGACTAAAACCATTTCATAGTGGTCCTAATAATTGTAAAAGACTGTTGTGATCACTACACACAGACTCGGAGGGAAGGTAAAATGCCTCAGTGATCAGACACTGATGTATGAAATTATATAGCTCAGTGTTTTACCATCTTTCATGCAATTTTTTACATGGTGGATCAAAGATTATTTGAACTTTAGATATGTAGTGCTGTTAAAACAAGCAGTCAAGATTGTGCTTCGGCAGATAAGGTGACTGATGCCTACATCATACTGACATAGAGAGCAAATTGTACAATCACCTTCTATAAACTGGACTTTGTAAAGCTGGCAAGATAAGCATTTGAGCCAGCCTGATCTTTTTTTGTATGTATTCATATCTTTAAAATGGTTTAAGAAAACTCTCATTGGATCCAAAATGTTTTTTACCTCATATTTCTCAACAGTTTTCTTTCTATAATGCAGTGATGAGGAATGTGAGTACCTCCAGAGGACAATATCAGATTTTTCTACTTTAAAGAGAACACTATAATGCAGCCCTTGCTGCCTTTAGGTCCAGGTCAGTGGTGATCCATCAGACCATGGACAGCCTTTCACATCTGGTTTACAGAGCTGTACAGAAGAAGCAGTGAAATGAATAAGGGTGACTTGATGGTTGCTAAAGATTTACAGTGATATTTTGCTTCAATTTGTGTGACCAACACTGTTTGAGACAGTTGTCCCTACTTTTTCAGAGCAGGAGAGAAGTGCTTGGTCTTGCAGGTGTTTCGTTCTCCATGCTGGTAGGTCCATCTGCTGGAGCAGCAACATGGGTAGCATAGTGCACTGTGTGCCTGGGCACTGGATGTGCCACAAACTGGAGTTTGTGGAGTTTATGTTTCATCAGTTCCAAAAAGGGTAAAGTATTCCTTTCCTCCAGCTGCCAATTACTCAGGCAGCTTTGTGGTTGTGCCAGAATTCATTGTGTGCTTTTGTGGGTTACTGAAACAGTGGAAAACACGTGCAGCAGCCTCTGCAGACTCTGTGGTGTCCTTCAGTTATAGTGGATCAAGGAAGAGCTTGCCAAGCATCTTGGAGTGCAGGGGAAAAGATGGGATATCACAGCTAGGACAGGCATAGGGAGGAAAGGGAAGGTTAGAAATGGAGCAAGCCTTCATCCTTTAGAAGACAGAAGCCATGTGGCAGTTGGGCTGTGCTTTACTTTGAGCCTGATGGTCCTTCAGGTTCTTAGTGAAGGCTTTTCTCCCATGAGACATTATTGCATCCCTGTAGTGGTTTGGTAGAGGGCTGCTTTCTGGAGCAGCTGGAGAAGGTGGCCTTTCGCCTCTGCATGTTTTTACTGATGTTATTCTGTTGCTTCCAGGGGTAATGAGTTGTAACTCTGTGATACTGTTTATTGTGTAGTCAGACACAAAAATAAACTCATTTTTTTGGCACCTCTCCTAATCTGAACAGAAAAACTGCTACATGATTTTGTCTTGAGCTGAACCCAGACTTGGGAGAATCTTCTACTGGAGCAGTGCTTCTTGCTTGTTCTACTCTGCTGAGGGATGGTGCTTTCTACTTCCAGGCTCAAGATCTGTTAGAGGAGATCAGAACTTCTGCTTATTTTTTGTCTTGCAATATCTCCTCCAGGCTTTCAGCATCAGGGATCAGCATTGGCCCTTTCATTCACAGCACCTATTTCATTTGGAAGTTAAAACAGTTGCATACATCTGTGAACTTCCTTGGTTTTATTTCACTGAAATGCTGTAATTTAAACAAACAAATAAAAAAGAGCAAAGTTCCAGGATGTAAAGGCAAATGGATTGCATTTCCATACCCTTTTAAGGGATCTAAGATCTGCAGTATCTCATCTCAGCTGGCTGCTTTCAAAGTCAGACAATAACTTTTGACCTCAGAAATCTCAAACCTCTGTATCTTAATTGCAAGAGATCTTGAAAATAAAGCAAACCTGGTTTTCACTAAAAATATCCTACTGTCCAGTCAAGAGGAGGAGGGCTTTCAAAGGCAGATGTACTAATCAAGGGCTTTTTTGCTGAGGAGCAGTGAGGCAGCATTTCCAAAACATACTGCTAAGTGTGGGGAGTTCCCCACTGCCTCTACAGTTTGATTTTTGTGAGCTCTTACTTACTTGATCATGAATGAAATTATAGAAGGATGTGGTACTTCTTTGAGCTGCTGCCATCCTTATTGATCCCACCAGCAGATGAAGAGAGAAACAAGTGGAGTGTCTTGTACATCTTTAGCAATGGTCTTGAAATAGTTAAAAGATATTTTATTTACACATGAAATTCAGCTAGTAAAGGCCATATTGATATATGAGTAAGACAATCCATACGCATGGCTGTATTAAGCTACATAGGCTGTTGTGTACAACTTTTTAATCTAGACAAAAAAACCAGGAGCAGGAAAGACAGTAGGTACTTTACCGCTGAGTTCTAGGACCCTTCTTGCATCTCTTATAAGTAAAATCACCATTTCATAGATACTCATAGGCATACTATAAAAAATACCCTGACATGAGGCTTCAGAACTTCAGCTGGTGCAGTGGGAACACCTGGTTCGATGTTGCTCACTACTTGCAGCTTGTAAGTACATCTAGTAATGCAACAGAAATAAGAACAGAAAAGCTTTATCTGAACTTCCCTGCTACCCCACATTAGCATGCTTGGTTTTTTTTCTCTCCTATTCCAGGGTTTTATAAGCTTCCCCAACAAGACCCAAGTGTATCCTCCTCTTTTTTCCTGTTTTTCTTGACCAGCCCAGGGCGCACATTTCCAGGCACTCATCTGTTCTCTGTGTGGCCACAGGTTGCTCTGGTGGCATTGAGCATTGCTTACTCTGCTTTCACAGCAGGAGAGGTGAGGGAAACCTGGTGCCTGGCAGGAACCCTTCCTTCCCACTTGCAGGGCCAGGCACGTAGGTCCTTGTGAGAAAAAAAATGTGATAATTGGTTTAGTTAATTTTAAATTCACTTTCTGTGCAACCAGTAATTGGGAAGGCAATTATGACTGCCCATTCGTGGCCTGCAAGTCCTGCTGAAAGTGTGGTAGAGTACCAAGCACTCAGTGGTGAGCCTGCTTGGCAAAGATTGAAGCAACAGAATTCCTAAATAAAAAAATAACCTGTTTTTTGCAACTATGACCCTCCACTTTCCTCCTGCTTAAAGTTTTCCAAGGTACTGTGTATATTTTTAGATGTTTAGAGGCAACGTGTTTCTTAGGCCCTTGTTTTATTTAGGAAAAGGAAAACAGGGCTGAAATAGCTCTGCTGAGATCCTGGCACTGACGCCAAGCCTGGGGCCAGTGTCCAGTTGGAAGCCAGGTGGTTGGATTTGCAGGGTGGTCACTGCAGGTCACACTCCTGTGTGCACAGCACAGCCAGGACACAGAGCACAATTATTTCTTTGAGACTTAAACATTGCAAGCAAATTTTGAAGATGCATACTTTCAGTAATTAGTAGTAAATTTTGGTAACAGTTACTGATTGGTGCCTGATAATGTTGGAAGTTATGTCCTGTACTTTTCTGTGAGGAACTTATTATGCCTGCATATGGGATGGGGAAGAAAGCTTCCACACTTCCACATCTTCAGTCATTTGTTGATGTGGTGGAGAGAAAAAGGCACAAATATCTCTGAATTGTTTTTGTTCAGACCTGAAAATGGTGTATGGGAAGGACCATGAATTCCCTGTGTTCCTTGCTGTCTCCCCTTGTAATCTTAGTGAGACCTTTCTGTCCAGTTTTAATAACATTTATGCTTCCTGTTAGTGCAGTGGTTTTATTTGGAGTACAACAGGTACCTGGCTGGTTACTGGATTTCAAATGTGGGAGTGAAAGTTTCTGTCATTCATCTGGGTAGATTCTCTATAACTCAGAAACACCTGAAACTGGTGCTGGGACATGTGGGTTTTGCAGATGAGTTGTGTTTAGCCAGGTAAGTGCTGACATACACGTGAGGATACGGGAGGGTAGAAACTTCTTGCTGACTCCAGTTTCTGCTGCATAACACTCTGTTGTGAATCCATGCAACTTAACATGCTTCGAGTTGTGTTTTAATACATAGAAAATATATTCTATGGATGGTTTTCTATGTTTGGTCAAATGAAGATAGGGATTTTGTCCTAGCCTGATTGAAGATGAATAGTACATTACGATATATTAATGTGTACTATATATTGTAAAGAACACTAACAGTGACCTTAAGATGCATTAAGTTCTATATTGTTAGAGACCAACAGTTTATAAATGCTTAGAGTGATTAGATCTACATGATTTATATGTAATGAGCAACTGCTGGTGAAGCGAGTAATTAAATGCAAAGTATACTTGAAAATGTAATAATACATTGAAATTCAGGGCAGATTATTTCCAAGCATCATTACGCGAATCTGTCTTATCTCTTTGTGTTCCAGTATGAATAGAGATTTCTGGCAAAATGGAAATTTGATGCATTCTTTCCTTCCACTGAGGACACTGTTTTTGAATGTCAAAAATTAGAGCTTTTTAACGTAAAAATCCCCCTCTGTTACAGGAACCTGAACTGGAAATATTGTATGAAACAATATGAGTGAACCAAAATCTTTGTCCTTCTAGGGATTTAATTTAAATATTTTTTACTTGCATTTAATTTTGGTAGCAAGTTTGGTGTTTCTCATTTTTGCTTGTTTTGTTTTGTTGTGAACTTTATTCCTGATTTCTTTCTTGTTGAGAAAAGTGGCTTATCCCTGTCCCTAGAGCATTGCCTGGCTGTTCAGGCTGGCCTGAAAAGGGCCTTGCAGTTATTGAGCTCTTGTTTTGGCTGAACATTTTAAATGTATGTCATGTTACATATACACATCTCATTCTTGTTTCCCATTAGCATGCTAGGCTGAAATATATTGATTCCTTCTTTCACTTCCCAATTGAGCTGCCTGTTTGTTCTGTAATGGATCAAAAATGTTGCTAAAGCCTTGTTTAATTAAAAAAAAACTGGAACTTTTGTTTTCTTATCAGCTGGGAGGTTTATTAGCAGTCCTAAACACTTAGGATGATTACATCTATCTCAGAAAATGGAAAGAGGTGGTCACAAAGCCAGAATCAAAAAACTGTTTATGAAAAGCAGCAGAGTTATACAGCAGGTTGGCTGGTGCTAAGCCAGCTCATAGCTAATCTGTCTAATCTGGTGTTTTTTTAATTGGTGTTTAATCTAAAGAGTTTTTTGATGGAATTAGATCAGCTGATTACATCATAAATCCGATGGAAATCAAAAATCTACATTCAAAACTGTGTCTTCTTTGTCAGCTATGCAGTGTCAGTATTGTGCATAGGCCTAGGACTCACTGTTAAAATTATTTATCTGTTGACAATGCAAATAGCCAGAATTGGATCAGTGAGTTGGGTGATTGCTGGTGGGGTGGGGTTTTTTGATATGTGTTTATTAATTAGCATGTTACACCCCCACACACATACCACCACCCCTCCACCCTGCCTCCCCCACTCTGGAAAACAGCCTAGTGTGGCTTGTGAGGGATCTTGTTCTTTTGGGAATGAAGTGATACTGGAGTTGAATCCAGTTAGAGTGGTGGTAGGTGAGGCAAAGGAAATACAGCTTTATGGGTTGAGGGAGAAAAAGAAGTTTGTACAAAAATGGACAGATGACAACGGTTCAGGATTATTAAGAAATGGTGAGATTATTCTGAGCTAGATTCCCAAAATGTATTTCTACAGTGTATTTGTTTATAGGGAGCTTTGAATGCAGTCAGCTTTTCTACAGATACTTGCCCTGTAAAATAGTTTTATTGTACTTTAGAGGTACTTCTTTGCTTTTATTGTAAAATTAGCTTTGTTATCTGTATGAACAAAACATAATGGCACAAAATAGGCCACAGTTGGAAGATTATTTACTTTACACAGTCCTCTAGGATTCAAAGTGTGTGTGGAAGGGACATGCTCAGCTTTCTCATGTGTCTTAGTCCTTCCAGATCCCAGCAGACATTATGAGGAGAAACAGAAGTTAGCCAGTGCCCCCCAGAAGGTTAAGGGGCCCGCTGGGCTCTCACTGCTGTGTTGCTGCCTGGCAGGGAGCTGAAGCCTCTCTCTGCCAGGTTGTGGTTGCAGGCCTGTTCTTGGCAGGCAGATGCAGTGATAGGATCTTCTTCATCTGGTGTAAATTGGTGTAGCTTCATGGAAGGTGCTTCATCGAGTCACAGGGGTGGGAGGCAGTGCTCTCTTGGGCTGGGCAGCTGCCATGTGGAAATCAGCCCTTGAGATGTTTATAAAACTGTCAGCAGAGTAGGCATGGTATGTGGTGTGGCAATTCTTTCAATGGTTTGTTGTATTTCCATCTGTCTGTGTAGTCTGTTACAAAGCCTGTTAAAAATTATGTTTCTATTCCTGCTGTGCCCACCTGAATCCACAGGTTCTGCACCAAAAAAATAGGAAATTTGAAAGAATGTGGGTAGGAGTCAGTTTTCACATTTGAAGATATATTTCCATACAGTTGGATCACAATGCTAATATTCTTGGGAATTCAGTACCTTCCATTGTATAGGAAACACAGACATCTTAATGCCTCTTAAATGCTAGTGAGCTATTTGTAAATAAATAACCCCAGTTTTGAAGCAGCAGTGTACCATAAGCAAGAGAAGATGATAAAGTCTAGTCAGGTTATACTCAAGGAGTGACACAATAATCTGTCAAGTCTGAGTCTCTGTGTTTCCATATAAATGTGATAGGTCTACTTATTCTAGTGTTTGCTGATCCTTTAAATAGGCAATTCAGTGCCTGAGTTGTCTTTTTGATCAATAATTTTTTGCTGTTCAAGGTAAAATGCAAGCTGAAATTTAACTGAAATTGGAGGAGACTGAGGTTTGACTGCAATGTCAGCGTCTTATAACGATGTGCTCTTGGGTAGGGCAAAAATTGACTGCACATAAGTTAAGGCCTAAACTACTGAAAAATTGCAGCCTGCTCATCATTTGTAAGGAATAGTGAAACACTCCTCTAAATCCCTCAGTTTGTGCCAGTGTTAAGCATGCTCATTTTGGACAGGACTTACATTGCAACACATGGCCTTGATGCGGAGTTCAGGACCAGCAATTTGGTTATGACAAAATACCACCACATAAAACTTTCTATAGGCAGGTTAAGATAGGTTTTGCAATGAAAAATTATTAATATACTGCTGAAAATAGTAACTGTGCTAATAATTTAGCTGTCACATGGATTATTAAACTTTGTCATTTAATAATAATGAATCAAGCTTTAAAGTAAAACTCCTAACTTAAAAGTAAAACCCTCAATCTAAATATATATTATTGTCTTGACAACTTGAAACAGAAATTGAAAGGCTTTCTTAATAAAGTTTTTACTTAGAAACCAAAGCACTAAATAGTTTTCAGTTTTTGCAGGATGATTACTGAAGGAGTGATGCCACATCAGACCTCAGCTCTGCCCCTGCCCCATGCTTGAACTCCAGTGGGGAAGGCTTGGCTAATATGGTTGTTTCCAAGGATCACGGTAACAAAAGTCTCCTTTGCCCAGCAGTGATGGTGGGGGACAAATTGACAAAGGCAGGTGGAGGTAACTGCAGAGAGAAACAAAACTAGTTTATTTAATTTACAGGGGGGTTATAGCTCCTGTTTCTGTGACTGAACTTCCAAGTGATGTGGTTGCCTGAGGCCAGGTTGTAAAGAACTCTGTTGAAAGTAAACTGAAGGTTGCTGATAGCTTAAGGGTGAAAATACACAGTGAATTGCATAGAAAAACAGCCTATTATCAAGTGGCTTGTATGAGTGATAATTCATCAAGTGCATGAAAAGGACAGAAATTTTACCAGTAGTTGATACTGGAGGCAGTAAGATGGCAGATTTGGAGGACAAGAAAAGCTGAACCATTTGGGAATAATGGAATTTGAGAACAGCAAAGGATGGAGAAATGTGAAGTATTGGAAGTTAGCTGAAATAAAATGGTGTCAAAGGCTTAGGTTCTCTCTGTCTGTGAGACAGGCCTAGATTGGTTTCACTAGATTTTCCACAGAATTTTTGCTGAAACATTCTGGACTTGAGGGATCATCCCAAGACTCAAGTGGGTAAAAGAATATTAAGGATCTATGAAAAAAAATAAAGTTATTGATAAAATATGACAGAACAGTTAACTATCTGGAAAGATATTTTGGAAATTATCTGTGTTATCTCTGAACTATGAGTTCTGGTAAAGCAGAGCTTGAGGTCAGAGGTGTCCTGGTCATTAATTGGTGTTTGCCAGGAAGTGAGGAGTCTGATCATTCGGATGACCATGGTCCTCAGCACTCCTCACATCAATGGCTGCTTGTGTAGGTGGTTGGATTTCCAGCAAAAGACACCATACACCTCCAGAGAGGGCAGGTGTCTCAAGGGGAAGTGGCTTCCAGAGACATGGATGAAATAAAATAGAAAAACTGCATGTGGAGTATAGGAGAAAGCTACTGGAAAAAGCCCACTCAAGAAAACTCTTGGCTTTCTTTCATCTTTACTTCTAAAGCAGAAAAGATTCTTTACATGCAGTCACTCTCAAGGGAAAGTTTAGAAAGAAGTTAGTATTTCCAAGCATCTGTTGAAAACTGAAGGTGAGGAAGAGAATCAGTCTAAGCTGGTTGGATTTGGTCTTCTCCTTTTTCTGGCCATTGGCTGAAGAACCTGAGCTGCTTCTGCAACCTGAGCATTTGCTCTGATTATTGTCTTTCCTCACTTCCATATGCATGCATGGGACTGACTGTTAATTGTGGCATATTGACGTATGAAATGTGTTTGAACTGGATGTGGATAAATTTGATATATAAGAATAGATTATCTGGTATCACAGTTAAAGTATTCTGCTATTTTTGGTTTTGGCTTTATATTACAGCTGTAGTCTGAGCCTGCAGCCTTCTGTTGTCACTACTTAGGTCTGTAAAGAAAACTCAGCAATGTATAGTACATTATAGTTGCTGAAACTGAGTAAAATCCTAAAATTTCATAAATAGAAGACAAAGATACCTTTTTTTCCTTTGGTACAGTCATGCACTTAGTCCATTAAAAGATTCATTAAAACCATCCTGATGAAAACTGAGTTCAGTCAGGCATTGGAGAGTAGGAAATGAGGGAGGCTGTCCCTCCCCATGCTCTCGGCCCACACTAAGGGTTGTGGAGGGTGAGGAGGCAGCTGCTGCTGCTGCCCAGTACCTGTGGTCCCTCTGCCATGCCCAGCAGGGGAACTGCTCCTGCCCCGCACAGAACCCTCCTCTGCAGCAGGTGGGGGGAAATCCTGGCCAGGGAGGAAGGGAGCTGTGGTCAGGCAAGAGAAAACCATGCAGCAGTAGAGGGGATGGAAATCAAATCTTATGTAAACCCTTGTTTGGTGTTACATAATTTCTAGGGGCAGGATATTGGAACTTGGGTATTTTCAGGCTTTTTTGTTACTTCAGTGCATTACTTATAAGTCAGTTTTATTGAAAATTGAATGCAACTCAGCATTTCAGGGATTCTCAGGCACTCAGAAAAAGGCTAATTGTAAATCTAAGGTTTTTTTTAAAAATCATTAAATCAGAATTCAATTTGTGTTGTTTATGTGTCTTCTCCTAATTCTGTGTGATCACATGCTGACTGTTTTGTCTTCCAGGCAGATTTTCTTGGTAATGTGTCATCTGTTTGTGTGTGAAGAAGTGTAAAGTGTCTAATTCTTTCTACTGTTTACATTCATAGAATAATAACTCTTGTTTTGTTCTTGAAGCCCCTCAGTGGAAGCACTAGAAACAATTAAATCATCAGTCCTAAATAGTTATGCATTAATGATGTGATACACTTTACAGAATGCAGCAAAATTACTGTGGCAAGTATCTTTCCTGTGAACTTAAAATTGCTTGCACCATTATTGTAACTGCCAAGGTTTGAAATCTACAGAGATCTCTGGAGAGAAGAATATATTTTACTACATTAATATATACACAAATACATTGATTAATTTTTTGGATGATGAAAAGGAGGAATAAGTTAGAAGAGTTGACATAGGAATTTCAGTTTATTTGTGCTGTTAGTATCTGAGGACAATACAGCTTTGATATCTCCAATGTGAAGATCAGCAGTAATTTGCAAATCTTTTAAAATCCAATTTGGCAGCTCTAGAAGGCACCTAGATTTCTCTGAGCAAGTGCGTGTGGTGTGGAAGTAACTCTGCTGGAGGCAGGAGAAGCTTCCACTTTGTTGGGCCATATTTTGCTTGGGTTGGTTGGAGGGGTCACCTCACAGATAGGTGTGCCTCTGTGAAACTATGGAAGTGTAGCTGTCCAAGGAATGGATTTCACAGGAAAATCTAGGTCCTGTGCTTTGTTTTACTTGCTGGGAAGCGGGAGTGGCTTGGTTCTGATGAGTTTTCAGGGTCTTCCCTGCAACCCTGCAATAGTTTGCTTTATAAACACCAGCACATTGTATTCCAGAGTGGGAGTGTGTTTGCTAAGGCACCTGTTTGCTTGGGAAGTGTTTGGTTGTGCAAAGTGGCAGAGCAGAAGATCTGGGAAGCGCTGGCAAAGAGACAACCTGGCGTTGCTCCTGGGTGTGTGTCCCTGCCCTGTGATGGCTCCTCACAGAGATCCTGCTGCCATCACTTGCTCCCCTTTGCCTTCTGGCAGATGAGTTGGATCATACCAAATTATTTTCTGCTCCTGGAAAAACCTTCATTTACAAATACAGCTTTTAAAAAATCCAGTATGTGGCTGTAGGAAGCGCTTTAATTTTTTGGTTATGTTTAATCTGGAAAAATTGTGACTTCTTTTCCCTGTCATTTTAGGAGGAAGACAGCTAGGATTTCATTTGCATAGCTATGCTGCACAGATGTGTGTGCATTAAAGATATGTTGTTTATAATTTGGTTTCTGACATTCTTATTCAAATACCTTTTTGATTTAACATAAAGAGGTTGATAGCTTTATCAAATGGACAAAAATTGCTTATTTTCCTGGCTATAGTCATTTTGGAGAAATTAATGGCAGTTTCAGATTTTATGAAGGACAAAGAAATGGTATTCACTAATTCAAATAATTAATTAGAAGCAAATGCCTGTGGGGAGTGGGTTGTTTCCCATTTTAGGTGAATTAAAGGAAAATTTAATAATTGCTTTCAATTTTTCAGGCAGCCAACATCAAGCGTGAAATGACCTTCCATGCATTTCAACAGGAGGATGTAAAAAGTGACATCAGTCGAAAACTGCCAGACCAACAGTTTCTCCTGTTCACCACAAAGGAGGAAGATTTAAAAACAGCAGAGACCAAAAAACTTAACAGAGCTCATGAGCATGAAAAGGAAAACACTCGTTCTGTTTGTCTTCTGGAACAGAAGCGCAAGGTTGTTTCTTCAAATATTGATGTGCCTCCAGCAAGGTGAGTTTGATCTTTTGTTGTGTTTTGTTTTAAGCTTTATTCCATTTTCTTCCCTGACATTTTTTAATGGGACATTAGATACAAGTTTGGTAAACAGCACTATGAGCTGCTAAGGCTAGTGTTTGTGCCCAGGCAGTCCAAAATCCATCACAACCTTCCTATTTGAGAGATCTGCCAGGAAATGAAAAACACCAGTAGCTAAAAATGAGAGCATCTGTAGAGTAGGACTTGTTGTTGCTTTTGCATTGTTTTCGCTTTTAGAATGTGCTGCAGCTGAGGTACTTGGAGAAAAGAATGAGTCTTAAGAAGAGATTGTTGACTCAGCTTCACCCTGAGAAGTAATCTTCTAAATTAGATACAAAATCATCTTACCTGCTAGCAATTTTTCAAATTTTTTACTGTCATACTTGCAGACACTTTATACTCATTGGGTATTCTGTGTTGCAAGATGACAAGTACTTTTTCTTTTTCTTGTTCATGTTAGCATCAGTCTGTCTGTAAAGATTTCTGCTTAATCTACCTGGTAAATTTACTTGCATGTAATTCAGTAAAAGGCCTTTCAAGTTTATGATGCTACTTAATAATTTTGTAGTCAAAACAGATGTTTAGTTTTTCAGTTTGTTGGCTTTCTGAAAACCAACATAACTAGCAGGTTCTACCACGTAATCCAGAGCAGGATCACTTGATGTATTTCTCTGGCTGTCATAGATGTCACGTGCACTGAGTCCATGAGCATTTTTACAGGATTCTCCCCATATATATGTAGTAAAAAGCTGTGTATTACAATCTTGAAAATGTTAGGGTACTTATTTTAGATTTTCACTAGTAATCAACCTTTTAATGTCTGAGTGCCCTTCTCATTCATCCTGTGTGTCTCAGAGCAAATAGGATCACAAGAACATGTAGGTCAGGAGGGACCTCCGGAAGTCACCTAGGCTAGCCTTCTGCTCAAACCATATGTTAGCATTTCCATTTAACAGCTCAGGCTGCTAAGGTACAGGGTTTAAGTGATTTTTGTGTGACTTCATGGAGATAATCTACTTGAAGTAGTAGTCAAGCCCTCATTTTCTGTAGCTACAAGATCATCCTTCCTTGGAGGGATGGATATTTTTTCCCCAATGAGCTGGTAAAGAGGATGAATAAACATCTTTAATGCCTTCTTAAGGCTAATTGTGACACCAGTTTTGAGCACAGAATACTTAAGATGATAGGAAATAAGTTCACTTTACAAAGGTGTCTTCTAAAGTTGTTCTTTCCATCTGCATGTATTTTGTTAGGGGCATAAAAATTACTGTGTTATGTTGTGTGTTTTCAGACATGCAGGTTGAGCTCCAGCATTAGCAGAATTAAAGACTGAAGTAGGAAAGAAACCTGGAATTTATGTTCAATAGCATAATAAATATTTTGGTCATTCTTAATACATATTTCCAGTCAAGCTCAACCTTTGCTTTGAGGCTGAGGTGAATTACTGGGCCATTTGTCCACAACTAACAGGAAGAACACTTAAACCCTTGCTTGGAGATCTTCCAAAATATTTGCTGTTGTAATGAAGGGGAGCACCCAGTCTCTCCTCCTTGGCAGCACAGTTTCATCTCTAAGTCTCCAAGAAGACTCCGTGCATTTCTTGCCTCTTTCTAGGCCCCTTCCAGTCTTCTGTCTAGGACTGTGCTGAGAGAGTTGCATGTTCCTTAGAGGTGAATTCCTTGTTTCTTTGCCTCCTGGCAGGACTCATTGGGTCAACTGTCCTCTCTTCTGATGAGAAAATCCACCTGCCTTTGCAGATTTGTTATACCCAGTTGTGAAAGGTCATCTTGAATTAATCAGATAATGTTTGCAATTATGTGAGACAAATAAGGGGTTTAATATGGTCTTAATTTCTAATTGCTACATACGCCCTCTTTACAAAAAACCCCCCAGTATTTAGTTTGTAAAGAGGGCGTATGTAGTAATTAGTCAAAGTGAAGCTTGTTATTTATTTTGTTTTAAAACCTTAGTGGAACTGAGCGGAACCCATTTCACTTCAAAGATGCCAAAGTGACATTACATTTTGCAGTATCCAACTAAATCCATTACAATATTTAAGTGATTTTGAGACAGAAGTTCATAAAAGTTTTGGATTTATAAACTCCACTTTATAAAATAACTTTAAAAATAACTTCATAATAGTTATTAGCATGGGCATATGAGTATGTCCAAAAGAGCTCTGAAGAAGTGTTTGCAAAAGAGCTGTTAGGAGATGATTAAATTTACTTCACTTTTTCCACAAAATGAAACAAAAGCCATCCCTTCTTAGCTGTTTTAAGGATCTCAATGAATAAGAATGGAAATCTTTGTGAAGGGCTGTATCTAAAATAACTAACAGTTCAGCAGAACACCAGCATAATGTTTCTTGAAGGCATTCAGCTTCAGGGCTTTCATTATTGCTTTTGGACTCTGACATTTTAGAAATGTTAAAATATCTTAAATGAGTCCTAGTGTTTTGTGTGGCTGGTAGTCAGGTGCATGGAAATTACAGTAAAATAAATATTTCATTGGATGCAGAATTTTTAAGTTCGTTGTTTACATTTTTATTTCATCTTGTGAAGATACTACAGATGTTTCTCTCTATGTTATGTCCTGTACTGGAAGTATCTTTTGGATTAAGGCAGGAGGAAAGCATGAGGTTTTCATAATGATTTTTACTTTTGGAATGCAATAAATTAAATGGCAGTTAACAGCATTAATTCTTTCCTTTTTCAGATTTCTTCAATTGGTCATTTTGAATAAAATTTATCTGAGCTAAATTGTGTTCCTTCTTCTGAAATGCAGATAAGCATTAATGAAACTGTTCAGACTGAGCAAATGGATTATTTGATATAGTGAGGAAACTTGAATTCTTTACTTTTCCTTTAGATATTGAGTTTATTGTCAGTTTTTTATGCATAAAGAACTGCAGTCTTGGAAAAAGTGGTCTGGCTTTGAACTGCAGTTATCTCTGACAACTGAGATGTTATCTGTAGAACAGAGAAAATACACTTTTGGTTGATCTCCAGTTCAAACAGCAGCAGTCTAACACAGCCAGATCCATGGATCTGAGTAGTGAAAGGCCATTTTGTGAAAAGAGAGTGGTGTCACTGTGGGACTAATCACCTTCTCTGGTGGGCAGAAGCAGGCCCAGGTTTGCCAATATTTCAGACAGCTGTGTCTGTAGAGGTCAAATGCGATCAGAGAGGATGTTCCCAGTAGGCAGAGGTGCAGAAGTTAACAGGACCTTCTTGCTCATTTGTATTTTCTTCAGTTACTTCACATAGTTCCAAAGCATGTCTAAGAAAGAGCCTGGACTGCTGATACAGTGGGTGTGAGGATGTGAGGAGGGACCCAGTGCAGGCCAGCTCCACAGGGAATGGCTTCTGCCTCTTGGAAGAAGGAGGATAGAAGGGTGGGTGGTGGAGAGCAGGAGATGAAGTTTCCTTTTTTTGAGTAAGATGTGAGAATAAATGTTGGAGAATGGTGGTGGTGTTAAGGGCCTTTTAAGACTGAAGTGTTTTGGCCAGTGGTAGCTGGAAACCCTTCAGAACATAAGTGCAGTAGTGTTGGAGGAGATCCTTTCAGGTGTTCCAGAAGGCACCAGGTATGCATCACTTCTGCCCCTCTGATGGGTAAGTGCATTTGAATAAATCATGAGATTTTCTTTTATTAGTCTTCTGCTAGATGACCTCAAAATATTGTGAAATTTGTATTATCTTCTTGATACATCATCCTTATTTTCCCCAGCCCTCCTGTACTCTTGTCTCTGAAGAAAAGAACAGAAGATAAATTTTCTAACTGCCTAACTTTTTCTACATAGTTTGTCCTGCTAAAGGACAAGCCTCAGCTAAACATCAGTTGCTTAAACACTTCCTTAGAGTGTTAAAATAGTTATTGTGCAATAAACCCTGTGCTCTTCGGTTTCACTGCTGTTAAGCAGTGACATTTGCCATGACAATAATAGATTGGATTTTGCTATCTTCTGATGATTTTATATTAAAAAAGCTGCTCTATTACTGTGAAATTAATTTTTATTCCTGTACCTATATTTTATCTACTAATTAGTTAATAATTTAATGGAAAAATATATTAAATAATTGAAATAAAGTAAATTAAATACCTCTAGGAATTCTCTCCAACATTGTCTCTCTAGCTCTTTGTAGAATAGCTACAGAAAGATGGGGGAAAATGAATTTCAGCCATGTTTCCTGACCATCATTATAAAGAAATAGTACAGATGGTGATATATTTTCATTCCTAAATTATTTTCTTGCCTGGTATCTCCAGGAACATAGCTCTGGGCAGCCTTCTGATTAGAGTGTGTTGTTGATCTGTAAGGCCTGCTGGGCATGATTGATTATGCACCATGCATTCCAATGGAAACATTTGCATATTTTCATAGCCAAAACTCTCCAGGAGTCTGACTTCAAGATCAAAAGCAGTATCTGCTTAACTATGATAACCTCACTGGAAGAACTTCCCAATCTGCTTGTAGAGGGAAGATCAAGTTGTGCTTTTCTGTTTATCCAGAGGTGGTGTTTATTCAGAGATTGTCTTCTGTTATTTTTCTCCATCTGTTTTAGACTAGTCCTCAATTTTCTTGGGGGAACTTCTCTCATGTATCTCTCACAATTTTTGCTGAGGGGATTGATGGGGCAGCTTCAGAGGGCATCAACTGTTTGTTGGCTGCTGAGGATTTTCAGCTTAATTGAGTGAAAACAAAAGGCCAAGAAATCAGGCTGTACTTCAGAGTTACTGACTGTAGCTCTGTGAGTTTCTGAGCCCTCTAAATTTCCCTGCTAGCCCAATAGCTTTCCATGGGGGAGTGATATTTTCTCCTATTTTTTCACAATACTGTAGTTTGAGTGATCCTGGTTCTTAAATTTCATTTTCTATACTCATGCTACTTAGAAACTGATTGCAGTTGTTTTTATATAACAAAAACTATTCCCAGCGTCATTCCTGAATTTCAGAGCTTCTGTAAAAAATCTGATAGTTGGCAATACCATGCATATAAAAGTAGCTTCTCCAAACATATACACCAGTGAATTACTGAAGTAGTAAATTGTTGCTTTGTTTACTACATTTGTTTAGTTAAATATGTGTGCAGCTTGATTGAATTTTACCCAATCAGTTAGTAAACCTTGATTACATTTAATATTGATGGTAGTAGACTGCTTGTCAAGGTCTGCTACAAAATGGTGTGGTGCCTTCTAGGATGCTGGAAGGGCATCATCAGGTTATTTGCCTAGGTGTGCATAGTGTTTGTTGCCATGATAGCTGAACCAGCTGCTCATGGTGTTGAGACCAATGACAGCATTCCTGACAGCTTGCAAACTGCTGGAAACTCACCTTTCAAGTGGTGAGATGCATCAAGTACCAAACATGCTGGGGAGCAGAGCAGGGCTGTCCCATTTGAGGCATGGCTGAACACCGGGAGGGTTAATCTTGCTATAAATAAGCTTGTATTTCCTAGCTGGTGGTATGGCATAATACTCAGGCACTACTGTTCAGAAGTCCCCGCTGCCAGAGCACCACAGCAGTATGTGGATAGCATTGTCTCTTAAAAGAGGTGTAGCCTTCCCAGATGAAGAAAAATTTGCTCTGAAATTGTGCATAATGTATCTTTATTCTTCAGTGGACCTTTTGTCAGTTCCCCCATTTCTCTCCTTTGTGCTGTGCTGTGTGCAGATTTGACACTTGCAAGATATTTCATACTTGTCTGTGTTACTGATATCTCCATGACCATCATGTTCAATCAGCTGGAGCTTCTAGAGGAATCAGTTGTCTGACCAGTACAATTTATTTTCATCATTTGTCTTGGATATGCTGGATTGCCTACCCAGGAGGATTTTGGCAGTGTAATTTTCTTTTTAAAGCACTAATTTTGGGTTAGTTAACATTTCTCTTGAGTTATTTTTTTCCCAGTAATGTTTAAAGCAGAAGGGATATTAATCTCCTGAATAAAGGAACATGCTCTTGCTGTTCTTTACTTGTAATGTTTCATATTTGATGATGATTCTCACGCAATGGGGCATAATGGCAACTATGTGTGATTGTGGGCCTGGTTTACCATAATTGATTCTGTGAGAGCAGGATGTGATTTAACAGGAATAGACCTAACAAGGATACAATTGAAGCTTACTTCTCATGAAAAAGTGACTCTCTCTTTGGTGAGACTTTTTGTAGCACCTGGTCATCATTTCTGAGTTCACTGTTCCCAGGTTTCCATAGAATTAATGTTAGAAGAGGGAACTTTAACACCAGCTGGTGACTTTGGCCATCTGGATTTTTGGCCAGTGTTAGTTTCCATTTTTTTAAACTGTGGACTTACTAGCCAGTGAAAAATACAATGCATGAAAATCTGATGGTTCAATTAAGTGTGGTAAAGCTAAGTTGTTCTACAGCCTGACATTGGCGTCCGTATTATTTTAGAGTTATTATCTTCAGATGGAGGCTTTGCTTGAGTGTGTGTATATGTATATATACTTATATAAATAAGTTTCCCATTTGTCTAGGAAATCCTGTATTCAAAGCACTGCTTTGAAGATCTGTCTTCATCTGTTGAAGTACACCTACTTCCCCTAAAAATCTTCTTCCACTGGTAGCCAGTACAAAAGGCTGCATAATTTTATCTGTGTGATGGAAGTTGCCAACAGACAGTGATCTCATTACGAAGCAAATTTCAATGAATTCCTCAAAAGTGGCACAGAGGAAAAATGTGTCCCTAGTCTGCAGCGGCCGTCAGGAGCTGGTTGGTGAAGAGCTGCATTCAGTCAGCCCTGCTGCTCTCGTGTTAGCCATTGATGTGAATGCACGGCTTGTTCTCAGCTCTTCAGTTCCCTTAAAAAATGGAGTGTAATTTCAAAACACTCCTCAACAGCAGGCAATATTCAATAAGAGTAATTTCTTTGTGGGTTGTGTTAGCTGTGGCACAAAAAAATTCCTCTTGAAATGCCATCTGTGCTGAGAAAAAGAAAAAAGTCAATGAGTAAATGGTTTGTAACTTGTGTATCTGTGAAAACCGTGCAAGAATGGGCTACTTTATATATGGTTACACAGATTACACACATCATAGCTATGTTCATAGCTATAATTTTATTTACATGCTGTAAAATTAAAATATTCTAGTTTCTTTAGTGGTGTTTGATGTTGTATCACTGAGGTCATCAAAAACACAATGCCTCTTTCTGAGAGAATACATATCACTGACAGTTGTTTGTAAAATATATTTAGAAGTTTTTGTCTTAACTCAATTAGCATCATATGCATGAAAACGTTCATTTTACACATTTTGAAAAAAGGAGATAGAAAGTGTTGCTTTTCTTCATTTATAGTAATATGCTTGCATTGTGTGTATGAAGAGTTATAAATATTTTGTTTATACCCCTAAGACAACTACACTACAATGAAACTCCTATGACTCTTATTAACCTGGTGTGTTACTGTATAAGTGGTTTGTGTAGAAGAAAGGATATTTTAAGATGTCTTTTATGAATAACAAATACTCATATTATTATTTATATGCATTTATATGGTTATTTATATGCATCAGATACCTGTTTTGCCTATTACTACTTCAGGTTTTGTGACAATAAGTGTGTTGTCAAAGAGAGCACTTAATCACTTAAAAATATCAGTATCTAGATTATGTGTATCAGTATCTAGATGTGTGTAAATTAGTTTTTTCTAAAGGGCTGTTTTTATTTGAAGCAGAACCCCATCTTCTTGTGGTTTTACTAATCTGCATAGTTTAATATAGTCTATAACTCTGTCCTCTCGAATCCCTGATCATTTTGAGAACATGGTGCAACAGAAGTGATGCTAGATACACAGGGTCTGCATAAAGCCTCTACAAATTTTTATCAGCTGTTAGTCTTTCAAAAAAGATGCCATCTGATCTTGTTACTGAAGCAGCACTGGGTAACATGGTGTGGTATTGCACCACACCTGTGCTACGTGTGGAAAGCCTAGCTCCATACCTGGATACACAGCTGCTCTTTGGAAACTTGCAAAAGTTTAACCTGATCACAGTTTTCTCAAGCCAACAATAAAAAATAGTTTCTGTTCTTCAAGTATGATAGTCAAGCTCAATACAGAAACAGCTTTGCAATTTTGCATGGATCTCTATTTTAAATTCTGCCATAAGAATTCCTACAGGTGATCTGATACTGTGACCTCAGCCCATCTGTGCTTGGTACCCAGTGACCAGAGCAGAGGTAGTAGCATCATCAGAGGACTGAGGGAAATGTGCTTAGAATATGAATTTCTGCTACTAGTTATCCCAGCAGAGAAGGTTCATCCCAAAGTACTTTGCTTCTTTGCTCTTTCATCAAATGAGTAAAATGAAATTAGATTAGAAATTTTGCTAAAAATATTTAGCATTCCCAAGCAAATGTATTTTTACACTCTGCATAAAACCAATGTTTAGAAACATTTGTTTGTTCTCATTTTGGAGGAAAACATTCTCTCTTAGTGGCTGCATATGTGATAGCCTCCTTGGGGAACTGAGGGGAAAAGAAAAGAATAAAAATGCCAAAATACAGTAGCAGAATTTCCTTAATTATACATTCTACTAAACTCTGGATATCTGAGTGTTGTCCTTCCTTCTCTCCAGGGGCCTACCAGAAGCCCACAAATGGCTGGACAACTGAGCTGTGTTATCCTGTGGAAACAGTTGTCCTCTGCAGCATCAACACCAGCATACTGCACTGAGGCTGCTGCTCTGTTGACATATGTATTTTTTTATAGTAATGGCAATATTCCAGATGGTAAATGGAGTCAACAGCCAATTGATGCTTTTAGTAAATTATTCTTATATTGTAAGTTGTTGTAACTGCTGCTCCTAATTTGATTTGGTTTGTTACCCAAAACTTAATGTCACGGCTGTTTGTTTGAGGAAGAGCAGAGGGTGATATTTCCATGAGCAGCAGATGTACTGTCATTATCATCAGCTTTATAATGCAGTGGAGAGCATGTGTTTAGGTAATGCTTTCCCCAGGAAAACCTCTGTTAAATACTTTGTATTCTTAATCTTGTATGTGAGGGACATTTTTCATCCCATCCTGTGTTCCCAAGCTTATGGTCCCTGCTGTGTATGTTAATTTGGATCATGTCTTTTGTTTTCATTGTGTATGTCCAATTGGTTCCTCCCTTGAAGGGAGGCAGTGACATAAAGTGTTAAAAAAGGCACTTAGTGCTTTCCTATACACACACACAGTGCCACATACTGTGCTGTCACCTGATGGCTTGGCTGGATGAGGAGGGAGAAGATGATGAAGAGGGTGTGCTGGGCTTGTTTTGAAATTTCTTTGTAATGAGAAGTGTCTGTGAAAGAAAGGTTTGATGTCACTTCCTTATAAGCCTGTGCTGACATTTTAGAAAGAATGCTTTGGCTGCTCTTTCCTTGCTTAACTCCCCACAACTACCTCCTGAAGTCATGGACTGTTCTCAGTGCCCTCTTGGACTAAATGATTTCTTCTTTTCTCTCTAATAGAAAGGCTATTAGTATGGGGAATGTTTATGTTATCTCTTGCTTCTCAGTGTAGCATAATTTATTTTATATAATGGTGGTTGCTTTTATGGGGTTCACTGGGCCCTTGGCTCCAAGATTACAGATGAGTAGTTCTCACAGTAAGTGAAGAGTAGCTATTAAATAATATGTTTATGGATGTGTATACACATACACACTTTTGTTGTTTTTAAATTTGGGGTAAGCATTTGTTTGGTGACATACTTGTGTGCTTGTCTCTAGAGAAATGTCTTCCTGATAGTTAATTTTTCAAAATTAATGTTTCTGCTTCAAGTACCTGTCTAGAGTACTTTTTGATCACAAGAATAATAACATCTGTAGTAAAGATCTAATCAATGTTGAAAGTCCTTTAAAATATGTCATATAAAAAGGCTTGTGGTTACACTTATTGTATTTTGTGGTATATATTTGATGATGATGTTGACAGAAATCCGGGCTATTATAAAGGAAGATACATTACTCTCTTGCTAATCTCTGAATAAATTATTAGCAGGGGAATGCACAATTTTATTATGTTCTGATCTCAGTAAGAAGCTTGAAGAGAAAATCTGCATTGAATGTATAGGATGGGTCTTACCAAACTAGATACGTATTGCATGTATAATAAATCATTAACACTAAAGCAGTTCAAAACCAAGCTTTTATATCTTGATTTAAGACATAATAAACATGTATTTTATTGGTCCTACAGATAGAAGCTTTGAATTACATTATGCAACAAATGTTCTTAGTTATCTTTGGTTGGGTTTTTTCCCCCTTGGGATTATTTTTTGGCAACCTGTCGTGCAGACATCCAAACTGCTCACAGTGTTAATTGAGTTTTCCTGTCATTATTATGGCAGAGGAATATGAGAGACAGCATTTCTGCAGTGAGGAGTTGGATTTGAGAAACATGGAAAAATAAAGTTGCTGTGAAAGAAACCATGACAACTCAGTAGATGTCCCACCTACCAGTGCTACCCATCCATCTGTGGCTTCCTTCTGTGGGACAAGGGTGGAGGTCTCAGCAGCTGCTGCCCCTCAGTCATGGTTGCAGCTAAGCCTCCAGAGCAGTTGGCGATGTTGGCCTCATTTCACCCCCCAAGATGGAGGGGCTGCCTGGGTACAGCTGAGGAGATTCTGGCTCCTAGGTAGTTTTTATTCTATATGCCTGGTAAAATACAGCCCTTATAACAGGGCTGCAATTCATCACAGTACTTCGGTGTCATTAGTACCTTTGAAAGTACTGTTGACCCTTGTTAATTGCCTCTCAGTGGGCTTAGAAGGATGGCTTGCTTACTTGCTACAAAGGTATCAGAAACGGGAAATATGGAAGATAAAATCTTCCGTGGAACTTCAAAACTGAGAACAAGCTGTCCTTCAGTTCATTCCTATACTGGGGGCAAATACTTAGCCATTCTCTTGTTTCTGCCTTTCTTACCTACTTTTTAAAATTAAAGCTTGTCTGAGCTGAATGTATCCCTTGATATCGTGAGAGTTCAGAAAGCGTCTGGCCTAGAGTGCTCTCCTGCTTTGTGAGATCTGTTCACTGTGCTCTGTAGCCTGCTACCTTTCACTGTGTATTCTCCTCCTCACACTTGCTATGCCCAGGCTCCATCCATGGCTATGCTTCTTCCCTAGCAATCCCTTAAGACCACCACTGATTCTTCAAACCTCTCCTCCTTTCCCACCGTTCACTGTGTATTCTCCTCCTCCCGCCTGCTCTGCCCAGTTTCCATCCATGGGTATGCTTCTTCTCTAGCAATCCTTTAAGACCACCACTGATTCTCCAAACCTCACATTCTTTGAAATACTTTTTTTATGGTCACTCTTCTAAAGCATTCCTTTCAGTTCCAGTGAGGAAAAAAATTTTCTTCCACTACCAAAGATACACCTCAAATCATCTTATGCTTCTGTGATGTATTCTATAAACCATGTATGGAATATGTTGTATTGTGCTTATTAAGGAATTACATAGTTCCCACATTTTGCACTAACTGTATTTGTGTGCCTGGAAAAATATCCAAGCAACCTTTCCCTGCCCCACTGCTTTGTGAAGGAAGGCTTCTGAGAGCTGTGCAAGCTCATGGAGAGAAGGAAGTAGCTGGGAAAAAGCAAATCTGGTTAACTACATACCTGAACCCAGTTGTAATTTTTTTGCTACTGTTTTCATGAAATAATTAACATTTGGTATATGATTATACCCAGTTTATATTTGGTCGAGAGCAGTGAACAACAGACAAAAGTTTAAAATCTGCTTTGGTTGGTGGGAAGTATCTTCATGTCTGTGAGCTAGCCAAAACTAACAGATTTTAATAAGCAAGGGCAGATGTGTATACATGCTAGGATGTGTTTTTACACAACATTAAATCACCAACAGGATAATTAAAATTTGCTGCGTAACGCCTGTGGTGAGGCCACAAACAACATGCACATTACTTTCTTTATGTAAGCAGTGAGGGACAAATTGTTTCCTATTTCTGTAAACAGTACAACCTAAAGAAAGCACTTGACTTTGAAGAAGCTTATCTTTCTAACTACAAACAAATACAGCAAATATAAAAAAACCAACAAACTAAAAAATGCCAAACACAAAATCCCAAACCAAGCCCCACAAGCCAAGTGAAGGACAGGCAGCCAAAAGCCTGGAGAACAACCATTATGAGCACATGGCTAATTTCCTCTGTTCCTAAACCAGTTTTGTCAGTATATATTGCTAAGTCTAATGAGTTGGGTTTGTTCACACTATACTTGAGATAAAACACACACAGTTATCTCTAGACAATGACAGGAGCCTGCCAGTCTGCCAGTTCGGCACAAATGTGAGTGGGTATCTGTTACTGAAATTATGTTTCATGGGCTTAAGGGTACCTTGCTTCCTCCCAGCACACAAAACTAGGCCCTTTTTGGGCTATTGGGAAGTGTTGTTCGTTGTAACTCAGGGAGGGCAGCTACCTGTGGAATATGGGCAGGAGATGGGAGTGAGCAGTGCCACGATATGCATGAAGTGGGCTGCTCTTGCTCTGCTGAAGCAAAAGGACTCTGCTGCTGTGCAGCCTCCCTGGTTGATTTCAGTGAAAGCAAGGTGTGACCATCATCTGCAGTACACAGCTTGCAGAGAAAGTTTATGGATAAAAGACTTTACAGAAATCTAGGTGGTAATTGATAAAGATTTCCCTTGGAACATATCCATGTGTATGTGCATAGAGTTTATCTTGATGGCAAAATGGATATTCTGTCATTGCTGCAGAATTGCCTTGTTGATCCAGAGAATTGATGTTGTTTTAATGGAAAATATTTGAACAGATTTTACCAGCCTTAAACTCATACCAAGTTCTGTTTAAAAAATATGCCCAAACTCTATTGCTTAGGATATGCATGGCTGCATATTTTATTTCTGGTATATTGCCATATTTCCTGTATCATCAGCTATGCCAAATAATTGCTCACTTACTACACTGGTAGCTTAAATACTGTTGCCTCAGAGATGTGTTTAGAAGATATGATAGATACTGGCATAATATGATTTATAGCATTGGAATAGAATAACCATAGGTTAAAAATCCTCCATGAGGCATATAGATCATGCAAGATAAGTAGTATTTACCCCTTTTGATAACTGTTGGTCTAATCTCTTCTTCAAAGTCTGTACCTGTTGGCAGGTCATTATTTGGAAGGGCAGTCAGTTCCAGGATTTAAGTGTTTTTTTCTGCTGTAATTTTTTCCAATTGCAACTAAAATTTTCATTGTTTTTGTATGCATTGCCTCTTCCCCATGCGGCAGTGGGCATGGAAACAATATAACCTTATTTATTTATTTATTTTCTCTGCCATTATTTCACATATTGGAAGTGACACCATATATCCAATTACTGTTTAATATAGATTGCATGAATAAAGTTGAGAATGAGCATCCCACGGGTGATCATCCCATTTCAAGGGCAAGGGATTGAAGCACCCTCTGGGAAGCTGGGGTTCAGATTTGGAATGGGTTGGGATGAGGATGAGACTGACACCAATCAGCACAGACACACAGTGGCAGAAACCCTTGAGCACAAGCAGGAACCAAAGATGCCTGTGGTTTCTGTGCTGCTCATGAGGAATTTTGTTGGTCATGCCTTTTAAGCATCTGTATTTTCTGTGGTTTTATTATTTTTGCCCCTCTGCCTCTTTTCTCCAGTTTTAACCGAGTAGGTAAAATAGTGGTGGAGAGGATTAGAGGAGCTCCAGCGCTGTTTCAGTACCTGTGTGAGGTTAGTGAGTAGAATGACCAGGTGAGATTGATGGCATTTTAATGTGCTGATACAAGTAACCTGTTCTGAAAACTGAATGCAGCCCTTGTTTTTCCACATTGATGCCTTGTATGGGCACAGCTTGGACCTGACCCAATCTGCTGTAGTTCACATATGGTTGGAAGCCAAGAAAAGCACTTCTGTCCGCCAAAGAATGGCACAAGAACTAGTTTAGAGAAGACATATTTGTTGTTCACTTGTGAAGCAGTAGTCTTATCACCACTGCTAGCTCTGCAATTTAAACTGAGTAGTTTCTTTTTTATAATGCCTAGTATGCTTCAGCTGTGCTTTCTGCCCCCACCTCTTGCTTCTGTGCCCCCCAAAATGTATGTAGGCTCCCAACAGCAGAGTGCTGCTGGAGTGAGGGAGGCTTGCATTGAGGATTCAGTGCTTTGAGCACAGTTTGTTTACAGCAGGTATAAAGCAGAAGCATTATTTTACACTCTGGAGGAACAGGGAAGTTGGCAACCATCCATCTGTGCAGCTTTGAAATGTGATTACTATTTGTGTGAATAGTGATGCACTAGATAGATTTTGACAAACTCCAGATTGCAAACAGTGTTGATGAAGCACACGTTTCTGTAAGTGTGTAT
This sequence comes from Zonotrichia leucophrys gambelii, assembly GCF_028769735.1. Classification (NCBI taxonomy): domain Eukaryota; kingdom Metazoa; phylum Chordata; class Aves; order Passeriformes; family Passerellidae; genus Zonotrichia; species Zonotrichia leucophrys. Next base: position 124,606,560 of record NC_088171.1, on the reverse strand, counting down.
ATGTGTGTATAGAATAAATCAATATCTATGCATACCTGTAAAGCTTTGTGAATATCAATTCAAAAAGTCCCTATTTTAGATGAGTCTCAAGGGTCATTTCTATTCTCCCTTCCCCCCATCCAAAAATATTTGATTTGTCTTCTGTGGGAATTGCGTTGAAGTTAGACCTGGGAATGGTTGAGCAGATGACCCAGTGTTAAAAGTGAAGGACCATTACCCAGCTATTTTCAAGTGCATCATGCAGTTGAAACTCATGTCCTCCAGGAATTAAGTGCTCTGAGAATGGCTGCTTTACTAACTCCATTTGCTGCCAGTTGCTGCCCATTTATTTTCCCTTGTCCATGTCTGTACACAGTTATGTACTGCAGCACAGCTAATTAATGTGTGTGTAATTTAGGAGAGATGATTTTTTGCTTTTTAACTGAACTTCAGACATGCAAAGAGAAATTACTGTTTTAGGGAAAAAGGTCTGCTTCAGTGTGTATAGGGTAGCAACTGTGCTGACAGTAAAAGTAATAGCTCATTGTGCAGCATTTTTGTGATTCAGTGCTATACAGACACTAACATGCTCTAAACTGGGAACACTAAGCAAAACCACTTTAAAGATGTCCAAGAAGCAATACAGCAGGAGGAGGTGGCTGCCCAGCAAGGCAGGGGCTGTACTAGGATTAGAAGTGGAGACTTCCTGACAGCCAGCCCTGCTCTCCTCCTTCTTTTAATTTCCAACAGCCAGCTTCTCTTTCTGACTTTTATGCCCCATCTAAAGTCCATTGTTCAAAATTCTGCCTCAAATTTTACTTGAAAAATAGGGAAAAACCTCTGACCCAAACACAAAGCAAAATACCTTCTACTCCATATGAGGACTTACATACTTAAAATCTGTGCCATTCCTGCCTTTATGCCAAATGACCTTGGAAAAGTGCTTGATTTCTCTTATGTGTTAAATTACTTTTTATTTGCTTGTATTTGGATTCAAATGATGGTCAAAAGCATATATTCTGAAAATGTTTATTTATTTAAAACCTTTTATCTTTGGGTGTTTACAGAAATTATGTGAAGTGTGGTTTTAAAGCAATGGAGCATCCAGACTTGCAGTTGTCCCAGGCATTTTGTGGTGAGACTTGTAAATGAGTTTATCAAACTGAATCTCCACTTTCTGAAAATGATGGGCTAAGTGAACTGTCCAGGTTGACACAAGGGAGTTGCTAGCCTTGGCAGTACATTCTGACTCTCTGTCCTGTTGCACCATTGCAATTTTAGGTTATTGCCAGTCTTTCTGATCAGTCCAGACAAGGTGTTAAATAGCAAATTTTAACAGTGGTCTGGCAATGAAGAACTGAGATGTTTATGTTTTTATCTGGTTTAAAGCCCATTTTGCAGTCATATTGGTCTTCAAACAGAAGAGTCTGATTCATAGCAGTTGAGATTTAAAAGCAGAATAAAAGCATCATTCACTCTTTCATTGTAGCTTACTTTATAAAGAGCTTAGCATGTGGGAACCAACCCTTGCATCTCACCCAAATATAAAAGTAAATAGAGTGTACATTTTTGGGAAGGAAATGCATGTTCATGTGTTTGATATTCTCCACAGCTCAAGCCACAGGAATGAGCTGGATGATTCCTCTGCCTCTATGAGATGGGGGGATTCCAAGCCTGTGTACTGTTCTCAGCAATTTTGCACTTATCAGCCTAAGCTACATGAAGAATTACTAGAAGTGGGAAAGTTAAAATGGAGTGCAGAGCATGTGTGCATATTTTAAAAGTATATATTTATATATACTTCCTATATAAGTAACCAGTACTACGGAAGAATACATATCAGTCACAGTGGTAGAAGTGGCTCTGTTACAGCATCAGTGCTTCCTGCACTGTATGTTGCTGGTCTCTTGCAGTGCTTTGCTTTTGTTCAGCAAGACTCTCCAAATTAAGCATCCCATCATAAGGATTGACTGGCATGAAAATGCTTAAAAGACTCTAATCTCATTAGATAAACTCATCATTTTTAGTCCACATAATGGAAGCTTCTGAGACAAAGAAAACAAATTGTGTTTGAAATATAACTGTCTGCTGTTAAACAAAAAAAACAGGGATAAATCAGCCAAAGAGAATGTGGTAAATGACTGATGTGATGCTCTGAAGTAGTGTATTAGTGTCCTGCAGTTGTTTATCTAGCAGCAGATATTATATTAAGTTTGGGGTAATGGTGATCCCCGAAACAGAGTATTGCCTTATCTTATTGAAACTGGAAAAGCTGCATTTAACCAATATGAACTTTCTCTTACAGCTGTTAGGGACATGCAGAGCTTAGAAGAGCAGAGAAAGCTTTCTCCTGATTATGGTGGTGCTATTTAACTGGAGAGTAAGCATATTTAGAACCAACAGTAACTTGATTGTGTTTTACATTGAGTAGACCTGTGCTTTGGTGAACTGGTGATTTTCCTGTTTAACCAGGCCAGCACAAGAATTGAGCTGATTTTCTCTTTGCTCTTTTATTAGTAATATTTAATAGTGCTACACTAGCACATAGAAGAGAAACTGTATAGGCAGAAAAATTAAATGTCTAGTGAGAAGGTGCAATTTTGTCTTTTCTGATGGTTTCTGAAATCCTGCACTAGCCAGGGATCCCTTCTGAACTGCCCATTGGCATTTCAGCACCTCTGCTGGAGCTTCCATGTCTCTTGGAGCTTTGTCCTACAGATTGCATGTTTTGTTTCCTGGGGATCTGTTCATTCCCATTTTCACATCCCTAATTCACTGGAACCTACACTGGGTTGAAAATTCTGTTCTCAGCCATGATTTTACTTCCACTTACACATAGCCCTTTCTCTGCTCATTATCCTTCTTTGCTGTCCACTTCTGTTTGCATCTAACCATCATAGCTCTTGAAGTCTTTCTGGTTATTTCATCCAAAAATGCTTTTCTTGCATATTCTATATATATTTCCCTTGTACCCAGCTGTGTGTTTTCCATGACTTGCACAACCAGATCTTTCCATATATCTTTAGATATTCCTTGAAGTGCCACTTCTGCCTGATGTTACACCACAGCTTTCCCTCTTCTGGTTTTGGGCATGCCTCTTTTTTGCAGCTGGCATTGATGCACCTGCCCATCTTGAATCTTATGGATTAGATTCCTGCCTGTGAGAAACTGGCAGCAGTCTGAGCTTGTGTTATGCAGATCAAAGAAATGTAAATTAACATATCCCATTATTAAAAAAGCCACATAAGCAAGTTTTGCATGCAATTATGGTACTTCTGTAAGGTTTTTTTAAACCATCCTTTAAACCACTGCAAGTTGCATTTGCCTGTACACAGTCCCCAGAAAAGATGTCTTACATTCCACAGATTTTTAGAATAACTTTTACAGAATTAGATTATTTTTAAAAGATTAATAACAAGTAATGAAAGTGCACCTATCATTTTGACTGTCCAAGTCAGTGTCATTCTGTATCTCCTTTGAAAACCACAGAAATAAAAAGTCTTCTATGTCAACATAATTTTTCCATATTGTAATTCTTCATGTATATATTTTCTGCTTGAAGAGACTTATCAAGCACTAAGGGCTAAAACTTTTTGCTATTAGTCACTAGATTGCATTAAACACTTGCTTTGTGCAGATGGAAACAAAATGTGGAAGAGCTTAGGTTAAATGGTTTTTTCTGAATTACAAATCTAAAATTTCTTTTTTTAAGAAGAGGCATTACTGGCACATTTTGTTACCATCTTCTGGGGCAGAGTGATAGCACAGAGAGATCAAACAATCTGTTGTTTCATCTAAACTTTCTAAAGTTTCTCGTTAGACTTTGTCCGGGTTCCAAATATCCACATGGGAGCTGGGGGCAGGGGGGAAGCTTGGAGAAGGGAGAGGTACAGGCTGTTTGCCATTATGAGTAAATATGGAAGGATAAGTATGTTTCCTCACACTGAGGTAGAATGAAGCTACAGAATTTGGATTTGGGGGCTAATTGCCAAAGACTTTGATGCTAGCATGGGAGATTTCCAGTTCTTCATAATACAGAGTCTGTTTACAAGATTCAAAATCTACACTTGGATCAGACGGGATGTTTTGGCTTTTTTTCCTCTGCTGAAATCTCATTTTCTGAGATCTTGAGCATATCAATGTGCAGCTGTTTACATAGGAATGCTAGGCAGGATTTCTTGGAATAGAGATGGCAGGAGGATCTTAAGCATTTGTGCAGGTAGTGGTTTATGGCATCCTGTGTTTGTACATGTTCCAAAGTCTGTAGCTAAAGTATGGGTTCATTAATGCATTTATTATTTTCTGGGTGTATGTATTTTGGGTTTCTTAATCTTGTATCTGAAAATATAATTGAGATTTGTATTAGTTTGGAATTAGAAGGTGTCCTGCTTGTTAATGGAAGAATTAGTTCAGTTTATTGAACCTCTTCAGTTTTGTTTTTCTGTTGGTATCTGAAAAGCTCCTAGTCCAGAATGGCACCATTGTATTCAACACTGCAAATGCTATGCAAAGTTGTAGTGCTGAAGTTCTCTAAGCTAAAAAAGTCCTCTAACCTTAGAGTTGGACCTTTTTACTCCTCTGCTTTCACACCAGGCAGGTTGTGTCAAGCTGTAATGGTCCTTTGCTCTCTCCAACCCTCCTCTAACCAATTCCCTCTGTTTTTTCAAGTGCTTCTCAAGCATTTCTGTCACTTTGGAAATATCTCAGTTGTGTTCCCCAGAGAGCAGCCATGATTCCTGCATGGCTGGGATACCTCTTGTGTTGTGCCCCATCTTTTATCTTGGCTTAGGCCATGTGGTAATGACTTCTGGGTGCATCCTGCTGCCTTGCATCCTTCATCACTGTCAAGTGTGCTGCTTCTGCAGTTTGTCTGTCGTTGATTTCTTCTCATTTTCTGTTTTTCCTGTGCATGTAAGAAGCTATACTCTTTTCCTTCTGAGACTTGTTTCAATTCACCTCTGTATTGCTGTCTGCAAAGCTCTTCAGACATCAGTGAGAATCACTGTGTGCCTGGTTTCTTTCCTCAAACTATGGATTTTAGGGAGCATAGTTCAACAGACAACATGAGGCACAGAAAATCCAGGAGTTTGGAAGTATAATTAGCAAACCTGTAAATCTCTTGCAGCCACATTCTGTCATTCTCACGGGTAGCAGAAACTTGGTTTTGGTCTGGACTAAAAGGTGATACTGCTTGTTAAAACTAAATTACGTAGCTTTGGGTATGTTGACTTCAGTTGTTACAAGGGTTTTCATAAAGGGAAAAAAAAAAGAGATTTCAAAATTGCAGAAAGCATACTTTTTATGTGTTTTCTGAGGAATACGTGATGATAGGGTTTAAAACTTTCCCTAGATTATATTTCTCCCCCATTATATTCTCATATGGGAGTTTTATATAGTATCTCCTTAGTGAGAAGAAAGAAACCTGATCTTGGCATGGGCTGTTTACCAGACCAGTAGATGCTATAAGACTGAGAGGTGTTCCCAATTTAGTTTCATTGAGTGGTATGCTGGCTTCATCAGACAGCTGAGCTGGGCTTTCTACTGCAATCAGTAATTTTATAAACTTCTCCAGTAAATAATAACTTTAATTATTGAAGAGTATGAAATAGACCTAAATGAGCTTGTTAATATTAATGCTTACTAAACTTTCTGAAGTTACTAAGCTTGTTATGGAGCTTGGCTAACATATTCATAAAAGTAAACAAATGGAGCTGGCCCTTCTGTTCATGGACAAATAGGAAAACACCTTGGATTTCTGCAGGTTTGTATCAGAATTGTTCCTGGACCATTTTTTTCCCATGCATTATTTTTATGGGCTTTTTATTAACTGTTCAGTTTATCTGTTACCCACTATTAATAGTGGGTTATTCATCTGTGTTGCATATTTTTATATCTGTGCCTTAAGTGTCTGACAACTAATTGAAACAGGGTTAGAGAAATGAGAGATTCCAGCAGCATGGCTGTATGAACATTTTCTTGTACAAATACATCTCTTTGAGACCTAGTTTTGAGAGTGCTTTTGTGATCCAAAGGTCTTCTAATTGCATGCTCTATAAGAAAGCAAGTAGAAGTGGTACTCTGTGAAGTACTTGTAGATCTTATTCAAAGGCATGTCTCTAATGTTTTTAAAGTGTTTTTTCAGCTGGACTGATAAATATGCAGTTTCATTCCTTTCTAAATAGAAAGATGTATCTTTCTTGTGTCTGCTGGACCTGTGACAGATATAAGAGAACAAACCCCAGGATTTTAATGCAGGTGCTCCAGCTTCTGTTCCTTCTCCCTACTTGTATCACTTTAATGATCTTTCGGGGGAAAAAAGCCGCGTGAAAAAGCGGGAGAAATGTTGTGCGGAAGGAGGGGACAGGGAGCAGTGTGAGTGCACCCGCGGCTTGCCAGCATGATGTCATTCTCATTTGCACTGCTCGGGGATGAGCTCATCGGGGAGGGGCCTTGCCGATTTACAGCTGTGCCAATTCATCTCTGCTTTGATTAACATTCTCCAGGCCCCCTCCTTGAACTGAACAGCAGGCACTGCATTATGAATTATTTAAAGACCTAGGAGAGCTTCTACTAAATAAAAACAAGCATCAGTGCAAAACAAAAGAGTGAACTCTCTATTTGCTTCCACAATGTTGTTAGAGAATGGCATGTCTGCCATTCCCAAAAGGATAAGCAGGTTGTTTTTTTCTCCCCCAATTCCTGCTACTTAACATTTTTGCACTACTAGTTTTCAGCAGTAATCTGAGTTACCTTTTTGTGGAAGGTGGGTGGGTATGTAGACCTAATGTGTGTGCGTAGATACGTTTTTTGTTTAGATGCAGTGTAGCTCTGGCAAAGCTGTATTAGTCCCCTCAATAACTGGGTTTTAATTTCTAATAGGAGTTTAAATCTAAAACTTGGGCTGTTAGAAAAGAACAAGCATGTTCTATTTCTAGAGTCCATGTTAAGACTAACTATTTAACTTTTTTTTTTAAATAACCCACAAGAAAGTACCTGAGAACTAAATAGATTTGCCTTTCACTGTTTTAAGGAATTTGGTGGTGTTTAATATAAGAAAGGGTAAGCTTTTCTGTACAGAAATTAAAAAACAATAAAAATAAAAATTCTAGATTCTAAAATGTCTTACAGTCCAGTCTGGGTGTTCATCAGAAACCATGTCATTTTGCAGATGGGTCAGAACAGCTATTTGAAAATCAGTTAAAGTACCTGGGAACTGCATCAGCTGTACTCTGCCTCCTGCCTCGCTGCAGGCTAGAGGTGTTATTGCATTTGCATACTTAGAGTCAGTGAAGTTCTCCTCAGAAATGCGTTTCAACAGATATTTCTAAAGATCAAGATGTTAGATTTAGATGTCATTTTCAAAGGGTGAATTGTGCCTAGCATCTGAAAATACTTCAGGACACCTCTAAGAAGTAAGGTAAATCTTACTTTGTTTTCTTCGTGGTACCTTGTACCTTCTCCCTTAATGCAACACCTGCCTTCTGAGTTGAGGATGGGGTGAACTGCTGTACTTCTAAATTCTAATTATTGCTGCTGTCTGTAACAGCTTTACAGGGTTATTCATTCCTGATGTAAGGTGCTTTAGCCACTTCTTGTAGATGCATCTGTCTTGGTAGCTGTGGAACAGTAAGCAATACAAATACACAGAAATATGAAATAAAATAGAGGTAAGCAGTGGTGTTTGCTCTAAAAGCACCATCCCCCTTTCCAATTTGCATTCAGATTCTAAGGAGAGACTGAATATCCTGGAAGTGAAGAAAAAGGTGAATTATTTGCTGGGCAATAATACTCAACCTTGGAGAAAATAACTCAGTCCAAAGACCAAGCTTTTTTGTCAGTCCGTTCACCAAAAAGTGGCCCAGTAAGAAAATAGTTGTTTTCTAAAAATTACTGCAGCCTGTTAGAGTATGACAGTTCTTCACTGGCTGTCCTCTGAAGGGAAAAGAATATTTTTTTGTACACAAAACAGGTATTTTTACCTTCAGGTAGGTTTTTAAAAGAAATCTGCTACTGAAGTTGTGGAAGGACTTGGTGTAATTATTGTTGACTCTCTAAGTTGAACAGATGAAGATGCAGGATACAGTTCAACTTCATGAAAATGTTCTAGAAGCATGAGCAGCAGGTAACAGCTCTTCAGCACCTATAACATGGTTCAGCTGAGAGCCTGCTAGTGCTCTCTTTTTCTTCTCCCTAATGCTTTCCGAGAGCATTAGGAACGTCTGGAGGAAAGCAAACAGACTTGCAGTTTAAGTGCTGGCTTCCTTGTAGTCAGTTTTATCTGTGACAGACAAATTGTATATATGCCAGCTTGTACATTTTCAAAATAGTAATCTTTTAATTTCACACCATGAGTGGGAGCAGTGCCAAAATACACTTATTCAGAAGTGAACTCAAAATGACTTCAGGACTAACAACCCAGCATGTCCCTCTGTAAAAAACCCATAATCTTCAATAAACACTTTTTAGTTTCCAGTATTTTACAGCATGTTTTGTACAGCTGTGCTCAAGGATGAACTTAATCTTCACATTTAGAGACAAAAGCAAAAATAAGCCTGCTGCACTGATGTAGAAGTTTTGAGACAAGCCCACACCTTGATTTTGTGGAAGTAAAGTTTAATTAATAGTTTTCCTCTGAAATGCCGTTGGTGATGCTGTTGCTTCCAGGAGTAACGAAGGAGGGGGATCTGCTCTGGGTTCCACAACTGGATTAGTAGCACCAGCTGATTGTGGTGGTGTAGCTGATGCTGAGCAACCTCCTTTGTTCTTTTGCCTTTCCATAAGTAAAGTTAGGACTATTTTGCTATACTGAAAAAAATAATTAAGAATGGAATCTTCCTTTCAGTGGATTGAATATAAGTCTTGTGTAAGCTGTTGTGATCAGATATGTTTCTCCTCAGTACAGAGGCCAGTTGACTTTGAGTTCAGTTCATCTTACCTGAAGGGAACATGAAGTGGGAGATGGAGTTGGCCAGCACAAACATCCCGTGCCCTGTTAGGGGCTATCAGGTGTTGGAGATGCCAGTGTGGAGCTCTGTGTGTGGCTCACACAGCAGCTAGTGACTGTGGTGGACAGGGAAGAATATGCTAGAGCATCTCAAAGATGCTGGGTACCTAAATTTAGGCAAGCTCAAGCTTAACCCTGCTGGTGGCATCTATCCTTGTGTTTTGCTAATTATTGTGACCAGGTTTCTGTTGATGGTAACAGGAGTGCAGGCATACAGCACCTGAATCCCACCCTCTGTCAGACAGCTTTGCATGTATTTCTAACCCATCCTTTTAACTGAATCTCCATGTCATATATTCCATCTATTTTGGTTTTAAAAATCCTCAAAAGGACTATTTTAAACACATACTTTGCTTATGGCAGTAGATTCTAAAACATACTGATACATTAAAGACATTTTATTTCCAAATGTGTAAAGGTTTCTGTGAAAGAGGAATTTCTTGAGAGAAACCAAGACTTCCAGTGCAGATCCTATAGCTGGAGCAGCCTTGGGTGCTGCACCAACAAGCAGAGTTCTAAGCACTAAGAATAAAATGTGGATCTTTCAGCAGGGAGATGCAGAGGGAGAGGTAGTGCTGCTTTCCTGCTGGCCTTGATAAAGATACAAATTGGTTTCAGAACTGTGACTAAAAATCATCCTTCAATTACAGTAGTTAAGCATATGGAAACTACAAATCAAGTGTCATTGCATGTGGCTTGCGGGAGAGTGAGACTACTCAGTGCTCTCAACCATACCCTTTTTGTACCCAGGAAGCTAAATAATCGAGCTGGAGGCAATATTTTACTACATTTAAAAGCTCAAAAACACAGGCATGGATGTCCTAGATTTGTTACCAATTTTTTCTGGGTTTTGTTGTATTTTTTAAGATACTGCTGCATATAGGTGTAATGGGAGAAGATTGGTTTGAGGGTGGAAGGAGGGAAACCACCACTGGGTTTCATCTATTAACAAACTCAACAGGGTGCAGTTTTAAAATTTGGGGCTGGGTTTTGATTTCCTGAGATGCAGCTGAGATTTCCAGATTCCTGCAGTTGTAAGATCATTGTGTGGAAGACAGGGAGTGCGAGTTTGAACTTCATGTGGTGGCATTGTGCCCAGTGGTCCCTTGCCTGGGCCTAATCCTGAGTTGTCACGTTAATGGAAAGCAGCAGTGTTGTGCTGCCTTCTCCCCAGCACCAAACATCTTACTTAGGGGGACTTCAGTTTGTGAACTTGAAGCTGACTTATGTGTCTGTGTGTGTAAATAAATAAATAAATAAATAAATAAATACTGTTGAGCAGCAGTATTTCAATTTTAATTTGTGTTCCTGTTTAGTTATTCTTTGAGGAGCTCACATTTTGAAAACGACCATTTCAGAGTGACCTGACATGTGCATGTGGCCATTTCTAGTACTCAGTTTGCAGAATGGTGTTTTAAATTAATTGGAGCATTTTCTCCTGGTTTAGAAATGCATGGCAATTTATCCACTCAGCTGTTGCTTAATTCCGCATTTCATTTACCTAAATAGATAAATAAATAAATAAATTTGAAGTAGTTCATCACACTCCCTTTTACAGGGCTTAAGTCATAATACCAATACATTTTAATCCTATAATAAATGCCAAACAGGCATTTTCTGAGTTGATGGAGCTTCTGTTTTAGAAGGGAAAAAGAACATTAATTTTAGTAGAATTGCTGGTGTGAACTAAATTGTACAGGATTAGATCCTTGATATTTATGACAACTTGAAGAAAATACATTGTTTTCATTAGCTGACTATTTGATTTTTTAATTTGGGAACTTCTTGAAGCATTTTATGCAGTGCACTGCTGTTGCCCTGTGTTTTGGTTGTTTCCACTAGGCTTGGAATAGCCAGTCATGTGCAAAAACATTGATTTTAGCACATTTAACTTAAAAACAGCACAGGAAAAATGATTACTTGAGTAAAGGAGCCAAATATTTGTAGAAACTTCTTGTTGAATCTTTTGTGTTCCCTGCTGGGTGTTTCTCCAGTGGAAAATTAATGGAAATTAAATCAAGTAGGAGGTCACCAGGGTTGTCAGCTGATTTCTGAGTGGAGCAGGTATTTATTTGCACTTTCCACCAATAACTTGTTCCCACTATAAATGGATTCTAAAAAGCATTATGCAATCAATTGCCATTCCACATTTGCAAGCTGAGGTTCACCTTGTTAAACTTCCCCTGTCAAATTATATTCTATCTAAGAGAAGAAAAAGGCAACATATAACTTAATGAAATTTCTTGAGTGCAACTATAGGGGCCAGAAAGAGTGCCCTTTTCATCATGTGTGGGTTTTCTTCAATATGGAGGACTGTAGGCTACTGAAACAGAATTTCAGCTACTAATTTCTCCCAGCAGTCTAATGTGGAAGAATGCAATCAGTAAATGTCCTGAAATCCTCTGGACTCTGTGTGTAACTATTCAGTGTCATCTTCTAAGATGAATGATTTTCTGACAAAAACTTCCATGGGAAAAAAGTTGGAAAAATGGATACTCCAGAGCTGGATTTTAAAGTACAGTAAAAATTCTGGCTGCAAAAAAGCTTCTCTAAATGTTTATTTTTTACAAATTTCTGTTCATACAAGTTGAAGCTGAAGTGAGGCTCAAGTTAACAAAAATAAATATTGACCCCACAGATTTTGTCCCTGTGATTTAGCTGTGGGAACAGACGTTATGCAGATCCTTGCCAGAAATAATTAGATAAAGTCTCTCTCTTTAATAGCAGTTTCTCTTCTACCACTTTTTGAAGCAAATGCCATTTTTTGACTGATATTGTAATAACCCCCAACCCACTCATAAGGACTCAGAAATAGTGGATATTACTTTTGCAGACATTTTGCAGTGTTAGAGAACATATTGCACACTTAAAGTATGGTTCCATGTTAAATATGGAAGTACGTTTCATGTCAGTGAGAATACAGCCTTTACTTGCTGTATTTTACTCTAAACTTAAGTTACTCGTGAATGTTTATATGAAGGCAACTTTTAAAGTCACATATTCTTTGATTCTACTGAATCTTCTTTGATTCTTTCAATAATGGTATTTTTTAAAAAAATCAACTGAGTAAGAAACTGCTTATTCTTGAGGACTAAAAAATTAGGAGATTAGTCAAAAAACAAAGGCTGTGATTACTTTTTTGATTATTGCATTCAATTGATCTGAAATCATGGCTATTCACCATGACAATAATGCCACAGCAGAATTATGCAAGACTTTTGGGCTTCGCTGAATAACTCAGGCTGAACTGCGAAGCCAGCTTTACTTCTGCACTTCTCTGATTTAAGAGTGATGCCTGAAGCTGTGTTGATCACATTGATTGCAACAACTGATTGCAATGGCATTTTGTTTTTGCTTTTAACTTTTTTGGAAAAGTTTTCACCTAAAGACTTTTCTGAAAAACTGGTCCTTACAATGTTGTGCTGGGTTGTGGGTCCCAAATTACTGGTTACTCCAGAATGTGGGGACACATGCAACAGCACAGTTCTATTTTGCTTTAGATTTTCTTTAGGTATTTTGAAGAGATAGCATTTTGATAGAACATCCACCATCAAGTGATTAAGGTGGTTCAGACATGGTCCTCTTGAGTGGATACCAAAATAACATTTTTCTGCTGATGTTGACAGCACATGAATATATTTAAACAGCCCAATACATGTACCCTTATGGTGTACTTGTCTCTTCTCACATTTTAGATGTTTCAGTTTGTCTCAGGTATGTTGTTTGGGAATGAGGTGAGCTGAAGAAAGGTGTGAATTACAGAAGTTGGCCAAAGCTTTTTTTTTCTTTTTTTTTTTTTTTATTTGACTGTGTGTTTGCACCCAGCACTATCCAGTTGAAAGTCTTCAGTTTTTAATTATTCGCCTTTGGCTACAGTGTAGGTATTACTTAGGAATGTATTTATTTGAACACCACTAAACTGGGGACAAATCTTTGCAGTTACCAGCAGTTCTGTTATCTGAGCAGAAATACAGAAACCAGACCAGTTCAAATGAGTGGGAATCTTACCCATTCCCATGCTGGCATGCTTGGGCCAGACAGACCAGTGGGAGCAGCTTTCTCTTTCTCGTCCTGGTCTGGATCTGTGCTCAGCCAGAAACATGCTTGGTCATCAGATTTCTGCCTGGATGAAGAGTCAGGTAGAATAAAATGCTCAGGGATGAAGCTGTTGCATTTTCATCTCCTGTTCTGTTGAGTGTTGTGGGTTTTCTGCTTTGGAAAGGCAGGATTTTCCCAGTTCCCAGTACTGCAGCCCCAGGGGCAATGCAGTTGGTGTTGTACTGCCAGGACTCACACACTGCTCTTCGTGAGCCAGGTATGGCAGCGAGGAGTCACACAAACGTCATCCTTGGAGTTATTTAAAGAACAAGGAGAGTCTTTCCAAAGCAAGGCTGCTGACACTCTTGGCTTTCCTGAGGCGAGCAGTCAATGCCGGCAGAGGAACCACAGATGGAGGCGTTGCATAACAGCCTTGCTGGTCGGCTGGTTGATGTATCCCTTGTGACAGGGCATCCCTTCAGCACAGCAGTGGGCAGGGAGGGCAGGAGGGAGGGCAGGCGGATGGAAACTGTCACAAGCTCAATCTGCCCTTGAGTTTATCTTCACATCTTCAAACAACTCCCTGCTTGCAAACTGAGACCCAGAGAAATCAGTCTGAAAGCATGTGTTACTGTTTTAATACTGCTTTTGCTTGTGAAATGTTCTTTGGAGGCTGTGTTATTACAGATGCTTGCTTCTAAGTGATTTATCATGCTCTGCATATTGCTGTTTATAGCTGAATGTCTTTTGTTAGGAAATCCATTTCTGGATTGTGTACAGATACAAACACGTGACTATGAGTTTTCTTCCAGCATTGTTAAGTTAGTGCTTGTCTTTAAGATATTCCTTTAAAGTGAAGGACAAATATACATTGGGTGCATGATTCCTTATCTTATTTTATATATAATCAGTGAACAAAAAAAAATTCAACTATAAGGTCTTAGACAAGAGGATGGAATATGAAATGTAAACAACAAAAAAATTGAGTCATAAAATTGTACTTTTTTTAAGTTTTATGTGCACATGCACGTGTGCTCTTTTTTTTTTGATCCCATTTTGCCGCAGTTTGATCGTGTACATCATCTTGTACATTATCACAAGATAAGTAAAAATGTCCAGCTGTTGTAGTCAATGGTTCTGCTGTGTATTTCTTCATGGTTAGCTGTCATCCCTAAAGCACAGAAATGCCTTTTCTTTTTGCCAGATTTGTTTGTCACAAATATGGTTTTAATCTGATTTAGTTGGCCAAGTTGCAAGACCCATGGTTCTCAAAGTTCCAAGTCAAGCAGTTTTAATAGTTTTGTCTGCATGAAGTAGTGCCTGAAGCATACAGATATTCTGGGACAATGTGACAATGCAGACCAAGGGATGAGACTGCTGAAGCTGCAGCCACAATGATCAGGGCTGAAAGAGTATCATCATCATCTTCATTTGCAAACAGGAAACATCCTACTAAGATGCACTTGGTATCACTTGGGCTTCCTTACTCCCAGCATGTCTAAAGATGCTGGCCTAAATTTCCTCATCTGCTTAGATGTGCAGTGCAAACAGCAAAATCCTGTCACATAAAGGATAGAGAGCAATTCCCTCTGCCCAGGGGAGGAGCTCTTTGCAGTGCAAGTTGTCAGACACTTCTCCACAGTGGCTCGTGTCAGGTAGATCATACTGGGGATCCAGGAATACTTTCCTACCTACATATTTTCCTTAATGGCAGGTTAAATGAGGACTTTGTGCTAGAGATGAAATAAGGCAAAAATTACCTTAAGCTGGCCAGGGGAATTAGTGGCCTGCCAAGCTGTGCTTGGGTAGAAGAGTCAAGGTTGTGTGTGGACAAGAAAAGATTGTTGAAGGGAAGTAAGAGAGAAATAATGTGGTTTATCTATTTTTAAAAGCCAGAGGGTGATGGTAGAGATAAGACTCCTATCAGCTCCACTGGAGAGTTGCAGCTGCATTGCAGTTTTTACATCTGTATTGAGATGTGTAATGGAGAAAGCATAAATTCAGTCACCTTCATTTTTCTGTGGAGAAAAACAATTAGAAATTATGGATGTTCTCAAGGTAGTTTATTCTTTAAATAAAACTGTTAGATTTTCAAAATGCTGTAGTGTTCAGCAAAGATATGGTATAACTGCAGTGCTCCAGCTTGTACAAAATGCAGTGTGTCTGCAGGATAGTAATGTAACCCCCCTGTGGAAGTGCTCATGTTTGTATTGTATCAAAACCTGCTATCAGGTGAGTGCTGCTTTCAGTGACTCATGAAGAAGTAACTCATTCTCCATGAAGGGTGTGTCTCTTTTGTCCAGAGTAGCTAACACACTAACTGGGGCTCCCCAGAGAGCAGCAAGGAGGAGCTGTGGCTGTCCAGGACTGCAGAGAGGACTTAATAAAAGCAGATGTTAAGCAGGCACCTGCCAGCTGCTCACAGGCTAAAGCTTCTCCTTTTCATCTGTTTTATGAAAAGATTTATTTATTTGTTAATGTCTTTATTTGCCTTAACCTTAGAATTGTCATTAAATCGTAAGGGTTTTTTTTCTCCCTGAAATTCTTTGATGGTTGTTGGAAAAGACAGGGATACTAGGGGAAGTCTCCTGTCAGGAAGGAAATAGAGTGTAGAAAGACTGGAGCAGAGCATCACAGAGGGACTAAAATGAGGGGCAAGGATGTTTGATTTGAGGAAAACTGTGGACAGTCTGCCTGAGAGCGTGCAGAGTGGGATGTGACTGCATTTATTGTTCTCCCAGCTTTCCAAGCCTGTGTTTCTAGTAGGTATAATTTTAAGAGTAAACTTATAACAGTGCTCCTCTGAGACTTTATTCTGAAGAAAGAGGTGCTGTTGTTGCACATGGAGAGAATTCCTTAAATAATTTTAGCTAAATGTTTAAATGTCAATGCCTTTCTGCCTATAAATACTCTTAATTCCTTAGTGTGGAACATTCCACATGCTTAGCCACTTCTACATTTGTGATCTGAAGACAAAGAAACTAGACCATTAGTCCATTGCAAATTGTATGAAAATAGAAAGTAAAAGATGGAAAATGTTGTACTTTATTGACTAATAGTGGAAAAGAGTCCAGTTCTTTTCTGAGAGGAAGAAGAGAATTCAATTCTGTAATGGAAAACGATGCCTTCTTGTCATTAAAGTCTGTGTTGTCTTTGGTAGATGGAAACAGAAATAAGGTTTGAAGTATCCAGTGTAACATAGACATTTCAGTAAGACTGGTAGACTTTTACAACATGCATCTGTAGTTTAATACAGAACACTGCTTGCATAGGACAGTATGGAAAGTGGCAAAGATGGTAATGAAAATCATGTTTTGTGTGATTTCTTTTGGTGGCTGTTAGGATGGTTGTACTTCCCTCAGCAGCAGAAGTAACTTTATGGAAGTCTGAGAATGGATAACATGAGCATAATGCCAGACCCACAATAAGTGGCTGTTTTATGTCATGGGAATTATTGCTTGTAATATTTGTGAGAGCAGTGTTTTCCTAGACAAAATAGTAATGAAAAATAAGGGTGGTGAGCAGCTTTGCTACCTGATTTGAAAACTACAAGAACATATTCAGCAACTGAGTCTGTACAGCATTATTGTATTTTGGCTTTCTAAACAGCTTCTAACACAAATACATACATTACCAAGGAAGTGTTTCTGTCTAGCAGACCAAACTGAGGAACAAGATGGACCTAGTACTAACCAGAGGCTAGTACTCTCAATTTCCCTTTGATACCTGCAGGCCACAGTTTTAGTAGGCTCTTGTAACAAAAAAAAGGTTGAATTCAGAGCAAGAACACTAAAGATGACAGCAGAGTTAAGCCAGATGCATTCTTCAGCTACCACATATTATGTCAGTGGTTTAATTCTTTTCAATACAAAGTATGCAAGTAATTAAAAAGCAAACAGAAACACAACAAAAAGCCCTGGGCTCATAGAGCAAATATATTTCATAGCACAATGAATGTTTAATGTTAAAAGCATCTTAGAAAAGCATTCAGATCAAGAGTGCTTATAAATATTCCTAAAACCTCCCTTCAGTTTTATTCCATCTAAATTGACCATCTTGTATGCTTACAATGCTTTATTAAAAATAAGTTTCATAGGACTTCTTAATCCATCTTCGTGTTTCCAGATCGTTTATGAAGCTCTGCCTTTATTTCACTCTAAAGGTAAATATGTATTTTGGTTATTTCCTGTAATGGTATTACAGGTCATAGGTAAATTGCTTGGAAACAAATGACAGGGAAGGCAATAATTTGCAGACAAATTTTGTCCAAATCTCCTACTATTCCCATATAACCATATGTGGTAATTGTTGCCTCCAGCTTTTTCTACATCCTCTACCACTTTGGAAGGTGTTTTGTGTATTGCACATTATTGAATATCATCCTTCCTCTGGTCTCACATTGTGTGTTGTCCATCCTCTGCCTGACAATGCAACCTTTAATTGTTGATGATTTAGTATTGTTGTGTTGCAGTTGTCTCAGTTACTGGGTCAGATTCTAACATCGGGTCCATTTTGTTCCATCAGGATTGTGGCATGTGTTTTGAAAACAAAACCAACATAGCTCTGAGCAACCTGATATGGTTAAAGATGTCCCTGCCCATGCAAGGGCGCTGGAACTAGATGATCTTTAGGGTCCCTTGCAATGCAGGCCATTCTGTGATTAACTTTTTGTTTGGTTGGTTTTGGTTTTGGTTTTGGTTTTCATTCACATCTCTCTCTAAAAGGGCAATGTTTTCACTTCCCTCAAAGAAGGGAATCAAAGGTGAGAAACCGGAGTTCAGAAATTTCCTGAGGGACTAACTGACTTCCCTGTAGCTTCAAAGAGAAACTACTGTGTATCCATAATTGTCACAAATCAATACTACTCATACTACTGGGTTTTAGGTGCTACAACTATTTATAAGTGAATGTCTACTTTAAATGGTGGTGGTGGGATAAAAGGTGAAATGCTAATTTAATTTAAGGTAGATCTGGAGGTCTGATATAGATGCTATAATGTCACATAGTTTAAGTGAACTATGGCATCTTACTTAAAGGCCATAGTGCAGTGTAATGCAAAGTAGAGGTGCATGGTCCTGTTTTTCCTTTCATGACAAACATTTTCAGTTCATGCTATTACAGCAAGAATGATCATTCCCAGCTGCATTATCACCAGATCTGTGTGTGAAACATCCCTTTTCCCACTGGGATTTGTACCCATGGTGTGGTTTAAATCAAAGCTCTAGGTCTAGTGTTGGGGTTTTTAATTCTCATTATTTGGGATGCTGGACACTTAACAATACTACATGAATGAAAAAAAAAATATGACTAATCTGCAACCACTTCTCCTTGCAAACATCTATCAGTTAGAATCTGTTGTACCCTAGGAGAACATCCTGAGCTGGTAAAAACAGAACAATTTTAATTTTTTACAGACTCAGGAGGGGCCTTGTACCTCAGATTATTTTAAACTCATCTTCAGTGGGGTTATTAAGGAGGAGCATCTTCAATGAAGTAATTAGTGTTGAGTGGTGAAGAAATATATATGGTCATGGAGTCTAATACCTGTTATCAATGAACACTGGCTGCTGTCTAGAATAGACAGTCTAGATGGTCCATACTTTCTCATTTTCTTGTTAATATTATTCTGTTGTACATAAATACATAAATCTTGGTGCAGTTATTCCTGCTTGGGATTTCTTTGACATTCACATGCACATGCTGTGCAGTGTATATGCAGGGGACAGTGATATTGGAAAGCCCAGACTTCTCCACACACCAACTGTGCAGATGGTTTACAAGGCCAAAAAGAAAAAAGAAAGCTGGCAACCATAGTGATGCTTTAACATGGGTGTGTAGGTAGTGTCAAGCACCTTTGGCTTATGCCTGATAGGTCCTACTCTGCCCAGAAGCTTCAGTGTCATTTCCTTACTGTCCATTCATCTCCTTGAATCTTGTTTTTCTAGTGTCTGTTTTCATATCCATCATTTTTTAACATATCTTTAGTTCTTACCTGTTCAGCAAAGTTTGACTCATGAGATGAGGAGATGGCTGTCTAAGAGGTTGTATTCGAGTCTTTTGGAAGAAACTAAGTTGTTTTGGGCCTTTGAAAAGTTTGAAGATTTGTTTAAAAAACAAGAAGAAAGATGGATGTTTGATTTAATGTATTTCTTCTTTATAAGAGATGGGTCAGTGAAGAGATGGCTTTGTGACCTAATTGTTTCAAAGTCAGTTTCCCTTGTTAAAGACACTTTTTTTTGTTTAGGCTTGGAGATTAGCTGGCAGTGATACTTCACAGTTCAAAATGTCCAGTTGAAATTTAAGTGCTAAGGAAACAACAGAAACCTCTCATCTGTAATTGTGAGATTTTTTTTTTTAAAGCAACCTATCTGAAAAATCTGAAAGACCTAGTGGTAAACTGTGTGTCACCCAAAACAAGTTGATATGGTGCAGAGTGTGTACAAGGTGGTGATGCTTACTGCACAATATATTTTTAATGTGGTGGGATTTATTTCAGTTTGTAAACTAGCATTCTCTTTCCTAAAACAGAAGGACTCGGGTCTCCTTTAGCTCTTCAACACATTGCAGTGTGTTGTCAGAACATCACTTTGTCTCTTGAGTCATCATGGCATAAAATTGGCGAAGGCAGATTCTTGACACTGGAATAGCCTCGGGGGCTTCACTTTGTATCTCTGGTGTGTAATTCAGTAAAACACTGGGTTGTTACAAAGTACATCATTCACATGTCTGGCTGACTGAGACATTTTCATTCCGAAGCTCCTTCTCGTCTCAGCAATAGTTCAGAGTGTATCCTGAACTGTGGTTTGATAAACGTGGAAGGAGCTTGATGTAAAGAAATGCTGAAGTTACTGGATATACTTGCATCAAAAAGGCAATTGATAGGAGGTGATGTCATAACAAATAAAGTAATGATGAGCTTGGAGCTTCTGCTCTCCATGTCTGGTAGCTTGAAAACAGAACAGTTGCAGAAGTAACTAAATCAAACCTGCTACAAGGCACTGTTTGTCTCTTGAATAATGTAACTAGATTTCTCTGCTCCCTGCCCTGGAATGTGACTGAAGCCCAGACATGAGGATAGTCTATGGAGGAGGGAGAAAATGAGGAATAGCTGATAAAAGAAGAGCCATAGCTGATAGAAGATGTATTGAAATATCTAGAATATATTCTTTTTGTGATTTTCTAATCTGGTCACAGTGTGTAAGGAAATTTGTCAATCATGGGGATAGGATGATACATCACTTGTGGGAATGTCCCTATTGCATCTTCCTTTGACACAGTCTGTGCTGGCTGCAGAGTACTGCAAGTGGTCTGTAGAGTCCCACATATAAGGTATGAGAGTTTATGTGTTATTGGTATTTGTACTATGCACCCTATTGCTCTACCTGAAAAGTATCTCGAAGTGCTGCTATCTCAATAATGATCTTTTGAGAAAATGAAAACCAAGAAAGGAAAAGCATCAAAATCTGGCCTGTAATTAGGCTGGGTCTAAAGCTAAATGTCAGTTGTGTATGTTACTGTATTTAGAAGGAAACATTTTCATCACCTGTTCAAAACAAAAAGTTCATTAGCACCAAATAATTCCAACTTCATTAGTTGTAAACAAGTGATGAAGAGAGCAGCACTGGAGTTCTACTGTTCCTTACAGGTGACTGAGCTATCTATCCTTGTGAGTCAAGTCATAGATTTCAACAGGAAAAGGAAAATAACAGTGTTCTTGTAGATGATGTTGACATGACCATGTTAACACCACATGGAGCACCTTTCATGATGGATGTACTCTTATTAACAAGAGATGAGCACAGACTTGTAGGATGGTCAGGGAAATGGAAGGAGAACCCATCTGAGAGGTGTACCTGGATGCTCTCCATGAATGTGTTCATAGACAAAATAGCTTTGAATGAGCTACCACAGGTACTGTAGTCTGTGTAGCCCTGCAGAACTGCCCCAAGGACAGGAGATGAAGGGAAGTTGGGACTGGAGAGAGCAAGATGAGCTAACTGTTTGCCTTCCCTGTTCTGAAGCAGGTTTCTAATGGATGGAGAAGGACAGAAGTACAGCCAGTTGTGAGGTGAACTGCAGTGTGTGTCTCCTGAATGCCTGCAATAGCAAAGAAACCCTTGAAGATGGTTTATGGAGCTGTGACTGCTTGGCTTGTGCATGCCATAGAAACAATGGCTGAGTGGTCGCACTCTTTGGGAGGTGCAATCTCACTTTGGCAGGAAGCAGGGGACCCTCTCAGAGGTGTTTCTTGCCTGGAGTCTCCAGATCTCTTTCAGCAGTGCTGGCAGCTCTGGCCAGCATTGTCCAGACTCAGTGGCTTTTTTTTTACAATTCTCTTTGCTTCTTGCTTGAAAAAAGGAATTATTTCCAAATAATTGGAAAGCGCAGAGTGAATGACATGTAAATATTAAAAATAAACAGAAACTGACGCTTGGGTCATTTTTGAGACTGCTTGATTTCGGGAAAGTGCTCACATTAGTAACAGAACAACATGCCTGTGGCTCTTTGATTTGGTGAGATGAGGACTTGCAGGTTTTTTCAAATGTTTCATCAATGTATATTTTATTAGAAAAAAGTTATACTTTAATGTGTGGCAGAAAAAAGTTAAATATTATTTTTAACTTGACTTACAGCAACTGTTTAGAGACAAATTGTGCTAGGCAAATCACCCATGTATGTGCATTAGGACTGTATATATGCAGTAATATTTTAAAACATATTTTGGGAATATTCATACAGTGTAGGAATCACACTGTCTGCAATAGATAAGGGGGAAGAAGGAAAAGCAAAACATTTTTTATTGTGCATTTTCTCTTACTTTGGGAAAGACAAAGTTCCTGTAGCATCTCCTGTAAGGATATCTTTAGCTAATAATTCTTCTCAAAAATTAAGCAAGATTTATGAACTTTTTGTTTTGTTTCTTTTCTATCTTTTTTCATGTTCATCATGTCATTTGTATTGCATTGAGCAAATGGTCCAGCCCTTTTCCCTGAGGAAAGCATCAGAAGTGTGAAGTTTTCTTTCTGTAAACAGTACCCTGTCAAAGTGATCTCATTTTTGAGTGGGGATGTACCTGTGAACAAACTAGAACAGTAGCATAAGGCACAGGCAGGAAAGGCATGGAACATGAATATTTTGGATAAATTTGGAATAACTGGTCTGTTGCTTCAGGGCACTATTGAGGCTTGGTTTGCTGACAAGAGTTATTTGTTGCATCAGCAAGTGGCCTTTAAAGTAGAAAAAATGGAACAGAAAATCTTCCCCAAAAATCCTCAAGATTTGTGGATGACCATAAGGGATAACAGTGCTCTGCAGGGTTCTGTTATTCCTTTCTTAATTTAATTTTTGCTTTGCACTCATAATCTATCAAGAGATTACCCTTTATTTGGTTGTTCTGTTTTGAAGCAGACAATTTCTGTGTCATACTTCTACTTAATCTTCAGTCATTGCCCCAAGGGCTCTTCACCAGATAAGTTTTCCTGATAGGTTGCAGCTGTTGGAAAAATAAAAATTATTCATTGGATCAATCTTTTCAATATATAGAATAAATTGTTCCTGTAAACTGCAGCTTATCTCCCAGTGTGGAATTTGGCTTGCCTCACTGTTCCTGTTTATGCAGGGCATTTTAAACTGGAGATCTTATCACTAGCCACTGATGAGAGCAGTGTTTTACTACCCATCCTCTCCCTCCCTACTCCCAGGACGCTGTATCCCATATTTTGTAAATCAGATAGTAAGATCTAGAGTTCAATCCTGTTTCCATATGTATAGGTTTGAAATTTCAGTTATCTTTAAGGAAGTCAGACAAGTTGCTCAGAAAGCAGTAATAAAAAGGTTTCTATTTTCCATCTGTTTTGCAAAACTTGAGCAAACTTTTCTGGGCAGCCTTAGGATGCAAAGCAGCTATTCCTGCACTGGACTGCAGAGGGGGCAGCAGGAGCATGTCCATGGGATGTGTTTACATCAGAAATCACAGTAAATTTGACATCCTGTTTATTTGTGATGCAGCTCTGCCAGCACTCACAGAGAGGCCTGGTGTGGTGATAGGCTCCATGGCAGCCTGGGTGTCATCACTGGATTGTTCCTCCTCAGAGGGGGAGGGCACTGGGAAAGGGTGCTCCAGTGCTCCTGGGGACACACCTGGCCGGGGAGCTTGAGGAGGTGGCTGGAGCTGCAGAGGGAGAGACAAGGGAGAGCTCTGTGTGGGGGAGAGTCCATCAGCCAACCTTTGGAACAAAATACTGCAATTTCTTGGGTATCTACATCTACAAATTGGTAGTAAAAACGAACGGATTGTCTTCTGTCTAATTTTAGTTTTAGTGAAAGTGGAGACAGTGGAGAAATAGGTGTTTTTAAAAACAGGCCCATTCTTTGTGGAGCAGTGCTAGATGCAAGTTCTAATAAAACACTCAGAGAAGCCTGCCTGTTACACACCACTTTCTCTTTGGTTCTGTTAAATTGTATTTTCTACTCCAGGATGCTGAGAACCACTCTGTGAATGTCTCCCATCTCTTAGGACTGATGTGCAGAGACTTTTTATTGTCTTTAAGCCTTACAGTCCAAATGGAAAGTCAATGTCTGAGTTACTGAGGACTCTGTCAAGTGCTCTCAGGCTCTAACACACCAGCCGGACTTCCAAAGGCCCTTTGGATAACTGAACCACAAAATCCATTAGCTTGGCCAGGAGGAGGTGGGGAACTTTGAGGTGCTCTTTGATGCATTTTTCTTTTTTTCCTTCAGAAGTTCAGGTATATATGTTTTTTAGGACAAAAGTTCTTATATTTGTATTTTCATCTGAATTAATTCTGTTCACTGTCAGTATTAAAAAAAATTGCTTGTGTATAACAAGGACAGCAGAAACAATGAAGGGCCTCTGTTCTGCATATGAATTAGTCTGCAAATATGAAGCTAGCATGGAAAATGTTAATTTTATGTTTGACCACAATGAGCAAAGGCAGAAATCCCTAACTTCTAATCAGTGCATTATTGGTGTATCTCTCTTTTAAATATCAAACATCAGTTCCCTTTTTAAATATGTGAACAATAACACTCTCAATGTTCTGAGATATATCATTCTAGTACTATGCTGATTTTATATAATATTTGGAAATATTTTCCTTTGCTTTTTGCTTTATTGTGAAAGTTATGGCTTTTAGTAAAGAATGTTGAAGACCTTGGACTATTTGTATGGATTATTCTCTCTGTAATTTGTGGGTTTGTGTTTGACAAGTGAGTAATTTTTAATCTCCATAATCAGCAACCATACACAAGAGCACAAAGATAATTTATCTGTACTGTCAGTATTTTGAGTTATTACATGGTAACTAAGTATTATGGTAAATGTGAAGTCCTGTATGGACTAAGAATATTTTGTAGCATAATGTAGTTCTTTATAGAAGAGTGGTTGTAGTTACTTGAGATACATGGAGTCACAGTCATGTACATGGATTTTCTTGCTGGTTCTTTGTTGGGATGTTGGTTTTTGCCTTTAATGATGAACTGAACAAAATGAAAATATTTTTATTTTACCTATATAATGTAATTCAGGATTTTTACTTCAGAAGTGCTTCTGTTATTACTCGTGTACTGATTACAGTGATTCATTATATGATGAATCATATTTTTGGTGTCAAAAGCTTCTAACAACGTGTTTATCAGTATTGATGCAGTGCTCAGTATGACATTATCAGTGTGGTGTGGCTGTAGTCAAGTGACCAGACTTGGGTTTCAGAGGTGTCTTTATGAAAATTTAGCACATGTAAGTATGGGAGGGAGAGAGCAATTTAAATATAGTTTTATTTTGTCCCAGTTATAGCTTATTAATGCACACATATTTATATGGTACTTCTTACAAAAGGTCTCCGGGTGTTTTGTGAACCACTGTCATAAGCTGAATTTTGGGTGGAGGACAGTAGACAGTTAACATGGAATAATAGCATTTTTGTGCTTGACTGCTTCTCTTCTTATCAATCCTAGTTAATGATTTTTTTTTATCTTTTCTTCAAGTAAACTTGGTTGTGCTCTTCAATAGGGTCAATTTTATCAAAAACACCTGCTACCACTTTCTCTGCTTTGAGAATATTCTCTAGTACCCTTAAAATATGCTTAGGTAAAAGCGTTAGACTTAAAATTCAGTCTTTCCAAGAGGAAATCTTCAGGCTTTTTGATCTAAGCCAGGCAAGTAATAAAGAGTAGTGTAAAGACTGAAAAACTAGAATAAAATTTGTATTTGTAAAGATTTCTTTGAGAGCAAGCTTGAAGAATAGAAAAAAAAATAGAACTGTCATATGGGTGTGTCCAGATGGGAATAGTACATAGGAGGGAGTCTGAAGGTAACAGTGGCCAGGATATGGCAGAAGAAATGGCACAGCAGGAGATTGGACACTGCATTGATTTGGAACATTTGCATAGCCTTGGGCTTGTCTGGGACCCTCTTTTTCTCATCCCTTGAAGCTGAAACCCAGCCTTTCCTTGTAGATAGCTTTGACTGGGGAAACTGTGATGGGTGGTTTGATTGATAAATTATTATCAAAAAAGCAATCCGTTCATCATCAAAATCAGAGAAAGGATTGATCAAGAGTAAGTGTAGTAACCAAGTCTGATTGGCCTTGGCTGTTAAAGAAAAGGACCCTTAATTGCCAGGCTGGCTAGATCAGTGTGTTGCAGGGATCCAGTGAAACCACTCCCCCTGCTGAGGAGACAGGGAGACATGAAACAGAGACCTGGGGTGGTGGTAAAAGGTCTACCTCCAAGGACCTGTAACTTCTACTGCTAATATCTCAGCTGATTTGTTGTAATTCGGCTATTTCATGTGTTTGGATTTACAAACACTTGGAAGGAAAGGATCCAAAACTGCTTGGTTCTCAAACGCAGACTGGGCTGACACAAATGCATCCATTCAAAAGTTGGGAGATGGAATTTGGAGACTGGGATATGAGATTAGAGAAAAGAAGAAGTCTTCATAATTGACATAGTACATGATCTTAAAACTGATTTAAATTTTATTGCACCTAATAACAGTAACATCAGGGCTTATGATTTCAGTGCGCAGAAAATCGCCTTAGCAATGGTGAGATAAATGTTTTGGGAACAATTGATGCATAACAAGTTGTTCTCCCCTCTGAGTCCAAATAGTGTTGAACAGCTGTGTGCAGGTTCAACTTTCCAGTAGAGAAAGCTGGAAAATATTGGGGAAATCTTAAGGCGTGAACTCACATGTGATGCTGACTAAATGCAGATGGCTTTAGTGGTTGCTGTCTTCAGTTTTATGCCTTGCCTGTATCTCAAAGGCTGCTGCTGCAATACTGGCTGTATGATATGTGAAATATGTGTGTTTACATTTATGAGCCAAACTGTAAAAATGGAACAGAGTCACATAAGCCAACACTTGTAGCTGCTAAAATTCTTGTGGCTGGGAAGTATGAGCAGAGTGTTCTTGCTTGCTGGATGCAGTTGAGGAGCAGTAAATAGTAAAAATGACTGTCATTCAGAATGGGCAAAGAGAAAGCCCAAAGTTCATTTTATTTGGGCTGATATCCTGGTAAATTGGATCAGGAAGAAAAAAGGATTCCAGTAATTGCAAGAGTGTAGTTTAGAATGGCTGGAAATGGCATGGATTCTCATGACTATTCCTATTCTTTGCCTGCTTGTGAAAACTTCCACTTTAAGTACAGATGCCAGTACTGACAGTTTTGGGACATTGTAAAATTATTTGGAGCAAGGGCTAGATTTTCAGAACAGCAGTGCTTATCATTGTAGAGGGGACAAAAAAAAAATCAAAATAACTAGAAGGTAGTTATAAACTGCTTGGGGAAACTTTGTGATTAGCTCTGAGTCTAGACTCTGACATCTTGACACCAACTTGGCAGACACTTGCAACGACTGCTGTAGTGAGATGTTGCAATCCTGGAGAGGCCTGGATGGGAACATGTTAGTTCTGTTGCCACACGGACAGAAGAGCTTTTTACAGAAGAGCTGATTACAAACACTAGGGATCAGCTTCTCCATCTTATCAGGAACTTTTGCTCATTTTGTCCTCGTATGTTGCAGAAACACAGATAGTAATGATTCATTCACAGCTGGATAGTCACAGGGACAGTTGGTGTAGTCTGACAGGAATGGGCTACAGAGCAGGTGAAGCCTTCTCAGAAACTAGATTTTCATACTGGGATATTAGGTAACTGGAAAATCATCTGGCAGTGTTGGTCTTGAGAAAGTGTAGCATCTTCATGTCAGCCCTGAGGAAGGGTCTTCTGAGCCCAGAGGAATTTGACATTCTGAATGAAACACTCTTCTGCAGGCACGAGGAGCTAATGGGTGACAGATTAAGAATTCAGCTGATTATAGCAGACATTCCTAGACCTTTCCAATACTTGATGATGACCATATGGCTGCTGTGCTCTTTGCAGAAGCCTTGGCTGGAGGAAAGAAGGGTTTCTACAGATATAATCAGAATGTAGCAGGAACCATCATCAGTGTTTCAGCTCCAGGCACTGATGTGTTGCAAAAGACAGTTGTGAGAGTTAAGCTGTTGTGCGGCGTGGGAGAGTGTTCATCAGCATCTGTGTGGGTCCTTGCCTCAGCCAGAAAGCAGCTGTGAACCTTTTCATGGGCAAGGTCAAGGTTTGCTCACTAAAATACCAAGAGTCTTTCA
Source organism: Zonotrichia leucophrys gambelii (assembly GCF_028769735.1). Taxonomy (NCBI): domain Eukaryota; kingdom Metazoa; phylum Chordata; class Aves; order Passeriformes; family Passerellidae; genus Zonotrichia; species Zonotrichia leucophrys. Next base: position 124,578,886 of record NC_088171.1, on the reverse strand, counting down.
TTGTAGTGTAGTTTCCACTTAATGAACCTTCCACCTGATGGGTGAGATAGGATTCCAGAAAAAGGAGTGCACCCAGCACATCCTGTTCCTCTTGGTGACTTACTGACCAACAGTTGATGGGAAACAGCAGGTACTGACCACTTATTATCTTGGGCTTTAAATCAGACTCAGCCTGATCTGCTCAGTAGAGCTCCTGACAAAGCACAGAGATATCTCCAGAGACCCAGAAAGCAGAATATGGGGTGGGGGGAAGTGTCCTTTTGTAAGAAAAAAATTAACTTGATCTCTAGGAATTGAGAAGATGATTTTGGATGATCAGTCATATGTTTGAAAGCAAATGTTTTCGAAAAATTGTCTGTTTTGATCCCACCCACAAGGTGGAAATCCCGCAAGGATTTCCAGCCCACAAGGGTGGAAAGCAAAACTCTGCTAATATAGTGGGTTTGGTAGTTTTATTTTGGTACATTGACTTCTCAGAAATTTTACATTGTGAGAGAGTTACTCTTGGGTAAAAAAGACAGAACATAATTTTTACAGACAAAGAAAAATTTCCTTCCTTGCCTAAAAGATCCCCCATGACTCCTTGAGCAATGGATCACTGTATCCTGGTTCCTGTTGGCATTTACCATTGTCCAAATCTTCTCTTCCTTTCCCTGAAAAGCTGGCTGCTCTCCTTTCCCTTATTACTCCTCCTCCATGTCCTCTCCTCTAACTTACACAGGTTCCCATTGAGACCAGGCTGAGGCAGCAGTGGACCCCTGTGCCATCATGCTGGTTCAGGCACCCATCACACCTGCAAAACAACCTCCTCTCCCTTTCTCTCCCCTACCCCCCTACCCTTCCTGCACCATTTTTATGCCAGTTTCCTAATTACTTAAAGTATTTGGTTTTTAATCTGACCAGGAAAAATTTAAGATCAATCTTTTGCAGAGAGTATGGGAATGTTAATAGTTAAGCAGAAGCAATGAACTCACATCCCTTAGTTCCAGTTCAGTTTTTCTTTACACTACAGAGACTAATGTATCTTGATATTGTTGCTAGTAATCTCACCCAATTTTGCATTTTTGTCTTCATCCAAGAAAACCACCTTAAGAACACACTTTGCCTAAGAATATGAATAGCTGAAATTCTGAAATATAAAAAAGGAACAAAGTCAAAGTTATAGAGAGTCACAGTAATCCTGAAAATTTTATACAAAGATGTATTCTCTTTTCCCACTTCTTTTCCTGCTAACACTGAGTTAGTTTGCTTATAGAAGCCTCTTGATATGCTCAGGTTGCCAAAAAACCAAGGTTTGGAGAACTCTGTGCAGTGGCTTGTTTTTGTTACTGTGCTGTGCTGGCTTAGGATTTGGGCTAAGTGAAAAAATACTAAAAAAGAGCTAAATTTTTATTGATGTGTTTCCTGCCTCCCACTCACTGTGTTTCAGGAAATCTTTGGAAGAACTGGACATGGATAAAGTAACAGCAGCCATGGTACTCACCAGTTTATCCACCAGCCCTTTGGTCCGCAGCCCTCCTGTCCGACCCAACGGTAAGCCTTTGGAGCCCGGGGCTGCGGGAAGGGGGGCTTGTTCCCAGGAGCTGTGCCCATGGGGGAGAACAAATGGTGAGTGGCTGTCTTCTGCTGTGTTGGGGATCATATTGAGCTTTGCTCCAACCTAGTCAAAGTCTGGTGCAGCACTGGCAGAAATGAAAACAAACATTTTCTTTAACTGTAGAGCACCTCTGGTTTATGAAATGGGAGATGCCCATTCCATAAATGGGATATGAGCACTTCAAAAAGTCTCTTGATGTCTCTGAAACACTTAATTTTTCAAAGAGTTTGTTTGCATTTGCACACATACAGTCCTAGAGTTGTAGAATGGTTAGAATTGGGAAAGACCTCTAAGATCACTAAGTCTAACCATCAGCCTGGCACCACCGCCATGTTCACTTCTAAACCATGTCCTGAGTGCCATATCCAGGAAACATGAAAGCAGTTCTTCTTGTCATCTACTCAATGGAAATGAGATCAGATTTTAGCCAAAGCCACAATAAGGCAAAGAACTTCCAGATCACAGCTCTTGGCTGAGAGGCTGTGCAGTAGCAATCTGCCCAGCAAGCAGTCTGCTTCTCTGCACCTCCAGTTCCTGTGCTGTGTGTAACTCTCTGATGGTCTTCCATCAAATCTATAATCCCTGTAAAGACTATTTCATTCATGGTAAAGCAGAAGACACCCAAATTTAAAAAAATGTAAAAAGTTTCAGGTAATGAGGAGATCGATTATGAAATGTAATTGATCTATGCAAGATTGACTGGAGTTACAATAAATTTTTAGGAGTGTTTTATTTTAAGGAATTATTTGAATTAGGATAACCTTGTTAGGGTACCTCAGCATTGTTTGTATGACTGACTTTTCTTACTCACTCGTAACTGCTAAAAAACCCTAGATGCTCTCCTACTGTCAGTCATTGGAAGATTGAGAAATACTTGCTTTTCTTCATGGAAACAGGCATGATCCACAGTATGATGTTCTTAAAGGAATTCATAGCCAATGTCAGTGCTGTGTTTTTTCCATTTATTTTCAGAAAATGTAAGTTTTATCCATTTGGTTGGAATTCTGGCTGTGAACACCCGTGGCCTTTGTTCATGTGCTTTCCAGTGTTGAAAGCCAGAAGTGCTTATTGGAGTGCCACTGCTCTGAGGAGCCCTGGGAAATCTCAGGCAGTGACATCCCTGTGACAGTGACACCTGAGGACAGGATGTTGCCAGCCCCTGGGAAAGGCCTGCAGAAGGGTGAAAGCACACCTGCTCTCCAGCTGCTCAGCTCACAGACAAAACCACAGCTGGAGATGGGTCTGTGCTTGATGTGGCAAGCAGGTATTTGTTGTGGCCAAGGCATACACATGTGCTCTGCTGCATCCCTGTCCTGGGGAGCTGCTCTGCTGTGGGTGAAGCAGTATCTGCCACCTTAGGCTGAGCAGGTGACACTTGTCAGGAGCAGCAGTGCAGCTGTCGATTGGCAAGATCTTCCAAACAAGCCCTTTTGAATTACTAAGAGCAAATGGTGGCTGTTTAACTGCCTTTGATATTTCTCAGCATAGTCTGAGTGCTCTTTGATATTTCTTCCTTTAGCTTGTCTGCTTGTTTCCCAAAATCTGGGAAGACTAGCCTGAAAATGTAGTTCACATGTTTTCAATAGTTACAGACAAGATTTTGAAGCTGGTTTTGGACACCTTCTCCCTGAATATCTTAGTTTTGCCTTAGTCAAGGCTTACTAAAGACTTGAATAGAAGTATAAAGACTGGATAATTTAAAGCTTATTTGGTGTTGCAAGGCTAGGCTCTGATCCTAGTAATACAAGCAACAAATGTATTAGTGATTAGTTTTTTCTACATGCTTTTCCAAAAAAGGGCAATAAGTAGCAGTATAATTAAAGGACCATTTGTTAAAACAAATGGAATTTTGCCTAGAAGTAAAAAATAAAAATACATTAGCATTAATATTAAAGTGAGATCCATGCTGGAATTCCTGGGAATGATCACCCATGTAAACTGGATCAGAGTTTGGCCCTTGTTTCTCTGCAGTTGAATAATATTTGGTCTGGTTCTCTTTCACGCAACTCCAGCAGTGTGAAAAGAGCCCCAAAATAAGAGTAAGTTGCATTTATTTATATATTAAACTTCTTTACATTAACAGATTTGTTAGTATGAATGAGAACCAGTGTTTGGTTTTTTCCTGTTGTTAACCTCATTCAGTATTTTCCATGCTACTTAAAAAATGCTCTTGATTTACATCTCTTTCTCAGCAAGGTGAGGAGAAGCTGTACACACTGAGAATACAAATAGCACCATAACTGTTTCAGAAAATAGTAGTTGAAAGAGTGTTCCTTTGTTTTTCTGAAGACATGAAAATTTTAAGCTATGCTAAGGTCACAAGTTGATACCAGATGCAATTTTTGGCTTCGGCACAAGACTGAAGTACCAAATATATAAAAGGAGCAAAACCCACCTTCATTACAGTCACATGAAGGTTGTAATCATGAGACAAAACATGACATTTTCATGTTAGCTTCAGAGCTGCCAGAACATGTATGTTTGTCCTTTTCCAAAGAGGAATTGGGCAGGCTGGAGGGAGAGGATCAATTCCATTTATACTGTGTGGTCCTGATCAGTAAATCAGTACTACTGTAGCAGCTGCCTACTCAAGGGGGCACTGTGTTCTGTTTTTTTGAGCAGCTGATGTTAGTCATTAAGAATTTTGTCCAAAACCAAGTCAGTTAGGAGAAAGAAAAAACAGAAATTCACTGGTTTGGGGGTAAGCTTTTGATAGCTCACTTTCTTGCCAATATTATTAGTTAAATTTATCTGTAAGAAATTGAGAAGGAATGAAGGAGTGACTTCTGCAGATCTTTTAAAGACAGGCACTGGCTTGAAAGGACTTGTCTCACACTTAAATACTGCTTCATGAACAGATAAGATGTTATTTGCTTGCCAGTTCCAAAGTCAGGTGTTGCACAACACTCAGGCACCCACAGTGTCATTGGGAGAAGCCTCCAATGCCTGAGTTAGGGAGAAGCTGCACCTAAACAGTCCCTGCTCATTTGCCCAAGTCCTGTGAGAACCTGAGAGATCTGGCAGAGCTGCCTGTGGCTGCACCCTGGGTGTGCTTGGGCCATGCCTGCACTGAGCTGATGACCTGCATGCTTCTCTGCTGCCAGCAGCCCTTTAGGGACAGTGAGGGTGACATGCCAGCATCTAAAGCCTGAGGATCTGTGCATGTGAATAAAGCATGGCTCGAGCTGTGCCTCAGGCTGCACAGGCAGTGCTGGTGCTCCCACCCATGGTGCTGCAGAGGGTTAGCTGTTAGTTCCAGTGCTGGTGCTCCCCCCATGGTGCTGCAGTGTTAGCTGTTAGTTCCAGTGTCTTCTTAGCCTGTAATGGATGGGGAGCTGCAGCACTGATTAGGCAGTTCCTCCAGTGGGTGTGGAGGTGATCCAGTGTCTGTGTGTTCACTTCTGAAGTGTGCAGATGCCTGCACACCCGTGTATCCCAAGGGATACACACCCCACCTCATGTGGAAGTTCAAATTAGGCAGAGGCAGGTATATTGAGAGATTGTAAGAACAGAGTGTAACTATGGTTTTCTTTGGTGTTTTAGTACTGGGAAGATGGTCATGTTTTTGTGGATCTGCTTAGTGTTTTGGGGCTCAGAGTGTGTGTCCCCTTCCCAGGGGATCTCCTGTTGGCAGTGTGGTGGCTTGGAGCTTGCTTTGGACACCAGAGTTGTGTGTTCCTGTTGAAAGTTGAGGATGTATTTAGAATCACAGAAGTAAATTTAAAGGTCAATTTAAATGTTTTCCTTAAATCATGCATGCAATATATGATGGTTTATCACTGTTTATGCTTCAGAACAGGTTATCTTTTCAAATGCAACATTTCTTTTTAGAAAAATACTTGAAAAATACTTTGCTGCTTTTGTGGTTTTTTTTTTTTTGTTTTGTTTTGTTTTAAATAAAATAAAAATCAAATGTGGAATATGTAATTTATGTGTAGTGGGTTAGATATGGTTGTCCTCTCTACATCCAGTGCTTTCACATTCCTTTACTGATTTTGCATTTAATTACCAACATGGCATCTAAACCTTAGAAAAAAGAGCTCCTTAGCCCTCTCACAATGATACTGTTGTAATAATATCTTTTGTTGTTCTTGACAGAATCCCTGAATGGATCTTGGAAAGAAGGAGGATTTGTGCCTTCTAGCACCAGCAGCAGTGGATACTGGAGCTGGAATGCTCCCAGTGACCAGTCCAACCCATCCACCCCATCTCCACCTCTGTCAGCTGACAGCTTCAAAGCTTTTCGGACGCCTTCCCAGGCAGATGATGGGATCGATGAAGGGGAAACAAGCAACCTTCTCTTTGATGAACCCATTCCTAGGAAGAGAAAGGTTAGCCTTATGTTAAATTCCACATCCATGGTTAGATAGGATGTTGGTAGGCTTATTTTGTTGTGAGAGAGGAGCAGGTCATCCAAATAGCTCTGCTTGTGTATCCTCCCTTGGCATGCATTTAACATGGGGACTTCATGTAGTCACTGTGTCTCATTCAACGTGGTCACCTCCTGCACATACATGCTGCCATCAGCACCACATATTTCCTGCCAGATGGTGAGGTGCTACAGAGCCTCTTGCTCAGAAAACACTAGAGGGATTTCCAGAAGGTGTTGCCTCTGGCCATTCAAGGGTTTTCTGTCCTACTTTGACAAATTCTCTGTGTTCAGGATGCAACAGGCAGCCTTTACATGTCATCACAAAAACTGACTATGGCCTTAATACTCCTTGTTCCCTGAAAGTGCTGTTTGTCTGACAGCGTGTCAGATACCTTAATACTGTGAAGGTTTCTCTGCACAAACATATGGAGTGAAAATGGAGAGAGAGAGCTCAAACCCGATGGCTTTTGATATAGCATTAGCATTAGCCAAATTTATCCTCAGTTGGAGTGCAAAAGCAAGCTAAATAAAACACGACATTAAAAAACAGGTCCAAAACTAACCCCAAAAAAGCACCATTGCTAGCCAGCAAGCTTCTCTGGAAGAAAAAGAAAACAAAGAGATGGCACTAGTCCAAGTTTCCTTCCCTCCCAACACAACAGGATAGATTTTACATAGCAAGATGTAAAAGGGCTTTTTGTAAGGAGAAAAAACAGAGAATTTTTTCCCTTAGTGAATTTTTTTCTGCCTCTGAGACAGTTAATTGCTTCATCACCAGCAGGAAGAAGTTTTAATGATTGTTTAAATCTGTTCAGATTATCCTCTTGCTCCAGAAGCTGCTTATTTGCTGACCCATGCAATTGTTCCCTTGTTCATGGGAAAGGGGCGAAAATATTTGTGCATCTTACTAAGAAGGAAAAAATATATTTTGGAGGACACCTTTGTTATAATAAATTAGAAGTTGGAGCTGAGCGTTGCACTAAACAGAGAGACAATTTGGGGCGGGGGGTGTGGGGCAGGAGGAGTACGAGTGCAAAAATGTCCTGGTTTGCCTTTTACTTCTCAGTTAACCTTCATCTTATTAGCCCCACTCTTACTGCTCAGCTGTGATGAGACAGATGGGTTTGCAGCTGCCATCTTTATTGTTTTCTAAGTTGCTTTCAAATACTTCTATTTATGTACTCACCATAGGTCTATTACACTATCTGTTCTGTTCACAAGGATCTGGCTTTATTTGGCAAATGTTTTATTTAGATAAACAGTAACATTCCATGCCAAACTTGGTTTTATAAATGAACTTGCCTTCCTGCAGGTTTTTTCTCTATTCTGGTTCCAGCGTGGTACTTGATCTGAGTACATCTTACCACCTTTAGAAGCTGAAACAAAAATGTTCAGGTTATTTCTTCTTCAGGCTGCAAAAGTCAGAAGGAATAAAGCTGGAAATAGAGTGATTGGTAACTTTATTATTTGCTTAAAAGTTTCCTCTAAGGTAGTTATTCCTCACCAAACCATTTATCTTCCATTATTTTCTTAAATAAAACATTAAACCTGAATAGGTAATTTTTGGAAAGGAAATGGAAGAAATGTAAGCATATTCTTTATTTCCACCAAGTGAGCTTTCACTTGATTATGTTACAAGCATGTGGGTTTTTGCAAACTCCTACCAGTGACAATAAATCCAAAACCCACAGATTTTACCATCAAACTGGGGGTGGATGTTAAATCATTCTGTGCTCATAAAGATGTGTATGGTGTTTATGATGTCATATTGGAATTCCTAGGATATCAGTTATAAACATGGCCTTCATCTTTTTGACATATTTGGTGGTTGGTTGTGTGGTTTTGAGCTGATAATAGTATTTAGTATTGTATTATGGAAATAAGAAAAATATTAATCAGAATTTATAGATTAATTTGAGAAAAGAAAGAGTTCTCTGTCTGTTTGACTGATAGTTGTATTATCAAATAAAAAATGGGCAATTTATGTGCAATTTATTCCAAACAGAAGTTTTTATTACAACCAGTATGATCAGGTACCCCAAATCTCAAAGCCTTAAGCATCCATGCCTTAAAACAGGAGATGTTAGACTGCAGGGAACTGTGAGAACATGCTGCTACAATCAACTTGTATTTTGAAAAGCCTGTCCACTGAGATTATTTTTTAAGTTATATTCTAATCATCATCTTTCTAACAAATGCTGAAACCATCTACTGGCATGCAGTTCCAAAGGGTCCAAACTGAGGGAAGCACCAAGTCAGCTTTTGTTCAAGGCACAGTGAAATGTGCCTAAGAATGTGCTTGTTCTCCCCCTTTTTTTAAATTGAGTTTTATATTAATATATTAATTTAATCTTATGTGTAATAGAAATTATAGAATTATAATACAATATTTTGATTTTTGAGGTAAAAATAGCTTTTAAATATCTCTAGGGTTTGTAACAGCTGTGTTGTTTTAAGTCTGCTTTTCTCCTGAGTCTTCAAAATGTTGAAGATTGGCCTGGTGATAGCCTTGTTGGGTGTGCTCTAAATCAGTGATAACTCAGTGGGGATCAATTAAGTTATATTAAAGAATATATAAAGAATATTTAAATGAGATTATACCTGTATTTTTAAAATATTGAACACAGACTGATAACTTCTCATTCTCTTGTCTGAGTAAAGTCCACAGCAGCTTCTGAGTGAAACAAAAACAGGTTGTCATGGTTTGAGCCTGGCACAGAGCCAGTGCCCCCCATGAAAATGCCTCACCCTGGTGTCTGCTGTGAGATGTGACCAGGAATAAGCAAAACAGGCTCTAACTTAAACATAAAGACCACTTTATTACTTAAACTACAGGGAAATAGGGAGAGACTATAAGGAAAAAAGAAGAAAAAGAATTGAAAACCTTACAAAAAAACCATTTTCCTCCTCCCCACCACCTGACTTTCCCAATCCAATACATTCTCTCAAAACAACTGCCCAGCCTTGGCCCCACACGTTAGTATACTCAAACTGCAGTTCATGAAGAGGAAAGGAGTCCTTCTTGTTCCATAGGCTTCTGGAAACACACTGAAAACCTCGGATGCTTCCTTGTCACTTCGGCACCGCCCGGGGAGAAAAAAAAGTCCTTTTGCCGCTTGTGACATGTTCCTTCCATGCCCAGTGCTCTCACCACCGAGACATGGACCAGAGCTGCTTTTAGGGTGGTCTTTCAAGGATGCCTTGTCTCACTCCAAAAAGGCACAGTCTCTGCTTTTGGGACAACTGTCCCCCCCATATTTTTCCAACCCCCTGGGGCCGGGGGGTCCTCACAAATGAACCCTCCTGGTTTTGAGGCACTGCCTCCCCCTAAATGCAGTCTGTGTCACAGGAACAACTGAGTCCATGGCTACAAGAAAAAGTCCAGCCAAAAGGCCACTCCAAATCATCTCTCCCCATCCAATCATCTCCACAATCTCCGGGCCAAGTCATCTCATCTCTCATCTCCCTTCTTATTCAGCTTCGAGGAGGATTAGCATTTTTGTAAGGCCCCAATCATGCAAGAAAGGGTTAAAAGTTTTCAGTCTCTGCTGTCGGTCCCGGAGCGACTCCCACGCCGCACGCTGCCCACACGCTGCCGGGCAGTCTCCCTCCTTCTCCTCCTGGCTGGCTGCTCTCCTGGGGGGAGGGGGGGGGGGGGGGGCTGGCTGCCCGATGTCTCTTGGGGCTCCCCCACCCTTCCATCCTTGAAAGCCCCCCTCAACCCCACCTCTGTCCAGGCCCAGGCCTACGGCATGGCGGCCCCTCCCCCGCCCAGCAGCAGCGGGCCGGGCGGGGGAGAGAGATCTGAACTCCTCGCCCGACGATGTCCAAAAGAGGAAGTGCCAGGGCAGTGCCCTGCTTTTAACCCCTGTGTATTCTCGGAGGTGTGTCCAAACCCCACTGGCTACACCAGGTGTCAGTATGAAACCCAAAACCTTCATTGGTTTGACCACAGCTTCCCAGAATTCCCACTCCTTCCTGGTCAAACCATGACACAGGTTGTGCCAGCTCATGGTGAATATGGGCGTAACAGAAGCTATATTTTTCTGGCACAGTATTTTTTTGTGCTGCAAATATCACGAGCAGAAACATTTACAAGTGCTTGCTTTGGAAAGACCTTAATTTAAGAAGGTGCCTTGGATTAAGTGAGAAATCCTCATCAGGGTTTTTTTGAAAGAAGTATAGGAAGTTTTTTACATCATCTACCTCCCTTAGTGGAGGAACTGAAACTTAAAAATGGAAAAGTGTTGCCAATAAACAGAGAGAAGTAAAATTTTGTCACAAGCTGCTACTGCAGCTTTTCACTGGTTTCTCTTGAATTCAGTAGGGTGACACATTTGATAAGAGACTATTAGGTCATTATGAATTTGGAGTCAAAGGCTCTGAGTCTTTACAGGGTTTTGTAACTGTTTATCTGGTTTGGGCAGTTTGGGGTTTTTTCTACCTTCCCAGAATTACAGAGTCACAGAAATTTTCAGCCCTGAACCCAGCACTGCCAAGTCCAGCACTAAACCATGTCCCCAGGTCCTTTAAATACCTCCAGGGTTAGTGACTCAGCCATGTCTCTGGGCAACCTGTTGCAGTGCTTGACAACCCTTTCAGGGAAGAAATTTTTCCTAATATCCCTACAACTTCCATACAACTAATGCTGCTTTACTCATAATTTTCAGAACTCCATGAAGGTGATGTTCAAATGCCTATGGAAGAACTGTGGGAAGGTACTCAGCACAGCTGCAGGGATTCAGAAACACATAAGGACCATTCACCTTGGGTAAGAGAGCAGTCTTTTTGGGTCTAAAGGATTTGGTATAAAAGTGGAGCAATTGCCCTTGGCTGGATAGATGAACTAGGGTACTAGATTGCCCTTGGCTTCTCTGTCTCATATCCCTGTGTTTCTGAGGAAATTGTGGAATAGTGCATCAAGGTGAATGAGCACTTATTCTAACAGCAAGGCACTTTCTTTCCTGAAATTCTGTCAGCTTTGCTAGAAGGTCAAATGGAGCTCGAGGTTGCACTGCACTTCCCTGTCAGCTGCACAGCTCAGTACCATTACATCATATGTGCTGTGTGCACATCATATCTGGGATGACACTCTGCAGTAGACAGGTTCAGGGTATTGCATGACCTGCTGGACGTGTGTTCTCTCAGCACCTTCTGATCTGGACTTCAAGATAATGTGTAGTCTGCTGGGAGCTACTGCTTTGACTGGGTTGTTCACTGTTAGCACTTGTGCTCAAATGCACATCAGATGAAACTTTAGGCAATTAAACCTTCTACATGCCCTCCTTCAATAAGTCTGCCTCTGGAGAGTAGGACCAGAAAGTCCTGGCTGTGGCAAGCAGCCCATATGAGTGCTTTCTCTGGGAGTTGCATGGTGAGACTGTTTTTTAGCAAATATTCTTCTCTTATGTTACAGGAAGTTACAGTGAATGGCAGCTGTAAATATATTTGGTATAATTAAGTGACTTCTGATAAGACTGCATATTGTTTGCTGGAACATGAGTGAAGTGTATCTTGTCTGTGTCTGTTATCTTTGCTGTGACTTTCAAAGACAGAGTGCATTGAGCTTCTTGTTAACTTTACAGTAGTTACAAATGAGAAGCTGATACTTGATCACAGGGAATCAAACATCTACTCCAAGGTGAAAGAATTGGTCAAGAATAACACAGAGGGGAAAAGAGTAATTCCTACTTCTTTTCCCTTCGGACTAGATGATTTTCCTCTTCCCCTTACCTGCAGTCAGAATGCAGATAAAGTAGGAAGGGTTGAAACTGCAACTGTTAGTTTATTAACAATATGGATATATTCACTCATGCATCTAGAACTTAAAATTTACCTTGGGGTTCTTGCTTTCAATCAATTCTCACTTCTTTCTCTCGATACAGACGTGTAGGAGAGTCTGACTACAGTGATGGAGAGGAGGATTTTTACTATACAGAAATCAGGCTCAACACGGACTCAGTAGCTGATGGCTTAAGCAGTCTTTCCCCAGTGTCTCCATCTCTAGCATCTCCTCCTTCCTTTCCCACCCAAGACACAATCCGTCCTGAAACTTCCTGTGCCAAAACCGAGACTAAAGTGATGACACCTCTGAGCCGCTCAGCTCCTACCAACCTCTACCTCGTACACACGGACCATGCTTACCAGGTAACACCAGTGCTGGGAGCCCCAGGGATTACACTTATCTCACTAATGTGTAAAGAATGTCACAGCACAGTGTGTGACTTTTAATGGGCTGAAAGCTTTTCAGAGCAGTCAAAAGCAATTTTTTTATTTAAACTGAGATGCATTCTTCTGAGCTCATTGTTTGTTTGTTTATGTGCCCGCCACAGCTGGTGGATTTTGGCCACACATAGGTGCATACTTCAGGTTGAGAAGAGTTGATCTGTGTATCCCACTGCCCTGCATCAGTTCAATTTTCACTGACCATAAGGAGAATCCTAGGTGATGTACTCAGATGGGGTTTCCTGCGTTGTAAAAATTCCCATCCTGTCAGCTGAATCCCTCCCAGTCTTCATTTCAGCTTTGTTTTTATTGGATAAGTACAAGCTCTGCTTGAAGAGTCAGCAAGTATAAGACTGATTTCAAGGATGCCAGGAACAATTCATTTCCTGTTTTTGTACAGTGTGAGATGTCAGTTTGCAGTTGTAAAGTAGAGCAGGAAGAATGAAAAAACAAATATGGTACCTTCCTATTTTTGGAGGTAATGCTTTCCAAATGGCAAAAACTGCTGTCCTAGAACATTCCAGCTAAGCTTTGACAGAAAGCATTAATTATAAAACTGCACTAAAACTTGACATGTTTTGGTCTGGATACCATAAGATAAAAGAAGAATAAAGGCTTTGAAGCAGTGTGGTCCATGACCTTTGTATGCACTCTAGAACTCTGTTAAATTTATCAGATTCAATAACTATCATATATAGCGTTGTACAGATAAAACTTTGGTGATGTGTTTGGAGCACACCTACTAAAAGGTCAGAGGGAGCTGTAGAGAATTCACAGGCTTGTTTTAGGCTTTTGTGCTTGTTGAAAAGCATGGGTGGAAGCTTGGCATTGCAGGTGGAAGCTGCATCAGGTAGCATGCCAGCCTGGGGACTGATGAAGCCAGCTAGGAGAAAGACTTGCTTCTCAGTATAGCTTAAGCCCTGCCTCAAAGAGTGAGGCAACAAGTCTAGGCTGATGACAAGTTTTGCTTCATTTGGGATTTGCAGTCATGACAGTCTGCCCTGCTGTTCAGAGACCCACTCAACCCTTTTTTACAAGCAACCTCTGAGTAAAGCACTTGGCCAAGGAAATCCCAATTCAAGTGTTTAAAATCCTTGAATTAGATCTGAATTGATGGTATTCCATGACACAAGACTACAAGTGCCTGAGCCCCGTGGGCTTTTCAGGTTGCTCTGGTTTCAATGCTTAATTTCATCAGTGAGGAGTGACACAGTCCCCACTGTTGACAGCTTGCTAATTGGAAGCAGGAGGCAGGTCCCTGCTCAAGCATTCTGGCTGTCCTGGCAAAGGAAGCAGCTTCCGTAGAGGTCAGTGGCATCCTCTGCCAATATCCCTTCTGCCCTGAAAGAAGGGCCAGGAGGCAGGGTGGAGATTCAGATCTCATCAGCCAGAGGAGAAAGTGGAGATTACTTCATTGGGAGCAGCTCAAGGAACTTGCATAAGGGAGGCTGAATATTGTTCTTCACAGGGTTCCTGTTAAAAAAAAAATGGGGGAAAAATACAGGACCCAAAGTTTGGTCACAAGAATCCTAAAGAGATCTGTTAATTGCCATTTCCTCTATGACTGGAAAACATCAGATAGACTACTTGTAGTGAGAAAGATATGAGGAAACTGAGGAAAGTCCTGATGCTCTTCCCTGACCCCATCCTATGGGTGAGAAATTATTCAGAAAAATAATTGAAGAAATTCTGGAAAGTACAGCAGTTGAGGCAAACTGCACTGGAGGAGCCCTGGAGAAAGGTGATACTAGAACAATACAGGAGGCAAAAGAAAAATTCCTCTGGGTTCAAGGAGAGCATTTGATCTTAAAACATATAGGCAGTATTTGTTAAGAGATTAAATTTAGTGTAGGAGAAGGAGCTGGAAAGTGACAGAGAACAGCAGTGAGTTATATTGAAAGGGCCTTTGAATGTCATTAGTGAAGTTAAATGAAAAGCTGTTCTTGGCCCTGATCTCACTTTCATTAAATCATTTTGGTAATACACAAATACTATAATAAACTTCACTGATAACAAACCTGGGAGACATCAGCAGGAAGGGAGTTACAGATCAGGCTTACGTGACTGGGTGATCTTAAGAATAATAGGTTTTGGATGCAGTTAAATGTCAGAACACGCAAAGTCCTGCATTTAAGGAACTAATGAGATTTTTCTGCTATAAACTAGAGTAGTTAGAAAATTATGTAAGAAGGAAGCCTATGTTCATTAATCAAGCACGGAATGACTGTGAGCCAACAACAACAGAGCTGAGGGGGGGAAAAATAGTTGTCAGCTCTCTTGGATAAGAAATACCTGTGAGAGAGAGGGATTGTTGATGCCATTATACAAGACCCCCATATAACTTCATCTGAAATCCTGAATTAGAATTCTGGTCAGCCAAATTTGATGTGATGGGCTCCAACCAGAAGAAGTAGAAAGAGGACATAGAGGACATGGGCAGCCTCCCCAGTCCTGGGACTGATACCTCAGGCAAAGCAAGGGACAAGAAGAAGATGGAATTGGTGCCTGGGAAGAAAGTGAAAGGAGAGGCACGAGCTGAAGAGGATGAGCATGGGCTATTTCAGATATAAGAGTAATGTTGGCACAAGTAAATGCAAATTATTTATTAATATATCTTGATTGGCAATTAGATGGAGGTCTCTAAGCAAATTAAAGTTGGGGTATAGGAATTTTTCAGTTGGTTGTAATGTTTTAGTTGCTTGCCTTATGGAAGAGATTGACTAAAATGTTAGCCTGAAAATGTGGACTGTGCTTGCTGAGCAAAGATGCACATCTGGAAACAAGTGAACAAGGTGATAGATATCTAAGTCTGATCATGTCTAGGCAGATATTTAGGCACTGAGAAAAAGGAATTGAGCACTACGGTATTTTAAGCAACTGCCAGTTGCGTCAGTTTTAAACTTCATCTTTCTTTACAAAACTATTGCCTGTACCTGTTAAATTTAACCTGTTAAATTTAAACCTGCTACAGACAGATTCTTTCAGCACCTAGGATTCCCCTTCCAGGTCTTACTCAAATACCTGAGGAAGTTGCAGAGCAGACCCTGGGTTTGAGCTGCCATCCTTGTGGGATGCTGAGCAGAGGCAGTGCTGCCTCACTGCTCATCCAGCTCTCTCCAGTTCTTTCTGTCTGGAGCTCCATGGTCATTCATTCCTTTGCATTTGAACAACCACTGGTACCACCTGAAGTTGCCAAATTGTTCTTGACACCTTTCAGAGAGGGTTTTATATTTTATGGAGCTCAGTGGATGTTTGCTCTGCATGTCTGTGTGGATTTTCTTGGAGCTGTCAGCAGCTTGGCAGCCCACAGAGCATCGCTGTCATACACAGAGGCATCTGGTGGCCTCACCTTCCTTTTCCTGGAAAGGCTGTAGGGGATTGCTTCAACCCTTGTTTACTTGTAAGATTATCTTTAATGGGAACTATCAGGTTGTAGTTTTTCATCACTCCTCTCTGCCTGGTGGCTCAAGGAAGCACTCTCTTCCTGAACCAGTGAGACAATTTCAGCAGCTCCAGACACAAACACTGCTTAAATGAGTGTATTGTGTTATTGTCATGTACCAACAACTGAAAGGCAGAAGTGAAAACTCATTTTAGCAAATTCTTTGTAAGTTTAAACCAAGGAGGGCTCTTTTTTGTTGTGACAGCTTGAAATTCAAGGGTCAAAGTGAGCCTTTGTTCATGCTGGCTGCTCACGCTCCCGCTAGGCAGGGTAGCTACACAACTATGAATTTCATGATTCTGAAAATTAAATGGGATTAAAAAAGACACAGGGAAGAATTCGTGGAAATTCATAACCCAGTGAAAAAACCAAAGGAAAGACACAAGATGAAAAATGCTCAACAGTCTAAGCTCACGTTATCACCCTTGTACCCCAGGGCAGCTCTAGGTATTACAGCCCAGATGGGAAAAACATAGGAGTTCAATGAGCCCAAATACTTGATTCAGTTTAGTATTTCAAGAGCTGTTTTTTAAATCCAAAGGATGATTTACAGCTCCTTGTTCTTAATAGGAAAAACTGTTTCAATTGGGATGACTCTAAACATTTTTCTGATAAATGAGAAATGGCCAACACTTACTGTTAATTGCTTCATCCAAGAGGCCTTGCTGTCCACACTAAAATTGTGTAAAACAACTGCCATGAGTTTAAGTATGGCCTTGTTTGTCACTGTGGAACAAGTGGTCATCTGTGCAGTAGTTTTTGCTTCTTGCTGGCATTATTTTGAAAGTTATTTGTATGTGACATTTGATTTTGTCTGTTTTTTTAGCAGATGTAGCTCTTTAAAGTTTTCCATGGATTCTTTTGAGAGCAATCATCTTTCTCTAAACATGGTTCAGGAACAGTGGTGTATATATATAGCTCTGTCCCTTCCTTACTAGCTTATCCATGATTATCCCTCTCACAAGGGTAAAATGCTTGTCACCATGAAGTTTTTTTATGCCTTGGAAAATCTCTCACATATTTACCATTTCAAGGAATGAAAGATCCTTTGGAAGAGGAATGGTTCTTCTTGCTGGAATAATACTTTCTTTTCACACAGGCCACTCCTCCGGTGAACATTCCAGGGTCAGCCAAATTCACTCCCAATGGCAGTAGCTTTAGCATCTCTTGGCAGTCGCCTCCCGTTACCTTCACCGGCATTCCAGTAAGTGCACACCAAAAAGGAAAGAAGGGGAGAAAAAAGGGGTTTTAGATCTTTTTGCTTTGTTTCAGACTGTGTAATTATGGAATTAAATGTGACACAGCAGATACCAAAAGGAAACAAATTAAACATATGCCTGAATTTGTCAGCATGGCTGTTTTTAACACCTATGTAACTCTCTTTATCAGTGCAATTAGCTTATTTTTGCATCAGTATCTACAAGCAGGCAATTGAATCTATAGTATATATATTTTTTTAACTATATGCTTACAAAAGAACATTCTGGTAGGTGCAGAGCTTGGCACTATGTCCTTCATTTTTGTGCCATTAAGAGATTTCTTAAAAAAACTAGATGGAAAATCAGCCTGGTGATGGTTCTGCTGACAGGCCAGTTGGATTCAGGCAGTGGGGCTGTTACCTAAATGAACTTTGAAGGTGAAGCATTTTTGAAAGGCAGCTGAAAGAAACAATAAAATGAAATGCGAAGTCCTGTTTTAGGAGGCTGCAAGTATGTAGCCCCTACTAATAGCAGGAAAATGTTGTTTTATACAGAAAACATGTATCTATTGCATTTTGTTATTCATACATATTGCAGTTTGATAGCTTTTTAATGAGGATGTATTAGATGGAAATTCAACAGTGACCCTTTCTTCAACTGGCATACAAGGCCTAATTCTGTGAACAGTGATGCTAAAATCCTAAGACATCAACAGGACTGCAGAAATGTGATATTTGCTTAAACATAGAGTTGCAATGATTCTAAACATGTAGTACACCACAGTGTGTAGGTGTGGTACTGTGGGGGGAGTGAAAAACCTTCATGAAGAGTTGCAAGGGATTCAGCTTGTAGTGTCTGGTGTGGGGACTGCTGAAAGTAAATGCAAATCACTCTTTATGAGTAATGGGAAATCTTGTCTATGATTAATAGAAATAAATATTAATGTAAAGTATCTTCATTTATTGGAAAGCACTGTTTTTGTGATAAATTGATATTCTCTAATCATAAACCTTTATTGATATTATAACATCTCATTTGATATTACACTTTATGAATTTATGAATTTTTAAAGTGTGTTATATAAGGCACATTGCTCATCCAAAGAACCATATAGCTTTTTTTCTCCTGACAGTGAATATTAGACAAGGCGATAAGAGATACTGTTTCCCTCCCTTCTCTTCACCAAGTGAATCTCCAAAGCTTCTTACTGTCAACCTTTGGCAAATCTTGGAGATTTTCTGCAGAAGCTGTGGCATCCTGCAGAGCTGATAAAAATGAAAGTGACTGAATCAATTACACTGCACTCTGCCAATGAATATTTATTAAATTCCATCAAGGAACAACTAACAGTGAAAGACATCATGCTGGCAGCAATTTCAACAAGAGTGCCTTGACAGAGTGTGCTATCCGCAGAGTTCCCTGAGAATTTGATTTCCCAACAATGGGGTTGATATGGAGTAATTATGAAACTGGCTCCTTTTGTGAAGTAGCAGAAACTGGTGCCAGGAGTGTTGGGAATCTAAAAATGCAATTAGTCACATTGTAAATCAGACACTTAATAGGGCAGGATTAGACACATACACGTTGAGTTTACTTGTTCAGGCAACAGCGCTGATCTGTGACTGTAGAGTGGAGAGTTCTCAATAGAATTTAAGAAATACTAAATCACTTTCTGAGAATTTGGTGGAGATGGCAACGATTTAAGTACAATTTGAAAGTAATCCCAATACAAAAGCCTGGGGAAGCAGTGATGCAGAATTATGAACTGCTCAGGGAACTGTTAGAACTGCCATTATAGCTCTAACAACATTTATAAGGCTGTTTAACAAAGAAAAAAACATAATAAGAAGAAAAAAATCTTCCAGGTTTGCACACATTTGACTCCTTTGTCATCAGTGTGATCATTTATGAATTACAGAGGCTTACCTGCAGTGAAAAATTATGTGCAGTAAGTGATGTTACAAATGCAAATTTATGTTAAATACTTGTATTTAAATTAAAGTTTTATTTCTGTTTCAAAGTCAATTAGATATTGCTTTACAAAATCAGGGGTCTGATAGTTCCCACCCTTACACTGAGTGTAGGTACTTCACCTACATTCAGACTTTCTCTGATGGGGTTTATTTAAGGCCAGACTGTATGACAGAGCCAGCATAACAAACTCACACAATTGTGACATACACAGTCCCTGAGATGAGACACAAATCTGTAGTACCCAAGGGTACCTCAGAGAGTGAGTCCAAACCATTAGTTTTTGTCTGACCCTTAATATTTAAGCAAGCAGTTTTCTAAAATGGCTTGGGAATACTTTTCCAGCCTGGACAAACTACTGAATAGGAAAAGGTTAGGTATGAATTTGAAAAAGTGCATAGATCTACATATTTTCAATATAGTCTCCTTTCACATTTATTTTTTGACACATATTGTTTCCCTCTTTCATTCTTGTGGACAGTGAATTTCAATGACATTGAGCACTTCCTTCTTTCTGTCCTGGGAACTAGGGTGTTCAAACACCAGGAGTTGCATTAAGTCCTTATTTTCAGAAAGTCTTTAGCAGAGCAGCACTGAAAGGCCTTTGGGAATATGGGCGTACTTATCAGCAAGTAACTGAGCACTTCAAAACAACCCATACCTGCTGCTGGATCAGTTGGGCTCAGTATGTGGCTGCTCTAGGCTCAGGAGTGTTCACAACATCTAAACACAGGCATTTATTTAGGCATCTTGTAGTGATAAGGGAGGAGAAATGGCCAAGGTCACTTGGTCTGTTCATCCTGGAGAAGAGGAGACTGAGGGGAGACCTCATTGCAACCTGCAACTTCCTTGTGAGGGGAAGAGGAGGGCCAGGTACTGATCTCTGCTCTGTGGGGACCAGGGGCAGCACCCGAGGGAATGGCCTGAGGTTGTGTCAGAGGAGGTTTAGGTTGGGTATTAGCAGAAGATTCTTCCCCAGTTTGGGCACTGAACAGGCTCCCCAGGGAAGTGCTCACAGCAGCAGCTGGCAGAGTTCAAGAAGTGTTTGGACAGTGCTGTCAGGTACTGGTCATGGTGTCATGTGTGACTCTTGGGGATGTTCTGTGCAGGGCCAGGAGTTGGACTCAGTGATCCTTGTGGGTCCTTTCCAACTCAGGTTATTCTGTGGTTCTGTAATTAGGGTAACCTCCAAAGCTGTTTGTGCTCTTAATCATGCACAGGTTAGATTCCAAGGCAGATTGGAAATACACTTTTTCATAGCATTTTTCTAAGAAAACTTTGCAAGTGAAAGGTTGAATGTTGGAACAGTTATGAGTTACTGTGAGGTACTGTTCTTTGCATGAAGCAGAAAGGACAGACTGATTTTTCTACTAATGGAGGCTGAATTAGGAGACTCAATCAGCCACACCTTAGGGATGTGTGAGGAGAGAGAATTAAATTATGCAAATGGGACGTGCCATGGTGAAGTCCATATGTCTTGGTACTGGAGAACTTAAAATAATGACCATGTACTTCCACTTCTAGGTAGTGTGTGGTAAAAGTCTTCCTGAATGTCACTGTGGTCTCCACCATCTGATTCTTACTTACATCTGCCTGCTGTAAGACCCAAAAAGGTTGAACAGGCAAGATCTTTGATCATCTGATGTTTACAGGTCACAAATCTTCTCTCAAATCACAATTTCCCCCCCAGGAGTTGTAACTGGAAACTCCAGGCCCTTGCTTCAAACAAACAGCGTTATTTCACTCTGCATTCGACAGTGCTTCATACATGAAAAGCCTCCAAGGGCAAGGATTGCCTTCTCAGGGCTTACTCTTAATCTGCTCTCAGTGTTCCATGTTGAGAGCAGCTGACTGGTATTGGATAGCCCTGCTGCAAAGCCTATCAGAATACACTGCAGCTCAGCTTCAGTGTTGTGTAGCTGCCTTGGTGTGCCAGTCTGTGGAGCCATCGTGTAGAGACCCTCTCAGGAGAATGCAAGGGAGGAGTCTGCATGCTGTAATTACTGCTCCAGCCTGATCTCTCTTTGGAAGTAGCAAGATAATTGCTTATAACATAGGAGGCCATCCAAGTACTCTTCTGTTCAATGACAAGCAGCTAATACATTCTTAGATGAAACAAGGAAAGTGGTTGATAAAAATTTGGAAAAAAGTAGCAGGGAACAAGCTGCCCTTAGTATTCTGGAGGGATAGAACAAAAGGAGCTAATGTGGGATTTGGATGTACAAAACATGGTGAGCTGGCAGAGAGAGAAGAAATTTCTTTCAAGTTTTGCAGGTATATTTTGTATATCAGTAATGGTCTAAGTTTGTTCAGAGTGTGAGCCACATATACACTTAAATCAAAAATTTCTCCTGCTACTTGCCAAGAGTAAATGTTTAAACGAGTGTCTGCACTCAATGACAAGCATTAGTTTTTTGCTACCATGTAGTAGCTTTAAAATAGACTTCGTATCAAAAATCGAAGCACATACAGTAATTCTCTTCAAGTGAGGTCAGTCAGTTCCCTCTCTTCTAGATATTGTAAAACTTGAAAAGGGCAGGAGGGAAAAGTCATAGCAGTGCAGAGAACTATGATCACATCTGCAGTTCCTGGCAGCAGGAGGCTGACTGTGCACTAGATGCTACATTCAATATACAACAAAAAAACGAGTGTTCAGAATTTTCTTCTGGTATTTTAGATGTAAAGTGGTTGTGGCCTTCACACAGGAGTAAAATAAGACCATAGTAAAATAATGTAGGTATCATTTAAGGCCAAGCTTTATGCCGTGTGATCACTTGAGTGATGTTGTCAAGTCCCATGCTCATGTAGGAGACTTCTTTGGAAAGTCTCAGAAGACCAAACTACACCCTTCTCTTGGAAACATTCACATGCTGTGTGGGGTGAGGAGATACATATTGTTAGCAACTTTGATCAGAAGGGCTGCATTGTGCTCCCTGCCTGTTAAACCTCGAGGGGCCCTGCTGGAAGTGCTCTTCAACAAGCTCTCTTCTCCAAGGGTGTCTCTCCACGAAGAGTGCCAAGTGACAGGCAGGTGCAACAAGTGAAATCCCTTTATTTCATAGGAGATTTTTGGTATTGATCTCAGCACAGGACAGAGTTTATTTTTCCAGTTATTTTCTTTGCTTATTGGAGAAAGTTTTTGTAAGACCTATTCAGAGTTTTTAAATAAGAATGGATGTATTTCTTGTCTTTTTCAAAACCTTCAGTAATGCTGATCTGTATTTTGGATTGCTCTAGGAGGATGACTCGAAATACAGAGAAACAAGGAGAAGTTAATGTACCTAATGCTGAATTAATTTTTCACTTAATTATGTTTGTATGTTATATAGTCACCTTTCCTGGGTATCCTTGCCACCATGCAGCATAATTTGCATTTCCTTAGGAAAAGTATTTATACTGCATTCATATGTGTATGTTGTTTGTAAGCAGCTTTTTTGTCTGTATTGACAGGTCTCACCAACCCATAATCGTGCTGCAGGGAGTGGAGAGCAGAAACAGACCCACACGGTTCTTTCATCACCGCCTCGAGTAGCATTTGGCTTGAGGTATGGGACCATTAGCTCCTGCTGACACTACAGCCTCACAACCTGCAGAGTATTCTGTAAATAAGTTGTCGGTGGCCAGAGGATCAGAAAAAGCCCACCACCAACCCTGGTTGCACTTGTCAGGCAGGTTCTTGCTAGAGCTCTTCAAAGTAAGCGTTCAGAACCTATTTTTCTTTTCACTACCATCAAAGGTAAAGTTCAGCTGCACTGTCTGGTTTTGCACTTTTCCCTGAAAGGTTGGACTATCTCCCATGTTTATCTCCATTCAGTCAGAATGGCGTTTGGCTTCAATTGAACTATAAGAAGCCCTGTCTTACAATAAATTAGATTAAGGCAAAGCATTTTATGCCTTGTCTTCCTAGACATAAGCTGCATTCATTACTACTAAATTTAACTGATATTTGACCAGAATCTACTTTTAAAGTCTTCAAAAAGGTTAAAAAATCAGACTGTAATGCTAAATTTCTTACAGTAAAGAAACTCCTTATTTCTCACAGTCCTAAAGGTGACTGTACCCTAAAATGAGGCAAAAAGAAGATTTCATGCTTTTCATTTTCTTCATGACTCTCAGATCATTGCATATGCTACAAACCAAACTTGGGATCTTCCCAATTCGTGGATTGTGCCCATTAATTCATGTTTAGTAATCAGAAAATATGTGGGTATGCAAGAAAGGAATCCCATGTGTGCCATGCAACATATAAATCAGATATTAAACAGTTATGTTGGTACAGTTACTTTATTTAAAGATTCTGGGACAGGTGGCATTGCAATAGTGAACATTGGATTGCTTGGTGAAGTATTGCTCCTCAGGTTTGCTGCCTTGCTGTGTGTTGAATTAAAAAATCCATTTTAACAGTTACTTGGGTCATTTTCTAAACTTGTGATCTTTTGAGTGTGGTTGTAAGATGGAAAACAGGACAATTGTTACAGCTTTAAAAGCAGGTGCTGCCCAGCTTGCTGGCTTTGGGAACCACGGAGAAGGTGCACACAAGAATGTGCTGCAAGTGAGAGCAAGGGTTAAAACTTCCCACTCACTCTGTTGTTTTTCAGTCAGTGAGCTCAGAGCAAACTGCAGGAAGGACCAGCAAGGTTAGGAGCTGGTAGCTTTTCTCTGCTTTGGCATAGCTGATACTTCTTGGTGGTCAAGGTCTGCTGCTCTGAGCTATTCCAAATATTTTACCACAGCTCTGCAGCACTTTAGCCTGACATGGCCTGGCCTGTATTGTGGAACAGCTATGGCTGCCCATTACAGCTTGGCACTTCATTTGGCTAAAGTATAATTCATTAAGTCCAGGTTTAGTTGCTGGCTAAAGTCAGGGCAGTATGTTCCTGGGATCATCCCAGGAGCAGAGGAGAGGGCTCAGCAGCTGCTACAGAAGCTGTGGAAGCCAGGCAAGGAGAAGGCCTGGTCCCTGAGAGTGATGAAGTCACAGCCATGCATGTGTCTGTCACTTCCTCAGCTCCCAGCTGGAATGAAACCAGCCCAAACCCCATGAAAAGCCATGGGTTCTCTACCTCCTGCAGTCCACTGAGTTTGTTGTCCTGGTCTTAGGATGAAAAGCAAAACTATAAAAACATCTGGTTAACGAGCTTCCCTTTCTCTCTGACAGGAAGCCTAGAGGGGAGGGGAAAAAGTGTCGGAAGGTCTATGGGATGGAGAACAGAGATATGTGGTGCACTGCCTGCCGATGGAAGAAGGCCTGCCAAAGGTTCATCGACTAACCATTGAAATTATGCAGAGGATTTGGGGAGGGGGAGGACAACAGCAGAAGCAGATTGCTGCAGCTGCGCTGTATCACTTCCCATTTTCCCCTCCAGTGATGTTGAGGGTTTTGGTTTTTTGGGGTGGTTTTTTTGTTTGTTTATTTTGGGGTTTTTTTGGGTTTTTTTTTTAAGAGCTTTGTATTTCAAAATGAAGCACTTGTAGCCAAGGAGAAGCACTAATTAAAACCTGTGTGGAGCAATAGAGCAAAAAAAAAAAAGCAAAACCAAGACCACACAACAAAATATGTCTCAGTAAGTGTGGAAACCAGAGCAGCTATTAGTGTTCTTCTGTAAAAGAAAGGAAAATGTTAATTATTTTGCTAACTCTGTGAGCTGCTTGCTCCCTAGGATCATTTTTAACCATTTCAGTCTTTCTGCTGTGAACGTCTGTATTTGCTAAACTGAACAATTTTTCTTTTCCTGAAATGAAGATCTCTTTGAAAGCTTTCTAATAAACACTTCAGAGTCATATAAGCTACAGTTTTCTCAACAAAAGCTGTACTAAGACTGGAGACTGCTAAATAATTCTCCTGATACAAATGGTCATGATTATATTTTTGAAAAGGGCATGTGGGGAAGAGTTGGGATTTTCATTTGATTGTTTGTAGGAGAAAAGCAAAGCTGATTTTGCAAGAAGGACAAGCAGCACTCCTGGAAGTTTTTTAAAAGAGGCACAGACCAGTGGAGTGGAACAAAGTAATTTAAGTACCAAATTGGATTTTGATCCTCTAGAGGAAGAAAAGCAGCAATGGCAAGTCACCAGCAGATACTGTCACAAGAAGTCTGAGGGAAGAAATACGGTGATGCTTGATTGAAACCCACAAGGATATGAGGGGGCTCCAGTAGCTTTTCTTATTACTCTCCCCTTTCTGAGGGGGGGTGAACAGTTGGACCAGCACAGCTGTTGCTGCAGGAGGCCTGTGAAGAACTGGTAAATGCAGCCGCTAGGATTATATGTAATACCTTATTCAGGGAAATGATCCAGCCCAGCAGTTCTGCTTTTGCTTCCTTTTCTCTTATTTCAAAGATTGTTGTTAAGATAATGGTTCGTTCAGCTTTTTCTTTTAAAGTTACTAAGATTTATTTGATGCAAAAAATTGGTAGAGAAAAGAAAATACCCTCTTTCCGCAACATCATCTCAGAAAAAGAAGTACAACAGTAAAGGAGCAGCATATTTGTGGTAAAAGACCATTTCTTAACTCATTTTGATAGATGAATTAATGAGTTTCTGTGTTTGCAGTACTTGGATTGATTTGGATATTTCAGTTTCTCTGTCCATTAGGAAGTATACACTGGAGTGCAGCAGCCTGGTGTTCTGTGTCCACTGTATCAAATTACTGTTAATTAATGATTATTTCAAAATGCAAAATAAAGGAAGGATTTACTAGGAAATGAATGTATATGGCGAAATAATACTTATACACCTTAAAAAAATTAAAGACACAGAAGCAAAACTTTGCCTATTAATAGAGGCTGAATGACTGGTTTTTGGTTTTTTTCATAACATTTGAACCAATTGAAATTAGACAAATTTTTTTTTTTTAATTGTCTAAGCCGGTTCATTCTCATAAGAAGGCTTTTAAGTATCTAAACAACTTTCCAAAATCTGGTCCAAAGTTCACTTGATAGCTTTATTAAGTGTGCAGGGCTGCTTGTGTCTGTGTAAAAGCACAAAATAACAATGCAGTTGTTTGGAATATACACTGTGGATTCCATAGGGTAGCAGTGAAAAGAAGAATCTATAATAGGAGCTACTGAAGGTTATCATCTGATTTTCTGGGAACAAGTTAATTGGGCAATCAGGTGCCTAATTTGAGCATGCTATTTCTGCAGTTATTTACAAATTGTGTAATTTACATGCACAAGTGGCAAGATGCGCTTGCATGCATGCAATTACTTGATTTTTTACCCAATTGTGTTCTCTTAAGTCACAAAAAAAAAAAAAAAGAAAAACAGACTCTGAAATCCAGTAAGACCCTGAGATATATACACATGTGAGTGTGTATGAGTATTTTTGTATGTGTGTGTGTATATACATGTAAAACTATATATATTATATAGTTTTATATGTGTATATAAAATCTGGAATTAACAGGGAAGAGAAAGATTGTTTTCTTTACAAATAGAAAAAAAAGACACTAAGAGTCAATGGATATACATAGACACTGTATTATCTTCTTTCCTCTTAGTAAAACCTGGATTTTCTTTACATGTTGTCTTTTTTCAATTTCCGTGGTTAAATACCTCATGGTAATTCACAGACATTTCATCTTCAAACACTGGGTTTGCTGATGGTGTACTTACTTTGATAAAACATAAAAAAATTGTGACTTTCCCAAGATATTCCTGCCAATTTGTTCCCTGCCTCCCATTTTAAAGGCACTCCAATACTATAAAGTGTTCCATAATTCGACTGTTGTTGAACTAACAGTATTTGCCTATATACTTGTTGTTCACCTCCTTTTTGCTTTGGAGGATTTTTTTGAAAATAATGTATCAGATTGTATGTTGTTTCTATAATGTCATGGCATTGTGAGCAGCTTTCCCGAGGGCACTTTAGGAATTATTGTAATAAGATTATTCTTTATAAATTTCTGCACAGAAGAATGGTTTTGTTGCCAGACCAGATTGCCCTCTGGTACAAATTGAATATGGATTACATAAAGGACTAAAGCCACAAACCATCAAAGTTGGAGAGAAAGTTGATGTTAACGAGTCAGAAGTATAGATAAGTCCTGCAGGACAGAGCTAAATTACCAGTATTTTTACTCAACCTTTAATCCGTAGTTTATATTAAATCAATTTTGGATCTTCTGGCTGTGGCATTTTGATTCCTAAGCAGGCACCTGTCGAGGTCCTGTGTCTGAGGCCAGGCCGGTGACAGCCCGGCCATGCAGAGAATGTTCTGCAGTCGCTTTGTGCTCTGAGCTCCAGTTAACTCGAGTTGCACGAGCAGCTCAGTGCCTGCTCAGATCCCCTTTGTGATCCCCACACAGCCAGCAGGAACAGAAATGTCAGCTAAGCCTCCCTTCTGCTGGCAGTACTGATCAGAATCTGAGTAATCATTTCCATTTTTCAGTCTCTTGCTTCTGTGTTGCTTTGGGCTGTGTCACTGTCCTAACACCTGATTTATCTCACACTTCTGCACTGACCAGTCCAAACCAGTCAGATTGCTTTGTTCTCCTGAGGAGGAGCTAGCCTGAGTGCTGTGGTCATTTATTGTCATCACTACATGTGATGACCGTTGCAGTTTTTGGTTTCTCTGTGGGAGGTAGGTCATTGTCTCTGACCCTCCAGAGAAGTCAGAAGGAATGTCTTGAACACATCATGCAGTGTCTGTGTGCTACAGGGAACTGGATGGGGGTTCATCTGTGTCAAGAACCAGAACTTGATATAAAAGTTTAAGGATCTGTTTTATTGTTAATATTATTGACGTTGGTAACAGAAATTGCCAGCATCAGTATCAGAGTGGAGATCAACCATACTCATCCCAAATATTTTTCTTTAGGAAAAGAAAAATATTTTATTGTTAAAACAAAGCTATTTCCCAATTCCCCATTCACCTCATTCCCCAAAAGATCTGGAAAATGAGATAATTTTAGAAGTGGGAAATTTTAATGGCAATTTTTAATACTGACTGTGCTCCAACTGCTCCTCTATGAACCTATTGAACATTAAAACTCAGATCATCTTAGTCATAAAAGGGTTTCCACACAAAACAATGTGCCTGATTCTCTAGTGCCTTGCACAAACACAACAGGAAATACAAGATGCAAAGTGAGTCAAACTTCTGTTCCAATTTGCAAGTTTACACTTTTAATCAACACCAGTCATCACCTAGCATGTACCTGTTGGCAGGCCAGCCCTGCTTGTGTGAGTAAGCCAAGCAGAATGCCTGTCTGCCATTTACTTTTCCTACAACCTTAGCCTGGTATGAATGTTAGCTGTCTAATTATCTACAAGTTCCTTGCAGTCCTTGCAGTTCCTGGCTGTCTTTATTCCTTGTCCCTTCTGTTTTTCACAATAATGACTAGATAGGCAGCAGAACAGGAGGTAAAGCTGTAGCCAAAAGCTCTTGTAGAACCTGCACAACAGATTCCAGCACCATGCAGTGTCCCAGATGTTCTTGGCACTAATTTCATTCTGTCACTCATTCTGATCCAGTACATTGGGATGGTTCTCTATTGCTTGCTGTGGCCTGGAACCAGCTGAAATGGCCCTGTTGAGAATCCAGGACAATCGCTGTAAGTCTTGCACTGCGAAGTGATTTCTTTCTTCTGCCGCCTGTAAATGTCTTGGAACATGATCTTGGGAGCAGGACATGGAATTAGGGGCTTGGTAGCCATTTGCAGAGATGTTGGAGATTGCCAGTGAGTCTTCCATCTGTTTGTTCAAAGTTAGAGGCATCTGCTGGTGACAGTTGTGCTGCGCCTTTTCTTAGAAACATTTTGATACGGAAACATTTGTAAAGCTCATCTTGAGCTTATATTTTCTTCAATCTTCTTGTGAGGTGGTAGCACTGGAACTGAGAGCAGTGTGGAGTTTGGACTTTAATCTGCATTTGTCAGGTTTTTCTAGTACATAACCAGACAGCTATAAGGTATCATAGTGTAGATTTTATTCTAGTACAAGTTCAGCAGAGTTTTATGGCACCTTTGGAAAATACCTAGAAGGAAGTCATGGGCAGAAATTAAGCTGAGCATTTAGATACACTGTCTGTCTGCTAGATGGGAGCAGCCTTTCTTTGCATCCACATGGAGCTGGAAAATCTTAACAGCCAATGTACATCTCCACTTGAGTGTCCACTTGAACTTGGACTACAAGTTCATCTTGGAATACAGTGCTTTCACACTGACTGTGCTCTCAGCTCTATCCAAATGGGGGGTTTAAGGAGCTGTATGTCTCCACTTGCAACTTTTTGAGCTTATTCCTCAATACAGAAAGCACTCATGTTCCTTGTGCTTCACACAGACCATTTGTAACAGCAGTGCAGAAGGACTCCGGGAACAGGGAAATCAGCCTGTTTCTGATGGCAGCAGCCAGAAGAAAGTACAGGTTGCTCTGGTGTTTCCTCACATTCACAGCAAGAATTTTTTCAGCTGATGAAACAGAAGAGAATAGATAAATTTAGTAACGAGCTGGTGTTCTGCTAGTTTTTGACACATCTTGACACCTAGAATTTTCTCCTTATGTATTTGAATCTGAATGTGAGATCTCCCATATACCCTTGAGGGAAATAAATTTAGCAATATAAATGCTCTTTCAGCATTAAATATGAATTCTTTATGTAATGAAAACTAAAGATGGACTTGAACATTCTAAAATGTTTGAGTGTTGGTATTTACTGCTTGCCAATCCTCTTAAAGATTCAGGTTTGATTCTAGAGTCCTTAACATAGTATGTGATACCCAGCATCAATTAATATATGATGTTTAATGGCAATGGCCAGATAAACAAAAGTTACTAAAATGTTTGTAAAAAGCTGTCTCTGGAAGACAGGAAAAAAGAAAACAGTTGAAACAGATTTCCTCAGGGAACATGAGAGGGCTGTGAAGGCAGGATGTGAGTTTGTTTGAATGGAAGATATCTAAGAGAATGATTTTTTTTTTCTATTTTAGGCAAAATGGAAAAAGCAATATGTCACTACTTGAATTATTAAAATTAGAATTAAGCACTAATTGACGATCATGATCTTACTTAATGCTGTAGCTTAGGAAGTTCCAAATACAAAAAAAATACATAAAAATACAAAAAATTAGCTTAAAACATAACCTATTTTAATGTAAATCTATAAATTTGTGTAAATCTTTTCAAGATCTAGTGTAAATATAAGGGCTTCTTGTCTACAAAGTTGCTTGGTCAAAACATGCTTTGTCTGTAATTGAATTATTTCTTACCAAATGACTTCAGCAAGCAAAAAAGCAGTATGTCAGCATGATATCCTGGAGAGTGGTGTACTGCACTTTGCAAAGGGCTACTTCTACATGAAATTAAAAGAAAACATGTCATCACATATTTTTGTCATATCTGCAAAGGTATCAGCTTCAGTAAACCAAGGTTTAGAATTGGGCTGTCTAGGGTTTTGAAATTCCACAAGATTTTTTTGCAAATTCTCAATTTTGCTTTATTTTTACCCAGAAAAATCCTATTTGATCTGTAATAATCTTTTCCTATAGATTCTTTTTTCTGTGTCCAGGCACTCTGTTTTTCAACTGCCCAAATGTGTATAATGAAGTGATCAAAAATCAGCATCCTCTGTATTAGGAAGTACAAATGTAAATAGCATTTACATGGTATCAGAATTTTCAGTATCAGTGTTTAACTGTAGTAATTAATTCTTAAAGTGATGCCAACAAATCTTTCAGGGAAGGGGAGCACATAGTTTGTGAATTACAAAGTACAGTTGCACAGACACAGAACTGCTGGTATTACAGGACAAAATGTAGGCTCAGGTTCACCAGAGCACTCGAGATGTGTTTGCCTCCACCTGGGGAGTTTGCTGAGGAGACTCCTCGTGCTCCTAAAGTTTGGCACACATTTTTGAGCTCTTCTGAAATCAGGCCTTGGCCAGAGCAGATAACTCCTGTAGCTTTGTGTGAAATATGCACTTTGTGGGACAATCTGCCTTTTCCTGGATTTATGCAATTTATCTCGTATTTAGAAGACCAGACAAATTTACAGAATTTTTTTATTATGGTTTTTTGCATTGCAGAAGGGAAGGTGAGAAAGAGACAAGTTCAGCTGTACATTTCACCATGTGAAAGCATTGTTTAAGTTTGTAAAAGGTGTGTATTTGATATCAAGCTCAAAGAAACCTACTTGAGCTCACTGAATAAAAAAATACATGATAAGCAGGTCACATTAAATAAATTTCTCTTGTTCCATCTGTATTTCCTGTACACTCAACACTCCTCCAGGCAACTGGAGGCATAGGAGCTCTGAGTATGCGAGGAAATAAATGAGTTTACCTAAAAACTTTAGTAATACTATGTTTTTAAGCCACATATGATGTTGCCTATGTGTAATTTTTGGTGTTAGAAGAAAATAGACAGTAGCCTTATTAACCAGGTGCAATACTTACAAAGGGCTAAATTAGGGAAACAAGTGATGTGTGTTTGTGCATCACTGCAAGCATGCACTCTCTGAAAATGAACTTTTATAGCACTGGGATCTTAATACCTCTCTGAAATTATAATGTTGGTATAATTTTATAACTGCTTATTATACATTATAATGTATAGGATTTGGGAATTCCTAAGAACCAAAAGGAGGAGGGAGAAATTGTAAATCACATAGTGGTATGTTATTTTCCATGACAAAAGTAAACTAAAACACCTTTACAAAGCCACACAAATTCTGGATAATTGAAAGAAAAAAAAATCTACTTCCCTTGGTTACAGAGACAGTTTAGTCTGAAATTTCCCTTGATTTGTCTCTTGTATTTCCTCAAAGTTTTGGGGGGTTTTTGTATTCTGATGGTGAAAACATTCCTAAATTTACCAGTATTTGGCTTGAATGGTATCATTTTGAAAAAAACTTTTAAAATTGAGTTCTTCATGATACTGTACAGTCCGAATGAGATCATGCAACATGATCTGCTCCAGCTTAAGTAGAGAGTTCATACAAGCAGATTACAGGAAAAGATTGCATTGAGCATTCATTGTTCAGTCATGAGAAAGATCTGAACAATCAAACTAAAAGCTCCACTCATATATTTCTTCTCTCCATCTTCACTGCAGGGTTGATGGAATACAGGCTGCCATGTACAGTGTATCTGGCTATCTCACCCCTGTTTGGGGATTTTTTTGCTGATAAATAATGAAATACAGATCATCTTCCCATCTCTCTTACTGTTTTTGTCTTGTGCTTTGAGTCCAGAATTAACTGAAAGACAGAAATAATCAGGTCTGTTGAACAGAGACTGTTTGGTTCTTTCCCTGTTTGACAGACTTGTAACAAAGGGCCAAAGTACAAATGCAGAGACAGTAGGCAAAGGGGCTTGAGCCAGTCAGACAGGACCTGAAAAAATTGCTCAGAATTGGATCCCAGTAGGAGGAAACTAGTCTTAAGCAGTCAATTACACAAGTTCTGTGTTGATTTTTGGTGGTTTGGGGTCTTTTTTCTGCATTACAAGTCTGGTAAAAAGTCTTATTACATAGTTAAGAGAGAATGCAGATCCCATTGTAACAAGCTGAGCCCTCACAGCAGTACAGGTTTTCTCAGGAGATTTCAGCTATCCCCATGAAAAACTTCATTGACCAGGGCTGTTCACACAGGTAATGCTTGTAGTACAAAGGCATGTGGGTTTTCCTCTGTGTACTTTCCACTGGGATTGGGAGTGTGAAATTGTGTATCTCCCTTTCTGAGGGCGTGAGAATTGTGTATTCAGCTTTGTGAGAGGGATGGATACAGTAGATACCTCTGCACATGTGTAATACCAAAGTGGCAGCACTCTGGGTGTGTTACCTGGTGCCAGATTGCAGAGCTGTTAGGCTGGTGGTATTCAGCCCGTAATCTGTCCTGCTGACACCAGCCCCAGGGAGAAGGGGTTTCTCAGTATGGCATCCAGGATAGCCAGCCCCTTGGGAATTGAGTCACCAGCCCCACATCCCTGTGCTGTTGGCTCCAGTGTTGCCTTTGCTGTGTCCAGCCTGGGGGAGGTTGGTTATCCACGTATATTCATGACGCGTTCATAGTACAGAACACTCTTTTGAAGAGAAAGAATCTCTTTTTCAGCTATTAAAATCAAACTGTGGAATAGCTTTTATATTACAGAAAGTTGCTGAATGAGTGCCAGCATTGTCAGACTTTGAATCAGGCATGGTTGTGTCCCTTGTGTCCCTCTTTCCAGAGCCATGCTGCTGCAGCTTCGGTGGGGGCTCTCACAGAGCCCTGTACCTTAACCAAGTTTTGCCCAAACATTTGCTGGAACCCAGCACTGAGCCCTAAACCAATTTGGACCCCCAGTAAAGGAGGCTCTTTCCAGCTCTTTCCCAACTCTTTCCCAACTCTTAGACTACCTAAGTTAGTATTTCATTAGTAGACCTTTGTAAAGGGAACATTGCCCCTTGGTATTTCTAACACAGCACCATCCACTGCTGCATTTGCAAAGAGCCAGACATCATCTTGGTCAGTCATGGAATTCGGGGATATTGTTTTAGATTGAGACCTCTGCATCCTGCGTCAGGTTGTAGTTCCACAGCAGGTTAAGGTGACATAAGCTTGTGCTGCTGTTGAAAAAGCTCTTCCTACCCTCAGCAGAGACATTTCTAGAGAGAAGCTTCCTGAGTTATGCTGGCTTGAGCCAGTCCTGTAAGTGTAGGTCTGTGTGAAATGCTAGATAGCTCATGACCTGCTGGGTCTGTGCCCTGCTCTGTCATGGGGCAGGCATGGTAGTGCTGCCTTTATCCCACTATGTCTTGTCTGGACTCTCATTAAAGACCTGAACTTGCACAATACCCCTGCAGCATTAAACTCAGGAGAGCTCCACCTATGGCTGGTGGCATTGATTTTGGTATGAAATTAAATATATGGGGGAAAAGAGAGGAATTAGATCAATAACTGTACGTCCAATGCATCTTAAGTCTGCATCTTAACTGCACCATGATTTTGCTAAGCAGATATTGGAGGAGTTAAGGGATATGAAAAACAACATTACTGGATCCTGTTCCTCCCTGGAACCAGTCTGGAATGATTCACAGTAATCTCAGGCAAGGGGCTGGGAAGTCATGACCTCTGTGAATCTCTGGGCTACAGAGAACCAGGGTGTGCTTCTCACCCAGACATGGTAACAACTAGGAATGATCCTCAGCTGCTTTGCTAGTGCAGTTTCAGCCTCTTTTTATTACAGCTTCAGTTTAATAGTGATGGGAATGCTGGGCAAGAGGTAAAGGGCATCAGGGAACTGGAGAAAGGACCATCAGCCCCCGTTGCACTGTGGGGTTTTTAACTCTCTAAAACAGCAAGCATGTTTTCTTGTCACTTGCTATTTGTGTTGTCTCATGTAAGAAAAGTGTTTCCATCATAGAAGGGGGGAAATTCAGCACAGGGTAAGTAGCTGTAGGAAACTAAAACCCTAACTGCCTAGTTTTTATGAGTAAGGGATTTCTAAAACATTCTGCTTGCAGAAGACTGCAGTATTTATATCCACATATCCTTTTTTCTTGCTTCAGTGACAAAAGTGAAATACCGGCCTGCATACATTGTTCTTCCTTTGTTTCCTATCAAATCTTGTTTCAGAGAGTATAAAGTAAGTTCCAGTTCTTTTTTAAAACCATTTTTTCTGAATTATTATTTTTAGAAGCTGAGCATTTCCTCTTTCAATTCAGTGTAAAATTACGGAGCTTTAATTTGCTCTGCATTGCACTTTATATAATTTTTTCACTTTTTGGGCCATGTATTTTTGATACACAGAACAGTAAACATTTTATTAATCTAGTTTTAACTTGAAATTAACCATGAAACGAAGATGTTTTTATAAAAATGCAAATTCCCTAAAATACAGTAAATAATTTGTTTGGGTCAGAGACATTTTTTAATGATACATTGAGAAATATGATAGCTTCTGAAATTATTTATCATTTGGTAAACTCAATACATTCATGGATATTATGGTTTAAAGTGGAATGTGAATGAGAAGAACACAAAGTTCTAGATGGTAGATTTCCTTATATGCAAAACCTGCATTAGTTTAATTGATAAAGGTTTAAACAAATAGCCTAATCTAGTTTAAAGAAGTGTGCAACTGTTTAATAGGCAAGTTTAAAATGCCAGGAGCTCATATAAATTTGGAAATGAGTTTAAGTTGAGCAGCCAGGAGCTGTTTCTCCCTGTGCTGTGCAGTGGGCAGCCTGTGAAGCCCCTGGGCCCTGCAGGCAGTGAACTCCTCCGCGTACAAGGCAGCAGCAGAAGCCATAGGAGAGTTTGGATTTTCCTCTTTAAACAGCCACTCTCCCAACTTGCAGGGACACTGCCAGGTTGGCAGTAGTATTTCCATTTGGTTTTTCCTGACTCCATCCCCACTAGTTTTGGGAACTAGTGTCCTAAAGACAATCCTTTTGTTCCTAAGTGAATTAATGAACTCATCTTCCCTCTGGTTTTGGTGTTAAGCTTGCAGCACTCACACTATTGCACATAGTTTGTCTTAATTTGTAAATGCCAGTTTCAGCATTTTAAACAAAGAACAGCTACTCTGCCCTAGCACAGAATCCTTTTAAATCTTATGGAGCATGCTGAAAAATAAAGACCTTTTTGACTTTTACTTTGTCCAAACTCTTTATTCCAAATCACACAAAGAAAAGTGGGGAAAACAAGGCACATGGCAGTGCAGAGGGGAGAGAGAGCCAGCAATGCTCATTTCCTTCCCAGGGTGAATCATTGCTGGGCTCCCCTCTCCCAGGCTGAGTGTGTGTGTGCATGGACCATGCACAGCTTGGAAGTCATGTAAAATCCATCCTTGAAAAAGCTCTTAGTTGGCCACCTCCCAGAGATTCCAGCTCCTTTTCAGAGGCTTCCAGACATTCTGCTCATTTCTACATCCATAGGTAAAAGCAAAAGCTGACTGCTGCTCCAATAGCCTGGGTATAGCTTCCCCTTGGACTGCAAATGTATCACCTTGCCATTTTTAATCAAGCTGCAGTTCTTCCTGCAAAAGATGGGCATGATCCAGGTGTCTGTGTGTGCTGCAAAGCTGTTGTGTCCTTCCAGGGAGCTCTGGGAGTCCCTGGAGCGAGGTGAGCACACGGCCCGTGCTGTGCAAGCCTTGTGCTTAACACCAGTGGTACCTGTGCTGAAGAGAAGTGTGGGCTGATGCCACCTGCCCATCCCACCCCAGAAATGAGGGCTGCACAGTGTGGGTCAGCTCTTGGAACAATGGGGCAAAGCAAGCTTAAAACCTTTATAGTGAGCACGGGGTGTCTGAAAACTCAGTCCGTGCTTGGCTGAGGAACAAGAGCAGTGACAGGCCCTGTCCAACGTGGTTCTGTCAGGCAGCACAGATAACAGCTCTGTGGCCCAGCTGGGTGCTGTATTTCCATGTATGTTTGAAAGAAGCTTTTGAAAAGAAGACTTGCAGATGCTATTCCTTCACAGTCTGGTTGTATTCTGTGCTCTGGGGCAGCCTATGGGCTGGCACAGCACGTTTAGATAAGGGGCTTCCACTAACAGTGACTTAGACATTGCAAAAAACTTTCTTGTAAGAAACGGGTGCTTTTCTCATTCTTACAACATTAAAAACACACAACAAGATGCCACCATACAGACCTTTGTCAAATTCTCCCAGTCTCCTGCAGCAACAGCAGCTGGGGAGAGCTCAAGAATTCTGAGGACCTTGGCCATAACTCATCAAAAGGCCTCTGCAGTCCATTGCCACTGAAAATGATTTAGTGCTGGATCAAAGCTACCCAGACTTGGGCCCTGCAAAACTCCTCTGAGAATTCTGCTGTTATTTCATAAGAAAAAAAGTGTTAAAATCTTTGTGTCAGCAAATGAGTTAAAAATCTGCCTGCTGAACCAAGAGTACTTCCAGTGGACTTCAGATATCTTGGGAATCATTCTCAGTACAAGTCGGGACTCTCCAAACATTTCAGTTTTTTTTCTTAAATTAGAAACATTTGCAAAATTAGTAATATGCATATTAATGCCTAAAAGTTGATAAAAATAATTGAGTCAAGGTACTGAGAAGTATTTGCTTGCACCTGAAACTTTAAAGAATGAATTTGTGATGTGCTAAGCACGAGCTCCTGAGTTTCACCAACACAGTAAACCACCTTTGTACAGAGTAATTCTGTAAAAATTTAGAAGGTTTGTTTTTTTCTCAAGTTACTCAAGTAGTTCAAGTAATGAATAATTTGTTTCTGATCAATGCATTTTAGAATGAAGAAGTCCTCTTGCACTTCTAATCGCTGTTTGTATGGAAAAAAAACCTTTACTACTTTTCCATTTCCCAGTGAATGATCAGTTCACTAAGCAACAGGCAATGTTTCTTGACTTTAGATGGCAAAATATGCTTAGATAATTTTACTCTCCTCCATGTGAATCTGGTTATATGAGATCCTTACCTTTTCCTAGCTTCAAAAATGCTTTTGTGCAAGTTCCATAGATATGGTTCAATAAAAATTGCAAGGAAGAATCTAAGTCAAATGCTAAGTAAAAATCAAGGTCATGAAACAAACATGAAGATAAAGTCTCATGAGAAAAGTCAATCCATTGCTGAATTAAATATTGATAGAACACACTGATTAGCAGAGAGTACTGATCTTTGTTAAAATTACATTTAGAAGCAGACCACTGTGTTTTAGTGTCACAAGTGACAAAGGGGTTTTTCTTCAGAAAAAGTGCAAATGGAATAAAAAAACCCATTCAAATAGACCATTTAGACCAAGATTTTCTCAATTTAAGCCCATCCTGCCTGTTACATTACTGTTCTATGTTCAGGAATGCTCAGGACAACAGACATTCCTCACAGGAAGCAGCTAGGTTCCAAAGTGTCAACTAAATGAAAAGAAAGTCAGCAAACTCATAGGATTTTCTTAGTACTAGCTCAGCTATTGCAAAAAAAGGACCAAAAACAAAACAACAAAAAAGCACTATTCACTACTGAACTAGAATTTAAGCAGCTTAAAAGAGCCATGTTTTGATCTAGTTCACACACCATAGCTAAACCCAGGTTTCTCTTGGTTTGTTTGTTTGTCTTTTGGGGTTTTTACTTCTTAACAGCCTTCAGAGCAGGGTCTGTCATTGCTGAGATGACCACGGTTGAATAGGAATCTCTTGAAATCCTAAAACACGCGGTTAGAGAAACAACAGACTTCAAATGAAAAATGACTGAAAAATTATCTCAAAAAAGCAAAAAGAAAAGTTAATTCTCTGTTTGGGAAATGCCATTCAGCTACCATTACTCCCAGGTTGTGTGTCTAACTGACATCCTGTAGCTTTGTCAGCTCATATTTTTGTTAAAAGCAGATGTGATTAAACTACATAGCAAAGGACCTTCCTTTGGTCTTTGTAAATGAATGTATACATACAAACTATGCATTTTCACACAGCTGCTTACTGTATCTTGAATCACTTCAACCTTTCCCCTAGGTTAGAAACCCCCAAACTTAAGGAGCAGAAGGTGTGTCCCACCTCCTTTGGCAGATATTTGTCTCCTGTCTTGTTTCTGCTCTCCAAAATCCTTAGATGCAGGACAGAGCAATGCTGAGCTGGAGAGCCCAAGGAGCAGAGGGGCCCGTGCCCAAGTCAAGGCCCAGTTTGGGCTGCCAGGTGCAGCATGGCCAGGCAGGGGTGTGGTGTGAGCGAGTGCTCCCCTGGCAGAGCTGCTCCAGCCCCAGCGCCTCTGGCACCCCGGCTCAGCATCCCGGGCGCTGGGGTGGCCGAGCGGGGCCGGCGCCGGGCTCAGCCGGGCTCAGGAGGAGCTTGCAGCCACTCAGAGAGCTGTGCCAAGGAGAGGCCGCTGCCCCTGGGCTTGCAGTGCCATCCTGCCCTTGGGACAGCCTTTCCAGCCATCCCTGCAGCCCAGGCTCCTTCTGACCATCCCTTCCCCACCGTGCTAGGCAGGGATGGCTCCACAGGGGTTGTGGTCTCCCTGCTGGCACCTGCCCCAAGTGATGCACTGCCCAAAGTGCTCAGCCCTTCATCCTCATCACTGGGGACTTCAGGGCTGGGGTGTGCAAGGGACAAAGGATCAGAGCTTGGGTTTAGTGCACCTTCTGTTGGAAGGGAGCAGGGAAGATGGAAAAGGGATATCTTGTTCTTGTAGCCGATGTAATTAAATGTGGGGAAAAGATACTGCATGCAACATTTCTTACTTCAGTTTTGGGTTGTCGCTGTAATGTACATCAGTCCAGTCTACTCAATGAAGCGTGTTTCATATGCTTTATCCTACAGGAAGAAAGACCAAAAAAGTAGAAGTAATAAGAATATCCTTGCTTTAGACTAAAGCAAGCATGGACTCAACAACAAAGAAAGATTTTGTTTATATGCAAACTGTTTAAATATTTGATACCAGTATGAAGGTAGTCATATTCTTATGTATCCAGAGATTTGCACTCATCTAGGTTATGTTAATTAAAAATATTTTTGCGGTA
Organism: Zonotrichia leucophrys gambelii; assembly: GCF_028769735.1. Taxonomy (NCBI): domain Eukaryota; kingdom Metazoa; phylum Chordata; class Aves; order Passeriformes; family Passerellidae; genus Zonotrichia; species Zonotrichia leucophrys. The sequence goes on along the minus strand of NC_088171.1, from coordinate 124,539,679 downwards.
TGTATTTGTATTTGAGGGGCCAAGCCTTTAATTTTATATTCTTTACAAGAATTAGCGTGGCGATTACGTTTTTCCATTTCTTGAGCTACCTGCCCACCCATGCTAGTTGTTCATTTGCAGAAAGAATATTTTCACTACTTCAGAGGTTTTTGGGTGATTGTTTTCAAAGGGAACCTGCCCCAGAGAGTTCCACAGGATTGTCCAGTGTGAGTGGAGGCTCTCTGGAGCAGCAGGTCACCCTTCCCAGGACGTGGCCTGTCACTGCAACAGACACACATGGATTCATTTCCCTGCAATCTGCAACTGCCCTGTGGGCCTGGGGTAGCTCCAGCTGCAGTCCCTCAAATCAAAGCTCTGACTGACCCTGTCAGTCCTTTGCTGTCACTTACTATCACAAAGTTAACTTTTTACAACGAGGAAGAGCTTCCAACTCTGGCACTGATGGAAATACTGAATACTTTTAATATATATATATATATATATATTTGGAAAGTATTTGAACAGTGTTTTGTCTTTTTTTATACAACTTTTAGCCAAATAGAAAAATTCTGATTATTACTTCTGTGGATACCTGTCCACCTGTAAATAAACTCATATATTCAGGTACATGAACCTGAAGAAAAAAATAATAAAGACTGTTAGGGGCTATGCGCTTTGCTAGCTCCTGGTTTCTTTGTACATAAGAGGTAACTGTTTAAATGTTGGGTGGGGTTTTTTTTAATTTACCTGTTGTTCCTCTAAAGAAAGAAGAAGAAAAAAAACTTTTGACTTAGTTTTCTCTTTTCTGAGTTAATACAAAGATTTTCTAACTTTTTACTGCAGAAATGGATAAATACCTGGTGCTAAGTGAATGTGAGTCAAACTGGCCATAGCAGACACACCAGTTAGAATGCACTTTTCCTGTGGCACACAATGTATTTTCTCAGAAGGGACCTTCAAAGGACTGTCAGATGTTTACATTTCTTCTTGTTGCCCCAAATAGTTTTGAATATTCAAATAACTTCCAAAAATAAAGTCATGGTCCATTACTGATGCGACAAATCCTTACATTTAAGTATCTACAACAGCTTTGTACAAATACCATTTTAGAGATAGTTGAAATATTGGGCTTTCATACTTTGTAATGCTTTGATGTGACAATAAATATGCTGTTGCTATCTAGTCTAACCTCATTGTAGACCTGTAACTCCCTGTTTCTGGTTATGTCATGAATTGCACTGGCTTGAATTCAGCCAAATACTGACTGTTCAGCTGAAATATTCCGACTGTTATGATGTCCACAAAACATTAATTAAATGCACTTGTATCTGACTACCATGGAGTATGTCAAATTATTCATGTAATAAATCCCTTGTGTATAACTTGTTAGTTGTTTATGTGAACCTCAGTTCCTTCCCAGCCATGAAGGCTTGTGCCTCAACCAAGGACCAGCTGGAGATAACCTGTGCATTGACTTAGTTAGGAGCAGGGCTGATTCCCTTCCTTTTCATCAGAGAGCTGATGTTTACACATTGTGAGCAAAGACACACAGGACAGGGATGTTGAATTCTGAGTTTTGCCCCTGTCAATTTGAAGTTCAGCCTTTAGCTGGTGACTGTATTTTCCCACTTCCAGGCTCACGCTGCTCCTCCTGATGCATTCTGCAAGCAACACTTCCCCTGTCCTGCTCCTGCCTGGCAGCCTCCCTGTGCACAGCAGGGAGCAATCCTGGCAGCAAAGGAGGTACAGAAATTAAAAGCAGGTCTCCTCCCACCCACATATGCCTTTTCTTTGCAGGTTTTCCTGGAAGTTTTGTGCAGGGAGGGAAGGGAAGAGGTAAAATATGACTTGGCTGAGGCTGTCGGATGCTGAATCAGCCGTGATTGCCTCATGTTTTCCATTCTTTTAAAATAAGGGGTACAGTTTTCAAAAATGCCCATCTGACTTCTCTACAGGCCCTGCCCAGCCCATCACTTCTCAGTAAGTCAGTTTTAAAAAATGGTGCATGTGCCTCTAAATCACATGGGACTCTGGATAACATCTCTTACAATGCCTTTCTCCCAGGTCTGGAAATATGATGCTCTGGAATTGCAAGGACCTGATGCAGCTGCTGCAGCTTACCACAGTGCTCGTTATCAGCCACACAGTTTTACCCTCCCAGAAGTGTTCTTTGCAAAATACAGATCAGGCAGCAAAGGATCGTTTGGCCAGGATGTGCCTTCGCCATAGGAAAGCTGATGAAGCTACTGCTTGAAGCTTGCGAGCTGGAGAGGCATCCCTGAAAAAAGGAGTAGTTTCTTGCGAAAAAGAAAAAGTATAAACTAATACCATTTCTGTCCAAATTCTTGACTCCCAGCTTTGTTAGGTCATATTTAGGCTTTCCTTTGGCTAATGCGTTCCTACCTCCTGCTACAATGCCAAGTCCAATGTAAATACCAAGGCTGTTAAACTTAAGGAGTGCTTTAATCACTTTCCTTGTGCTCCCATTTTCCTCCCTTCGAGCAGCATCTCCCCACCGCACCCGTGCGCGCTCGGCCACCTCTCGAGCAGAGGAAATCCGTGAACAAACCTGTTCTCCAGGCCAGAGGCGGAGCAGCTCTGGCCAGAAGGCTCCGCCCTGCTCCCAACAAGAGGTCCCGGTGCCCGCAGGCGGGCGTGTCCGTCCGTCCGTCCGTGCGCAGCCAGGGATGAGCAGCCCCAGGCACGGCTGGAGCGCTCCCTGCAGCTGCTGCTGCTGGAACAGCCGCTGTCTCCACAGCCCCTCCTGCCCCGCAGGTACTCAGAGCTGCCTCACTTGGACCATTAGCGTGGGAATCCTATGGCTGACTCCTGTAGATATAAAAAGAAAGGGATTTGAAGTTGTATAATTACCAAAGAAGCATTTAAGTGATGTTTCAGAGTAAATTCCACTAATTAAATGCCACTTTAAGAGATAATAATCTCTGCTGTAATTGATGTTTCTGAAGACAGATGGGCTGTCTTCAGAATTAGAGTTCTTAGCATGTTTCTACATTAAAGGGATTCCATTTTAGACCAAAATTCAATACTTGTGCTTCCCTCCCTCCACTCCTGCACAGGCTTTGTCTCTTTTTGATCCAGTTCTGCACTGAGACATGACTAGCTTAGGTGCATTTGGTTCAGAAATACTTCACAACCTTATGAACTTCCCAGAGAAAATTTTGAGACTGAATGATTCCGTCTCTACCTGACCCTGCATCAGTAACTTTCTGTAACCTAATTCCTTGTAGTAAAATAATTCACTAGATTCAAATTTAGACTTCAAATAATCTTAGCTGCAAGAAAACAATTTCTGTTTCAATGAGCTGTGTGTTTTGTACTGTGCATGCTGCCATCATCATTCTACTGCATTTGAGACCTGTTCTCCAAATGTGGCCTCACAGAATCATTGTGTTATAACGTTACTTCTGATGTGAGGTCCTCATGGAAATCTGCTGCACCAGAAGAAACTTTTTAGCAATGCAAATGTCACTTAGAGAACAATAATATTATTTTGGTGCCCTTAAGCGAACATATTATTTTCCAGTTTATTTGCCTAAACTGCCAACTTTTTTCTCCCTCTCCCACACACTCATCTCTATGATGCCAAGAAAAATATTTATGTTATAAAAATTGTTTGAAGACTAAGCTACACTTCTCTTTCCGGCTTACAAAATAAAAGCAAAAATTATGTTAAGATTCATGTTCTAAAATTAACTTTGGAGAGGAAAAAGAATTTGCACCTTCCTGAATTATATTTTGCCTGTTGATCCCCAGAAGATACCACTGTCAACAGACATAGCTCTTCTCTTTTTTTCTTTTTTTTTCTCCATAATTTCTGGGGAAGGAGAAGAGTTTTCAAACCCATTTATTTCAATGCAAGGCAAATGTCAAGCAAATTTCTCATTACTCTATCACAGTTTTGCCTTGTGATACCTATTGTAAAATCTTGCTCTGAGACAAGACTTCATTGGGTTTTTTTCAAGTTGTAAAAAGCCAAAAGTTACAGGTGGTGAGAAAGGGAGGAGCCACTACCAAGGACTGGATTAAAACACCAAGGTTGTTTTTAACCAAGCAAGGGCCACAGCTCCAGGTGTCTTGTCTGACTCTGACAATCACTAATCCACCAAACATTCATTTCAGTATTTTTCAGTAATATGTGAACATTCCCCTTGGCTATTGGCTAAAAGCAAACTTACCCATCCTTCCCAGATTTTCAAACTGTTAGCTTTGCAGGCTTTTTAGCTTTCCTTCTAAATACCATAAGCAGTATAGTATATATCTCTATAAAAGTATACATAGATACATAGTTTATATATCTATAAAAGTATATCTATCTATATCTTAGTATATACATCTATAAAAAATACATGTGATAATATGTGTGTGTATATATATTTCAGAGAAATGCTTTTCACAAAATTAGTTTTCATAGTGACAACATCCAGAAAAAGGGGGGGAAAACTATTAACTGGCCGTTTTTAGAAAAGATGAGAATAAAAATACGAGCAGCCTAAAGCTGTATTACATACAACTGATACCAAAAGCAACACCACGTTTGTTGAAGCAGGTGGGAACTGCACGGTCTCGACATCGAGACACATTTTTTCCACGCATTCAGTGGAAGTAAAAACTTGTCCCGTGCTGACCTCCTGTGGTACGTAAGGAATCTGCAGTCGCCAAAAATAGTAGCCAGAAGTCAAGAGCACGGCGAGGTCGGAGAAAGAGCGATAGGCTGGTCCTCCATTGCCAGGCTGGGAACGCAGGGAACACCAGGAGCACATCCCAGAGGACACACATCCCACACCCCTTTAAACTTTGGTGTTTAACTCTCATGCACACAAAATCCTGCATCTTACCCAATACTTAAACATGGTGAATGAATCAGGAAAAAACAGAGAAGGGTTGAGAAGGGTTGTTCTAAATTCCTTGCAAAGAGATATGAGCAGCTTTAGCTTGGAATCTTGTCCTTCATCCTTGCAGGTCAGAGGTGTGTTTGTGTCATCACCACCACTGAGTTATCTCACAGTGTACAAGGCATGGAGCATCCCTCTCTCACTGCTTGTGGTTAAGACCATTTGACTAACTAATATGTGGAAGGCCAAGCCTTTTGTCTCACTTCTGACACCTTTGCTGCTGTTCCATTCCCCACCAGCACGGTGCACACCACAGCTGTCCAGGGAAGGTGACACACATGCTCTCAGCTCAATATTCACTCCTCTATGGGCTTGCTCACATCATTCAAGTCACTCATTCCATTTAGGCTCCAGAGGATCAGAAAATGAGTCAGTAAGGGGGAACCCAAATATATTTAACACCATCCCTCAGTGGTGAGCCCATTTAAGGTCACAGGAAGCAGACACTGCTCGCTCTGCCAGGAGAGAACTGTCAGAGCCTGAGAGCTGGAACAAGACCAGGATTATCATATTCTTACCCCACCCTGCAGTCCAGTTGCACTAGGTACCCTTTCATTTTGGTACACCTGTACCTGTGCCACTAGGCCTGCTTTCCTGTCCCTGGGTACACTTCACCTACTCTCCAGATGACACAGGGCATTGCCTACCCTCACACACACAAGGCTCTGACCAACAGTGCCCACACCAGTGTTCAGTGAAAAGGGAGCTCTGAGTCCTGCCTCAGAAGAGAGAACAAATTTATTCCTTGCTCTTTAGTCACTGGCAGAAGCAGCACTGTGTGTAAAGCAGCCTTCCCAGTGCACCCTCTGAAACCAGAGCACACCGAGGATGCCTTCATCCTACCCTACAGCTGGAACTGCTGCTCAAACACAAACACAAAATCCTCCTAGCTGCAGATCCTGTGCTTTCAAGTCCCACCCCCACACAGTGAGCAAGCCACCTGCAGAAATCATTGCCAGAAATGCTTTTAAGTCTTTTTCAGGCCATCAACACACCTTCTAGCCATGGAAGAGGACAAACTGGCACTTCATGTTTGCTTCTCGTTACTTCTCCCCTCTTCTCTGCCCTGGTGTCTATCAGCATCACTGCCTTGCTCCGTCGTGCCTGCAGTGTGAAGTCAGTCAAGTGGTGACTCACAGAACCAAGTTTAGCCTCAGTTTTTAGCCAGGGCTGACCAGGCTTTCTGCAGTGCTGCAGGGCAGAGATTTCTGTTTGGAGACTTAAATGACATCCTCTTCAGAAAAGGGCTGGTTCCTTCCTTCTGGTCACAGACCTCTTGACCTATGAAACTAAACAGGATACAGAAAAAGGGAAGGAAGGAGGAAGGAAAATGTTTTTTACTTCCGCAGCTTTGGTAAAAAACAAAAATTCTCAAAAATATTTGTGAAATCCCACTCTCAGGCTGCTTCTTTCTCGAGTTCTCTTTTCTTTAAATATTTGTGTTTTCCCCCAGAATGGCGGTGAGGGGTTTTGGCATTTCAGGCTGAACTTTGACCATTTGGCTCACTACATGTGCTCATTTTCTGCACTCCTCCCCCTGCCAGCTTTGTTGCTTCCCAAAGGCAGCAGCAAAATGAGAAGTACAATCCCTCACTGAAGATGTTTCGTATTTAGAACCGGCACTTTATGATGAGGACACATCCTGCACTGCACTGCTACCAGACATGTGGAGAGAGGCAGAGGGGGTATGGTGTCAGGGCAGGGGAACTAGAGAGCTATCAGAGGAAAGCAAGATGAAAGTGGAAGGGAAATGAAGTAAGTGGGTGATAAAATAATTCTGTTATATAGGAGCAAGCCAGAAGGATCAAAGGATCTCTTATATTTGCATTTTATCCTCATTTCTGTTCCTTGCCATATCCTTCCTCTGCTGTATATTATTATCACCTCTATTATAAAACTTTCTGGTTGCTTGCAATTATCCCCCCTTTAATCTCATGCTAGGCTCTTCCTCTTTGATCCATGCCTTCTTGCCATATGAGTGATTGTGTGACTGCTGCATATATATGTAAAAACCTACATTCATTTCAACTTCATTTCCCCATGGTGTCTCCAGTTAAGCTGTGTGTCCTTCCACAATCCTTTCTGCTTACCTCAGTTAGGCTTGATTCAGCTCCTGATGCCTGAAGAGGCTGCCTAAAACACAGCCTAGACAGAGTTCAAGGAATAAAGTAGGTATTTATTAAAGGAATAAAATAGGCATTTATTGAAAGGCCTTCAAAGGATACACCTTGGGCAGTACAAGAGCCTGGCCAAGATGGACTCTGAGACATGAGTTTTCACACTTTTATAAGTTTTGGTCCATTTAGATATTGGGGTTAATTGTCTAATTGCAGCTTCAGGTTATGAAGTCCCATCTTCCTAGATTGCTTTCCTCAATTCACTGCTGTTTATACTTTTATACCTCCAGTGCAATGGTGTCGTTGTTTCTCAGGCTGGAAAAGGATTGCTTTGTCTGACTGACCTGTGAATAGAGCTTTCTAACCAATGAAAAAAACCAATGAACTTTATATGAAGTTCAGAGTTACATACTAATGCAGTACAGAATCTGAAAATCATGACAGCTAAAACTTAAGACATCACTCCCAGTAAAAATGGGGCAAATGGAAAGCTCCTTCTAATGTCTCATTTTATTTTTGCACAAGTTACAGTTACAATTTTATACAATAAAACAACTCAATCTACAGAGAGGAACACCTAAGCACGCTCTTCATGGCAAGGCTAAGCAGAGGAAATTAAGAAACAAACCGGTGACTGGCAGCCTCTTGATCCTTTCTCTTTATTTTTAACTTCTGAAAAAAAACCACCTTTTTTTTCTGTTCATCCCCTTCCCTCCCTTCTACCAGCCTGTTCTGGGACCCCTCCATCCCCTGTCCCTGCAGATTGGGCTTGCTGGCAGGGCTGAAGCATTCCCGGAGCTGAGGGAGTTGAGCAGAATGTTGGAAATGTCAGGATGGAGCAGAGTCAGCTGGAAAGTCAACAGGGAAGATGTTCCTTCTCCCAAGGACCAGCCAGGGCTGCCTCCTCTGGCAGAAGCAGGAGGCAAAGCAGAGCTGGCCAGCCTGGCCCCATCCCTCTGCAGCTCCCACACACTGGAGCAGCCGCTCTCGCACAGGGCTGACACCAGGCAAGAGCACCTGAAGCCCTGTGCACATTTTCTCTCCTTCTCCTTGGTTTTAAGCAACATTATTTTAGCTGTGGTAAATCTTTTCGAGTGTATGAAACACATTGGCCCTGGATGGCAAGGAAATCTTGTCTTCATTCTCCTTCTCTAAAGGAAACATGAAAGGAATGGCCTGGGTAGTCTGAAGTAGTCAACTGCATGTATGTATTCCATACTTATGAATGTGATAAGGAGTGTCAAAAAATACCAAACTCCACAAAATCTTTAAGAAGCTTGTAGCGTGAATATTGTTAATTAAACCTTTTGATTTTAAAAGAAACATAGAACATGATGGAAAAATTGTTCTTTCCCTTGATCACTTAATTCCTGACAAGCACCTAAAAATAAGCACCCCAAGAGCTCAGGGAAAAAAAGAGCCACTGAAAGGAGCCACAGAAAGGAACAAGGACAGCACTTAAACTGTAATTTTCATCCTGACCTACATTAATCTTCCATGAAGCGACACATCTTCTAGAAAAATCCAGCTTATATTCTCTGTGGCTTCGTGTCCTCCAGAGTACCAGCCCCATGGTGTTCCCACTATCCCCTTCCTTGGGAAGAAGAGAGTTATTTGAGATTCTAGAAAGCAACAAGTGATTTCATTTTGTTTTCCTTCATGTGAGTTTTGTGTTAATAAGCACTCAACAAAGCATCTGCAGAGATGAGAGAGACAAAATGCATTTAAGTTTTTTAGCTTTAAGCTTTTGCACATGCAGCACTGCCTCTCTGGAATTAAATGAGACCGTAGTTGTTTCTTATACTGCTCTGTATTCAAATAAATCCATTAGTAAGATGGGTTTATTTGAATACAGAGCAATATAAGATGCAGCACCTCACTGTTTTGTATTCTTAGATCACAACATGACCTTGAACATGTTTCCACTGCCACCCTTACAAGCTACGCTGCAGACACACAAATGATTTGCATGTTACTGCATTAGAAAAGAGACCTCAGGATGTTGCTACCTCACATTCTTCACCTGCACTAATCTCCTCAACACAACATCACATGTCATGCAATGCAGCTCAGCATCCTCTCTCTTTTAAAATCTTTAACAGCAAGTTAATTGATGCCCCCTGTGTTCCCTGCTGATCAATTACAATTAATCACAAAAGCCCCACTCTCCAGCCCCAGTGATTAATTATACTTCCTTCTCAGAAATATACTTCATATATTGCTGAAGATTCTAAGACTGAGAGCAAGAAACTGGATCTTGCTCTGAAGAACTGAAAAGCCCTGCACTAAAACACCTTTTGCAGCTGTGAGTATCAACACCCACTCACCACGTTGCATTTTCAACCTTCTCTTCAGTAAGGTGCATTAGTCAGACTCCTGACATAAGCACCTTCAGGCCTTATTTTCTGTTCTTGTCGTTCTTCTTTGAACTCAAGCCAGCCAGTGCCTTCCCAAAACATTAACAACTGTGGTAATAAATACATCTGATAAGAGTTCACAGAGCATTAGCATCAGCAAGCCAACAAATGGCTACCAAGTGTTGGAGAGTGTTATGTGCTGGGGATATATCACAGACCAGGGAGGGCAGCTGCCCTCCTGGGGGATGTGGATGGGCACAGCTGACATGAATTGACTCACAGAGCTGCATGTCCCAGCCTCAAAGACTTCAAAAGCTTCTTGTTTGGGAGAGGAATATATTGTTTGTCCTTGTGATTCTAGTTTCATATGATTCACCAGAGAGAAAGAGATAGAAAGCCTGACTGACTCTGATTTGGTTGGGTTTGTTATTTTGTTTTTGGTTGGTTTGGAGGCTTTTTTGCTGGGTAGTGGTGTTCTGATTTCCTAGGCTTTAAGAGAGAAATGGTGTTTTATGTGCATGGCTACTGAAATAACAGCGGTAACAGTTATCTCAGTGGGCTGGTGAGATGTGCTGAGCAGTCAGTCTGCTGGTTCACAGCATGAACAAGAAGATGTGGACAGACGGTGGAGCTGGACCCAGAATTGGCAGAGTACTGATGAAATGGGTGTGCAAATGTGCTCTTTGTCTGATGTGGTGATGTGCTTGACACCCACAGAGGAGAGGCACATAGGTTAGGGGCACTTTCTGCTTTTGTTCCCATGAGATGTGGGCTCTGGGCTTCCCTGCTTAGCCTGCACTGTGTTACCAGTACAAAGCAGAAGGGCTCTCTCTCTCTCAGGCCATTCTTGAATTTCCTGGGGTGTCAGAACTTCCTGGGCAGCCTCCTGCCACCAGGAGCCCCAAGTTGTGAGCCATCAGCTGCAGAGGTCTGACTGGGGTTTTGATGTTTTTCTCCTCTGATCTTAAGGTGTGATCTGGAGTGTGTGGTGCATATTTCATCAGGGATCAGGTTTCAGGAGCAGATGTAAGGGCTTTTCTTTTTTCATAGACTAAAAACTCAAGGCTGTGCTCAGTCTGTTCAGGTGCTGTTTATTTTTCTTCAGATACACAAAGGCTATCCACTATCTTCTTACTGAACTGTATCTCAATCACCCAAGAAACTACACAACAAGCTCTAGTGGGAAGTGAATTGTGCACTGTGTCTAGTTAAATCTGCAGAGGGGATACAGACAAATCTAGTGTAATTAGATTAGATTCCAAAGTGGAAGCTGGACAGAGCTTGAATTTGTGACTCCTCCTTGTTACTCCAGGTTTCATTAGGGGGAAGGGGAGAGTGTGCAGGCAACAGCAATGCCTCAGTCCAGAAAGGAGGCTCTGCAGTGTGTACTGCTCACTTGCTGACTTCAAACACGGTGTCAGAGCACAGGTACAAAGGCTGTGGGGGAGAAGGATGCACATGGACTTCAGAGGAAACACTTGGCTACCACAGCTCTTCAGACAGACAGATGGGAAGAGTTTCTGAATTCTCACTGCAGGGATCTTAACTGCAGGTGTCACTGGAAATTTAGTGCAGCTGTCTTAAGGCACAGGCAAAGACAAACCAAAGGAGAAAAGCAATACCTCCAACTGAGGTACAGTCAGCAGTGAGGTTCTCTGAACAGGAACTGACATTTCTAATGACTTATGACAGAAAATGAAAATGCAAGTTTTATGTAGTGAAAGCCGCAGTATTGAGGACTTCTGCTTCAATTTCACCCAACATTTCCCTGCTATTTGGTCTATTTTTGAGTAATTTGGCTTCTTGCATCTTCTGAATGGTGTCCTTCAACCTCAGCCCTTCTTCTGGGACTATATTTTTATTCTGAGCTGACAATTTGTGGCCAAGCTGATTTTGTTCTTTCACAACAGAGCTCTTTTGCTTGTACTGCAGGCAGTACTCACTGACTAGAGGGGAGAATCAAGTTGGAAGTGACATTTCCATCTAGGAAAAATATGGTAGAGACTAATCCAATTTATAGAAGTACTTTTCAGTAAACATCTGAATGCATTCTTTCCTAACCAAAACTTTGAAGAGTTGAATCTGGATTTCTTCAGTCTACATTAAAGTCCATAAATAAGAGGATAATTGTCAAATATATCACATTTTACAGCTGCTTTAAAACTTGCACCAAAACAAATTTTTATAGGAAAATGCAACTGTGAGGAAATTGACTTTTTTTTCCTAGAAGAATGAACTATTTGATCAATGACTCTATCATCTTAATTCAAACATGTCTCGTTGGAACATACAAGAAACAAGTTTGGGATGGAGGTTCTTGTCAAGGTGGGTTTTTTCCCCCTCACTGCATTCTCTTTTCTGGCTGGAGTGGAGCATGAGGAGAACTGTGACAGTGTTGAGTGGATATAGATCCCAAGGACTGAAAAGCAGCAAAACCACCTGTAAGGATACATCTCCATGTGAAACAAAGCCAAAATGAACTAGTTTGAATTGGAAGACTTCAAAATGAAACTTTCCACAGGAGAACATTTCTACATATTGCACTGGGGGATGAGGGTAATTCTTTTTTTTTTCAGTTTTCATCCTGAACATGAGACAAAAACACTGTGTTGACATACTAGAACTGAAAGCGTTCCAGTTACTTGTTTAGCACAGTAAAGGCCAGTGTGTATGTAAACCATTTCTGAGGATATCAGAATCCTGTCCTGGCAGGTTACAGCAAGCAGAGAATTTCGTGTTTTAAACTAAGCAAAACTACTATCCCTGAGGACAAGCCACCAGACCTTTTAAGTTCCTGTTTTTAAATAAAAAACTAGGTCTTTCTAAAATCTGTCAAGATGTCTGGTGGAAACTTCTTTGATCTGTCCCTGATCAAACACAAATTGAGGTGTTGAATTAAGTCTAGATGGGAGGCAATGTATGGTGTTAGGGGGAAAGTGGTGGTGCAGATAAAGAGGACTAGGGTTACATGTCCTACAAGGTGTCTATTTTGTTTGTTCAGGTAATCACAATTATTACTCTGAGAACACTTCTCTTCATTACTCATGCCATTCATATGAATGTAATTCACATCTTAGTACAATTTAAAATTCTCAGTTGCCTTAGGAGGAGAAGGAGGCACCTTTTTGTTGGCCCTGCTTTTTGAAAGGCTGGTGCTTGTTGGCCTGCTGTAAAGATAAACTTCTGAGTCCTTCTAATGCACTTCATTGTACCTTAATAGCTGGATCCTGGTTTTGGCACAAGATGAGAAAGAAAACTGAAAAATGGTCTTGTAGTGACAGCAGCCACAGGGAAGGAACAGAAAAATGATAGGACAGACTGTGCTTATCAGGAGCTGCGCTTAGATGCAGCGGAGATGTTTTAAACTGGCAACAATTTCTCCTTTGATCTGCCAATGTACAGTTGAGGGAAATGTAAGAAGAGAGGCTCCAAAACTGGAGGCATTCTAATGTAGTAATTTCTAAAATATTTTAAAAGTATCTGAGAGATATGGTCAGATCAGAAGGGTAAAGGGCTGGAAGGTAGTGGACAGCTAACAAGCATCATGCGAGAAGTAAAGGAAGAGAGAGGAGGAACTTTGCTAGGGGGTGCAGGTGAAGGAGGGAAAGACAGTGAAATCTTTGGCTTAGCTGGCAATGTCAGTGAGTAGGGTGGAAGCCAAGATTTTTTAAAGGGTCTGGCTGACAAACTCTGTAAAGCACTGCCACAAAACCCAGCATGGTAAAGCAGGCACACAAGTGCTTTGCTGAAAGGGTCTTAAAACAGTTTTCTGTTGGTTTGGTTTTTTTCTTTCTTCAGCCATTCCGTACCATCTTTAGCCATCTTCTACATATGTTGGCTATGTAGTGCACTGTAGTTTTTCCCTTTACCATGTTCAGGCCTTCTTTCTTTGCCACTCCCTTTCACATGTCATGAGACTCAAACCCAAAAAGAATTTAACAAGTTCAGCTCACTGGCCTTTTAAAAGAGGGATGGGAGAGGTTGTTACTGCCTAAAATGTGGGCTGTTCCAAGGGGCTGGTGGCTCAGCCCCACGATGTAAAGGAGTGTAATTTCTGTAAAGGGCAGAAGGAATTGACCAAGGTCTGAAATAAGTCAGCAAATAAACAAGATAAACAAAGCACAAGTATAGTTTAGTTTCTTTCCATTCAGTGCCTAATACACTAATTTCACCACACAAAATACAAGCTGTTGCAATTACCCCAGGAATTAAGAAAAAGGAGAAATAGGAGTGTTTTCTTTTAGAAGTGGTTCTCATGTGAAGTTACAAAGATGACGTGCATTTCTAGCTACTGATTAGCTTTAAAACTATGCTATTCAAAAATCCACTCGAATTTTCTGTAAGATATTTAACTTCATAGACAGATTTTTCTACAGTTTACCTATTTGATTACTAGAACTGCTTGGGGAAATTGAACCATATTTCTGTACTCTGAGGTTCTGAGAAAAGACTGAAATAAAAAGGGGAACAGAGAGTTATGTGGCTGTAGACTTTAGGCTGGAGGTTTTTGACACTTACAAGGCCAGGCACAGAAAGCATTCCACTTAAGAGCAATGCAAAAGCAGTGACAACTCATTTCTGAAGCACTGAAAGTTTCTTTGGGTCAAGCCAAGGATGGCTCTGCTTGTAAGATAAAGAGTTGTATCAACAAATATTTCAGGGTGCTTTTCCTCCTCCATGCTGATGAGGAAAGCCTAGTACCTTTAAATCCAATTTACAACACAGTGGTTGGAGTTGTTCAAGAATCATAGAATGGTTTGGGTTGGAAGGGATCTTAAAGACTATTTAATTCCAACTCCACTGCTGTGCAGGGACACCTTCCACTAGACCAGGTTGCTCGACACCTCACCCAAACTGGCCTTGAACACTCCCAGGGAGGTGGCATTACACCATTCTTGCTGAAATGCTTCACAGCTATGGGAGCTGGGACCACACACTGGCATTGCTTTGAGTCATAGAATTATTACTCAGAATCTTTGAGCTTTTCTCTTTATGTCTTAACAGCAAACCTGTACTTCTAATTACTGCTTTTAAGCACCCTGGTACCACTGCAAATTGAATACCTAAATCCAAGAGGCACCTTTGGCCATTTGAAACTCCCAAGAAAAAGGTGTATGAGAATTCAGCATGTTATCTGTGCAAATCTGGACTGCTACATCCTGATTCTACACACATCCAAGTCTGTGCTGGAAATAGCTCTCCTTCACTATTGTATGCACAGAGTCATAGAGTATCCTCAGCTGGAAGGGACTCACAGGGATCATCAAGCCCAGTTCCTGGCCCTGCACAGAACTATCCTCAAGGGTCACACCATGTCCCTGAGAGCATTGTCCAAACACTTCTTGAACTCTGTCAAGCTTGGTGCTGTGAGCACTTCCCTGGGGAGCCTGTTCCAGTGCCAAACACCCTCTGGGTGAAGAATCTTTTCCTAATATCCAACCTAAACCTCCCCTGACACCGCTTCAGGCAATTCCCTCGGGTCCTGTCACTGGTCACCACAGAGATCAGTGCCTGTCCCTCCACTTCCCCTCACAATGAAGCTCTAAACTGAACTGAGGTCTCCCCTCAGTCTCCTCTTCTCCAGGCTGAACAGACCAAGAGTCCTCAGCTGCTCATGGCCCTCAAGGCCCTTCACCATCACCACAGCTCTCTTCTGGATGTCCTGGAACAGCCTTTTTATATTGTGGTGCCCCGAACTGCACACAATACTTCATGCATATTACCTTTTCTTTAACATTTGTATTTTCCCTTCCTTACAAAGACCTACCTTAAGTATGTAGCAGGTGAGCTTGTTACTTGGTTTTAAAGGCTTGTCAAGTGCACAACCCACCTGGTCTTGTACAGACAGATGCTGCAGGCTATAAGGATACTGCTCTGATGAAGCTTCAGGTCATCAACACACTTATCCAGGGAAACTCTGTGATTTGAAGTCCCCAGGTATTCATACAGCCTAACAGGAGGAGAGAGGAGCAAAACCTCAGGGATTTAAGGCATAATTATTTTACAAGCGAGAGCTTGCATTCACCACTTTGTTTTTATGGAAGGCAGTTTTAAAGGTGCACACAGGTCCTCATGTTCTGTTTCCCAGTTCAACTGGACTTTATTGTTTTCAGATGTGACAACCCATAAATCAGAACAACTAAATGTCTTGAAGTTAACTGCATAGGCAGACTTTATGCCTGAACAAACATATTCAACCCTAGATGTGGTCTTAGCCCTGTGAAAATGTCAGTAATTGCTTTCAGTCTGAAGTGAAGTGATAGCTCAGGATGAAGGACTGCCTGGCTTTTCCCTGGCACTCTGCTCAGGCTACTTATAAAAGGGCAGCTCTAGGTTAGGTGAGGCCTCTGCTCTCCTCTGCTCTTTTTTCCATTCCCTATTTCTGTTCTTATTATCACAAAGCACTGAAGGAACACAGTCATTCCTACAAAATTACTGTGGTAAGTGGAAACTTTGCAAATAACCTAAATGGGTGACCACAGACATTATTTAGGGAGAACCCATGGGGCTTGAGGAGGGAGAGGAAGGGAAGCTGGCATTTATTTTGTTGTTTTACAGCTAAATCCCTAAGTTTAGTGGCTGAACAGCTGAAGTGACATGCTGAAGGAGACAGGTTCCTGACATCTCCTTTCTTCATCTCCTTCCAATAGGTCTCTCACAGAGAAATGCTGGAAGGCTTACCAGTAATGTCTGAGGCATGAAAGTGCCCAGCTGACATCACACTCACTGCCAGAGGTTACAGATTTGTAGCAGGAGAAGAAAACACAAATTACATCCATCTTATTTCTCCCTTTACCTTGTAGTTTATATTTCACAGCCTAGAAGAAACCCACATTTTTTGATAAAGACTCCTCAGATATATCTGTGCTGCTGAAATCTGTATTTTTTTAACTTAAATCACTATATACTCTATAAAGAATCCAGGCAAGCAGCTCCATGCACCCTACATGTTCTACCAGCTTGAGACCCTCCTAGCAGATTCTGCAGAGGACCAGGATCATCACACAGGACAGCTAAGTACTTAATGAAGCTGAAATTTGTGTTGGTTTTTCTTCTAGTTACCTGATCACAGTTACATCTGCATTGCACTGACAGGTTTAGTGCCTGTCCTCTGACTCTAAAGGCCAGTGGCACTGCCCAGCCTGTGTCCATGTGGCAGTATTTTCCTTTCTCCTAAAATAAGTCTCCATGATGTCTCCTGGGAAACAGTTTCTGGCTTGTGTCTGGGCACTGCCTGAGAAGTATGGGCTGCATGGACCAAAGCCATCCCAAGAAGCATGCTGTCAGCATGAACTCATCAGTCACCCCTTCTGCCCTGTTTAGCTCATTATTTTTATATTGTAGCTATTAAAAAAAAGGAAGTGCTCTTCAGAAGAGAACAAAGTAGTTATAAAAACAATCCATTGGAATACAGACTTACAGGCAACTGTGCAACAGGGAAGCAGAGTATGGGGTGCTATGGGGACACAATGACCCAGTCCTTCCAAAACCATGCAGCAGTTCAATCTGCATTTTAGGAGGTTTTAGACCATGACTTTAGGAGCAACTGAAAAGAAAAAAAAAAAAAAAAAAAAAAAAAGAAAAAACCCCAAAACAAAGTAACCATGCCTGGCAGCCTAACTCTTACTTACTGTGAACTGTAAAATAAACTCTGGAGGCAATGTTATGCTCTTAAGGAGCCACTGTCAAATTAAAAACAATAGAAAACACACTTGCATTTCAAATCTATTTGTCTCCTGGTATTGTATGTCACACAAACCTCAAAACAGATGCTATTAGCAGTATTTTATTCTTTTGCCTGGTGTGTTGGCAATCTTCAGAGCTATTTTGGTGGATCTTCCAACCAGCAACAGGAATGAGAAAACATTTTTGAAAGTGTGATTGTAAAACCACAAAATACTGACTTGGGAACTTGGTCACTTGTCCCTGAAGCTGCCCTTATTTCAAACCAAAAGGAACCCAGCAGACATGCACTAAACTCTCTAGATTCCCCACCCTAACTAGTCACCATTTCCTCAGCTATACACAAACTTAAAACAGTCTGGTTTAAAACTGTCACTGCTGGATGTGTTGTGCTACTCTGTAAATAAGGAGGTTTTCCCCTTCTCTATATCCAGAACCCTTAAGCCTATTTGCTTGTTTATTTTTTCCACAAGACAAATAGAACGAATGAAACTTCTGGCTTTGCCAGAGCCTGCTCCCTGGTTTGCTGAAGCATATTGATCTCTGGCTGGGCAAGCCATCCTCTCACAGGGCCCAGCTGCCCTGTTCTCTCACTGCCCTCCAGCCAGAGCCTCCCCCAGCAATCAATAACTCTCCCGGAGCCTGCCTTTCCCAGGGAATGCAATCCCTCTCTCCACCGGGCAGCTCAGGGAGGGAAATGAAGGCAGCAGCCGGGGCTGGCTGAAGCGATGGGCTGGGCTGGGTTGCCCCAGCAACAGGTGGCACTTGGAAAGCCAAATCAGCTCACTGTCACTCCTCGGGCTCCAGGGCGCGTCGCACAGCCTGCAGCACCCTCCCAGGGGCCTCACTCCGATAGGCTGAAATGGAAAAACAGCCACCCTGACCAGGTCTAAATGGGAAGGGAGGTATTTTTGGATAAACAGAATATCTCATAGGATATTACTATTTTAGTCAAATGCTGGTTTAGAACTGTGCCTCTTGCACAACTATGCGAAGATGCAGCCTGTAATTACATGAGATGTTCTAAGGTGTTTTTTATCCTGTGGGATTCTAGCATCATTGGTGAGCAGAACAGCCAGTGACCACTTGGTGAGTGCCTGCTCAGTAATTGGATTTCTTTTTGTTCTGCCTGTGTTTGTGCATCTTCCTAAGCCAAATGTCGCACCAGCTGTGTTCTGCACAGAGGATTATTCATTGGTGTTCCTCAGGGGCTCAAGAGAGCACAGTTTCTCACCACTGCTAATGCAGATGTTGTTAGACACCTTCAGGAGCAGAGGAGCAAGTTTTCACACCAGTGTTACTACATGAGTGATGATGGCATCACGATGTTGTTACAGGAAAATTTCTTCCCATAGCAAAAGCAGACATCCTCTCTTTCTTGGTTCCTGTCTCCAGCTTCCCACTCCCACTCTGGCAGCACAGTTGGCTGCCTCCATAGTAGCACTGACACCATCATTTACAAGGCTGGCCTGTAAATCATCTGCACTGCAAGCCCACAGACAGTGTCACTGTCTGTGCATTTGTGGGGCATTTGTGGAGCTGCCACACAGAGCAGGGAACAGCATAAGGGCAGATGTGAAGTGAAGGAACTGAATTTTGATAGAAAATCTTCATTTAACTAAACCTTATGGCTGACAGAGAACAAGAACAAGCGACAAGGTACTTTGGATTCTGAATCTGAGACAACTTTTTTTTTTTTTAATTACTTTTTCAAAGTATTTAGCTTTTTTTTGAGGGGGGACTAGAAGTCTGGTGACCTCGGCTGTAGCCATGACAATGCAGGTTGCATATCTGAGAATGGGGCACGTACCTGCAGTGGCCACCAAGCCAGACTTTAAGCTGCTGCCCAGAGTTCAGAGTTATGTAAGCAGCTCTGTCATGCATGCTAAGTGGCATTTAACTATCTTGCTCCTGAGACCATCCCATCTCCATCATGCCTCCCCCACATCACTCACATGGTCCAGTTTTTGCAAAACAAGAACCGCAGCCACCCAGACAACATCCCTCTCAGTGTCCAACTACCATTCATCCCCAGAACACCTTCCACAGCAAGCACTGCGGAACAGAGGCACCCTGTGGAAAACAACACACAATCTACCATTACAACATGCAACATGCTGAATATATGCAGGAGGAGGATAAATTAAGAACAAGCCCTGCAGCATAATCTTTCAGATCATATTTAAAGCAAAGAGAGGACACCCATCATCAGAATTCATGTATGTCACCACAAGATCATTAGCAGGTTTGATGAATGCTGTAACTCCACAACATGGCCTTCTGCCACTTGAGCTGGAGGATTAACCTCTGTCAGTGGCAAATTGCCATCTTTTACACTGATGAGCAGTGCAAGAGCTTGATGGTTTCTCACTGTTATTTACTGACAGCAGAGAAATAGCAAGTTGTGGGCGCAGCTCCACGTTTCCAGCCCAGCTGTTCCATGGCAGAGGAGATCCCACTGCCCTGAGCTCTGCAGCTGGGAGGGATGAACCCCTCCACAGCTCTGCCTCCTTGCCCTGGCTGTGGATGAGCAGACGGCAGTGCAGGGGATGAAGAGGATGGAGGCAGAGGTGAGCGCCGCGGTGTCCCTGGGGCCACACCGGCTGTGGGCAGTCGGCCCCGAGGGGTAATGGGCGCTCCCCCAAGCTCGGGAGGAACTGATGAAGAGTGCTCCTGCTGCTTTTGTACTTCCCAGACACACCTAAAATCCCTCCCGTTCAACCCGCTGGGTATCCTTGCCTTGCACAGAAACCCTGGTTTTACATTCCTGCCACCCCCCGCACACCAGGTCCCTCCAGGCAGCTGCAGTCGCCACACTCGGCTCTTGCCAGACACCGGAGGAGGAGACTTGCAGCACCATCTGCCTCCAGCGGCTCCCGCCCGCCCTTCCAGCCGCCCCTGTCCCACCTCATGCTCTCTCCGGCTCCGCCACCTCCCGCCCTTCCAGCGGCCCCAGTCCCGCCTCATGCTCTCTACCTCCTGCCCTTCCAGCCGCCCCTGTCCCGCCTCATGCTCTCTCCAGCTCCGTCACCTCCCGCCCGCCCTTCCAGCCGCCCTGTCCCGCCTCATGCTCTCTCCAACCTCATCACCTCCCGCCTTCCAGCCGCCCCTGTCCCGCCTCAAGCTCTCTCCAACCCCGTCACCTCCCGCCCTTCCAGCCGCCCTGTCCCGCCTCAAGCTCTCTCCAACCCCGGCACCTCCCGCCCGCCGGCCCCAGCGCTGCCTCCCCGCGCTCAATTCCTCCTCTTTCACCCAGGGAGAAAAACTCGCCAGCTCGGCCAGCTGCCGCTTTCCTATGTCAATTAAATTCAATAAATATAACAAATGGTTACTAAATGCTGACTACATTTGGACGATTCCTCCCCACCCCGAAAAAAACCACCCTCCCCCAAACCAAACAAAAATACCCCAGACAAAACAACAGAAAAACCCCACATCGCAAAAAAAAAAAAAAAAAAAAAAACGCAGACGCGCCAGCACTGCGTGGCGCTGCTTTCCTTCAGTTTGTCTCTCTCAGCTGAGCTCTGTGGGTTCTCCCAGCCCCGGGCAGGCTCGCTGTGCCCCGGCCCCCGGGCAGCCCCCGGGCCGGATCGCGTCTCCATGGCGGCCGCGGCCGCTGAGCCCGCCCGGCGCCTCCCTCCCGCTGCTGGCCGGGAGAGGCGGGAGCGGCGCGGCCCGGCCCTGACAGCTCCCCCGGAGGCCTCTCCGGCGAGCCGGGGGGGAAAACTTAACCGGAGAGATTATAGGGGTAAATCTTTGTTTTCCACCCCAGAGAATGACGCAAGTTCAGGGAATGGCCTGTGAGAGGGGCTGAACGCCTCATGGCAGCCCTTTCCAGCCAGCAGTTTTCCCGGGTTTCTGGTGGACTAGCAACAGCAGCTTGTTTTTTCCGGGGGGGGGAGGGGGGTGGTGTTCCCCAGGATAATTCTGTGTCCCTGTGGAAAGCACACCGGTGGCTTCCCGGGGCCAGAAGTGGAAAGTCGTGGCCAGCACACAAGGGTGCTATGCCAGGGAAAGAGTCAGTGGCCTGCTCCTGAGCCGCTGGGAACGTGCCTTTCCAGACAGCTCTTTTCCAAGTGCAGTCAATATTCCACTCTCAACCGTTCAAGGTTTTACTAAAGTAACATATTCAATGGAAAACCCAGCCATAAGTGTCTCCTCGAAGGTACCACTGCTGATCAGTGGGGGGATGACATCATAGTCAAATTGTCTGAAACAAAAATCTTTATTCATTCAAGGGTATCTCCATTTTTCTACACATAAGCAACATTTCAATCACAAGAAAGACGAGAAGCCACAGCGGCACAGTTAATTATTTTCATTTTGTTCGCAGTTTTGATACTGAAATCTTCCATGAAAACAGAGAACAAAATGTTTTTACAAACACCGGGGTTATTGAAATAATTTAACTTAAAAAAATAAGAGCATTAATTATAAGCATCAACAGTACATTGCTAGTGCTTTGTAAATGCATGCATTATGTCATGTCTTATTAAGGAAACTCAAGGAAATCCATTGCTTCCAAATGATTCACTCCTCCAACCTGGCACCCAGTTTCAAGTGAGCAGTACAGAAGAGTAACACATCCTACACATTCCCTGCAAACTTTGTTTAAAAGTCAACTTCAGGAATCCGGGATGGGCAATGCTCTGCCACAGCCAAGCTCTATACAGATATTGCCTTGTGCAGAAGCCTACTTGGCTATGTAACTGTATAAACTTGTTTGATATTTTGATTATTATATTGCTGCTAAGAACTCTCACCCAAATTAAATAGCTTCAGAGAGTTGCTTTCCAAGCACATGTGAAGATTAGAAGCCCCTTAAGGTTCCATTTATGGGCTATTAATTATTATTATTATTATTTATGTAATTCTCTTCTGTGCTAAGTACTTGTGACTCCATGTGCTTAAGGAGCTTACTGGAGGGATTCCAAAGCAAGGATGTTGCGAAGGAGGAGAGGGAAGAAAAAGCTGCTGCTGCTTCTTAGAAGAAAGCAGCGTGTTGTGTAGGCCTCATGGAAGAAGTTGTTGCATTGAAGTGTGTAAAAGGAGGAAAGCATAGGAAGAGACAGTAGAAGAGTTTCAGGTGTGTGCAAAGACAGTAGAAATGAGGAGGTAAATTCACACTGGGGATTTAAAAGATGCCAGGACCCCTTTGAATCTCAGCTTTTAACATATAGCAACCATAGATTTGAAATGAGCCCTCTTCCCTCCTGAAATCCCAAATGTCAGCAAATTGAACAGGGATCTCTCCAAAATAGCTGTAGGAAATGCTAAGGAGAGAGCCACAAGTTAACCCCAAGGGGCTAAGGGGCTTAGGCTCAGATTCTTAAAGGTAATTAGGTACCTTTAAATACAAGTTAGACATCTAAATCTTTGAGGCTCAGGATCTTACTTAACTAACTCTGGACTGGAGGAAGTCTCCTTAATGGATTCACAGCCACGAACCCTTTCCTGGATTTGGATCTTGTTTTGTCTTGCAGAAACTGAGCAGGGCACAGTTTTATGGTGATAGTTAGCCCAGCATGGTGGGGACAAATACTCCCCAGGAAACAAGAGATAGAAATGTAGAGTGGTTAGGAAATGTATAATCACTGGTCTCTTGTGGGGAAAAAAAACCTACATTACTTTTGGTCAGCAATGAGATTTTCTTAGTATAAGAAAGCCAGTAAAACTAAGCGGTAAAAGCCCTAATTTATTGTGCCATGGAGCAGAATCTCAGAATTCTCATAGCCCCTTTATTTTGATGGACATTGCTCATTTCACAGCTCTATTCCTATATTCTGGGAACGCAGCAAACTTGCTTTTATTCATCTCAGGCATAAAGAGTCTTGAAATTGCAGTAACAATAATTTATACTACACACAGGAATCTTATAGTATTTATAATTAATTCCTTGAAGTATTTGTATGCGTTCTTTGGTTTGGGCCTCTGGCATATATTGCATTCCACACACAAGTCTTAAGGGATTCAAAAGGATTCTGAGAGCTACCTTATTAGAAACATAGTCATATATTTGCTTCTGTATAATGTTCATCTTTTAATGAATTACCTTCTCTCTTTGCCTCTCTCTTCTGTCCCTGTTGCCTACTGTCATAAACCTACAGTTTTTGTCTTTAGGAATTTCAACATTCATTGTTTTGACATTATTTGTGGTGTAATACTCAGAATTTATGAACCCTTTCATGCTGTTATGAGGTAAATAAAGAAGAGCTAAATTTAAAAGCATCAGAGCTCATTTTTGTACCATGTGAGAAATTCATAGTAATAGAAAGGTTTCTGTGATTTTAAATCCAATGGAAATAATTTTCTTTCAAGTTCCTTGAAGCATTTACAGCCCAAACATCACAGTGTTGCAGGATTAAATTACACACCTTCTAGAAATAGAATGTGAAAATATTTGTTTCCTTTCAGCCACTGATGGAGTGAGTCTGGAAAATTGACTTCATTTTTCATATTTCCATTTTTAATAACTTGGAATACAGCAAACAGAACAAGTCACCTCCTGAATAACAATGCATTGAACCAATTCATTCATTTTTCCAGAACAAAAGATGTCAAGGAGTCTGAAGAGCACTCCTCTTTCTTGCAGAGCTTCCTGTGCAGCGTCTCCTCCCAAAGGACTGCAGCTTTTTGCAGCTCTTTCCTGATCTCCACACAGCCAGACAGCTCACCTCTTCCTGCCCCTTCTCCCAGCTGCTTTCTGCCTTACAAGCCTTTGCAACCTCCACACCTGGCTGCAGTAGAGCTGTGTATTTGTCCTCAAGGGAACAGCACAGGAGCCCTGTCAGTGACTAAGGAACCCATCAAGGCCAGGCCACAGCAGCTGAGGAATTGTGAGGGATCACAGTGGGAGCAGAGAACTGTCACACCTTGAGTGCTGTATAGCACAGCCATAAGCACTGCCCCACCTGTAGCTGCTGTGCAGGGAGTGCTCACTGTGGTGATTCTTTTGTACTATTGGGGCTGCTGGAATGAATCAAAGGAATTCAAGGGCTGCTGAAACAGATTCAGTTCCCAATGTGTGCTGATCCCCTAGAACCCAAGCAGAAAAAGAGCTGCCTTGGTACATGAAGCCACTTTGCATCCCATCCCCCATCTGTGCCTCTGAGAGATGATACAGCTCAGCATTTGGTGCCTTGTTATCCAAGCGAGCAGATGTGGTGTAAATCTAAAAGGTTTTCATGGCAGGAAGTGGTAGGTGGAGATATCCTAAGGGCTGGAGCAAGGCTGAGACACAGCTGCCAGGGAAACTCGGGTGGGTGAGTGGGTGGGAGGAGGCAGGAACATCCTGGCAGTGGAGCGCCTTCCCAGGGATGAACACAGCTGAGAGAGGGTTATTGAGAGAGCTGAACTGTGCAGCAGGGATGGGCTTTGTCCAGTGCTCACTTTAGGGACAGATGTGGAACACAACTCCCTCCATTGTGTTGTAGAGAAGTGAAGCAGGAGAAGTGTCAATCTCCTGTCTCACCTCTCCACCTTTCTGCTCTCTCCAAGTAGAAGAAGAAACCTTATGGAACGAGGGCATTATTTCCTAGAGCGAAAAACAACCTTTTCACTCTTGCCAGTATTCTTTTGGCATTGTTAATCAGTTGTGCTCTTGTTACCAGCAAAAAAAAAGTCTGAGGAACTCCAGTCTCTGCTGGAGCTGAAAAATGTTCTGAACTGAGACCTAGCTCTCAAGTTTAGGAATGGAAAGTGAGTGTCAGATGACATTCATGGAAATTCCAGCTGTGTTGCCTTCTTTATAGGGCCTAACTCTATTTGTTCTTGAAGGCAGCTCTGAGGAAGCATGACTAGGAGGCTGCTGGCACCTTCCAAGGACTGAGTGGGCTGGAGCACCTAGAAGCCACTGCTGTCTTCAAGGGTGTCAGGAGGATGTTTAAGATGTAGACTGATCAGAGGCCATGCTCCCACTAAATCTGATTGCTTCCCAACTTCTCCAAGGGAAAAAAAACCCCAATAGTTTGGTCCTGATTTTTTTGGGAGATCTTGCATCAGTAATTGAGAGGTCTGCCTGTGGGCTAAAACAGCTCTTAGAAAGTTGCAAGTAAGAACTTGATAGAAAGCGCTTCTATAGGAGAAAAATCCTAACTCCAGGTGGGAACTATAGACTTGCACATTGTCAGCTGTGTCCAGGTGCTCCCAAGCTGGCATTACAAGTGACATAGAGGTAGGGGTGTCTTTGCTGGAACTGGAATGTAAGAGCATATCAGCTATGGGCTCTAAGGCAGTTTTTCACATTCATGTGCGTAACAGTCTTTGACCTTGGAGTAGGTTCATAAAGCCTGTTACTCAGCAAAAGGCTAATATAGCAAAAGCAGATTAGACAGTGGTTAAGACCTTTTTTCCCCCCTTTCTTAAACTAGTTGCACACATCTGGATTTGGTCCCTTTGTTCTGGGAGCAGTAGCAAATATTTGTCATGTGAACATACTCTCTACAAACTTCAGGCAGTTTGTATTTTTTAAAAAGTGCTTTTCAGCTTGTTGCTGCAGACAAAGGGGTTCTCCCAAATCAGTTGGGGCAGACAATACAAAGAAGCTAGAGAAACAAGTCTGCCTACTGGGACTTGAGATTTTGTTTCCATATCCTTTTGCAAAAACAAAACTGAAAGCGCACATCCTTCAAAATGCTGAAGTGAATGTGTTCATCTAGGACAATATAGTTGAGTCTCTTCTAGTAAAAATGATTCATTTGATTTACAGTAGGAAAAGCAGATGATTTCCTTTGTTTGAGACTCGGTGGAGAATTCCTTATTTGGGAGCTGTGCAGTTCCCCATATTTGGGAGAATCCAATTGCTGTTTCCTAAGGGTGTTTCTAACTGTGAGAACAGCCTAGATTTAAAAAGCAGAGGACTTTCTTCCTGCTAGGAATGCAGGCTACCAAGCTGCTTCAGCTGCTTCTCTGTCCAGTTGAACAGTTGTCTTTCATCTGAATATTGAATGTAATTATCTGTTTGGAGAGTACAGATTGAATGATCATCTTGTTACTGTGTCCTCTTTGGACTGTAAACTTTAAACAGATAGTAGTTTTAGCCATTTATCTGAAGGAACAGGTGGTTTCATTAGGAAAGTACAGGACATAGCAATAGACAAGAGATTATGCAGCTGGAATAAATTACAAGTCTCGATATAAAAGTCTGCATTTACCATGGCTCCAGGAGTGTTTTGCATTCATTCACTAAAGCAACAGCATGGGATTTTGCAGAATGGTGTTTTTATGCATGGCAGAAAACTAGTAAATGTCAGTGTGACTGGGAAAATTCCTTAGGATTTATGTTTTGACTTAGTGCTTAATCAGACTGCAAAAGTCAACCAGTCTGATAGAGTGGTGAGATGGGAGTCAAGGCAGACAGAAATCCCTATTATAACATCAGTAATAACATTATAGCACCATAACTAGTAGCTTTGTTTTCAAAGTATGCTGTAAAATGTGCTCTGAATTGAAATATAGTGTATGTAATTAGATTTTCCTGCAAAACTTGTTTCTGGAGGGCTAATATTCCCAACTGCTCTGGGTCAAAAAAAAAAAAAAAGAAAAGAAAAAGAAAGAAATTCAGAGAAATTCAGAGAAAAGCTATAGAGAACACATCAGAAGTCCATGCAGAAGGCAAAAAACTAAGTTTGTAATCTTCATGGTCTAATTAACATGCAGGTACTTCTGATTTTTCCATTTCTGCTGTGTCAGAGTACGGCTGCATCTCACTGCTCATCAAAAAATTGCTGTGATCAAATATAAAACAACTGTTTGACTTTGTCAGAATTGCAGTGAATATTTGTCTGCTACTCCTTTGATCACTATATTTTCTCCTTTTGTGGCTGTGGCATTCCTTGGAGGGGATCTAGAAGACCGAGAGCTGGGTGATGGGACCTGGGCAAATGCTACAAGTTGCAAGATTAGAGGGAACTCATTCAGGTAGGCAGATAAATGCAGGGCTTTTCTTTCTTGTACAACAGTCATGGTCAGATGGCTTCTCCAAATGTAAAGAGCTTGTGGGACAGAGGAAGAGAAGTTATTGGTCTTCATCCTATTCTGGAACCCTTTTGCCTGGTAAAAGGGAGCCATAGGCCTTATTTTCATGTTCTGGGTATAGCTGCATTTAGGAAAGATGCAGTATGGAGACTGCACATGGGCTGCACATTCTGCATCCAAAGAAGTTTCTCCTTGCAAAATGAAGAGCTATTCCTGAAGCAGCTGGGGGTCATGCTGTACTGCCAGTTCCCCCTGAGGACTGAAGGGGAAATTAGTCATCTACCGTAGAGCAATAGGAACAAAAAGATGATAAACAAAAGCAAAGTCACATGGATTTTATTTTGTTTTTATTTCTAAACCTGTACTTTCTTCTGGTAAGAGAGTCAGAAGCCAAGGATTTTGAAGGGAGGAGAGATACAAAATCATTCTGTTTAATATCTTTACTGATGACCTAGAGGAAGGGATTGGGTGCGGCCTTAGTAAGTTGGCAGAGAACTACAAGTTGGTTGGGAGTGTTGATCTGCTGGAGACTCTGCGCAGGGATCTGGACAGGCTGGATCTCTGGGCTGAGCCCACCTGTACAAGGTTCAACAAAGCCAGTTGACCCACCCAAAGTGCTGGGTCCTGCACTTGGATCATGACAAGCTCAGACAGTGCTACAGGCTTGGGAAAGAGTGGCTGGAAAGCAGCGCAATGGAAAAAGACATGGGGGTGCCTGTTGAGAGCCCAACAGAACATCAATCACTGTGTGCCCAATGGCCAAGAAGGCCAATGGCATCCTGACTTGTGTCAGCAAAGGCATGGCCAGCAGGATCAGGACAGTGATCATCCCCCTGTACTCAGCACTGGTACAGAGGCTGCACTGAACTGTGTCCAGCTTTGGGCCCCTCACTACAAGAAGGACATTGAGGTGCTTCCAGAAGGACACTGAGCGTGTTTCCAGAGAAGGGTAAGGGAGCCGGGGAAGTGTCTGGAACACAAGCTGTATGGGGATCAGCTGAGGAAATGGGGATTGTTTAGCCTGAAGAAAAGGAGGCTCAGGGGAGACCTTATTACCCTCTACAACTGTGTGAAAGGATGGTGTAGCCAAGTGGGAGTTGGTCTATTCTCCGAGGCAACCAGCGACAGGACAAGAGAGCATAACTTCAACCATAACCAGAGAGGTTCAGGTTTGCCATCAGGAGGCATTTCTTCACGATAGAGTGGTTTAAGCACTGGATCAGGCAGTCCAGGGAAGTGGTAGAGTCACCATCCCTGGGAATGTTAAAAAAATGACTATCACTTAGTGCTATGGTTTAGTTGGTGTGGTGGTGTTTGGTGAAAGTTTGGACGTAATTAACTTGGAGGATGTTTCCAAACTAAATGATTCGGTGATTCTGTGATAATTGTAGATGACCTTCGCTCTTTCTGCTCTCCTCTCCAGTAGAGTATTGCAATTTCTTTTTTCCTTTCTGCACATCAGAGCAAGTGAACCAAGGAGTGTCTGTACTGCTGCAGAGAAATGTGAAAAATATGCTACAGCCTCACATTACCTGGCGCCCACAGGCTTCCCTCATCACTTGGCAGCCAGGCAGAGCAGGGCTGTACCCACCCATGCTAGGGGCACAGTTTTGCCTTTAGAACTCTGTAGTTAAAGCATAAATATGTTTCCTAGATTCCTCCTTGTGATAGCATGAAGATACCCGAAACTTTGCAGTATCTAACTGATAGTGAAGTATTCTGCTGCTTACACTTGGCAAGTCCTTTCATTACTAGTCCTTCCAATATTTCATGCTTTCACAGAGGTTTGGCCCTCTAATCACTTTTGTGTTCCTGCTAGGTTTTCATTACAGCCATTATTTTCCTTTCGAAGAAATTGCATAAACTACTTCAGTGCAAAGATCTCTCAATGTAAATCAGTCTCCTTGTTTTTATGAGTTTGCAGTTCTGGCAGTATTGGTGATTTTCTAAGAGATCAGAGACTTTCAAGTCTTTAATATACAACTGTTAATTAGATTCTGCTGCCATTAAATCTAAATAAAGATTTTCTAAGATATTTAGCTCTGTTAAGACTGTCCAGGCATCAAATAAATGAGCTTTGTTCTCATACCCAAACAGCACAGGTCATGAACATTCAAAAGAGCCTCTAGGACTGTTGTTTCAGCTTCATACCTAAGAAAGAAATGTAAAGTTGCACTATTCATCGAGTTCTGATCAAATCCATGTGGGCCTGTGCAGTCAGTACATCTCACAAAATAAGGGCTGTATTCAGCTTTTGTGGCAAGTTTTTAGTTGCAGGGAGGCTACAGGGGAGGCTTCTATGAGAAGACCCCAGAAGCTTCCCCTTGTCCAAATGAGCCGGTGCCAGCTGGCTCCAAGATGGACCCACCACAGGCCCAGGGCTGAGCCCATCAGCAATGGTGGCAGTACCTCTGGGGTAATGTATTTTAGAAAGTGAAAAAAACCAAACCATCAAGTTTGGTTGGGAGAAGGGAGTGAGAATATGTGAGATAAGCATCTTTGCAGACACCAAGGTCAGCGCAGAGGGAGAGGCAGGAGGTGCTCCAAGCACTGGAGCTGGGATTCCTTTGCGGCCCATGGTGAAGCAGCTGTGCCCCTGCCGCTGGTGGAGGACCAGGGGGTGCAGAGATCCACCCACAGCCCATGGAGGACCCCAAGCCAGAGCAGGGGGATGGCCAGGGGAGGCTGTGACCCCATGGGCTGTGACCCTATGACCTGCACTGGAGTGGGATTCTGGCAGGACCTGTGGTCCCATGGAGAGAGGAGCCCATGCTAGAGGGCTTGTGGCCCTGGGGGGGAGCAGCTCATGAAAAACTGCAGTCCATGGGAAGGACCCATACTGAAGAAGTTGGTGGAGGACTGTCTCCCATGGGAGGGCAGGGGAAGAATGAGAGTCTGGAGGTCTTGAGGTCAGTGCTGGGAGAGAGGAGGGAGAGGAAACTGGGAGTAAAGTTAAGCCCAGGAAGGGGGTGTGAGTGTGTGGGGCCAATTGAAGGTGTGTTAAGATTTAGTTTTTATTTCCCATTATCCTACTCTGATGTGATTGACAATAAATTAAACAGATGTCCCCAAGGTGAGTCTGCCCTGCCCATGGTGGTAACTGGTGAGTGATCTCTCCCTGTCCTTCTCCCAACCCACAAGCTTTTGTTAAGCTTTTTTCTTCCCTGCCCAGCTGAGGACTGGAGTATTGGAGCAGCCTTGGTGGGCAACTGGCATCCAGCCAGGGTCAACCCACCACATTGTTTTCCAAGTTTATCAGCACTTTAGACAGAAGTAATTTTTTTAGACAGTTGTAATCTGAAGTGAGAAATGGGAGGTGATGATTAAGGCTGGCTGAACTGTAAGAACAAACTTACTGTCACAGTGTTCCTCAAGCCCTCCGGAAACAGCCCCCGCTCAGTTATTTTCAGAGCACATATTTGTGTCTCTATTAGGTCGACCCATTTGGTCTAAGTTAGGAGTGTTAATCTTTTGTTGGTTTGAGCCAGTCATTCTGACAGCTACTTAACAGTTTGGTCAGTGTTCATATGATCACCTTCTTTAGCCTAAAGTACTGTCTTGATACTGAAATGCTACAAGACAGCACTAACCCATGGAACAAATATAAAGGAATAATATGACATCTCCTGACAAATTTTGGCAAAGTTGCTCAAACAGTTGCTGAGAGTACGAAAGCATAGAAGATGAGCCCATTTACTTGTTACCAGCTGTCATTGTTTTATCCTTGGTCTTGCACCATGAGTAGGTTTTTTCCCCATAAAACCACAAACTTCATAATTGGAGCCAAGATTATGCAGGAATTTAGCCTTTTATTTTCTTTGCCATTGACAATTCCAATGGTTGCAAAGAATAAGAATTGTATTCCATAAAATGTTGGAATTTAGAAAGAAAAAAAGCAGTGCTAAAAGTTTTCATGGCGTCTGATTTAGGGAGGCCTGACTTACTGTGACTGGGTACTGCACATGACTTCACAGATGCTATATGGCAGGGAAGCTGTGGAAGGAAGTTTACTAATGATTTTACAACAGTTTGAAGTGCTTTTATTTCTCTATATGCATTTTTCATAGTAGCTGTAACTGATTCTCAGATTATAATGAAGTGGTTGGATAAACAGATTCCCAGGATTTCAGTAGAAGGTTTGTTTGGCATTTCAAGTCACTTCTTTGAGGAGCACTCACCTGTGACAGATTACCATGACTACTAATTTATGTCTCAGCCTGTTTTACATTAGTTGTCCCTTCCTGACTCCAATAACAATTTGTTTGTTTAGTTTGTGGCAGATGTGCCAAGCTTGAGGATTAAAAAAAATGAATGACTTCTCCTCCGCACGTCCCCCAGTTAGGTGCCTCCACACTGTGGTTATTTATTTTGGGCAACATTGTTAGGTTCTTTTATTTGCTTTCTGGTTTCTGAGCTTGAGAGTGGACCTGACTCACATTTTCCAAGCTCTGTGCAAGTGCTAGGAGGGATTGTTTGTTTTTTTCTTTTCTTTAGCAAAGTTCTCTTCTACTGCAGTTTCCCTATTCCTGCAACCCAAATCTTGAGAAAGAAAACCTATTATAAAATGAGGCACAGCAAACCCACAGAAGCTGGCCTCTTACTGTGGAGCATTGCTTAAACAAGAGAGAGCTCAGAAACATTGCATGGTGGTCTGTTTGTTGCAAGATGAGAACAGTAGGTATCCATATTATTTGCTGTGTCAAAATATTATGTTCTAGGCAGAAGTAAGAAAATTACAGCTGGTACGTGATTCCAGTTATCACGTGATCTTTGGAAAAAACAAACCCATACTGCTTTATGGACAAGGCAATAATTCCTAAACAGTAACTTATAATGAAAGCAGACCAGAAAGGCTACCAGCATCCAGCCAAGACCCACCACTCATGCAGAACTAGACTTGCAGAAGATGAAGATAATTTTTTAATTCTAAGCACTTACAACTCGCTGTTGTTTTAAATCTCTGAAGTGTGACTCCACAGCTCGCTGATAGGGGCCTCTTTCCCCTTGAGATGTTGGTTCTCTGGTGGCTGCCCCTGCTGCCCTGCACCCTCCTCCCCAGCCAAGGAGCTGTGCAGTCACCTCCAGTCCCTCCAGCCTGACTGGCCTCATTTATTCAAGGAGCTGTTACAGTTCTGGCTACAAAGCTATTATTCTGCAAAGAATCTGAGAGTAAAAACTTTCATCCAAGTGTACACAGTGAATTTCCACTCCCTCAGATGAAACAGCCTAGTAGAATTCATTCCTTCCCTTTTCCTGAGATGCAAGTAGGAAAAATATATTGCAATCTATCACATTAAGAAAAGTTTCTGGAGGATGTGGAGATTTTCCCTCAGTCTGGTCCCAATTACATTTATTTTCTACTTTGAATGTGACCTAGTGTGTTTATAGCAGTTTCAATGCTAGAGTGCTCTCCTGTGGTCCCAAACAGAGCTTTGTGTGTCCCAACTCCATTTTGTGATTGTCAGTCACATATATTGGCCCAAGTTTTTCTTCATGTTGGACACTGAGAGCCTAAAAGCCCGAAACCAAAGCGTGGAACCATTACAAACCCATTAGAAGGGAAAATTTGGAGATGTAACTGTCATTGCTAAATCAGTTATTGCTTACAATTTGCTACATAGCTCACAATTTGCTACATTGGTCTAATTCCAGGTAATTTCAGATATCTTTTGTCCTCCTCCAGCATAAAGCCACCTTAAATGGACTGGTCTGCCTGTAATATACTATAGTGCTGTGGCATTAGGCATATGAGCCCATATGTTTCTTTGAATTTAAAGTTGGATTGTCATTCCCTATGCTTGAGGAATGTAAATATGTCTGTGTCTGCATGCAGAAACACAAAACTCAGAAATAAAATACTGAGAATCTGACTGCAAAAAAACCTAGCTTTGATTTGGCCAACCTTCTGGAGCCTCCCAGCCACAATACTAAATTCTTATTGCAAATCAGCAGTCACAAGCAACATACTGTATTACTTTGCAATCAGGACAGAGAATGTGCTAGAAATGGCTCATGGGGAGGAAATGAGAGTGCTCAGGAGTCCCATAAATTCGATGCAGGAGGCGCCAGGCTGGTGCTGCATTTGGGTCTCAGTGCCATTCTACAGAGTTAACTAAAACCAGCCTGGCTGATTCCCTCCTTCCTGTGGGCTGTCAGTAGGCCCCTACACAGAAAATCACAGAATCTCTGAATTGTTTGGATTGCAAGAGACCTTAAAGATCATCTCATTCCAAGCCCCCTGCCATGGGCAGGGACACCTTCCACAAGACCAGGTTGCTGTTTCAGCTACCTCTGGTGAGAGGATTAAAACAGATAAAAGTGTTACCAAAGACACAGGTAGGGGCTTGGATCTCCAAATGCACTTTTAGATCCCTTGCTGAGAGTTTGGTATTTGTTCTGCAGAGCATGCCAGTACCAGTGTCAAAGTATACAGCAAATCTATTCCATCACTGGGAGATGGAAGCTGGCAGGCAAACAATTCCAATTCTGGCTACCTAAAAGCTGAAGTATCAAGACATGAACATTAAGGCAATTTATGACTTCTCTTGCCTATAATGGCACTGTTTTCCAAATCCCTTCACATCTCCTTTTGACAAAAGGCAATCTAAACCTTCTTAAAACCAAAATTTTTAGCTCCTCAGCAGAACACATACTGTCCTTTGGGATGAGGGCAACATGGTTGACAGACAATAGAGGTGCATACAAAGGGCAGAGTATTTTAAACTCACTGTTCTGTTGTCTAATTTAGAAAATGAGTTATAAACTCATTTTCTGATGAAGCTCTGATGGAGTTTGCAGTGGAACTACTATGACCAGTCGTTTTTGATGAATTATACTTTGGAAGCTCCAATAACTGCACATATATTTATGCAATTGGTTAACACATGCACTGGGAAAACTGTGACCGTCATCCAGATTTGGTGATGACCACAGCCCCTTGTCACTGTTGGTATATCTTTATAACAACACAGTAAGGAAGAGAAAAACATTTCAAATACCAGTATCTCAGTTTATTTTACTAGTTTAATGGTACTCTACCTAAAATTTAAAGAGAAAAGCATGCTAGTAAGCTTCAAGCTTTGCTCCAATAATTAAAAAGCCTTGTGAAATGCTGAGAGAGCGAGCCCTGGCTTTTCTTTTACAAGCACTTGGCAGGTCATAAATAAAGCATGAGAGAAACAAAGGAAGTAAAATTGTGCCAGCCCCCAGAGCACCTTAAGGTTCATTTAATTGCCAGCAGTATTTTCCCAGTGAAGGGAAACTGCTTGTGTAAAGCAAGATGCAAAGCAATCGATATTGGCAGCATTCAGTTTGCCTATGTCTTACCCATTTTGTTTCATTTATCTGTATTTTTTCAGATATTACCAGCTGCAAACAGGGTAAGTTCAGGTTAGATTAGTAATGAGCATGCCCTTAGAAATTTTACTGCTGTGCAGTCAAATGCATTAAGATCAAACATGTATTGGATAGTTAAGCACTTTTAATGGACCAAGCATGTGTTTGCAGCAACCTACGTCTTTGTGAAAGGGTCTGACTGTTGCAGTATGGACTGTTCAGCAACAGTCTTCACCCCCCAAAAAAGCCCTCAACTCAAAACCAAAGAAATTTTCATATCAGTCAGTTCAGCCCTTTTTGCATCCATGATTTGTCAGTTTGTTTTAATGCAGTTTAGTTTTACATTAATTCCTCTATTTAGTTTATTCAATGTTGGAAGGAAATACCCAGCACAAAAGATGTCCACGATAGATTTCTGTCTGTTCTGTATAGCTTGTGGTGCCTGATTCTGTGAAAAATATCAGTCTATTGAAACTAAAAGTGGTGCGCAAAACCCCCTCACCATTAGTCCCTGAAAAAATGCAGAAAGCTTTTTGCAAGTCAGTTTGCATATTTTTAAAAGAACCTGAGTCCGCTGAACAAATAATTGAAAATTCAGATATACAGGATCAAAATTAGTCTTCAAGCTACAGGTACAAAATTTCATTGACTTCCAAGGGCAGCTGAGTTAAACTGATATCCCAGGTTTAAGCCTGTTCTATAGGCTTTTATACTGATTATTTTTTACTACGAGTCTGCTGTTGTGCCTTCATTCATCCTCAACTGTTCCATGTCCGTCATGAGCTATCTGTATATTGTGTACAATACTTGGACCTACAAGACTCAGAAAAAAGACCCCATGCTGGCTCAGATAACATCTCTTTTCCCTGTGAAGTCTAAGGATTTATTTTCTGGCAATGGAACAGTAACCAGAGTTTTAGTTCTCAGTCTAGAGAACCTGCTTGAAAAGCTTGACATTTTTGCACAATCTTGGCCAAGTCAGTGGGACTGGCTTCTGGTGGGACTTAAGTGCTCTCCTGCCTGTAAAAGATTAAAGCTGTAATAACACCTTCAATTTGAAAAGAATGAAGAGCAAAGAGTTATATATATTTTTACTATTGTACTT
The DNA here is from genome assembly GCF_028769735.1 of Zonotrichia leucophrys gambelii. Classification (NCBI taxonomy): domain Eukaryota; kingdom Metazoa; phylum Chordata; class Aves; order Passeriformes; family Passerellidae; genus Zonotrichia; species Zonotrichia leucophrys. The sequence continues at coordinate 124,504,215 of NC_088171.1, read as the reverse complement.
TGGTATTCTAGGGTTGCACTGTTACATACCTCAGTTTCTAGAAGAAATGCATGAGACTGTGCATGTTTAAGCTTCTTTATTAGACATTTTATGAGAAAGCATGACAGACTTGACAAGAAATTAATGGCTAAATATAACTTTACATGTATCTTTACAACTTCCTGAAAGCTAAAGTTTGTACAGACTTGCTTTAATTACCTAATTATAAAACAATATATAATGCCAAAAAGCTATCAGTTGACATTATCTGTGTATGTCAGCAGCAGTTTGTTTCACTGAGCTTTTGCTTAACTCCAGACTCCCTTTAATTTTCATTCTCTATGGATCTATCAAAGGTAAATAATACAGCTTTGCCCACAATAAGATACTATGATATTTTCTGCACATCAGTGCTAAGAATCTTATCAGAAGCACCCGCCACTTTCTTTAGAAGCTCTGATCTAAAGAATTGGATTCCAGTCTGAGGATTTCCTTGGCAGATGCAGCATTGGCTGATTTTTGGTGGCACTCTTTGCCATGTCTAACTCATACACACACGAGAGTTGTTATACCACATTGTTTTGTGAAATGAAGAATAAGGATAAAGGGCAAGTCTTACTCTTTGGCCCAAGTAGCTGAAAACCCCTGGAGTTCTCTGGATTTGCAAAGGCAACAGTGGAATGGCTTTTCCGTGCATGCATACTAACAAACCCTGTTTGCCTCAGCAGAGAGCAGGAGGGAGCACCACTGTACAAAACAGCACTCAGCTGGCAAAAACCTTTTCCAGGCTTTCTCAGGGTCCTGTTGCTGTGAGTTCCTGGCCATCAAGGCAAGCTCCATCCTATGGAATCAATTCAGTATTTCAGTTCTTCAGATGGGACTGGGTGGACCATGCAGGAGCTGTAAGTCACCCACCCACCTGACCAGCAGATGAAGGCCAAGGGAGGTGCCCTCAAACATCTGAAATCAAGCATCTGGATTGAGCCCTAGCTCCCTTCTTATGAAAGGGGTTCCTTTTATAAGGATTAAGAAGGCACAATCAGCTCCTGGGTTAAGTTTATCATGTTTTAAAGCAGACACATGGCTGAGGTGCAATCCAGTACTGACATAAATCTCGCTCGTGCCTTTGATTGCATGGAAAAGCATGCCTGGGTTAGGGGGAGAGATTGTGAATGCTTCATATACATCATCATAAATTAGGAGTGGCAGCCACATTCTCCAAAGCTAATTAAATGTAACTCTTTCAGTCTTCCCAGCACATGCAAACAGATTCTTTTTCCTTTAGCTAAAAAATGTTGCCTGCATGCTTTCTCTTTATTCTTTTTACTTGTGTTTATTGTTTGTTAGAACATCTGGCCTCTTTCCAGAAGGAAGCAGCTTTGATGACTCTCCTGCTGGCACAACTCAGAGAAACACATGGAATTTTTATTCTTCATTTCCATCTTAGCAGCAGCAGTCAGAAATAACTGTCCAGCTAACACTTAGAAAGAAGGACAGCCACGCAAAGGTTTTAGGGACAGAAAAATCAAACTGTGTGAAAATGTCTGTCAAGGATTTGAACACCATTCTAGAGAGAGACCTGGGGGCACCAGATATGTGTTTTGTTTATCAGAGGATCACTTTTATTTAAGAATATGACTGTGTTTATGAAGTAAGATAATTAAATACAGAGAAGAGACACTACTTGAACTAGCTGTGTTTTCAAAGGAGCTGGTGAAGGGTCTGGAGCACAAGTGCTGAGAGGAGCAGCTGAAGGAGTGTCACACTCTTCAGCAGTAGCCCAAGGCAGTGGTGTGGATACAAGCGTGGGAGCAGCACTGGATGTGCCACAGTTCCCTGGAAGCAGCAGCAGCTCAGGGACTGGAGAGTATGAGACAGCACTGCACAGAGGATCACAGCAGTGATTCCACAACGTGGGGAGCTTTAAAATCAGTACTGGCATTTGGTAAAAAGTGAAGATAAATGGATTTTTTTTGTAATTTCACCATGATAATTTATAAAAGAAAGGTGAAGGACAAAGGACAGGCTCTTGCTTCCTCATTTAGACACTTATATCTGGGTCGGTGCAGATTCCTGCAAATCAAAGCTACTGTTCCTACTGCACTTCTTGATGAGGATCTAAAACAAATCAGCTCTGAGCAAACGCTTATAAGGGAATAGAGTGGGATTTCAGGAAGGTATTTATCTCTAAAAAAATAACCAATTGTTCAATTAAAATTAAAAGTGACTTAAAAAGAAGGCTATCATTCTTAACACATTGTAGTTTAATTGTAAACACTGTTTTTCCCCCTTCTTCTCATTTTCCAAAAGGCTATTCAATACAGCAATTTAATGAAGATTTAATTTGACAATTCTTTATGCTAATCTAAACAACACAGATTAGAATCTATGCAAAAGCTATCTGAATGACTGAATATTTTGCACAAATGCAAACAGGCAAGCTCTTTCTAATGAAAGATGCTACATGGCTGAAGATGGTTGGAATTACCATTCAAGACATTTCACAAATAAAGAAAATACCAGCACAAAACCATCAACTATTAAAGAAAAGCAATAGAATGTGGCATCCATGTTTTCAAAAATAAAGTTAAATAATTTCATGACCACAAATCCTAAATTAATTTTCATGTATTGTTTCAAGCTGGAAATAGGATGCTGAATCTGAGATCTACCAGCCAGACTAGTTGGAAAGCATTTGGAGAGTGTAGGTCTTCCCTGCATCCTTTGACTGATTCCTGTAACTATCTTTTAGACTAGATTTTTTTTTTCTCTGTACTGTATTCAAGTGTTTGCAAACTCTTAGGACCATCAAGCAATTCCCCGAGACTCTGTGTGACTTGAGGTAGTAAATATTTCAATGGGAGTTCAGCATTTACGGATATGCAGTAAATTTTTTTCAGACTGGCCAATATCTTAGCATCCTCAGTGATAAGTATCACTCATCAGCCCCTCAGATACTTACATAAATTAAGACTTGGATGTTTGAAGACACTTAAGGTAAAACTCAAGTGCTTTGAAAAATCAGGGCCTATAAAATTAGATTTAATAAAACATTTGCTAAGCCTCTTCAAACTAAAGAACTTGCATTTTAAGAAGTTGAAATTAATGATCCAAAATTAAATATTTGATTTGGATTTGCCAATTATGAAGAGTAACTGATCAGAACAGTAAATCTGTGTAGGACTGTGCATGACCAGACAAACTGGAGTGTTCCAATTCCATTACAAAGTGAAGCCTCTCAGAATTGGGTGATTTTTTCCAGAATGTCTCTTTGTACCTGCTGCCCTGGCTGTTGCTTTACAGTGACAGCCACCCTTCACTGGCTCACGTGGGAATCACAGAACAACTTACATAGGTTCAAAAAGATGCTGATAACTGAAATGATTTTTCATGCAGGCATAAAGATCCACCACTGTCACATCCAGAGCTGTGTCACTGACCTGAGCTACTGAGGCTTGACTGGGTGTGCCTCTTTTGCTGGAGTAGGCTTGAGGGCAGGGGCTGTGACAGGAACTCAGAACCTAAAAAAACCCCAGATCTGAAAATAAAGCCAACTCACCAACTGCCACAATCAAATATGGGATTGGAATTCATCCCCTGGACCTGTATTTGCATCAGGTCCATTTGAGAGAAGCAAAAATACTGTTTGTCCTGCTTAATCCAAGTTTCACCCTAGCCCAGCATCTTTGGAGGGCAAACACTTTTAATCCTGGTGGGTAACAGACACTTCCACAATTAATTCAACATCTGCTCACCACTTTGAGTCACACCTAACAGATGGGCCACATCAGCTGGGAAAAAAAATTAAATGGAAAGGGCACCTCGTCAGTTCCCTGACTGAAACACTTTGTGACATATTGCAAATGGCTATTAAAAAGGAAGGAAGACAGCTGTAGGAGAGGAAGTTCTCTTCAAATTGTATCCATTAATACTGTGCAGGTAGGAACAAACCCAGAGTTTGTTCTGAATCCTGCACCCCAAAGCCATCATCCCTTTCCCCTCACTGTCTTTGCCTGGCAAAAGGTGCCAAATGGCTCCCTAGAGCTGTAGGCATTCCAGGGAGGTGGGATTCTGCCTGCTTGCATTATCACAGGACAATCAATCTGATCTCTGGAAGGTGCCCAACTTGTTTAAAATGTGTCTATGAAACCTGCTTGATGAAGTTTCCCAATTTGCATGATCAATGAGAGTTTGATTAGTGAGGTTTGTGACATCAGGATAATTCGAGGGCTGGTTTCCAAGCTAACACAATTGTACTTTGAGCAATGGGCACAAGAACAATCAAGTGCAGTTTAGCTTCTCACATTACTAGTCATCTTTTTCATTCTCAACGTGCTTCATAAACATTAATGACTGCCTGTCAAAATGTAGCTTCTACAAGTGTGATGAAGATTTAATCAGACTGAGGAAAGATTACAATCAGCATTATTGAGAGCACTTAACGTGACAGAGAGACAGTAGAAGGTTTCTGAACAAGTTCTGCACTATATAAATGCATTCCCTTGTGTTAAGTGACAATTTGTCAAAATACCTTAAGTAATTTTTTGTCCTTTCTAGGACCCAACCTTGCAACTCCCAGAATAAGAAGGAAATTACTTACTGTTAGAAATGGTACGTTAGCCAAGGGACAGGACATAAAAGCCAATGATTACTCGGCTTTTCTTTGAGAGATTTATTTTTAAAAAAGTATTCTAGGCAGGTCCAATCAGGAGCCTGAAGAGCTGCTGAGTCTCATCAGCTTTAGTTCTATGCCTGCAAATAATTTTGAAATTGTTTCTGTCCACCTTCCCAAACTGGCCTGTTATAGACAGAACACAGAACAGGCACTCAGGCCACCCCAGACAGCTCCTTGTGCCCGTGTGACTCACCTGGACATTGCTTGTGCTGCTCTCTCTCAACCAAAATGATGATGCAGGGCACAAGGAAGCATCACTATTGAATCCCATGTTCAGTCAGTGCAATTCCAAGAAGTATTCACCATACAGCCAGAGAACAGGGCTAAGTGAGGGTTTCCATTGCCCAGACAGACTTCTTCAGCAATGCACTCAGCAAACAAAGCATAAGCAAACAATTTATCCCTAGTGTTCTTCAGAGGGATGTTGGAAGTCCCTGTGAGAGCAGAGGCATTACAACACCCCATGAATTGTTTCCTGAAAAGCCCTAGGACAGAGCAGTTGTGAGTTCTTCCCCTGCACTATGTTAGAAATAGGCCACAAAAAACCACATCCACAACTGAGAACTAATCCTGCTCTCACCACTGTGACTTCCCCCACCTCAGTCACTACTTCCAGTAAAGACACTGTGCTGCACCAGAACAGCTCTAAAATGAAATGTAAAGACTATAACATTTAAAGACATTTTGTTGGTTTCAGCTTCATTTTAAAAACCCTAAGCCACAGCAGGATACTGAAGCAAAACAAAATAAGTGAGGACGTGCAAGATTGCAGGTACTGCTTCCTCAGCAGGAAGAGAAATACTCCTCTCACTCCCAGCCTGTGCAGCATCACACTGCTGAAGAACTTGGGTAGGAAAATCCACCAGTAGTTATCATGGTTTGTAAATTGCGTTTTTCCAGTAATTATTTTGGAAGTTAAGAAATTCTATGCCCCCATTTTGGTCTTTGGGAGAGCCGATGTAAGCAAAAGCAGCACAGCTCTAGGGTAGCACCATTTGCCTATGCCTGTTAGTGCTGTGATCCCATAAAAGCAGACACGTAAAACAGTTGTCCAGTCTATGCACATTTCAAGGAAATTTCCTTTAATTACTTTAATTTAGTCCTACACACAGGGAAGCATTTGTGGTTGGAGCATACCTGAAGTATGTCTTCATTTAGTTTTGCCCAAAAGGAATTCAATGAAATGTTCAGGGAGCTCTGCAATAAAAACTACAGGCGTGTAAGTGGGGGTGATGGAGAACTTCAGGAGTGAGCTCCTGATCCAAACTAACTCAAGACCTGGATGCAGTTACTTTGCCTTTGACTGGAAAGCAGCACCTTTTCTTTGTCCAAACAAAGACTGAACAAGTTGAAATGTCTGCACCTTGATCCTGCAAGAGCTACAGGACAGCTCGAGTCCTCTGGTCTCTCTTGTCATCCCAGAAAAAGCCCAGGGAAATGATGATGAGCACTGGGGCTGTGTCAAGTTCTGATTGGATCTGGATGGAAGATCTTCATTGTTTCTCCCAGCACCAGCTTTAGACAGTCAAGTTTACTTCAGTTGCAAAAATGATCTTTTTTGCCTCTGCATCCCTTTGGATAGGAATTATTAACAGGCAGATAGTGCCCAAAATATTCAAGAACATGAGCCAAAATTCCCAACCCCAGGGTGTGGTTGTTGTATTGTGGGGTTTTTGTTGTTGGTTGTTGTTTTTGGTTTTTTTTTTTTTTTTAACTGAGTAATTATTTGCAGTTCCCTTTTGCAAGGTGAAAAAAATTAGATCCAAATGTCAGTCTTCAAGTTCAGTGAGAATGAGGTTCAAGTTGTATTTCAGAACAATACATCATTTGAATTTATACACTTAGAAAGGAAGCCAAAAAAGTTCTGAAAACAGGTCAAAGAAAATAAGGTGAGAAAAGAAGACTAGAAAAAGTGGCTGTAATTGTTTTACACTAGGCTGGAAACAAAAAAAAAAAAAAAAGAATGGTTACAACTACACGAGAAACTTGGCATAGATAAATTTTCAGCAAACAACTTTTGTTATTCTGAAAAAAAGAGGTCTGAGTACAGTAACTTCTAAACAAGCTAGACCCAAATAACAGCAGAGCTGCCCTTTTTACAGTGTCTGTGCCAACTCCAGTATTTGTTTTACATCGTAATGATGTGACAGGGCTGATTTGTACTTTCCTTGGCTTTTACAACAATAGTAGCAAACTGATAAAGCTTAAGGGTAAAGTAGCTTATTAGCACTGGCACCTTAGCCAGCAAACATCATAAAAAGGACTTAAATCAGAAATTGCATCTGTGCCCCTTGCTTTTGGCTGATAACAGCAAAACACAGGATACCAACAAATCAACCACATCAATCACCAACGCTGCTAAAACTGTCAAGGAGAAAGATTAGTGCAGACCTGACACAAAATGTGTCAATGCTGAGCCTGTTATCCCTATCACCCACATAAGGTGTCAACTCTGTTAAAAGGCAAGGGAGAGCTTGGTGTCAAATTTGAAAGGATGAACATAAACCACTTCTCATGACAGAGTTTACTAAATATCTAACCTCAACACTGTCATACCCTACCCTGCAACAATCAAAGAAGGGTGCAAACCAAATAACAGCAAGCTCAAAATAATAACCCTTTTCCCTGGGGAGAACACTGGATGCCTGGTGCACTTGCTTTTTGTCCCTCAGGATGATGCCCAGGAGAAAGACACACACTACAGAGGGTGAGTGTTGCTTCTGGGCAGAGAGGAAACTCAGACCTGACCAAGCTTCCAGAAAAGATTTCTGTGTCACAAGGCTGGTGGCATTTGTGTCCCAGCGGCCCAAGCTTCAGCAACACTTCACTTTCTCCCACTTCACTTGCCCAAAAAATCTTCTGCACTTTTTTAATACAACTGCATTCTGTGCCATGTTTTATTCATAATTACAGCTGTGCCTGAGGGCACACAGCTCAGCATGGAACCACAAGACATTACTTCAAGGCAAAGTTGGCATTAAATTAATATGACATGCATTAATAAGATATTCCTTTGGCCATCCTGAACACAGAGAGGTCAAATGTTCCGGAACAATCTCTATTTTAGCACCTGAAAAACAACACACAGCTTGCTTTTTTCTTTTCTTGACAGAAGCTATGTAGAGTGTAAAAAATACCAAGTTTCAAACCGTGTGCTTGCCAAGTAAAGCAAACGTGGTATGAGAAGTTTGATGTTTGATTTGGTACAGGAAATGCAGCTGAGAGAGGTGGAGAGCAGCTGCATTTCAAAGGGAAATCCTGATCTCGGGTCCTCGAAGGAACAAAGGGACACAATCTGAGCTCCAGCTTGCTTATCTAACAACTGCAAGATGAAAAACAAAGCTCTGTTGCATGTGAAAATGCACTTCAGATATCATCTTTTATGTATCAATTTCATTCAGTACTGCATACTTAGAGTATCAAACAGTGGATTCTGAAATGCTCGATTAAAAACACCATTAGAAAAAATAATTAACCTTTAAGCTGGGAACTGAAGTCACACTAAATCCAAAATCTGCCCTGCGCATAGCAACACCAGGTTGCAGAGCTACTGCTCCAATGCACTAAGCTCTTGTACACTGTGTAAAGGGATGCAGTGTAGGCTCAGAGTTGGAATCATCCAAGCGCCCGAGCACAAAAGTTCAAATTCCAGCCGGGCTGACTCAGTCCTTCCGCCTTCCAAAGTTCATAAATCTAATTCCATGTAGTTTTACTGTGAAAGGAACTCTAAAAAGCAGGGGTCCTCCTCCCTGCTCTGTCGAAGCTGAGGATTCCCTCTCCTATATTTTCAATTGTTCCCTGCCATTCCTCATGCCAGAACTGACTGGCACGCTCCATGTGCAGCAATCAGGAGGTTTCTTGTTGATATCAAACACGTTGCTTTGTGAGCCCAATATCAAGTTATAGAAATACAAATGACCTGGTGCAGTAATTTACAGTTAGTGCAATATAGCTCCAAAAACTGGTGACAAAAAAATCCCCTAACTGCATTTTAAGATGCATAACCTAAACCATTGTAGAACAGTGGCACCAAATCCAAAACTAAGAAGTTACTGTTTGTTTTCTTACAAATACTTTACTTACAAAGAAATGTTCTAGAATGCTAGCAATATTCAGGATACACCAAATGTGCAGACAATTTACAGGCAGAATTCTTTGGCCAATGTCCATGATGCAGTCACTAAGGATTTACTGCAACTGTTTTACCTCCTGTAGGAGGTGTGGGGAAAGCCAATGATCTTCATTAACATCAGTAAAAGCAAGGCAGCATCACAACAAAATGCAGAAAAGATACTGATGTCAAATATTTTCATTATTCTTTTTATATCAAGTAGGTTTTGCAGCTATGAGTACTGAACAGACACAGATCTCCCTAACTCCACTGAAGTTCTTTCCTACAGAAACTCATTTCCAGCATTTTTGCACTGACAGTAAGGAAATAAGGCAATATATCTAGAGAGACAATCACTTCAGAGCCAGCTAGTGGAAGTGCAGAAAAGATAAGTATGTGCTTAATTGCAGCAATCCAGCAAGTGAGGAGAGAAAAAAGGAGTATCTGGTGCAAGACAAGCAGGTGGAAGTGTGTCTGAGAAGATTTGTTTGAGATTTTATCCTGTGATGATAAAGAAATGAGTCATCATCCATCACTATGAATAAACTCTAAAGTTAAATCATTTGATGTGGTAACTTAAAACCACATTCAGTTTTAGATTCTTTTCTAAAGCTACATCAAAGAACAGGAACCTCCAATAATTCTCATTAAATACCACAGATTTACACAGGTACTCCAGTACTTTGGCTCTTGAAAAACAATTTTCTCAGTGCTTCAGGACAGCTTTATGAAGTATCTCAGGGAAAGACAATTATCTACAATGACACACCCAGGGCAAAATAACCCCCCAAACATGAGCCAGCAGGTCACAGCACAAAGGGCAACAAAACAGCTTTAAGAGTCCTGTCAGATGCTGCAGTCACAGACACCATTTCAATAGCCATGGTTATTAAAGCAGCACAAATAGTGACAACTGCACTTAAGAGTGTTCAGCATTATCAGATCACACTTTTATTCATTTAAATGGTGCATGAGCATCAACAATCACACATTCCCACTGACTAGTGGCTTCTTCACAATACTGTGCTGGTTTCAAAACTAAAATGCTTCAGACAAAGGTGTCAGAAATTCTAAGGGAAGTCTGCTTCCAGTCTGAAAATATATACATACACCTTTTTTGTAGATTGCAAGGGGCTTTTTAGCCCTATCAGTTATAGTGGTCACCATGCTGCTTTCCATATCTTCCAGGCAAAAAACACTATTCAAGGGGGAACCCAAAGCAGAATAATTATCAATAGAAAGCTACTGACAGCTCCTCTGTAAACATTATAAAATCCTATCTCACTGTTTCTAGAAAGCAACTAGATCCTCCATAGTTGCAAATTATCTTAGAGCTGTCACAGGAAAGATTACTTAGAGATAAATCCAACAGTTCTGAAAAAACTATGACTGAAAATGGCAATGGTAATTGTTGCAAATTTAGCCAGAGTAATATAATATATCCTATGCAGCTTATAAACATCTTGGCATATCAAATCTCAGTAAGGTTTAAAAGCAAGCATTCCCCTGAATTCCAGTTACTCAAAGGCAAGAAATAAACCTTCCCACTCCCCCTCTTTCAATTATCTCAATTTCTGAAAAAGATGAAAAAATGTAGAGACATATTAATATTATATCCCATGACCTCAGCAGTGTGATCTCCAAGTGGATGCAGAGGATAACTTGCAGAAAGATGGTATGACAACATCTAAAGAGCACATGCAGGTCACTCACTAAAACAGCATTTCTTAAGGAAAATAGTTACCTAAAGAATGTTTCAAATCAAGCAATGCTTCAGAAATTTTCTACATTTCAGCAATGTGAAACAAGAACAACATTCCCAGGTAAGATTTATTTTGTGACACTTCTTCATTGATAATGTTTTGCAACCTAAACCCAGGAGGAGGAACTTAAGGCTAGTTTGAATAAGATGTAGCCTATGCAGGCAGTATCTCAGGAGAATGCAGCACACACTGACTCACAAAAGCAACCCTTCCAAACTAGAGGCATCTTAGGTTTATAGAAGTGGGATGCAGCTACTATTTCTTGTCAAGCTGACAGTTCTGGCATTCAATATCAATAAAATCTCTGAAGGAACTGGACTACTACTATGCTTCTACTGCATGAATTTTTGAAAATAAATGCATTGAAATGGTATAATCACTTAAATGCTCAAAAAAACTCTCTTCATTTGATCTGAAAATATCAGATAATTAATAATCAAAAAATACGCCTGTTTCTCAGCATAATCTTGGTATCTCTTAACAGCTAATCCTGCATGCATTTCCAAGGTAAAGGGCCAAAGGGAGGCTGATGTTAGGTCTATCCTTTAAAGGCCAGCATTTCAAGTGTTAAGGGTTTTACAGCACCAGCTGAGCCCTGCTGCAAGATAAGCACCTTTTCCTTGCTGAATGCACCGACTTCAGGCCCATTAACAAAGCTGCTACATTCATGCAGCACTGGCTTTTCCACCACCCTCCCTCCCGCTTTGCAGTTCAACTTCTAGAGCTCCTTGCTGTCCCAATGTTAATTCTTACCTAATTAGATTGAATTTGCTGAATTCTAACAAACATACTTTTTCTACAGCTGCTTCTTTCTAGCTACAGAGTTGACACTGTTCTGTGGACTCTGAAGCTCTTTCCTAACATATTTCAATAAAATATAATATTCATATACATCTAAGCAAAAAGAAATCACATTACTGTATCATAATTAACAAACTTAAAATACAGTCAAGTCTAAAGACAATTCTCTGAGAAACACCATTCAGCTAATTAAAAATAATGCTGAAGTTATTTGTTCAATGGCCTAGAAGTTATTTTCCAGGCTCTTCCCAAACTGGAGCTCTAGTTCCCCATGAGACCATTTCCTCAACTGCTCTAGGTACAATCAGATGTGCAGATCCAGGGAATAGGAAAAGCTAACTGGACAGAGGCCTTTGGTCTTCAGTTACCTCTAGTGTCCCAATCAAGACACACAGGGCAGACTTGCCTGTCCAGGATTATCAAAGCTAAAGCTTTCTCTACAGGGCAAACAGAAAATTTCAGTGTTTAAACCCTTCAAAGACCCAAAGGTATGATCATCTAACTGAAGAAACCCACTTGTGTACAATCTACCAAAAATAACCCACCTTTAGAAGATAACAGAAGCCAAAGCACCAGTTTAAACATGTATCCAGAACTGTTCAGACAAGAAGCTTTTGATAAACCCAGCTGAAACCACTTGCTCCAAAATTCTTAGGTTGGTGGAGCTGGAGGGAGGAAACAGCAGGAGAAAGCCTCTGAGCACACACAGTACTGCAGCATTTCTGAGGGGATCCAAACCTTCTGCTATGCACTACCCTGGGGCTGAAGTACCCCATCTGTGACCTGCTCAGCTTTGCAGTAGTTTGTCTAAACTCCAGTTTTAGGTATAAGCACCTTATCTAGATTCTGCTTGTTGGAAGATTCTGCTTGTTGGAAACTAGTCATCTTTAAGTTGGCATAATAATGTATGTCTAAACCTGCCTTATTATGAGAGAAGTTTAAAAATACAGCTTTAAATAACAGCTATTTTCTACAAATTCTATTCTGTGTCAGAAGCAGAAATTATTTGCAGCAAGTTGTTGGGTTTTTTTAGTATTAAATGTAACACTTAGCCATCCAAAGAAATCTCTCTTCATCTACTTGTGGAGGGTGAAGAGGCAAGGCACAGAAAAATAGAATAAAATGGTTACTTCTTCAATTTATTTGCAGCATGGTAACTTAAAGACTGGTGCACAGAGTATTAGAAGTCTTGAAGTTATGTTTACACACCAAAATGTTAGTGAGAAGTTATTACTTTTATCTGTATCCTGAAGTGGCTAACCCAATTGATTCAGGTAAGAAACATGTATAGCTTATTAAAAACATTCACTTCAAATTGCAATAATATCAAATACAAAGTACTTGTAAGCCAATTTTATTTTCAAGTTTAATGATCTTTCTAGTGTAGTTTTAAGTTTTTTCCCACATAAAATTATTTTTACAACCCACGAATTATACACGGAATCTTTAATGTTAAAGGGTTCTGCTCAGCAACACCCCTTCCCCTGGATTTCAAACCTGTATTTTCTTCATTACATAGGAATTATTTTCTTACAGGTTTGTTAAAAGATCCTAAATGAAAACCAACTTACTTCTCTTTATCCATTGTGTCAATATTTAACCATTACCATACTGTTCAGCAATGCACAGTGATGTGCTATTAAAATGTATAAAAGACAAAGGAGCAAACATTTATCAAATAAAAATTGGGTAACAGATCACACAGTGAGGAGGGATGCTAAGAGAAGGATCTACAGTAAAATATCTACAGAAAGCTACTCAGTGCTACTACCTCTGCAGAGCCTGAACCACATTCTGAAGACACTGAATAAACTCAAAACTGGGCTTCTTGCATAGCTTCTTCATCAGAAGGTGGTCACCAACTAGTGCTAGAGAAAAGTACAGTGAATTGTCCAAAACATTCAAGTAACAAACCAGAGGAGTTGTAACAATGCAAACTCAAAACAGCCTTTTTCTTATCACTTTGCACTCCACATTTTGCTCCTATTTTCTTTTGGCACAAGTTTTTTGGGCTGGTGGTGGTGTCAATTGTCTTGCTTTCATTTCAGTTCCTAAAGCTATTTAAATACAACAAAGTAAAAAAGGAACAGCAAACAAGGTACAGTACTTCCAAAAGTGAATTTTGCATCTATGTGGAATCAGCAGACTACAAAAGTATTTTGGAACAGGTGGGAGACTTGTGTTACTGGGTGGCAAGAGCAAGAAAAATCAAGTGAAACACAACTTAAAAGCAAGCTAACAACCGAGATTGGCCTCATTAAAGCAAATCCTATTAAAAGCCTTACCAACTTAAAGCTAGGAAGGAAAGCATCTTCTGCTAACAGCATTACTGCTGTGACCCACAACTAGCAGCATACCTCATGCCAGTGTCCTGGCCCCAACTTTTCTTCACTTGATAATGCTTATTCTTGTCAGGAGAAAGTAGTGACATGTAGTGATACCTGAAAACTGCATTTGCAGAAGGCTACACATCTCAAAAACCAGGTGTGCACTGTGGGAACAAGTAACTGCAACTCATACTTCTCAGGATGCATGCTGACAAGTAAATGCAACTTCTGGTTTTCAAAACTGGTTTCACAGCAGAAATTACTTTACTAGAGGATTGTTTGGAAGCTGAACTACAAAATTTGCCTAAAAGTAATTGGAAAATGCCATTTTCCCTGCAAGATTCATCTGTCATTACCATTGAAAAATGCTTTCTAATGCACTGTAGTAACTCTGACATAAGGCAAACACATTTTATATTGTCTTCCTTACATCATTTGACCTAATTTGACCAGAACTTCTACTTGTGAATCTAAAGTGAATTTACTTACTAATTAAAATTTTGTCCTGCATCACAGTGCCCTGCCAGAAACTGCTCTGTATGATTATCTCTAAAAGATACCCACTACTGCTTGAAGAGAGCAGAAGGAAAACAAAAACCCTCACAGAAAGGGGGAATCCCAACATCAGACAAACTTTGTTTTAATAACAGACATTATTCTTTTTATAAAACTACTTGTGTGGCATTGCCCAAATACACAAATTGCAGACATTTGGGTTGAGAATTATTTCATCAGAAGACAAAATGAAAGACTGAATATCTTTTCATTTGATAAATATGACATTTTAAGGGCATCGGTCTTATTTTAAAATGGAAAAAAAAATCTCAGACAAAATCAGACAAAATCCATTACTGTGTTACTACAGCACAACTTCAGCATTTCTTGAGGGAATTTCTTGCACAAAGAGAAATCTATTCCTAATTCTTATAATAGTGAAGAAACTTGAGCTGTCTCTCAAGAACTAATTCTTCAGAAGTTTTTTTTTATTAATTTAGAACTATACCAAATCAAGCTAACATATTTAAAAGAACTTCTAAATAAAACAACTCAGAAAAGCCAGACTGGAGATAGCACCTGAATTCTTATGGTTCTCCAAGACAAGAAGAGTGGACCTTCACTGAAGTATTTCACACCATTTGCTAGAGACAGTCACCCTCTCTCTCCAACCTACCATGGGCAATTACATGCAACTTGTAAAAGCAAGCAGTTAAGCTTTACCAAGGAAATTATGATTGTCACAATGCAACAAAATATTAAGGCCAGTGAATAATAACTGAATAATTATAAATAACACAAATGTTTACTAAGGCCTGCTTTTCCAAACAGAACCAGAACAAAAGCACAACAATTCTGTAGTGTACCAAGTGTATATTTCAATTTACTGTAATGCAGTCTAACAACAAATTTGGTCATAATTTACCAGATATACATAAATGATTTAAGTAGTAAAAGAAGATTCAGTTCCAAGAGAATAAGTTCATACCTTGAAGAAAAAATCCCAACAAAACAAAAGGGGAAAAAAAAGGAAAATACATTAAGAATGTAGAGCCAGGTCCAGTTTCTAAGCATTAAGTGAGCAGTATTCTAATAAAGCAGATTTAGGTGAATTTCAGATATATATATATTTATATATATAGACAGATCTACCAATTGTAAACTATGGTTTTAAAAGGGATAAATGGGATGGAAAAATCTTTATGCTATACTTACATATTCACAAAGCAGAACATTACTTTAACGTTTAAAATACTTTTTCATTCATATCATCTTTGCCCAACTAATTTCTACTTTGGACCCCACCAGAATTACACATTACTCATTTCAGTCTAGAACAATGAGAATAAAATGTAATCTTCAGTGTAAAAAAGGTACCCTGCCCTCCCCACCCTCCCCAAAAAACTATTCATGTCAGGATTACAATGATGTGGAAACTACCAATGAAACAAGTGGATGATAAAAAAAAGCATTTTAATTCCCATATAACTGTAGTTCAAACTTATCATCTCAGTTTCCATCAGCAAAAACAATGTCTTAACATTTTGTTACTGTTCTATGGACAAGAGTAAAGCTTGTCTCTTTAAATACATACCAAGTCTGATCAGATGGAGCACCAGTAAGATTTTGTCCATCAAAGCATAATTCAAAGTTATCCACACAACTACCATAATTTAGTTACCTGACATAAAATAGGAAAAAATATACTCATTTTAAAATTAAACAAAGTTGAAAAATATGGTGACCCTCAATTGTTTTTTATACAGTACTGTCACACTGGCCTAGCTACGTGTCATGACAAATGCTCTGCATATTTACTCACTGTGACATAATAGTACATCAGACTTATTGTTCCAATGATTGCCTGAATTAACTTGCCTTAGGCTAGACAACACAGAGGAGTTTAAGGTGAAGGTGTAATGCCCTCCCCTCCCTATGAAAGGGGCCTGAAATCATTGGTACAATATTACAGGAAAAAGAAAAAAAAAAAAAACAAACCCAACAAAAAGAAAAAAAACTACGTGGCTACAAAAATTCAAGTTTCAATGCCTCCTAGAAAATCTGAAACAAAGAGCATAGGGAGCATATCCTCCTGAAAAGCAGACAACTCAAAGAGCATTTTTTCCTTTGGACTTCTTGTTTTTCTTAAAAAAAATTCCAGCAAATGAGCAAGTTAAATGTAGTTTGTTTATATTAAATACTAACAACAACCCATGAAGTACAAAAGAATAAAAAATAGTTTGTGTTCCATGATGAACGGTGGGCACAATAGCCTAGTGTCCAATTCATATCACATAAACTAGCCAAAAAACGGACAAGTAAGAAATTATTGACCAAAAAGTTGTTTTAATATGACACTTTCTCCATTCCTTGCATTTTTATTCTGTGGGACTGAGGTATACACCAGGGAAACAAAAAAAATTTTGAGAGAAGGGGGGCCTTAGGAGAGAGAAGAAACATTATTACATCAGATACCTTTTAGCATGACTGTCTCTTTTGACTAAGTGGCACAAGAGTTACCCATGCTCTGATCAGTCTATTATTTCATTACTGGTCATTTCTTCTGCATCATCGTTTTAAAACTGATGAATCAACAACAACCTTCTTTAAAAACAGACACTAAATTAATGCCATTAAAAACTTCTCCAGTGCTTATCACCCATAGCACCTGCCAGCATAGAGCCAAAAGTTTTCAACCCAAATTTCAATATGGTGTTGGCAATATCTGTGACACATATTTAAATGATTGGCTTTCACCTATCAGATTACAGGAGAGGTAAGGTTTGTATGGCAAAGACATGCTTGTGGAAAACGAGCCACCAGCCCGAATTAGCTTCACTGACTCGCTGACAAAAGTACGAGTGGATTTGGGAAAGCTGTCTTTGTATTTCCATACCAAATTGCAATTTTCTTCATTCATGTTAACAGGTACATGAATGTGCAACATAATTACAGTTACTACTATGTCTGAATAGGACCCAAGTAGCTATAGCCTATAAATAATAAAAAATACATTTTTCTTTTGATAACTGACTGTAGATGTGAGGACTCTGTATAATTCAACCAAACGGTTGTATGCTGTACAGTCCTGTGCAAATATCATAAAAAAATTAATAATCCTTTTTTTGCTATAAGGCTTTGACCCTACATTTTCACAGCAACATAACTACCATCCAGCCTGTACCATATTTCGCAAGCCTTCAGTCCCAGATTCAAGCAGTCAATCCGTACAGTGTCCACCTGCAGCACCCTGAAGTCTCGTGCTCGGTCAGTCATCTAAAGGCATACAGACTTCCCCGCCTTCATCCCACCGAGACTGCTCGTTCTGTTCTTCTACATCATCACCCAGCTCCTCGTCGCCTTCTCCCACTTCATTCTCTTCGTATTCTTCATCCCTAGGGAAATCTGTGTCCTGCGCCTGGTCTGCTCCCTCCTGCCCTCCAGGCTGAGATTTATCTGCACAGTCTACACAAACTCCGTAACGCCGTGAGCCGTGTCTTATTCCAACGCTGGCTGCAAGCATGAAAATCTTCTTGCACACCATACACTTGTACTTTTTATCCTTTTTATGCACCTATGGAAGAGAAATTTTAACAGCTGAATATAGGCATATCAGGTTACATTTGCATGTAGTACTAGAAAACTATGAATAACAACAATAATAATTATTAATATAAAAATTCCTATTTTTAACTTTTCCAAAAGATACCAAACACTATTCAGAGTAAGGAAGGACTACTGGAGATCTATTTATGTATTCTTCAACAGATATGAGCTACTGCCCACAAACAAATCACTTTGTAGGAGCTCAGCAGGTCGCCTGTTCTGTACGCAGGAGAGTGTTCAGTTCACATCTCCTCAGGGTACAGAGCAAGACTTGGAAGCAATGAGAGCAGCTCAAACCCTTCCACTGCACACAAGATAGGTCATTTAGAAAATTGCTTTTTACAATTTTAAATTCTAGAAATACTAACAACAAACAAGAGTTATTATATTCAAGAATTCAAAGAGCAAAATTCTTCTTCCATGACTTCTCCTTCCCAACACTATTAAAATTAACATCAACTTTCCAGGTCGCTTAGGTAAGTTTTTTGTCCTGTATTTGAGTCTGTGTGTAAAATTAGAAGGCTGCTGTTGACTAACCATAAATTTTGATTTTGAATTTGGAAGTATGTTGCTTGTACAAGGTAACTGAATTCAGCAACCATGTATATTAATTATTATCTATGAAAAAATGAAGTTGAAGATTTCCTTCTTCTATCTGGTGTTCCCAACAGATTACAATTATGTGCTCAAATATCTAATTTGAAGTACCATTGAAAAAGTTGCAATTTTAGATAAAAGAAATTACCACCTAAATGAGGGGAAAAATAAATTAGGTCATGATACAAATAGTTACTTCAGCTCTGCTATATAGTCTGTACAGTTGATATGTGTGCTTTCCCCAGCCTCTAGACTTGCTATAATACTTCACACAAGGCAGAATGTTTGAGGTTTGTTCAGCTGAAAGGGGAAGGGAGGAGGGAAAAACATCCAGAAAAAAAAAAAAGTGTTCTGACTTCATCAGAGAAAGAACACTTCAATTAAAGCACAGAACTGCTCTGAGCTCACTCCACAGCTGTTTTCACATTGTCTGACTTCATCTCCTTTCCTGGAGGAAAAAAAATCTTCAGCTACAAGTCCTGATCAGACAATGCAGGACAGAAAACTGAAGTCCCACTCTACTCTTCTTGGTAGACCAGCTAACTCCCACTGCTGCCATCTTCTCAGGTGAGCCACAAAGGAAGGAGCATGGCCATCATGAGGCAATAATGCCCCAATTCTCTCAGCCTTTCTGCATCTGAGAGGTGCTTCATCCCTCCAATCATTTTCATAGCCCTCCCCTGGAGTAGCTCCAACAGCTTCATGTCCTTCCTGTTTTGGGGACCCCAGAGCCGGATGCAGTGCTCCAGGTGGGGTCTCATGAGGGGCACAATGCCCTTCCTCACCCTGCTGGCCACACTGCCTTGGATGCAGCCCAGGATACATTTGGCAGTCTGGGGTGAGAGAGCACACTGGTGGCTCATGTCCCACCTCACCCACCAGCACCCCCAATCCTTCCTGGCAGGGCTGCTCTCGATGTGTTCACCCAACAGCCTCTATAGATACTGAGAGTTGCCTCAGCCCAGGGCCAGCACCTAGAAGAAGTGCAATTTACCCACTCCATGTGCTAACTAACCTTTTCTAGCTATCTGCAAAACATCTTGCAAAACAAGGGGAAATTTTAAAATCACAGCTTGGAAAAATGTTATTATTTTCTCACCACCAACATGGTCTTACTTTTATTACTGCCCTAAAACACACCTTGGATTTTATATAGTATATATTATAATGGAGTCTTAATTTCATCATAGACTAGATACAAAGCACCTACAAAATACCCAAGACAGATAAAACTTTCTCTGGATCCTCACATAAATGAGTACTGAAATGAAATCCTGGGTTATGCAATGTGCACAGAACAGGGTAAGCTGAACTCCTGGTTGTGGTACTGACAGAATGCAAGTCAGACAGATGTTTACTTTCTGCAGCAGATATTTTTCATTCTTTCCTAATCTTAAAGCAGATACTGTATACTATAGCTTTGTCTAGTTGTGAAATAAACATTTCAGAACTACCTCAAGATATTGTGCAATTGCTGAATTAACAGGGTGCCCTGACAGAAAACAGTGATGCAGCATTATAGACCAAGATGTGATGTTCTACTGCAGTAAAGCTAAGCCAAAACTGCTTTTCATTATCTACAGAATACTTATATATACTGCATCCCTTTATCACATCACTTTCAAAATAATCTTGAAATTACTGTCTTCATTGACACTGCATTTTCCATTAAGAAAACGAGAGGCACAGTTATCCAAGAAATGTTTATCTTCATCCATTTCAAATCCAAGATAAGACAATTTACATTATGTCAAATCAGAGAACAGTTTGTTCCAACTACCAAAACACCTGAAAACCCCCATAAAACCCCACTCATACCTGTGCATACATATACATGAACACTTGAGATTACCTACCAAGGAATGTCTCTTTACATGCTCTCTTCGTGTAAACAGCTTCCCACAGATGTCACAACTGAAAGATCTCACTCCTGTGTGAATGAGCAAGTGTCTCTTTAGTGTTCTTCTGTATTTGGCTACATAATTACAGTGTGGACACTTCAACTTGTTCATGATTAAAGCAGAGGAATCGCCTAAAAGATAAGAAGCATCAGGAGAAAAGATGATGAAACACACAAAAAATAATCTAAATTTGTTCTGTCTACAAAAATAAAGAGGTGCCAAAACAATAAAGCAAAACACATGACTTTTCATCAGTGAAATCAGGACAATGCCTGTCTGCAGAAATCAAAAATGCTGCTAAGTTCTGCATGTTCAATTCTACTAGAAAAATACCTACTTGTAACCAAGTCATTTTTACCATGTAAGTCTTATTTCATGAATTGAAGTAAGTTAACTGCAATTTACCAATATTTCATTTTCCTAGACGTCACTTATACCAGAAAACATTTTCTTCTGGATTAGAAACCCTCTAACACTGCAGCATTTAGACAGTTGCAACCTTCTCTTCCAATATTCAGAATTACATGCAGGAACTGTCTACCAAGATCTGACTTTAAAAAAAGTATAAGTAAGAATGAATATTGACAAGAGGAGTAGGACACTAAGAGGTAACAAAATTCTGAAATTCTCAAAAAGGAAGTTATTGGTTCAGATTTTACCTATTTTTTACTTTGATCTAACAGCAGAAAAAAAATAAAAAGAGCAGAAAAAACTTCTGGAAGAAGAAATATCTCACTTCTTCCTTATGATGGAAGAGAGCTCTTTATATAGCTTGCCCAAAGGATATATGCAAAACAGGTTTAATACAGCTGCCTATTACTGTGTGAAAAAGAACACCACAGGATTCTATGGCATGGAGAAGGCCACACAGAAATACAAAGATTATTTTGATAATAACATACTGACTCAGCTTACTACAGGTGAGAACTTATGAACATAATCATAACCATCTAGAAGCATCCAAAAAGCACTGGCTAAGGCTACCTGATTATGTGCAAGAGTTTCTAGTGTTCACACTGACAAGAAGAAAACATAAGTAATTGCACATTATGTGCACATGCTCACAGGCATGTCTCTAGAGTTGCCTCCTTTGAGCTTTTAAATCCATCCAAACATGGAAGTTACATTTTGCTAATATTCACAAGTTTGCATACTGGAGCACTCATGTGAGCTGCATGTCCACATAACGTCACATGAAGAAAAGTAAATCCTATGCAGGCAGACATCAGGGCTGTAAAATACATGGGAATTTATTGGCTTAAGAACAGGCAGACTTCCTAAGACCTAGCTTCTAATTTCTTGACTGCCAGCAAATTTCACCTTGTGATGACCACATTGCTTCTATTGCAAACCCCAAAATATTTAAAATAAACCGTAAGGCACATCCCAGTAACAGCTCAGTTAAAGAGAAGAGGTAAACATTACTATTACCCAGTACTTGATATGTTCTTTTTACTGAAGACTTTACGTATTGTAAGAAACTGGCAACTATTGTTTTAGATATGGTGGTATTTTCAGTATATGTTTTCAGACAGAGAAATAAATACAGATAACTGCTTGCTTGAACTGACAGAAAAAGGCTTAATTACAGCTACACAACTAATGAAGTTTTTTATTTTTAATATCAAGACATATGCTGAGATCTCCTTTTAAAATTATATTTATTTCCATATCTTCACCATCCAAGTTTTTAATTTCAAAGGCCATTTATCTGTATTTAGCTTAGTAAAGAGACAGGCAGCTATCATGTTATTAAAGACCTCAGGTACCTTCACACTGAGTCACAATACTAGAAGTGATATAAATCACATTCTGGTTTTACTCTTCCATATATTTGAATTCCTTTTCCTCCCTCCAAGGAAGTACATTATCCAGAAAGGCAAATGATATGGAAGAAGATTGACTAAATAATTTCCTAACCCTCTACCTACTCTCCATCAGACACACTTACCATTTTCCCAAGCTTCTTTTGGCCAAGATTCTGGCAGCAATCCATACTTGAAATCACTTGAAGTACCCGGTAGCAGCCCATACTTGAAGTCACTTGAAGTACCCGGCAGCAATCCGTACTTGAAGTCATTTGAAGTACCCGGCAACAGTCCATACTTGAAGTCACTTGAAGTAGCTATTAAAGACACATTCTTTCTTTAGCTTCCTGGGTTCTAATCAGTCATCAATCTAATCTGTTTAGCAATATAGATCCTTTTTAAACTGTGACAAAAACGTTTCTAACCTTAAAATAGTAACTATAGCATGTTTTCACATAGTATTCAATACTAAAACAAGAAATAACTGTATTCCTAACTTCAATGAAATGGGACCCTTGAACTACTCTCCCCAGCACCATTTCTTCTCCCCATGCTGAGAAAAGTTGAAAGCTTTTTTCCTACTATAGGGGCTTTGATGGTAAGGATATGTATTCCCTCACGACCATCCTGAGGGGGCTGAAAGGTTTTCCATCAGAAAACCTTTCTCTTCAGAACTGCTTTGTGCAGTGACTTCACCTGGACTGCCACAGCAGTCTAGCTGGTACAAAACTAAGTATTTTCTACTAGAGGCATGGTGGTTTTTTATTGCCTTAAAATATCTTCATGGTATATATATATAGTGCTTTAAATACCTTTATTTATATAAAGGATCCTACAGCTATGTCTAAATCCTTTTCTGAATAATCATCTCCATTACTCTAAAACCACATAAATTCAAGAGAACGTAATTACTTGGAATATTACAGCCTAAAAGACTAGTTTGCATATTTACATTTGCTCTTAAGACAAGATCTTCTGCGGTTTATGTTGCCTTTGTATCGTTTTTTTCTCTTTAAAAAAACAAAACCATTCAGAAGTGTACAATGCCTTTAAAATATCTTAGCTTGTTTACTTCCATACTTTGTAACAAGTAAGAACTGCATCAGTGAACATGGAGTCACTATTGCAGAGCACAGAGAACTATAAATAGAACACAATAAAGCTGCACTAAGAATTTGACAAAATCATATTTGTTGGGCAAAAGCTCTTCTGGCAATAGTGCAAATCAATGTTCCCCCCAATCCCCAAGACAGGAGTTTGTTGGAAATCATGAACTCATAAATCCATTACTTTCCTCACAGGCAAACAGTTGTTAAATAAACAAACTGCAGTGGTAACTGGCAGATTTCTTTTTATTTCTCTAGATGGTAGTTGGGTCCTCACACTGGATTCCAAATGTCACCACTGTGAAGTCTTGAGGAGATGTATTTTTGCTTTCAAGCCTGAAACTACACATTTTAATAGCCCAAAGACTTCTTTTTATCCTTACACTATCCATTCTACGGATTTTTTGGGAGAGGAAATTCTCTTAGGCTAAATCAGAATCTCATGCAGCTAGTGGCAAGCTGCATATTTAAACACTTCCAACCTGCAGTTTTACTGGGAAAAAGTACAGATTACAAATCCTCACAGTATGAGACACATACAGTAGTTTCATATACTGTCAGGCAGCATTAACACTGGCAGCAGTGATTCAGTCTGCACCATAAGACAAACAGTTCAAAAGGATATCACTCAACAAGTAGGAAGCTTATAATTCTATCTTATCCATTAGACAATGGCAAACAACAAGCAAAGCTGGATCATGACTGCCAAATTAGGCATTCTACCAGAGCTTTTAAAAAGCAGAGCATGAGTGAATGCAGACGAGAAATAGCAGTATTTTAGTTCATCTAACTACCTATTTTGCTATAAAAGGAAGAAGAGGGAAGGGAATAAGCTTCCCTCTCCCTTAAAAAACACAAAGCAGTGAGGAAATTTTTTAAATTACTGACTCTAACTTTAATTACTGACCTAACTTCTGTTATGTCCAAAAGAGGCAAGAACTCCTTATACTAATTTGGAGTGATGGACTCCAGCAATGGCATCTCAACAGCTCAAGGAATAGAACACAGATACCCTATAGACATGCCAACTACACATTCCTTTGAGGTGAGGAGGAAGACTTCCTTCTGTAATACACATGAAAGGATTAAAGAGGAAGCAGTGTTGTGATCTTAAGGCTAAAAGCCTCCAAATTACAGCAGGCTTCAGGATCTAGCAGAGGAAAAAAAAAAAAACAAAAAAAACCTACTTTTATAATGTTTAAAGTATTAGATCCTTTCGTTATAGATTTTTCTCCCTGAACTAGAACTGTAGCTGAATAGTAAAGGTCAGTCAGTTACAAAGTATTTTAATCACTTTTCCCTCCCTTATGGGATGAATATCTGTAAGATCAACAGACCCAAGTCTTTACTGCACACAGATGTACTGTTATGCTGTGTACAGGCACTATTGTATGGCTTCCTTCAGAATAAGCATACACCAAAGACTGACCATAGGTAAGAGCTGGACCAAGCTGAGCACATTTTATATATAACACTGTCACTTTGACAATTCTTCTGTATTTATGAGAATACAAACTAAATGTCACTAGGAACATTTATGTACACAGCTGATATTTAAGTCTGAGGGAACTTAGGAGTTCAAACCCCTGCATAATTTGAGAACTTAGCACAAGACTCAGCATAGCCAAATAAATTTAAGAGCTGTCATCTAGTGTAGGTAGTAGCTACTAAATCCTTCAACCTCCAACTGGAAGAGAAGACCCACTATAACATGAAAGAACACCAGCACAGATACCACAAGCGATAAGAGGTTGCTACACATGCTTTGTGCTTCAGTATACATGACTAAGTAGATAATAATTAAACCTAATGCTTATTCTTAGAATGATTCGTTGACCTAGAAAACCTGCTTTCTAGATTAAGCACACATTTAATGTGTTCAAAACAAAACCATGCAAAAGGCATCTTCAGTGTTTAATCGCTCATCCAAACAAGACAGACTTGAATTACACACAGACTGCAAGCTGCAAGTGCAATATCCAGCCTCTTCCACCTTCCCCAGCTGGATATAGATCCTACAGTCTGGTAAGCTTCCAGAATGCAACACATTTACAGACCCCTGTGGCTCATAGTATCTTCTCCCATTTCTCCTCTCACCCAGGCTACTGCCCCCTGAAACCTGCTTGCAAAACTAGACATAATTACCATCTGACCTGTTCTGGTCACTTCAAAGCCAGATGACAGCCTCTTGATAGGAGGCTGAAAGCAACTATGGATGCAGTCATACTGGTAGACTGGGGATAGGGTGCAAAGGGGGAAAGTATAGACAGGTAAGGCAGACCTTTGAGAAAAAAAAGAAAAAACTAATTAGAAGCAATAATATTCTGTGTCTCCAGACTAAACCACCTGATCACAACTTTTCTCTGATCTAAGGTTACCTTCTTACACTTTAGTTGATTTCCAAGAGGTGTAAGTTAATAATCCAAATGTCAATTAACCTCAAATATTTACCCATTCTTCTAGTCTGCATGGATAAAAGGATATCAGTAATGGGATCTTTAATAAAAGTCAACAACAAGCAAAGCCAAACAACAAAAAATAAAAAATACAACAGAATACAAAGAAACTCATTAACAATCAGCACTAAAATTCACACTATGTTGATTTGACAAGAGATAGGACAGTGGGAAATAAAGTGCATGTATAGCTTTTACACCACTAAAAAAAAGCTATCAAAAACATTGTGAAAAGATTTTATATTCCACTGCATTTGTTCTCAGGAAGAAGGATAACCATAAGCCAGATACAATGATTTTCAGTTTTGAAGGCAAGAGGTAGGCATGCACCACCAGAAAGAGAGAACATGTCTAAGCCAGAAGTGCCCTTAGTCTGACAAATTTCACTCTTTTTCTGATTCATATCAGGAAATATACAGATTTGGGGCCAGAAAAGGATACATTACTGAGTAGGTGATGATATGGGAAATAATGAGAAGTTCAGTGACAGAAGCCATTGGACAGGGCATTAGAGAAAAGGACACACATATGGTGCACTGAGGGAAAAGATACAAAACTTTGCATTAGATACAACTGTTTGTAGTGAACTCAACTCCTGTTTTCTTTACATATATTAGCACTGGAAACAGTGCCAAAATAAGAGAAAAATAAATACTATTTTTCACTGTATTTTTTTTGACACAGACTGCTCATCTAATCAATTAAAAAAGACAGAAAGTAGACAGGATAAGTGATTAGGCCATAGCTTTCAAGGATTGCAAAGAAAGCAGTGGTAATCTACTGATACAATCTGGATTGCTATTAGAGAGCTGGATTTGTTGCTTATGTTAGGTAACATGACAGAGGAAACAGCACTGCCAAGACTCACATACTAGGAAGGTGGGGAAAACAAAGTATCTTGAGCTCCCTTTGTTCCCAGAGTATCCTCACATCTTTAACCTTGCTGCTTCTGAAAAGGCTTCTGGAAGCACATTACTGCTCAACTGCCCCTTGCAACAGAGGGCTCAGACATACTTAAGACATTTTGCCAATGCAATCTTACTCATACTCTATTGCTCCAAATTGCTCTCAATTTTTACTGGTTTTCATTCATGAAAATGTGGTATATTGCTGTAACTATGTAGTCAAATCTAGCATCAACTACCCCTGAGAGAAGACCACTGATGCCAAATATATTATGCACTTGCTTTTCCACTTGATTATCATACCTTCCCTGAAAAATTCCTTCCCAAGAAACTGAAAGCTATTTTGCTGATCTCCTCCAACAACTACACCAGTGAAACACAAGAAAGCCAAGAACTTTCCTCATGCAGACCATTTATTTGTGGGGGAGTTAAATGTTCTGATGGATCGTTTTTAGTATGTCAGTGCATTACACTGGGACTCAAAGGGACTTTCAGGCAGAGATGATATGTAGACACCACAAAACCTTCTTCCCCAACCCATTCACAAAAAAAAAAAAACCAACCAACCAAACAAACAAACAAAAACCACAAAAAACCCCCAAAAAAACACCACAAAACACTGTCTGGAATTGTAGGCTCAGGGACAGACCATACTGTAAGAATGTGAGGAGGGAATCTGCTTGTCTTTGGGATGATCCCTGGGAGAGGTAAATTAAATGAATGGGGAAGAGGTTGACCCTCAGATATTGCAGTTTTTTCAGATGACTTCTAAAAACCTTTGACACTTTCAATACTGGATTACATAGGGAATGGGGCAAATAAAGTGATTAAAGGTCCATCAAGGAACTTGAATCTTTTAACCGAGGTATCAGCTTAAGGTTTAAAAAAAATATGACTGAGAGTTAGAGTACCATGGAAAAGTAGGAAAAATATACAATTCTTTTTTCTTTTGTAACACAGTCAGTCAAGTGGGGTTTATCCCTACAAGAAATATACACATCCTGATAAGTCCATCAATCTTTATTTCTTCAAATACAAAGATACCTGCTTTATTGTAAAGCCTAATCAAGTTGTGTTATGCTCCTCCCTTGCAACATGACAAATGCTGGGACCAGCACTACATTTTTTGTAAGCAGGTTTAGCTTCTGTTTGTATCCTTCTGAAAAGTAGTTGTTTCTACAGCAAGCTGAATTAATTCCTTAAGAACCCCTACAATATCAGCAAGGAACCCTCTCGTTCCACTGTGGACTGTTTTAATCCTGCCCTTGTTATCCTTTCCCTCACCCCCATCAGAGTACAGCATAACCTAGCCTGAAAATCACAATAACAAATTACACACTTGTAGCTTCATAAAGCTACTGGGCTATTGCATGCAAGTATCCTAAAAATCAACACAGTCAGCTCCAGAAAGCATAAGCAACACTTCACAGCTGTGTTCTGAGGTCTGAGGATAGGACAGACTTTTAAAAACAAAAAAAACCAAAAACACCACGTCCAGATGAAAGGCATACCCAAGAAGTGATGAAAATAGACAAAATCACCCCATGAAGAGACACTAAGCATATGATGAATTATGTTCACTGAGCTTTTATGATCTTTTGTAACACACTCTAACACTGATTGTAATATGTTGTCTGCATGGTTATTTTCACTATGGTAAATGGTTAATTGTAGGATGAATGATGGCTGTAAACAGTAGAAGACCTTTTTAGCAGATTATCAACTAGGAGACAAAATACTGAGATAAGTGGTAACATTCCATGTTTAACTAAAACAGCTACTTTAATTAATATAGAGAAGTCTTGAAAACTTAAGTAAAATATAAGTAAATCTGAGACAGTACAAGGAATTTGAAATGTATCTTAAATTTTTAAAGCTTCTCTAAAGCTCACCAACATGATACTTGTACAGGGATGGTGTTAAACTCACTGGCAATGATGCCTCAGGTTTTAGCTTTTATATTTTTCAGATTCTGCACTGCTTTAGTGTGTAGTTCTGAGCTTCATATCAGGGGATAGTAAGCTCTCTTCACAGAGTAGGTAGACAAATCAATTCTTTCTCTAGCTGGGGACCAAGGACAAATGATCTAAGTTTCAGGCCTAAAAGCATAAACAATGGTCCGCTGAAGGCAGAAAAACAAGAAGGATGGGACTTCATAACCTAAAGCTGTAACTGGACAATTAACTCCAATATGCAAATGGACCTGAACTTATAAGAGTGTGAGACCATGTGGCCGGTTGTCCATTTTGTGGCCATTTTGGGTTCATCCTGGGTGTAGCCACGGCTGAGGTCTTGTGCTGCTCAAGGTGTGTCCATTGAGGCTTTTAAATAAATACCTACTTTATTCTTTAACTCCATCTAACCTCTATTCTACATCAGCCTTCACAAGGCATGAGCAACACAGGGTGAGAGGAAGAAGCAGCTGACATATCCTTATTGGATAGGAGCAGAAAAACTCATGTTCAGCAAGGAGCAGTTTAACATATTTGCTTTACTGGAACAAGAGGGGTAGCAGATGCTTCAGAAAGCTTTCACTCTTTACTATCTAATACTTACCAACTGTACCCAACTGGAAAATTCATTTACTATAGAATTCAAGGAAGTGGCTTCGAGGATAAATTTTTGTAGTGAGAGGAGTGATCTTAAGTAGGCTTCTCTTCCACCATATCTACAGTATCATCATAAAAGCACCAGACCAACCCAAACCTAAACCAAGGGCACAGAAACTCCCCCTGCCTGTAACTGAGGGTTCATAACCACTGGTGTTACCCCCACCAGAACATGACAAAGCATAATAGTAGAAGCTCGTTGTTTCCGTTTCAGCAACCAACAGGAGAGCGCGCTCCTTAGCTCTGAATATAAGAATTTATTATTCTTTATTTTTCTTTTTATAGAATTGTCTTATATCTATTCCAGATTACATTTTCTTATGGATTTTTTACCTCTCAGTGCCTATTATTTTCGGTAGTTTTTCATCCCCACAGGAAATTTAATCCAAAACTAAAAAGTTATTGTGTAACCTGCAGGTTACTCTACAACTCATTCTTGACATTCTTCCAACTCTGCACTCCTCCCTCTTCCACCTTTTCTTTGGCATAGAGGGAGCAGTTAAAAGAAGTGTGTTTAAGAGTGGAATCGACCTGCAAAGCAAAGAAAAAGAGCCACAAGCAGAAGAGAAAGAGTACCAAAGGCTGAATAACAGTCTATGGGTGAAAAGTAAGTAATACCAAGCCCTGCTTCAGTCACTCTTCTTGTTTCAAACAATATGCATTCAAGAACTTAGTAAAAGTGAAGATGTTTTACAAAAATATCAGATAAGGCTTCCAAAAGAATTCTGACCCTGACAGAAAATG
Organism: Zonotrichia leucophrys gambelii; assembly: GCF_028769735.1. Classification (NCBI taxonomy): domain Eukaryota; kingdom Metazoa; phylum Chordata; class Aves; order Passeriformes; family Passerellidae; genus Zonotrichia; species Zonotrichia leucophrys. The sequence goes on along the minus strand of NC_088171.1, from coordinate 124,474,332 downwards.
TAATTATGTACTTAGGAACATATATGGTGTGCTCTGAAAATACCAAGGAGATCACTAGTTGACTAGTAATTTAGAATTCAGTAAAATAAACTTTCCCCCGTGGTCACAGAACTTTCAATGGTTTTGGACTGACACCACAACACATATTCAGTATGATCTGTCTCCAATACAGTTCTTTTCATCAAAATGCTACATGAATGTATTTTGTAATTTAATTCTTTAGCATAACAAGGTACTGGAAACATTGGTGCTTCTGTCAAAAAACCCCCACAAACAAACAAAAAAACCCAACAAAAAACAAGGACTAAACATACTGCACTGCCCATGCCCTCCATTATTTCTCCAAGAAATCTTCACAGCACACATACAAAATTTCACAGAATCCAAACAACTAATTATATTTGTTGCTGGTGCCATCAAATGCATATTCTCTGCATTTCCATCAGTAAGACACTGAATACTAACCCCCTATAAATCATCAATAAAAATCACATGCTAATTTGTGTCAGAAATTTTGTATTTGTGCAGCTAATACACATACCCACAGCTCTTGCTTCAGACTTTGTTGTTCTTTTTTGTGGCACTGCAACTAGAGCAAGTGTAGCCCAGCAGAGGCAGAATTGTTGTGTGGGTGCTGAGGACTCAACATCCCCCACTCTCTGCAGCTAAAGGGCTTCACTTGGGCTAGATCTAACCTGGTGCTGTGGACCTGAGGCATATTAGCGACCGTCACATTCCTGAAACAGCTTCTATCCTCGGCTCAGCCAGAAGGAATTCTGTGCAGCCTAACAAAGCTTAGCCAGTAAGAGAAGTACAGGAAATTCACTTCACAAGCACAACTCTCAAGTAAAGCTAAAGCAGACCTACCCAGAGTTCAGAGATGAAGACCAGAGATAAGTGAGAGGCATTTGCAGAAGTGCTCCCCAGCACAGCTGCTTCTCCAGAGCTGCTCTGTTGTGTCACACTACCCACTAAGCACATGAAGGTCTCTTGTACTGGAGAAACACATCCCCAGTCCCACCCCACGCTGCTCTGCACTGGCACGTGTCACCACAGTACGCAGGCAGCGCTGGCACCACACAGCACGGCCGTGGGTCCCCACGTGCCCCCTGTGGGACCACTGCTCGTCCGTGGGCAGGAGCAGAGCGGGGCCCCTGGAGGCAACATCCACAGTTCCTTGATGTTTGAAGCAGGCACACATTTTAAACTGCTTTAGAAACAACAGACATCTAAAGAACTTTGTTCCAGCTGTGTCTCAAATTCACCCCTAACTTGGCTTCTAAATTGCAGTAAGTTTTCAAAACTATTAATTCACCAAAAAGTGAGGCAGGCAAATGACAGTACTTCAAATACATACATTAACTATTCATACAGCATAATAATTTAAAAAATAAAAAACCAAAAGTTATGTAGTCAGGTACTGGAGTCAATACTTTAATTTTCAAATGACATAATTGACATTATGCAATATTTACCTGCTTCTTCTTTAATAAATGACAAATCTTCTTCTGGATATGGGACTGACGGTTGCAACACTGAGCAATCTTCAGAGTTCTCTTCAGTATTAGGTGGTACATTATAAATAAATCTCTTTGCAGTTTGGTTTTTTCTTCTTGCTTTTCCAGGTTCTTGAACTGATTGTCCCTGTGCACCCATGTCATTCCACACGAAAACTTTTCCCTCACCTTGAGATTCATTTTCAGCCATTTCAGGTGAGCTGTCCTGGACCCAACTGCAGTCATTCATTTGGTAGCTTTCCATTTGGCCCTCATCAATAGGGTAGGGATCGTTCTCAGTTTTTATGCTACTTGCCAAGTTGGTGAGGTTTCGTGTTGCCCAGAAGCTGGCAACTTTTTGATCCCTTGGAGATAAACCATCCCTACTAACAGATCTTCTGTTGTAATCCACTACAACAGTCTCTGGAGCTTCTGATTTTATACTTATGTTTAAGGCATCTTTAATGAAGTTGCGGCAGGACTGGACAACCTCCGTCATCTGAAGGTAGCTGGCCACCGACATCACTTCAATGGCGTTTTGGCTCGTAAGCACGAGGTTACCAGAATACAAGAAGTCCAAGATGACAGAAAAACCTTGAACAGCAACAACGTCTAAATAGGTAACAGTGGTTTGGTTACGGCTTTCTTTGTTTGTAAAGCAATACAGAGTCTTAAAGAAGCGGCTGCCTGCAACCAGGATGTTCTTGTGAGCTCTGAAGACCCTCCCACTCACCACAATATTAACATCACAAAGAATGCCTTTCTTCCTCTGCTCGTTGAGCTCTTGCAGGAGCTGATAGCAGTAAGAGTTCTCATTTGGCCTGCTGTTAAAATCACAGTATCCTTCATTATTCAGTTCCGATGGTAACTCTGCCTCCTGCAATTAAAAAAGCCACACAAACATAATTAGGTCTTACTAAACGCTCTCCTTAGTTAAACATGAAAATAAGGATATGAAAATAAAGAAGATTATTCTAATCAAACTAATTTTTTTGTTATTTATGTTCTTGGTCACAAAGGCAGACAGGAATATATAAATAACAAGATATTTCTGAAAACTAAAAATCATGCTCTCATTCTGCACCCTCCACCCCCAAGTTTAAAACAAACAGAGCTAGATTTGCCTTGAGGGCAAAGGAAGGGAAATTTCAGCCAAAAGTAAGGAAATATATAGTTGAGTGTGAAGTACTTGTTATTCCTAACCCACATATCCTAAAGATTCAGGAGCTTCTGTTTCCGAAGATTTAACTACATGATTCTTACATATCCAATCAATTGTTCTTCCCCAGAAATCTCCACTCAAACAATTAAGCAGAATCTGGATAAGTGATTCAACATTTTCTTCATGCTGAGATATGAACAGACATAGATTAGGCCTGTATGTCCCAATCTGTCTTGAATGTTTTAAAGAAAACATATTGCTAAAGGAGATATAACAGCAAACGTATTTCTTATACAGTTTGACAAATTAAGTATTTATCCTTTGTTTTTAAACTGCAGCAGGATTAGGATTAAACGGTATCACATAACAAGCAGACAAAATACTGCAGAGGACAAAAAAACTCCTGACTTAAGCTTCCATTACTTGCCTCAGACTTTCTTGAAATTAGCCTCTCAAACTTTCCAGTGGCAACACTAGCACAGTACTTATTACACACACAGCCTTTTTAAGATCTGATCTCAAAAAAGGCTTCAAAATTTTGCTAAAACCTAATACTTTCACAAAATCCAACACCAAGACATAATTCATTATTAAAATGAGGACAGGGAGAGATCAAGAGATCTGAACTGGATTTTAGAGCACATAGAAGACTTCTAACTCATGTTAAAGATGATTCAGAGATGCTACAAAGCAGCAGCTAGGAGAAAGCAGAAAACACAGACTGGCATATTTGAGACCATACTTATATGGGTTGACATATGCTGCCATCAAGAGCAGCAACAATGACAGTCTGTTTCATGCTCTTATCCCCAAGATTCTCTCTTCTTTCCTAGCAAACAAGGAAAGCCCAAAACTGGATAGTTCCAAGCCAAATCATTATTTTCTTCTCTCAGCTCCTAAAACACCTCACTGATTAGCCAACTAGAGGTGGTGTTAAAGCTCACCTGCCTCAACATTACAGGTCAAAATCAGTATTAAGAAGGAAATGTTAGCACTGTCATGAACCCATAAGCTATGCTGGAGTTAAAATACACATTACAGGACAATTTGAGACTATAGCAGAAACCAGCTACATATATTTTAAAAGTCACTTTCCACCCCATAGACCTTAGTGGATTAAATCAGTACTCATGTCAATTTATAATCCCAGTGCGGATCACTGGAATGACACCTGAGGCTGTAACTACATCTAAAACGGTGTTTACATACATAAGCAGCAAAAAAGGCCTGGTATAACCAAAACAGAAACTGTGCCATTTCAGCACCTCCTGCAGAGAAATTTCAGTTTGCTGTCACAGTCAAGTTGCTTCTGAATCTCTACTCTTCTCAGAAAAACACTTCATGAAAGAAAAAGGAATAAAAGCAATTAGGCTTTTATGCGAAAACAAGCAGTAGATCTTTGCCCACCTCATCTTAATTTTTTTTCTGTACTTTGTGACACACCCCAAGTACTACCTCGGATGAAGGCTGTGAAACAGTTTGCTCCAGGTGTGGGACAGCTAAGGTTGTCACTCCAAGCTCTCAGCAGATTTTGATTCTAGACCAGCTTCCTGTCACTTTAGCAATGGAGCACTGCACAGTTTCAAAACACCAATTACGCTGACACTGGATCAGATTAAGATGAAAATGACAGTACCCTAAAGTGTTGTCATGCTCGTCAATCACCAGTGACTTGCACCTCACACAGTAAATGTTAGGTAGATGCTATGATAGCTGCCAATTTCATTCCCTGAGAACACATCAAACACCACAGAAAATTTACAAAACAACCTGCAGCAATTCTTTTCTTTTGACAAACGTCTGATTAAATAATGGAGAGAGAGTACATGTTAACTAAGCAAGTATAAGTACCCAATCAAGCTGGGACAAAAAAAAAAAATTGATATTTACAATGTGAGGTTTTTGTTTCCTGAGAACAGGACAAGCCAGGATAGTGAAGAGCATCTGGAGATCACAAATGTGCTACAGAAACACAAGACTGAAATCTTCATTGTGACAAGACCAGAAGGTTGAGTGGAAAAATGAGATATTATGCAACCTGTGTCCAAGCTATTAGGGATGCGTGTTGGAGAAAGAGATCAATCAGTATTACAGCTTTAATTAGTATTATAGCTTCACTATAATGTGGGTGCATAAACATTTTTAAAACTAACTGCAGTACTAAAACCAACTGTTTTACTGCTGGTATGGTACAACAGTTAACCCTAGTGCCACAACTCAAATGAAGTCCTGACATCTAAGCAGTTATCAAGTCTATGTACACCAAGTATGACAAGTAGAACATATTTACTATGAGAAAAATTGACAAAATAATATTACTATGAGAGACTTAGACATTGATACAGAAAAAATACAATACAGTTCAACAGGAGGCAAGATGCAGAAAATAATTACAGGAAAAAGTGTATTTTCAAACGTCTGTAATTTACATGACACATCATCATATGGGTTCTTGATTTTTCTAATGAGAACAACAAACTAATGATATTTGCTTAGATACCAACTATATTTTCAGAATACAGACCCCATATTCTCATCAACTAAATTACCACATCACCAAACCACCTCATCCTTTAATAAACACTAGTAAGGAATAAAAGATAAAAATCAGCACAATTTCATTTCAATTTATGGACTCTTCAGTGCTCTAAGTCAAAAACACTTCTCTGTGGGTGAGATTAAGAAGTGCTGTAACAGAACAGAGACTGCTTAAGGAAACTGATATTGTGCTCAGTTTCAAAACAATACACACTAAAATAAATTACTATGTTATATGTATAATTCATTAATTAAACTTGCCCAAAAGCTAACAGGAGCAGAAACAGATGATCAAAAATTGCAACTAGAAGTTTAGTTTTCTTTTTCCTACTGTTACATCAACATATTCTGTCCCTGGAAGGAAGGACAGTGAGGGCAGGAAGAATTAAGAAAAACCCAAACCAACCCAACCACAGATCACATCTCAGCTACTTTTTTTTGCATACAAAAAGTAATTAGGCCACATTTTTTAATCCCTTCCCCACTACCACATCTTGCTCTACAGCAGTTCCCTGTGCCCCCCAAATTAATTCTTACTCTGGTAAATGTATCTTCTAAGCTATCAGTAGCTTCTTAACCACATGCAGAGGAAAATTATCTCAAAACATGGTCCCATCAGTTGCACACGATGCTCCACTGCCATACAGCACCACTCACAGACAACTCAGGGATTTCAAATTATTTCATTAATCGCCTAATATCAAACTGAGTAGTTTGAGGTTTGATAAAAACATTAAATAAAAACACACTAAGTGATACTGTTTACTTTAAGTCCTGACTTCCTCCTCAACTTCTTCACTCTGCTAAGAGTAAGTCAAGAAGTGAACTTAGAACACTGTAATGTAACTCTAACATCTGAAGCATGACTTCCATTCATCACTGCTCACATAATGCAAACAATTCCAGTTCACATGGAAAAAATAACACATCAAAGGCCTTCCTCCTTTTGGAGAGCTTCTGCTGTAAACCAACATGCCTGTTAGACTGGAGAAAGCTTTTCTGGCAGTATTTCCAAGGCTTAGCTTTAAATTACGTCCAGAAAGAAAATGTTTTAAGAAGATGGTTTGAGGAGAGGAATCCCCAGCAGCCAATAAATCTGCATCTTATGGACCCGAATTCATCAAGAATTTAAATATTTTGCCATAATTTTCCACTAAGCATCCATTTCTTAAGATTCTTGCAACACAGTAGTCTGTTCACTACAAAAACAAAGGTAGTTTAAAGATGACAGATTTCCTTAAGCTTTAATGTGTACAAAAATTATTTTAAAAACTAGAATAGAAAAAGATTCAAGAATTTGGTCTTAGAAAGAAGCATTGGTTGACAGCTCAATACCCTTGAATTACAGCAGCTGCAACCACTTGTGATGTATTTTAGCATTCCAAATTAAATGTATCCCAAAAATAAACTGAAATCATCACTTGTTTCTTCACGAGTGTAATATCCAATAGACCTATAGAAATTTCCACTGCTTTACTGTCTTAACACCTACAATTTCCTTTCTGCTCTTGAGTGGTGGCACTATGCCATATGTTTATTAGCAGCTGCTGAACATGCCCTGCAGTTGAGGCTTGTCAAGTCCATAATACATGTGTGCTGTCTCTAACACAAAGGCTGAAAGTTCTCTCCCAAGTTTCATTAAATCTAAACGGCTTTGCTGCCTCATTATGTATGTTGGAAATACGGTCAGGGTACAAATTACCTACTTTTGTTCCAAGTATCTGGTATCATGGCATTTAGAAAAAAAATGGGGCTATTGTTTTGGTATTAATTTAAACATATGTATCAAAAGAAATTCAAGTGCCATTAAGCCTATGAAAGGATACGGAAATTAAACATAGAAGAGAAAGAAAACAGATTCTTAATCAGGTTTTTGATAAAGCAACTGTAATGTGAAAGTGCGCCACAAAGAAAACCACACTGACTCCTGAAAAACTGCAACTCCTTCCCTTGTGAGAAGTTTTTAACTGCAATGTAACTGCAGAAGGATGCACAAAGCACTGTTTTCCACTAAAAAAAAAATCTCTTTACAGCTACCTTTGTCCCAACCTTATCTTTTGTACAGTGAAGAACCACTGACTCATCTATCCTACTGTTTCATTTATTATCACAGTTAGTCCAAATATTTTTTTTCTTAAACTATCAGTGGTATAAAAGCAGAGATTCATTTTTACAAATATTCCCATGGCAATGAAAGCTCTTCAAATAAACACTTACAATCATCAAATACAAACTTACATTAACTTGTAGGTTACTGTGATAACAAGCCAATATTCTGTCCTCCCTTCCACCCTCCCAGTATTTAACAGTTTTGCAACAGAGTCAGGGTAAGAGGACAGAAAGAAAAAAAATTAGTTCTTTGAGTAGAGAAAGAATGCTGGGAATAGCTTTTATTTAAATACAGCTAAAACAGACAAAGAGAAGCTTCCAAGTGTAGCAGGGATTAACAGCATCCACTAACACAGGAGGCTACACAGTGACAGAACATACTTCTACAAAGTAATCACTCACAACTCAAAGTCAGAAACTAGGCAACAAGACGGTAAGGAACACACTGCAATAGCATTATGCAAAACTGGAACACTTTCAAAGATATGAAGAAGTAAAAGAAACTAAGAATATAAGTCTCTTAATTAGAAGCAACTAATTGAAAGCAAGTTTGGCTAAAACACTGCAGAGCGAGTAGCAAACCCCAGAAGACTGAAGAAAACTGATAAGATGACCTACTATCACATAATATCTGTAAGAGTAGCTGCTACAAAACTGCACTCGCTGAAAAGGTAGTATTAACCATCTTGAAGGTGAATGTTGCATTTGTAAATCCAAAAAATATTTTGTATAACCATATATTTATGGTATTTGCGCACCATAAGGTTTCCCTTAACGTTCACCTAATGTTTTATCAGTCATCCTGTAATCCTGATATCCTGCCCCAACATTTGACTAGCAGCTCTTGTCCAAGGTACCCTGAGCTCCTTAAGAGTGCTCAAGCAATAACCTCAATCTAACCACCGCATTACATTTCAGACTCCAAATAAAGCTACCCAGCCAAGGTGGGTGTTTCAATTAAAACGGAATTCTAGATGCAGAAAAACGGAGTGACGAATCAATTAATTCCGGCTAACAGCCTAACAATTCAGGGACTAGTCTAACCTGAAGCAACACTTAGTTAATGCCCGCAGGCAAGTTTAACGCCAGCGAAGCGATCGAGCAAACTTTAGCAGCGCAGGCATCCCTAGGAGAAAAGGCTGCAGAAGGCTGCGGATCCAACACAAGTATTTTTAGGGGCTTTTTATCCACATATATTCTAGGGCAAGCCCTGCCTCATTCGTGAAAGCAGCCAAGAAACACAGCGATTTGAAGTTCAGCGGGGAACGTGAAGAGTTTCACTACTCCTACAGCGTTAGAGGAGCGCTGGCATAGTAACACGGCTTTCAGGAAACCACATGTTTATCTCAAACACACACCAAGCGATTGCAGACTTCTTGCTCAGCAACGCAATCTAAGGCAACGCAATCGGGAAAAAAAAAAAAAAAAAAAAAAGATTTCAGCGCGAAGAACTTAAATACACGGAGTTATCCGATTAGTGCACCGGGGCCACACCGCTAAGCAGGCAGAGCGATTCCAATTCCACGCCGCCGAGTCCCCATTTCACAAGCGGTCGCTGGCCGGACACTGCCCGCCCTCCGCCCGTACCGCAGGAGGAAGTTGTAACGAGCGTATTTAAATCAGTGCTGTGACACTGGGATTCGTACGCAACTTTTTTCCCACATCGCCGGTTTATCTTCAAGAGATAAACAGACGAACTAATGAAAGCGGCACTCGCCAGGGCCGGACGGATAACGGGAACGGAATACAGCCACAAACAACAGCTCGTGCTGCGTTTGTGTGCCTGCCCACATCCAGCGGGAGAGTCACCCCAAATCCCCGAGGGGGCCCGTCCCCCGCTCCGGACGCGGCGAGCGAGAGCAACGCGGCGTGGCCAGCCCGCGGGGCAGCAACCACCACGAGCAGCCATTAGAGAAGTTCACACACGTGAGCACAGGAAAACCTCACCTATGCAAAGGGGAGGCCGGGATTGCCCCTCCCTCTCTCCCTCCCTCCGTCCCCGCCGCCCCCTGCCCGTCCCGTGCCGTACCTGCTCGGCGCTGCCGGGCTCGTTGAGGCGATGCTCGGCGGAGAGGTGGTGCCGCAGGAGCAGGGTGCGCTTGTAGTTGCGGGTGCCCTTGCAGAGCTCGTCGTGCCCCCCGGGCAGGGGCGCGCCGGACATGATCACCTCGGGGGGCGCAGCAGCGGCCACGGCCGCGGTGCACCAGGCGCACGACATGAGGCCGGTCTCCTGGCAGTAGTAGAGCCACGGAAACTCCTTGAGCCAGGAGCCCTGGAAGGAGATGTGCAGCTTCTGCAGCAGGGACTTGGGCCTGGCCAGCGGGAAGTGCCGGATGCTCTCCCCCTCGCCGCTGCCCTCCGCCTCGTCCCCGCCGTCGCCCCCCGACCGCCGGCTGCTGCTGCAGCTGCCGCCCTCGGCGCCGCTGCCGTCGCCCAGGCTGCCCCCTTCGCCGTCCTCCTCGTCGTCGCTGCTGTCACTCAGCGAACCCCCGTCCTGGACCAGCTCCTTGCCCTCCAGCAGCGCCTCGGTCTCCAGTCCCTCCGCGCCCTCCAGCTCCATCTCCTCGTCCGCCCCCCGCCCATTGAAGTGCTTCCGCGGCCAGGCCGCGGCCTCGCAGCCATTGTTGGCGGCGGGGTGGGCGGCCAGAAGCCCCCCGCCGCCGCGGAAGGCCAGAGTCCGGCGGTTCCTCTCGGCGAACATGGGGCCGGCGGCGGCGGGGGGCGACGCCGCGTCCTGGGGCAGCAGCAGCTCCTTCTCCTCGGCGGCGGTGGCCTCCAGCTCCTCGGCCTCCAGCCCCTCCAGCTCCGCCTCCTCGTCCGCCCCGCGCCCGTTCAGCGCCTCGGGGTCCTGTCGCTCCCAGGCCTCGGCCCCCGCCGCCGAGGCGGCCGCCGCGGAGGTGACGAGGCCGCCGCCGCGGAACGCGAGCGTCCGCCGGTTTATCTCCGCGAACATGGCGGGCGCGCCCCGCGCCCCCCGCCCGGCCGAGCGCTCCGTCCGCCGCGGGAACGGGGCGGGGGAAGGAGGCGCCCGGCTGCCGTGCGGGGGCGGCGGCCGAGAGAAGCGAAGTCCGGCCGCTCGCTCCCCGCTGCCCCGGGTCCGGCCTGGATCGCGGCGGGCGCGGGGCTGCCCACAATGGATCCCGCTCGATCGCTCGGCGGCGGCGGCGCTTCCGTCCCGACAGGCCCCGGATCGGGTCGGGTGGCAAATGAACAACGGGCTGCCCACAATGCACCGCGGCCGCCGCCCGCCGCCGCCGCAGGGGAGGGGAGGGGAGGGGGGGCGCGAGCGGGGGGCGGGCAGGAGGGAGGGGGGGCCGGCGGGGGGCGGGCGCGCGCTGCGGCCGCGCCGCGTCACGCGCCGCCCGCCCCGCCCCTCCCCGCCCCGCCCAGTGTGGGGCGGGGGGGGTGTGGGGGGGTACGGGGTCGACCCCCTCCGTCTCTCCTTTCTTTCCTCCCCCACATCTGCCCGCGCCGGGGGCCGCTGCCCGCCCCCTCGGCTGCCGGAAACAGGGAGGGAAGGGGGACATCGCGGGTCCCGAGGGGCGAGCAGCAGCGACCGAGCCTCCGCGGGGCCCCGGAGCGGCGGGACCGTTATAGGCGCGCGGGGCGGCGCGAGCGCCTCCCGCACGTGCCGGCGGGGCGGGTCCCTAATTCGCGCGTGAGGCGCGAGGCACGGCGCGCGCGGTGCCGGCGCGGGGCGGGAGCGGCCGGGACACCATTGGGCATCACGGACACCATGGACACCATGGGCACCTGACCCCGGCGGGCTGCGCGGATCGTGGGACGGCAAAGGCTGGGAGGTGTCGCTGTGGGTCATCGGGGCCAAAATCCCTGCTCAGGCAGGGTCAGCCTGCAGCACATGGCTCGGGATTGCTTCCAGGCGACTCCTGAATAACAGGGAGACTCCACCATCTCTGTGGGCAACCTGCTCACTTCTGCCCCACGGCCGGTGTGGGGGAAACAGAAAAGGAAAAGTGAGGAAACTCATAGGTCAAGGTGAAGAATAGCTCAGTATGTGCAGAAATGAGAGAAGGAAACCAGAACAAGTGCTCAGGCAGTCACTGTCCACACCCCAGGGGTATGGCAGTTCCCAAGAAAAAGGTGGCTAATTTCCCTCTCTGCCCAGAAACAGGATGTTACCCAGCACGGAGCACTGCTCTCCTTGCTTTATGGTGTCACCTGCTCCCCCGTTTGGCACCCCCAGTCTGTTCACTGTGCCAACAGAGTAAGAAACAGAAGAGGCCTCGGTGCCGATGCAGTTCAGCAATGACAGCCCATCCAGCCACTATGAAGAACATTTAGTCAGGTCCAGTACTATAGATAATAAAATATCTAGTCAGGTCCAGTAGTACAGATAGAAAAATATCTTACAGAGGGAGGAGGATGGGCTCTTCCAGCTGAAGAAGTGTGGTGTTGATGGTGTCATGTAATGCTCACACATATATTCAGTAGTAAAAAACCACAACCCCCTCTGTGCTCGCCTGGAAATAGGCAGGGGTCCGGAACAGCTGGCCTTAAGCTTCTGAGAAGAATTTGCAGGAATACTATAAAAAAATCTATAAACTAGAATGATTTCCTCCTTCCAAATAATTGCTTGTGAAAAGGAGATATTTGGTAGAAAATTAATTTATATTCTGGGAAAATATTTCTAAAATTCTCAGGGGAGAGGAGAGGAGGGTCAGTCTTGGAGAAACAGAGTAACTATAAAAGGCAGTATCAGATTTCTTGTAGAGGAGCAAAAATGGTCTAAATCTAAGCAAAGAGTCAGATGAATGATTGGAGTAAAAGAATTTTTAAATTTGCTGTGCCTCGCTGGGGCACAGGGTGAAGGTAATGTTGCTGGTCTGGGTCCATTGAAGCAAAGGGTTCCCATGATACAGCCTCTATACAACACAAAACAGACCTGTACTTCATAAAGTTTTAGGTTTTGCGATGTGCCCATAATTTGGCATTCCTGTGACTTGATTCTCACCTGTCAGCATTTGTCAGCTAACTCAGCCCTTACCTACATTAGAATTTCTTACCCATTTTATATTGATTTTAAAGAAATATTTTGTGGTGTTGAGTCTTTCTCACTATATGTTTAAATCAGCACAGATGGCAGTGAGTGCATACAGAAAGTTTGCAGGAGGAATCCCTGCTGGGATTCACATTTTCAGAGTAGGCTGCTTGTCATCTCTGGGAACATTAAGTGCACCCTGGACTGCTCTGTTAAAAAACGATTCCGTGGGCACCCAGGGATGAGCTGCCAAGCTTTCAGGAGGAATGGTGGGATAGGGAGCTGCAGCGCTGCTGTTCCCAAGTGGAAGTAGGTGTTACTGGATTGCAACAGGTAATCTCGAGTGCTAACAAATCGATACAGAATCATAAAATGATTTAGATTGGAGGAAGCCTCTGGAGTTCGCTCAGTTCAAAGCAGGGCCAGCCCTGCAGTTACAGTAAGTTTCTCAGAGACATCTTCCCGGGTGCTGAGCTCCTGCAGTCGCTCCTCCCAAATGGGCTCATCATGCCTTTGTTGTCAGCTCCCTATGAGGGATTCCACCACTGAGCAGAAAAGGGAACATAACTGAATCATTGCTGCTAATTTAATTGCTCTATAATGGCTCTGCCACACCAGAACCAAGACTGCATTGGTCTGCTCATTAACTGCATTTGACAGGGTGTCTTCACAGATGCAGGTCTCCCCAGGTAATCTTAAGTTTTGCATGATGCTCTTTGTTGTTGAGTAATTTGCAAAAATTTGCAAACCATCTAATCTTCACATCAGAAATTCTCACTTTCAGACTGCTTTGTTGCAAATAGTTTTCTGTTGTGTTCATAGTAGGAGAAAATATTTCCAAAAGCATCCTGAGATGCTGTAGCGAAAATGCATTTATTTTGTAACAACATTGCAGTTTCTTCTTCAGCTTTCCTGTTCCCCTGACAAACCCACATGCTAGTAAGGCTCATAATTAAAAAATAGCCATTGATGTATACCTGCTGGTATTTTTAACGTATGTTTTTCACCCACAGTCTCTTGAGAATCAGTAGTGTTTACTGCCAAAGTTCATTAATTTGGACAACAGCCAGGATATCTTTGCTTTTACATTCTTTGATGGAAGTGTAGGTAAGAAATCTTTAGAGGTTAACTATTCTTGTACTGTAGATGGAAAATGCAGTTTTATTCAGTGAAATCTAGTTTTTTAGACACAACATGGAGCTTCCTTACCTTATGTCTCTGATAGTCCTTGGTTCTCTCTGCTTTTTTCTCCTGTGTTACAGAAAGATGTAGAAATCCTCCACTGTTCAGTTGGGAAGAAACATAAACTGATTCAGCTTCTTGCAAATGAAAAGCCAGTGCCTCACACAAGACAACAGAATTAATAATTGATACCTCAATGTACATACAGTATTGCAGTGTGGCATTTTGCTCCAAATCAGGAGAAATCCAAATATGCCTACACAACTGCCAGTCACTGGTAGTACTTTGTGCAGGGGACACTGTCCAGAAAGGTATTACTTGTTATTATTTTTGTTTTGTTCAGTATTTAAAAATAAATGGTCATAATGCTGTGAAAAGGGAGTGAGAATCACATAAATCCTGTTCCTCATGCCAGCTGTATATATATCTGGGTAGAATGGTTTACAAAACTCCTTTGTGGGTGAATATAATCACTTGTATTTCATAATGCATTTCACATTTAATACTACTTAAAGCTCATTCTACCAAAACTTTTAAATTCGTGTTTGTATATACTGCTGAATTAGGTTTTCAGTGAACAAATTGCAAGCTCCCACACAAAAGCGTAGGATATTCTGCTTTTAGATGATAAAACCTGTTGTGCAAGACTCTGAGGATTAAATTCTCATACTTGCATGACTGATGCCTGTTATCCATAGAATCTCAGAATGGTTTTGCTGAAAGGGACCTTAAGAATCACATAATTCCAAGCCCCACACCATGGCCAGTGACTTTGTCACACACATCCAGTGTCTCCTGTTGCAGCTGAGGAGAGTATTTAAAGTCTGATCTAACTCTTACAGAAATGAGTGAGAAATAGAAATAGATCATGCCATACCAGTCATAAGCATTTTCAACAAAAATGCACTGATACTAATAGCATGTTATAACTGGAGTGATTTGTGTCCTGCAATTCCTGCTGTGACCTAAAAAACACTTTCATGATGAGGCTGACTCTTCCAAGATAGCTTCTGAAACTGATGGATTGTCGTCCTATCCCTAGAGTCTGTATCTCTGTATTGGGTGTTCAGTAAGGAAGACTCAAGATTTCTTTTAGAGAACTTTCAAGGCTCACTAACATGATTTTTGTGTTATGAAATCTGTATTCCTGGGCATGTGAACGTTTCACTTCAAATACTCCTGTATATTGAGGGATTTTGGAAGCTGGGAGCTGACTCATAGGAGAAAAGGTGCTCCTGTCTCTCAAGCAAAACATTTCTCTGCTGTGGAGATCACCCAGGAAAGTGAATGTATTGGAACTGAAGCTTTATTACCAGGGCAGGAACAAGTGCACATTTTTCCTGATACCCCAGAAGTGGAAAAATAGATCACAGCAGAAAATAAATAGTGTAAGCTGTCACTTTGTAGTTTGAACTCTGCTACTCCACAGCACAAGTGCCAGGAAGAGAATACAATGATTGAAGCTAATGAGGAAGAACTCAGAAACCTGGATTCTGTCCTTAGTTTGCAGTTCTCCTTATGTCAGGTGTCACTGAAGTGCACAAACCAAAGTAGATTTTGGTGGCACGTGTTCAGCTGCCTAGGGAGCACTGAATGAATTCCATGGGAAGACTTGTGTGTACAGGAATTTCATTGCTGTCCAGCCTGGCATGGGCATATCTGGTCATTTCACAATCCTTGTTTCCAGATTACAATTGGAGAAGACTTGAAAGTGTAATTCCTATGAGTAGAAACTCTCACATTGGTTGTGTCAGCAGAATGTTTGGACTAAATCAGCAGCTGTTTCTGAGGTAAATTGAACTCAAATTGAGCTTGTGCAGTAATTTGTCTTGGAATTGCCTTGTAAGTGATATTTGGAAAAGAAAATCACAATGGAAAAGTAAATCACAATCTTTCCAGGTCAATTACTTAATTTTGCACAATCACAGGCTGTGACCTTAGGTTACAAAGGTATTATGAATAAAAGCTAACCATCCATTGTCTGATACCTGTTCCCTTGCATGCTCTTAGTACACAACACACATGAGATAATGTGCCTTAATTTAGCCCACGGTGGAAGAATTTTCAGTATAATTACATCAACTTTGTGTTTCCTGAAGAATAACACATACACATGGACAGGTGTTGTGTGTGTAAGATGGTCTAACTTGTGCTTACGTATAAATCTCTGGATAACAGTGTGTGCCAGGTGTAAAAGTGCCTCTTGAAGGTTTTGCCCGTTTGTACCTTCACACTTCTCCTCCGATGCTGCCGTTGCTGCAGCCGTAGCTCAGCTGGTAAAAAGGTTTGTTTAGGAGCACTTTCATTTGCTCCAGGCAAAGCGAGCAGGTTGGTTTAAACCCTCTTTGTTGACTAATCCATCTGACTTGTTGGAAGCACACGAGGGAGTGCTCACTTAATTCCTTCTGCCAACAGAGCTGCGGGGGTGGAAAGCCTCGGCAGAGGAGTGGTAAGGAACAACGGGAAGCGTGATAATGTCACCGAGCAGCCGGCACACCTGTCTGCCAGCTGAGTGCCAGAGCATGACTTACTCCTGTCTGCACTGTGGCTATTGTGGATCTTCCAAACAGGGCTGTGCCTGTCCTCTTGCACATTCCTGGCTTAAATCTCCTTCATACTAAGTACTTTCATACCACTCTGGCAGTACAAAACAATTTGAAAGCATCCAGAGGTGTAAAAGCCACCTTATTCAACAAACTGTGTCAGAAGGTCTAATGGATGAATTTCAACTGTTAGTCTTGCAAAATTAAATGCATCATTTCCTTATCCTGAGCTTGAGCTGTTGCTGTCAAGGATGCCAGATGCACAGGCAGCACCTGGATGCAGGGTGGCAGTGCTGCCCCTCGGCCCAGGGACAGTCTGCTCTGGGGCTGTGTCACACTGATTTTACACTACTGGCACAAGTCACATCCAGGGAGGGGGCTCCAGACTTCATTCCCAGTTTGTACATTTTCTCATGGTCATGTGAATGACCTCCTGTTACTCTTAAACCTAGAGGGGTCCAGTTGCCCACAGGCCTCTGAAAGTTTTGTTTGCCTGGCTGTGAAGCGCTGTCCTTGCCACCCTCTTTCCAGATGTGCCCTTCCTGTTGCAGAGCCTTCTCTTCTAGCTGCATCATCAGCTTGCCTGGAAGGCCCATGGGATGCATAGTGTTTTCCCTTCCTTCATGGAACCCCTGCACTGTTTTTTCCTGATCTCTTTAGATTACATTTTCTTGTATTTTCATGTTGGAGTTCCTAAACATCCTTATGAAGAGATTGTGCTTTATCTACCACTGTTGTTGTTATGACTACTAACTATCTCTTCTTTTGGAAAATTCTGCTTAGTCTGATCTTAATGCTGTAGCTTCACATAACTGGTTTTTGTTATTTCTTTTTCCCCATTTTTTTTATTCTACACAAGGACAGCCCTGCTATTTGTTTCAGTCAGTCACCTGCAGCCTAAATGAATTTTTGTTCCAGTGAAGTACTTGAACATGTGTTTACCTCTAGACAGGTATATTTTCATGTGCTTCCTTGAAGAAAGAACATAGGATTTTGCTAAAAAAAATTCTGAAATAGAACTGAAGGACCTGACCTGAAGTGTGCTACAAGAGGCTGAAATCTGCTCACTCATTGTGGCCAACTGCTCAGATGATGAAGGAATTGATTTTTTTTTTTTTATTCCTCTAGCTACAGCTATGACCACTTTAGTCTTCACAAATGCAAGGCATTTCCACTTAGCTGCAATCTCTTTTGAAGTAATTTAGCATGTTTATACCTAAGATTTGTTTTTCTTTCTTATTCACAGGTTTCTGATCCTTTTGTCTGTCTGGGTTAGGTGTCTCTTCTGAACGGTGGTCAGTTCTGAAAACATCTGGTTTTCAACTTTTGCCTGACTGGAAAAATAGTACATTTTTGTTCTTTCATGTTTTTTGTTTCTTTGGTGGGCCTCCATAGTAGTCCTGTATTTTTCAGTCTGCAGCTTGGATGGATGTGCTTTATCAGCTGTGATAATGAGCTGTCAAAGATAGCCTCTAATCAGGAAGGGAATGAAGTCCTTCTGGGTACTTAAAAAACTGCGTTTTCCCTGTGGCTTTGATCAGTGCCCCTTCAGTCAGGTTACAGCCTCCTCCTAACACTCTGACTGCTGAATTTGGGCAATCTGATGTATCCCTCTCTTTTTATCCAACTATGCAATTCTGGATAATCTTACACATTTTTCCTACTTCTAAATCTGTTGGTGGGCCAATGGTACTCTCCATCTTAAGCTACCAAAGTTCACAGAAGGCATATATCTCCATTCAGCCTGCCTCATTAATTACTGAGCAGTTATTAACAGTTATCATGGGCTGCAGAATCTCACCTGGGTGGAGTTAGTCCACACAGTGTTAAACAGGACTGAATTTGAAAATTCTGCTTATTGAAATGTCCTTCTTGTAGGACAATGTTTGTGGATTCCTTTCTTGGGAGGAGATAAAGAAACTATACAAGCCAATTAATTATTGGCATACTTTGCTAATCCTGCAATTCTATACAGCAGCCATAATTATAACTGTATTTGCTGGAGGGAAGTAGAATGATTCCTTAGAATTTTGTATATAGGATATCTTTATTCACTCAGAAAATCAAATTTAAATCAAAATTCCTGAATCTGAGTGAAGTCTGCCAGCAAAAATGTTAATGCCAGGTCAGTAAGGAGCAGGGCTAGCACTCTCAAATGTTAATACTGCTGAACACATTATAGATGTTGCAATTTCTGCTGTTGCCAATGCCAGACACAGTTGTGCAAATATTTTCCTCTGGCAGTCTGGCAGGCAATGTACAGGCATGAATGCAGTGCCACTGCAGTGAAACACAGGCAGGGACCGAAGGGAAGAGGAAAGTGAAGAGAATCAACTTTGGTGGAGGTTCCAGGAGAAGGAGGGGCAGCCCTGGCTGATGCCACCCTGCTCTGCTTTCAGTAAGAGTTTTCCTCAAGGTCACCACCTGCAGTGTCTCTGGGCTGGCCCTGAGCCCAGACAGCCAAACCCTCGGGAAGATGGGAGTGAGCTCAACACCCTGACACTCCATTTTATCCTTAGAAATATCCCCTGCCAGCTTCACCAGTCATTCCCTGAGCTAATGTTCCCTTTTCTTTTTGTTTTTCCCAAGGCAGGCTAGTGCAAGCAAGGGAAGGACTCCACAGCAGTGCTGCCTGCCTCTGCACTGCCCTGGTGCCATCCTCCTCCCTGATGAACATTTCCCCAAAGCCAAACCAGCAAAGCTCTCAGCTGTGCCAAAACATTTCTCTCCACACACAGTGCTACAAGGGGTTCCCACATTCAGTGTTGGTGACCTTACTGTTAGTGCATTCCCCTATGTGAATCAGAATCCTAGTAGGAATTCCCATTGTTAGCTTGGGCACTCCCTTTAAGGCCTGGGAAAAGGTTGCTGAAATATCTGTCACTGCTCCCTTCACTAATTAGTACACGGGACCGGGACCGTGAATTCACTATGTCATGGACCTAAATTGTGTCTCAGAAGCATCAGCACCTCGGGTGCCACCCTGAAGTGGTCTTGCTCAACATCCTTATTTTTCCTCCTCTTCATCTTCTTTGTGGTGCGGACAAGCACTTGTCTTAATCTGCCACGTCTTAATGTTCTGTGGGGAACATTGTTGCTAAATGGGCGTTTCAAAGAGGCATCTCTTGTTTTCTCTAGGAACTCCCTCTCTCTCACATCCCCCCATTTTTATAGTACTGCTAAAATGTGAACTCTGATGCTTTGTGAAAACCTGGTTAGTAGGGAAAACTTCAGGCTTACCTCAGTATAACTACAAGGCTTTTCTGGAAGGTGTGAATAAACTGAAAAATATCTAATTGTTTTTGTGTGCCAGAGAATGGGTTAAGGTGTAGTACTGTTGAGATTAAATCAAAGTGGCTACTTCAAGAAAAGTCTTGCAGACACATCTGTGTGTGTGTATTTTCAAAATTACAGTTAGTACCTTTGTAATAATTTGATTTAATCTAGGGAGGCTACATTTTCAAAGCCAGGTGCTAATGCACTTAGCACAGGTCACCCAATCTGTGTCAAATCAACACTCACATTAACAGCTCCATTGTGTTTCCAAGGACAGGACATAAAGGTATTAGCTCTTGAACCAGAAATCTCTGGAAGACAGCAGTGTTTCTTAGAGAAATTACTTTTGAAGTATTTACATGTCCACTGCAGTTTCCTTGGTGGAAATGCACAGACCCACAGTCAGTTCAGTCTACAGTTTGGGAGCAATTCTGGGTTTTGTGCTGGTACCCCAAAAGCAGCTCATGAGGCCACTGATATTTAATCATTCCTGCCCAGGAGACTCCTGTGTTCACAGATCTCTTGTGCTCTACTCTCATTTCTTACACCTCTTGGTTAGAGCACAGCTCTCTGCTATTTCTGCTGGGGGTTCTTGGCACCAGGGAAATCCATGTGGTGTAGGAAGGCTGCTCCACAACAGCAGCAATTTTTAAAGCATGCTTGATGCTTTATTAGGGTTGGTTTTTTTTTGCATTGGCTTACAAATACTGATCAAAATTTGGGATCTCAATGTTATTAGGGTGCCCTGTCATTAGGGGATAGACAGGGCTCTCTAGAACAGTGGTCTCAAATGTTTTGGTAGTGTATCCCTATCGCTAAAAACTTTGAGCGTCATTCCCAATATATTTGTATTTTTTATTTATAAATTATATATATATCTAATGTCATCATGACATATTATGTACATTAGAAAACACAGACATAATAAAACTAAAGAAGGATGAGCTAAAAATAAAATTAATTAGTTTATTTATTAATGGTACAGAAAGTATTTTCTTTGTGCACCCCAGTGGATTATCTTTCATATCCCTTGAGTCCACACACCCTGTTTTCAAAACTAGTCATCCAGAAGATGGACTAAAATTCAAAAAGAAAAAACATGACAAAAATGAAGAAAAAAATATTACCCCTGGGCCTTAAAGTATCTCCTTAATGCAGGTGGTTAAAAACTTTTAAAGGCTGGTCCAAGACTATGGAATTAATTCCCTCAGGAGCTGAGACAATTGCAAACATCATCATCCAAATGTAAACAAGGTTATTTAACCTGCCTTTATGACATAAATACATTGCAACATATACATTAAAGAGAAGTATCCAAATTATCAAAGCAAATCTCCTACAAACGTCTCCCCTGGGGCAGAGGAAGAGAGAACAAAGGAGGTGTTGCTTAATGCACTACTGGAAAGCAATTGGGTGTTGCTGCAATGGGGTGAGAACATGAACAGACTAGTGTCTGATAGAAAACCGAATCTGTTACTGCTTCTACTCAATTAGAAAACGGCACCAGTGTGAATTAAATGTTCATTTCAGGTCAACAGGCATTATATATCCATTTTCTAATTGGGTACTGCTTGTTTTGGATTTTTCTATTGTTTTCTTCCTTCCACAGTGGCATCCTGACTGTAAAACCACGAGTAAATTACTATAAATCATGGACTCTAGCTGTGTCTGGCTGTAAAATAACCTAATTTCTTGAATTCACTTCAAGAGGCTTTCTTGGGTAATATTTCAGTACAGCTGGATTGCTTTATTGGCACAGCTCTAAATATAGATCAACCTTTAAATTGCTTGCTTCCAAAATTGGTTCAAAAAAGTATTCTGAGTTGTAAATTGAGTTAATACACAGGACAATGAATCCCAACCTTCCTGGAGGCACAGTACTGTTTTACCTAAGGGTGACATTTATTTCATCTTTGATGCCTGGCCAAATCCCCCATAGTTGCTGCATGAGGTGGGATGAAGCTGGAATCAAGAATTTCTCTGCTCCTGAGCCCTTTGCACAAGGGAAAGTACTAGATAACACAGGTTGCACTCTCCCACCTTGTTTATATACAATTCATTCAGCCAGGATCTGTTTTCCAGATGCATGTAGGAATGGGAAGAGACTAACTTCATACTTCATCCAATGCTTTCCTGATTATGACAAGAATGCAGGCCAGGTTTTTGAAGTGATTAGGACTAGCTAGAAGCTTCTGTTCTACATTGGAAACTGTACTTTCTGGAAATAAAAAAAAAAATTGAAATTTTATAGGCAATGTTTTTTACTTAGTCATGATATCTCTATCATGACAGAAATGACATCTCTTACTGCAGCACAGGGGTTTCCCTCTCACTGCCTAGGCTGATATGTTATGAAAGGTGTAGTTTGTCCTGCCAGTGGGAAAGAATGGGACAGCTTTACTGGAAACAACAAACTCTTTCTAACTATGAAGCTAGATGGCAATGGAAAATGGAAATCTAATGCTGTGATAACTGGAAGAAAAGATTTTGTGCCTTGTTTCAATGTGACTTTCTACCCTGACGTTTCCTAATCAAAAGCTTTGGAATATGCGTCCTGTACCGAGAGGAGGTACCTTGAAACAGAACCTGTAAAAAGTTGAGTACAGCTATTGATATATGTTTGAGTACAGAATAACAACAATTGGTGAAAAATACAGACAACTTGTTTGACCAGTATAACAATAAATAAAACTGCAGGAGAATTTATGTCTGTTAACAGATTCAGAGAATCACAGAATGGTTTGTGCTGAAAGGACCTTAAATGTTGTCCAGCTCCGCTCCCCCTGCCATGGTCAGGGACATCTTCCACTAGACCTGCTTGCTCAAAGGCCCATCCAACCTGGCCTTGAATGCTTCCAGAAACAGGGAGCTCGCAACTCCGCTGGGCAACCCCTTCAATCACCTCACAGTGCTCTCATAAAGTCTTTAATGGTATCCAGCCCAGACCTCTTTCAGTCTAAAAATGCCGCCTCTTATCCTGACCCTCGAAGACACTGCTAAAGAGTATCTCACCAATTCTTTCTGTAAGCCACTTCTGGGTACTGAAAGGCCACGTTAAGCTCTCCCCAGAACCTTCTCTTTTCCAGACTGAGCAGCCCCAGCTCTTTCAGTCTGACTGCATAGGAGAGGTGCCCAGTCCTCTGATCATCTTCGTGGCCTCCTCTAAACCCACTTTAACAAATTTGGCCTTGATTTTTGCTGAAGTCTTATCTTTGGTGATTACTAAGTGCTTTTTTCATGAAAGAAATGCAGGAATAGCAACTGTCTTTGGGATCATAAAACAGGATGAAAAGGAATAATGACACTTCCCAGTTTCCTGAAGGAAGTCTGAATTTAGCTTTATGTAGAACAAATCTACCTTGACAAGTTTTGCATAAACTTATCACTTAACTTTTCTCAGGTATTAAATGCTTCTGAAACTGATCTGAGTGTGAAATAGGGCATTTTAGTAACATTTCCATAATGTGGCGTGTAATAGCTCAGGAAGTATATTAGCAACTTGCCTCTTGTCCACTCTTTTATAAATAATGCATGTTTTGTATCAAAGCCAATATTTTAAATCTACAACAGACATGGAAGGCACAAACAAATGTTCATGTGGGAAAACAAAAATGCAGGATTAACTCTGTTGGTATGAACTATTTGAATCTTGAATATATTAAACCTTATTTATGAGCAACTGTTAACTTTGCAAGTAAAAGGTTAAAGCAAAAAATAAGCTGTGGTATGATGGCAAGTAGACTGAAAGATTTGTGATTAGAAAAAGTATGACTTTCTAGTACTTCTAGAAGCATGCCTGAAGAAATCAGTGAATATTATTGAGAGTTACCATATTGCTCAAAGGGCTGTTACAGAAACATGTCTTCTTCTTTTTTTTTTCTGAAATTCTTGGCCAAAACATCACCACTAGCCTTATTTGGTTATATTTCCCAATTTACAGATTTGCTTGTGAATTTTTCTACTCTTTCAAGTGAATTAGTTAATTGATGTTTGTGCCATGTTTTCAAGACAAAGCTACCTGCAATGAGCTACAGTAACCCATGACTGCTCCTTAAAATCTAATCTATAGATTTGAAATGAAAATTCTATTTTTCATAACTAATGAAAATTCTGTTTTTCATAACTAATCTGCAAATGAGCCTCACAACAGTAGGATTTTACACAGTGCAAATGTTGCCTCAGACTTCTGTAGGTGTCATTGCTGAATGTTCCTGCAAATCTAATATCAATTTGGCCTTTACCCTCATCTTAAAAAAAAAAGTCATATTGTCAAGTTATACTGGCAATAAAAAACATACGAAGTTTCCTACTCTTGTTCCTTCATCTATCAGCAAAGGTGGTTTTGCACTTAATACAGGAGGGTTTTGGCTGATGTGTGCAACCCAACAGACACAGATCGGGCTGAGTACCTTGACGTGCAGCTAAGCACAGCTGCTGTTGGAGCTGGAAGCACAGCACGGAATGTTCTGGTGTTACATGGCCTGGAGAGTGTGTTTAACCAGGTAGTGCTCATGGGGAGAAGAGAACCGCAGACCCCTTAGCTAGACCCTGCTCCTCTTCCCCTCCAAATATACAAATCCTTGGGCATTGCTGTTGATGATAATAAATAGCTCTTACTGTGGCCCTACTGTTATGCTCAGGAAGAGTAAAATTTCAAATTTGAGTGTCCTGTTTCAACGATACCTTCAAAGGCAGGAAATATGGGTAGATATTCATGTTACCGAAAACAGGCAAAGGCTTAAACAGACAATATCTCAGCTGCCCTTTGATCCCACTGAATGTGAAGCACCTTCCTCAGCATGTGTACTCACAAAGTTACTGAGATGTTATCACTCAATGTCCCACTCTGTATCATGGGTTATAGCACACATGCTGCTGTTTACACAGTTTACAGCAAGTTCTCAGCTCCATGTGTTTAAAAAGTGACTGATGTTTTACTGTGGTACCCACATCTGACTTGCCAAGGCTCCAGGCAGCAGCAGCAACCTGCTCCTGAGCTGGGAAGGTGCTCCTAGTGGCCTCCTCCAACATTAGATGATGGAATTACATGGTTTGCCTGCAAGTTCTGAGGGTGCTGTTAACTCTGGCAAATTTTCAGGACAGTGGAGCTGCACTTCTCTGAGGTCATGACCCTACACCCAAGCTGGGAATTAGTGTGGACAAAAATCTCACAACCTGCATCTGATGTCTTCAGTCTGTCACATCACCAGGAAACCCATGTGACTTGCCTTCAGAGGTCAGGTATCACTGCTGACACATCCCCTTCCTGTCCTGGATGTCAGATTTAAATCCTTATGAGATACCAGGATAGTTACATGCAGGAAGAGGTCTGGTCCCTGTCTGGATCCATGTAGGACAGCAGGGAGAATAGAGGTGTGATGAGCCTGCAGAGTGGGTCAGCAAAAACTGGTGCACTTGGAACCTCCTGCTTCTGCCCTGGGATCAGCAAATCACCAAAGGTAGACAAGAGATCTTGTCTTTTTTTTTTTTTTTTTTTTTTTTTTTTTCCTATGGGCTCTTGCAAACTGCCTTCAGCAAAGCTGGCAAATAATGTTTCATCTGTGGCATCCGGCATCTGGTCTCCACTGGGGATGTTGGCCTGTGTGGTCAGAAGCAGAATGCCACATCTCTCAAGAAGAGTTTTGGCCATTGAATCAGACCACTTGTGAGTCAACTCCTTTTAGATGATACCACAGACTAGAAAAATTTCTGTATGGAATTCTCCCTCAACATTCTTGTTCTAGAATTTCCTGCAAATAATATGGTGACCTTGGGTAGACAGAGCAGCTGGTTATAGACTTTGTGTGTCTTACTGCTGTGATTCTTTGTCTTCAGTCTTCTTGTTTCACATTCTGGCATCTGTGACACTCCTTAGCATTGACTGGTTCCTGTTTTTCATCTTGCTGACACCTTGGGCTGTTGAATGGAGCTGGAGAAAGTCCAGGCTTCACCCTGGTGCCTAATTCTTCAAATCAAATCCATCTTCGCAGGTTTGGTTTAGGCTTTTATTTTTGGTTAATGAAGATAGTGGTACTTATGTTGCTAACAATGATGTTTGCTATCCTCACAAAATTGGTTTTGCCTTTCTTCCACTCTTTTCCAAAGTCTTTCTTTTGTTTTCAGTCTTCTTTATACACATGCATTTTGCTGCATTTTTTAACTGGTTTTTTTTCTGTACTGTCTGATCTCTTGTTCTGTTTTCAACCTATGTCAAAGATTTTGTCCCTTATGTTTTGGTGAGTTGTCCTGGTCCCATATCCAGAAAAATTCTAATAAAGTCTTCAGCAGGCAGAGTCAGTGTAACAGTCTCAGTGTGTCTCCAGCAAGGGATTCTTGCTAAAATATCTTTATCAGGAAGAGGTTCCTGTGTCCCTGCTCCTCCAGTGATTGAGAGACTCCCCAGACACCTGCTCAGTTTTGTGGCCATCTCAGTTCAAATGGAAAAATGAACATGGCCATGTGTCTTGTGACATTTTCTTCAGCATGGACAAGTTCTTCTACACTTTTCCTATTTTCAGAGTCTTGCCATTGAAAAAACCCAACTTTATTTTTGAATGTGAACCTGAGTATTTTCTGCCCTGTCTTTATCTTGTTCACCCAGTGGTGAGTTCTTCCTTTTTCCTATAATCTGTCATAGGCTGAACCATCATTGCACAGCCTTCCTTCCTTCCTTCCTTCCTTCCTTCCTTCCTTCCTTCCTTCCTTCCTTCCTTCCTTCCTTCCTTCCTTCCTTCCTTCCTTCCTTCCTTCCTTCCTTCCTTCCTTCCTTCCTTCCTTCCTTCTTCCTTCCTTCCTTCCTTCCTTCCTCCTTCCTTCCTTCCTCCTTCCTCCTCCTTCCTTCCTCCTTCCTTCCTCCTTCCTTCTCCTTCCTTCCTTCCTTCCTTCCTTCCTTCCTTCCTTCCTTTCCTTCCTTCCTTCTTCCTTCCTTCCTTCCTTCCTTCCTTCCTTCCTTCCTTCCTTCCTTCCTTCCTTCTCTTCCTTCCTTCCTCCTTCCTCCTTCCTCCCACTCCTTCTCCCTTCCCCTCCTCCCTCTCCCTCTCCTTCCCCTCCTTCCTCCCTTCCTCCCTTCCTCCTTCCTTCCTTCCTTCCTTCCTTCCTTCCTTCCCTCCTCTTTAGAACTTCATCATTTTCAGTCTTTCTTCAATGCCATTTCTTCTCAGAAATCCCCCTGAGCCAGACTTTCTTTCAAAATATTTTGCTGAAGGTGTGCTTGCATTCTTCCTTGAATAAATTTCTCATTTATTCATATGTTTCTCAATTTTTCAGCTGTTACCATCTGTCATGGGCTGCTTATGTCCATCTTTCCCTTAGCTAGATAATGTCTTTTGTTCATATTTCCCATCTTACCTTTCTAACTAGTCCATCTCCATGACCTGCACTGATGAAGCTTTCTCTGTGCGGTTATGTTTCCTCTCCTTTCCTCTCTTCACAGACATTCCTCTGATATAACTCACTCAAGATTTTCTTAAGGCTGTTTCATAGGCTGTTGGCACTTGAGTCTTCTTTTATTTTCTATCATTCACATGAGGTCTTCTACATATTTTTAGTTATTTTTCACAAAACATCTGGCTTCCCTAAACTCTGCATGCTATAACCTGTTTAAGCTGTTGTAGCACTACTATCCACAGCATACTTGCCCAGTGAATATCCTGCATTTGAAGTAAAATGTTTGCATGATTTGCAAAGACTTTGACACTTGTAAGCTGTGATCCATTGTCTACCACTGCCATTATCAGAGTGCTATTTCTGTCAAATACCTTGACTATGACGTTGGTTATAGGCTCATCAGCTGTGTCATGTTTCTGGATAGAAGAAATCATAACTTGGAGACAGCGAGTACATTTTTTCCACATGCAGTCACAGACCAGACAGCCTCTCTGCAAACTGTGTGGCCAAAGTGGGGTCAGCCAGAGCAGGTACCCCTGGGGAACCCCCACACTGGGCTCCAGCTGGGGCTGGTGCCTCCTCCCATCACAGCTCCCTGAGCCCAGGTCGTGGCCAAGGGACACATCTGCACACCTCAGTACAAATACTTTTCCGAGAACAGTAGTGCACACAGCGTTGGATTCTGGTCTTGGATTCTTGGCTCTAACACTTTTCAAGTCACACTTGGTAGTAGCAAAATTTTATCCATTTGCTATTCATCTCCTTCTTGTAAATTTGTGGTGGTTTTTCCCCCCATAACTTCTATACTTGTATTTAGTATTGTTTTTTCTTGTCCTCATGGCCTGTCTGGCTATGGTGAGTGCTCTGCTCCTGACACCCAGGGTGTCCTTGCTGACATGTGAGACATCCACATTCACTGATGGATAAAGCACAGGGTCTACAGGACAGCCATGGCCTATGGGAGAGTAGATGGGTGTGGTATTCACATACTCTTTGAACAGAGAAAGACACAATTCTGTCTCCCAGGATTTTTCCTGGGGAAGGCAGTGAGGAAGCTCAGAGAGAGAAGAGAAAACAATTCTTATCTCTATTTGCTGCTCCTGTTGTTTGGCACATGTGGAATGTGTTATGGAGATGTTTACTGAAGAGTGATTTGTTAATTGGACACTGGTGATGGTTGTTTTATTGATTGACCAATTTGGTCAAAGCTGTGTTGTGGCCTACTTGAAAGGGTCACAGGCTTTCTTAGTATAGTTTCTTAGTATAGTTTTAGTGTTAGTATATAGTGTAATATAGTATTGCTCAATAAACCAATTTTTCAGCCTTCTGAATCATGGAGTCAGAGCATGTTAATCCCTGGCTGGAGGATGTCCTGCATCGATAGATGGGGTCAGACAGAACTCTGTAGGATACTCTGAGGGAAATAAATTACTTATTTATGCAACTGAATGGAGCCCCTATTACTAAACTCATGGTTTTCAACCCTTCCCACTTGCTGAAATGACTACAAGCATTTCTTTCCCAAAATCACTGCTCCCCACAGTCTGTATTGGTGGTCTATAGCAGCACACCTGGATTTTCTTCATAAAGTCTGGATGGTAACTGCAGATACCAGAATAACCTGCCTGAAGATTTTGCAGAAAATAATTTTAGTCTTGTAAATCCAGCAGCTGTGGGGAGCTGGGTACTGCTGATCTGAGCCTGTTTCTAGGCTGCAGGCAAGTCTTTATGCTTTTCTTCTGGCAAAACAATCTTCTTGCCTTGTGAAGCCTCTCCCTGAGCTTTCACTTTTGCTCTAGCTTCATATGCTGTGTATCAATCTGTGGTTTGCTAATTTAAACTGCTGTTTGTTTATCTCCTTTGTCCTTCAGAATTTGCTTTGGGTCTTTTCCCAGGGAGCAGAGCACACACGCCTCTTTGTAGAGGAAAAAAATTTAAACCCAGGTTTAAGTCAAGAGCTTTTTTTTGGTCTTGATTCTCTCCTTCATATTGCTACAGATGACACAGATCCTCTGAGGGCACTGAACCAAGAAGTAGTTAATTTGTGGTATGTGGCCCTAAAGTGTTGACTCTTCTATGCTTATATGTGTGTGTGTATAAATACCTTAAAGAAATATATTATATATAAAATATATATTTTTATCCCAAAGTCACTGTTTGTAGGCCTACATATATTTAGGGTATGTTGTGTCAAAACCTTCTCTCCCTACATCTGCATTGCAGGTCTATTCTCTCTCCTCTCTGTCTGCCATCCCTCAGGATGGGCCCTGAAGGACTCTCCTGCTCACCTCTCTCGCACTAAGGGATGGGTGGGAGATCACAGAATCTCACAATCACTTGTGTTGGAAGGCACCCAAGGCACCATCTGGGTCCTGCCACATGCAGGGACACCTTCCACTAGACCAGGCTGCTCAGAGCCCAGTCCAACCTGTTCTTGAACACTTCCAGGGGTGGGGCATCCACAGCTTCTCTGGGCAAGAGTTCCAGTGCCTCACCACCCTCACAGTAAAGAATTTCTTCCTATCTCTAATCTAAACCTACTCCCTCTCAGTTTGAATCCATTCCCCTTGTCACTACATACTTCCTTAAATTGTTGATGGCCAAATCTCAGCCTGACTTAGGACAGGCATGAAAAGCCCTCACTAGACTAAAACAAAAGCAAAACAGGAAAGTGTGGTGAGCTCTGATGGCCTTTGGTTCCTCATTTCTCTGTATGGCAGGTGTCTGTCCCAGCCCTGCCTGGGAATGAGGGATCCCACGGGATGTTACAGCAGTGTCTGCTGTCAAACACCTTTGCTGAGGAAATACAGTGCTGACGAGCTGACAAGAATGACTCAATAAGAATCTGTTTACATAAGCCTGAAGTTAAAGCTGGGCTTACAACGTAAATCAGCTGATTCAAAAGCTTTTAGCATATTTGTGTCAGAAGGGCTGCTGTAGCCAAAAAGAAAAAAAAAAGTTTGCCTGATCAGCTTCACCTTCTGTAAATAGAAGAGGTCACTAGTTGTATAATTAGAACTGAATGCAGCATGTAATAATAATAAATCTAAAGGAATAATACATATTTAGTCTAAATCTCTGCTTAGAGAGAAGTTTAAGTCACACTTCACAAGGTTTTCTTATCTGGAGTGAATGGCAACTGATGGATAGGACAGAGGGATTCCTTTACCACCAGCAGACACACATTCTTGTGTACAAAACGGGTGCTGCCCAGAGTTCCTGTAAATAAAGGAAGAGTTTCATGATATTTGTCACTGGAAAAACATAAGGCCCTCGAGTGTGATTTTCCCCTCTAGTGTCAGGAGAGTGAGAGTTATCCAACCCCACCTCCCTGTGCCACAGCCTCAGCTGTGACAGTGTTTTGAAGAGAAATGATGCCCAATTCATTCTCTCAGTAGCAGCAGCCATTTTGCTGCTCTGAGCTGTTTTAGTGAGTTACAATTTGAGGTCCAGCATATCCAGTCTCCTGCTGTGCTGCCCTTCTCTTGCCATGAAATACATGCTGAGCTGCTGAGGGTGAAACTCTGGTCTTCTGCATTCTTGCAGTTTTTAAAGTGGAAAGATGTGAACTGTCCTGGCTGAGATCTTGAGGTAATCTTCCACTACAGCTCCCTTCAGCAAACTGTACAGTTTTAACACCAAATAGCTGACAAAGTGGTGGTTAATAGGGCTGTAAATATGGTCTGTGTGTTGTAAAGGCAATATGATACCAGGAATTTGTGACCTTTTCTTATGAAGACCCTCAACGAAATATTATCTTATGGAAAAATATCAATGGCAACCATGGAGGCTGAGCAAAGCTGTTCCAGGGGGTCCCTGGGGTGCTGGCTCCCCAGGCTGGTGGCAGCTCCCCATGGCTCCCCAGGCTGGGGGCAGCTCCCCAGGTCCCCATGGCTCCCCAGGCTGGTGCCACCCTGGCCAGAAGAGAGGAGGCTGAGGAGAGGAGCTCAGCCTCTGCAGCAGCTCTGGTGAGAAGGAGTCACAAGGCCATACATTACTGCTGTGCTCAGAAGATGACAGCAGAGCCTGGAACATTTCAATTTCTCTTTATGTACACAGGGCATGAGCGTGAGCCACAGACAAAATGGTCTTTATAAGGCAACGATTCTGGGGTGTCCGGGGCAGCAGCAGGGATGATCTGTGCTCTGCTGCAGCACAGCCATGGGTGGCTGGGGGAGCCTGAGGCTCCCCAGCACCCATTTATCCCCTGGCTGAAATGGGGCTGGCTGCACTGGGAGCCTGTGCAGAGGCACTGGAGCAAGGTGGGGCTGTTTGAGTGCTGGGGGAGCCCAGGGTCCTGCAGATCAGCATCCTGGCAGCCACAGTGCAGAAGGAGACAAGACCGGATTGTGGCTGAGGGAGGGTGAGAGAAAAGTAGTTTGCAACCTAAATTCTTGGCAGCAGCAGAAGCTGAATGAAATGCTGTCAGTGTTGTTACAGTGGTGGTCTCTGAGCTGTGCAGATGCCAGGATCCCACTGCATTTGGAGCTAAATCCTTCCCACATGACTGGCTTGCTCTCTTCTGCCCTTAGCCTGTGCTGTGGCCGTTTATACAGAGGGAAAGTACAGGGCTCTGCTGGAACCATTTTTTGTGCCTGACAGGTTTGGATTGCTCTCAGCAACCAGAGGCTACAGTCTTTACTCAAAGCTATTTGGTATTAGTCACCCTCAAAGTTTGCTGTCCTTGTTGTGTGGCTATGGTTGCTCTGTATGCATCTGTGCTCTGGAGCTGCCCCCCTCCTCTTGCATGTCCTGAGAACTTTCTGGCATGCAGAGTCCAGAGCTACAGACTACCTGGGTTTTTTTTTTTCCAGAAGATAATGTGTGCTTTGAAAGGAAATCCACCTTAGACCAAAACAGACGTTTTTACTGAATTTCAGGCTGTCTTAGAAGTCTACAAAAGACAGAAGAATGTTACAGAGACAATTTAGTACACATTTAAGTCCAACAAACAATTCAAGATCTGGAAGCAGTGGGAACAATATATACAAGATTCACTTATTATGTTTCAGCTCTCTGAGGCAATGCAATGTATCTGCAGCTAAATCTGAAGTTTTGCAGCTAAATCTTCCTCATGTTGAGAGGCTGAATGCATCATAGCACTATTCTGCCAGGCATGTTTTGGATGATAAAAGCAGCATATGAAACCTGGGAAGTGCCACAGGAGTGCTTGACCTCAGACAGCACAGTTACACGGACAGAGAGGCGTTAGAGCTGGTGTCTGTACAGCCAGGGAAGGATTCTGTGTTTGGAGCCATCCCCATCACTCAGCAATAGCTGAGTCAGATGTGGCAAAGATGAAGTGGCTGGATGCATTCAGTGTGTGGCCTTCATGAGTGGCAAATGGTGGGAAAGATTCTCCATAGGATCACAGAATAAACTGAGCTGGAAGGGACCCCCAAGGGTTACCAAGCCCAGCTCCTGGCCCTGCACTTGACACCCTGTGCCTGAGAGCACTGTCCAAACACTTATTGAACTCTGCCAGGTTTGGTGTTGTGACCACTTCCCTGAGGAGCCTGTTCAGTGCCCAAACACCCTCTGGGGGAGGAATTTTTTTCTAATACCCAACCTAAACCTCCCCTGACACAGCTTCAGGCCATTCCCTCGGGTCCTGTCATGGGCCACCACAGAGAACAGATCAGTGCCTGCCCTTCCTTTTGCCCTCCCAAGGAAGTTGCAGATTGCAGTGAGCTCTCCCTTCAGTCTCCTCCTGGCTGAACAGCCCAAATGACCTCAGCCCCTCCTCATTTGGCTTCCTTTGGACACTCCCCAATAGCCTCATACTGTTATGTTGTGGTGCCCAAAATGCACACAATATTCAGGGTGAAGCCACACCAGAGCAGAGCAGATTTCTCATACCAGAGCAATCCCCTCTGTTGCCCTGCTGGTGATGCTGTGCCTGATGCACACAGGACACAGGTTCCAGAACTCGTTGGAGAAAACATAAAAGCCCATTAATACCACTGTCACTGTCATTTTCTGGCCTTGTCTGAACTCCCTGTGTAAGACTGGTTATTCACATTTCTTGCTGTAGATTACATGTTCTTTAATGAGATTCAAGTGTCTGTGTAGGGGAGTAAAGCACCCAAATTGGAAGCCTAACTGCTCTCCAGGTCAGAAAATTAAACTCCCCTCTTGAGAAACAGGTCAGATTCAGCAGTGTTAGATCGGTATAGGTTCCCAAAGGACTGAAAACATAAACCACTTGTCTTTTGTCACAGGAGTTTGTAAAGATTCTAGAATGGCTCAACAAAGTTCAGCTCCTGTGAGAGGGAGTCTGGGGTGTTTCATTACTGGGAGTAAATGATTCTGCATTTACTCAGCCTGGTTTTATGATTAACTTCAGCGGAGTTAGTCCTGATCTGCTCCTACACAGGTAACAGCAGAAGGAAGGATTTTTGCAACACTTGAGACTAACAAAATGCTCCTGAACAGATTAATACATGTGAGTTAATACTGAGCAGCTAAGAGTTTGTACATGTACACACAGCAATACCTCCTACCTCATTACATGGAAAAGTAAATATTATTCCCATTTTTCTGGTTAGAAGTGGGACACAGAGAGATTCAGTAACCTGCTGAAGGTGAAGGTGGCAATCGTTGGAAGAGCTTGAAATAAGATTTTATTTCTTGTGATTTCTGAGTTCACTGCACATAGAGACATGGAGAGTATGTCAGGACATGGATCTGCTCTGGTTAGGGGTGTGGATAACCACCCTCTAACAGCCCTAATTCAGGTGTGAACTCAGTTCTGTGTTTCTGTTGAATTACCCAGTAACGTTAATGTCATCTGGACAAGGACAGATTTCACCTGATCAGGGAAAAAAAGGAAGAAAAAAAAAAGAAAATAAAGCCTTTAGGGACAGAACTGCTCTTTCAAACCTCTTTTGAGCATACTTGAACTGGCAGAAGGATTTTGCACCACTTCAACACCTTTTGTCAGATAGCTGTGAGGCATTTCAGCTGGCATCAGGAGCCCTCCCAGAGGAAATGGCACCCCATGGAGTCACTGCTGGGTGTGACAGCCCTGGAAACCAAGGAGCAATCAAATGCCAAGCCCATCTGATGGTTCTTTCCATCTGTTTCTCTAGCAGCATGCAGCAGGAAACTTGCCACCATTTCAAGGGAAGCAAATTTGTGTGATCCTCTCTGTGTCTGAGTGTCCCTGCCATCACCTTCCTTCAGTCCTCTCCTGCTCTGAGCACACTCGATACAAGGATATATGGCTCAGTACAAAATTATTTCCCTGCATAACCCAGCATAAATAAATTACCAGGAAGAGGAGAGAACTGAATTTGAGTGGGCATGAGATCCTCCCTAGTGACTTCTGATGGTTGAATCAAACAGGAGAGCTTGGTGGAGAGCACAAAGCTGACAACCATGTGTACTATGAACTAAGATTTTATCTCTAAAAGACAGTCAGAAAAAAACCCAAAAATCCTCAACATAAAGGACTCATTAGTACACTACAAATGGAACCTGCTGGGGAAGAAATGAGGTAATGAACGTAATGAAGAGTGGATTTAAGGTCTACATTGTTTTTCTTTTTTTTTAATCAATATTTGATTTTTATGATGCTGTGATTATGTTTTTTTTTCCCAAGCTGCTCCACGGATCTTAGGTTTTAGATTGTCATATCCCACAAATTTTGAGATAGGAAGGTGCTTAAAGAGACCGACTATATGTACTTAATTATAAGTCAAATTAGCTAACCTATTTACTCAGGAAATTAAGTGTTAAGGAATGTCTTTACTGATGAAAATCACATATTGTCAGCTGACTATGTGTTCCTTCTCCAAGCATAAAGTATTGAATTTTTTTAAGGTAGAACAAAAACACTCAGAGTGTATTTTGAAGAGGAAAAAACTGAAGCTTGAGAGAGATATTTTAGGTTACTTCCTTCACTCAGCACACATGCTCCTATTTTAGTTTCTCCAGGAATAAAATGATACTGGGGACACCAATCCTTCTTTCATTCTTCAACTCCTAAGCAGAACAAAGTGGACAGACTAACCATGGATATGGCCCCAGTACCTAATTACAGTGTGCCAGCAGCAACACCTACAGCAGGAGTTTTCTGATGTTTGCATGTGGCAGAAGGAGAATCAGAGCAGCCTCTGCAATGACACAGCTTTTGTCTTGATCCAGGGCTCTGCAAATTCTCCATGGCTTTGAGGGTGTAGCTTTCCTTCTTCGTAGTTGCTGTCAGTCTTTGATGTCAGTTCAATATACAATATACAAGGTTCAGAGCTGCAAATGCTGCTGATATTTCAGTGGGGAGAGCTACTATGGATGGGGAGAAAGAGAGGGAGAAAGGAAGGAAGGAAGTAAGAAATTAGAGGAGTGGCAGAGGAAGGGTAGGAGGATAATAACTGGTTCACTGTTATTAGATTACAAAGACAAGTGCTTAGACAAGGAAATAATTTTATTGCTTGTGCCACTGTAATTATTTCTCCTCTGTGCATGTTTAGGATGGTGCTGATTTTATTGTCACAACCACAATTAAAGCAAATAACTCATGTTCTCACTGATAGGGCAGCATAAAATGAATTTAAAGAGAACAAACCTGCAATTGGACAGATCTATTATTTCCTGACTTCTAAGTGCCTGAATTTACCATCCAGGCATCAGCAGTTTTAAATAGCTTGAGTTTACTGAGTCAATGTGGCTTACAAAGCTCTTGGGATCAGAAGAAGGCAGAGAAGCCTCTCAAGTACCGTGCCAGGAGGCTTCACAGCCAAAGCAGTGACAGCTGGAGGTGGAAATTGGAGGCTGCTGTCAGGTTTAAAAAGATTGATGTGTTTGCAGAGCAGGACATCATGTCAGTGGCAGAAAAGAAGCAATTTTTTATCCCACAGCAAGGAGTCTGATACAGGAAGCAGCACCTGAACATCAGTTCTGCTTTGCCATAGGAGAAGCAGCCCAGCTCCCAGGCTGTCACTGGGATCCCTCTGACCACCTTCCACTGGTCCCACAGGTTTCAGCTGCTGCCTGGCTTCCAAAGATCAGCCAGGAGTGTGTTCCCTAGATGGAACTGGTTATTGAGCTGCTTAAGGCAGTGGACTGCACAGCCCCTGACTCCTGTGCTTTCAAGGACAGGAGCTGAGTGAGTTTCAGCTGTGCCCTTCCTGGCACCTCTCCTTGGAGGAGGCTGTGTGGACACGATCCCAGATGGATGAAGGGACATAACTTTTTCCTGAGTTCTGGATGTCTGTGAGGGAAGCAAACAGCACAGCCAAGCAGGCTGAGCAGCTGCTGGGGTGCCCCCAGCCCCTGTGCTGTGCTGTCCCAGGGGAGAGGCAGTGCCCGAGCTGGATTGCTGTGCAGTGATTGCACAGAGCAATGTGTCACAGGGGCTGGATTGCTGCCCAGGGCCGAGTGCCTCAAAGTATGATGAAGTGGCATCCATATTCCACCTCTTGTTTTTTTCCTGCCCACAGAACCTTTCTTACATGACTTGCCAAAAGGAGAAGACAGTTTCCTTTCCTGCACTTAAAAGGCATATGGGCTTCAGCGTGAGCAGAAGAAACTTAGCTAAAGCAGTGTTTTCTTATTCACCATGTCATTCCTGAAATTTGGTCTTGCAATGTGTTTGTAGGGACAGCACTGCTGTTCCATGAAGCATTAATGCATTCAAGTAGCTTTGAGGAGAAAGGCTGGGCCTTAAGGTCAAATGCATTCTGGAGTTTGGGCCAGCATTGAGGAAACCACCTAGGCCCTAGAGAGAAAGCAAACACATTGTGTAAATAAATGGGTGAGGCTTATCAGTGCAGAGAAATACCTGATGGGGGAATATAACAAGGACCAATAATATGACATGAAAGATAGTAGTATGTCTAATATTCACATCATAACATTATGACATGTTGTATTATGACATAAAAGCTAATAAAAATACATAAGAACAAATAGCAGAGTTAGGCTCTCATGAGTAGTATCCAGTGAAAGGACAAGAGGAAGAAGGCACAAATTGAAATACAAAAAACTCTGTTTAAATGTAATAAAGTACTCTTTACTGTTCAAAACCTGGCACAGGCTGCCAAGAGAGGTCTGTAGTCTTTCCTTGGAGGTGTTCAAACCCCAAAGAGACATTGTGATAGGAAACCAGTTCCTAGCAGGGGATTGGAATGGAAGACCTCTGTGATTCTGTGCCTCTGTGAAATCCACTTAGAAAGCAGGTGAATGTGGCAGCCTTAGCAGCACTGTCCCCAGTAGCAGCTAAATCATCACACTGAGAGTCTGGAAGCCACAGGCTGAATGCTGAAAGGATCAATGCACCCTGGAAATCCTGCATTAGTGATGTGATATAGTGCATTCATTAAATAGCTTGTGAAGAATTGTGCTAAACAACAGGTCAAAGATCTCTCCTGTCCCTGTACTGTGGCATTTGCTCACTAGTAAGTGACACACAAAAATAATAGGTCTGTGTAGTGATCAAAACATCGTAAGGCAGAAGCGGAAATCCATGCTTTGGCCACAGTCCTGGGCTTCAGTATCTGTACACACAGCTATGATTCCTCCTTAGCCTTTCATGAAATACAAGCAGTGCAAACAGCAGAAAATGCTTTTTTAACAAATACTGCTATGGAATATTGTGCTTAAAATATTACATGTGCACTGTCACAGTGACTTTTTGGGCACAGCTCAGTGGAAATTGTGCAGTATTTCAGTGCCTGCAGTTTGTGAGGCAGAATCATTAGTTAAGGAATCTTGAACTTTTGGCGTAATTTTTAATGATGTATTTCATTGATAGTAATTTTAGTGGAGCACGCATATATGAATAAAATCTGTATATCCTCTTTTTTCACACTGTTTTTTCAGGCTGAAAATCTTCTTTCTTGTAATTTTTTCAATGAAGTATAAATTCCTTTCTGTATCTTGTCTCACACTTGCATCATTCCTTAGGTACCAGAGCATCCTGTGAAATCTGATCCTGTTGGCTTTAATCTTTGGCTGGCCATTTATGTACTGAATGGACAGGCAGGGCAACTACAAACAAAGGCTGGGATCATGATGGGGAAGCGAGAAGAGGCAGAAATTTGTGGGTTTTTCCTCTTTTTTTAATCCACTTTTTTTCAAGACTTTTTACATTTAAAACCTTGACTTTTGTGTGGTTTAGTTCCTTGACACTGGAAGTAGCAAAGGGCTCACCTGCTAATTCTGGATGTTATACAACAGCATTAATAGTATGTTAATACTTGTTTATAACAGAAAACCTTTCATTGACAGCAAACACCTTTATGTTGAGCCACACAGCCACTGTTGTGAATATATTTACCTCAGTCTTTCCATTAGTCTTTGATGCTAATCTAGCATAATTGTCAGATATTAACCATAGTGTTAAAATAGATTACTGAGACAAAGTCCATTAAAATAATCAATGTTTGATCTTAGACAAAAGAAACTTCAGCTGCCAGCACTTGGAGGTGAGAGGCTGAGCTCCCTGAGCGCAGGGACAGTTGAATTGTATCATTAGCCTTTATGGGCTGTTCTTGTTTGCTCTGTGCTGCAAGGGCCCATTTTCGTTCTGGTATCTCTGCTGGTTTGGAGGAGCTCCAGCATCCCCATGAGCTCAGGGCCTTTGCAGGAGCTGGCACCTGTGGCTAAAGCACTGACCTGGGAGCTGGACAAGCAGAGGCAGATCTCCTTCTCTCACTCAGATTTCCTGTGTAGATTCTCTGTACAGCCCAGTCCAGCAAAGCAGTCAGGTGCCTGATGTGCAGCCCAGGTGGAGTTTGGCCCCCTGGCTGCAAGTGACAGCAAACCTGCTTTGTCCCACAGAATCTGCTCTTCTGGGACACCTGAAGGAGTTCTTACCTGTGAAATTTCCTAGGTGTCCTCTTTGCCTAGCCTATGCTGGGCACGTTGCTGCTATTTTATTTCCATCTTTGGTCTCATGAACTGCACATCCCTGCCCTTCAAAGGGTCTATTCTGATAGATCTGATTGTGCCTAACTCAGGCCATTCACAGACAGCAGCAAGGACAGGCACACACTTCAGAATGTATCCTGATGCAGGGCTGCTGGTGGTAGTAAAGCCAGTAGTGAAAACCAGTTGTGCTTTCTTTATATGAAAGCCAGCAGTGATTTCTTTATATGAAGTATCTTTTTCTACAGTCCTTAACCCTTCTCCCACAGGGTAGAAGACTACAAACATGAAGCATTATGGCAAAAGCTTTTGTTTGCATGACTTGGTCAGAATTAAAATCTTGCTTGTTTGAACTTCCAGCACCAGATATCCTCCCTAGCTTTGCTTCTTGAGTTGTACCATTACACCCGCCAGACAAATCACTCAGACCACTTTCCAGCTAGCTACTGTATTTTAGGCAGGAATTCTGATATTGGATGTAGCAGAGGTCCATATGCAGGAATCCCATGTCTGTGCAGACAATGCCTGCAGAGGAGGCCTCTGCTCCTGCAGCAATCTCCTCCAGGGACAGCTGGTTTTTCCAAATCCCTCCAAAGTGTCCTGGTGGCAGTCCTGATGGTACATCTGCACTGCAAACTGCTGAAACCTTTTCACCACAGATCTGTGTGGTAAGACTGCAAGCAATATCCCTGTCAGACAATTTCAGCAGTTACAGAGAGAGAAAGCCTGGAGGAGAATGTGCTATTTCAAATGCATGCCCATATATTTATTTTCTAATTTGCTAAGGTTTAAGATTATGCAGATATACAGCAGTGGTTTAGCCTGGAGTTAAGGCAGCAATGGAGTGTGTGCAAACATAAAAGGGTGTGTTGTTCTGGCTTCTTGTTTAGAACAGTTATTAAGGTTTGAGGGTTGGGCTTTTTTTCTGAAACACATGCAACAAGAAGAATAAAACCTGGCACAATGCTATATAGAGCTGATTTTAAATGGTCATTTGAGAGGCTAGTGCTGTCCCCTGACTGCTCTCACTGAATGCTTGAGCAGACAGCTGAGACCCCATGGCTCTCACCCATCACTGCTGCAAAGCCCTGCCAGCTGAATGGCCACTGGAGCTGAGGAGCCAAAAGATTGCTCTGAACTGCCATCACTGTGATAGGGAGGAGACACCTTGAAAATGAGACTAATGGTCTTCAACTGTGTCACCAATATTTGTATTTACATTCAGACACTGTAGAGTGACATCTATGTCCTTGCACATGGAAGTTCTCCTAGCTGGCAGATAATCCTGGAACAGACTGGACATTAAACAGCATCTTACACCAATGAGTAACCAATTAAATTATCATCCTAAGGGCTTAAAGTTGGTGGCCCAGCTCTCAGGCTTCGTCAATAATTTCAAAATCTGTGGGAGACGTAACTTCTGCACACTGAGTGCAGCAGAGCTGGGAGGTTGTGAACTCCACCCACTGGTGACCTACATTTGGGCTGTCTAGTCAGCCTCGTCCCAAGAGCTGCTTACCTCAAGCATCCACCAGCAAATTACTGAGCCTCCATCCAACACTCCTAACCACACACAAACCAGCTCATTTCAGGGGACTCTTGCCAAAATAAGCACATTCTCATTGGAATAGCTGTCTGAAGGCAAAGGCAGTTAAATATTTCTCTGGAAGATGTTTTTGTCTTGCTGGAAGGTAAAAGGTCCTCATTTCATGCTGGTGTACTTCCAAACTCCATCATTTTCATGCAGAAATCCTTGTTCTGGGATACACATTGAAAAGCTTGACCTTTGGGTCTCTTTTTTCCCTTACACAGAACCAGGAGCAGCAAAGGCATCTTTGAAGGATCACGACCATGGAAAACCAAGTTCAGCATGCCTGAATTAAAGGAAAACAAAGCCCAGTGCACTCCCTACTTCAGACTTTGGTGTATTATAATTGCCCCTTGCCTATGCTGGGCTTCATTCCCACCCAAAAGCTTTGTCCACACCTGAGGAGACACCAGGTTTGGAGTGAAGATGGCCAAAGCTGCTCCCTTGGTCCTGTCAGTGTAGGCAGGCTGGCATTGCTTATCTGGCTGCTAAATCCCTCACAGCTCCACATGGGATGTCTCACCAACATTTTGGAATTAACTAATGCGCAGATTTGCAAACTACTCATATGAAGCTGTGCCCCTGCTTGCAGTGTGTCTTTTCAGAGCCATGGCAGGCAACTGACTGCCCAAAGTCATGAGATTTGGGGGAGCAGAATGGGAATGGGCTCCACTCAGGGATGCTGGACACCCTGAGTGAGCAGTGGATGGATGGGGGGTGTGGGTATTGCAGCATCTGACATTTCTGTGCCTTCTGCTCTCCGTATAAAGGCTCAGTGAAGAATGACCAGGGTGTGCAGTTATTTTCAAGGGTAGGTGGAGGAGACAAGTGGATATCCTGGTGCCTGGTGGTCTCTGGAGAATGAGTAAAGGGAAATACAGTTCTGTGGAGGTGGTAAAATGTACTGGAGGCTGGGAGAGAGGGGCTGTAACCAGTACACAACTCTGGAGGACAGAGGTGTGGAGTCAACCTGTGATTATTTCAGGAGAACAAGAGAGCTGAAGGAGCTTTTTCATCCAAAACAGGAGAAAAATCTTTTCACCTGATGGCAGGTGAGAAGATTTTCAGTCTTTCTGTGCTTGGTTCCCGGTGAGATGCCAGCGTTCCTGTCCCTGGCTGCTCAGGAGGCAGCGAGGGAGTGGCTGCAGGCACAGGCACGTGGCTTCCTCCCAGCTTCAGCTCTGCCCAAGACAAGGAAACCCTCAAGGTGAGATAAGGCAGCTCTGATAGGGAGCTTGCGTGGTTTCAGATTTTCCTTTTCCTCCACAAGATAAACAAAAGAAAGGAAAAGGAAAGTCTTGAGAAAAAAAAATAAAATTATAGGGTTCAAGAATACCACCAAGAGCCACTATTTTCATTCTTTTGCCATTAAAGTTTTGCTTCTTTGAGAGAACACCAATTGTTTAACTGACCCCAAAAAGGAAATGGATTTTCAGTTCTTTTATAAAAACCCGTTGTGCTGACGTTTTCCATCCTGAACTAGAATCTAAACGACTGCAGTGAGAAAACTTAGTGTATTTTATTCATCAAAGAACTGCTTTGAGGGAGGCGTTGAGGGAGGCTGTAGTTTCATGTTACATTTTCTTTGTGATCAGTGCAGTGCTGGGTGTGTTTTGTTTTGAATTTTTTTTTGGAGATTTTTGAAGCCAGGGAGAAGATGGGCTCACTGCTCTGGTTTGCCAGGCACAGTCACTGCTGGCACAGCTGCCAGGGCAGCAGGGAGGGGACAGACAGACAGGCCTGTCAGGCTTTGCCAGAGAATAAAAGACAACATAAAACCATAACATGGCATGTTTTTCATAAGTGAAGCGCAGTCCTTTCTAGAATTAACTATGGTTAATTCTATTAACCGTATATATAACAATGAAGTATTTAACTCCTAACTGTGGTTAACAGTATTCATTGGCAGCCTACAAAAGCAGAGGTTGGAAGGAGAGGAGGAAGGAAGAGACCCAGGTTTGTTATCTGGCTGCATTGATGATCACTGCTTTGGGTTGGACTACTTGTTTTAGTAAATGCTTCCACAGGTTCAGCTCTAGAAAATAGAGCTGTTTGTCCCTTGAGATAACTGCTCATTGTCTTGGGATGCAGAAACTTCAGGGTCCCATGACATTTTGGGAACTGTCCTAAATTGGCCTTAAATCTGTATTTGTGCTCATAGGAGAGACTGGCCTGAAACAATGTTTCTTGATGTAGATGGACTTCACTTCTATCCAAAACAATCCAAGTCAGGTAGCTGAAATAATTTGTGCTGGTGACTGTTGATACAGTAAAAGTCCACGGATTAATGTTGCATGGCCACTGTTTGAATAGGCAGGAGAACAGGTTTCCTGCACGCATCAGTTCATTAAGGCACAAATTATAAAGGCAACTGAGCATGAATTACTGTAAGGCTGAATTCCTGTCATCTGAGTCACCCTAGAAGGAGGAATTCAAGGAGTCCTTGTGCAAACATTCACTTGGCCAGGGTCTGGAGGGCGGCCTGGCAGGGAGCAAGGCAGCTGGGACTGGCCAAGGGGTGAGGACACCCATCTTTGGGCACTGCACACTCAGAGACTGAAAAATCTGGAGCACCCAGGGCTGCTTTCAGAGTCCCCAGTGGAAATGATTTATCAATAGGAAACACCAAGATCAAAGACACAAGGGAGTGCAAGTCAGTGGTGATCAGCTGAATGTTCTGTGTTCAAACATATTGGTAAAAAAAGATTTAGAGACACAAACCTACAAAAAAATCACCATGATCATATTCTTGCCCTAAGAATTAAAAGAAATTATGAAGCATTCTATATATCTATATATCTATATATCTATATATCTATATATCTATATATCTATATATCTATATATCTATAGATATAGATATAGATATAGATATAGATATAGATATAGATATAGATATAGATATAGATATAGATATATCTGAGTTCTGATATAAATTTAGTTTGTTATTTTGCTTCCATTTTTAAATGCAAATTCTTGTAAGAGAAAAATGACTGGCCTACGTTTGCAGAGAAGGCAATTCCTCAATTAATAGCTGCATATTTGTCTTGCATGTTTCCCTTTGACATCTGAGGCCTGTAAATAACTGAAGAAGTTGATCTATCCTGACAAGAATGTTTGCAGAAAGTGTAATAGCACAAATCTACAGTAGAAATCTGATTCTCAGTGTAAAGGCTCAGGTAGAAGAATACTGAAATGGTGTGTGACCTGTTGGTCAATCAATATATTAATTCTCAGATTTGCAGTGCTATCAAAACTTTTTCATTACTTGCTGACTTGTAGAAATATTCAATTAGTAATTTTATATTAATTAATTGAGGAAATATGTATAATTATATATTAATATTTTTAAAACTTTAATCCTGATGAGCCTACTTTTTTATGGAAGATAATCAAACTGGAATTAGTCTAGGACAAAATAAAAAAAAAGGAGAGAGTAACAAATAGCAATCAAAATCTGAAACATTTCCAGCATTTCAAAGATATTTTACCCACCTAAAGCAGCTGAAAGGAATAGAGGAAGACACATGCAATGTTCCCACTGCATTTTGGTTATTTATTGGTATTTTAAAACTAATCGGAAATGACGAAGAAGAGGAATTTAAAAATCTGATCTGAGAAAATTAAGATTAATATACCATTGATAATGAGCTGTAACAGAACA
The DNA here is from genome assembly GCF_028769735.1 of Zonotrichia leucophrys gambelii. Taxonomy (NCBI): domain Eukaryota; kingdom Metazoa; phylum Chordata; class Aves; order Passeriformes; family Passerellidae; genus Zonotrichia; species Zonotrichia leucophrys. The sequence continues at coordinate 124,430,521 of NC_088171.1, read as the reverse complement.
TTGTATACACAACTATTAAAGAATTAGCATTTGCAGTCTCGTGCATTCTATAGGGAATCTGTGTGTGAGAATTTGTGTGTTTGGACACATACACACATCTATGCACAAGTGTTTGTGAAAAAGAGAATATGCACAAGTTGTGGAGGAAAAAGTTTTTAAAAGGCAAAACCCAGAAGTGCAAATTATGCAGAAAGGAGACTGTTTTGAGAACCAATAACTTCTGTTTCTATTTTGCTTGTTACAGTCAAGCTAATACACCTAGAACTAAAGGAAAGCAGCTGCTGGAGGAAAGCTGTGACCTCGAGTAGAAAACACGAGACAAACAGCTCATTCTCAGTCATGCAGGTCAACAAAACTCATTGCTCTCCTGTTTCTGTGAAATTTCTCCTTCACCTAATGTCCCAGGCACAGAGAAATCCAGGGCCACCTTCAGAGGTCTGGGGGTCTCAGGGATGGCAGGTGTTTGTTTGACTCATCCAAGCCCTGAAAAGCCATTTCCAACTTGTTTGGTTGGTTTGCCAGTAGATACTTGGCCAATACCTAAAACCAGTCCTCCACATCTGTGATGATTTGTTATAAATCCCTCTGATGGATGGGGTGTTTGGACCAAATTCCTTGCTGAAGCATCCTTTGAACCCCAAGAACTGGAAATCCTTGGTTCTGTGAAAATGGATTTTTTTATCAAATTCGGCTTTTTTGGGATTGAACTAAACAAAGACCAAACTTCAGATTTCACTCCCTATCACCCTGTGTACAAAGATGTGGATTCTTGGTGCAATTATACCTCAGTTCTGTTTTCAGCACCTAGTTGTACCCCTTTCAATTACCATGGGGGATGTGTTTTTCACCTGTGGAGAGAGAGCTTGGCCAGCCATTCCATCCAACACCAAAGGTGTTCCATGTAGAAAGCTTGCTTTGCTGACATTATAAATGTGATTAAGGACCATAGATGCAGAGGAGAAAGCTTTGTCCATCAGGATGAATCAGACTGTAGAGATGATTTTGAACCATTGGGTCCTGGCTGTCAATACCCACAGCGGTGCCCTCTGCCAGCTCTGGCTGCACAGATGTGCTGCTGTGCACAGCCCAGCTCTGCCCCTCCTGACCACAGCTTTGAGTTCAAGTCCTGCTGGCTGCACACTGAGATGGAGCAGCTGAAAGGCTGAATCCATCTTTTCATCTGGCTTTTAAGCTCATCCTTGGGAAAGGCTGAATGCATCTGCCTCTGGCTTTGCAGCGACTTGCATCCGGTGCTCATCCCCAGCCAGAGCTTTACCCAGCCCAGTTTGTGCTGACCTTCTTCTGTCAGGGGTTTTTTAAACACAGTTGGACAGACATGGCAGTCAGTTTGATGTCTGCAGTTTTAATAAAGCCAGGCACTCACACCAGTGCCTGAGCTGCAGGAGGACAGGCTGTGGTGTGAGACCTCACGTGGTTTTGAAATAGTTTCTTGTGGCATGTGTGATAGCACTGCAGAAACCAGCTCCCTCGGGCTTCTGAACCCAGTACTGCATGGGATTCCTGTAGGTAATGCATCCTCCTGTGCTCCCTGAGCCTCTGTGCCGCAGCCGTTGCATATTAATCTGAAATGCAGACAGAGCTGATGCACAGAGATTCTCCTGACCTGTTAGGGTTTTTCTGTTTTTGGATGTCTGTACACACATTAGTATGTGCTGACTGCTCTGTTTTGATCCTAATATGCTAACCAGGTGGATGTGGTGTCAGGCATATGGTAGGGTTTACCTTTGGCATCTGCTGGCAGAGCTCACTTCCTAAGGAAATGTCAGAGGGGGAGTTGCCATGGACATATTGTTCCCCTCAGACCCCGTGGCCTCTCCTCACTGGGAGTAATTTTCCTGCTACATCCTTGGCAGAAGGAAAAGCTAAAGCTCAGTAGAGTTGCAGTATTTTTACTCAAGATTTACTTATAAAAGTAACAAAAAATGTAAATAGAAGATTATTTAAGAGGGCTGAGTGTTTGGATTTTGAACATTTTTTTCATAGTGCTCTGATCATACTGTGAGTTAGGTCAGTGTAAAGTAAGGCATGAAATGCAGCATCCCATGCAGTGAGTACAAAGTGTGCCACTTTCTTTGCAGCCAATAGACAACAAAACCTGTCATGCTGTAAGACCTAGTCCATTTTATTACCAGAAACAGGACAGCAGCTATATTAAAAACAGCTGTGTCTTCAGGAAAAGCTCAAAACCCACTTCTCAGTGAACGTGGAATTTTTTCTCTCCAAACAGCCACCCTGAGTAAGGTGTATTCAAAGCCCAGGCTGTCCTCACATAGACACCAAAGACTGAGGAAAAGGGAGCTCCCTCACCCCACATAGCCATGGGCAGCTGCTGCTATCTCCCCATCTCCTGCTTCCAAGCCACAGTGCAGCATTCCTCCCTGCCTTCCTGCTCTGCAGGCCAGGCAGCAGACACCTCCCTGCTCCTTGGAGAAGCTTTTTCCTGGAGCAGTGGAAGAGGGCTGGGGCATCACTCCATTGCACAGCACCAGCAGAACACCAAGTAGCTGGGTTTGTTTTTCTTTAGAAAAAGGCCATACAATGAAAAAATGCAACAGTTAATGAATAAGTTCAGTGTGATTGCCCAGGGCTACCTCCCTGGCTGTGCCCAACTTCTGAATGCTTTTGCTCTTTATGGAGGTGAGGGATGAAAAGCAGGCTGAGGGAATTCTAGCTTGTGTTAGCTTACCCTTCCTTCAGCTTCAGAAGGCTTTGCTTTCTGCAGTTTCTTAATATTGTGCTTAGGTAAATTGAGTGTTTATAGAACTAGAGACAGCTTTGGTGTTACAGGGTGACCCTGATGACAAGTAAGATTTCTCATTTATCCATTTCTCAGCCTTTTCTTCTGCTAAAAACAACAAAACATAATTATTAGAAATGCTGGGAGAATCAGTGAGAAAGTCAGAAAGCAGTATAGAGGAAAGAGTTGGTTAGTGGTCACACCATGAAAGTGAAGCATGGAATGGAGGTCACACCATTAAATAGAAACAGAAGTTTTTGGTTCTCAAAACAGTCTTCTTCTGCCTAATTTGCATTTCTGGGTTTTGCCTTTTTTCTGTACCTTAAGTCCCTCTGTGCAACAGGAAACACTGAACAGCAAAGTCATCTTTCTTTTCATATTGCAGTCTTTGTACTTTGTAGTTCATTAAAAGGTGGTCATAAACAGGAATGACTTGGGGAAATTGAACTGGCCTAAGACCTTCCCTGCTTACCCAGTCCAGCTGGTTTGTTTTCCCAGAAAGCAGGATCTGGCATCTCCTGACCTGTCAGGAAGGTTTCCAGGCAGCTGAAGGTTTTCTGTTCCAACCTCAAAATCTGGCTAGTGACATCCAGTCTGGAAATGTTAAATATTTGATCACTTGGTATTGTCATGAGTTCCCATCTCAACTGATGGACATCATAATCTTGTTTTGGGGCTGGATCAGGTTCATTGACTGATGGAAGTGCTTGGACCCTGGCCATGTTATCCAGGGAGTTAAAAGAGGCATTGCCAAGAAAACAGGTGTTGCAATTCAGAACTGTGCTCTGTCCTTGGCTCTGTCACAGAAATTTTGGACAAGCTGCTAAAATCAGGCTTTTCCAAAGTGGCTACTGGTAGTGTTTCACTCTGCCAGGCTGCCTGCTTGAGAGCTGGCTGCTTCCTTCAGGAAAATATTGTGGACATCTCTGACTGCATCTCAGCTGTCAGCTGTGAAATGAGAAATTCACAGCAATTCTCTTAGAGGCAATGTGAAAAATGAATTAATTTGGGGTTGTGTCGTACTTGGATAATAGGATAACGCTTCTTCAGGACAGCCTTGGAACAGATTAATAATTCTTCATTCAGATGAGGGTCTCAGTAGTGTGTAGTAGGCAAAGGAAGAGAGACTTAAAACTGATCATGGACCAACTGTTCATGTACCTCACCTTCCCATTCCCAGCTGGGCAGCAATTCCAGCAAAATGGCATGTTCTTGTGTGACCAAAGAATAGACATAGTGTAAATGCAATATCTTATCTCTATCCTTTTAGTCCTATCTATTGTTTGTTAATATTTCACTTTGCAGCTTCTAATGTTCTTTTAGCCTCTCTTTTTTAATGACAACTAATATTAAAACCCTCCAGATTCACCTAAACAAAATTAATGTCTCATTTCATTGAGGAAATAGCAATGTAATCAGTACTAGTATCCTCAGGAAATAAAAGCACATGGAAATTAAATGAAAAAGGTAGGAAAATGCACCCTCTCTTCCAGGTAGATGTTACTTTATCTCCAACTCTTCTGCAAATGCATTAAATCTCCTTTTGCTTTGGTATTGCAATTGCCTTCTCCCACTCCCAAGGGATTCAGGCAGGCAGAGGAGGAGGAAGTGCAGTGGGCTGGTGCAGTTTACAGGCATTTTATAGCTGTCACTCATTAACCAAGAACCCGTCTCCACCGAGTGGAACAACTTTAATGTTCATTTTGCCCTTGACATTTTTCTTACACTGGCTTAAGGTGATGCCTACTTTGAATTTCATTGTAAGCTCACTCCTGATTCTTTTCTTTTTCCCCTTTTTTGAAGCAGGATGTCTAGTTATCCAGTAAGTGGCAGCAAATGGCTTAAAGATTACTGAACAGTAAATTGTCATCCAGTGAATCTTTGACCAGTGAACGAACAAAAGTCATGGATTTCTGTATGTGACTACAGAGGGAGCAAGAGGAAGGAGAGGTGTGCAGTTTCCATGCTTGTTAGCTCCCAAAAAGGTCTTGCCCTTAAATTTTGTGTCAGTAGAACCACTGCTGTTCACAAGATGTTTTAGCAAAAACTGTGCTGAATTCAGTGTAAAAGAGTTCAAGCTGCCTAAGCAAAAAGAAACTTTTTGGTGATGTCTAATTCAAGTGTCTCTTGTGGGTGGTGAAGAAGTATAAAACTGAAGGAAAAAAAAAGAAAACAAAAATAAAGGAAAAACAAAGGCAAATGGTATGTGAAAAAACCCACTTTATCGCAGGGTTTTTTTAATATTCAGGAAAGTAAGTAAATAAGAATTAAAGAAACAACATTTCAATGTCATCCTGCTTCTTTTCACTTTCTTTCTTTTTTTTTCTTTAAAAAAGAGAACAAAAACCTCCAAAATGGATTACAAATGAATATATTTATGAAATAAAAGGAAATGGAAACAAATATTTTACCACAAACTATAGCTAAATGACACCTAATATTCTAAAAAGGAAATATGAGAAAGGGCTGTCTAAGAAAGAAGCCACATCTGGTTAAAATTTTATGAAAAACCCAAACAATAGCATGTTGAACTAGCAATTAGAAACAGTATCCTAAGAGTTTTCTTCTACTTCTAGTAGAGGCTATTTTTTGAAGTGAGAAGACATCCTAGATTCATCTGTTTCTGAGATGAAAACTCCAGGGCAGTGGGCTGGCAGCAGTGCAGGCCATTGCCAACCCATTCAGAGGGGACTGGCAAATTCCATGGGTCCTTCTGGGCATTCCCAGGTCAGGAAGGGGTTCCTCAGTAATGAATGCTGGGCTGGAAAAAGCTCTTAGAGAGAACCACTGAGTGCCATTTGCCAAGAGTGAGGAACGAGCCCCCATGGTTTTCATCCTCTGGGCGGGCAGACACAGCTGTTTGTCTGCCTGACACCTGTAAGAGGTTGCTGAGCCTGTTTGTGATCCAGTGAGGCAGTGGGGCTGGCAGGGTGTTGTTGTGGCACCATCGTGCAGAAGATAATCAATCCAGCATTGTCGTTCCATTTATTGGCATGTACATGCCTGGGACAGACATATGGATGACAGAGATGGCTGTGAACTGCAAGTGACCCACAGCAACTAAAAAGGGAGTCATGCCATGAAGCTGGTTCTGTATGAAGTGTATTTCAAAGACATCCACTGAGATTACCCTTGAAATAGATGGCAGATAATGGATCCTGCTGAATCCATCAGGATCACTCGAAGCTGCTATGACTGGGTAAAGGATTGGAGCCATCTCCAGCAGGGCAGGTGTGGTGGTGTTCACAGTGTCCCAGGATGAGGGGAGAGACGAGAATCTTGACTCTGTGTTTCAGAAGGCTGATTTATTATTTTATGATGTATATTATATTAAAAGAAAATTATTTACTAAAACTATACTAAAAGAATAGAAGAAAGGATTTTATCAGAAGGCTAGCAAGGAATAGAAAAGAATGGAATGATAATAAAATCTTGTGACTGACAGAGAGTCCAGGACAGCTGGACTGTGATTGGCCATTAATTAAAAACAACCACATGGACCAATCAAAGATGTACCTGTTGCATTCCACAGCAGCAGATAATTATTGCTTTTCTTTTCCTCTGAGGCCTCTCAGCTTCTCAGGAGAAAAAATCCTAATGAAAGGATTTTTCATAAAATGTGTGCGTGACAGGCAGGCTTCACTGTATTCAACCACAAGTTAGTTCTCTGTGGGTCTAGATGGTAGAGTGTCTTCAATTTTGAGTGTTATTCAAGTGCACCTTGAAAAGAGGTCAGGTCCAGATGAGTTCTCCCTTCCCAGATATGATATCACAGTTTAGGATGACTGTAAAATTCTAGGGCTTGGATTTCTGCTCTACTGATGGGTAAAATTCAAGGGGTTAGTTTAAAGCTCTAGAAGAGAAATGACACCAAACGTTTTGTTTCTGTCATGATGAAGTCCCAGACTGCAAATCTGTGTGAAGATGTGAGAAGTAGCAAAGAAACTTCCATCTGGAAGGGATTACATTAGTGTCTCATCTAACCCCTTCTGCCATAGGCAACCCTGCCATGCTCACTCAGAAAGGTGTTTCCCAAAAGGCGGAGCCCAGGCAGTTGCATTGCCTTATTGCATTGTACAACGCTCTCCTATGTCAAGGATCCCACTCAGCCCAAAGCAGAGGCTTCCTCTGAGCTTCTGTTCTCTGAATCTCATTTTTAAAGCTGTCTCTTTGCATGATGGAGGTCTCTCTGCCATTTGGGTGTCCAGTTTCCCACTGGGCACTGCAGGTAGAGTGGGAGGTGAGGATCAGCACCATTTGCTGGGGACAAGAGCCTGCAGCGCACTGAGGCCATGAGGATGGAAAGGAGGGGCAGGAGAGCACAGTGGAGAAATAAATCAGGACACAATGAAAAGTAGTAAAAGAGAGATGAAGAGACAAAAAAGAAGATAAAGAGAGAAAACCTGGCAGGCTGTACAGGTGAAAAGAGTAATATTCGAGATCTCAGAGGATGCCTAGGCAAAACCTGCAGTTTGATGTTCACATTCCCCTTTGTGTCACAAATACACCTCAGGAGATGCATCCTGTGGTCATGGTTTTCTTTTCCATGGTCATTACACATCTTCACAGAGAAAAAAGACATCAGACTACATGACTGTAAGTACAGATAATACTAAAAAATGTCTCATGGTTGTTCTGTAGTTGACATCTGTGTATGGATTTTGCTCCATTGCTCTCAGATTCACGGATGCCAGGTCACAGTTTTCCATTTTAAAGTTTTACAAGCTTTTGGCAGTTGACTTCCCCCATCCCCACCCCCAGATATTGCTATCACTGTCACTACTGAGGTGCACAAAAGAAGCAAAGGTGGATTTTTGCTATGGAAAGTAGTTTTTTGTTTTTCAGAAAACGTCTGATGTGTTGTCTGTCATAGTCTCTACTGTTGGACAGCACTAGATAGTTCTGTTTTCAGTGTGATGGAGTCAGAAAGGGGCAGTGGTGCTGATGCTATAAGATGGACTCTGAGGGTCCTAGCTCAAGCTGTATGGCTTAGTTTAAATATTCTGGTTCTTTCACACCAGCCAGAGCATGCTGTGCTGTGCTCCCTGCATGGGCAGGCTGGTGTGTAATTAACCACACAGGATGATGCATGAGGGAAAAGACAACCAGTAAACAAGACAATCTATGAATAGCAGTGAAAACTACCATATAATTAATGGCCTTTTAATTACTTTTATTAAATCCTGGTTTGTAGGGGGATAGAACATAAGTAAATAAAGATAGTATAGAAAGTAATTTTACCCCCTAAAGAGTTGCAGCTGAGCCAATTATTAGAGATTGGGAGCAGGCCTGATTTTAACAGGCCACATCTGCAGCCAATCAGAAGAGTGTTATAAAATAGTGGATTGGTTGGCTAAGGAGGAACTGGAGTCAGTTACCTGCTGTGAGGACAAGGAAGAGGCAGTGCCTGGAGGAGCTGCCTACAAGAAGCATCAAGGAGGTGCAAAACTCTGGCAATATGGAACCCTTGCAATGTACTGGTAATAGAACTATTGCACTGTAATGACAGTGCTGGTTGCCAGTGCTCTTCAGTCTGAGAGGTAAACCATAGGGTGGCAAGAAGCTTGCCCAAGGTTCTGTACCAGGAAAGATGACACTTGATCACAGGGCTACTAACCTGTGGATGACGGTAGGTCACGGCTTTGTGGCCTCCAGCAGTGACAGGCTCCCTGGGGAGATGGCAAGCTGCTGAGGAACATCCACAAAGTAGCGTGGTAATCCTTGCTGAGATTTCCTGGAAGACAAGCAGGGTAAGTATGAAAAACTTGAGTATTTCACATCCCTGGCAGTGCTCAAGGGCAGGTTGGATGGGGCTCTGAGCAACCTGGTCTAGTGAAAGCTGTCCTTGCCCATGGCAGTGCGGCTGGAACTTGATGATCTTAAAACTATCTTCCAACCAAGGCATTCTGTGTTTCCATGACTATTTCCAAAATGTCCCCCTTGCCAGCTTGCTGAACAGGAAAATTCACAGTGCTTCCCACAGCTCCAGATAGTGGCAGGTGCTTTAGCTGAAGCTTTAGCCAGCTTCCCTGGGGAAATGGTGATCTCCCAGTGACTGCTGAACCTGTCCAGCTGCATTTCAAAGCAGGACTTGGAAGGGCACTGCTGACCTTATAGGCTTTCCATGAAGGTCAGCTGCTGTGTGAATAAGAGAGACACAAAGTCACCTCCTTCCCCAGGAGGATGGACATCACCAGCAGCTCTCCCACAGCAGCAGCAATGCTGGGGCTGTGGCTGGGTCAGGGAGACTAGCAGGTGTTTGGAGAGCTGTGAGGGAAGGTGTTGGTACCGTGGGAGTCTGCTGAGGATGAGAATTTGAGCTTTCAGGATGCAAATCCTCTGGAAAAGCAATTAATTTGCTGCTTACAAGAAACCTCCTGAAGTTCTCACAGAGTTTTCTTATCTGCAACAGAGGTTGAATTTTTGTCAGAAAAAAAGTAGTGAAGACACACAGATAAAAGGCTTGGGACTGGAGATTAGTGAGCTGCTCCTAGCCACAGCCCTGAGCAAGGCACTTAATTTTTCCATGTCTCAGTTACCTCATTTATAAAGCTGGAATGAACATTACTTTTATCACCAATTACCTTTGGTAGCTCCAAATCACATTTCTTAATCAGTGCCAGGCGTAGAGTATCTCACAAGCTTTTGACTACATCTTTTCATAAACTTGGTGTCACATTCTGACTTTTAGAAAATAATTTGCCTTTCTGTACAGGTATTTAAAACAATGATAATACTGTCATAATATTACATTCATTATATGTGATATAAGTTAGAATGTGAATATATCACATATAATATTGTGATAGAGATAAAGCTTTTAAGAAAGCAGCTCTTTACAAACTGTTGCCTGATGGAGGAAGAATAGTCGAGACCGTACTACCTAAGCCAAGTCTTCTTTCTTCAGAGGAAGACCCACTCCCTACTGAGATGCTGATAATGAGGTCCTCAGCCCCCAGTTGCCAGAGCCACCCCACTGAGTGTGCCCTCAGGGGAGAACAGATTTACCAAACAGCTGCTTGAAGCTCATTCAGCCTTCCAGGGGCATCACATGCAGCTCAGGAGATGAGTTCTCACAGCCACTACACCCAGCTTTTCCTTTTCCAGCCTGGTGCTGTTTGTGTGAGCTGTTCCTCTCAGAAAGGGTGAGTGTTGTGCAGTGCCAGTGTGGGGTAGGATACATCCAGTGCTTCCATCCAAGGCTCACTCTGTCCCTCACCCCTTCCCCCAGCAGTGAGTGCTGCTATTCAGCCTTACCCTGGATGGCTTTTTCATTTCATATTTGGGACACCATGAGTGGCTATCAGATTTCATCTCCTCCTTTATGGATAACACCCGAGGCAGTGACTTTATTATCACACAATGTGGCTTAGGAGAGAAAACTCTTCTACTTTTTTTCCCCAGCTTCTCTACCAGGCTCACTCACCAAATCCCTCTTCCATGAGGGAGCCCAATTCCTCTTGCCCTTGAGGGAGCAAATGTCAGAGCACTTCTATATTCTGGTGGCTCCTATTCCTTCCAGGGCTTTGCAGTTTACCTTGCAAAACCAGGGCCCTCCAAGACAAAGTTCAAAAATGACCAACAGGGTGTGAGGTCGGGGAGGAGAAATGTGCTTCCAAATGAGACCTTTGTGTTTCTGGATGGCCTCAGATTCAAGCAGTGACCTGTTATTTCCTGGTGAAGTCCTGTATCCAGATGGAACTGACAGTGAGCTATATCTAGTTAGCCAGGAGTTTTGTGATTCTTTAAAAATGTTGTAATGAATTATGTTTAATTATTTAAGGAATGTTTGAATGTTTTACTTTGCTAGTTTTGATTTAGATATGTGTTGGTTGAGTGTCAGTAGAAAACTCTAAGAAATTAGCTCATTGCACCTGCAGAAAGGAGTTCCATGGACACCTACCCCTTGGAGAACTTAATCAATAGATGAAGAACAAAATTTAATAAATAATTGTTTGATGTCATATAACTGGAGATAAATTAGGTGTTATAGAACAAGAAAGATACAATGAGGAAATTAAGTAGTTAAAGGTCTGTACGCTGCAGAAAACTTGATTAATACATTGCAGGTGCAGTGAGGGAGCCACTCAGTAGGCTTGTACACCCCAGAAAACTTAATCAATAGTAATTGTCTAAGCAGGACAGCAAATTTAACAAAGCACTGTTTAGCTGGATAAAACTTGAGTTATCCATTAAACAAAGATAGATGAGGTGTCCTGGTAGTAATTAAAAGAAGCAAAACACCTACACCATGATGCAATTAACAGGGGGAACTTTTGGGAGTGTCTATAAAAAAATCTTGGATGTTATAGGGTATATAAATGTCTGAAAATTGTTGTTTCTTTGAACATGTCTATGGTGAATAAATTCTCAATATGTTCCAAATTTTGACTCAAAATTTTTATTAGGAATGTCTTTCTAGCAGCTTTTTGCTGTTAGATTTAAAGCTCTTTGCTTCAGAACCTGTACACCTGTAGGAAAGGTCATGCCAAGAGCCAGGGAGGTCCATAGTTGCAAGGTGCACGGGTCACAGAAATCCCTTGGGGAGGCTGTGGGGGCCAGATGCTTTCACATCCCAGCAGGACCACCCTCTCCATTCACCTTCCAAACCCTGAGCAGCCCCTTGTGCCTGGCAGGAGTGCTCTGTAAAGCATCCCCTGAGCTTTCAGGTTTGGCAGCATTTCTGAAAGGGTTCTGCTCACCTTTCCCAGGAAAGCTCTGCCTCCCTGAGCAGCACAGAGCCCTTGAGGGCAGTGCTTTCCTGGAGCCAGCCTTCAGTCTCCTCTCACCAGCAGCTGTGCAGGGATCTGCCCCTCCAGACTTAGAATGCTGAAAGAACAAACTAAGGAGCTTCTTGGCTTTCAAAGAAAGAGATCCTCATGAATATTCCTGCTAACCTGAGGAAAAGTGATCGTGTATCTTTTGTCTGCCTCTAAACCTGTGCCAGGCTCTCCTCACCTACTCCCTTCTACCACCAAGCAGAGATTCAGGTGGAGAGCTCCATTTTGTGCAGAGAGACCAAAGATGGTCCTTATCCCTGGCTCCTGGGTAACCTTAGGACATGCAAACATGGATGGGATTTTGTGCTCATAGGATGAGGACTGAACTACTTTGCTAAGCTTCTCAATGCTCAAGGAGCACTAAGCCAAATATAACTTGCATGGTGAAATGTTATTTATGCGGAGGATTAACAGATTGCTCATATAAATGTGTTTATTTTGATTGCTTATTGGCCCTGAGGAGGGCAAAGGAGCAGCCCATGTGATTTTACATCTAATTGCAACATCTTTTCAAAGAAAACTTCATTAGCATGACTGGAGTTGGGCTGCAGATCTCCAGTTTCAGTTTTGAATCCACTTACAGTACATGACATTCTCCTTCTAGGCTTTTATTTGTTCTTTGCCTGTAATATGATTTCTGGGTTGGGTTTTGTTTCCTACTTTTCAGTAATGCTACTCTGAGAGTTTCCTACCTGTGTGTTCTGGGCTGAGCATTTTTGTCACTCTTTTGTTGATGGGAGAGGAAATAATTCATCATTGGAATCAGTTCAGGCTTTGCAGCACTGCACACACCACTAAGCATTACTGCTCTTGTTTCTGGAACCAGAGCCAGGCTACATCTGCCAAGAGCATCTGGCTTTCTGAAGCTGGCACAGGTAGTCCCCAGCTCTCTGCAAGAGCTTAATTTGCCTGTGTTTGGAGGTCAGTCTGCTTAATGTAAGCCTGATTTATCCAGGTTCTCACTCCACCTTGGATCTTCTCTGTGATGCTACAGTTTCTAAGGATTTCTCCCAGTTATCATTTGCCAAACAAGGCAGCTGGTCTGCAGCACACTGAGGTATCCTTTCCTGGGGCTCCATCCCTTTCCTTCTTACACATTTTCTGCTTTGCCAGGGCGTGATCCTCCTCAGCTTCACAGGTTTGATAAGCAACAAGAGCTTCTCATGGCAGTTACAGTGCTCATCCATGACATATGGGCAGCTGGTGAAGCACTGGGGATTTCCAGGTCCCTGTGATGTCAGAGGATGGAGGGCAGTGGGGACACTGAGAGCACAGGGCTGAAGGTAGCCTGTCACACAATGAGCTGGGAGCCCTGGCCAGGAGCTCCAGGTCTGTGCTCACCAGCCCTGTGCCAAGGCTGAGGGCCAAAGAGCTTCTGGGTTGTGTCTTTCCTCTTTACAGAATGCTGAATTGTAATCTGTCAGGACTGTGAACCAATTTACCAACTGTGGCCAACAACTTAGGTTTTGTTGTGTTTGAAAACAGACCATAATGGATTTCAATGTATTGAAATAGCTGCTTGTTTTGATAATGGTGTGGTAAATCTAAAACTCAGCTCTAACTGTGACCAGGCATCACCATCTCTGTCTGCTGCATCGCTCACCTTTCCCCCTTTCCTGCAGCTCAGTGTGGGTGCTGAAGCCCCCTGGGGACCTGCAGTGACACTCCAGCAGCTCCTTGTCCCTGGCTGAAGCCCACTTGGTAGGGCTGTGTGTGCCAGGCCCTGCTGTCTTTGAGGGCAGGAGGTGCTGGGAGCCCTGAGGACCTTCAGCAGCCCCCAGGTACCAAATCCTCTCTGACAGCACAGGAGGCCTGGCAGCAGCACAGCAGCCAGTCATGACAGGCTGGGTAGGAAGGGGATTTATGAGCTGGACCTGAGGGAGAGAGCTTTGAGCCTCTGGCCTGTGGTACCCCAAATGGTGGAACAAAAGGTGCAGAAAGTGTCATGGTCAGGCCTCCTCAGGGAATGAATAGCTGAGGAGTTCTGCAGGTGAGCCTCTTTGGGTGTTGAGGTGTTCTTTGTTCTCAGGAATGCTGTACAGCTCCCTGTGAGAAACCCTCCCACCTCTGAATTTCACAGGGTTTTAAATTCATGGGTCAGATGACAATCAAAGACCAGATGCTTGTTTGTGCTCTCCCACTCCCCCCTGCCTTAGCAGATGAGATGAGCCAGCGTGGGAGGCTGTATCTGCTATCCAAGCCATTTTTTGTTCCTTCTTTTTGAGGTTTGTTCAAATGAAGGAGCCGGTTGATATTTCATTTGCAGGTCTCCCCTCCCAGGCGAATGGAACTAAATACAGGAGCTGAATACAAGAGCTTTCTCTCGTGCCCAGCATGCTGTCCTTCCAGCTGAGTTGCCAGGCTCCCTGGGGCTGTGCTCTGCATGGAGCTGACAGCAAGGGCCAGCAATCTGTCAGCTGAGCTCTGCTGTGCCCTGCACACGACCTCCCCAGCACAGGCTGCTCCTCACTGGCCTGCTCAGAACACATTCTCTCACAGTCTATGCTAATTCTCTAATTATCTCATTTGTCCATGCCATCTTCAGACCTGGACACAAGTAACTATGTTCAAGAGGGGTCAGTTAAATTTTAGATGACAGGTAGCTTCACTGATACCATGGAATGGCTGCACACAACAGGCTTGTGTGTCCATCTGTGCAGGGATAAATCTACTGACTGGAGCATGGTGATGGTGCTCCCGATTTCCTGTGAGATCCAGCTGTGTGACTTCAAGGCTGTGCTGCAGATGTGCATAAAACACCATCTGGATATAAGGGGGCATCCAGCTATATGGAATGGGGAGTGATATCAGTAGATGCAAAAGCTAGAGACAATGATCTCCTGGGTATTGCTGGCTGTTGAATTTACTGGATCACAGCCTTGGGATCCAAATCTTCTAAAATTGCATTTTTTACTGGTTCTTGAGCATATCTGACAAATTCACAACAGCAATTTATCAACTACTCTGCTGCTAATAAACCTCAGGGTATAAATAAATAAATCAAGGTGTAAACCACAATGCAGTTTTATTCCCGAGGTCTTATCTTCTATAGGAATTTCTGGTGTAGGTGTAATAAAACTTATCAGTGTAAGTGTATTAGGCAATAGCCCTGGCATAGTTAATGCAGCTGATAACAGCAAAAAGGCACAAGAACGTGTGGATCTTGCTATAAGAGTTGAAGTCACCCATCAGATATTAATTTTTCAAGATGCAAACCACATCTGTAGAATGAGTGCCTGCCCACCTTTCTGAGGAGATCAGGCTTTGGCTTGCACACCACTTGGAGCAAGAATTGTGCCTCGTCTCAGACCCCACAAGAGCAGAGCCCATCAGTGCTGCGGTTAGAGGAGCCTTCAGGCTGACTAGTCACACCACAACTTGGGTTTCTTCCATGTGAGCACTTAATTAGATTGAACTCTGCTAATTTAAGATAACAAGATAAGGTTAGCCCCAGTTAAGTGTTTGTGGCTATTTTATCTGCTATCAGCAGCAGGCTCAGTCTTTTACTCTATGGTATGTTTGACTTGCAATTCCCCACGAGGTGTTATCAGCCCTCACCTGGGTGAGAAGGAAGCAGGAGCTGCAGGGAGCAGGCAGCCCTGGAGAGTCATGGAGAGCTCCACAGGCCT
Source organism: Zonotrichia leucophrys gambelii (assembly GCF_028769735.1). Lineage (NCBI taxonomy): Eukaryota > Metazoa > Chordata > Aves > Passeriformes > Passerellidae > Zonotrichia > Zonotrichia leucophrys. The sequence continues at coordinate 124,415,354 of NC_088171.1, read as the reverse complement.
TCAGGGCTGCCAGTGCCCCTTCTCTAAAGCTGGGTGGGGGCTCCTCACCGGTAAATAGTGCTCACAACACTCACACACACGTGTATCTAGCTAGAACCAGCTCTGCAGTCTCCCAGGCTCTAGAAAACGTAAAGACCTCTTGAGCTTATTTATTTTTTAAAAGCCTTTTGATACCATGTTTGATACCATGTTGATACGACATTTCACACTCTGTGAAGACAAAGACAAAAAGATTCGTTGATTCAGCGGAACCCGAGATTTCCATCTTATCAGCTACTTTCAAGATAACTGTTAAAAAAGGATAAAGAGGGTGGTGATGTAAAATCATAGGCTGGAGAGACCAGAGCTGAGTATTTCCTGAAGTACAGGGATTTCCAAGGCAGGAGCAGAGGTGCGTGCCGGTGTCCCAGGGTGAGAAGCCTGTGGCTCTGACCCACATGGGAGCTCACTGCTGGTTCCCAGGCAGCTGCTCTGCCAAGCCAGGGAATGGCTGATCCCAGAGTAGCTGCTGCTTATGTCTGAGCCATCCTGGAAACAGCCACCAAGGTTTGCTCCAGAACTGGAGACTGGAGCTGCTCCCAGGTGAGCAGCATCTCCTGGTTAGTGCTGTGCCACTGGGACCCCACATCTGCTCCTCTGTGCTGGTGTTGATGATCCAACACTCAGGAAATCAGGACAAACTCTAAGTGCTCTCTCTGACTGCTGCTTGTGATCCCATTGCATCCTCCTGGAGCTGCACTAGGAACAGCAGCGTTTCCCTGAGCTCCATTTGCATTTTATAAGAGCTGACTTCAACCTGCTCCATGGTTTGGAAGGCAGAAGGGAGAATAAGGGTACAGGGCTCAGGTAACACTGCTCCTCTGTCTAGAGCAATGAAGATGGAATGAATCAGCATAGATGAGAGAAAAGCTATTTTTGCTTCTTTGCTCTTATTATATTTATTCTCATTAGTATTATTCTCAGTAATATTAAAACAAATTAATAGTATAATTATCATATAACACTAGCATATAGAATAACTATTATATTTGTTGATTATGTTATTATATAATAATATATAATAATAATTAGTATAGTTATTAACAGTATTATGCAGAAGAACTATATGCCTGAAAAACTTCCTCTCCTGAGAATGGTGACTTCACATCCAGGTAGAGTGAGAAATGCTGAAGGGCATGCAGGGAAAATGTCCTCCCTTCTGTTGTGTGCTATCTCACAGTAATAATTTGAGGCTTCAAATATGGACCCTAGTCTCCCTCAGTCATGTACAAAACAAACACTAAAAAGAAACTCTCACCCTAGAAGTGTCTATAACCTGTGTGTAAGGCATCTGTCCTGCAGAGACAGAATGTTGTTTTGGAGAGCTACCACTATGCCTTGATTTTAAGTACCATATTCAGCTGAGTACTTGCACATTATTTTATTACAGTTCTGGAATTTGTTCAAGTTAGCTTTTCCAGCTTCTCCTCATCCTGTGATTCATGCAAGTGTCCCAGCTCATTTAGAAATCAGTTCTATCTGAGGTCAGCCTATCTACAAAATTAGCTACTTGGCAGATGTTGGCACCTCAGCTATTGTGAATGACCCACTGCAGACTACTGATAACACATGGAACCTCCAAGATCATTTTGTTATGCTGAAGCTCACTACTTATTCTTCTTTGTTCTGCCTTTCTGAGGTTAGAATCTGTAAAAATACATGAATACTGTAATGATTATTTTTCTCATCTCTGTAGTTTCTTGAAGCTCTCATCTTCATAGTTTTTTTTCAGATGTGGCTGACAGAGGTCTTGACTCACAAGCCATCCACTTCTCCCCGGCTGGGGTCCATGATCTTCAAGTGTGCCTCTCCCCTCCCCTTTAAACATAGACATTGAACTCTCTTCTACATGTTTTCAAAAGGTTTGGATTTTAACCATCAGCAGATGCAGTGATCAGTGATGATTCAGCATCCACATTTTGAGACTAACTTCAGTAAATGGCAGTAGCATGGGACAGATGATGTGTATAATGTATTGTCACTATCACATTTACCTAGCAGTAATCAGATATCTGTAATTCTGTGTTCATTAGTTCATTGGGAAATGGAGCTGTGCTGCCAGATAGCATTCACTTTTTTGGGTATAGAACAGTTTAACATTTAGGTCCATGTTTGGCATGGGGATATTGTAGCTCAGGGGAAAAAGTTGATGCTGTAAACTGGTGGTGCTGACTGAAATGAATGCTCCCCCTGCTCCTCTCTTTGTTTGCACTGAATGGCTCCACCACAGGAGCAGCAGCCAGGGAGCATCGAGAAACAGCCACAACCTTTCTGTGTGTGCAGCAAAATGCTACGCTGAGAATAAATATTTGTCATACCCTACAGGTCCTACAAAGCTGCAGATGAAAAACAAAAAAGGAATCTAGTTTCAGGCAACAAAGAAATCAGTGATACAGCTGGGTTTTCCCTGTATTTATGTACCACAACCCCATGTAATTTTTGTGACAGTCTCCAGCATGTTCCCCTGAAACATGAAAATAGGGGTCAACAATATTAAATATTAACATAGGACCTGGGTACTAATGTCTGACCTTATCATTAGTCTAAAATTGGATATTTAATAAACATCAGGAGACAGGGAAATCTCTTCTAATAGCATTTTGAATCTTTAAAGTGCAGTTTCCCTTGCTCCATTTTCTGCTATGAGCTCTCACCACAGCCTGTGCAAGTATTTGTCTAAAGCATGAACTTCATGCCAATTCTCTTTAATATTTTAAAAACTGCTGGTAGCACATTTTTTAGTACATTAGGTCTTTTTAGGTCCCCCTTGCTCTCTCCTCTCCTCCCCATGAAGAGACAGTTCCTGGCACATTTAATTTACTAATACAGTTGCAAACAGCATTCCCAGCCTAGGATGTCATTGAAATTTAACTTTTGTCCCTGAGCTGGGCCTGTGTTAGCTTCTGTGTAAGTCATAGGTTTGTCTCCATCACATGGACAGAAGATGAGCTTGGACTCAATGCCAGCTTGGGACTATTGCAGAATACAGCATGATGTTTTCTGTCTTCTCCTTCCTCTGAAATATTCCCTGTGTGTTCCCTTTCTGACAGCTTTCTGCATGTTTCACTACCAGGTTAATGCTGAAGCAGAAGAAGCCAGATGTGGTGGGATGTTTCTGGAGAAGGCTTGGTGTGGCAGGCAGTGATGGCACCATTTTCCTGCAAACCTGCCTGAGCACCAGGGGCTCAGCACGCAGCACAATCTGACACGTGTGACCCCTGCTGTGTGGAAATGTGGAGGTGCCAGCTGCTACTCACAAACCTGGGGGGGTGGGTCAGCTCTTGGGGCTACTGTAATGGGTTATGCACCAAATGGACACACCTGAGAGCCAGGACCATCCAGAGGGACCTGAATGAGCTTGAGGAGAGGGCCCATGTGAAACTGGTAAAAGAAAACCAGGCAAGTACAAGGCTGAATCTGGGTCAGGGCAGCCCCTGGTGTCAGTACAGGCTGGGGGATGAGCAGATTGAGGGCAGCCCTGCTGAGGAGAATGTGCTGGTGGATGAGGAGCTGGATGTGAGCCATGTGTGTGCACTCACAGCCCAGAGTGCCAGCCGTGTCCTGGGCTGCATCCACAGAACCCTGGCCAGCAGCTCAAGGGAGGAGGTTCTGCCCCTCTTCTGCAGTCTCGTGGGACCCACCTCTGGAGCTGCATCCAGCTGTGGGGTCATCTGCACAAAAACCCCACGGGCTTGTTGGAGCCAGTCTAGATCTAGAGGAGGGTCCCAAAATGCCTGGAAGGCTTGAACACCTTCCCAATGAGGAAAGGCAAGAGAGTTGAGGTTGTTCAGCTTGGACAAGACAGAACTCCAGGGAGAACTCATTGCAGCCTTTCAGTACTTAAAGTAAGCTTATAATGAAGGTGGGGACAGACTTTTAGCATGGCCTGTTGTGACAGAACAAGAGTAATGATTTTAAAATAAAAGGTGGTAGATTTAGACCAAATATAAGGGAGAATTTTTTTCTTTGTAATGCAGGTGGTGAGGCACTGGAACAGGTTGCCCGGAGAAGTTGTGGGTGACCCATCCCTGGAAATATTCAAGGCCAGGCTGGATGGGGCTCTGAGCAACCTGGTCTGGTTGAAGATTTCCCTGAATATTGTAGAAGAGGTTGAACTACATGACCATTAAAGCTCACTTCCAACCCAAAATGTTCTGTGATTCCATGAAATGACAAATGTCATTGCATGATTAATGCCTGTGACCTTCTCATGAGACTGCTTGTGTGGAATAGCTTGTTGAAACTATGTTTTGATAACTTCTCTCCTGTACAAAACTGTGGACTTCATTGGTAAAATCTGGTACCTTCTATCAAAGCCTAGTTAGTCCTGTAGTGGATTTAATAATATAAATGCAGCTTGCCTAAAAAATGCATGAATTTTAATTTCCTTCTCTTACTGGCTGGCCTTGCCAGCATGGTGAACAATGTGGTAGAAGGAGCACTGGCTAATTGTCTTATTCTAAGAGAACCTGTTCACCTTCTCTTATCTCCTCTTAGATGAGGAAAGTTTTTGGTAAAGACTGTACTGAGTTCTTGATACAAAATAACTGCTTAGCTAAAAGATGACAGTGGACACTGAAAAGCAAGAGCTCAGTGCCAGATGAAAGCCTTGAGGTGAGGATGTGTGTGTGACTCATGGCAATAAATCCAGCCCAGTGTTCAGTGTGGGCTCAGCCATAAGCAGTCTCCCCTTCAGGTTCCCCAGCCCTGTTTGTAGCCTTGCGTCACTGGGGTCGTCAGCCCAGCCCGTCTGTCTTGGCCAGTCCCTTTACTGCTTCTCCCAAAAATCCCAGCCCCTGCAGTGGGGATCCTGCAGATCCCTGCCCCACCTCCTTTCCTGAGGGCTCTGGCTGGCTCCAGGGGCAAACACAAAGCAGGAGCACAGGGAAAGGGAGCTGCTGAGCTCGGGATGCTCATCCCTGAGGCAGAGCAGTGCACTTGCATGTGTGTCAGCATTTGTGCTGACGCTGCTGGCGCAGAGCCCTGGCTGCCAGCACGGTGACCCTGCACACGTGCAAAGGCCATGGGGAGGAGGCCCCGGAGAACACTGAAATAAACACCAGCACAGAAGGATTATTGCAGCAAAAAAAATCTTTGTGGCTGATTTTAGCAGTGGAAGACCACAACAGCAGTCTAGTTACATCCAGGAAGGAAGCGTGTCACATGCAGAGATCTTTGTGCACAGACAAGCAGTTCACAGTGGGTAATGCATAATATAAATAGCTCCTTAAAGTCTAGGCTGGTGCAAGTTCACCTGGCCATCTATCCTAAAAATGCTTAGTTCTAAAAATACCACATGCAGTTGCTGTAGGATAAACTGAACTTTAAGCTTTCATTATATTCCTGTAAATGAGCATTAAATCAGTGAGATGAGCACCAGTCCACTAAAAGAAAGGAAAGAAACTCCCTTCTATGCTCCTAAGGCTGACCAAGGCAAGGCTGGAGACACATTCACACACAGAGCTCTACATAAACTGTGGAGTTTGAGTAAGGAAATGAGATCAGTAGCAGTTGTTAGCTATGAGTCATCCCCTCACAGTTTTTTGGAGCATGGGAGTGAGCAGCATGTTCCAAGCAATATGCTTACTGGAGTAAAAAATGCAGTCACCACAGCCTATTTACATCAAACAATATTATTGTGGCTGTGGCCTCCAGGGAAGAACTGAGCTGAAACTATAATGCAACTTTTGATAGCAAATAGTAAATAGAAAGATTGAGAGAAAAGCTAATTCACTGAATGTAGTTTATTTAAATATTTATAGAAAAAATTTTCCCCACTATGCATTCTACTGAAGGCAAAATGTGGCTCTCCCCTGTTTAAATTATGAGGTAAGTAATAGTTAATTTAAACTAAAAAGGGTGATTATTAGATCCTGTAGGGTTGTATTGCAATATCTAATTTCTAGATGGCTGTTTTCTTTCTTCTGCCTACGGAATGCAGAGCTAAGCACCCCAGCTTCCTTTGTGGTGTGCCAGGGAAGAAGGAGAGGGATGCAGAAAGAAGAAGAAAGTGCATACTTATTTGCTGGGCTTTTCTGTCAGCTGCAATTTATTGTGAACCTGCAGCTTCTTTGTTCCTACACATCACACAGGGAAAACTTCTCTTCTAGTCTAAATTTAATCTATTTCAAGCAGTCTTTTGCCTTGCCAACATTAGTGTTTTAGTTAAGGGATGTGCTTTTGAAACAGATTGTCCAGTTGTCCCACCTACAGCATCTGGCGTTGCATGCTTGGAGCCTGTGAGCTAGATCCCTTTCAGATTGCATTAAGCCCTGAGATTCTCCAGGAGCACATCTGAGGTGTGTGAAACACAAGTGCTTGTTCAGTCCACTGGAGCAGATGAGCTGGTCTTAAGTAACCCTCCTAAAAGGCACCTAATGTAGAAGCCAGGCTTTCAGCATGAGCTGCTTCACTCTGCTGTTCCTTCCTATGATGCTGCATTACTTGTGGTGCAGGCAGAGCCCTTCTCTCAGGTCACTGCAGGTTGCTTGCACTGAAATGTTTTTCTGCTTCCCATTTACCACTGGCCTACAGCTAGTTCTCACCTTCACCAGCATTCAGTTGCCTCTCTGGAAATGATATGAAAAAAAAATCTCTCTATAAAGTGCAAATCCAATATTAGCAGGCAGCTGACACATAGTGAAAACAAGTCATATGGTTATGGAAATAAAAGTGAGGACCAGCACTTCATTGATTTGTAAGGAAAACATCCTTAAAAGTTCAATATGTGTCTGCTTCACATCTCCTTAGGGGCATAATCACTCATAACTCAAACTCTCCTGAAAGCCTGGTAACACAGCTGCACATGAGAGAGCAGATTTCTGGCAAATCCCAACTACCCTGCCTCAGTCCAGGCAGGCATTTCTCAGATACCCAGATATGATTGTCCACACCATGATTAGCACTGTTAATGTGCTCCCTAGCTCAGGGGATCAGGGTGTGCAGGGGATTTGTGTCTCAGGGCACTCCTATTGCCAGTCTGGCAGAGTTCCCTCTGTGTCGGAGCTGTCATTTGCTGTGTGAGGAATCACACTGAGTGAGATGGGGAGGGAGAGCCTTTGCTGGGAGCCCACCCTGAGGGTGTGCAGGGCGTGCTCAGAGCACAGGGTGTCCCTGGTGCAGGTGCCACAGTGCAGAACCTGATTGCTCAGACTTGGGCACTTCGGTGTTGGGCTGAGCTCTCTGCACTGCCAAGGCAGAGCTGCACCACAATGTGCCCTGAGGAAACACTTCAAGTGTTTGCAACAGGAGAAATAGGTGAGAAAATGGAAGCAGCTCCTGAAATTAGGAATTTCCTCACATAAGCAGAACTATGGAGGTGGAGCAGGCTGCAATGAACAAAATTTCACCTGAAGTTTCCAAACTGAAACCCCTTTGGACTCAGTGCATTTTAACAACACAGGAGGAAGAATAATTAGTGTGCAGCAGTACAAACTTCTGCTTATTTAAAATAATTTTCCACTATAAAATTTCTCACAAGTACTGTCCTTTAATTGTCATTCACACAAGTGATTCAAAGCCTATTTTAGTGCTCTAGTGGAGGCTATTTAAATTTGAAATAAAATAACCTTCTATTGGCAGAAGGCAGAGACCTCGTTAAGAACAGTGGGTAATCTATGTAGGATTTCTCCAAGTCAAATGGAAAGAGAAAAGCAGCCTCTGAAGGCCATGACAGATGAAAATGGTAGGGACTTACATAATACCTTGCATGTAAGTGTGCCAGGAGCTAAAACCCGGCCTGATGGAATGGGTTGCAAAAGCTGGGGAAAGCATACTGGCTGCTGAAAGCATGTTAGAGGCTGGAAGCCCGGAAGAAATAAGGAAAATAATGGAGAGAGTTGTCCTGGGACAGATCTCCTGGAGACAGAGACAGAAAATTTGAGGAATGAGAGCTGAGAAGAAAAGTTGTCTTGAAAAGAGTGAGCAGCACAACTGTGTGTTGTTAATTTCCAGGTTGTTTTGGGGACATAGGCATGCATGCAGTTCCTTGCAAACAACCAGGACTGCACAACCAAGAATAACTTTACTCATATAATCTTCTCCTCTTGCTAGAAATAAAGCCACAGTGCCACTGAGTATCGGCTGACTGAAACGAAGCACTCATATAAAAGGAGCAGGTTGGACAGCCAGCCCTGCTGCACCAGCTGTTCTGTTGTACCTGGCCCCTCATGCACATGGAGGAGGGTCCCATGTCCCTGGGCAGTGACATGTCTGGCACACCAACCCACCTCTGACCAACACCTTAGCTCTGAAAATGGTGCCTTCTCATTGCATATTGGATATGCAGTCAGACAATCCAGCCCAGGGCTGCCTGCAGTGAGCAGGAAGCAGCAGAGTGTGAGAAGCTGCACTGTGGTTACAGGGTCAGCTGAGCATCTGACAGTGCCTCTGAAGCCAAGTGTGTATTCCTACAGTGCCACTGATCTAAAGGAAGGTCGCAGTTTTAAAGCCTTGGAGCACAGCCAGCAGGGACCTTTCTGTGACAATGATCCTGCTGTAGCTCCTCACAGATGACACATTTCCCTGGGCAGGCAGGATGCTGGAGCTGTAGTCCTAAACATTACTTGCAGCAAACCATGGGAGATACACATAATTTCCTGTGGAAGATAGAGTTTGTTCAGGTTGGTTTGTTAGGGTGCATGGCATTTAACATATTTTACAATGGTCTTTTACAACAGAAGGGTGAGAACAGAAATTTAGCTAATTTAGGAGTAAGCTTGCTGAACTTGGATGGTGTGGTTGCTGTAATAGCAAAGGACTGGCCTGAGCCTGTTTAAAGCACCCCCATGATCCTCCTGCTGCAGTGTGTTTGAGGCTAAGCTTTCTGGCAGTTTACATGGTCTTGACCTTTAATATCACTTGGAGATCATTATTTTCAGGTGCCACAATACACCTGTTGTGTAATACAGCTTCATGGCACAGGCTGGAAGCTGGGCTCTCACACAGGAATAACCTTGTTACCTCACAAGAAATAAAAGCCACTGAAAGTATGGTGGGGACCTGAGGGGGTTTTCCTGAGCATTGGAGGAGAACCTCACACTGAGGTCATCTTGGAACAGCTGTAAAGCTTGCCCCCTCAAACTTACCTCAGTCCTGTGCACTGAGACGCAGAGAACTGTCCAGTGAGCAGTAAACTGCATCACCTGTAATCCCTGCAGCTCATGCCTCCTCCATGGTTAGCAAACACTGCAGCTCTTTCCTTCCTTACAAGCTCCACCATTGATAACTGAACCCCAAAATGTTGTTTTCCTGAGAGATAGCTGCTGTGCAGATCTGGGCTGTGTTACTTCTTGGCATTGACACCAACCACTGAGTTCCCGAGATGATGAGCTCGGTGTGTGTTTACAGAAGTTTAGCACCATTTGATTTCTCTGCATCTGCCACACAAACCGAGGCTTGTGCCTGCTTAGCAGCTCCCTCCACTGGCCCTGCCCGTTCCCTGTCCAGCAGGGGAGGCAGCTCTGGCTTGCCCCTTGGTTTTGTGCAAGCACCAGCCGGGCTGTGAGTGCACATTCCCGAGGGCACTGAGCACAAGCAAAGCAAACAGCAAAGGGCATCTGGCTGTGGGATGTGGAGCCTACCCATTCCTGCTGCTCCAATCCAAGTGTTTGCCCCATGGCTCTGTCCTCCGTCCCAAGACGTGATGCTGGATAATTCCCATGGGAGCACATGGAGCTGTGTCACTCCCAGGCTGGGCACCCCCATCTGGGGCTGTGAGCACACCTCAGAAATACAGCTCAGGACAGGTTGCATTAGGATGACAAGTTAAAGTCTTGGAGACAAACAAAGCAGGACCCTTTGGGGTGCACGATCAGCCATGCTACATCTCCTCAAATGTTCCTGCCTCCCGCCAGAGGCTGTCTTTGGCTACTTCCCAGCCTCAGACCCTGCAAAGGCTGATCCTGCATTTCTGCACAGGTAGCTTTTGAAAGCAGGTAACTGTCAGAACCCAGAACATCCCTCTGGCTGTCCCGAGCAGCCAAGACCCCTGCCAGGGGGCTCAGAGACCCTGGCACAGAGCCCAGAATACCTGTGGTTTTGATTATGACCCGTGGAGAAAATTACCCACCTTAGATGAAGATCTGCATGCCATGACAAATTAAGTAGAATGATAGTGACTTTATCATGAGGTGGAAAAGTAGATTTTGGGGTTTTTAGAATGGGGATTCAGAGGGGCAAGATGGAGGGATCTGGGTGTGTCCAGCCTTTCTTCTTCTTCTTGGCCTCCATCTTCTGCTGTGATGTTGGCACTTTTAGATTGGTTTAGAGTAGAAGCTCACTGTCTAACATAGGTGATAGAAAGTAATTGCAAATGGTGATGGAAAGTAATTGTAAACATTGTATATGTAATTTTTAGTATAAAGACATAACACCACCCCAGGGCAGGCAAGTGCCTCTGACTGTCTTGCTGAGAGGACCTCAGCTGGGCAGGAGAAAGAATTTTATAGATAAGATACAATAAAGAACCTCGAGACAGAGAAATGAAGCGCTCTGACTCCTTCTTCAAGTGCCAGGCTGGGAAGAGAGACTTTCCAGCTCTTCTTGGGGTCACTCTGACCAGCTAGAGACCCTGACAGGTAATAAGGCTGGTATTGCAGCCTTTCAGGTGGGCTCTCAGGGAATTTCAGGGGCTGCAGCTTGAGCACAGTCTGCCAAGCAAGTGGTCAAGGCATCACGGCACCAGCTGGGACAGCCCTTGCAGAATGTTTTCCTGCCTGCTCTGTTGTCCTCACGCCTGCCAGGGTGGCACAGTGCCTGCCAGCCTGCTGCCAATCCCCTGTCACTGACAGCCCAGCCAGGGCTACTGCCATGGGACACCCACTTCTTGCTACATATTCACTCACTCCTGTATGGAGGTGTCTGGAATATGCTCACACTGTGGTCTCTCTGGTCAAAGTCTTCTGTGCTTAGAAAATAAATACCCAGCAAATTCTTTGAGCACCCCTGGGAGCATTTATCCAGAGCTAGAGATGGTGAGGGGAGCTATGCCTTACCAAAACTGTACTGCAAACATACTTTGTCCTGCTCATACCTGCACCACATTCCTTTGAATGAATGCCTGAGATAAGATCTTGTCCCATGTGGGAAATCTGGAGCATCCTGATCTGTACAGACCCCAATTTAAGCTGAACCTCTGAGGAGGGTGACCTCTGTAGCTGACATGTAGGTCAGCACAAACGCATTCAGGTTTTGTGGTCAGTGCCCTGGATCTCCAGAGCAGCTCCTTGCCAGTATGGGGCATCACCTTCATCCCCCCACCCTTCTGTAAGGACCTGGTGCACAGTGCCCACCTGTGCATCACTCCATGGCTGTGGTGTGAATAAATCAGAGCCTTGGAGGAGATGATACCTGAGGGGCCTTGCAGGGTAACTTGCAAAGACTGATGAGAAAAGTATCACGTGAAAGAGCTCGGGATTTGCCCAGGAGCTGCAGTTCAGTGCTCCTCCCGTGGCACCCTCGGTTTGACCTCCCAGAGCACTACAGATATGAGTCATGATTGCTCACAACAGCAGCCGTCAGCAGGGGGATTCCTTAGGTGTACTTTCATTTGCTGTGCCAAGTTACCACACTGCAGAACCACCAAGGTCTTGGCACTCAGAAAACACGAGGAAATTTAAAGCTTTGTTCAAACATACAGGCCAGAGCTATGCATGGTAAATATTCACATGGCTCAGGCTGTTTCAGGGGTGGCTGTGCAAGCCATATGCTGGGCTTAAGCTCTCTTGACAAGCCCCAGGAAAATGTATTTTAGTTTCAGGCTCAGCAAACTGTTACTGACATAATTCAGTCAAAATACAACATGATCTAAAGGAATCTCACTGCCTGCTCACTTTCAGGGTAACACCCCTTGCCATTTGGCCATGAGTAGGTTATCTTGGGAAAACCCCAGATGTTTCTAAGAAAACTAAAAGTCATGCCCACATGATATAATAACTTTCAGAGAGATTGAACCTGGGAAGTTTTATCTGGGTCTTGCCCAGGCTAGTCTGTCTCAAGACCAGATGTCCTTTTCCCCACAGATGTCTCCAAGGCAGCTTTTCCCAGATCTTTCTTTCCTTAGCTGTGTTCATGTAGTTGGAGCTGTAAAAGCCAGGTGGGTCAAATTCCTATGGTCAGACATTGCCATAGTGACTTTCAGCTTTGTGCTTTACTGACCCCCTGAAAGTCCAGCAGGGAAGAGCTCTTGGTAACAATCTCTTGTCTGCTGGAAGTGGGATGGACTCTTACACCAGCAGCACAGCTGTCCAAGCCTGCTCACCACCTGGAAGGCAGGCAAATAAAAGGGGGATTGGAGAAGGAGCCAGGACACACACATTTAAATAGGATCTTTTATATAAATAAGCCCTGAGGAAGCAGATCTGTTTGAATGTAGTTGGAGGAGATCCTGTTTTCTACAGGGTCCTCTATGGAGATGCAGTGACCATTCAGGTGTGCCCACAAGGACAGTGATGGTGTTTGCTGCTCCATGAAGACCTCTGGTGTGTGCAGAAATGAATCTCCTGCTTTTAACATAAATGGAACCTGTTTTTAACACCCTGCTGAATGGTACATTTATGGCAGAAGAATAACTGTAGCAGAGGGTACAAAATGCTGTATTTAGAGACAGACTTGCCTGTCAGCTGGAGGTCTCTAAGTAATGAAGCTGCCACCTTAGACCCTCATCCCTCTGGAAAATGGGCAGCTGTACCAAGCCTGTAGTAAAGAAGTTGTGACAAGACCAGCTCTTGCCAGGCAGGCCTAGATTAAGAGTTCTTCCATTAGCTTCACATCACTGGCTTAGGAATGAGAGGAGAAGGAGAGAGGAAATCTGCCCATCCTAATAGAAATTACTGATGTCATGGCTGTGACACCATTTGCTTCAAAAAAGGGATAGAAAGCAAAACCATAGGGACATCTGAGTTTGTGGATGTAACTCCATCATTGTTGGTGATTATTACATCACAGTTTTATCAGAAAGAGATATGAGCTTTACCCCAGATCCATAGAGGTCACAAATTATTATTGGCTTTACTATAGGAAAACCTCTTTTTGAGCAGTAGGTTGCAACTTGCATTTACCATGTAAGGAGTAAAGACCCCAAAAAAACCCCCTGTGTGTTGCAAGAAATGCTGAAATTCCAATTAATAAGCGAGAGGTAAGGAGACTGAAAATGCACTTTCGCTGAAAACAAATGTTAATTCTCAGTTCCACAGTTAGCACTATGAGTGACAACAGTGACATGAGGAACAGATTGAATATAAATGGAACATGACCAACAGCAACATTTGAAGTGGCTTCTAAAAATGGGAACAGGAACTACAGAAGGTCAAGCAAAAAAGCTCAGTACTTTCCTGATGATGTATTACTACCACTTAAAATGGGCTTAAGCCACAAAAAATGTCAAGCGTGCAAAGCACAGGAAAGCCTTCTGCTGAACTCTGAGCTGAAACAAAGCTCTCATTTAGGCAGAAAGAATTTCTGTCAAAACAAACACTCCCAGTGTTACCTATCTTCCTGGGCACCCCTAATGGCCTTGGATTTCTAAACACAGGCCAGGAGCCTGTGAATAGCACAAGGAGAACTGTGTTCACTAGAAAGGGAGTGAAGCATCAGTCTGACAAAGCTCCCACCATGCTGCAGGACCAAGAGGGAAGATGCCTTCTCTTCCTGTGACTTTACAGGTAATCCATGGACTGAGGAACCTAGAGATAGTCCAGCTATCACATGGCCATCCAGGACAGTAAATGATCCTCACTACCCAAGTCACTCACAGGCTGGAATCCTGCTTGTGCTTTGACAGTGATGAAGAGCATGATGCTACAGCTTTGAGAGTCACTGAGTCCAGCCTGGTGGAAATGCTGCCTCCTTCTGTTCTAAACCTTCATGTAGCTCAGCTCCAAATATTTCAGCTTTATTTAGAGGCAAACAGGAGGAGCCTCAACAGAAGTTACTTAGCTCTGAGCTGTCACCTGCACCCCCTGCCTTACTGCCCATAAAACAATGCAACACAAGCACTGTAGGCTTTGGGGCAAACAAAGAACTTTTATTCCAGGTTCTGCTGCAGATCCTTGCTATCCTGGCACAGAGAAGCCCTCTCTCCTCCCTGCTTTGACAAAGTCTTATTTCACATGCAGCACTGACAATTGTGAAAATATTGTGCTGGAGTTCTGGACAGGCAGCTCCAAGAAAAGAGGCATTTTGAGGCTGTCCTGCCTGCTACCCATGGGTTTGCATAGAGCCCACTTACAGCTCTGGAAAATCTGCAGGGAACTCTGGCCACCCTTCCCACTGCTCACCTGAGGCTCTCACCCACATCTCTCACTTGGGAATCACAGAATCACATCATGGATAAGGTTGGGAGGGACCACAGTGGGTCATCTGGTCCAGCCTCCCTCAAGCAGAGTAATCCTAGAGTAATATTAACAGAATGGAAATGTTAAAACAAAGTGGAAGGGAGTGCAGATCAGGCAGCACAGTCTTTATCTACTGTCCAAAAAGGGCTGAATCTGACAACCCATGCCCATGTCAGCATGGCTTTTAGTTTTCTTTGAAACATCTGGGGTTTTCCCAAGATAAGCATGGAAAACACAAGTAATGGATCACTTTATATTTTCAAAACATATATATAAACACACATATAACATATATAAAAACACACGCACACACATATATATAAGGGTTGTCAGATTCAATCCCTTATGTATATATTATATATATAAACATATATATATAAACACATATATATAATATATATATAAACACAAGCATGGGACCCTTATAAGCATGGAAAACACAAGTAATGGATAACTTTATATTTTCAAAGCATTCCAACACACACTCAATAAATGTCAGCTGGACAATGAAAAGGCACAGTGCTGTGTATTTCTAGCTAGATTTGAGAGTGAAGTGAAATCTAATCATTGTTACTTCAAAAAGGGGAGTCTTATTGACATACTTTTTTTGACTTACCACAAGAAAAGAAAAATAGAAAGGTTGGACTGCCCAGGACACCCTCCAGACACAGTACAAGTGGAATGTATTTGTTGGTCACAGCATTTCAAGTGTTTAATCTATTTTATTCTTGATTTGAACTGCCAGCAATGAAATGTGAGACTGGGCTCTGAGAAGCAAAGATCAGGAAAAACCTTGAAGAGTAAAGTGATGATAAATGGAGTAGAAATGGATAATAAATCACAATGGATTAACAGCAAGAATAATGCATGAGACTATCAAATTATGTGCAGTCATTTGCTGTGGAGCAATTACCTCCCACAGCATTTCCGATCCCGCAGCGAGTGCCAGCTCTATTGATTCAAGGTACCTTTATAATGTCAGGAGCTAAAAAAAAGTGTTTCCTTGCCTTGGGAAGGTGATTTTTGTTAATGCATTACTAGCAGATACTGCCACAGAATATGGGACAAAGCAACAGGAACACTGATAAATGCCAGGGCCAGGTCTACTACAACTGTGTTACTGGTACAAAAATGCTGAAGAATATGCTGACCATGCTGATTAATTTATTTCCAGTTGTTACATTAGTTTTAGTTTCAGACTTGCTATTGCCTTCAGTTGAATAATTTTAAACTGTTTTCTTTCAGGTAGAATTTTAGAAGGGAATCTCTGCACTTCTATATTCATGAAATGTTAACCTGTGCTAAAAAGATGAGTCACTATATAACAACTGTTTGCCAAAAAAATACCAAATAAATAATCAATAAATGCAAAACATGATTTACTATCACCTGAGAAAAATTTACTGAGTTATCTGCTTGTGTGAGAGTATCAGCTAGCAGCTTAAAAAAAAAAAAGTTTCCTGGTACCCAGGTTAAGCACAAAGAGATGAAGTGTAATTTGCTCGTCCAGTTTTTGCATCTCTTCCCTTCAGTACAATATCTTTGCAGGCTTCAGGATTAAGGCTGGGGAGCTTTACATCAATGATACTGCATGTCTCATTTCTCTGCAAGCAAAGAGGCAGAGCTCAAAGCTTGAGTGTTCACATCCTTTAGGAAGCAGGCACATTGGTGGGACCTTAGTGTGCCCTTACACAGGAGCTACGTTCCTAAAGGGACATTATTGTGGTTATTGTGGTTGAATGTGGGCTCCCAATGGCCATGGATGGGCACAAAATGGAAGTGTAGGACTTGTCTTCTTGTTTTTGCCCAAGAAAAGAAAAATCTAAAAGAAAATGCTTTGGACATACATTTCAGTCACTGGACCACAGATCAGCAGCTGGAAAAGTCTGAATTAAAACTCAGATTGGCAATGCCTTCTAATGAAAATGTTATTGTTCCCATCTGCTGTAGCATTTTAGATGCCCAAAAGTCACAAAGTCAAAGCCATTTAAAATATTGCACAAACAAACAGAAGATAAAACTTACAGGGGCAAACAAAGTTAAATCATTGTGCAAAGCCAAAAGTCTCTGCAAACACAGAGTTCTGAGAGGATTTATCCAGCTTCAGAAAATTAGAAGTGGTGGGGAAGTTCTCACAGCATGTACAGCTCAAATTCAACTACATCTCATTGCCTGGAAGTCCTGTGGCTGAGCAGGTGAACTTTTAAACTCCCTGCCACTTCAAAACCAGTCTTTCTGTAATATGAATACACTGTGGCTTAAGGAGGTATAGGGTATAGATTACCTTTTCTCTAGCCTTTCCCTCTGATTTCTGCAGGGAACCTGCTGCTCTGGGCTCATCCTTTTCAAGGCTTCTCTGTCCACAAGCACCACTTTGAAAAGGAGCACAGTGACTGGGAAGGGAAAAGCAGATTGAAATGTGCTTGAAGGCATGAAACTGGCAAAGCTGCCTAAGGCAGAGCAAGGTGAAGCTTTAGCTGTGTTGAGACATCAGTGGGAAACCACACAGTGCCAAGCTGCTGAGAGAGCTGGGCAGCAGGCACTGATGGAGGCCGTGTCTCCACTACACCCTGCAGTTTGCTGTAGAGTTACTGGTGCTTTTTAGAGCTTGGGTACCAAAGGGAAATGGTTTAATGCCTATAGATACACAAAGGGAAAGCATTTAAGTCAGCCCTAAAGGTACAGCGGGAAGCCCCTCTGGCAGAATTGTGCACATCCCCTCCAGCTCTGGATGTCATAAAAGACACCCCCACCTTTCCATTGTTGTTCATTCTTAACTGAGCTCCTTTGTGCTCACCAGGTGTGGTCTTCAGTGGTATCATCTTTGTAACTGTGCAGGATGTGATCTGCTTGAGAGAGTAATCACAGCTGGTGAGGAGGCTGCAGTCTGTTCCCTTTAAATATTGCAAAAATTTGCTTTTAGAGCACATGAACATGGGAGGGAAAGAACTTCACTTTACACTGCAGGAAAAGCTAGAGAGTCAGTCTCTGCATCCTCCTGGGAAACAGGAAATTTAAAAAATCATTGATGGGATGGAGTAGCAAGGCCATGTTAATGTGACATGGAATGATCAGCAGCACTGAGTCAGCATAGCCATGGCTGAAAGTGTAGAACAAGAACTGACACAAATTTATTTACATACTTGCATCTGTGAAAACTAGGTTTATTAAAGGGATAATGAAAGTTATCTTGTAGAGTATTTGAATAGGGAAACCAGTATTAGCTGTGCTAATGAAATATCACTTTTGATAATTTAAACTGCATCTTTCCTACTGCCTGGAGAAATTAAGGGTTCTTGCTGTCAAAGACAGCATACTGTGGTTTTGGGGTAAAAAATGCCCATGGAAAGGGTGTTGTTAAGAAGAAAAATATCTGGAGTAGAGATACTGCTGATGAAAGAGGGGAACAATTCAAACAAGGAAGAAGAGAAGGAACAGAGCAGCATTCTTCTTACATTCCTTTAGCAGCCTCTTCTTTGGTGCCCAATCACTCACTTGGGAAGGTGTTTTCTGCTCTCTCACCCTCTGCAATATGGCATCTCCCAAACCTCTCAGCAGAACGCTCTGCTGGCTTAATTTTGATGGGATAAATGGGATACAGTGTCCAAAGTGGAAACATGATCCTGCTGCAGCTGAACGTATTTACAGTGAACTGACAATAAGGAGAGGAGAGCCCAGCTGCTCCTAGGGTGACAACCTTCATTATGTATCTTCAATTTGTTATTTAAAAGCCTCTAAACAGGCAGCTAGAATGGATCATCTGAAGTGCTTACCAGCACTTTTATTGGAACAATATCACATATCATTTCTTCCAAGCTGCAGAAAATATTAAAACCTTCTTTGGCATGGCTTTCAGGATGGTTAATGATAAGAATGAGCATGGCTTTAGGATACATAAGGAGGAAATGAGTAAAAAACCTCTAGGGCTCCATTGCTGTAGCTGAAGTGCAATTCTGTTCCCATGAAGAAAAAACAGACCTAGAAGGGACAGACTCCTTGGCTTTGTTTTCACCAGAGGACAGGTGTGATCCACGGGGTTCAGAGAGAAAGGAAAACACTGGGAGCAACAGGAGGCAGGGCAAGAAGCAAGACAGGGGCTCAGCCCTTGAATTTCAGATTGTCCTGAAGGACTTGGCCAAAGCCCCCCCTTGTCTGGGTCTCCTTGGTGCTGCTGGGATGGCAGATTTCCTCACATCCAGAGGAAAATGGTGGAAACAGACACCCTCACTGGGTAACATAATCCACCTCTCACTGGGCTGGGCCCATCCCAGCACCCCAGCCAGGAGCCACACATGGGGACACATCCCTGGGGATGGGGACAGCCTGGGACATGGGCATGGCTCGGTGGGACCCAGAGCCAAGGAGGGCAGGGCTGGGGGGCTGGAGGGGCAGCAGCTGACAGCCTGGGGGCTGATGTGGGGTCCTGGGACCCAGCAGGCTGGGGAGACCAGTGTGGCTGACAGGGCCAGGCAGGCTGGGAATGCCCTCAGGGGCTTTGATGCTTTTTTCTCTTCATCTTCTCTGGGATTTTAAAATTATTTTGCTGTTCCTCTTGAAATTTTTCACATCTTTTTTTCCAGTCGTGATGAGTACATGACAGGTCAGCAGGTGGTTCTTCCCCACCTGACCTGGAGACAGTGGGTCCAGTTGGCACCCACTAGATTTTTCCTTTTCCTTCCCTTATTCCAGGAGCCTCCAGGGAGGTGCAGGGACAACCAACCTTTGGTCCAGGCACTGCTCAGCCCCCAGCATCAGCCTGAGGCAGTGGTGTGAAAGTGAGCAGGAATGGAGGGAGGATGGACCATGGAGGAGTTATTGACACATGGACTTCCTGCAGTAGAGGTGTCAGAGCTCCATTACTGTGGAAATATAATAGAGACAATATTTGGGGGAGAGAAGGATTACTCTAAAGCACTAGGTTGCTTATTCTTCCAGTTATTTCAAGTGCTGTAATAAAAGCAGATGCATACTGCCAGCCTAAGGTGAGTAAAGTGTAAACAAGGAGCTGCAGTGTGGTGCCTGCACTACCCCCATGTGAATACACCAACCCATGTCATTTATTTATGCATTTAGATTTGCTGAATTTCCTTCTCCTTTCTCCCTGCTGCCCTCACTCCCTGCAGGACCTTCACTCCTCTTTGCTGCCGTGTTGGCTCTGGCTGCCTGCCCCTGCCTGGCCTGGCAGGGCAGGACAGGGTCCCCAGCCCCGCTGCCACCACCCCAGGACCTTGGGAATGCTTCAGAGGTGGCTGTGGAAATTTAGCAGTGTGACGGCTTTCATGGGAAGGATCAGTTAATTAAGTTATTAAATATTTCCTTATATCTAGTGGGCAAAATTGGACAATCACCTTTATTGGAAGTATTTCAAAAAGAGCTTCTCTGCTGTTCCCACTTTTTTCTCTTTCACACAGAGCCCAGCATTTTAAAGCACCGTTTCAAGCTTTAAACTAGCTTGTGTTATGTTTTGGTTCACCTTGTGGTTTGCTGTACCAATTCTGCTCTAAAATAATCCCAAAATAATTTCCTTTTTCTCCTCCTCTACTACTGCACCTGCTATCAGGAGTGCATCAGCATCTCTTTGGTTGCTTTCACCTATCTTACAAAGCAAAAAGTCTTACCCATAAACATAAAGAATTTAATTTGAACAATTAACAAAAAACAACTTAACTGGAACCCACTGCCATAATTTTAACTTTTCTCCCAGTAAGTAGTTTGGGGAAATAGTGGCAGCTGGAGGCAGTGATGATTTGGTTTATTTTTCCAAAAGGGACTGAGTCTGGCTGAGTCATCCTAAAAGGCTTTCCAAATAAGGTCTGATTAAAAAGCTGGAAAATGTAGTTCCCTATAATTGCAGAGCAACTGAGTTACTATTACCTTTGAAAATAATTCAGTGCTTAGGAATATATATTG
Source organism: Zonotrichia leucophrys gambelii (assembly GCF_028769735.1). NCBI lineage: Eukaryota > Metazoa > Chordata > Aves > Passeriformes > Passerellidae > Zonotrichia > Zonotrichia leucophrys. Next base: position 124,395,072 of record NC_088171.1, on the reverse strand, counting down.
GAGAGTTATATCATAGGCTCTGTAACAAACATTTAAATGGTAAGTTTTCCTTCATTATTTTGTGAATCATTCTTCTAATTATTATTATTTTTATTAGATTCCTCTGTTGGAAAAGTGTAAAGTCATTTTCAAATAGAATTTGCACATAACTTAATTTTAAATTCAAATAAAAGATGGTTAAAACCCCAAACTCATTGCTCTGAAAATCATTACATGCATTTTGAGGACGAGAACGAAATACTGTGTATTAATTCAAAATTTTTAACTCTAGTGGCTGAGACTTCACATTTTCAGACTCTCTCAAATATGAAGAAAATTTCTATTCTTTAAAATATCGTAAAGAAATGTTTTAAATTCCTTACAACCAAATAATTCCTGGAAGCTTTAGAGAAAACATTTGTCATGGGAACACTTGCTAAGAGTTTCAAAAATGCAAAGCAGGTCTCATTGATTTGTAAGTGTTACTTAAAGCAAAAAATATCTGTATCTACATCTGGGATTTCTTGAAAAAAACCCAACAACCAACACACCCCCCACCCCAAACTAAAAATGAACAAAAAACCATAAAAAGGAAACCAAAAAAAAGTGAACCTGGAAAAGTCCCAGCCTTTTCAAACAACTCTGGTGTTCTTCTCATGCAGTTATTGATCTGGTGGTATTTCAAAGACTGGGGGCTTGTCAGGTCCTTTGAAGTTCCTCCCCTGATGCATTTTAGTTATAAATTTCAATTTTCAAGCGTGGTACTGCTACGTCAGAATATTCATTATTCTCTTCTCTGCTATTTTGGTACTTTATTCATAAACTTAATTTCAAAATTAGGTAAAAAAGTAGTCTTTTCTATAAAGATAGCCTTCTGGGGAGCTCTTTCATTTGCTTGCTTGTTTGTTTGCTCAGGGGGCCATCTTTAGCTGGAGCTGCCAAGTCCTCTTCTCTCATAATTAAAATGTACGTTTGGAAGAAAAGGAAAGTATGTAGTGGTTTGTTTATTCAGGAGAAAATGTTTGATTTAATTTAACAGATTATATTTTTGAAATGGAACAGGGACAAAAATAGATCCTGAGCCAAATTCAGCCTTGAGCTGCATCCTGCTTAAGCGCTGCTGGGGCCACGCTGGGGAGCAGGTCCCTGAGAAAGGGAGGTTGTGGTGGGGTTGTGTCCCATCTCTGCAGGAACATGAGGGGGGATGAAAATAGAGATAAAGTAGAGATAAAAATGCTCCAATAGCTAGGAAAACTGCCCTTTGGTCTGCTTTTCTGCCAGCTTCAACCTCTGCCTTTGCCAAGGGGATGAGCTGGGGAATGTTCTCTGCACATGTGGTACCCCCACGGTGGGGAGGCTCCCAGGCTGTGAGTGACTGTGGAGAACCTGCCATCCTTCCTGTCCTTCCTCCCCAACTCCTGATCTTCAGGAACTCAGCAGCAAGTGAGAGCTGGGGGGTGGGGAAGAGTGCAGACAATTAGCATTGGTCTTTAGGTCTCTTCTAAATAAGCCCAAACCCCAATTAAAGGATTTAAATTATTGGGAGACATAGCTGCATATTTCAGGAAATTAGGATATTTCAGTCAATTAGAAAATAAAAAAGAGAAAGGAAATAAAAGTTTTCCCAGTGTTAATCATCTACTATGCATTGTCATGATTCAGCTTTTCCCTTTTTTGGGGTGGAATGAGATGAGAATGGGGCATTTAATGTTTTTAGAGCTGGACATCCTAGAAGGGGAAACTGATAGCAGTGTCCAGTGCAGGGGGAAATTTCTCTACTGCTCACTGAGAGAGAAAGACAGCCACTGTTGAGGATGCTTGTGTTCAAGCTCTGTAATTCTAACATTTCAAAGGTTTGGTCTTTTGATCCTCATTTCAATCCCTTCTTTACATGAGGCAAAACACTGAACAACAGCAGGTGCAGAGGTTAGAATAAAAAGCCAGGGATAAAAATGAGATATTACATAAAGTATTTTTCTGGTCTACAGCCATTTGCAGCTTGGGACCACCCTAGATGGAAGGGGTGATTAATATTAAACAGTATTTGATGGCTTTTTCTTCCCTTTTTTGTCCAATTGGTCTCTCAACATATAACAGCTTTCCAGACTCCTGGTGTCCTGTGACAAGGAGCTTTACAACTCAGTGGTGTAAGGTGTTAAGAAGTACTTTCCACTGCTTTAACTATTTTGTTTCATGCCTTGTGATTTTTTGTGTTCTAAGAGAAAGTTATTATCTGCTTTTATTTTCTGCATCAATGATGATTTTATCAGCCTCTGCCATTAAGTCCCCTGCCCCTTTAATTTCTTTTCCCTGAGGGACAGATGACCTGGAAAATGGAAGGGTATGAAATCCTCCCAGGTACATTTAGCAGAACAAACAAACTGTCTCCCTGTAAAAGCAAAAGCAACAGCCTTAGTCTGCACCACAGAGCCTTTCTTGAAGGAGGAACACCTTTGTGCAGGGTAACACTCAAATTTGAGTTCTAAAAGCATGACCTTGACCTCCTGCCAGTCTAGTTGAACCAGCTTTACAAGTATTATAAATCCTGGGCTGGTTCAAAGCTTTTGAACAACTACACTTTGTTTTGAATCACATGCAGCAACAGAACTTTCTCACTGCATTCCCAGGACTACTTTAGGGACAAATTCAAACTTTGGGGAAATAAAATATTACTTTTAAGTTTTTTAGATAAAGCGTCTATATCAGGAAAGTATTTTTAATACTAGCAGCTAGTGTTTCTCCTCTGGCTTTTCTTTCTTTAGTATTAGCTGACCTTATTTCTCATCGAACTGCAGCTGCTCTCCAGTATGGGTGGGGGGCTCTGTTTTCCAGCTCTATTTAGGATATGCAGGAATGTGAAGGTATTAGGAAGGTCTGATGCTATTAGGCAATGGTTCTACTGCCCCACCTGCAGGCCTTGGGGCTTATCTTTAACTCTGCTTTGTTTTAACCAAAGAATTCTGCATTTCAGGGGCAGAGGTATGTTCAAACTGTGTCGTGACATAAGTGGAATTGAAGACCTGACAAGAGATTTTCTTTTTCTTTGGTTTGGGAATAATTTTACATTGGAAAAAGTTAAAACACTTGCATTACACCTGTAAACTGCAATATTTTGTCCAACTACAGGTGTTTTCCGGCATCACTTTGCAGTTCTGGGTTACTCTGATTACATCTGCAGGTGCCTAAGATGAGTCTGGAGAAAGGGCTTGCAGGGATTGTAAGATAAAACCAGTCCTTGCTTCCCTGCAACGGGACTCCTGCATGAGACCCCAGAGTGAAGCCACACTTTATCTCAGACGCAGCTGAGGAGAAGCTCAAGGACAGAAAGGAGGAGGGGCTAGCTGGGAAGCACTAAACAAATCAGCCTGCATGCCCACACCTCATTCTAGTCAAATGGCCTTGGAATGTGTTTACAGACAAAAGAGCTGTGGATTGTGCTGTTTGGCTGTGCTGGGAATTACTGCAGGAAATCGGTGTAGAAAGCCTGGGTTCGTTTATTAGCTTCACAAATCTTAGCAAGTTATTTTGCTTTTTAAGAAAATATTATTGTGCTAAGAGACTTTTGATAGTGGAGCCTTTTTATGTAACATTACATTTACTGCTGGTCTTATTCTGGTAACAAGCAAAGTACAAGGAACCAGCACATGGCAAAGCAAAGCCACAAACCCCTCTGACTCTGCATCTGCCTGCGAAACAGGACTGGCAGCTGGATGAGGAATCTGATCTTGCCCACAAGGGAGATAAATGTATTATTTCAGACTCAGATAGGGCTGCAGCGAGGTGCTCTCATTGTTGCAGTCAGGTCTGGTAGAGATGCCCTTGGCTGTGCTGCCCTTGGCTGAGCCCGCTGGCAGGAGGTGCAGGGTGAGGAGCACTGGCACTGCCTGCCAGCTCTGATGGTGGCTCACAGGTGCATTTCCTGTGCTGGCTCAGGGTATGCTGTCTAACAGGCAGGAAGGCTTGCAGAGCACAAACACCCAGCACCCCATTGCCTATCTTTGCAAGCAGCTCTCACCCAGATGATCCCTGAGACCTGCCTTGCTTATGCTGCTAATTAGACTTCTAGTCCTCTAGCCAACAACCAGCACAGCCTCTGCCAAGAATCAATAAAATGCAAAGCAGCCTGCAGCCAATATGCAGCCCATTAGATACCAGATCCTCGTGCCAGGCTGCTTTCCTGTATCAGTATACTATGAAACCTGAGAGGAATATCTGAAAAGGAATCACTGCCTCTAAGGCCTTACATCTATGTGCAGTGTCCTTGGGACATGGCTTTCCAGAATGGGATGTGATCAGAAACTGAGGAACCTGCCATGAGCTGACTCTTGCTATCCCTCAGAGCCACGCTGCTCCTGGCACAAGAGATTTCTGCGCAGCCTCAAAGACAAAATGTGCTCACTGTGACTGTGAGCCCTCTCCCAAATTTACATGGTCTCAGTGTAAAACCTTTTTATTCAGTAATTTAAACTACTTTACTTGTACTTTAGGGATACTTTAATTGCATTCTGTTTGTGTGTAGGAGTATTTCTATGAACACTTTGTGTTTCTCATGGAGAATTCACAAAGCATTTTCAGGACAGCCTTTGTATGGATTATGAACCTACCTTGGCCTTGTACCCCAGCACTTAATTGTTGTAATTACATTGCAAGGGTTCCATATTGCCAGAGTTTCATACCCCCTTGATATTTCATGTAGGCAGCTCATCTGGGCACCAACTCTCCCTTGTCCTCATAGCAGCCAACAAACTCCAGTTCCCACCAATCCACTCTTTTATAACACTCTTCTGATTGGCTACAGGTGTGGCCTGTTAACATCAGGCCTGCTCCTAATCTTTAGTAATTGGTTCAGCTGCAACTCCTTAGGGGTAAGATTACATTCTATACCGCCTTCATTTACCCATACTGTGTCCCCCTACACTTAATATCCACAGGCCACCAAAAGCACAACACTGATAGTTCCTAACACAATCAAATGTGTGCAGCAATGAGGTGAATGCACCCATAGAATGTGTCCCACATGGTCAGTTTTTCAGAAGGGACACCAAAACCCCTGGAAATTCATTGAGTCTTCATGTCCTTGCCAAGGCACAGTTGTCTCTTTTGCTTTCCTACGTGCTGTGCAGGATGCAGTGCAAATTATGACCTGAAACAGATACTGGTCTGTTTTCTTAATATTCTTGTTAACACATGCTGTGTACAGCTCATCTTCCCAGGCACTTTCAGTCTTCAGGGAGGAGAGTTAAGTAACTTTTGCTCTGTGGGGCAGTAGAAGCCTTCATTGCTTTCTGCAGGAAAGGATGATGTGCTCTTGTCTCAGGATAAGTGCAGGAAGGCTGGTTTGGTTACCATGCCTCAGACAGAAGAGGTTATGGTGCTTTGGGCTCCCACAGTGTGAGGACAAGCCCACGTGTGGGAGGCTCACATGACCCTGCACTTAACATCTATCTGCTCTGTGACATTCATTCTCCCTTGAAGAAAATACCTGAGAGATCTTGAGGCACAAGCAGTGGTATTTGGTGCCTCAATGTGATCACAGCATGTAGAGCTGCCATGCCCACAGCCATCTGCTGAAAGTGTGAAAATATCACCTGAGCAGTCAGGTGGGGTGGGGATAGGAGAGCCCATAGAATGATGTGAAGTTGCCTCTGCCATGTACTCCAACAAAACTTGCTGAGCAATCCTTCAAGATGCAGAACACAGCATAACACAGAGCATCACTGCACCAAGCACATACATGATGGAAAATCCTCAATGCATTCCTAGGAAAACAGTGAGAAGCTCTTCTGTAAAAGGTTTTTCTAATGGGGTGCTCCATTTCATGTCAGATAGTGGGAACTTAAGGAAATAATTTTGAAAATACACCCACTCAGGCACGCAAGGCAGCCTGGAATTAGGTAACATTCCTGCCCTTGGGGTGAACTGTGTATGCCTCAGTATCTGACCTTTTAACAGTATTTTTGGGGGGAGACACACAGAACAGGAAAGACAGCGAAGGAGAATTCCTCTCTCCAGCACTTTGTCAAGTGTGGTTCTGCATTAGAGCTGCAACATTTCTGCTGTTAGTAAAGGAGGAAGGAAAAGAAAGTGAGGCAGCCCTCGCAGCTGGTTCTCCTCTACCCTGGCTAATGTTTGCCTGGGAGCAGGGAGAATCATTAACTGCCCCAGACAAGTTTTACTGCCTCAAGGTCGCAGAGTGATGGTGCACTGAAAGGCCACAGAAATGCAGCAAAGCAAGTCCCTTGGTGCTGGGGAGACCAGAGCACTTTGTCCAGGAAAGGCAGAGCTCTGTGCACACCTATAAAGATGCATCCAGGTTTGCTCCTGGGATCTTTCATCTGTGATGCTGACATGGCACAAGGACATGAATGGGGGACCTTCTAAAACCAGCTTCTTATTTATTTGTTATTTATTATTTTATTTTAATTTTTATAATTTATTGCCGTTCCAGGGGAGAAATTAGCCCTAGATGTTAAACATAAGTTATCGCTTACTAAATTTCTGACATCCTAGTCTAGTAGTTTCCACAACCTTGTTTTCCTTGTGGATAGTATGCTCCCTGTTCTCTGGCTGGTACCTGTATTGCTAGGAGGACTAAACCCAGCACTCCCCCATGAACACCTGGCAGCTCCCTCACTTGCAGTGTGATTAATGAAACCTCTCCTCCTGACTGACAACAAGAAACTTGCCTACTTTCTCCCTGCCCTTGAGCGCATGCAGAACCTTTATCTGAGGTGACTTTTTTCTTGTAGCCCACAAAGCACAAGCAAGGCTTGTCCTCTCAGTGTGTGACTCACTTTTTGGCCCTGTTTCTCACTCCCCAGGCCAGGTGAAGATAAAGAGAGTTTGTGGAGGAGGAAGGCAGATTCCAACTCCACAGCTCCAACCACAGGCCCTCACCAACAAACAGGTAGGTGCTGCCCTCCCCTGAGGACATATCCTCTTCTATCTCCCTTGATTATGAGTCAAACTCCACCTATTCCCCCTGGCAGTGCTGGCATCCTATTTCCAGGACAGAGGTCTGCTGCTTTCAGCTGTGCCTGAGGTCCTTGAGCCAAGGACAAATCACAGCACTGCAAGCACAGCTGCTCTGCAGTGTCCTGGGCTCAGGGCTTCTTTCTGCAAACACTAGACAAAGTCACAGTACCTTCCTCCCCACTCACCTTCCTCCTCCTTTCCTTAGAACATGACCTGGTGCATGGAATCCTATTGTAAATGTAGGTCTACTGACGTGGGGAGAGAATGATGCATCTGACTCCATGTTCTCAGAAGGCTAATTTATTATTTTATTATACTACATTATATTAAAGAATTCTATACTATACTATACTAAAGAATACAGAAAAGATACTTACTGAATGCTAAAAAGATAATCATGAAAACTCATGACTCTTTCCAGAGTGTCAACACAGCTTGGCCCCAGTTGGTCAATGAGTCAAACAACTCACACCAGAATCCAATCAGGCAATCACCTTTGGGTAAACAATCTCCAAACACATTCCACATGAGCAAAACACAGGAGAAGCAAATGAGATAAGAATTGTTTTCCTTTTCTCTGAGGCCTCTCAGCTTCCCAGAAGAAAAATCCTGGGTGAAGGAATTTTTCTAGAGAATGTGAATGCCGCAGTATCCATGTGCAGCAACATCCATCCATCCATCCATCCATTCATCCATCCATCCATCCATCCATCCCTCAGTCTTAGAATTTACAAACTTAAAGGTCAGTAGATTTCATTTGGCATGAGCAGGAAAAACACACACCAACCTTGCAGAGAGACAGATATGTTACCCTGCACAGGTTTCCTTTCTGCAATGTAAGCACAACCCTGAATTTTCCAGGCTTCTGCTCACCCGCTTTTTTGCTGCAAGAAAGCTAGAGCTGTTAAAATGCTTCCAGCATGCAGTGCCCTCAGTATAATGTAATTAACATTTTGACCACTGGATGCTACTCTTGCTCCAAACATCTGCACAAAGCACTGCAGGGTGAAGACTTACTGGCAGTGCAATCTTGTAATTTTTTAACCTAGAACCTAGTTAAATCAGTCAGCGACCTGTGAAGAGGTGTTTATTGCCTGCCCATCAACTGAAGATGAATCGTTAGGGAGTCGTTATGGGGATATAAAGGAATGTCTGCATCAGCTACACACAAGCAGATGATTAAATTAATGGTAATGGACTGAGATTTTAGTAGTGAAGTAGTGATTTTTCAAACTCTTAGGCCTGGGATTTCTAGCACATTGGCTGAGACAAGAAATGGTTTTGTATGCATTATACCAGTGGTGCCCAAAGCCCAGAAATAAACCACAATTTTTAGGTACATTTGACAATTTATGCTGTTCTCTACTCACCATCACACCTGCCCTAGAACAGTTAGTAAGCCTTATGTGTAAGCAGGTTCTTTTACCTTTACTACTACTACTACTACTACTACTACTACTACTACTACTATTATTATTATTATTGTCATCATCATCAGCAAACATTCTTGAACATTTACCATTTTCTACTTGTTTTGCTCTCTCCTACATGCCTCCCCCTAGCCTTTCTGCATGGCTCCCACACATTTTGTCCCTGCTGCTTTCACTGATGTGAAGCAAAGCCTTCCCATCAGATGATCACAGTTGCTATGGTTGAGATATGCCCAGAGCAATTCATCATTTATTGATTGGTACCTCTGTGAAATAGTTCCTTTGTGCACACTGTGTTGCAGGAGCTCCTGTGTTCATCTTCCCCAGAGGAGGAGGAAAGCCTTTTAAAGATGCATGATAGTTTGTCCAGCCTGGGCACCCTGTGGGTAGCTGATCCATCCTCCTCCAGGTGGACTCAGCCTACACCCTACACAAGCTGAAAGAAATTCTGTACATTTATCTTGTACTTGCACAAAGATGAATTCTGCTGCTCTCAGTGTTTTCTTTTGATTCTTCACATATTGCAGGACACATCCAGGAACAGTTCCCAGAGCAAGGCAGTGTTTTCTCACAGTATAATTCTGTCTCAAGACCCAGTAACTTACATATTGCTTTGTCATCCACAGTTCCGGTACCTGCGAGCAGGCATGTAGAAGAACAGGTTTTGCACACTTTTCTGAGATCCTCACGTGATCTCTGGGCCAGTTTGCCGTCTCTGTAAATACACCTTGCTTGAAATCAGAGGTGAAGCAAACTCCTGTTCAAGACATGAAAAGTATGAATCCCCACAGACAGTACCTAAATAGGGAACAACTCAAGGGTGATTCACACTGCCTAAATGTAAATGTTTAATGCTCCTAGAGGAGTGAGCCAACTGATACATGGCAGAAAACGAATCCAGGAAGAAATGAAACTCCTGATAAAAATGCTGGTTTCTGAATGTTTGTGTGTTGAATGGCAAAGGGAATGCTTAATCACTCTGCATACCAGTGCAGCATATTTTTATTAAAACCAAAACCAATCAAACAAAATATGCTTTCTCTTTTTGACTCAGTGTTATCACTTCCAAAGTGGCCAGAACCACTTCCTTTATCTCATCCTGATAAATTCTTAGAGAATAGATACTTAAAATAGTTTATTTATCAAACTTCCTCTCCCTCAATTTTGTTTCTACCTTTTCTCTGAAAGACTGCTAGTGGGCTGACATGATATTTTAACATAGAAAATGTGGGAGCTTTTTAAACTAACGTGTAAAAGTTCTTTCATATTTGAACCTGCTGATCTAACTCTGCTTGCATGTAGGACAGAGCAATCTACAGCTGTTACTACACACTTGCCTGTTGTCATGATTTATACTCCAGATTAAGGTGTGGGATGATAAATTAACAAAGTGTAGCTCCATAGTGAGTGATGCTCAATGCTTTAAATTAGAATTGTCTCTGGTGGGCACAAGAGTGATCAGAGCGGAATTTTGCCCTACAGGCATATTTTTCACCACCCCATCTGTTGCCCCAGATACTAGGGCTGGAAATGACCATTTTGCTAATTTTTCTTTCCTTTAAAACCATTTTTCTTATCTTTTCTTTCTTGAGGCTGTTCCAAATGACATGGGAAAACAACATTCAAACCAGGGCACAGTAGAGGAATGCATGCTACAAGCCAGAACAGCATAAAATATTCAGAGAAGGAATACATGTGTATTCAGGTCAAGTAAAGACAGGGATTCCCGCAGTCAGGAATCCTTTCAGTGGCTTGAGCAAATTGTTACTCCTTAGTAATCATTTGCCAAGGATGCCTTCTTCTTTTAGCTCTGTTCAAATGAAGAGCTGGTGACCTGACATTTGGTCCCTGGAGCCTTTCCATGAGATTTGCCTTCATCCCATGTCAATCCTCTTTCCAAGAGCTTGAAGGAGCAACTTTATCTTCCTGTAACCCAGAGTAAGGAATGCAGGACACCCAGAATAGAAGAGGTCAAGTTCAAAGCATGAGATTATCCCTCTGAATTTAATCAAGAGCTGGTTTCTTTGGGATTCCTCATGAGTTAGTCAAAGTGAACCCTTAGCCAGATTAGCTCTGAGAGTTTTGGAGAGAAGTATCCACCTGCAAACCAGAGCAGCATTTACATCAGCTTTACCTACAAGATCTTTGCTTTCCTCTCTCCCTTTTTTCTCACTTCAGAACCATTCTTTCCTGCTATGAGCTAGAAAAACTTTTGTTCCAGGTGAAGATGGAAACATGGGACGCTATTACTGTGAATTACTTGCCTTTTACTAAATCCATTTGATTCTCCATTCTGGCAAACTCAGGGCCAACAGTCTATTTCAAGGTTTCCTAATTGTGAAAAATTCCCTCCACACATACTTTTGCCTTTTTTTTTCTTCACATATTCTGTATGTGATATTGCAGCAGTGACAAGCCCCTTTGTCATACTTGGATCTTGCTTAGAGCAACCAATATGTGGGAGTTCAGAAAAGTTCAAGCTGCTCATTTCCCACAGCAATTTACCAATTAATGAGATGAAAATTGCTAGATCAATAAATAAACGTAGTCAGGTTTTTAGGCTTTGCACATAGAAATACAGGCCTAACTCTGTAGGTGTTCAAAGCTGAATGATTGGACACTCTTGCATTCATAATTTCATGTAACTTTTCAAATACTTATTCCTGAAATACTCCTGAGCTGTATTGCTTTACAGCTAAAACTTTGCAGTTCCCTCCTGCCCCATGGAAAGAGCCAGCATGTTCCAAATACTGATCTTGACTGGCAGAGATGTAGAATCCCTGGAGGTGCTGAACACCGACCAGCAGCATCCTGGTTTCAGGTTGTACCAGCTGCTGCTGAGAAAGAGCTTCTCTGGGGGTCTGTTGTTGGATCTTTGCAATGAGGAAGGGGAAATGAATGAAGATGGGGAAAATGTCCCTGGTTTGTGTAATCTCTCATTCCATCATGCTTTGTGATGGAATCACCCCAGTCATTAACCTAGACACTGCTGTGTCTAGAGAAGAAGAGCCCTGGACATTCAGTCATTTCTAGTCCAAATTATCTGGCAGTGGTTGCTTCAACACTGCTGCTCTCTGCTGGGATCTGGTGCCTGTAAATGTCTCCTTCCATCCTCAGAAGCAGATAAGTGATATCATATTCCTGCTGGTCCAGCAGGGAATTGCTGGCCTCCACAAGCAGGCAAGCAGCTTCCTCTTCCCATGGCAGTCTCTGGGGAGTTACTCCACCAGTGAGGAGTCCTATGAAACATCAGAATTAATCTCTGGGTGAGGATTTCCCTGTCTGATTCTGCACACTCTCTAATTTCCCCTTTCTTTAAACCTAACACATGCTCCATCTCCAACATGTGACTTCTCACCTCCAAATATTTAGCAATATGACAAGCACTGAAAAGTTTGTATATTTAATATTGTAATTGGTCCACATGCCCCCTCTCTGGCTCTCCATGTGCTCGTTGCCTTCTCGTTACTGCTTCTTATCCCCACACGTATCCATGCCTGTACATTGCATGAAATTAATAAAATGAAAGCAACCACTTAATCAGACTTTTTCAGAGGCATCAGCATTTGTATAGAAGAATGAGGAAGGAGAGCTTGCTCCATGTGCACTTTTGTCTGGTGCTGCTGGGCCCAGACCCAGCGCTGATGTGCAGAGCTGTTCCCTGGCAAGGGAAGCTGCCAGGCTGCCCATCTACTTCAAGCCTAATAGACATTAATAGACATTTAATAGACATTAAAGCCACACTTACAGCATGATCCCCCCAAAGTGGTAGATGTGCTTAGTAGTGGGAGCATTTGCAGCAATATGTATTTTGTGTGACTTTTCACCACGGATGGACCAGTTCCTCTAAATGGATTATTTATTTACAGGGATTACCTCCCCTGGTTTTCATACTCCCTGCAAAGAGCAAGCAGTATGTTAAGAAGTTTTTCCTCTATCTAAACCTGTCTGTTAATCCTCCAGATGTATTGTTAAAATTAAAATACACTTGCTTTCTTCTTTTATTGTGAAGTCACTCAACAATTAGCCTGCTGAAGACTTGTGAAAATTTTAATTCATACCAATGAGATGCAGTTCTGACTTACATCTGTCAAAGAGAGTAGGAGAAGGTGGAGAAAATAATATTTCTGAACAGGGATGGAAAAATGGAACCTCCTTGCCAGGACCCTGGGCAAATCCCCTGTTGGAGCACAGCTGGCTATATCCAAGCTCCACTGATTGGGGCTGTTGTGAAGACACACAGAAGCACAGGCCTGCCCTCCTGGGAGCTGTTTTTAGCTGAGGTTTTGCCCCTGTGCCCTGGATGGTGCTGCTTTGATTGTGACCCTGACCCAGCTCCTCCAGATCAGATTCCTGACCTGCCCTTGTACATGCTCTGTTGCTACAGACTTGCTGCAGACACCCTCTGTGTCTGATGCCTGTTGCTGCCCTGGAGCTGATCCTCTCCTGGCTCCTCAGCACACCAGCTCCTTGTTGGTGAGGGCTCAGCTTTGCTGGCTGTGCTCCAGGGAGCAGCACCCTGACTTGGTTTTGGGCTTTCCAGAAAGCAATTTAACCACATTCTCTAAAATTGCCTTCAATTCAAAACCCAAGTGAAACTGAATTGCCTTGTGTGGCCACATGCTGAAGTTGTTTCTGCCCAGCTCATTATTTCCAATGAATAATAGCAAATTTGTCAATATTTATATTGCATCCTCAGTAGAAGTCAGCTTGTCTAAGCTGAAGTCAATATCAACTATACTGATTCATGCTGGTTGAAAAATCTGTTCACATTTTCTAAACACTTCAGTTGAGTTAAAACCCTTGCACCTTTAGAGCAAGAAATATCTTGTGTTAATATCTCCATGTTAATATTTTCCCATTATGTAGATGACAGGCTTGAGGAACGACATTAGCACTTTCCTTCAGCACATTTATAGCTTTTGACAACTTCCTGACATTGATAAAGAGTGTTATGAAAAGCAGAGTCAGCAGGCTGAAGACACTGACTGGGTTATGTTTTTATTAAAGCATTATTCAGCTGTCACATAATGTCACATGTAAATTTCCTCATGACGTTCTAGCAAAGCAATGTCATAATAGCAAAGGTCTCTGTTTCCCCTGTTGCCTTTGCTGTGAGAATACCACACCAGCTCCAAGAGAAGGGAATGGGGCCCTGAAGCTGAAATCCACCCCTCCTGGTTTGTGGGCATTCCTGAGTTCCTGGGCACAGGACACATGAATACTCAAGCTATATGAGAGAGGTGTTACCTTCCAGATAGATACATCACAATCTAAACAAATATTTAGAACCACCATTTTAATTCCATTTTTCATGTGAACAAGTGCTGTCAGATTGATCTGTATTATAAACTCAGCTCTGAACTCAATTGTGATACACTCTGTGGAGATTATCACCTCTGAACTCAGCTGTAATATACCCTGTGGAGATTACTTGGACTATTCCCATTGCAGTGCACAGTGTGTACCCTACCACAAAGCATACTGGACTCACCACTAAAGCCACGTCTTGTGGAGTACGCCCTGACCAGTTCAGGATCTGATTGTGTGTAGCTGTGCAAGCCCAGGGCTCACCTGCAATCCATATTTCTGCTGCCCTATGGCTAGATGACAACCTGCAATTCAATTTCTTGCTCTGCAGCTGCATGACTGAAAATCCCAGAGTTAGGTACTGCAGAGCTGGCCTGGAGTGGCTGCAGTGATTGGCACAGCAGGGCCTTCTGCCTGCCTTGACACTACAGGGTGATGGACAGCAAGAGAGCTCCACAGAGCCATGGAACAGGATCACAGAATCATTTAGATTGGAAAAGACTCTTAAAATCATCAACTCCAATAATTAACCTAACCAATCTCACCACTAAACTCTGTCCTCAAGTGCTACGTCTATGCATCTTTTAAATACCTCCAGGGATAATGAATCAGTCACTTTCCTGGGCAGCCTGCTCCAATGCTTTATGACCCTTTCAGTGAAGAAATTTTTCCTAATAACCAATCCAAACCTCTCCAGGTGCATTTGGTCACTTCTTCTTCTCCTGTCACTTGTTGCTTGGGAGAAGACACTCACTACCACCTCCTTTCTGGCAGTGAGAGTAGAGAGCAATAAGATCACAACCTCAGTTTCCTCAGCTGCTCCTCATAAGAGCTTTGTGCTCTAAAGCTTTGTGCAAGAATATATATACACACTTGTAGCAGATAGGGCCTGGCGTTCGGAAGATCTCGTGATGTTATGGGAAGACAGGGCCCCTGCCCCCTTAGATAAGAAAATTAACATAGGAATGTAGCCCCCTGAACCGGATTCCGGTAACTTTCCACTTGCCCAGGTAACTTTCCATCCCTACTAACCATAGATGGTAAAGACAGACCCCCACCTGACGTAGAAGCCCCCTAGACTATAAAACCCCACGGGAAGAGAGAATAAAGGCCTTTGATCCTCCACCATATTGGTGTCCGCGTGTTTCTTAGGCCCGAGCGGCCCTGGGGAAATGGGTCGCCGTGCTGTTTCCTGAAACCAGGCCGCCTGCCTTGTATCAGAAGGCAACACACACTAATAAAAAATTAATAAGAATAACCAAATATGTCTCTGTTCATTGCAGCATCACAACTAAAGATGCAATGTGATTGACTGGGCCCACAAAATGCATTTCTGTTTGAATTTGGCATTGTTTTGCAAGTAATAAGCTTGTAAAACAAGCTTACTGAGTATTTATAAAAATACTAACTAATGGGTTTGGAAAATGAGTTCCGAGCACAAGACACCAGATTTGTGGTGAGCAAATCTTGCAGCTTGATGTAAATGTAATATTTGGGTTTTTTTGCCCAAGTTTCACTGTCTCCCAGTTCTTGATTACGTATGGCATTCACCTCCATTTTTCTTCTTTTCTTTATGAAGTAGCATTAATTAAGCTGTTTTGACTCCAGTTTGCACATGACCTACATGAAAGTGTGCACTGTGTTAGAACGGCCCAGAAGGCAGAAAGGTGAGTCTGAGGACATGAAGCTCCCTCAAGGTTCTTGATGGGAAAAGAAAGTTAAAAGAACCACAATTATATCAAATGCCATTTTAAGAACCATTTTCATGATTTTGAAGACTTTATCTTGTCTTCAGCAGTGGCAATAAGGAGGCTGGAGTCTGGCCACTTACCCCTGCTTACATGCCCAGCACACACACCTCATTAAGGCTGTAAAAGGGTACATTCCTGCCCAATCCTTTTAGAATTTATATTTCTGCTGACTATAAATAAGAAAAGACAAGGTAAATAAATACAAGAAATGTAAGAAGCTTCATGAGAAAGGAAGGCTGTTGGAGCTTTGTCTTTTTTTTGTCTCTGGCAATGCCTCCTAGGAATGTCCTCCTCCAGCTGCTGTCTTAAGGGCTGTTTTTGCTCTTTGGCCTGCTGGTCTCTCCTTTCCTCCAATTTTGATGGGGGTGGGGGATCCATGGGGCTTACAGGCTGGGAAGCTTCAAGCAATGCATGGAGAAGCAAGGAGGGAATTCACTGTCAGCAGACCAGACTGCTGAACCACAGCCCCTGTAAAAATGCATTGCACAGAGCCTGGAGGTGCTCTGGGGGAAGCTCATAAACATCACATGGGGGGTGCTGACATTTTCCCTGGCCTGATAAATAATTACAGGCACCTTCCAAATGTTGTCTGAGGACAGGGAGACAGTGCAGTGGCACTGAGGGGGCAGCTGCCACAGAAATGGGTTGCTGCAGGAGTCATGCAGCTAAGGAAAGTAAAAGCCAAGAAATCATCCATGTGGAAACTGACTTGAACATCCACACCTTCTCTTATTTTGTGCACATTTGTGCAGAGAGATGGAGCATGTGAATAGGTGGAGTACTCATCATCAGCCAATTTAAGAGGATTGTTGCTTTGGTTTTATTTGAAGGGGGGTTGAGGAAGGGCTGAGCGGAAGCAGTGTACACCCTCTTTAAATATGAAAGAAATGGCCACTTAGAGCTTTTCTAAAAGCTCTGTCTTCCCCTGCACTTATTCATTATTTAGTTCTTCAGCTAACATATTTAATACTGTAAGGCACTTGGAGACTCTAGTTGGACAGAAATACTCTGCACAAAATCAAGCTTCCTCACAGGAGCAGGATGCATCTTCAAAAGTTAATTACTTTTTCACCATTAGTCAAGCCTCTTTTTTACTGCTTTACTCAATAAGGAAAAAGAATGTGCAGCACGTCTTTAATTTCTTCAGGGTGCATGCTAAACTCCCCTTTCATTTTCTGTTTTGATAACAGTGAAAACTGCACACCAGTGAGTTGACTCTGAATGTGTCTTGGTACACAGAAGAAGAGAATTAGCTGTGTTATCGGTGATATTTCCTCTTAATGCTGAAATTGGCTGGAGACACAGAGCCACATAGTGATTTACTTTATTAACCCTAAGGATAAACCATATAAAAGCTGCAAAAGAAACTATGGGCCTTGTCATAGGCTGTTTTATGTTGACAGCAGTAGATAATACATTAAGTCAAATGCACACTGAAGATACCATTATGTACCATTTTCACAAGAGAAATAAAAATAGAGAGTTTAGTGTTCTGAGACAACAGCCACAAATATTAGTTTTTCACCCAGAAAAGCAGGGTCTGGCTCCAGGCTGAGCCACAAAACCCTTCCCATGCTTGTTTCCTTCAGCAAACCAACATATTGGTCATAAAACTCCTCTGAATACCTCAATTAAATGATTAATTATCATGAACCTGCGAATTGCAGGGTGTGCTGCCTTACAGCTTTTGAACTTACACACCCTTTTTTGTCTGAACTACAGCACCTTGAGATGTCTGTGGGTGTAGGGGGGCTGTCATGCATTGATTTCTGGTTTTGAGTGAAAGAGAGTGCATTCAAGTGCTTTCAACAGAAGAAGGAAGAACAGGCAATCAGCTGTTTCCTCAGACCCCCTCTTGCGTTTTGCATTCTCCCAGGGCTTTACAGAATGGATTAGGAGTTTGCCCTTGTAGCACCCCTTACTGCAGTGCAAAGTGAGTGTTATTATGTGTAGCATGTCCCTGTTTGGAGCCAGGAGCTCAATGCACCCGCCTGTAGGAGATTTAGAAGCACAAGGCTGTGACCAAAACTCTGGGTTGCTTTGTGGGGTCGTGCCCTGCAGTGGGGTAGGTACATCCACGTGCCTGGAATGACTTTTCCCCAAAGTAACAAATGAAAGCTGTCTTGCCAAGTACACAGTCAACAGCCTCTGCTGCCATGAAGGAAACAGAATCTGTACTGAAACCAAGTCTAGCTGTTAGTCAGATTCATATGAGAAACTCAGACTATTTATTTAGTGAAGTAATGGGAATGAAGAGTGTGAAATGAAAAAAATACAGTTGTGGGAGAGTAGGGAGAATTTCTCAGACACAGGAGCTTCACAGTCATTCACCCAGTTCACACCTATATATTCATCTGGAGAGCTGCTGCAGTGAGGACTGAGACTGAAAGTCTCAAAGCGTGAACTGAGGACAACCTGAGGTCAAGAAGGAGCTGAGAGATACAAATTTAGAATGAAGGCAAAAGCGTCCATATGTGGCCCAGCTAGTGCTGTAGGAGGGCAGGGTGCTCCTTCAAGAGGCATAAATTCTCCTTTGGGTTAGTGGGCAGGTAACTGCATGTGCACTGCTTGCCATCTGCCTGCAGTGTGGCTTTATCACTGCTTACAAGCACAAACCTCAGTGAATGCACAGACAAACAAGGATGCCTTCCTGCTTGCATTTAGCACATGCAGCAATGTATAATTCAGACACAAACCCTACAGGCTATTGAAAATGAAGTGAGTACAGCCATTTTCTCTTTGCAGGGAAAGAACTAAAACCGGAACCTGCTTGGGCTGGGGGCTGACTGGTGTCTGACTTCACAGAACCACCTCTGTGCCTCCTTGCTGCTGATGGGCAGGGAAGTGGCTGCCCCATTTTTGAAAAGTTCTGGTGGTGGTTTAGGCTCTCTGGGAAACTGGATAAACTCTGTGCTTCTTTAAACAAATAGATATGGTGTGGGAAAAGAAGGGAGGAGACTTGCTTTATCTGTTTTGTTGTGACTAAAATTGGAAGTATGGTCTGTCTTCTTTGGGGAAATTTCAAGGCATGATTCTTGCAAGGAGATGTAAAGTGAGCTTTATAAGATCAGGTAGGAACTATGTTAAGACATGTAGCATAGTTGGCTTCACAACAGTCTAGAGGAAAGACTGACTTTTATGAGTTATATCTGATTTGGGCATCTCTTACTGGAAGCATTTCTAAGTGAGACTGTGATGGAACTGCCTACTCACTATAATAATGGCAGCAGGGAGTAGACAGTGTTACTAGTAAAATATTAATGAGATGAATGAAAGTTTAATCTCAGTGTTTATAGTCCAATTTGTTGCTCTTATTTTCACTTTACATTATCTAGCTCAGTGGTATGCCTGTCAATGAAAACAGCTATATACTTAGAAGTCTGAAACACACATTTTGTCTCTTCAACAGGCTAGATGTTACATTATCGAGGAACTATGAGCTTTGACTTGTTGTTTGTAAAATGGATAAGGAAAAAATGTCTTAGGGAATTCAAAATGCTGGAGTCCTACAGCTTCTGTTATGTAAGCAAGCAGGCTTTCCCATTAGTCTTCTTCTGCCTGTAAAATACATAAACAATTTGCAGCAATTTTAGTTAATTGGATCATTGCTTTTTTTCTCCCTTGTAACCTTGTAATTACACTCCTACATGTTTCTTCTGGCTCCAGTTCTGCTTTTCTTTTTTTTTTGTCTGCTTCTAAAAAATATTAAATAATACTTGTGTTATGGCTTGCCAATAATAAAGTGGCCCTGGTAGTACATAGTCATCTCACAAGAGCATACTGAAAGTTAACTACAATTTAAACCTAGATCCTCTGGTTCTTAATTATCATGTAGTAACTGTACAACACTGCAACCTTAAAAATAATTTAGTAATGAGTTACTGAAGATGTGACCTCATTTTATTCCCAGTATCAATTTTAGAATGATAAAATGTTCCATTTCATCTATTTTCTGAAATAGAATAATTGTGACTAACTAATTAGCAGCAGTTAATTGTTATGGATTTAGTTTAGCTAAGGCTTTATCTACAGTATATTTACTACAGCAATAAAGCTTGCTGTAGATGATGATGCATAGTGAAAAGACTGTGCTCTCTAATTAATATATTTATGTCATAACTGGAAACAGCTAGAAGGCTTGAGAACAGTTTATCACATCATTCCTGGAGCTATAATTGAGCAAATGCTATCAAAGATAGTTGTGGTACAAGATAAATAGGTAATGAGAAGTTAGAAACATTTCTGCTCACAAGTGAAAGTAGCAGGGGTGGGGAGAGGGGAGGAAAGAGAAATATGAGGTATTCCTAGGTATACATTTACAGCATTCATGTATCTGTGCTCAATTTCTTGTCTGTATCTCATGGAAAATAAGATCTGTGTGGAGATTTGGGCACTTCATTAAAATAAACATATAGGTACTCTTCCTTCGTTGGGAAATAATGAAATAAACAAGGCATGCAAATTCCAAACTCATGCGGTGCTCTAGCCCTCCCTCTAGTGCCCCGTAGCAGATTTAACACAGGATTAGAATTACTTATTTATTTATTGAAAATGTTTACTTCCCACCCCAAGCCCTTACCCTGCATCTGCTAGCAGCTGTACACAGAGGCTGCCAAAAGCTGCTATAGGCAGGGGGTGCAAACTCCCAGTTAACAGCTTTTGCATGCACCCAGTCCAATTAGTTCTAGGAAACAAGCTCATGTGGGCACTTGAAGCTTGGTCCTTTGATGGAAGGTCTAGTTCCTGTAAGGATTTTGGAATTTGGCCCAGGACAAACAACAGTCTCACAGCCAGCTGACCACTGTGCAGTGCTCGTGGAGGCTTCTCTATGGTGGTCTACTCAGCTGAAGACCTCCAAGACCTTTTGGAGTAATCTCCAACAGCCCTGGCCTGAATGTGGTCTCACTCAAATGCTTAGAACTGCAGAGTGTTCAACATTTAACCAGTTCAGGATTGGTTTCAAAAGTGGCCTTGGACTTGGAGACACTCAGGCATTTAAAGAGGTGGAAAGGCACCCACAGATATTTTCAGCAACGTGCTGCACTTTGCTTGTGGTGAGGTGGGAGCCTATGGGATTTTAGAATCCCACTAGGCATCTGCTTATCTATCCCAGTGGGTACCATGGTATGATCTTGACCTGCAGACACTAAGAGGTATGAAGAATTTATTTTCCACAAAAGAGTTTTAGCAAGAAAAACATAATTAAAAACTATAAACTCTTTGGCTTGTGAGTCAGATGATACCAGCCTAAAAACGCTTTTACACATTCAACATTTTTTTTTTGATTGTGCAGCTGATTTGGCATAAGCAGATCTGATTTCAGGGACTTTAAATGCTTCCTCAGGAGGGACATATTGCATAGCATTTCTGATCCAATGTATGGGCCTCTTTGGATGCCAGGACTTTGATCCAGTTAAGTGCTTTCAGGGTTGGTGCATCAGGCAATAATGTAGAGGGAGGGAGTGTGCTTGCTTGTCTGTTCTCCTTCCACTAATATCCCAGTGATATTCACCTGGCATATGGTAAATACAGGTTCATTACAGTTTTTATTTACCTGTTGTACTGGTGATTCAGAATGTACATGTGTCCTCTGCTAAAGGGGTTTTGAATTTTTATTTTGCAAGAGAGTGCCCAAGCCAGAGGTTATGAGGAAGGGGCTACGAGGTGAGTCAGAGAATGGTGTGCTTAGCTACATCACAATGAATATTTATAAATGTCCTTAGCTGAGCACAGCTGAGCAATGAGGTTCTTCTCTCACTAAAACGAAATGTCACACTCTTTTGGTGCTGTGAACTTTTTTTATATGCACTGGAACCATTTCCATTGGAGGTTCTGAACATGATCCTAAACATGGACATTGGATGTTCTGCCACACGATCCCGTGGCAGAGTATTTCCTCCTAAGCATGGGACAGGTTTATGGGAACTAAGGGCATCATTCTCTGCCTAGAAGAGGTAGTTGAACAGAGATTTAGCTTAATAAAATCATTCCAGGCTTTGGAAGAAGCTAAGCCAAAGGTGCCCTTTTGCTGCATTTTGAAACAAAATGTAAGAAAGTTACTCTTAAATGTATATTCTTCAATATACATTCACTTTAGCAGTATTAATTCTTTGACATCTTGGCCTTTATTCACTTCTGACTGCCTTGCCAGGTTATTTTCAATAAACAGCTGATCTAAGGGGAATGTATTTTAAAACAGGGCTGACTCTACAGGGGATGACCAAGCCTATCAGTATGGCAAAATGCTGGGAAGGCCCAGGGTCGTGAGTGGAAAATGAAATGTGAAATGCAGCCATAATGTCAGGTGTTTCTGTGTTTGTTGCTCTACTCATATTCCCTGGCAATAAACAACCCTTGCACAGGACAGGCCCAATACCACCCAGGACAAAGTATTTTTAAGTCCTGTATTTAGGCGATACAAAGTTCTAATTGCTTGCCTTCTATAGAGTCCTAAAATGGCTTGGGTTGGAAGGGGCCTTAAAGATCATCTAGTTCCAATGGCACTAAAGTGGACAAGGACACCTTCTGCTAGACCAGAGTGCTATACATGCATGTGTTTATTTTTATTTGCTATAACTGATTGGAGAAAACAGAAGTCACAGGCACTGAGCTCAGTACACCCCTAGTCCCATTGTCTTACACCTCTCTCCTTTTCCATTGACACAACAGGACCTTCAGGATAGATTTCTTCTTAGTTCATGGGTTTATGTTCTGTTATCATAAATGAAGCCTGTTGGCAACATTCATACACCTTTTAACAGGCTTCAGTTTGAGTAATAGATGCTTGTTGCAATTCCATCTCCTTGCTACTCAGGGCAATGAGGAAAAAGGCAATGATGTATTCATCATTGTGTTTGGAGATGATGGGTTTTAACTGTGCCTCTTGTATTTAAATTTTTTCTGGGCAGGACAGCTGGGGACCTGCTTGGGATCTGGTACCCCATTGCTACTTTGAGAGAGCCACAGCTGCGGGGGAAATTGAGCAGCACAGTATCCAGCAGGACTGGGAAGAGGCTATTTCTAAGCTTAGACACTGAGTTCAGCAACCGGGGAGCAAAACCGTGCATTCAGGCTGCACTTGCATTGAACAGGGTGTTCCTCAGCTGGGTGGGTGGTGAGTGACTCAGCAGTGCTCACTCTACCCAGACTGAGGAGGGATGGAGGGAGTGCCACTACCAGAGGGTACTGAATCAGCTCTCCAGGTAGCAGTCCTCTCCTGATGGCTAGCTCTTGCTTTTATGGATGTGCTAGTGAAATGTCCCTTCCCCTACAAGAAGCAGTAAGATGCCGACAGCTTCACTGCTCTGCAAGTTGGTTATTCAGAGGCATATCAGAGCTGCAGGCCTGCTAGTAGTGAAAGTACCTGCGAAGGAGGACAAATTTTATTTGTACTGATATTCTTCCACTGATTACAGATAATGTATCACATATCAGCTGGTAAGTGGGAAAGCTTGGGACTTCAAGTGGAGCTCTGTGGGGGAAAAACATCTGGGTTTTTGTTTGTTTGTTTGTTTGTTTTTTAATAGAAGCAGATGTAGTCTCTCAAATATCTATTTGAATTTATTTTTTGAAACTGCCATAAAACATATCTGAGATATGCGGGATAAATTTGTGTTGAGTCATATATCTGGGAAAAAAATATAAACATGCAGGGTATATTCTGAATGACTCCCTATTTTCATGGCATCACTCTAACAACCTCCTGCTACAACTATGCATATCCTAGAATATAAACATGCTTTCCTTTTCCCTAGCAAAAGCTCACATTCCTCAGCTGCCTTGTGGATCGAAAACTACCTGGATTTGCTGCCGCTGTTTGTTATCCAAAGCAAGGACATTCTGAGTTGGCACCTCATGACTCTCTATTGTGCTGTGCTTTAGCATGTGACTGTGCATGCTGAACGCTGGGGACAATTTGGCTATTCACATAGCCCTGCCATGGAGGCCTTGCTGCTCATTCTGCACAAACATTGATCTTTTCAAACAATCAAATCCATAGATGTCAAGGCCAGGGATTTGAAAAGGGTGAAGCAAAGATCTATTTGGTAGCTTAATATTCTCGGTAAGGCAGCCTGCTGGTCAAAATGCATAATGAAAACTCTGCACTTAATGATATTTTAATAGAAAGAGCTGTGATTGCAGCTAGGATTGCAGCTAGAACAGTTGTTGGTTTTCTCTTCAGCTGCTGAAGTCTCTTTAAGGCAGCCACGGCTATTAGCTTGCCTGGTAGTGAGTCTTGCAGGACAATCTCTAAAGTGAGAATAAAATCACAGTTTAACTTCCATAATGCAGCACAGTTTGTGGGGGTAGATATGTTTTGATACACAACCAGAAGGAAGATTCCACAGCCTCACAAAGGTGCTGGGCATGTCCAGAGAAGGACAAAAGCTGGTGAAGGGTCTGGAGCACAAGTCTTGTGAGGAGTGGCTGAGGAAGCTGGGGTTGTTTAGCCTGGAGAAAGGGATGCTCAGGGGTGATCTGATCACTCTCTACAACCACCTGAAAGGAAGTTGTGGCCAGATAGAAATCTGCCTCTTGTGCCAGGCAATCAGCAGGACGACAAGATGAGACAGTCTTAAGCTATGCTCGGGTGGTTTAGGTTGGACATTAGGAAGAACTTTTTCACTGAAAGGGGGATTAGACGTGGGAATGGGCTGCTCAGGGAGGTGGTGGCGTCACCATCAGTGGAGGTGTTTAAGCAAAGATTGGATTTGGCACTTGGTGCTATGGTCTGGTTGACAAGCTGGTGTTTGGTCATAGGTTGGACTCGGTGACCTCAGAGATTTTATCCAACCTAACTGATTCTGTGAACTGGATCTCTTCGGTGGCAGCTTCCTCCTGCCTGTCTCACCAGCTGCGGGCAGCAGGTTGGTTGTGCCTCTCCGCCCCGAGCCGGTGCCACGCGGTGTCAGCCCGCACAAGCCGAGGTGCAGCAGCACTGCAGAGCCAGGCGCTGCCCTCGAGCCGGGGTACAGCTGGTGAGGGTCTGACCGAGGGGCAGGCTCGGGGCGGCTCCCCCGTGCGGGCCGTGCCGCGCTCCCCCGGGCTGGCCAGGCCAGGCCGTGCCGCGCCGTGCCGTGCCGCGCTCCCCCATGCGGGCCGTGCCGTGCCGCGCTCACCTGTGCGGGGCGGGGCGGGGCGGGGCGGGGCGGGCGGCGCTCGCTCACCTGGGCGGGCCGCACGGCTGAGTGACGGGCGGGCCCCGCCCCGCGGGCACGGGCGGTGCCTCCGCTGCCACCCAGGCGGGGGCGGGCGTCGAGCCGAGCCGAGCCGGGCTGGGGCGGCTGCGACGGGCACGGGGACGGGCGCGGGGCCACCATGGAGCCCCCGAGGGACCAAGGTAGGGCGAGGGTGGGCGCTGCTGCTGCGCCCCGGGCGGCGCTGGCGCGGCGGGGACGGCGGTGGCTCTCGCAGCCGTCGCTGCTCGGCCCGGACCTGCCCTGCTCAGCCCAGCCCGGCCGGGCCGGGCAGCGCTGCGGCCGGGGCGGTGCGGAAGGCGCCGCCCGCGGCCTGGGCAAGGCTGTGCCGCCGTGGGCTCGGGAAATGCGGAACCGGCGCCGGCTGCGGAGCGCGGGGCGGCTGCCGGCCCCCCCCAGCCGCGGATGCACGGGCAGCGCTTCCCGGCCTTCCCGCGGCGCTCCGCGGGCACCATAAACTTTCTGCTTTCATCCTGCAGTAAAAGTAAAGCTCTTCCATTATACGAGTGTGCAACTTTGGATTGACCAGCGCTGTGCGCAGGGTTTGTTCCCTTTTAATTCTCTCCAGCCCGGGGCTGCTGCACAGCTGGCAGCTCTGTTTGGGCAGCTGTCCCCCGGCCGCTGAGCGGCAGCAGGGCCGGCGCCTCTGTGGTGCTTCACTGGTGCGCGTTTTGCCTGGGAAGACTGGTGTCCTGCCTGCCTTCCTAAAACTTCACGGTTTATTGAAACCCAAAAACCTTGGGACTGCTTGCCCAAGACAATAGTTGGTGCCCTGATGGAAACTGACATGAATGCAAGCAAAGCGCGTTCTCTTGCTGTATAAGCTTATCCCACAGAGGTGTATTGTATTTATCCAAAGCATTCAGGAATCAGTTGGAGCCTTTTATATGGTGTGGTACTGGACGACACGCCAGCTGCTGTGCTTTAGATGAGGCAGGGCAGGCTGGGATCACTATGTTACCTGCAGTAAGCTCTGGCAGGGCTGCTTGGCCCAGCTCGGTGTCTGTGCCCTTGGGCTGATTTCATTCAGGGTTTTCCTGCTTGGCATGCTGGGGATGGCAGGAAGCCTGCACCTGTGGCAGCTGGGATGTTGGAGGTGCAGGAGCTGCTGGGAATGTACCCCTTACTCTGCACGGTCAGGCTCTGTGCTCTGCCAGCTGAGCAGGTGCCAGCCTTGGTTTGCTCCCAGTTAAGTGTTTCGGGGATTGTGTAGTACACTTGTACAATTAACAATGCCTTCTGAGTTTCTCTGTGTTTACAGAAAAGGCTAGGCCATCTCTGCCTGAGCAGAAGGTAATCTGGTAAGGGGCTGAATCACCTCAGGTTCCTTCAACCATTTTGAAGTCCTGTGTCTGTCTTCAATATCAGTATAGATTAAAAGCAAAACAAAAAAAAAAACCAACAACAACCCCCCCCAAAAAGGAAAGAAAACAGCCCCCAAACCCTATTCTTGGGTTCCAACAAACAGAATTGTGCCAGAAAATAGCATGACTGTCAGTTGCTTCAGAATTTTAATTCCAACTGCAGGAGCATTAAAACTGATTTCAGTATTTGTCTCCAAGTTCTTGAGGCTCTGCTATAAAAAAAGGCAGAGGTCTTTATTGCAACTGCAGGGTCTTGAACAACAAATGATGGGAAAGCAGAGTAAAATAACATGATCTTTTGAAAAACTTTAGTGACAGTCCTGATACCTACTAGAGGCTTGTTTTGCTGTTGTACTCATTTCTGTTATAAATTGCTTCGTACAAAGAGGGTATTGCGCCTCGATGTTTGTCAGAATAGTGTACCTAGTGTGATGTAAGGGACTGTTACAGAGCAAACGTGGTGCAACACTTTCTTCCTCTGCCGTCTTTTTGGAGTGATTATGCTGTTTCCTCTTCATGGAGATCTGCAGGTACAGTGGAAAAATCTAGAATAGTCAACACACTTGTGCCAGTTAATTAAAGGCTTCTAATACCCTGCCAATTGGACTTCAAAGACCACCTTTCTTGGCAAACTGGAGTGCTTACATTGGAAACTGCTTAATGATACAATATTATTACTCACTAAAGCCAACATATATGGTTAAAGTCCAGGCCATCAGGTCCTCTCTCTGGTGCCAGCATAAACATTCTGGATTACCACTTCCAAACAGAAATTAATTTGTTTAAAATTGCGAGTTAGAGGTTGCACTCTGTTGTTATGGTGACAGCTTTCTCAGATAGCGGTAATTAGGAGGTAGGAAAAAAATCTAGGTTATTGTCAAGACTGCAGCCAAACTAGACAAGGCTAATGCTCCAGGTGCAGAACCTTCTTAAGTCTCTCCTTTCTCTTGAGCAGTCAGGTTTGGTAGCAGTACTTGGTAGCTAAAATGTTGTTCCTAGCCTAGCAGCAGAATCACTGAGCAACTTTTCACTTGAAGTGTCTTTGTTTTCAGTGAAGGGATATTTGGACTGGCTGGAAGGCTCCATGTGATTCTCAGTGCACTCCAACAGCTCTGGAAATGGGTCTCCAAGCACTCAGAGTCTCTTGCTCTGTGATTACAGGCACCAAAGCAGTAGTGTCAGCTCAAGCCAAATGGATAGAATATTATTGTGAGATGAGGAGTCCCTTGTTCTTTTGCTTTGCTTTAACTTGTCATGAACAAAAATCTGATTCACTGTATGGACTTAGTTGCTGAATAGATTAATAACTGCAGTTGTGCTTTCACAAAGATGCTGTTGTCCCTTCTTCCTCCCTACTCTCCCCGACCAAAAGAAAGCAAAACAACCAAACCACAACCACACCTGATTTTGCTTGCAAAATGCGTCTCTCTCTGACTTGCCACTGTTACTGCTGATGCTGGTACAGTTTACCAGTGGAAAAATAAGGATGAAGCTGCCCCTACAGTGGAAGCAGTGTTCTGAATGAGGAGACTGCCACTGAGCAGTCTCACAAACACATGCACCACAGCAGTTATCTGGCAACTGATTATCCATCTCCAGTGTTATGTTCAGGGGTTCCTCTTATGCTTCAGCAACACTTCACTTATGTAATCTGGTGTCTTTCAAAATCTTCAGGCTTTTGTGGTACTTAAAAGGGGTCCCAAAACACTACATGTGATTTCTTGAGAAACTATGTAAGCCTTTCTTTTCCTGGAGCCTTGACTTGCACTTTTGGGGCTGACAACATAGACTTCAATATTCTTTCTTGTGCAGAAAGAACTTGTTGCTGGCAGTAGGACAAGGTTTCCCCCATTGTCCTATTGGACAAAGCTGCACCTTTTCCTACTGCTTTATTTGTTTTCTTATCACTAGGTACTTGCTGTCGGTATGATTATTTTTTTTTCACTTAATGTGCAATTGTGAAATCAAACACTTATGAGTAAATACAAGTGGACAGCTGTTGTGGGAACTGCAAAGAAAGAATGATTTCACTGAGCTGAATGTCTGTAACAGTGACTTGAAGACAGTAGAAATATCAGAAGACTTACATGAGTAGGTCCCTTGAACAGCAGCAGGCTTTCATTTCTTTTGCAAGAAAAGCTGTATTGGTGGGGAAAGCCTGTTCTGACTCAGGCTGAGGGTCCTGATGCAGTGAGATGGCATTACATAGTTATTTGATGGCATTGCTGTCCTCCTCTCTCAGCCAGTGCATGAATGAGGTACAGAGATGTGGGGGATCAGTGTGCTGTGTTGGAGGGACACTGCAGCAGCTGATGCACAACTGTTGGGTGGGCAGTGTCAGCTGTTCCTGCCTTCTGCAGTGCTGGAGCATTGCAGGGTAACTTGAACTCTTCATTCATGCTCACACCTACTTCAGTAGGGTATGGAGAAGGGGCCAGCCCAGTGCTCCAGCTGTGGAAAGAATCTGTTGCTTGTGGTATGCATGGATCTTTTTCCCTGTTCCCTACAATGAATGCTGTCCCAAGCAGTCAATGCAGTCGTTCACTCAGGCAGAATAAGGTCTGCTCTCACCCTTTTGGTGCAGGGAAAGCTTAGCTAAGGATCCTTTGATCCTCCAATGAGGCCAAGCTGTAACTGCTCGGGGCTTTTAAAATCCAACATGAAACCGATGCAATTCCTTTTTATTCCAGTTTCCCACACTTTGAAGCAGCCCACGAGTTCCCCCTTTCTCCCACGGCGAATGCCCACCAAAGCAATGGGAGGCCTTGGAGGCCCAGGCTGACATTTCTGGCCTAAAATAAAGCACTGCAACTTGGCTTTGGTTTAAGAATGTGCTGGTGGAGGCTGAGCAAGTGCCTTGCTCTGCTTGATCTGGATGTTTTGTGGCTGAAGTGGGAAGAGCTGGTTTTCATGGCTGAAAGTTGGCTGCCATATGTTAACACCTCTCCTGGCCTGGGCACTAGTGCTGTTGAGCTGCTGTGAACTGTGCTTGGAGGCTGCAGAGCACAGCCCCTTCCATCTGCAAGGGCTGTCAGTAACCACATACTGCACTGCTCAGCCTTGGGAATGTTCTCTCTCTTCATTTTTAAGTCATTCATATCTCTATTCATGCTCCTGTCTATCTTGTGTGTACATTTTTTTCCCCTTGTCTTCCACAGCTGCTGAATACAGCAGCCTTTGACTAACAACATCTGCTTTGTGAGCCAGATGTCAGTGTAGTCCCAGGAGGAGCTGGGTGATAAAGGAGGTGGGTGTTGGGGCTTCTGATGCTTTCTGCCATGTGCTGACCCTGCTGGGTAAGGACATCCCAAAATCTGCTTTGGCTACCTGAGTGTTGTAAAGGCTTTGTCCTGTTTCTTCACAACTGTTTGCTCCTTTAACAGGAAGATGTCCTGGCAGTTTTTATTGGCAGGAAGTCCCTCAGCCAGTATAGAGAAAAGGAAAACAGGGCCCTAGATTTGCCATGTAAAATCAGTGAGCTGTTTGTGGATTGCTGATACCTGAGGGTGCTGGACATTGCTGCAGGTAAGGGAGGATATGTGCTATATCTCTTCAAAAAGTGATGTTTCCATGGCAGCAGATACATTGCAGGGAGTGTTCTTGAAAGCCAATGTTTCATGACCAATTTTCAAAAGAAAATAATCCAAACTCCTCCTTCCTAATTTAGTAGGAGAGAGCAACAGTGTCATTTGCTGGGCCCTGTGCAGTAGACACCCGATGGGTGTGGGGCTTTTGTGCTTTTACAAGATGCTCCAGGTAGGAGAATGATGACCCCACTGTTTTCTCCACTGAAGAAATGTGATGCACTTTGTAATGTGGGCACTTCTAATTTGAGATTTTCTATATGGAGGAAGGGAGGGGTTTACCCTTGTTCTTTTAATATCCTGCAGTGAGTAAGCAGAAAAATGTCAAACAAAGGGTGACTGAAAGGGAAAGCAAGCATTAAGTGAGATTAAGCACTAAATTGAAATGCTCTTGTTCAGCCAACACAGTCACTCTGTATCAGCTTCAATTTAAGTCTCCAGAGGGACAGTTTTCTCTCCTGTTAAAGGTGGAGAGTGTCTTCAGAATTACTCATATTAGGGTGTGTTAGCCAGAGTGATTGGGAACCTTCACTCAAAAACCTTGTATTGGAGGACAGGCTTTCTACTGCAAGCCTTCTCTTTTCAAAAGGGCTGCAGTAACAGACCAGCTACCCAGAACTTTCTAATCTGGATCTCTCCTGAAGGTTCAGTGTCACTCCTGTCTTTTCTTCTTACTTGTCTTCCTCCTTTTCCTCTGCCTCTAGTTAAGGGAGCAGAAGTGAAAGAATATACAGCTGTGTGTTGGCTTTGGCTGTTTGGCAGGATGATACCATGAGTCAGGCTAACTGGTCTGGATTATCCTTGCCCTGCTATGAAAACACTTCTTTCTGGCAGAGGTGTAGATGGCTGTATGGATTTTCTGCTAGTGCAAGTACAAGTATAGCTGCAGGAGTCTGCAGCCACTTGTCCCTGGCTGGGGTAGGGGGAGCAGCGCAATGCTGGCTGCCAGCAAATGCTGGTATGTGGAAAAATGCTCACTGTGCTGTTGGTTGCTCCTGAGCAGAAAGGGGTGGATTGATGCTATCTAGAGAGAAGCCAGCACCACTGCTGTGGTGTGAATGCTGTCACTGAAAGAGACAGCTTTCCTGTTTTGCAAGCTGACTTCTCTATTCCAGAGTGTGAGAGCAGAGCAGTAAGTGTCCTTGGATGCTGACTGACAGTGGAGTGGCCCAGCAAATGCTGCCTTGACCAAGGCTGGAATGCTCCCTTTTCTGCAGAACTGAGGTCTATAGACATGCTGTGACACGTGTTCTGCAGAACATGTCTGTAGGTACCTGCTGTGACACATGTGTTCTGCAGAACATGTCTGTAGGTACCTGCTGTGACACTTGTGGTTTGGAGTGACAGGCTTCTGAACTGCCCCTGTCCTGCCTGTAGCCTCCCAGCAGAACAACAAATGTGTACTGTGCTTAAAAACTTCATAGATAAAGAGGAAGCACACTTTTTGTGTGTGTACATGGAAAGAAAACCTGTTTATTGTTAGTGTGATTGAAATTTTAGCAGTCTAATTCAATAATTAGTTTAGAAAAAGACTGTTATGCAGATGAAGTCTTAGTTATAATAAAGCTAACATACAAACTTAGTTTCTGCACCTTTTTCTTGGTGGTTTAATCATACTTCCCCTGGCTTCTGAGGCTGTTAGTATCATTTTGGTGGTGGCAGGTGTATTAGAGCAAATTGTCATATTGTGGCTCCTCTGGGAGGAACAGGATGGTGGTGGTTTCTTCCTCACTGTAGGATCCACTGAAATCCTTCTGTTAGGTTTGCATTTTACATATCTGCTGTTTCTTTCATGGCTTTGCAAGCTCTGTATTTCATCCAAATCTATTATAGAAAGTGCCTTTTATATATGCTAGATATTATTCCTTTGTTCTCTGTTATCTGTAAAATAGTTTTGTCCAACTGCACATTTCCACTGGTGACTGATGACTTATAGCCATGGGATCTACATTGTCTGCCTGGTGCTTCCTTACTTGTACCATGCCTGTATTCTCACATTCTCTGTCTCTACTCTGAGACACACCAAGTAAAACAAACCCACAGGCAAATTCGGAGGGATAGAAACAGAGCAAGCCTGACAAGTCTCTAGTGCTGGGGCCTTGCAAACTTGGCTCAAAGCTTATGTGCTGTCACTAGCAATGCCTGTGCTGTACTGTGGAGTAACAAAGAGCCTGGGGAGCGCCTGCTGCTTGCTGGGGGTGGTGGGTTAGGCAAGCAGAGGCAGAAGAACAGGTATTTTTCCTGTTTAGCTTTCCCTTGTCTAGCAGCTAGAGGGAAGTGGTGCTTCATCAGAGCCCCCTAACCCCAGGACAGAGATGAAAAGATGTGCCAAGGGAGGCAGCCTGGGCTGCAGTTGGTGTTTTCAGACAGGTCCTCCTCCTGTGCTTAGCTAGGATTGGACTCCATGTATGGCAGTGATGTTGGCTCATGAGAAAAAACTCAAAAAGATTGAAAACAAAGCTTTGTAAGTAATGTTTTTTAACTGCTCCTTAGCCTGGCAAAGCTGTGTATTTCAGTTATGGGCATTGGGGATGTTGCTTGTGTCTCTTTTGCATTGTTTACTTTTTGCCTAAAATATTTTAATTAAACTACTAGCCGGGTTCCCAAGATGAGCAAGAAGTGATCTTACTCATGCCTCTTTGTTTGTTCTCTCCTAAGTGTTTATCACATCATGACATTAGAAAGTCTTGATTAATTTGATCAGGATAGCAGAATTTGAAAGAAACTCCCCTTATGCTTCTACTCGAGTCATCCCTGTCTGATGTTCATTGCAGAGTTCTACAGCAGTCCAGTCCCTGGGAATAACACAGTGGTGGACATTTGCAGCTGCTGCCAGGACAGGCTGCCTTTGAAGAAGGCCATTTCATTGAACTGCGTCTACTGATACCCTGCAGTCCCTGCACGAGTACATCAGAGTTTTGATGTCCCTTGCTTTTCCTCACACAGGTTCCCAGGAATGGGGCTGTACAAGGACTTGCCTATAAGCATCTCTAAAGAAGCTGTCCTTTAAGTAGGAACCAGTACTTCCTACTCAAAAGAAGGGTCTGGGTTATGAAATGGGCACAGCTCCCACTGGCTGGAGTGCACCTTTCTCTCTGGTGTCTGTACTGTTACGCAGAAGAGAAATCCCTTCAGCACATCTCAAAAAGTGTTTTGCCTACATCTCTACATCTGAGGAGTCTTGAAAAGCAGGGGAAGGCAGAGCAGAAAGCCCCCAGATCAGTCACTGTTTTTACCCTGCTGAGTGCTGAGAGCTGCTTTGATTGCTGCTGCAGAGGTTAGCTCTGTGACCGCACACACACAGGCTCGGTGTGTGTGTGAGCGGCTCACACGCCGCTGTGCTGGCCGTTTCCATAGCACCAAAACCTGCGCCAGGCAGTCCCTGAAGAGGCTTTGCTGAGAGCTGACGTGCATTCAGCTCTGAGGAGCATCAGAAGTACTACCAGCCTAGGCATGGGGTGGGAATGGAGCCTGATTTAAATATTGACTTTCCTCTTGCCAGATGTCACCGTCTTGGCAGAAGGAAAACAGGCTGTTTTACTGCAATGTGCTTTGCTTTGAGCTATGAGCTCATAAAAGCACCATTCATGCTCTGTTTCGTCTCCTCAGCAAGCTACTTGCAATTTCCAAAACTGTTTTTTGGGTTTTTTTTAACAGGCAGTTTGTTCTTGAGTGAAAGGAAAGACCTGAAATGACTTGTCTTTCTCTTAAGACTGCTGTAGTCCCTGCATGGCAGGTATGCTTTACCTTCTTGTGCTCTGAATTGTGAGAAGCCTTTTTGTCTGTTGCCTGGGCAGCCTCTTTAGGTGCTGTGCAGCTCTGGTATCCCAAGTATGCCATATAGGGGCCCCTGTGCAGCTCTGGTATCCCAAGTATGTCCTGGGCCCTCAAGAAAGGGATGGGTCCACGTGCTGTGTTCAGAGCATTGCTGTGTGGTCTGTCACCACCTCTGCAGACACTTGAAGGAGCAGGGAACAGAAGTTCCTGCAGAGGCCCCCAAAGAGAACTGTCTGGACATCTGAAGAAGGTCACAACCCCAGCCTCCCATTGTCTGAAATGGCAAACTGGTGCTGTGCTGCTGTTGGCCAAGCAGGTGTTCATCCCTGATCTTCCTGTTGAACAAGACTGAACACATTGTGGGTCTGGCTCTCTACTTCCTCCAGGGCTCAGGCCATGGTTGGATCCCTGCACAGTACCTTTTTCCAGCAGCTCCTGGTTCAGGGTGTGTGGGGGCCTCAGCCCCAAGCTTGTTGGGGGATCCTGTGAGTCATGGAAGTTGTTTATGTAATTTAACTGCCAAAAACTCTACTGCACTTCTAGCTGGCTGCTACTGCCATGTGATATAAGTGCAATAATTTGGAAGGAGGGGAAACTCTGAAACATTACTGTTATTTTCTCCAATAAAGCAGTCCTTAACTGCAGTAAAGATGTGTTTTAGATACCCACTCTAAACTTCCTTGCCTGAAAACTCTGATGAAGGAATAAACAGTTGCTGCTACCATTTAAATAACTGTTTATAGCAATCAGTCTTAAATACTAGCCTTCCTAAAATACATTTGAATTTCTTAGAGCACTTGTAGTAAACGATGAGGTACAACAGAGACACCTGTCTGTACTTTGGGAACTGCTACTTGAACTTTGTATATGGAACTTGTTAAAACTTGATATAGCAGAACTAGTGTGGACATTAAGCAGGTAGTAGTATGCCTCTTGGGAAAAGTGAAATGCAGTGACTGAATTTGAATATAGTGCAGTGCTCTTTTTGAATATAGTCTTGATTTTTAGATGCAAACAAATTTTGCTTTTCTGCCCTTCAGGTTAATCTCAGTCAACTTAGTTGCTTTTGGTTTTCTGGAGGAATCTCTGATTCAGTGTAGGGAGAAGAGTTCTGTTTTGGACTGTGGTGTCTCCAACTGTTGACTTTTTCTGCAGAAATTGGTCTGCTGCAAATACATTCTTGATTATTCATTTCCAGCAGTGCTGACATTCAATATAAACTTGTTTAATTCTGTTTAGTATCAGAGGAGGAAAAAGCCAGCTGCTCACCAGGCACGTAACAAGGGCCAGAGAGGTGCTGCATGTACTGCAGGATGTGTGCTGGGCTGCACTAACCCACTGATGGCCTCTGTGTGCTGGGCTGCACTAACCCACTGATTGAGTTAGCTGGACAATACAGAGTTAGCACTTCTGTAAAGAAGCAGGAGTTTAATGGTTTTCCTGGTGTATGTATGGGAGTCCTTCAGGTTCAAATGTTGTTTTGAGGACTTGGTTTTAACAATCCAGCGATCCTGCAAGGAAGGTGATTGGTGCTCTCATGGCACAGCTGTAATGGTAGGTGAGCCTTCTGCCTAATTCTCCCCAAGCAAATGGTGGTGCATTGCTTAATACACCAACTTCTGAGCTGCAAGTTGTTCTCACTCTTAAGTGTGTAATTTGTTCCTGTAAATTATTCTGGGTTAAGGCAACCTGTGGTATCAGTGCAGGCTGGGGAGTGAAGGGATTGAGAGCAGCCCTGCAGAGAGGGACTTAGGCTGGTGCTGGTGTATGAAAAGCTGGACATGAGTCAACAGTGTGTGCTTCCAGCCCAGAAAGCCATAACACATCCTGGGCCTTATCAAAAGCAGCAGTGGCCAGCTGGTCAAGGGAGGTGATTCTGCCTCTCTTCTTCGATATCATGGGATCCCACCTGGAGTGTTGTATCCAGTTCTATGCTCCCTAGAACAGGAACAACTTGGACCTGTTGAAGCAGGTTCAAAGGAGGGCCATAAAAATCATTGGAGGGGTGGAACACCTATTATATGAGAAAGGCTGAGAGGGATGAGCTTGTTCAGCCTGGAGAAAAGAAGGCTCCAGGGAAATCTTACTGCAGCCTTTCAGTAGTTAAAGGAGGTTTATAAGAAAGATGGCAACAGACTTTTTAGCAGCACCTGTTGTGATAGGACAAGGGGTAGTGGTTTTAACTCAAGGGGAGGGTAGCTTCAGACTAGATATAGAGAAATTTTTTATGATGAGGATGGTGAAACACTGGAACAGGCTGTCCACAGAGGTGTTGGATGCTTGATTCCTCAAAACACTGGAGGTTTTTGGTGGTCCACTGGACATTTGAAAGTTCCAATGGAAATACTGTGCGGGGCTCTGAGCAACCTGATCTAGTTTAAGGTGTCCCTAGCAGGGGAACTAGAGTTCGCTTCCAACCCAAACCATTCTATGGTAAAACACAGATACTGACCAGATCTTTAACTGGGAAATTTACACCAACCTTAAAGGATATTTGGGGCATCCTGCTGTGCTACCTTGGTGTGTGAATTGCAGATGAACATGAATACTGTGGTTCATGGGCAGTGGTGAGCAGGGAGAATTAGTTTCTGCACATTTCTGAACAGTAGCAAATGAAACCTGTTGGAGTTGCTGCTTTGAAGCTGAGTGGTTTCGATTGGCTTCTGTGCCTGTCACTGTGCAGGTTTTTTGGCATGACAGATTTCTGGAGATTGTATAAGAAGGAAAACTTGAGTGTCAATGGAGTCAGCACAGTGACATGCTGAGTACTTCCTCTGTAGTGAGGAAGTGTTTTTGGGATAAATGGCAAAGGGAGAACTTTACTGGAGTGAATTTGCAGACTTTCATTCTGTGTTAGCACACTGATACATGAAGTCTTTAGTATGCTTCTGTTTCTTATTTACAATTCAAGACCAAGCTTCACCTTGGTGAATCCCAGAAACATACTTCCCTCCCATCCCCAATGAAGAGTATTTTCCTATTCAAAAGCAACTTCTGAGAAAGTGAGAATATGAGAAAAGGGATACAGAAGTCAAAGCCAGACCTCTGTGTTTTGTCAAGAGGAGCTGAGAAGACATTTTAATATTTTTATAAGGGAAAACTGATGAATTAAGGATAGAGCAAGTGCCAAGTAAAATAACTTCTCTAGCCTTCCTCTTCCAAGGTGATATTACTGGAGAGGCCTTCGTTGCCCTTCATGCAAGGTGGTGCCAGCAGCATTTCTGAGGGATGTGATGGCTTCTTAGTAATGATGCTGTATCACAGCTCCCTACTACAGGGCACACTTGTGGATTGACAACTGAGGACTAGCAGTATGCAAGGCAGTGTTTCAACTTCCACCTGTTCAATATCCTGGTCAAGTTTTTACCAGAATGAAAAATTGTGGATTGCATTGTTCATAGCTGTTTAAGCTCTGAGTTATTCTGAGTAGTTTTTTGTGCTGATGGCTGAGCTGTGATGTGCTAAATATGGTGTAACAATAACCTGGGTACCAGCTAGAGCAGTCCTTAACCATAAAGCTTGAAAAGTTTACCAGACTAATCTGTTAAACACAATGGATCCATTAAACTAGGGCATGACCAGCACTCAGAATAGTACATGTATTTTTTTGTTTGACATTTACAGTTGTGAAATGAGCTGTGTGATGAATTAGCTTGTGCAATAGGAAGTGCTGCTAAACTTAGATTTCACATAACAGTGTAAAGCTTTATTCTTGGAGTTTGCACTGATGTTCTGTTTCAGGTCAAACACTGGGAGGAGGCAACTTGTGGCACAGTGCAGTTTGGAGCAGCTGGTTACTAAAATCAGTGGAGGTGTGCTTTCTTTACCAAAAAAATAAAAAACCCAACCACAAATCCCAACATAAAAAACCCACAAACAACCAAACCCACATAAAACTAAAAAAAACCCCAGTCACCTCCTCCCCTTCCTTTCTTTCATTTCCTGTCTACTTTTAGAGATGAAGCTCAATATCTTTCAAACTTTGCTCCTTTAAACCTGTACTTCTTTCCTCCCCCTGTAGTTTTCATCACATCAACTGCACCAGAATCAGGAAAAACGCCTGCCTGACTTTGTGTGCATTTGATAGGTCTTTCCAGTTTTGTCCATTATCTTGTATTTCAGTAAAATGAATGGTTGAACTCATTCTACTTACTTTGCTGTGAAATATAAATGAGAAGCCTGAATGCTTATCTAAGCATGCTGATATTTAGGAAAACTTCCCTTTGTATGGAATAGGCTGGAACACGTCTTGGTGCATAAATATGCAATGGTGCATAGATATATTAATGTTGCTTGGAGATCTTGAGAGATTAGTACTTTCATGATCTGGATCTGTGTAGGTTGTTAAAAAGAAAATACAGGTTGCCTGTAATGTCACCCAGCAGCAAAAAGTAGCATCTCATGTTCAGAGTCTGATCTGATGGAGGAAGGTATGCTCAAGTCTTTTAGGACCTGGGAGTCCTTTAAAGCTTCATATCTTTTTGTGGAATCATCATTGGACAAACTTGCTTGACCCTTATCTTTGCCAGCTTCAGCTTTTGGAGTGATTAGTGTTTTATGACTGTCTGTTGATTTATGTGACAGCAATATCTCTCTAGGCTAACAGTTTCATTTAATTTACTGTCCTAGTGTGACTTGGAGTAGGGGCAAATGTCTCTTAACAGGATTTACTCAGCTCAAGCAGCATTAAAAGTCAGTCAAGGACAGATCAATCAGATAAAATCTCAGAGTACTTATTAATATAATGGCAACTTCAGTGGTCATAATAATCTAAAGGTTGATGCATTATCTACATTATATTAGAAAAAAAAAAGCTGGTCAGTGCAGTTGGTTTGTTAGTGAATTGCTGCTGGTTGCTGCATGCACAGTTGAAGGATTCTCCCTCTTATCTGTTAAATGAGATTAAGAGCAGTGCAGAAGTATTCAAGCCCACATCCTGAGTTTGTCCAATGTGCAGGCCTGGCAGGATGTGTCCAAGATCCTTTAAGTAGTGATAGCTATTGCTCCAAATCCGTTTGGAAGCACTGTAGGAATTGGTGCCTCCCAGCTGGATGAGGAATTTAGCAGTATGGGCAAGAAGATGGCACACTCCATCTGGAACAGGACACTTCAAGCACTGCACAGTTGAATGGGTGACTGGTAAAGTGCTGGACTGTAAAGGAGTGGGTAATGTGTCTTGTTTGATGCCGCAGGGAAAGCAACACAACTTATTCTGGTTTTCAAGTGAGAGATTCCCAGTAATAGTGAGCTGCTGCACAAGTACTTTATGTCAGCAATCTGGTGGTGTGCCATTAGCACTGCTTTGTTAGGTTGTTCTTCCTTAAGTTTAGGAGGGTGCGCTGAAACTCTGCAGTGTGAGAAATGTAGATGAATAATAAGAGCTTGTCTTCATTATGGGCTTTTCTGCTTGGAAAAGCTGTAACTGGCTCAGTGTCTATTGTCAGCTTTTAGGTACCTCATGAACAGGTTGGTTCTCTGAAGGGTTTGTAGCAAAACCCATTACTGGTGTAAAGGTGTGAATTGACTGGTTGAAGAAGGGGGATCAGGAGCAGGTTCTTATGACCTGAAACATTTCTGGGGCTGTATGTCTGTGAATTTATCATACTAATGCACTTTGCTGCTGACTAGGCAGAGTTTTACAATTTCACAGATATTTCATGCTGTGCTCTCAGATAAGCCAAGTGCAGAAATGTTAATAGGATTTCTATACCGCTTACTACTTGGAAGTTACTTGCCTTTGAGAAATTGTACTTTAAGTTTTAAGTAATTACACTTGTTTGTCAGTACAACTCAAAATTGTAAACTTACTTAGTCAAGTCCCGAGAAGGGAAAAAATCTGGTGGTTTGTCATTACTGCTAAGCAAAAAGCTGATCTTTATCATGGACAGCAGAATAAGGTGCCAGGCTACAGTAGGAGTGCACCTTAACCATGCAACTAGTAACTTTTGTGTGGCAAAATTAACAGTACTTCTAGAAAATGTCCCTTCTTTTGGTGTTATGTGTGCATCCTTTGTGGAAGCTCACGTGGAGATTGCCGTGCTCTATTTTGGGGAGATTTGTGTGATTGTGCTAAAAATTACTGTGTCCTGAGCACAGAAGTGGCTCTCCCAGTGCTTCTGAAGGGCAAGCTGACATCTCTAGATGAAATGACATGTGTTTGGAAGCTTTTGTATCAGCATTTTTCTGGACTGAGGAATTGGGCTAGGGAAACCTGAGAGCATGCAATGGAGAGTTACTGGAGGAGTAAAGGAAACTGCACTGGAGTGGATGAAAAGTAAATTGAGGAGTCTGACAAGGAAATTCAAAGGCCTAACTTGAGTCTGGTTTCCTTGGGTTCCGTACAATTGATAAAGGGTAAAAGGAGGAGAGGCTCCTGCCGAAAGGCAGCTTCAGCTCAGTAACACAGGTAGTTTATTTGTCTACTGCAACTTTTTCTTTCTGTACAAGAGCGAACTCTTGCTGCTGCAGAGGCATACATTCACTTCCCTCCTGGAGAAGGGGTGTCAGGGGGAAGTACATGGCTTTTGTACTTGCCAAGAGCTGCTTCTGTGTCTGGAGTCACATGTCAGGCCCAAAAAGTTGCTTGCTCATTCATTTAGTGAGTGAAGTGTAAGCCTGTCCCTTTTATGAAAATACAGACTTTTTTCCCCTCTCAGAATCTTTCAGCTTTTTCCTGTGGCCTCGTAACAGAAACCAGCGTAGTCTCTACTGCTGCAAATGCTTTTGCTTTGCTTGTCAGCTGTCATAATACTCCTGTGCACTGGGTAGAAGTGCAGAAGTGAAAAGTCTCCCATGAAGTCTCTGTCCATATTTCAGTTTAGAAAGTGTGGGAGAAAATGTAACTTTTTTGTCAGCAGGTAGGTATTTGTAAATCTTCTTCACAAGATGAAGGTTAGGCCACAGACCTGCCCTAAGTCAGGGTGCCAGGACTCCTTGTGTTCCTGAAGAAGAGAGGTCCCTGGAGGATCCTTGGAGAATCTGAAGGAACAGCCTGTGACTTATTACAGCCATTGTGTTAATCACAGGATGGTTACGGTGGGAAGGACCTCTGGAGGTTCAACCCCTCTGTTAGGGCAGAGCCACCTGGAACTGGTTGCCCACCAGGACCGTATCACAGAATGGTTTGAGTTGGAAGGGACCTTAGTGCTCATCAATTCAACCCCCAGGCATGAGCAGGGATACACCCCCTAACTAGATCAGGTTGCTCAGGGCCCGTCTAACCTGGTCTCAAACACTTCCAGGGATGAGGCATCTACTACTTCTGAGCAACCTGTTCCAGTGCCGGACCACCCTCTGAGAAAATAATTCCTTATTGATGTCTAATGTAAATTTCTCCTCTTTTAGTTTGACACTGTTCCCCCTTGTCCTGTCACTATCTACCTACAAAGTAAGAAGTTGTTCTTCCTCTTTTACAAGTCCCCTTTAGGAACTGGAAGGCCACAATGAAGCCTCCCTGGAGTCCTCTTCAGGCTGAACAACCCCAACTTCCTCAGCCTGTCTTTGTAGGATCTTTCGTAGAGAGATCATCTCTGTGACCTTTCTCTGGATCAGCTCTAGCAGGCCAATGCCCTTCTTTGCTCAGAACTTCAGAGCTGGATGCTGTGCTTTAGGTGGTGTCTCACTAGGGCAGTGTAGAGGTGGAGAATCACCTCCTTTGACTTGCTGGTCACTCTGCTTTCAGTGCAGCCCAGGATGTGTTTGGCTCTCTGAGCTGTAGGCACACACTGGTGGCTCATGTCTGGCTTTTGATCCACCCAAGTGCTTCTTTGCAGGGCTGCTCTCAAGGACTTGTCCCAGACTGTTCTTATATCTGGGATTGCCCTAACGCAGGTGCAGCACCTTGCACTTTGACCTGTTGAACTTGATGAGGTTCTCATGGGCCCCACTTCTTGAGTTTCTCCAGGTCCTTCTGGATAGCACCTTGTCCTTCTGTTCTGCCACCTATACAATGCAGCTTTGGATCATCTACAAACTTGCTGAATGTGCAGTTGATGCCATTATCTGTGTTGTCAGTAAAGATATTAAAGACTACTGGTCCTTGATATCCGTGTCCACCTTGATGATCATGTCCAGATGTCTTTTGAATATCTTCAAGAATGGATTTTGTGAAGTACTTACCCTAAACTCTTGTTGCTTGCATCAAATTGTGTGCTACTTGGTTGCTTCTGTACTTCTGCCCTTGATAGTAAATGGTGGAATTTCTGTGCTACATCAAATCCAGGCATCAACTTGGGAATTATATGGTGGAAGCTACAGAGTCCCACAAGCAATGAAGATTTTGTTGGTATTATTAAGGTACTGCTAAGACTACAGAGGGTGCTTTTTTTGGTGGTTTTAATTTTAGATATACAATATGTAGTTCAATATGTAATTGAATTTGCTTTGTTATACAATATGTAGTTCAATATGTAATTGAATTTGCTTTGTTCTTAAAACCTCAGTGTCAATTTCATGGTGGGACCTGGTAACACAGATGGGGGATGATGGACTTTTCCGGAACTGCTTTTCAGAAATGAGGCTCTGGGATGCTGTGTTAAAAGAGGGAGATTTGCTTTAAGAGTGCAGAAAAGTAGTCTTGTCTTCTGAGGGAGGCTGGGAGTCACTCCAGAATCACTCAAGTAAAACTTTTAATTAGATTGCA
Source organism: Zonotrichia leucophrys gambelii (assembly GCF_028769735.1). NCBI lineage: Eukaryota > Metazoa > Chordata > Aves > Passeriformes > Passerellidae > Zonotrichia > Zonotrichia leucophrys. Next base: position 124,353,064 of record NC_088171.1, on the reverse strand, counting down.
AGGTTACATACTGAAACTTTGCTTGAGACAATCCCATTTCTGCACTGCAGTGTTCCTAATCTTTTCCAGCTATCTCTAGCTGCAGCTCAGCACTGTTTCTTTACATTTTTGACAGGGTCAGTCTCTTGCCTGAGGAATCAGAGTCTATAGAGGATGGCAGCATAACTGGGATAAGTGGCTGAAGTGAAATAACTAAACACATTCCTCTAAAATCTACCTGAAAATGTTTTGACTCTGTTAATCTCACTTGGAAGTGTTCCTCTGTTTTTGCAGGTTTTGATCTGACTTCTCCAAAGTCAGTGCAAACTCAGATCCCTGGTTCTGGGGTGGTACTCTGTCCTTTGGCCTCGTCCTTTGCCGTAGATCGGAAAGCTTTTCACCTGTTACTGTTGGAGCTGACAAACGTGAGCTTTGGGCACTGTTTGAGACACACAACTTTGTCATAATCTGGGATTTCTGCCTAATCTTCTAAATGCTGAAACATTTGCAAGGCAGTAGAGAATATGTGCAAATATAGAGAATTTTGTCTGACATGAATGGGTTAAGTATTTCACTGTAGTATCAGCTTGTCTAGTCGCAGGATATGCTGGAGCGTGGATGTACTCCCTCACAAGAGCTCAGGAAATGAGTCTGAGTTTATAATTGGATTGAGAGGAGAGACAAGAACTGCTGCCTTCGCCAAGACGTGCGTCAGCTGTCTGAAATACCGTGGGCTGAGACTCTGGTTTAAGAGAAGAGCAGCACTGGCAACCCCGTGATCCCTACCTGTAACATTTGCAAGTGTTTGTGTTGCAGGGAGATACATCTTCAAAGAGGTGGTGGTTGTTGGTGGTGGCTTTTTCTTTGGGTTTTTTGTTTGTTTTAATAGGAGTGAGTGAAGGCAGCACTTAGGATAAATAAAGTGCTGGAGAAGATATTTCTGTACAAAGAACTGTACTGAATGATGTAGTTGTATCAGGCAGAGCTTGTCCAGAGAAAGCATGTGGGGGAGGCTGAAGTACTGAGATTAATATCATGGTGTTGAGTTGTACCCTGCTAGAAGACAGCAGACACTTAACCCCTTCCCTTAACCCCACATTCTGCTGACCATTACTAATGGAGCTGCAGAAGCCTGTACTTGTGCTGTTCAGGAATTGCTGCAGCTGTGCAGCTCCATTCATGTCCTGCACAAATCTCAGGGGAGTGAAAGAAGTGTCCGCTGTTAAAGGAAGGGGAGAGAATGTGAAAATAAGAGCACTAATGTACAAATTTCAGGCTTGTTTAGTCTTTGGGCTTCTGTCCTCTTGCTTCACAGCATCTTTTTCTCTTAATGCAGTTTTAAGGCCTCAGATCAGGTGCTGAAAGGCTTTACTTGTCTGTAAACTGGTAAGACTTTTAAGATCAAATTGATGCTACAGAATCTAGATTGGCTTAAGATGCTTAAGTAGATTTATGGCTCTTAAAATGGCTTATGCCATATAAAACTCAGTTGGAGTGGGGAGAGGAGCCTGACTGTTGCTGCCTGATTGGGATCTACCTGGGAAGGATGGGGGTGGTGGAAGACCACCTGGTTGGAAGTCTTTGCCCCAGACACACTTACTGGAAGTCCTCTTATCAATCTTGCCTCTTAGCAGACTTCAGAAGTTGAAATTTAAACCAGGTATAGGCTGAGAAGGCAAGTGAATCTCCACAGGCAACCTTGAAATAAGAGACCAAATCTTTTTGCTATGCCCCCACAGAGCAAGTGCTTCTTGCACCTCTTCCCCCTCTTTGTCAACAAAGTCCTCCCATCATTTTTCCCCATTTTCTTTTGCTTGCTTTATTAAGTGCTGGAGTCATGATAGGCTGGCCAAAAGTATGAGCTGTGGTGCACAAGTTTGGCAGGTATAATCAGGACACAAACACAGGATTTTCAGTGTGGTGAAGGTGCCTGTGTAACAGCAGAACTCAGAGCAGATCTTGTGGATTGGTTATTTGGATAGCTTTGTCCACAATGTTGTTTAGATCATGTCCTAGGATAGCTTCCTCCAATCCTGAGGTAGCCTTTCCTGAGTTTAACTATTTGTATTAAACACTACTGAACACATAGCTCAGTTTCTTCAAAGCCCAGAGGTGGTACTCATTCATACTTCCTCAGGAAACTTCATCCTACTTTGTGTAGGGAAAGAGGGATATAATGCTTCCATGTATAAACAAACTATTATTCTGCTAGACCTATGTGTGGGAAAAGCAGCTTCTCCACAAGGGTACCATAACATCCTATCCTTGCTCAGCTGCCATCAAGGTAGAAGTGCTTCAATACTATATTGCATTGCTCAAGTTGTTGCTAGAGCCTTAGGCTAAGGTGGAAGCTGCAGACCTGGGTAGCAGGTGCTAGCTGAAGAAAGAACCGTGCCTGAGACTAAACAGGCAAATATCTGGTGAACGGTGTTTGCTCAAACTGAACAGCTTTTCCAGCTGTGGAGGGAGTTCCCTTCCTTATGATTAATGAGGTGCACAATCTGTTCTGACTGTTAATGCTAAATGGTTACCTGGGAAAGCTTTAAGTACACTCTGTAACCTTAGCAGGAGATTACACCTCTGTAACCTTAAGAGGAGATTATAACATGGTTAGTGGCAGGAATTGTGATGGCAATGCTTTGCTGAGGCTTGCCAAGCCTTCCTCAGACACTTTGTGACATTCAGTTGAACTTGTCAGTGATTGGTTCAAGCATCCTTGACAGAAGGTGTGCCAGTCTCTCAGACACCAGCTTCTAAAATGCCATAGATTACTTTAGTACTAAACTCTAAGTTACCCTGAGGTGTTAAGAGCAAATGAATGCTTGTTCTGGAACGGCAAAATCGTTGGTTTTAATCTCTTGCATAGTAAGCAAAAAGCCACTGCTTCTTGGCTCTGGAACAGCTCCTTCCTTAGGCTTCAAGATCATTGCAGGTACTGCCTTGCAGCTGGTATCTGCAGTAACAACCAAGGTACACAGTAAAACTGAATTTGCAATGCAGGGCAAAGAACAGAGATACTTGAGGATTCATGGTTAATTACTCCAAGCCATGTAAGAGAAGCCTAAACTTAAACTTCAGCACTGAAATGTGTGTGTCTTGCCTGGGAAGGCAGTATCCATCTATTAGGGTATGGCTCTGCAGCCTCAGTTCCACCTCCAACCAGCTGCACATGCTCTGAATTATTGTGAAGGAGAGGAAGCCCATCCAGCAGGATATTTTGGTCATGGGAGGGCCCTTTAGAAAGGCCTCATAATGTGCTTGTTTTCATAGTGTACAGAATTCTTGATTGCTGTGACTGTCAAAAGCTACTAAACTGGTCAGAAGGCTACACACTGCAGAGAGAAACCTTGCTTTTTGGTTCTGTGCAGCTGCTGTCTGTCATCCCCATCCTTCTTTGTTTCCTTAGGCCATCACTTGAATTTAGAAAATCCCTTGGAAAGGGATTCATTCCTCCTCCAAATGCATCACAGAGAGCAGAATCTATCTTCTTTAGACTGGCTCTGAGCAGTATGGGGGAGTGCTGCCTTTCACTGCCCTGAATCCCTGGATGTGCTAAGGAACTTCTGGGGAAGAAGCAGATAAAATGATTGTTATGGCTGGCAGGGGATCTCTTACAACTAGAGATTGTCTTCCCTGAAGTGGATGAGTTAGGAATGACAGCCTAGAAGTTGTCCTACAGTAGTTTTGGAAGGGTGAACTGCAGTCCTTTCTCTTTATAGAGAGATTGACTTATACTTCAGTTTGAAGACCATCAAATTTCCCTAAGTGATGAGGAAGGAGCTTGTTCAGCAAAACAGCTTCCTTCATCTCCAGGTAGGATTTGTACCTGAGAGAAGTGAGGAACAACACTCCTGTAAACTTCAGCAGGTAAGAGAGCAGCAGGAGGCTGATGTGTTTAGGTGATGTGTTTAGTAGGTGCTGTATCAACCCATCTGTATGGCCCCTATAATTGAGCAAAGAGAGGAACTTGAAGTAAGGAGCACTTGCATGGTGTCCCTCTCTTGGCAGTGACCTTAGAACAGTAATATTTTTAAAAACTAGAGATTGTCTTGGGTGACTTCTGACCTTGTGCTCAGGCTATGCACAAGGAGGAACAAAAGCAGAATTCAGCCTCTCAGATTTGCAATTCAGCAAATATTCCCTATAAGCCAAATGTATGTTCCAGCAGTGGGCCACATCCTGTATGTGTCTGTGACTACACTGAAGAGGTGTTGAAGAGTTTGGTCCATACAGATTTCTGTCAGTAGGGGTGGCAGGCCAGGTCAGTGGTTGAGACTGGCAATCCAGAGGTCTCTAGGAGCATGAAACCAACTTGTGCACTACAAAGATATAGGAGGAGTACCAGATTTTTTTGAATGGTTGGTAATGGGTAAATCTGAATGTAGGGAATTTCCTGTAAAACAAGAATGTAATGTTTCCTTCAGGAAATGGCTAGGAAATTGTATTCTTGATTGTTAGCAGGGATCAACAGATTTTCATAAGGGGTTCTTTTTCCTAGAATAGCTACTAGCAGTTGTAGCCCGGTAGCACTGACCAGTGTTAAAGTGAGTGATTATCTAGGGTTAGGAAAAAGTCCTAGGGTGTAGCCTCCCCTTCTCTCTCTCCCTGTCTGTGTTGGGAGAGTGATGGTAGAAAACACCCAGCTCTTTGTGTGCCACATCTGATAACTTGTCATTTTGCCTAACCCAGTTAGCACAACTGCTGCCTGAGCCTTTTGCACAGAAGGCAGCCCCTGAGTGCTGAGTTATACAAGGGAAAGCTGCAAAGCACAATCTGTAGCTGTTCATATTAACCAACTTGGTTAATAGAGTATCTTATTACTGTAGCTGTGTTACAGTTCTCTGCTGCCTCTGGATGCTTTAATCTGTGACCAAAGCTTTGACCTTTGCCAGATAAACTTTGCAGTATTTCTGGCAGATGTCACAGCCACGTGTCAGAAATGCAGGGGGTCATTCTATTTTCTTCTTTTCAGTGGGTTTAGAAAATAGCAGACTTGTGTTTTTCAGGCTCCAGCACTCTCATTGTTATGAGCCTGCAGGTACTCTCCACCTGCAGAAGTGAATGTAGGCCTTTAGCTTAAAGGATCTGCTTTTTAATTAGCTGGAAGGTCTGTTCCTGTGGCAACTGACTGATTGCAGTGGAAATGGGAAGTTAAAATTCTAGGAGGAGTGTGCTTTCTTCTCATATGCCCTGGGATTACTTTGCCTTGGACTTGACTTTGGAATGCTGCGAGGCTCCTTCACTTCTCTGGAATAATGCCTGATCAGCTCTGTCCTTACTGTGCAGGAAAAGATTCACTCCCATTTGATTGTGCTCCTCTGTGTGCAGGCTGCAGTGAGGAGCCCAGGTGAAGGTGTGGGGTTTGGGAGGAAATTGTTGCTCAGCTCTAAAGGTGATCTACATTGCTAATAGCCTTGTGTTTTCAGTGAAAGAAACTGACCATGAAATAAAAATAAAACAATGTAGTGAAGTGCTGCAAAACTCTGCTGAGTGCCTCTTTTAGGTAAGCATTTCTACTTCCCAGAGTTGAATCTTAAAGGCCTGGCATGAAGTCAGATGGCTTATGTAAGTTGATCTTGCTTTATGAGTGTGTCAAAGCATAAATACATTTCAGGCAATGCATTACTGCTGCTACTGGCTGCTCTAAACAATGCTGGTTGAAGCACCAAGGACATAGGACAGTGTACTTCATAAATATTTAACAACCCCCTCCCCCCAAAAAAAACCCCTCAGACCCAGATATGTTTAGCCTCACGAGCAAAAGTCATAATGCACATTAGAAGGTTCATCAATAAACCTAGGTGGTGTTTATAGGCCAGCCTTCAGAGAGGAGTGGTGTGATACCTGGGCAGCAGAGACTGAGTTCTCTCTAGTGGTTATTAGACTGATGAAAGCAGCTGGAGAAATAGCTATACACACAGAATTTTCCATTAATCAGAGGAAAAAGTCCAACACAGATGGTATATAGGATAGATTACGGCTGGTAATCCTTTTGTGTCCTAGAAGATTAAGGATATCCTGGTGTAGCTGTAGTCAGCTGACCTTTTTTTATTTAAGCGATTGAACACAGTTGATGCAGTTCTGCGGAGGACCAAGGCTGTTCCAGAAGCCATGAGTGGTGGACTGTGAATGTTTGTTAAAGGAACGGTCTGTTTAAGTCCGGCCTCAGTTACAAATTTACAGGAACTTAACTTTGTGCCATGTAAACAGCAGCAGCTCCAGGATGGCTAAGAAATCCCTTGCTAGACAGCTCTATCACATGTAGCAGAGCTGAATTCTCTGAGGAGGCACAGGGAGTGTCATGTGGAGGAATGGAGGGTTTCTGAATGCTGCTGTCTGGGTCGCCCCAGAGAGCGAAGATGAATGCTTCAGTGGAAGAGGAGGATGGCTGCACGCACTGAACTGTCTGGGTCTGGCATGGATCTGTATGAGGATTACAAATCACCCTTCGATTTCAATGCTGGAGTGAACAGAAATTATCTTTACTTGTCGCCTGGCATAAACCTTTCTCCACCTGGATCACCTACACTGGCGAAGTCTGGTAACTTCCTTCTCTTCCTTCCTTAAAATCTCTATGTGAAACGCTTAGCAATTAATACCTGTAAAACTTCTCAAATTAAAAATCTATAAAAGTTGGCCTCCTGTTAATTCTGGGAGTGTGTTAGCTTCAGTGTGTCATGTAGATAATATCTCATGTGTTATACGTTTATCAGCTTTACATTATTTGTTATTTATTCAGCAGAAAGGCAGTTTGAGGGAACATGAAGTGGCAAAACCAGTTAGGAACAAAACTGCAAGATTGGAATAATTTGCCTAGTTAAACTATTAGATTTTTTCAGGGGAGGAGGTAGAAATTGCATTTTTAGTAGGACTTCAGAGCTCTGGATAGTCTAAAATCTGCTTTTGCCTTAATACTGAAAATCTCACTGATTAATGAAAATGCCCTCTAAAACCTTTACTCCATTCCACCTAGCATTTAGAATGCTGCAAACCTTCCACCTGCAGATAGGAACTGCACTGGGATTTCCCAGTGCTGTGCTGCAGTGGCATCCATTCAGTGCTTAACCCTCTGAGTTTCTTGCTGGTAGCCTGTTGTACAGAGCACCTATTGCTGTGCCTCCCAACACATCCTAGTCTGGTTTTACTGTCGTCATTCCTTTCCATTCCTTGCTGCTAGATGTAATCTTCCAAAGTAATTTTAAATGTAGAAAGCTTAGACCTACTTCAGGTGTGACAAAGCAAAAGGGGGTTACACAGGTGTTAGCTTTTTTTTAATGGGCTTGTTATTTAAAATTTTAAAGAAACATGCATCTCTTGGGGAACGTCTGTGTGAACTTTAACAACCCTCTCTGTGAACCTGATGAGCCAGGGGCTACTGGGAAACAGTGGTCAGCATTTACTTCTGCAATTACTGCCTCTCCCAGCTCTTCTAAAAGGAGAGGGGAAGCAGCTCTCAGTGTCAGGTGATGATGCATCACAATTACCACTGCCTTTTCTGGGCTTTATTTTCTTTTTCATTTGCTTTGAATGAATATCTAATCAGCATTTGGGAGAAGCCCAAGAATTTTCTCCCCCAGGTTGAAGAAGTACGTCTCACTTTGTCTTCTTCACTGAGATAAATGGGAAGCACTTAAATCTGATCTTTCTTATATACTGCAGAGTAAATATGCTCTGCAGTACTGTATATTACTCAAATGTTAGAGTGGTCTTAAAACTTTGCAACAGCTTGTTCTCCTGAACTATAACAAGCCCCTTTTTTCTTTAACTTTGCCAATGTATAGTGATAACCACAATACTCATTCTGAGTGTCACATGCAGAACATGCCAGTGTACAAAAAAGCTTTATGGAGGTTAACCCACTCCCACCCTGAGGCTGTTCATCCAAAATGAAAAGTACTTCTTAAAACTGCTCCTGTTTGCTGCTGATCTCTGAATTCAGGCCAGGGAGGTAGGGACTTCTGGTCAAAATGGAGCGTGAACTTGGATTGAAACTGGCCAAAGCAAACCCCAAATCAGAAAAACTGAGGGTTAATTGAATTGCTCTAATGCTTTGCCTACCCTGGCAGAATTTAAGTCCCATAATAGGGACTTAAATGCCATTTCCCTGAATGTGATCCATGGAGTCCTAATCAACTAACTTGCTCATGTCTTTCTTTATTTGGTTCATTTAAGTAGATCTAATAAACTGCTGGGAAAATATGTTAATCTTAGAAATACATACCTAAAAACTGACCTTAAAGCTAGGTAAATTTTCTCTTACTGTCTAAGTCTTTATGATTTTTTCCTCCCAAACAGATTTTGTATTCTATTTGAGAGACATGAAATGTTCAGTTAAACTTGGTTGTAACAGAGTACCAAATGACTGAATTTTAAGTCCTTCACAATCCAATGATGTGGGAGAACTAACATAACGAAAGGGAACAGCTTGAAAGCTGTAGTAATAATTTTTCATAGCAATATAAAATAATAATAGTAACAGTTCTGTTGGCAAAAAAAGACCTCAAGTGAGAATTGCTCTCTTAGTAGTAGCTTGAGCCAAAGCATTTCCATCTGTTGGCTGATTGCTGATTTCCTGGTTTCTTGCCCCATAGAAGGATCTAAGGTGGGCTGTGCATGTTTCCTGATGAAGTTTTTTCAAAGCCATGCTCTTACTGGCTGTCAGTCCTAGTTTCTGGGATACATTTGGATTGTAGGCACACCATTGTGGAGGTCTGTGGGTTGTTAGCTGTGTAGAAAACTGCTCCTTGGTCAGATGGCTCAGCACAGCCTAGCCCATAGCATGGATGATCCCCGTGTCCTGCAGGTATTGAACTGAGGAATGGGAGCAAAGGGAACAGAGGGGTGAGCAGTGACAGGAGAGAGAGCAGGGGTGTCAGAGTGAAGATTGATGGGAAGGTGTCAGTATTGTTCATGTGAAGCTCAGAAAAGTAATAAATGGGAGGGGCTGCAAAGGTAAGAAGAGGAAGGCATGGTCACTTGTGCAGGGTGAGGTGTGGAGGACTCTGAATAGCAGTGATTTCCTGTTTCCCTAACAACTCAAGGAATGTGAAGGGAAGGAGAGATCGTTCTCTTGCTTCTTAGCATTGTACCTTAAATTCTGTTTGGTAGTCAAGAAGCAGAACAGTCTTAAAAATGAGTTTTCCAAAGATAAGCTACATTCCCCAAATGGAAGCTGTTGCTGCAGGAGACAATCTGGCATGTTTTCTTACTGGTTGATTCACTTGATCTATTTTTGGTGATTTAATCCAGATGACTCCTCATAATCAGATTGAACAGACTTTCAGCTGGTTGTGCTAATGCTCTTGGAGTCAGGGTGGTTTTGGTACTTGCAAACTTTCTGGAATGGCTTTGTGATGGCAAGCAGCTGGTCCCTGAAGGGCTGCAGGTAAGAGCAAGGTCAGGAGTCACAGTAGAACACACTGAGGGGGCGTAGGGTGTTCAAATGCAGTTCAAATTGTTTTCCTTCAGGGTAGGTTTATGTAATTAATAGGTTAAATAGCAATTTAACAAAAAGGTGTGGTATTCTTAACTATTAAGGAAATATGTTGATGCATAAAACAAAAGTTATCTGATTGTGAGACATAATCCTTTGTTTTAGGTGCCATAGGGCTGTGCTTTAGTTTGGGCATTAGACTTTGAAGTTCTCACTGCCCCAGATTTTTGACACAAAATAGTGTATTGGGAAACCCACAGGACCTACATTATGTTTGTGTAGAAGACACGTGTAAATCTCTGGGAAAACATGGCACAAATCTCATGAATAAATGCAGAATTAGGTTTAATTTTCTTTCTGTAGGCTTCCTTCTCAGTGCACTTGGTAGTAACAGCATTCACAAAAAGTCCTGTCCATGTAGCACTGTGCTTCTAGAAGATAAGGGTTTTGGACACAGATACAGACAGACAACATACCATTTTGGAAAGAATTTGTGGAATTGAGTTTTACCTGAGTTCAGTAATTTGATCCAAGAACAAGGTTTCTTCTTTGTTTGGCTTGACAGCTGCTAGGACTGTGTTTCATAGAATGTGTACAACTAATTAGAGACTCATAGAATCTTTTTTCCCCCTGATTTTTCAGTTGATTGTGATGTAGGTGTTTGATATGAAACCTCACAGCAAAACCATAGTGGTGATTAATGAGTTTTTGATTCCCAAAGGATAGTATGGAGTGCCATCAGAAGCTGCTGAAATGAGAATGGAATTTTATTGGCTGGATGGTTAATTTCTGTAGTGATTAATAGGAAATGTTACTTAATGCCTCTTCAACTTAGAGCAATGATATATTTATGTGCATATACACACACGCTCACATATGTATGTGTGTATATGTACACATGCACATGCTCTTCCTCGCTCCTTATTAACAGACAATCCTGATCCTTTCCTCTTGTATTTTAAGCTTTTTATTTGGCTTCTTTTTTTTTATTATCTGTAACGCTGTTTTATGTCTTGAATAGAGAATTCTGGGAATCCACAACCATTCCAGCATGCGGTCTCCCTGCAAACTGGTCTCTCTGCAATTAGAATAGAATTCCTTGATTTTGGCAAACTTTAAGTGTCAGCTACAAAGACTCAAAATTGGAAGTATTTTGCTGGAAATTTTGTTGCATAAAAGGTGTTTAAAATGGTCTTACTGCAAGCACTAAGGAGTAAAAAAATGAATAATTACAGTTATTGCATCGTGGTAATACAAATATCATCCTCCTTCCTTGCCCTGGAGCTGTGAAAGCAAAAATTGAAGAAGACCATGGAGATGTTTGTGGTTTATGTAGGAAAATTAGGCAGAGTTTTGGTTTCTGGATTTGGAAGAGGCAGCAGTTTAAGTGGATGCACATTCTTATCAGTCTCTGTCTCCTGCTTAGAAGCAACAGCCTTTCATTCCCGAGCTCTGTCTCTGGACTTCCCATCTGCCTTAAGGTCCAGGTGCATACCAGCAGCTTATTTCCAGTTCCATGATATCTGCAACCTTCTAGGCACTGTGGTCCCAGTTACCAGGGACAGAGATCAAGCACAGTACAGAGTTCATACTTGCAGTGCAGTAGTTTTCTCCACGGTTGTTAACCTTGCTTGTGGCTGCACCCAGTGGGCACTTCATAATCTGATCCAGTGAGCAGAAAGGGAGGGACCCCCTGCATTGGCCTTGGGCATCTCCAGCACTTCCAGAGTTTCTGTGCCAGATGAATGAGAGACCAGAGTGTGCACAGACTCCTGGGCAAGGTTGTGTAGGAACACTGGTCAGGACATAGTGTTCTGTGTCTTGGTTTCTCTCACAGAGTAGGGGGATGTGTTGTTCTTAACAGGTTTCCAGTCTCCTATTACAGCAGCAGTTGCCATTATATTGAGCTTGAATAAAGCTTGATAGAATGAAATATAAAATGCCTTTGGTTTCCTTCCTGTAGTTGGGGAGCATGACTTTGGTGTCCTCTCATCGGTTTTTTTTGTGCACTGGGATGGAAAAGCTGTGTGCTAATATTAGCTGCTGTTTGGCAGTCTTGTGGTGATCTCACTTTTAATGCTTTTTATTAATCTCAAGGGCTGCTGAGGAGTGACTCTATACCTGAGGTTGGAGAGGATGCTGCTGCCACAGTCAGTATGGCAGAAACACTCTCAGAAGAAGAACGGGATGAGCTAAGAAAAGAGCTTGCCAAGGTAATTCTTTTGCAAATAGCTCTTAAACTTGTTTTGATGATGAAAATCTGGAATAATGTTATCTTTAAACATACACTTAATGCTTTGCATAGTTATTCTCTGAGTGTCTAAAGCTGGCACTCCTGTATATTGCAGATATATAGATATGCAGATAGGAAGGAAGTGTGTCAAGGAGAAAAGAACAGCCAGTTCTAGTGATGGGGAATTAAGCTGGAAGTGCTGAATACACAGATTTTAAACTAAGATACATAAATATCTAACCCATTTTTTCCCCCTCGAGTGAGAAGGGGTTAAATCAGCAAAGAGAACATGGTTGGAAACCAAACCCCAAGTATTGTCTCAACAGGTGTGGAGTAGCTAAAGCTGTTTCCTTCATGAATAATGCTTTGTAGTAGGATCTGGGTAGGCACCGTATTGCTAATGTCTAACCATGTTACTGTTCTTGTCCATAACAGAATATTTTTAAGGATGAGAAAAAGTAGCAATTCTTTGAAAAACAGACAGGCAAATATTCAGGCCTGATACATGCCAAAGTCAAGCTTTATTAGGGAGCCAGTCTTTTTTCTTTAGTAGCTCTATGGGATTTTATGAAAGACACTAACATAAGCCTAAGGTTAGCAAACAAAGGTTAGCTTTAAATTAAGCACATTTAATACATTCTTGTATTTGGCAGTCCTGAGTATCATTTCATGCCAAAGATAGTGAGGGTGGGCTGGTCCTGCTAGGATATGTAAGATATCCAAAACAGAGGTGCATTGAAGATACTGTAAGGAACTGTACTCCTGTAAGGAGCTTAAATGAGTGGGCAGCCTGCTGCTCTAAACTGGGGTGATCTTGCCTGGATGAGGAAGTAGGATGGGAGGGATGCTCTTGCCTTTATACATATGGCCTTAGTGCCTCTGTCACTTCTATAAAGCTCACAGATTGGCATTGTGGAACTGTGCTGACATCTCTGGTCATGTTTCCAGGCTTAAGTGACCATCTGAGTAAAGAAGGAAGCACACACACAATATAGTTTTCTAGTTACAGAGCAGGTGCTGTGTTGTGTGATTGCTCAGACTTCCACCATTTCCACACCTGCTCTGGGGAAGGCACTCCTGTGGCTGAATCCAGTCTACAGATCCTGGCTTAAGCCACAGAAGGACCTTTCTGTTGAAGCAAGGAGACAAAATTTGTGTATGACAGACATGCTCTGAGCTTCCTGGTACTGGTCACACATTGGTATATCTTCTGACGTGGAAGCAGAGTACAGGGTTGGCAGTTGTCCCAGGTTTGACTAATCTTCAGCCTTTACATATCATAGGTACTAATTTCTAACTATGCAGTCTTTTAGTTACCAACTTCCTTGTACATATTCCAGTAACAGAGCTAGCTGCAGGTAGAGTACTTTCTCACTAGCTCTTGTAGTGTCTGCTAGATTTCCCATTTAGTATTTAGGAATGACTGTGAGACAATGTTAAAAACCTCTGTTAGCCCTCCCATTACTGGTGTCTGGTGGATGCTTTAAAGAAATACATAGTTAAATGGTTAGGTGTATTCCTTGTTAACTGTTAACCACTTGTTAACAACTCTGGTGCCACAGGTGGAAGAGGAAATCCAGACGCTCTCACAAGTGCTAGCTGCCAAAGAGAAGCATCTAGCAGAAATCAAGAGAAAGCTGGGAATTAACTCACTACAGGAACTAAAGCAGAACATTACCAAAAGCTGGCAAGATGTTACATCAACCACGGCGTACGTACCAGCTCATGATGATTGTTTAGACTGCTGAAGTGAAAACTGTTTAGGTCTTGTGTCACGTCTAAACACTCTGTTCTTGTGAAATGAGTATATATAACACAAAGTTAAGTTGTATTAATATTTCTCTGGATAAATCAACAGACTTTTTAAAAAGAAGAACACCGCAAGCCGTATCTCATGCTAAAGAAGAATGATTGACCAAAATATGGGCTGTTCTAACACACTTTTTTTTTTGTCTGATACATCTGAGATGCCAAGGTGTCCTAAGTCCAACAGAATACCCTTTTTTTCTACCCTTAAAAATTGTTGTAAATTGAGTCCATGCAGGAAGAGTTTAAAGTTACAGTTACTGTTCTTGCCAAACACAATTGTTAACTTAAGGTCTAGAGCAAGCTGCCTTCTGCAGTTAATAACCACAGATTGTCACAAGATGTACCTCAAACTTTTTGTGGTGGATTTTGTTGACAGAACTGTGTGGTACAAGAATAGACACTTGGCACAAAAAATAGACCTTTTGTTTTGTTTATTTGTGTTTTGTTTTCTCTTGTATTTTTTGGAGTTGGCTTTTTTCTTGATTGGGATGTTTTATGGGATGTTTTATGTGTGAGTTTATTTTGTATTTTAATAAGTCCTATGATAGCAGATAGCATCTGTTCTAGAGGTGGGGTAGTAGGTGCGTGTCGGTGAACTGCGTCTGGTCAGAGCTGGCAGAGATGCTGTAGCCAGCAGCATCTGGGACTGCAAAGGCTGAAAATAACATCTTAAGCAGGTTTTCCATATGACCCCAAAGCTGAAGTGTACCTCTGCATTTAATACAAATAGACACACACTAAAAGTTTCCTTATATGTTTGTTAAAAAAACCTAAAAACTAAATGCTTTTTTGAAACCAGATACAAGAGAACATCAGAAACCCTGTCTCAGGCTGGTCAGAAGGCTTCTGCTGCTTTTTCTTCTGTTGGTTCAGTCATAACCAAGAAATTTGAAGATGTCAGGTAGGTTTATTTACCTTTTCCCAAGTAATTGCATTTTTTATTTAAGCGGGTTATCACTGCAATAAATTTATGCTGCTAACATACCTAGTGCTTCTAAAAGCTAATCTATCCAGAGCCTTCAGCAACTGTTTTAGGGGAGGTAAGAGACTTGCTGCAGAATCTGCTTGTATGTCTTCACTGGTGCTGAGGAGTTCTGTGGTGTGTGTTTTATGTAGGCAAGAAAAGCAATGTGTGCTGCCGCCTCCACTGCTGCTCTTACTTTTCTGGTGTTATTGCAGGTGGCACTGTCTGCCTGCCTCTGCGGGGTACACACAGCACTGTCATTCCTGCTCTCTTTCTCTCTTGTGGAATATGACATTTAAACAACTAATGTCTTTCACTGTTTGTGTTTTGTCGTTTTCCTCTTTTTTGTTGTTGTTGTTTTTGTTTGGGGTTTTGTTTGTTTGTTTTTGTTTTGTGTGTCAATTCCTTCCAAGTCTGTTTTATTTCTGTCTAAGCTGTTCTGCCTCATAGAAGTGGCTTGATTTTATTACATTTTTTAAGAGACTGTTGGCACTTTTTAATTCTTAAATATTGTTGGCATGCAATATTTTGACTTTGTGCCAAATGACACAGCCCTACATACACATTAGGTAAGTCTGCCAAGTAATTTTTAGAACTATTTTGAGCTGCTTGCAAAAATCCTGCTGGATGCAATACAATCAGATGCTTGGCTGACAATTCCTGGATTATGTAATTCTTAGTTCTGGAAGCTATACAATTATTCATCTCCACAGGTAATTTGTTGTTGTTAAACTTATTTTTCAGTTATTGGGCAAATAGAAATTCACACATTGTCACAGAATATTGCTGCTTTGGCAGCAGTGTAATAAAATCAGCCATTTTAAAGTGCTGCCATTAACTTCTTGCTTTATGGAGTCTAGTGAGAAAATGCTCTGAGTACAACTACACAGTTACAGATTTTTCTTCATATTTATCAGAAGTTCATTTTTCTCTTTACTGCTTACTCTGGCATTGTGCAGACTACAGGCATTTTCACATTCCTTTAGGTAAGGTGGACACAAGAATTGCTTCTCAAACTAAGCATGTAGTCAGACTGTCTCCATTACAGTTTTTCATTTAAGTTTTCTCTGTAAAAGGTAATTTCTTCTTTTCTTCAATGTTAGTAAGGATAAAACTGAAGCCCTTTTAATGTCAGGGAAGATGTTTCTTCATGTTCACCTGGTAACTATCTCAAAACATGAAAACTTGAGTATACCTAATAATAAGTCTCTCTTCCTTGTTAGAAATAAACCCACTAAAATGATGCTGCAAGGTTTTTTATCAGGAGACAGAATATGGTGTTGAGGTCAATGGCATGCAGGATTCCTCCTTCTTTGTCTGTACAGTGTTTGTGCCATGGCAGAACAGAGATTTCCCCCTTTTTGTGTCTATTACAATGGCTGTTTAGCATTGTGATTCTAACTAAATAACTAGAGTCTAAATGTAAAATAGTTTATACATTCTTTGTTCATAGTTTGTCCAGTGAAACAATCCTTGAGTTGATTACTTTAGCAATGCCAGTATCTTAGTTACTTCATCTACATTACCTTTGATCTAAGCAAATACTCAGTGTTTTCAGCAGTTAAAATTCCTGTGTAACAACTTCTGTCCATTGCCTCTCAGCCCATCTATCTGAGCCTGACTTAATCTTTTCTGTCCTCCACCACTAAGGAGCTAAAGAGAGCAGTAGGATCTCTATAAAGATGTTGTGATTTGGCTCCTGGAGTACTAACTGGGAGCTGTTGTCCCAGGGGAGGAGATGGGCAGGGGCACAGGATGCTATGAGAACTCAGACTCTGAAGTGAGCTCAGTTTGATCAGGTATAAGAATAGCAGCCAGTCTCAAATATGTCCTGTTCAGCATCAGTGAGAACTTGGAAGAATTTTCTGTTCCTTTTGGATACAAAGCTCAGCTGCTCACTTAGCAGGAGTCACATTTCTACCTTAAGGCTGCGGTGTTCCCCAGTTAGTATTGGACTATTTCACTGGACAAGGACAAGCACAGACTCAGATCTGTCGTCTACTTCAGGAATACCTTAGGAGTGTCTTAATTACTCCAGTGAGAGGCTCTGTGAGTGTTGAGTACTCTATCAGAAACTGTGCCCCTGGGAGAGAATGTAACAGTATCAGAGAAGTCTGCACTGTTGGTGTGCTTCTCAGGGAGAATCGTGGTGGTGGTGGAAATGCAAGGTATTGATATAAATTCAGGGGTAGCTGTGTTTAGAAAACAAAACAAAAGTGTGAAGAATTAGTGCTGCTAAAGATCTTAGTTGCACTTGAAACAAAATATTAAAGATGTTTTTCATGAGAACCAAATTCATTTGAATTCAGGTCTGAGGATTATATAACTACTTAAGGGCAAGTCTGAGCTTCAGAAAAGTTTAGATGCCTCAATTCTTTCCTGGAAGTGAGAGTTTATGGGCCGATACTTGAACTTGTACTGAATATGCAGGTTCATTTTTGTTCTTAAACTCTTGCATTGGCTTCATTGAGGCTTCGCTTTCCCTTGTATTGTTTTGGTTGAGGGACTTCTCAGCTACAGTGGTGTGATTTCTTCCCTGTTGGACTATTTCATGGACATGTTCCATGCAGCAAACATCACACACAGATCTTTATTTGGGCACTGCAAAGTGATGTAATAGGGAGTTGCAAAAGGGAGTGAGGCAGCTGCTGGAGCTGTGATTTTGGAAACTACTGAAATGGAGAAGAAGGGGGACTGGTAGTGCAATGTCAGTGCATTTTTGCTTCCTTTTTGTATTTGTTTTCTCTGCCCTTTGTTATGATGAAAATGAACTCTGTTCCATCTTAGGTTTTTCTTAATACCTTTATTCTCTTTATAAGAATTTATTGAAGTTTTGATAAGCTAACTTTCCTTCTGTAGGCAACAGTATTCTGTGCAAAGTAGTAGTACCAAGATGTAGCTTCTGAGCAGTCATGACTTTGCACTTGGCCCTTCTTGCACTGCATCTCTATAACGGAGCAAAGTCCACCTTTGCCTTGCTCTGAGATTACAAAATAACTTTCTTTGCTTGCTTTAGAAGTCTGATCTATGATCATGGATTCCTAAATACCATAACATATCAGCTGGACATTTAACTACAAAGTAACTGGCTACTGTGTATGTTGAGCTGTGTTTTCTAGGCTGGGACTCTGGCATACCTCCTTGTGCCTTTTCAAAATGTGAGGCAATGGAGTAGCTTTAAAAAAATGATTGTGTAGAGGATAAGAAAGCTTTAATACAATACAGAATGCATGGAAGACTGGAGAGCAGCTTACTGTGCTTCTTTTATTTATTGTCTTTTCTAAGCTAGGTGTTGGCTTTTGAGCATTGCAAAGAGGGCTTGTCTTTCAAACTGCCTGAGTTGATGGCCTAGTTGAGTGAGTGCTTTAGTGTGGCATTCTGTGATTTGGGAAAGAAATACAAGTTTTCTTCATAAAGATGTTCAAGGCTTAATTGTGCCTCTTGCATTACCTGAAGAATAGTTTAAAAAAATGTTATGTTAGGCTTATGGTAAAAAAAATCAACTACATTTATCTAATTCAGTTCTCCTGCAAACCAGATCATGGTATGATAAAACTATGTAATATCTTGTGGTGTTTTTTTGCAAACTGGAAACTGAGGGTATACACAAGTGTATTTCCAGCAGCAAGTAAATTCTTCATGAATACATGAATAGTTCTTCTATTAAATGATGTCTGAGATGAAACTAAACTTTTGTAGACACCTGTTAGAACATCTGTGATACACTATAGGTTGTTGTTTTTCAGTGTGAGCAGTTCTACAGTTTGTAAATATATGTATTTAATCCTCTTTAGCCTTAAACTTCTTGCAGAGAGAAACTTCTTGCAGCATGAGGGGAATTGGCTGAGCATTGACTGAAACTAGTTAGTGTCAGTGTAGCTCTGTAAGAAAACCTGCTATGTAGCAAGCCCAGAACTTGTAGTAATCCACATCACAGTGAAGGATATATATTACAGTCCAGGAGACAGCTTGTCTGTGATCTGGAAAAGCCTGTGGAAGCCAGGCCATCCATAAGAATGAAACACAGGAGAAATGGGCTTGGGTAAATGGATGAAACATAGCTGTGCATCAGTGAAGTGTCAGGAAAGCATCTGGCCTTGTGTATCTGATTCCCAGTACACTGTAACTACAGATCAAACCATAGTTGTGCATCTGCCTTAAGGGATCCCAGCCTTTTTTCTATCATGGTATTTTACTAATGAGCCCTCATAAAGGATCTCTTAAAACTTTTTCTGCAATAAACATAGAACTTCCTTTTCTTCTGTGAATGTATCTTCCATTGATTGTGCTGAGATGCTAATTGTAAGTTTGGAGGTACATTTTATGAGAGTTGTTTCCCTTCCATTCTCTCCTTCACCAACAACTGCCTGGAAAGTATTCTCTTGAAAGGCATCATAAAGCCCAGACAAATTTTGGCATTCCATATATAGTTATGAAAACCTAAGATCATCACTTGTAATTACTCTCAGTTACTGTTGTGGTATTTGGTAAGAATTATTTAACATATAAGGTTTGTTTGTATCTGCAGTAAACAGGGATTTCCTGTATGGAACTAAATTTGGTGTGTGGTAGTGGTGTTGAAGCTGTGCAGGAGCTCCTTCATCTATATCCAATTACCTTCTAGAAGTAGATGTGTTTTCTTGCTGGACAAACAGTAACTTTATAGCAACACTAGCAGGTTATAGAAATACTCCATGAATTTCAGAACACAGGACTTTATCCTGCTCCCAGCATAATCCAATCTTGAATACTGACTGATGTGACTGCTTTTGTTGATTGATGAGTAGATAATTTGTATTGATGAGTGTAAAAAACTTTACTGAATGTAAATGGAAGCCTTCTGGATGTAGAGATAATTTTTTAGTAGGAAGATTAGCTGATTTATAAGACTCTCAAGTGTTTGGTACTCACTATTGCCAAAACTGAAAATGCAGCATGATTCCTGTTGCTTGAGAAACTTAAGGAGCAGACAGACTGTTGCAGCAAAGCAGAACAAGTACTAACAAGCATGGCACTTGAATATTTCTAAAAGAAGAAAAGGTTGCTGCAGCTTTTGCTCTGATGTACTTGTGTGTGTGTGTGTGTGTGTGTGTGCATGGCTAAGCAATTTAAGAAAGCAAACCCCAGCAGTTACTAAGACCATGTAAGACTGTTTGGCTGTTTACCAAAGATAGTTTACAGAAGTCAGCTCTCTAAGCCAATTTCTTCTCAATGTAATCCTTAAACTAACCTTTTGCTTTCTTTTCTCTTAATGCTGGCATGTAGTATACGCTCCATACAACATTCAATTAGTATGCCTATTATGAGGTAATGTATGCATAATCCAGCTCTTTGGTTTATTTATTTTCACGTGTGGAATCAAGTCACATTGAACTTAAGTCAACTAACATAGTTTTATAAAAAAGCAAAAAACCCACCCAGCTTTGTAATGGATTTCCTGCACTAACATATAGGGTAAAATTTGTTTTATTTGTGGTTAACAGAGGTGGTTATCAAACATCTGGAAAGTGACATTTCCCTACTGTTAGGTGTAAAACTATAACAGCTTTTCCCTGTTTGTTAGGTGTAATGTTACTAAGTGATTCCAAGTTTTAAAGGCAGTAGCTTGGCATATATTTTTGAAAATGAAAGTGAGTAAAAAAAACCCTGTGGTTTCACAAGAAGTCTCTTGGTGATCTGGGGTCCTTGCCTTTTTTCTCCACTTGCTTGGCACTGTGTCCCTCTGAGAGTCTGGTTTGACACAAGTGTCACTGTGTGCTCTCCCAAGGGAAAAGAGTGCAGCTGAGTGTGGCAGACCCACACAAATGCCAAGCAAAGCAAGAAGGGAAGCTGTAGGCTTCTTCTGAAAAACACCCTTGTCTGCAATATTTATATAATACATTTTTGAATAATCCTTAGTCCTGGTCCAGTGAAGGCAAGCATTTTCCATCCTACATAAAGGCAGAAAAAGTGTTGCACAGATTTGCACGTAGCAGTGACAGCTACTTGGAGCATTAAGCCACTTTTCTGACCCTAATGAATTATACACCAGCCCTCAGCACTGGAAGTCCCAAGCTGTCCTGCTTTTTGTATGCAGAACTTATTATTTGTAAGTACAGCTGCCTTTGGCACTTAAAGGCAAGGGGGAGTCTCACTTAAATGTAACATGTTAGCAGAAAATGCCACTGTGAACCATGTTTTATTTATTGAACATGTAGCAAAGTAAACTGAACTGGTTTTCCCGTAAAAAGTAAAAAAACTGATGAGCTCTCTTCAGCAATAATGTATTAGGCTAACCAGAAGTGATGACTAAGATTTTCTGAACAAATGCTTTAAGCCAGAAGCAAGTTTGAAAAGACTGGGAATAATAAGCTAAACCTAAAATACTTGCTAGTTCTCCCTTCCATGCTGATAGGAAGGATCCTGTTGTGGACCTGGCAATGCTTTGTTGCCAAGATGAAAGTGAGCCTGCAATTCGAGTATGTTTGAATTTTAGTTTTGTTGTACTTGGGAGGATCAAGATGTAAACTATTTTTACGGTATCTTTAAAACAGGGAAAGAGCGCCAAACAAATCTCTTGTTACTGTTGGGAAAAAGGAACTGTCTGCTTGGTTTGTGATGTTTATAGGTTAACTAGATGTGGTTTTAATTCTGTGGATCCTTTTTTTTATTTTTGTAGAAATTCTCCTACTTTCAAATCCTTTGAGGAGAAAGTTGAAAACTTCAAGGTAAGAATTTCTAAAACACATTATTGATTGTGCAGCTGTGGATGTGCAGAAAAGACTCAAGTCCTTTTGGGCAGCCTAGTTTTTAGTTATGGTAAACTGTTGAAGAGGTGCTTGGATGAACATCTTTTTAAGTCCTGTGGAAACGGTTTCTCTGCCAAATGATTTGGAAGTAAAGTAATGGGCTGCCTGCACCTCAGACAGGAGGATGCCTTTGGAAGAACTAACAGCCAGCTAACCTGCACAAACAGCTAGTATTAGGTATGCAAAATAATTAATACCTAATGCTAGGGATCCAGAATTGTCTAGGCTTTTATTTCAGGCCTTTCTAGGGACTAGTATCCTACACAGGAGAATACCTTGGGATTCATCTCTCATTTCTGGCATAAAAGACAAAAGGCCTTTGCACCTTAATTTTAACTTCACTTATGAAAGCCTCAAGTGTCAGAAAAAATCATTAATAACTTCTCCAGGTAAAAACTCACTTCAAAAATAACTAATCTGTGTAATCAGAACCAGATTTGACTTCTCCTGGGCACACTGGGCTGAATGAGAAGCATGCAAGTGATAGCAAGGGGAATGGGGCCTTCTTTTCTTGCAACTAATTGACATTAACACCCCTGCAGTCCCACAGAGCGTATGGGCGGAGGGAAGTGAAAAGGCAAACACGTTACATGGAGAAAGTAACATAGTTGCTCTGCTCCCCTGAAGAGCTCAGGACTTGGTCTTAAACCTCAAAACTGTCCAAAGTTCTTTCTTGAGAAATAAAGTAGCGAGTTTTAACTCTGAATCTCTTAAAGACTTCTTGGTTTGAAAAGCTTCATACCTTTATCCTCTTGAAACTGAGGTTGTATCAACCTTTGGACTCTGGAATCAGCCCTGGAATGAGGGCTGCTTCGTGTATCTCAAAGTCAAAGGGAGATTTCTGTGTTAATCTGCTGGTGAGTGTTTCCTGCCAGATATGTACAGATTTGTTTCAAGAATATTGTGGAGGTCTCCTAGACCTGGAAAAGCTGCTTTGTTGAAGAGAGTTATCAAACCAGACATACTGGTTTTGTACAGTTAAGCATGTTTGGCATGCCTACTAACTACTGTGCTTTGTTGGGGCTCTCACTGTGTTCTAGTCTAAAGTTGGAGGAAGCAAACCTGCCGGAGGAGACTTTGGAGAAGTTCTCAACTCTGCTGCCAATGCCAGTGCCACAGAAACTATTGCAGAACAGACAGAGGAGGAGACCCACTGAGATTTCTGCTTCTGTCCTGCTACCCACTGCCAGATGCTGCAAGGAAAACCAAGCACACTTGTAACATTCTCTGCGCTCCTTCCACCAGATGTGCTTTTATTTAGCACGTAGTTATTTTACCCGATTAACTGATACCAAGCTTGTTTGTGGGTTCAAAATATTTTTGAAGCTAAAATACATTGTTTGGGATTTTGTGTGGGAAGGGGAATTTCTATGCCTTTCAAGCATTTAAAGGACTTACCTGTAATTTGAAGACAACCTTTAAAATATAGCAATGAAAAAAAACTCTTTTGAGAAGTTAATTATATTGTACAGATACTGTGGATACGTATTTTCTTTTCAATCTGTAATTACTGCTCAACTTAATCGTTATGAATCTACTGCTGCTGCCAAACTGAAGCTTGTTACTTCGCTCCCTTGTGATTGTTTCAGTTGAGTGTTGCCTGCAGGGGACACTGGACAGGAGGCTGGACAAGGAGGAAGGATCACTCCCAGCTACAGAAAGGACTTCATTTTCAGCAGGCTTTACACAAGCTATAGCAGGATCACACATGAGTAGCAATGTACTGTCTTTTGAGCATGTTCCTCATCCAGCAGGTGTGGAAAGGTGATAGAACATGTAAAAGTTACCCATCTGTCCGTGCACTGTCCACCTCAGAAACTTCTGACCAATGCAGATGGAAGCAGGATGCCTCATAGTGCTGGTTTGGTTCAGTCACCACAGCATTTTCAGGCTTGTTTCTTGTACAGGATGTCACTGTGGTAAGATAACACTCTTCTGAACATTGGATTAGTCACAAATAAATTCATTCACACGTGGTGGTGTCATATTCACACTAACAAAGCATGGACTAGAAGAATAAGCCTGACCCCAGATGTGGTTCTTTTGTAGTCATCAGGAGAATTGCTCCTATAGCCTAATGTTGTTTCTCTTGTAGGCTGAGCCCTGAAAACATCTGCTACACCATCTTACTCTTTTTAAATGTATTTAAGCCAACACCCCCGTTGCCAGCCCCAGAAGTCTGTTTGGAGAGGTGCACAGTGTCACTGCTCAGTGTAGCTCTCCTAAAAGATGTGTCCTTCTGCATCTTGTTTTGTCTGCCGTACTCCTCAAATTTCTTGTGTTTTATGTGTTTTTGCCACATGGTTAGAACATTTTATCACCCTGCTTAGAACTGGAAACAACTTTTGCTACATTTGTGTGAAATCCATGAAACTTCAACTGCCACAGGTGTCTGGAGGAAAAAAAGTTGGCTCCTGACAACCTTGCTAGCATGTCAGATGTAGAATGTGTGCTTAATTACAATGTGAGAAGCTTAATAAAAGTGTATGTGAGGAATGTATTGTCCTGTGAACATGGAGGATAATGTAAATAAGTAAGAAGATTTCATTTCTATTTGAAGCAGTCCTTTAAGTTTGGTTCAGAGCAGTGCTGGTACATACTGCTGTACTGCTTTGGGCACTCTGCATGGCTGAGCTTGGCATTTCTAGAGAACACTGAGCCTAGGTTGCCTTCTAGTGGCTTACATAAAATTACAAATCACAGCATTGTTAGGGTTGTAAGGGACCTCTGGAGTACATCTAGCCCAAACTCCCTGTTGAGGGAGGCTCACCTCTGGAGCAGGTTGTACAAGACTGTGCCCAGGAATGTCATTCAGTTTGGAATGTCTACAGAGAGTGAGAATCCAGGACCTTCTTCAGCAGCCTGTTCCAGTGCTCTGCCACTATATAAAATTAAATTGCCCTGGTTACATTGTAAAGTTCAGAAAACAGGTTGACATGTTCCCTCAGCCTCCAACAGCTGCAGCTTAACAAAGGAACAGAGAATTGAATGGTTAGAGAGAATGGAGCTCTTCCTCTTTTGGGTCAGTACCATGTAGGGCAGGTTCTTCTGGAATATGTCCTTATTGGATGGGTCTTTTATTTATTTATCTAACTGACAAGGAGAAAGGTCATCTATTCCAGAGTTGAGCTTTCTGTTTTCTGAAGGAAAGCTCTTTTTTTTTTTTTTTTTTTTTTTTAAGGCCACACTCCAGGAGCTTTTGCTGCATCCTCCTCTGCCCACAGCTTCCTTTCCTCGTGCGCAGGTGGCTTTGGGGCTGCTGTGAGCGCTGAAGCTTTGCTTTCAGGGCTGGTGTAGTAATCACAGAATCAGTTAGGCTGGAAAATGCTCTGAGAGCAGGGAGTCCAGCCTACGAGCAAACAGCATCTTGTCACAAGACCAGGGCACTAAGTGGGGCTCCAGAGGGGCTGGCAGAAGGTTGTGCCCGGGAATGTTCAGGCTGGGTATTATAAAAAGGTTTTTCCCGCAGAGGGTGTTTGGGCACTGAACAGGCTCCCCAGGGAAGTGGTCACACACCAAGCTTGACGGAATTCAGGAACTGTTTGAACAATGCTCTCAGGCGCATGGTGTGACTCTTGGGGTGTCCTGTGCAGGACCAGGTGTTGAACTCCATGATCCTTGTGGGTCCCGTCCAACTCAGGTTATTCTATGACGTGCCACGTCCAGTCGTTCCTTAAACCCCTCCAGGTGACCCCAGCCCCTCCCTGGGCACTGCAATACGTGCTTAACTTTTCCGTGAAGCAGCTCCTCAGGTGTCGAGCCCGCCCGTTCCCTGGCGCGGCTTCAGCTCCGCTGCAGCCGCCGGGGGGCAGCGCGGCGCCGCCGTCCCGCACCCAAGATGGCGCCGCCCGCCTCAGCCCTGCGCGCTGCGCTTGCGCACGAGACAGAGGCCCCGCCCCCGGTCAGTGATGGCGACGGCGCTGTGGGGCCGCGCGGCCCGGCCATGGCGGGCGCTGCTGCCCGCGGTCCGTAGGGTCAGCGGCGCCGCGCCGGGAGCCGGCGACACTCCCCCGCAGCGAACGGAGCAGCGCCCGGGCGGCGGCACCGCGGGCTCCGCTGCCCGGCAGGTGAGCGCGCGAGGGGATCGAGCCGGGGCAGCGTCCTCGGCCCTAACGCGGCCGCATCTGCAGCGCTGTGCCCGGTTCTGGTCTCGGCGGTACAAAAGAGACGAGGCGCTGCCGGAGAGGGAGCAGCGGAGGGCCAGAAAGATGAGGAGGGGTCTGGAGCATCTCTTTAGGAGGGGAGGCTGTGGGAGCTGGGCCTGTTCAGTCTGGAGAAGACAAGACTGAGAGGGAAGCTCATCAATGAGTATAAACACCTCAAAGGCAGGTGACAAGATGGTGCCAGAGTGTTTCAGTGGTTCCCAGCGACACCACTACAATAGGGAGCAGTGGCCATAAACTAATGTTCAAGGAGTTTCATCTCAACACGAGGAAGAACTTTTTGCACTGTGGGTGGTAGAGCACTGGACCAGGCTGCCCGGGGAGGTTGTGGAGTCTCCCTGTCTGGAGACTCTCAAAACCCAGAAACCCTCACATTCCAGTGTCACCTGCTCCAGGGGACCCTGCCCTTCCAGGAGGGTTGGCCTGGATGCTGTCCAGATGTCCTTTCCAACCCTAAAAACTCTGATTCTCTCTTCTCGCCACTTCACCCTGCATGGTAAGTCACCTGCAGAAATGTGGACAGCTCATATTTCTTTTTAAGATGCTCCTACAAAAATGTAATGTAGAAAGCACACAAGCAGTTTTGGTTGTGTAGAATGCAAGGTACTGCTGCATGGGCAAAGCTGTGTTCAGGCTTTTTACAAGCTGGCAGAGAGGATGTGGAAAAACTCTTAATGATTTTATTGGGTCAGATCAAAGACCTGTTAAACCAGTATTCCAGAGACTTTCAGAGGAAATATAAAGGCTTTTATGAATGAAACACCTGTAGAATTGTATGTGTGTGAAGCCAGCTTAAGAAACGTCAGGACAAGGATTGAAAGGATGCTGGATGTTATTGTGGAAACCCACAGTTCTCTGGGAAGCTGTCCTTGGCTGTAAAATTAGGATGGTGTGCTTGGCAAGGCCTGCACTTGGGTGAGCTGCAGCATGAATGATTCATCAGGAGCAGACCCTGCTCCTGAAGTGCACAAGGAGGGTTACAGGATTGTGTCCCATATCTTACATGCCATGTGTTTTCCTGTGACTCCACCATGAACCAGTCATGGAGAGGGAGATGATGAACAGCAGTCTCCTATTTATTGAGGCTGCAGTAAGTAGAATTCTGGAGCACAGGACCACCCCATCAACAGCTGTTGACTCCTGAAGGGTGTAAAAGATTTGTCCAAAACCTCGTTCACCATTGCCAAACCAGGAATTCCACCAGGAATAATGTCAGAGGTGTGGTGAGGCCTTGATAGCTGGCACCCTTCATCCTCGGTGTTGTACCCAAATGGGTTTTCCCCAGGTGCTTGTTGGGAATCCAGGGGTATGGGAGTGTGAGTGGATGGAACTTGGGAGAGAGGGAGTGGTAAAATAAACGTAGAGATTTTGTGAATAACCATCACTTTCTCTAGCAGTGCATTGAGTTTTGTCATGCTGGTTTTTCCCACAGATTGTGACAGTGCCCATTAGCAGCAGACAGGTATGGAAACAGAAGACAGCTCTGTGTGTGTACTGGCATATTCCAGAATATCTCTTCCAAACTGAAAACCTCTGACCTCTGCTTATTCCTCAGGTGGAAGTGATTCCATGCTGGTGTTTATCCTTGACAGTCATCTTTCTGTAACTTTTTTCAGTTCTATTTGACTACACCTGTATATGAGATTACTTGAAATGTGCTCAGTAGGATATGGAGATTAAGGCTGTGAATTATTGTGCCAGGACTTGTTTGGTATTGCAGGTGTAGAACTGGAAATGCCTATCACTGAATCCAAGACCTGATATCACAAATTATTATATAATGTATAACATTCTGTTTTCCATTGAAGGCTGGCTGTGCTAAGATCATACGTTTGCCTAACCCAGGGGCTCAGATGGTGTCCAAGGAAATGTCCACACAAGAGTTTAGGAGCAGAATCACTTGATGTAGCTGAATGCTACTTTGGGGATTTGGGGATTTAATTTTTTTCCTTTTTTGTTTTTCTGTTGAAGTGAGTAGCTGGAAAAATTATTTTCTATCTACATAATCTCTTTCTATCTGTAAATGAATTGTTATCAAGCCTTTAAACCTTCTTAACTAACTCAAATGTTACATTTTATTCACAACATGTGAACTGCATACACAAATACAAATAATACATTAGTAGAAGTCAAAGTTGAGTTTTTAAAATGAATATCTGGTCCACAACTCTGAATTTCTGTACACTTTGGTGAGATACTTTTTCACTTGCACCAGAGGAAGGAAAGTAGCTTGCTTTGCAGAGCATAATAATGAGGTGAATATTTCATGAGTCTACTTTCATGCTGTTCTCAGCCCAGGTAGTGCTCAGTGAGTCTGAGTGTGATGAATGTTTATTCACTGACTGCTCTTTGAGTAGTTTACTGAAGAGGGAGAGGGTTTTGGTGAGAATGAGTTAGCAGTGGAAGGTGGCATGAAACAAGAGGGAAATGAAAGGGGTCTGCCTGCAGTGTAATCTGTTCATTTTGTGTAGCTTTCTTGAAATCCCATTATCACCAATTTTAGCTGATATTTGATTGCTAGAAGGTGTGTTATTTGGTAAATAAGCTTTCCATAGATGGGAGCAACCCTGATGCTGCTTTGGTAAAGCTGGGTAATACTTATGGATGCACTGCATGCTAATGGTGAAATTCAAATATCTAGAAGAGCTTTTGATAAGATTCTTCTAAGAGAAGCACTTCTTTTGGGAGAGGCTGTGGTGGCTCTACGTACATTCTCTTCCTGTGGTCCCAGCACTGCAGGATCTGCTCTTTGAAGGAGGAATGTGGTTGCTCATCCCTCACTTGAGCTACAGTCAGAGGAAGACTTGTGTTCCTTATCTCAGCTGACAAGTGCTACCTGTCTTTTGCTGTGCTTCATCCTCTAAGAGCCACAGCTGGTGTTTGGATTCTTCGTGTTTCTCTTTCTTTTGGGAAGAGGATAACAGTTCCTGCATGGGTTTCCTATGTCCTATGTCAGCTCTTCCTCCAGTTTTGAAACTGGATGAACTGGCTGACATTTGGGTGGCAGTGGCTTAGTTTAGGCAAATATAAAGAAATAAACATGATAAATGGGTATGTTCACATGTGTTTGTCTTCAGATGATTTAAAAAGCACAGGGATGATATTTTTCCTATGTAGCTCTTTTAGGTTTTTGGGTTTTTCTTTTTTTTTTTTTTTTTGGTTTTTTTTTTTTTGGTTTTGTTTTTGTTTTGTTTTTTTGTTTTTTGTTTTTTTCAGCAATGTGTGCTGCTGCCCTTACCTCAGAACTGCCTGGTGGTGTCTCTGCTGTGTTGGTAATTTTATAGGGGTTCTGGTTTGTGTTTTAGCTTTCACGTTGAGTTTACAGTTCTGTTATTACTGTTTTGTTAATAGTGCAACTTACAGACAAAGCACCTAAATGTTGATTAAAACTGTTGAAAAGATAGCAACTTGGTAAGCCAAATGTCCTGATAAACCCATATGACATTTGTCTACAGCAGGCAACTAATTTCTTGCTGCGTTTGCCTTCTGCACTTTTATATTTAAGTTTTGCAACAAAGCAACAAAGAAAAAAAGACAGGTTTAAAGTTCTTTTTTTTTCTCTATGGAATTGCTTAATGAAATCTTTTATAAAGACCAAATGCTTTAGGTGTTGCCTTCATTAATGGTTTAAAGCTGCTTGCCTAGTAAAACAGAAAACCCTGTTTTTAGAAGGCTGAGATGGTTTTTGATACAGGTAGAGAAATGGTTTTTGAGCTGTGGTGTTAGCTCAGTTACCAAAACTCACTAATAAGGAATAAGTTGACATTTTTCCTTCACTGTGAACTAAGTAGTCTAAAAATGTTTCAAATGAGAGTGGTGAAGTTTGTCAAGTGTCCTTTTAGGTAGAAATGGGTTCATTAAGTGAACTTTGCTGCCAGTCCACCCTGTGTGTCACAGTGTGACAGAGCTGCTCTGTTGGGATGTTTTCATGCGCGAGTAGCAGGGCACAGCCATCGGGGCGATTCCCTGTGTCGGGGGCTGGCTCCACAGCAGAGGGCTGTCCTGCCTCAGAGGGACCGAGGGATCCACAGCCCTGTGCAGCGAGGTGTGGCTTTAAAGTCAGGTGTCCGGCTAGCAGGAGGGCGGCCAACACCCAGCAGCAATGTGTGGGCACCCCTCGGCGTCAGAAGGCTTCGGGCTGCGCTCACAGCGGACGGAATCGCTGCTGGCCAACAAGAGTAAAGAGTCCGGACACTCACTGGGGACTTGTCAGATTTATTGTAGAACCCGGGAGTGACAGTCACACAGGTGTTGAATCTGACATGTCTACCAGTGTGTGCCCCAGAACAAAGAGTGCAACAAGGTTATAAGGGGAGGAGGGATCTCAGGGAGGGGTTTACAAAGGACCAATAGGGGAAGGTAGGGGAGTGAACTTAGGATAAGTGACATGAGGAAAAACCCAATAGAAACAACGTAAAGGAGGGGCCCCGGAGCCACAGCCAATCAAGTCTCCCTAAGCACAGAAGATTCTGGCAAACTAGGAGGAGTGGGAGTGATTGACTGGGCCCAGGGAGGAGAACAAATTCACATATAAGGAAACATAGGGGAGGGGAAATTATATAAGAGAGGATTGACATAAACTGTGGCGGGAGTAACCAAGGTAACCAAATGACAGACAATACCATGGCGGGAGTTGCCATGGGAACATAATAACTGACAAAGCTAAGGCGGGAAAACCTGGGAGGGCAGAACCATTACAGAAAATGGGGGAGCAATACAGAAAATGGGGGAGCAATGAAACAAGCTAACAGAACACACTACAACAGGCCTGGCTCGGCCTGGCCGGGCCCCGCGGGGCGGGGTCGCTGCTCCGGGGCTGGGGGAGCGTCCCCGGCCGGCACAGCAGAGGGCGCTGCTCGGCTCCCGATGGCGCGGCGAGAGCAGCGCCTTTGGCGGAGTTTCCTGTTTAATTCCTTGAATGCCGCGTTTGAAGGGAAAGCATCTCTTTATAAGAAATGTTACTGATTTTGTCGAAAGTTCAGATAGAAGGGATTGGATTGGTATCAGTACATTATAATCTCTAATTTCTGCAAGAGAGAGATCAGAAATTATTCTTCTAGGCTCAGACATGTTTTTAAATTAACTTAGCCACGGGTTCTTTGCTGAAAGGATTAGTGAATTTGAGGGAGGTGTCTGTGTATTTAAATGTTACTGTTTAAAAAATAAAATATCAGTATTCATTAAGAAAGAAAATAAAAAAATATTTTCATAGGTAAAATATTTTCATTTCATATAAAGAGCTGTTTCATTTGTTTATGCTTTAGGGGAGAAATTAAAAACTAAAACACAAAAGTGACAATTAAAAAGGAGTGTATTACATTTCTGAAAGCTACATGGGTATCTTTATAAAGAATGTGTAGTTGTCTTGCTTGTGCAATATCTGGGCATCCTCAGGTTAAAATAATGTGTGACACTGGCTGTTTTGATATCAAATAGTAAAAAAAAAATATTATTTTAATCTAATAATTAATAGGAAATATTTTTCTCAATCTGTCTTCCCGCCTAGGTTAACATTTAGAAGACGATTTTCTTGAAGTTGCAGTTACTTGAAAGCAAAAATGCTAATTAATATTTAGTGCAATTTTCACTTGTGATTTTCATAGTGTAATATTTCCTAGTATACCCAGAATCTTTGTGTGACTGGAGTGCTTTGCTAGAGCTGATAAATAACTTATAAATAGCATTCTTTGTTTGATTACAAATATAACAGCTATATGCTAAGCACAGAGGTCACTGTTTTATCTTCTGGCCAGCATTCAGGTGCTGGAAACTGCTCACTAACTGAGAGAGGGACATGCCAGTTGTGGGGTTTGTGGGATCTGGAATGAGTAGTCTTTTCCTGGAAGTTTCTCTTGATTTGCTTTGCCAGATTGTAATTCTGTGTTTGAGAAACTTGGGTTCTGTGTGCTTGTGCTGTGCTGTGAACATGTCCTGGTGCTTTCAGGATCGTGCTAAATAAGGACTATATATATATACATTCAAGCATATCATGTGTCACAGCCTTCTCAGCATCCTCTCAGCTGGATCTGCTTGAAATGCTGGTTTGTATTACAATAGGAATCAACCTGTTTGTCCTTCTTTTGACCTCTGTGAAGGAGCATCTCTGTCTTGTGAATGCTCTGGCTGAGGCACCAGAACTTGTCTGTTCTGACTTGGGTTTGTCCCAGCTGAAGCTGGGTCTGTCAGATCACCTGCTTTGCATGTGACAGAAGTGCTTGCATGACAGGATTTTGTAAAACTCATATAAAGCAACATTCTCTGAAAGGAAGTAGGCAGGACTCCTGATGTTGGACAGCACAGGAATGATGCCTGCTGCCCTTTGGAGGACTTAATTGTAGTACAGTGACACTGTCACTGCTGCCTGTCACAGCCATGTACTCAGGGACACACATTCACGTGGGGAGGCCCTGGGCCCTTAGTCCTTGGTTGGCTTGAGGAAGATGAAGGTCACAGCTCTGGAGGAGTTGTCTCTGCAGCTTGCCCCTCAGATAGCTTTGGGCTGGCGAGTTGGTTCTTTGGCATTGCTGGGGTTCCATGAGAGGTAGGTGATGTGGCCTTGGTGACTGGCTGTCAGACTGAAATCCCCAAAATTAAACTCTCTTGGGACTGCCAGTGTCATAGAGAAAAGGAGGTGCATGACAGCTGCCTGGGCTTGATTGACTGCATGTGAGATACCTGGAAGAAGGTGCCTGTAACCATAATGTGACAGTTAAATAGGAATTGAAATCCTTTCTAGTGGTTAGTGTTATCAACAGGACATTTACATCCCCTGCTGCTGCGGGAGAGCTCTGTTATTCTCCTGTTATGACTATTGAAACAGCATCCTGTCCCCCAGGAGCCTGGGAAAAAAAAGTGCCTGGAAGAGCAAGGTAGTGATAAATGGAGAAAGGCAGATACTGGGCTCAAAACACCATGGGCTGTTCTCAGGACTGTGTGTGCTCATCTGGTTAGATTTTCTTTTTGACATAATCCATTGCAATGGGTTCACCCACTTTCTGTGATTTAGATGCTAATGTTCTATTTGTTTGCTATAAAGTTACCCTTGAAAGAAATATATGGATAAATAGCTCATGTTTTAAATTCTATATGGAAGTTATTTAATTTCAAGAAAAACAAGCTGCTTTATTGTGACCAAATTCCGTGCTATTTTGTGTTGTGAAATAAAATCTTAGCTCAGCGTTGTTCAGTAAATGATCCACCTGGTTAGTCAACAGCATATTTTCAAAGCTGCATTTGAAATTCTTTATGAAAGTCTTGTTTTGCAGTTTCTTTGCTGTGTATCCAGTCAAAATGTGAAGATAAATAGAAAACCTTCCTTTTACTACAAACACAAAGAAGCTGGTATTGAGTCAACCAGTGCAGCAGATTGTACATTTATAAGACTTGTTGGGTAAGCCCTGGTGGTTTGGGTAGCATTATAGTGTGTTAGCAATATGACTTTCTGGTTTTAAATGGGCAGCTGATTGATGAAAAAGTTTCAAAAAAGGATCTAGAAGTAGCAGATGATTAATTTTTGTGGTACAGCTGGGCTGACCTTCCCCTCCCCAGATGTCCTTTAATGTTTTATGCTATTCCTCCTAAGCACATGCTCAGTTACATAAAGTCACAGGGAAAAAAAAAGTATTTTTTAAAATTTTAGTCATGTATGTCACTGTTTATAATACTAAAACACTTACACTCAAACACAATAGTGTAAACCTTTGTCTTTTCTGATAATGGGCAGGGATAGCCATAATTGACTAAAAAAATCACCTTAATTTGCATTTACTCTGGTAGCACAATATTTGTTGTAGAACATATGAGATGACTTAATTGAAAAAATTGACATTTGTTTTGTGAACAGTACTGCTACACTTGAGTTAGTAGCATGTAGTAAGGCACTGGTAAGTTAAACACGTTTACAAAATATTCTGAATAATTATGCTCTTCCATGAGTTGAAGGACAGTTTGTACACTGCATCTCACTGATAATGTTAAGAAGCACCCGTCTTCAAATAGAGAACAAGCTGCAAATAGCTTCAGCAGTGGAGATTTCTAGACAACAAAGAAGTTTTGATACTAAAAGTTCAGGAAAACCTGTTGAGCATTAGGCACAGCACCCAAATCCTGTTCCTGTGATTTTTTTTTTCTTTTGAGATCTACATGATTCTTCTTGAAAAGTGTAATTGTGAGAGACAAAGGTAGTTTTCACCATGGTATTTTACTGGTTTAATACTCCATGTATTTGGTTCTCTTTTAAAAATGTGCTTAGTTCACAGTTAAGACATTGTTCATTATTATGAGGGCAAAATATATACAAATATATGCATGCTATATACAAATATATACATTCAAGCATATCGTGTGTTCTCTGCATAGCTGAGATATTTTTAATTAGAAGTTGTTCTGTATGCAAAAATTAAACTAGGTTTGGAATATGCTGTATTCATCAGTCAGCATTGCAGTGAGTACCAAAGTATGGAACTTGATGGAAGGTTGTTAATGAAGATAAATTTATATTCAGTAGTGTATGATGAAACTTTTTTGTTTTTAAAATGGAAGTGTAATGCTTTACTAATCTACAATCAAAATATGATTTTAAGCACTTTTAAAAATGTATGATTTCACTAGGGGAAGTTGGCTTAACATTTGTGTCTGTAGCCAGGCAAAATCTTCCAGTGGTCTTTGCCAAGTTTGACAACGCTTATAACTTCCTATAACTGTGTTTGCTTCCTTTTGGACAATGCTGCTAAATATGAATAATCCTGTTCTTGGTAAAACTGAAGTTTAGTACTCCCCATATTTTTTCTTTTTAGGATAAGAAAGGTTAGTCAACAGGAGCTGTAACTTGGACAAAATGAAGATACTCTTCAGTGAAAATAATTTAATTCCTGCATTACATGAATTTCAAAATAACGCTGTAGGTATTTTTCTGCAGTAGCCTCTTTCTTAATTAGTTACAGTTCTTCCCAGGTAGAAGTCAGTGAAGCAGTGCAGTTCTTACATTTTTTCTTTAGGAGTTATGTGCCAGAAGGTTTTATGGCTTGCATGGTGTTTGTATTGTTGAAAGTACAGCATGTAACTGAATCTTAGACTATTGATTTTTTGGAGATGATCACTGGGGCCATCTAGGCTGACTTGGACTGGCATAAGGCACTGAATTTCAGCCAGAGACTTTTGCATTTACCCTAGCAAGCGTGTCTTTCAGGCAAATTTGTGGATTTAAAAACTGAGGAATACCCTTTGCTCTTGTGAGACCCCACCTGGAGTACTCCATCCAGGGATGGGGTCCCCAGTGTGTGAAAGATGGAGAAGTCCAGAGGAGGCCACAAAAATGACAACAGGGCTGGAGCTGCTGTGAAGAAGACAGGCTGAGAGAGTTGGGGCTGTCCAGCCTGGAAGGCTCTGAGAAGACCTTTCTGTGTACTTTTAACATAAAGTAAAAGGTCTCTCTCAGTCATTATTAGTAGGGCCTGTGGTGATGGGGGCAGTGGTTTTAAACTGGAAGAGGGTGGATCTAAGTTGGACAAAAGGAAGAATGGTGGGGATGGTGAGGCCCTGGAATAGGAAGCTGTGGATGCCCAACCCTGGAAGTGTTCAAGGCCAGGCTGGATGGGGCTCTGAGCAGCCAGGTGCAGTGGCAGGTGTCCCTGCCCATGGCAGGGGGCATTAGGACTGGGTGACCCTTCCAGCCCAAACCATTCTGTGAAAAAAATACCAGTTGTAATACATGTGTGTAAGAAAGCAACATCCATCCAAGTTTCTATTCCAGTGTTTTCAGCATTTTGAGGGCAGTTGGATATGCAGTTAATGTAACTATCTAAATGGGATTTCCTAGAGGCTTTTTATTAGTGTTATTGTAGTTTATTTAGGTCTAAATTGATAACTAAGTAGGATATTCTTCATACTGCAGTGCTTATAGCTTAGCTGATTTCAAATGGAGTGGCAAGAGCAGCTCTAAGTTCACTGGTTTGCAACTAAGAATTAAAATATTGTCAGAATGTTTTGTCCAAGCTGCAGAGAAGGCTTATGGAGTAGATCATGCTGAGATGTTCCACAGGGGAGAGGGTGCTCTCCTCCAGAGAGTTCAGTTCAGTATGCTCACAGGCATGCTGAGACTTCCAGCACATGTATACAGCAGGCACTACGAGATTTTACCTTCAAGTTAGCAGTGAGAGTGGAGTTTTGTGCTTCTTAAAGTCTGATCCTGAAGTATTAACAAAAACAAGGACTCAGGGCTTTCATGAGGGAGTTTTTACAAAATCCTATTAGGCTTTGACAATAAAATCTAAAATCCACCACAAAATCTTAATATCTGGAGGGAAGTTGGGGTGATGTTTTGCCAAAACATTTAGTTACTGCTCCTCATCAGGGAATGGTTAAATGCCTCATTTCAGCTTCTTCCAACCTTTTTGGCTGATGACTTTTGTTTGGCTTGCATTTTAAAATAAAACCATATTTCTTCACTGTGCTGAGGAGAGTGTATGGATGTTCCTCTTTTGATTGAAACAGCAGAAGTTTGCTTTGCTTTCTGGTCATTCCTTAGGGGTACTTGCAGTTTTAAAATTATGATAAGAAATAACTCTGGACAATTAAAACCTGAAGTAAAGTTTTTGAAAGTTAATAAAAATTTAATAAAGAGTGACTATATAGCAGTCAATTTACCTCATACTCTTATAGGCAAAACAGAGCTGCTTCCCTTGCTTTTTCCAAGCATACAATCTGAAAGATTTTTTCCCTCCAAATGCTACAGTTTTAGAGGAGAACCTGGTGCTTACTGTGTTCTTCCTGAATATCACTTTTGTAGTACCACATTGTATTAACAAGTGGTTCTGTTTTCTTCTCCCCTCTCCTACTTTTTTCAAAACTTTACTTTAAAAAGTTGAGTACAAATACTATCTGTGTTTATTCAAAAACTATGGGATTAGGAGTTTTTTACCATTGGTGGTGCAATTCAAATCATTACTCACACTGAGAAAAAATGAAGGAATATGATGTCTGCTGGAACTCTTAGTTACGCTGTTATTTCTTCTACTGGCCTGTAGATATTAAATAATTAATATTATACTAGAATCCTTATAAATAAAATAATTCTCTTATAGAATTCAGAATGTGCTAGCTGGTGTGGAAGTGCTGTCTTCATGGAAATTTGGCCTTGTAGCAACTGTTGCATAGGAAGTGGTTCATATGAAGCTTTTTATAAATATCTTGCATATTTATCTATATGTATCTGTATATCTTTTAAATATCTAGCAGGGAAGATTCCAGTTTTCTCCTTGACTGCTTTCAAAGCTCTTCTTCATGACTTTGCAGTTATTAATCTTAGGTTTTTCCCTAAATTACTGCTTTGAATCACAAATCCTTGTTTAATGTTTTCTGTTTGGACTGTTTTCCTTCAGTAGTTTTATTAAATAACACCAATCTTGCTTTTGTTTAAGCTTTGTTCAGTATTTAGTCTTCAAAGCCTTTTGTTAACAAGGAGTTTAAATCAGTTCTTCACTTTAATCTTTTTGTACAGAATAAAGTGGAAAAGTCTCTTGTTTAAAGGAAACTGAAGAGGTCTTCCCTGTCTTTGTGGTTGCCCACTTTGGGTTGTAAATTGAATCTGTGGGGAAACAGCATAAACTTCAGTTTTTTGATTTTTTTTTTAATGGAACAAAACCTCAGGCCACTCATTGGGGAGGAAAGAGAGCTGTATTCTTGGGAGGATAAACGTAAAACAGAGAGTGGACTTTAAAGAATAGACTCTGTTCATGCTGTCCTTGGTTGTAATTCTGCCTCTGCTGTATGTGGGATGATGTGCTGTTGTTTATGAGTGTTAGTAGGTGCATTTTGTGGCTTTTATATTTAGTTATGTGTATGCTAGGTAAATTCTGTGTCCCTGTTTATTCTTATACAGCTCTGCCTGATCTGATCTTCCTATTTTCTACTCTGTTTGTAGTTTCACCTGTCTGTTTTATCCATAAACATTTGGAGTTTTTAAATAATGGTATTTTAAAATTTTCCTTGGTACATATTGCAGAATTAAACATTGGGCTTCAAGAAAATTCTAAAATAGCCTCATACATTTTTAAAGCACTGGTATCATGCTGGTGTTTATTTTATGTGTTGTGTGTGTATATGAGTGGCATATATTAATGAGCAATTTTCAGATTCTCTTCCTTAATACTGCTCAAGGTGAATGTCATTGGCAAATAAGAGAATAACAAGTGATTTGGTACTTTCTCCAGTGGTTGTCAAATACTAGAATAGAGATGGAGAAGAGATGGTTCCTGTCTTTACATTACTGTTCACATTCAGGTCCAAAAGATGCTCCTGAGTTATATTTCATTTTAGACTTCTGATTTCATAGAATCATAGGATGACCTGAGTTGCAAGGAACCTTAAGGAACCCCTAGTTCCAACTCTCCTTCCATGGGCAGGGACACCTTCCACTAGACCAGGTTTCTCAGAGCCCCATCCAGCCTGGCCTTAAGCACTTCCAGGGATGGGGCATCCACAGCTTCTCTGTTCTTCTGTGTACTACAGAATAAAGGCACGTCATGTAATGTATATTGCAAGTACAAGTATTTATCAGATTTTGTTCCTCTTTACTGTTTTCTGTTATATCTGTTGATAATAAACAAGTAGGTGAAGCCCTGCAGAGCTATAGTTTGTGTTGTTTGAAAAAATAATGGTAGGCACAAATCTTCTCCAAAGGAGTAAGTTGTATAGTACTGTAGTTACTGCTGTGTACTGAGGTGGTTACTGATGGTGTTTTCTGCATCTCAGGATGTATCTAAGCTGTGGGACAGGGTTTAAAAAATTTGAAGGAAAGGAAACAAAACCCCAATTATGTGTCACCTTGTCTGCTGGGTAGAAGTATAGCTGGTAGAGACCCAAGGTGGGCAGTGCAGGATGTTTTGCTCAGTGCAGAATTACTTTAGAAGAGGAAACAAAATGTCTGTGACTACTCAAGGTGTGGAGGTTTAGTGAGAATGTGTCTTGGTAGATAATGGCTGTACAGTGGAATGAGCCTGAATATTCAAAGCTTAGTTGGATTTTAAGAAATGTAGCTTAGGCACATACTAGAGGTTGGTGTATTTTTTGTGTAAGTAAGTAATAAATGTTAATGTAAATTCTTACACTTTAAAATATTTTTCCCTAAACTTTTTTTCCTACTAATATGGGAAGCAGAGTTTTTTTGTTTGGGAAAGCTCTAAGAATCCCTGATTACTGCTAGGCACAAAGTTGTTTACATGTTCAAAGGTAGAAAAGCTGCATGAATTTATTTGGTCAAGGGGAGACTGAGAGCTGCTCATCCCTGAGATGAGTTAAAGGGATGATGCCAAAAGTTTGGGTGGTTGTAGCCTGAGAGGAGAACAAGATACATGTAGCTTCTCAAGAAGGACTCATCAGCATTAAAACAAATAATTTAATGTATAAAATGAAGGCAGCACCTAGAGAAAACACTTTGAGATGTAATTGCTTGTTTACTCATATGTTGAAATTTCAGTCCCTGTAGTCATGTCAGTCCTCTTGGTGCTCCTCCTGAGTGTCCAGTGTGTTTCTTGTGAAAACCTCAGTGTCAGGGAAAGTGTGTTGGTGAAAACAAAGCTTGATGGTTATTCTTTGACAAATTCAGGAGAGTTCTCAAGTTGGCAATGCTTCTTGAGCTGCTTCTGGATGGAAGGCCATTAACTGTTGGATGTCAGATTTTGTGGGGTAGTGTCTGAGTTGGTCCTGCTGTCTTTAAGGTGATATTCTTCTGCATGATAGAGGTCTGGCTTAAATACAGCTTGTTGCTTTCAAGTAAAAAGTAGTAAAAGAGAGAAATTTGGTAGACAAACTGCATGAATCTCTATGACCTGTTACCCTAGTAATGCCTTCAACACTTAATAAATCCTGGGATTTAGGTTTATATCTAAGCAACAGTGCACACTTCTAGTAGTTATAAGGTATGGAAAATTAAGGTTTGCTGGGCTAGTAGATAGTAGAATTTTTAAGGTTGCTTGTTGAAATAAGTGCATTATCAATATATACTTGTTCAGTGGGTAGCTTAATATGTCAGATTTTGTTTTAATATTCTTTATAGCAGCTTCCAGTCTGCTATAAGCTTTCCTAAGTAAAATAGTGCATGTTGAAAGTGGTCTCAGGAGGTAATCTGTTCAGGCCCCTTGTTCCAAGCAGGATAAACTTAGTTGAAGTTGCTCAAGGCCTTTTCCAGTCCCATTTTGGATATCTAAGCTAATGGGGCCCTTAGCTATTGAGGATTCACACTAACTTATTACTGCAAATTGGTTTTTCCATTTTGTTGTTTTGTGTGATTAAGTTTAAACAGAGAGGTCTGTCTAGCTATGGATGACAGTGCTGAGGAAAACCAGTTTGATAGTTACAGAGGGTTGTGTTCTTTGCATGCTGCTAGATGTTACTATGTTATTTACCCCTTAATTGTAGCAATCAGATCACCAATCTCCCATCTCTCCTCATCCATATCTCTCACATTCCAGTGTGCATTCTGCTTGCCTTTGCAAGCAGACCTAAAGCACGTAGCCTGGGTTTTCAGATATTTTGCTCAGTGGGTGGGATAGGGCCACCCTGCTTGTACAGTCATAGGCTTTGCTCCACAAATAGTATGCTGCATTCCTTTATTGGAGTTACTTCTTTTGTTTGGATCCTACTGGGGTTTAAGTCTATGACTTTTCCCACTCTGTGGTTAATATGTATCATCTTGGAGAGTTCTGTTCCTGAAAGAGCTGCTGCTTCTTCATTGAACTGTGCACGGTGCTGAAAGTGGTTGGTATCCAAATAGGTACAAAAACCACTTTAAAACCCAGAAATTAGAAGGAAAATGAAACAGATTTGGCATTTAAGAAGGAGGAGAGTAAAAAAAAAAAGCCTTTATACTTCAGGTACTTGAAAAGAATATACCATTTGTTCTTCTGAATTTTGTAATAATCTTCAGTTTTTTGTGACTTGACATGTTATCTGTATATCATCTATCAGATGATATATAGGTATATCTGCATGACCAGCACTCCTTGAGAATCAGAAAAGCAGAGTGCTTAATAATGTGTGTTGCCCTGTTACTTTACAGTCATACTGTTTCTCTGTAATGCTACTGTGGAGAATCTAGTTAAGGAGATTTAGATGTTGTAGAGCAAAGCACTCAGAATGTCATTAAATCTCTTTAAATGCTTGAGATAAATTACTCTTTAATGAGATCTGCTGTAGGTTATGCAGAAAATGGGAGAAAATACTGCATTTTATCTCACTGTATTTCTAGAATGTCCACAAAAGAGTCCTCGGTGACAGTAACTAATGGCCTCTCTTGAGGATTATTTTATACATAAATCAGCTGTTTGTGCTCTTGAGAAGTTCCTCTCCAGGGTGCAGAATAGAGAAGGCTGCAGACTTGTAGGCCTGTGATAGAATTCTAACAGATTCCCAGTGGCTTCTTGGAAAATTGTCCACAGTGAAGAATGTGGCAAAAAAATTCTTTGTACATTATCATCTGTACTTTATTTAATCTGTTTCTAGTAAGAAATGAGCAGATCTGTCACTGTGTAAAGATAGCATTTTTTTGTTGTGTACAGGCACAACAAACTTTCACAGGCAAGTTTGCACATGGGAGAATTTTTCATCTGTATTTTTTTCTTGCTGGGGAAAAAAAGAAGAGAGATGTTATTAAGTAGAATAGAATATTTTCAGGTGATGAAAACAGGAAATCCATAAGATAATAGTGTACTCATCTTCATGAAGTGCTGTGAGATTTTTTTGTTAGTGTAGAGAGCCCTCCTGAGCATGCCATGGTATGAAGGCAGCATGGATGAGGTGAATGCCATTTAGTGAGTTTAGTTGCCCATCTACTGTGAACTGTATTGATTGCTTAGCAAAAAATCTCTGTGTGTTCAGATGTCATTGCTAATGACATCTATGTAAATAATACAAGAAAATCTCCTTCAGACCAAACCTAAAAGTTCTCTTGATCCTCTCTGCAAGTTCAGTCTTTGTTCAAATGAGCTACATGCAAGAAAAGGCAGTTCATTTGGTGATGTGGATCATCTCATTTAAATATGTCCTCTTACTGTTTCCAGCATTTTACATCTTTTTCTTGGTGCACTTACAAATGCATCCTGTGAAATTAATTTTCATCTCCTTGAATTTAGAATGCATAGTGAAATCCAAGCAATGCTGTCTTTGGAACCCTATATGATAGTGGCTTTCCTGCGTAAGTTCCTGCTGCTCTGTTTGTGCTTTACCATGGCCAGATGCTTTCTTTTTGTCGTGTGTGTGCACGTATGCACATGTTGCACATTTTTCAGCCCTTGTCCTTGGGATGCTGCATTTAACAATTCCTGTTTCTGAAGCAGCAAATGTACCAGGTGTCAGATCTCCAGCTTGTAATTCCCGAGGCTTTGTCCCGTCAGAACAATCTGTGCTGTTTATGTCTTCCAGCAGAGCTGGAATTCAAAACTGTCTCTTGTTTTGACTTCTCTAAGAATAAAAGTTTCCAAAAGTACAAGTGGAAAATGATGGTATTAGTCTCTATTCATATAAAATGTAGATGGAATTTCAGCAACCACTTGAAGCAGTCAATGGGAAAGTGTGTTGTTGAAGCCAGCAGATCTCTGAACCATTAATTGCTTAATTATTCAGTTTAGTTCTTCCGCTGGTTCCAAAACAGTGTGAAATCTTGCACAAAATAATTATCATCAAGTCATTGTTTAAAATGTGGGGAAAATTAATAGGTTCTAATTTTTAAAATCTATTTAGCTATCTATACAATTATTTCCTTAGATTCACTTCTGGGTAAGGGTTGCTCCCAAAATGCTTCTCCCTTTTGATTTGTTCCTAGCAAGTAGGCTTTTCTTACTAATTGCATTTCAAAAGTGACAATCTTAAAAAGTGGTCATACTCAGGGTAACAGAGATGGCATGTGGGAGATTGTGTCTCACTTTAATATAACTGGATATTTTCACCCAGCATATGATGGTAAGTTTTCTCAGGTTACAAAACAGAGATCTTTCATTCCATGAAGCATAGCAGGAAGGTTTGTGTTCTTGCATTTTCCCAAAGCTCTATGAGAAAAGACTAGCATTTTGTTTATTTAATTACTTTGATTTTGTAGAGTGAAAAATGAGAGAACTGATAGTTCAATTTTTTTTAATGTTAGATCTGTCCTGTGCATGCTTTTTACTTTTCCTGCCTTTGCAAAATGGTTTTGTTCTTTAAAATAAAGACTTAAGTATTATTCATTATTAAATACTTGCATGAATAGCTGCAAGGTGCTAATTCAGGTTTGGTTTTCACTGAGGAGATAACGAAGAGATGAGCAGTGATCTTTTTGGGAATATCTCCTATATTTGGAATGCATTTTTAAATTAACTTTCCTAACCAGTAGTAGAACTGGCAGATGTTTTCAGGAGATGCACACTGTTATGCTTTTCTTTGAATTAATGAAAACTTTACCTTTAATGTGTTAAATATTTGGAGTTGGGGAAAGGTACCAGATGCTTCCTTAGAAGTCTTGCT
Source organism: Zonotrichia leucophrys gambelii (assembly GCF_028769735.1). Lineage (NCBI taxonomy): Eukaryota > Metazoa > Chordata > Aves > Passeriformes > Passerellidae > Zonotrichia > Zonotrichia leucophrys. The sequence continues at coordinate 124,310,202 of NC_088171.1, read as the reverse complement.
AAAAATGTGATGAACACGTGAAATCTTTACTTGCTATTCAGTGAATGAAGCCTTTTTTGGATGTTGAAAATTTAATTTAAATCCTCCTTCAGACAAGATGTTTTGTGAAATATTTTTTTCTTTTTATTATTCATCTGTAGGTTCCTTCAGAGAAATCGGAATCCTTTGCATCCATGTTGAGACGCTCTCCTTTAATTCAGATGGGGCCTGCCAAAGATAAAATTGCCATTGGTCAAATATTCCATGTTGTAGAAGATGATCTTTACATAGATTTTGGTGGCAAGTTTCACTGTGTGTGCAAAAGACCAGAAGTTGATGGAAAGTAAGTAATAAACTTTACGGTAGGTGATTGACATCTGTGTGTGTCATCCTGAAATGCTTAGCTGAAGGGACTGGAACATCTTCTGCACCGACCTGGGATAGTTTGTAGGAATTCTGGGCTTTAAACTATGGAAGTTAAGGTATTGTGCAGAATGAAAATCTAGTCATAAACAGATCTGCATAGCTCATCATTGTCTGGAATTTAAATTGCTTTACACATTTGCATTATTGCTATCTATATTATTCCAACTTATGATGAGCAAAGGAAGTTACTGAGTGTTTAGTCACTGAAAAAAGGGAAATAGTTGTCAAGTACTGTTTATTAAAATACTTGGGAATTTTGTGGATGCTGAACTTCAATCCCATGTTAAGTAGTCTCCTTAGGCAGTAGCTATCTCTGCTAAGCATAGATGCATGAGGATATACTGGGGAGTTTACATGTTATTTGTGATAACACTTTTCATAGCAGATGATCTGTGCTAATGTGGGCAAATATTGCATATTGTAGCAAGTGGTTTTATATCGATTTTGATGTCAAGTTTCCCTCTGTCCTGAAGTAGAGCAATTGTGGTGGAACTAGAACACAGTTGAACTGGGGAATACTGTAATTAGCGAACTAAAATATAAGAAAGCAATGAATTCTAGTGAAAATAACATTTATGAGCTTTCTGAACTGTCTTTGGCACCTTATAATTATGTATTATTCAAAGATCCCTTGAATATTTCATTTGTCTCCAGGTTGCTTTAATACTTATTTTTTAATACATAGGCAAAACACAATCTTTTTGATTTCATAGCATCAGAATATTTTAGTCCATCTCTTTTCTCTCTGTTTCCCCTAAGAGAGGAGGAGCATCTTTGTTAGTCTGCAACGTCACTGTTTTTAAAACATTAAATATGATTCCTGTGGTAATCAGTTCTGCAGTGGTTGATTTAACACAAGGAGATTTAACAGAAATAATCACGCATTTGTGTGCAAGTCTGCAATAGTATTTTATCAGAGCATTTTTATACTCAGCTTCTTTTTTTCACAGGTCTGTGAATCCTTTATGCCCATCCCATTTGGCAGCAGACAAAGATTTTCTTAGTCTGTTACTGCTACTGTGGTGATACAGCCCTTGTTGCTGTTTGCATCTCTTGCTAATTTCAAATTGAGATTGGCTTTGCCTTTCCCTCTCCCATTCTTGCATGCCTGAGGAGTGTTTCTATATGTCTCAATCTCTGACCATTCCTTTGGGTTTGTGGTCGAGTTCAAAACTCTCTGTTCAGCTGCACCAGCCTTCTGCCATTGGGAAAGACCCTGGTCTTTCCCAAAGAGCATTGAGGAGTTTGGCCTTAGAGATCTTGGATGTCTTCTGGGCACTTTTTCATGTCAGGACAGCCTCTCTACCCTGAATAACCCAAAGTCTGCTGTCCTGAAGCCTAGATCTGTCTCCCGCCACTTTCCTTACTCACTTTCCTTCGGCATGGAAGCTCTCACTGGTGGTCTCTGCAGCTGAGACAGACATCAGCTATCACATTCCCAAGCAGTTCTTATCTGCCTTGTGTAACATGTTTAGCAGAAAACCAGTCTTACTTGGGTTGTCTGGCACTCTGGTGAGAAAGTGTCAGCAAGGCACTTACTCTGATTGCTTGCTCCTCTCAATGTTTGTTCCTGCTTGAGCACACATCAGGACATTTGAAGTGCCCTGTGACAATCAAGTCCTGCAATCCTGAGGTGGCTTCTGGTTGTTTGAATGAAGCTTCATCCACTCCCTCTTCCTGATCACACTGCCCACAAGAGACACCCACCATCAGTCTCTGTTGCTCTTCTCTCCAGTTTTGGCCCACGGCTCTGAACTGCCTCCTTGCATGATTCATAGCAAGGCCTCATGCTCTCGTGTCCCTTTATGCTTCCATTGCAGCCTGTTTGCCTTGAGCCATGTTTGCTTGTGCAGTTCTTCCCAGGTCAGAGGAGAGGACAGCTTTGTGTTTACCTTCAAATCCCTGACTGCAGTTCACTCACCTGGTGAATGCTGAACCCACCACTCGCTGTTTCCCTGTGTGGCGTTGTGTCCACATTTCTCTTCACAGAGAAAAGCAAGGCACAACTTCCCGGGGATATTTTCTGGAAATCGCAGCAAGGAACCTCAGAGAAAAAAAAAAAACCTGTTCTTATTTCATTTGCTGCACCTGTGTTGTGCCAAAGTAGAATGCAATATGGAGATTGTTTACCCAAAGTGATAGTGTTTGTTCTCTTGGCCTGTCAGGGCCAAGCTTGTGTCCAGGCTGTTGGTCAGGAGACAGTCACAAGATTCTCTTCAGTTGAGTTGGGTGCTTGTGCAGATTCAGTTTCAATGTAGTGTAATATAGTATAGAATAATATACTGTAATAAGGCAATTAATTAGCCCTCTGATATCCATGGAGTCAGATGCATCATTCCTCCCTTCGTTGGGGCTGCCCTGCTTTTAAAAACTATGTGGTGTTACTGTATTGTCATGGTGGTCTGCAATACTGAGATGGCAAGACAAACTGGGGGAAAGGAATGAAAAATGTCTTCCCTAAAAAGCTCACAGGCAAACAAGCATCTGTCCACTCCTCCTTTGCTCTCATCTTGCCCTCAATAACCTACACCTTTCCTTGTGGTGCACGTTGCAGAGGTACAGGGGAAGATGAGGCCAGGAGAGCTCATGTTGGAGCAGGGGCTTTAGAGTCAGCTGTCCACTGAACGCTGGCAGCATGAGCCTGGGGCTGAGAAGATCTCAGCCAGTTATATTTTTGGCTGCCTTTTATACTGATAAAAACAAGCAGATCCCTATAAAACTTGTTTGTACTTCCTTCTCACTTCTTTTGAATGGGAATGGAGAGATGGATTTTAATAGCCTGGGTATTATTAATGAAGTTAAATTTGGTACTAAACGTGGTAGTTCCCAAAATAGTAAAGACAGCATTTATAACACTGAGGATATGGCAGTGTATGTAGTAGTGTTGCTACTCTATATTTAAATAACTTAAAGCATTCATTTGAGATGTAGGTGATTGTTTCAAAAACCTATTCTCCTCAGTTCAGACCAGGAACTTGGTTTTTTATCAGACTATTTAAGTGTTTAAATGTTATTTAGAAGACCTAATCCTCTAAATAAAAATAATTAAATAAGAAAGCATATAATTTAAATAATTCTTGCCAACTTTTTCCAATTCATTGTGTTCCTGGAATTGAAATTTCTCAAATTTACCTGAATTTGCAAAGAAATTGCAGTAGCAAGCAATCTTTTGCCATTTATGTAAAGAGGTGTCTCTTGAGGACATGTGCTTTTGATATTTCCTTGGTATTTCCTTGATCATTTGGCTTTTTTCTCACCAGAACTCAACTATTTTCATGACATTATAATACAGTTTTCTTTTTCTAATATGATGTCCTGTGCTCTTTGAAAATGCTACAGTTTGCTTGAAAAGAAACAAAAGGTTCTTGAGTGTAAAACTTGTTCTCTTGAGCTGCTCAGTCCTGTTCCTAACAGTTGTGATTTCTTGGAATGTCCAGGTGAAAGACCCTGTAGTGCTACCACCATGTGGCCATATGAAAGGATTTCACCCTAAAGACTGTCTTGGGTAAAAAAGCAACTGGAAAAAAAAAGGTGTCCCTCACTTGGAAAATTTGAAGTAGCTAAATAATTTTTTTCCCCACAGTTCTAAAAAAGTTCTCAGCTTTAAAAAAAAACTTAAAACACCTAAACCAAAACCCCAAACAAGATCCCACAAACTTTAAGGAAAAGAACCCTTAGAACAGTAATGCAAATTTAAATTGAATAAACATTTGAAGAACCTTCTAGCTCTTTTTGTTTGGTTTTCATTGATTGCTTTCCTTTTTTTAGGCATCTGTTTCATTGAATTGCAGAAAATACCTTTTGTTATCAGCATTGGTGGTATTGAGATTGGAAGAATGCATTGGTTTCATTAAGGATCAAATATATTGTTGGTGAAATCTCACTGGAGTCAGGCAAGGATGTATTTGATTATAAATATCAGTATAAATTTGTTATTAGGGGTTTATTTATTGTGTATTAAGGACTATTTATTACCCTTATGATTTCAAGATCTCATGTAATATATGCTGTACTTATTAAATACATACTACAATCAGTAAACACATTTCTTGATACAATCTGACTTAAATGCTTTATTAAATTTGCATTTTATACCATCAGCACAGTAATTCTGTTAAATATCCAAAGTTTATACAAATGAGAAAGGGTCTGTAGTAAAGTAAGATTCCTTTTCAGCAATGGGAAGAAAGTATATATTTTTCTCTCTTAACATGCAGAGGAATTGAAGTCCCAAACAAGAAAGTGTCTGTCTTACATCTCCAAATAAGTAACAGCTTAATCCATGGCAAAAAGGTGCTGTTAAAACCTGCTTCTGTCATTATCAGATGGAATTCCTGAGAAGCAGAAAATATGGGAAGGGATTGTGCTGACACTGCCTCTTGCATGGTCTGCACCTGTACTGTTAATGACCAATTCCCATCAAAAGCACAATGGCTTTCAGCAATTTTCTAAAATGTAGGATTGCAGGACCAGCTTCCAAAGAGGATTAAACTGCACCTCTCCATGCCAGTGTAATGAAGCTTTATTTTCAAAGACTGCTGTAACCCTCCAGCAACTCCAGTATTATCAGGCTGTAGGATCAGAAAGACACTTCCTTTATGCTTGACTATGCAGCTGGTGCAGGGATTTCCAGTATATCCTGTGGCAATTTTACTTGACACCTTTTATACAGTGCATATTTGCCAAACTTAAATAGCAGAGAAGGGAAGAAATCATTTGATGCCGGTTGTGATTTAGAACATGACAGCTTAATGAGCACCTTAAAATATTACCTAATGCTATTTCTGAAAATTGTATCAAAATATTTACTCTGTTTGAATGACTGCCAGGGTGAATTTTATTTGGGAAACATTTTAAATTCTTCTCTTTTTGTTCTATTTTTAAAATATTTTATAGATAAGGTCAGAATGGAATCTAATTTAAACTAATCTGGTTTCTTAGATTAGGTAATGTGAGTAAGGCTGCTTGTTTTCTAGCACATTCATTTTATTAAGACAGTCTTAAATTTATGTTAAAAGTAATAGGGGAAACTGTTTAAAAGATCTTGTAAGATTAAAAAATCAATTTTCTAAAAGAAGAAAAAGAGGTGCATGAAGAGAGATGCTCTTCATGGGAAAGGATTTCAATAAAACTCTGGTTTAGTTCCAGTTTGTGTATTAAACAGAGTCACCATGTGTTAATCTGGAGGGTGAGTTTGGAGTTCCCTGCTCTGTTTTGATGCCATGTGGGTGTGGTTTTTGAGTGAGTGAATCTCAGCCAGAACGAGCTGCCTCACACAAAGCACCCTGCTGTCAGTGCAGCAGAGACCCTTATACCTGGGGACATGTCAGTGTCTGGTTCAGCCCTTGCCTGCTGAGCCCTCCTTGCCCTGACTGTTCTGTATGCAATGCTGCAATATTCCTGTGAAAAGGTTACAGAGAGATGTTGGAAACATAACTTTCTATCTCTTTCCTTTAACATACATAATGATCAAACACCTGGCAGAAGGCTGAACTGACTGAGACTCGGCATTCAGCTCCCATTCCCAAGGCCTTTCCTCTTTCTTTGCCAGGGGAATCACAGGCATCAAATTCATGTTTAACCATGTTTACTCCCTAGAGTACATATTTATTCCCTGTCCTGTATTGTTGCTGACTGGAGAGGTGCTGGTCTGCCAACCTGGCACATCCTTTGACTTTCAAGCTTTGAATGTTGATGGAACTATTACTGTTTAAAAAAAAAAAAAAGGCAATTAATGTCATATATAAAGAAAACATATCTTGCTGCAGTAACGCTGGGTTTAGTTGTACATGTTTGTTTTTACAGTGGTCTACTTCCTTTTTGCTGTTTGTTGCCAGCAAAATAGCACTTATCTGTAATATGTAATTCTCAACAGGAAAGAAGGAAATTGCTAACCAGCAGTACAAGTGATACATTAAATGATGCTTTTGCAAGTATCATCTTCAAACTTGCACAGATGCAGAAAGAACAAGTCATATGAAAGAGACTGGCAAGCCACAGAAATTTAGTGATTTCTTAAGAATCAGTTATGTGTGTTGAAGTTACTGATAAAAGCAGAGGATGCTGGATTGGTGTGGAAAATCACTTGATTTCTGTGATGTTGTCTTGTTTAAAAGAGCAGGTCCACTGAGAAATGTGTTTTTTTTTTTTTTTTTAACTCCAGATTTTGGTATGTGAGGGGAATGAACACAGCTCTGACAGAATTATCTCATTCTATTTAGGTGTTCAAATTATTGCTGTTAGCTCATTGGCATTAAGTCAGTGGTTTCTTCCTTTCCCTGCTTCCCTTTTTTGTAGTTTTCATTCCTAACAGATCAGTCTTTTTGTTACAGGTTTGTCTATTAGTATTCACACTGTAAAAAAACTCTTACAAGAAGATTGAGAGAATGTATAAGCAGTCTGCCATGGTTTAGGAACTGCACTCCCCAGTTTAGTGCCCCCTTGCCCCAAGACTCTCCCAAACTAGATGCCTCTTGCTTGCTCCTTCCCTTTTTCCTCCCTTTCCACTTCCTGCTCTGGGGATAGAATTGAAAAAAAAGGTGAAAATTAGAGGTTGAGATAAGAACAATTTACTGGAAGTAGCAATAAGATAAGAAAACCAACAGTAACATCAGGAATATTAATAACAAAAGTGTACAAAAATGGGTGATTTATATTCAGAGATGCTCACTGAGAACCCCATGACAGAGTTTCCCCTTCCTGCTATGATTTTTCTTGACCAAGCCATGCTCTTCTTCCTGAATTGAGAATCCCTTATTTCCACCCCTGGCAGTGATGTGTGGTAGGGTAGAATAACAACCTAGACATGCCCACATGGCTCCAGGCTCTGCTCCCTCACAGCTACTGTGGAAATGTTGTCCTGTCTCTTGCCTTCCCTTCCATTTCATGTACTGTTAATATATATCTCCAATATAAATATTTTGTAGTTACATTTCTAACTAATTACAGTTTTGTATTGTTGTATCTATTCTGCATTATGCAAATCAGTTAGCCTTTTTTCAGCTTGCAAATTATTGCTCAGTTTTATACTAATACTTTATTACTGAACTGTTAGAATTTACAGTTCTGTTGTGTCTTTTTAAGCAGTTCAGAGGTTGCTGCATTGCAGCAGTATATGATATGTTCCTTCTAAAATTTTTGGAAAGTTTTCAAAATAGTTTTTGCTCATTTATGCGTAATTTAAGCAGAAATTACAAAACTTATTAAAATACCTGGTATTAAAATCTTTAGTCAGCATGACCACTTACCTGGTCTTTCCCAAAAGTTATCTTTATTCTTTTGTCATCAGCTGAGATTTTTTTTTTTTGTGTTGTCTTTTTTCATTTGTTTGGAAAGTATTTTTTGCCTATTAAAAAAACCCAAAACAGTAGCGACATAAATAAGCAAATTGGGAGAATTTGTAAGTGTCTGTGACACAGAATTCATTTATGCCTCTAAGGTCAAATGCTTTAAGTATATCAGTGCCATGGTGCTGATATGTGTAACACTAAATGTGTATGTGAAATCAAAACCATTTTTGTGCTTTTCTGCTCCTTCTTCCAAGTTCTCCTATCAGGTAAGCATCTTCTTACTGGAGGGCAATATCCCTCTGCAGTTTGAAAGACAAACTTAGACTGTGTATAAATTTCTGAATTGTTAAATAATTATGACCTGTTCACTTTTGCTGAAGTATAAAATGAATAGTGCACACCCACTTTCCTGAATCTCTTCCAGTTTGTATCTTTTGTGGAAAACACAACCAGACAGCTGGTCTCCACATTGTGAAAACCAGTCTCTTTCTGTGATTAAAATGATGAGAATGTCATGTTGAAATTCTCTGTGGACCAAGGTGGTTTTCACTAGTCATCAGCAAATTTGGATTATGGCACTCTGGTCAGCCTTTGGTCTCCAGCTATGCCCAAATACCAGGCAGAAATGGTTAGCAGGACTGATGATGTTGCCCTGTTCCCACACACCAACATTGCAACTTTAAAAGGAAGCCTTATTATTTATATTGAAGAGGGCTAAATTCAAGGAGGTGGCAGGAGCTGCCTTTTCTCCAAAGCTTCCATATAGTGCAATTCACCATTGCTCGGAGCCCAAACAATGCACGTGGTGCCACTGTGTCTGCTGTCGAACAATTTCAGCTTGCTTTTTTAAAAACAGGCACGAAGAATAGCTCTGTGATTGCAAACTTGGTCAGTGTGCTGTAGCAAATAACCTCTAACTTATTTATAGCAGCATGCATTTTGGAAATTACAGCATTTTTATCCCCTATGGACACAGCTTATTATTTGCTTGGTTACTTTACAATTGTGACTGTTTTTGCCACCCACTGTATATCATTCTTCAGTGGTTATTTTCAACCACAAATGGAGGTGTTGGCTTTGTGCAGTTCTGTAATACACAAGACAGTGCTTCCAAAGTTCCTGGAGCCCAAAGTCTGTAAACACTTTTTTTGGGACTCCACTATTAGTTTTTCCTCCCAGATAGGTACTTTTGAGTTTAGTTAATGTAATGATACCATGGGACAGGTGTTGATTTTCAACAGTACAACTAGTCCATATTAATGAGGCACCCTGGGCAGCATTTGATACAGAAAATACAACACAGACCTAGAAATACAGCCAGAGCAGTGCACATGAGCTTGCTAATCAATTTTTATCTTTAGCTTTTGCCTCTATCATTAGTTTAAAGTAGCAATGATTTATGAGATCCAATGACCTTTGTAAGAAAAAAACCCTTACAAGACTAGTAGCTTTTATTGATTAAAAAAAGTTTTGCCAGTTCAGTTTTCCCAGGGCATTGTGATAAATGAGAGATGGAATATGCTGTGTAAAATGTCTTGGGAGAACAAAGCAGACCATAGGTGGCCTGGAGCTTTTTTGGCAATGTCAAAGTCTGTAAATACTCTTTACGCCACACATTTTCTCATATGTGGACGTGCACACATGCACAATAGAAACAAAAGTCTTGGGAAGCTTCTTACTGCATTGGAAGGCTTCAGTGTTGTCTGTAGGAGATGAGTAGTTAAACTCTCTATTTTCCCCTAATCCAGGTGCTAGCTGTCAAGAACTGCAGAAACTAGAATTATAAATTCATAACTTGGCAGAACAAATAAAATTGTTTCTAGTATTTTCTTCTGAAATTGATGAGAATAAATTACTTGAATCTCTGTGTGCAGCATATTAGGAATATTCCCCCCTCACCTTTGAGGAAGCCTTGCTGTTAGAACACAATTTCACTTAAATACCTCTAGTAAAGTGTAATTAATTTTCTCAGTAGCTAGACGAGGCTCACAGAATCTCAGCCAGTCCAGATGCAGAAGATTATGGATTTTATAGAAAACTCTTAAAATGCTCCCCAGCATATTTCACTCATCAGTGGCTCTGGGTGAAATGATGAGGTAGGCTCCTGCCAGTTATAAAAACGTGGTACTTTTCAGGAGTACAGGCAACTGTACTTGACTAAACCAGAGCAAGTTGCTGACGTTTATGGCTTAAAGTCTGGTCAGTTTGACCTGTACTTGTAAGAGAGGTAAGGGTTAGATGAAAAAACAGTGCAGGTTATTGTAGCAGTATAACTGCTTTTATTAGCTTGGGTGTAACTGTGCACTAAACCCTCTTGTCAGTGTAGAGAGCTGACCTGCAGGGCTGTGCTGATGTGGCCTTTGATTTCATTTTGGGAGACAAGCTTGGCCTAAATTGGCTTGTGTGCTCTGCTTGGCAATCCTCTGAGAGGTGTAGGTTTGCCCAGAGACAGAAGCTATTTAGTTTCTAGGTTGAGAAACTGAATTAATGATGTTTGGGACCAAATGTGAATTATAAGACTTCATATAACAAAGATCTTACTCAGGAAAATTAATGCTATCATATAACCATGGAGTGGTGATTATTCACCCCTTTAGAATAGTTTCAGTAAGTGAGTCTGAGAAGGGAATAACACAGCTAGGGAAGCACTGCAGGTAATATATATCCACCTTGAGCTCTTAGAAGGCATGAGTCAGGCCTCCCACAAGTAATGATTTTAAAGTTGCTTTTATTTTTTGGTTTATGTCTTTCTGGGTTATTTAGGTTTTGGGTTCACTTTTTTTAATTTGGCAGATTAGGAATTTTTAATTAAACTTAACATTTTTGAAAATGGCAGTTCATCTTCTGTAACAGATAAAATTGTTGATATTAGTTAAGCTGGAGATGTACAGAATTATTTCACTGATAATTCCTCTCAGTTTGCTATGCAATATGAAGATTACTCAGGCTGGAGGCCAGTACCTAGCCATGTACCCCAGGGGTCAGTAATGGATCCAGTCCTGTTTAACATCTTCATTCATGACCTCAGTGGTGGGATGAGAATGTACCTTCAGCAAGTTTGCACAGACTGCAAAAGCTGGAGGAGTTGTTACACAGGGTAGTTGTGCTGCCATCCAGAGCAACCTCAACAGGCTGGAGAAATGGTGTGATGGGAACCTCACCATGTTCAGCCAGAGAAGTGCAAAGTCCTTCCCCTGGGAACGTAAACCCCCAGGCACCAGGACATACCAGGGACACTGGGATGCAAAGCAGCTTGCCAGAAAAGGGTCCTGGTGGGCATCCAAGTTAAACATGAGGCAGCAGTGAGCCTGTGTGGCAAAGAAGCTGAACAGTGTCCTGGGCTGGTGGCCGGATGCAATCCTTCTCCTCCACTTAGCCCTGGTGAGGCCAGACCTGGAGTGCTGTGTCTGGGCTCTGCAGTTCAAGAGATATTGCAGTGAAGATGCTGAAGGGACTGGAGCATCCCTCTGATGAGGAAAGCTGAGAGAGCTGGGGCTGTTCAGCCTGGAGAAGAGAAGGCTCACAGGGATTTCATCCATGTGTGGAAATACTTCAAGTGAGTGGGCAAAGAGTGCAGAGCCAGGCTCTTATCCATAGTGCCCAGTGATGGGACCGGGGGCAGTGGGCACACACCAGCACACAGGAGGTTCCTTCTGAACATCAGAAAAGAGCTTGTTACTGTCAGGGTGACTGAGCACTGACACAGGTTACCCAGGGAGGTTGTGGAGTCTCTGTTCTTTGAGATACTTAAAAGCTGCCTCTGGCCATTGATGATTTATTTAGTCACACATTTTTATTTGAAGTCACCAGTTGGTACAGAGGGATGGTTCAGCAGAGGGAGGAGTGGGTGTTTACTGCAGCTTGGAATAGGCCCAAAAGACTGATAAAATTAATTCTGTTACTCCTACACACCAAACCCGTGACAGATGCTTTTCTTCCCCTGATGCTTTCTGTAACTCCTTGCCAGCCTGTTTAGATGCCGTTATCCAACCAGGGCACAAAACCAGGTAGATTGCTACAAAGCAAGGTAAGGCTTTTAAGGCTGAGTGTTGCCAAACTATGTAGGGGATTTGGCTGCCTTGCTGCTACTAGGCAGCACAGCAGTTCTGAATTAAAAAATGTGTGGTGTTTAGAGGCAAAAATAAATAACATTTTATTACATGTCTGTTATTTAAGACTAATTTATTCTCCTTTTCTGCTCACTAATATGCTAACAAAACCCACAGTCTTGCTTCTTGTCTTTTCACATGCACTTGTGTGGAGCAGCTAGGACAGGAATAGCAAATGAGTGTTATTTTTGTACCAAATGTTTGGAGCAAGAAGCAGAGGCAATAGTACTAAAGTAACACTTAGGTTGTATGTGCATGCCCTTACTGAGTAAGGAGCATCTGATAACACTGACAACCCTGCTGTTGTGTCTGCTTGCCTGACTTTTCCTAAAAAAGGATAGACTGTTCAAGATAGAATTTAAAATTCTAGGCAGGTATTGCTGTTGTGCTGGAAGAACTGCAGTGTAAGTAAAGACCCATATATTTAAAAAGAAAAAAAGGGGTTTGGGAAAGTGTTCTAAGAGTATTCAGTAGCTGTTAAAACTTGCCTTAATAGATTTTGGAGTCTGTGTGTGGTCACTGCTGCCATGGCTCTGTCAGCATTTTGGGCACGATAGCAGCCAAGCAAGGATGCAGATGTCTTTTGCTTTGTGAACTTGCTGAACACAGCCATGATTTATGGACACTGAAATGTCAAGTATGATGAGAACCAATCATGGAGCATTTTTTTAATACGACACAAAGCTCTTTTTCCTTCTGTGATAGCTGTCAAGAAAGGCAAATTTTCTATTTTCCTGTCTTAGCGTTTAACAATTTTTTTTTTTTTGCCTAAAGAACTTAAAATCCAGTCCCAGCTTGGGTGAGAAATAACAACAGCCCCCCAGCTCTTTAAATACTGAAGGAATTGTTCTGAAAAATACTGAAGCTATATTTTGAATAATCTGCTTTGAGACTTGGCAGGCTCTGATCACATGGAAAAGCACACATAATATGGTCACACTGTGTGAGCATGTACTCACTTAACCAGGAAACTGATATGACTCTAAAGGCAGAGAAATAAACATTTGGTACAAGAAAAAAATGCCAATCATTTATTAGTGTTTGGTGACTTTTTGTTTGTAGGGTAAGAGGAAAAAGGCTTAAGCAATTTTTCTTTTATTAATGATTTTAGAAGAAGTGAAGAATTGCTTACATGTCCTCTGAAGCTTCATGTTCTTTATTTTCAGTGTAGTTAGCAGGCCTTGTAAAAGCAGTGAGATTTTACTGAATGAGTTTCATGATTCCTATAATACTATGTAAAGCATTTCTTTATGGAAATGCTCAACATGCATGTTTAACCTGTCTGAAATCTTCTGGAAGTAATGGAGCATTAGTTTAAATATTTAAATTTTTAAAAAATTATAATCTACAATGTGAAAACCCTATCAGAGTTTTTAGGTCTTTTCCATACATCATAAGGAAGTGTGAGTAGCATACGAGTTTAATTTATCTGCAATTTGTACTCATTAACTTCAAGTATTAACATAGAGATCCTAATCTCAGTGGTAATTATAAGTTGATTGCTAATCTGTCCTTCCACTTGGAGAGTTCAGTTACTTCTTTTCCTGTGACTTTATATATTTGAAGTTATCTAAAAGTGTTTGAATCTTTCAGATCAAGTAGTGCCTGTGCCACCTCACTCATCTTTGAGTCGCTGGTGCCGGACCAGTCTGTTACCACCTAAGTGCGAGATTTTGTTTCCCCTGAAGCCTTTCAAGACTGTTCTTGGCAGCTGGCTTGACAGAGCTGCTGGAGACGAGACTGAAACGCGCTCTGCTTCCTCCAGACACAGCTCAGTAAACAAGCTGTGATCCTCTGCTTGGCAGGAGGCAGAGCTGCTGCTGCTGCCAGCCTGGGAGGGGATGCAGGGCAGCACTGGTGCGTGGCAGCAAATACAATATCCTTTTCTGGGACTCTGACTTGAATAAGGCATTGCTGTGATGTGGAGGTTTGTGAAATACTTGCCTGCTTCTGCGAGATTTATTAAGAGTGTGCTTAGCTTGGTCCTGGAGTACACACCAGTGGTGCACTTAGCCAAAACTAAATTATAGTAAGTGAGTGGAAAGGAATAATGTATGGCAAGAGTAGATTAGGCTAACATGCTAAGCAGTGATTTAAGCTTAAAAAAACAAAAATGAAGAAAGGAAGTTGGAGAGGATTTATTATAGAAACATGTGATGGTTTGTGTTGGAAGGATCATTAAAGATCATGTAGTTTCAACCCACCCACCATGAGCAGGGACACCTTTCCCTAGACTAGGTTGCTCAGAGCCCCATCCAGCTGGGTCTTGAAGGGCTGGGGCATACCTTCAGGGATGGGGCACCCATAGCTTCTCTGGGCAACCTGGTCCAGTATTTCACCATCCTGTGATTATTTCTGTGACCTTCCTCTGGTCTCAGTCCAACAGGTCCCCGTCCTTCTTGTGTTTTGGGCCCAAGAGCTGTGTGCAGTACTCATGTGGGAGTCTCAGGAGGGCAGAGCAGAGGGGCAGAATCAGCTCCCTTGACCTGCTGGTGATCCCACTGCTTTTGATGCAGCCCAGAGCACAGCTGGCTTTCTGGGCTGGAGGTGCAACATTGCTGGATCATGTTGAGTGTCTTGTCCACCAGTACTCACCCCTCAGGGCTGCTCTCAATCCATTTTCTGCCCAGCTTGTACTTGTGCTTGGAATTGCCCAGATCCATGTGTAGCAGGACCTTGCACCTGGCCTTGTTGGCCTTTGTGTTGTTCACATGAGCTTATCTCTCGAGCTTGTCAAGGCCTCCCTGGATGGCATCTAGTGTTGACTGCACTGCACAGCCTGGTTTCATTGGAAAACTTGCTGAGGGTACACTTGGTCTCACTGCTTTCGCCCTCTGTAAGCTTCCTTTTTGTGTTGAGTTTGTTCAGGAGCTCCTTGGTCACGCACTTAGGCCTTTTGGTGTTTTTGCCTAAATTCATCTTAGTGATCCTTGAGAATTAACCAGCTTTCTTGAGCTTTACTTCCCCCTAGGGGTTTATTCCATGGTTTTTTCTATGCAGATCCTTGAACAGGCCAAAATCAGCTCTCCTGAAGTCCAGGGTAGTGAGTTTGCTGTGAGCCCTTCCCACTGCCCTAAGGACCTTGAACTCCACCATTTTATGGTCACTGCAGCTCAGGCTGCCCTTGAGCATCATATTCCCCACAAGCCCCTTCTTGCTGGTGAGAACAAGGGCCAGCTCAGCACCTTGGGAACCATTGGGATTGTCCAGCCTGGGAAAGAGAAGGCTTCAGGGTGACTGAATTGCAGCCTTCCAGTACCTGGAGAGAACTTACAGGAAAAGTGGAGCAAGACCATTTTCAAGAGCACGTAGTGACATGACAATGTGGAATATGTTGAAATTGAAAGAGAGCAGATTTAGATTAGATATCAGGAAAAAATTCTATATTGTGAAGGTGGTAAGGCACTGAGGTTGCCCAGGAAAGCTGTGTATGTTCTGTGCCAGGAAGCATTCAGGGACAGATTGGATGGGCCTCTGAGCAACCTGGTCTAGTTGAAGGTGTCCCTGCCTATGCCAAGGGGCTGGAACAAGTTGATCTTTAAGGTCCCTTCCAACCCAAGCCGTTCTATGATTCTATGACCTCTCCTCTTTGGCACCTCTGTCACTGACGATGGACATTACCATCAACACATTGCAGGAGCCTCCTGGATTGTTTATGCCCTGCTGTGCTATTCTTCCACAGGTATTGGGGTGGTTGAAGTCCCCCATGAGGGTCAGAGATTGGGAATGTTGCATCTGCTTGGTCTTCCTGATCAGGTGACCTGTAGTAGGCTATAATGTCACTTGTCTCTGCTGTCAGTTTAATCCTGAGCCACAAGCTCTTGGTCTGCTCCTCATCTCTTCCCATTTAGAATTGGTAAAGTAGAGTTTGTCTTCATTTTCTTCACATCATAGATCTAATTTGAAAGGGCTTTCTCTGAAAATTTTCCATTCATTATAAGAAACAATAATCATGCTAGATGTTAGTTCTTGTTCTAGCTTTGTTCATCAGCCCTTAGATCTATGAATATGCCTGTGGCAAGATATTTAAGAACCCTAATATTAGTTGAATGGTGAGGATTTTCCTCCTTTAAAGTGAATTAAAAACTGTTCAGTAACATCATTGATCAGATCCTTGATAAGATTGAGATTGCAGGCATACTTTGGCATCAGTACTTTTACATAGTCAGTGCCAGGACACTCAAGTGCAGTCATATGTCTTACAGCTAGTGTGCAGAGCAGGCAGGCCTGTGTTATTTAAATAAGCCTCTATGTAGGTATAAATACTAGAAATTCTTGTGCTGTTCTAAAATAAAGCATCTGAAGATAAAGTCTTCACATGTCTGTAAGATTACTTGCTCTCAGCTTGTTTGTCAGGAATGAAAGTCAAAACTTCAAGACTCTCAAAATCTTCCTGGCTAGCTCACACATAAGGAAACTTTCAATTTGAGGGTTCACTTCTTTTTTCTGACATTAAACGCATGTCCTTTTTTTTTAGTATTCTGGAGCTTTCTTCCATAGCTGCTTAACATAATAGCATTCTAGTATTTTGAGCTTAAAATCTGAAATTAAAAGAGCAATAGAGAACACGCTGTTACTATCTTTGCTATTAGTGATAAAATGAACAATATTGTTTGTGTTCTGTTCATGGAAATCCAGGGATTTGTTTATTTTAGAATACAATTTTTTTCTTCTCCTTTTTTTTTTTCTTTTGTTAAACCAATTCACAATCTTAAAACATACTAAACAGTTCTTTCTCTTTGACTTCATTATGTATGACTTTATCTGTTGTATGGTCTGCATGAGTTAAAGAGCAATTGCTAAATCTCTTATTAGCTTCATACTAATCATTCAAAAACCTTAATACTCTTTGCAAGCAAAGATTTCACTCCCTAGAAAAAGGTCTGCACATTTTGCATATTGTATAGTGAATATGCCCTGCTCCCTTCTGTGGGTTTGGAACTAGATAATCTTTAAGGTCCCTTCCAGCCCAGGCCATTTGATGATTCTGTGATAGGAAGCAGGTGAAGGCAACACTTTTGATGTTGTACTAGAAGGCTGCTTTGGTTTCTTAAACATGCTCACAAGCATGGTAATGTAAATAACAGAAGTGCCATTTCCATAAAGGGAAAATTGATAAAAATCTTTATTTGAAGAGTAGCAATAATCTACATGAAGTGATTTTTTTCTGCTAATAGATAACTAACAATAGAGGTGCATGTGCAGTATCACGGATGTGTTAAATTTTCCCTGACCCGTTATTTGCACAATCTAAATGTGTGTGAAATACAGATGTGGTTGGCTTGTTCCACTTCTCAGTTCCGTTGAGCCTTTGTGGCGAGGATTTAAAATTACAGCTCCGTTGATGTACCTTTGAAAGGGACATCGGGCTTCTGTAACTCCAAATCCCACGCTCAGTTTTTCTTGTCCAAGTGGGAGCCTTGAATTGGGTGCGGGAAGGGCGGGAGGGCGAGTTGCTGTGTTTCTGACGGAGATAAAATACACTGTTGGAAGTGCCAGGCTGTCTCCAGAGCAGCGCCGTGTCACTCAGCCCCTTCGAGGTGCGGCTGGGCTGGCGGCGGTGCGGTGGAGCCCCGTGAGCAGCACTGTGTCACGCAGCTCCTCCGAGGCGCGGAGCGCGGCTGTGCTGGCAGCGGTGCGGTGGAGCCCCGTGAGCAGCACTGTCTCACGCAGCTCCTCCGAGGCGCGGCTGTGCTGGCGGCGGTGCGGTGGAGCCCCGTGAGCAGCACTGTCTCACTCAGCCCCTCCGAGGCGCGGCTGTGCTGGCAGCGGTGCGGTGGAGCCCGGGAGCGGCTCCTCAGCCCCCGCCGCAGCCGCTGCCGGCCGGGGGAGCGCCCGGCCATTCTTCCGCCTTCACTTCCTCGGCTCTTTAGCCCCCATTGAGCGTGGAACAGTGGCGGGGGACAAAAGCTGTATACACTGTACAAACAGAGCACTAAAGCGGCAGTACACTGAGTCATTCTTCGCTCTGTGTGAGAACTGAGGGGGACTCTATTCACCGCCTTTGTGCCGGTGTCTGTCAACAGCGCTGTTTGAGGCCAGCTCCATTGTGCTGGCCAGTGTTTCTTATTGACCCGAGTCTGTGCCCGCAATGTTCCCAGGGTCGAAGTTGCGAGCGAGAGAATGTTTGAAAAGGGGTAATCGTGGGCTAAATGCGTTTTGCTGCATTGTCGTCTGACCTATTAAATCTAAACTGCGGTCCGTGTTCATGCAAACAGGTAATTATGTAGTCACAGCTGCAGCCATTGACATCTGGTTACCGCCCCGTGGAAAAAGGGGATGGAGTGCTCGCCTCTCCCTCCAGGCTCTCAAACGCTGAACTTTAATGATATTAACTGAAAATAGAAGGTGGATTAGCAAGACTGACAGGTCAACAAGGTGGATACTTTATCCAAGAAGGCAGAAATAAGTCTGAGTGTAGTTGCTTGGGTATTTCTGCTGCCTTATGCATCAGATTTTTCCCATAGCTGCAGGCTTTGCTGGGCTCTAGAACCAGTTATTATTTAAGGGTTTTAGATCAGAAGAAGCACCCAAATATTTCTGTCATCGTGTTGTACAAAGCAGTTCTGCAGATAGCCACGTTTATTGTTTTGCAAGCAGCTTACAGAGGTTCTGGTCCCCATAGGAAGAGTTGCCAGGATTTCCAGATAACAGACCCTCATTATCAATAAGACAGCATTTCAAAATTTAGTGGTAAGTGTACAGGGGTGATAAAACAGTCCTGGCCATAAATTATTTTAGGAAATTGTTTTTTCTTTTAATGCTCTTTGGAACTGGGGGCATAGTATTTGCATGTAAATTAGTTTGACGCATCCTCTTTCTCATCCTCCTCTGCTCTCTCCCTTTCTACTGAGAGGGAAGAGATCATTACATAGCATACAGAATTATTAAAACAGCTTGCTTTTCTGTCCTGCACCGCTTTCAACACTGAGATAGATAACAACCACTATAGAAATTAGCTGAGAGGGCTACAAGGTCCTGGGCAACTTTCATGGCACATCAAGGCTGGGAGCACTGTCAGTGCTGGGCAGCCCTGGGTGCAGGGCAGGAGAGAAGTGCAGCCAGCTGATAAATCCCTCCTTTAAGGGATCACTTGCAGGGATGAATGGTTATCTGCTTCTCCTTGCATTTGCATCCCAGTGCTGCTCCTTAGGAGTCCATTATTGTGAAGTGCTGTTGCAGTGTGGACTGTCAGGAAACAGGGAGAGTAGGTGTTACATATTATGATATAAATATGTAGATTCAGATAGATATGGATGTAATTTTCCAATATATGATCTTCTAATGTTATGGGAGGACTGTGATTGCCAAAAGAGTGAAATGTTCTCCTTTAAGGGTATATCCACTGTTAGAGATCAGAGAGCTGGTTCTTCATTCATGGAGCAGGAAGGAAGAAAATGTGGTCTGTTCAGATTCAAGGGAACCTGTTTGTATTGTGGATCTCTCAAATTGCCTTGTGCAGGCATCTGTTATGAAATTAGCTTTTTCTTTCTTTTTTGTCAGTTGACTTTTACTTGATTTCTACCTTCTTCTACTCCTTACAGGCCTCTAGGGAATAGACTGATTTTCTTATGAAAAAAAGCAAGGTTAAAATGTGCAAACTAAAAATATTTCAAGTGTATGTAGAAATGTGTTGGCATTACTGTGTTTTTCAGGCAGAGGACAGTAGGGAAAGACTGAGTCTATCTGCCAGGAAAAGACAGTTAAATTGCATCTTCATAGTTGTTTGATTCTGTGGCTCTTCAATACTTACTGCTGTAGGAAGGAATAAATTTTCTTAGCAACATTTCTAGGCTATACCAGGCCTAAATACAGTCTCTTTGCTGCCTCTGCATCAACACAGTTTTTTTCCAAATATAGAGAAAGTTCTATTTGTGCATCTACATTTCCTGGTAGATGTATTAAGTTCATAAAAATATTAAATAGTTGTAGGAATTAGTTGTTTTTCACTTATGTAGCTTTGTCCTCTAAACCACTTGCCCAATTCTCTGCTTAAAAATGAATATTCAAAATAGACTATTTCCTTTTCAGTACCTGCTGTTATTTTTCAGTATAAAGGGAATACCAAGGAATGACATAATCCAAAGGACTGAATTGTCTAAATCAGTGTTCTCTTCAGCTGTATTGTCTGTAGAGGAGATAAATGAGACAGAAGATCTATCCTGCAGAGGTCTGTAAATGCCTTACACTCCTTAAAATACTTTAATTCTGTAACTGAGAAAACCTGTTCTACTTCAAATATGAAAAGTCAGGATGAGTTTGAAATGAGAATTGTTAGCAGAAATCAAGAAGCTTCCTGGTTAAACTGTCTTTTTCCCTGTCTTACCTAATAAGTTAAACTTGGTCAAACTTTTAATTTGAGTACTCTAGTTTTGATGTCATGTGCATCCTGTGATGTCTCAGCTGTAATTCTCAGCTGTCTCTTTATGTAATTCAAAAGGAGTTATAAGAATGCACTTTCCAGGGAGGCTGAGTTGACTTGGCTTTAGATATGTCACCCAGCTTACTGAAATAGGCATTAACCACTGCATCATTCTTGTATGTTTGGAAGCTGGTGCTGTATAAAGAAAGAAAAGTTGAAAACTTAGATATAGGGATTATTATGTGCTCAGTAGTTCAGAGCAATAAGGTAGTAACATCAGTGTAATCAAGGGAATCTTGCATGGTATACATGGTTTAACCTCATGTTTCAGCAAACACAACATCTTAGACAAAATTCTTATAATTCTAGATGAAATAAGAGAGCAGAAATACAGAGTTATTGGATGTGCACTGAAGACTGATTGCCTGCACATGCAATATGTGTACTCAACATTCTGGCCTGCACTTGGTGGAGAATAACTTCAGTGTGGGCTCTGAGGTTCTTTCTGAAGTTCTTGTGCTTACTGGTAAAGTCAACCTTGAATATGATGCATATTTATGCAATTTGTGTATAGTGCATATATAGACATCATCTAAATGGCCTTCATTTCGTGTACCTTTTTAAGAGGGAGAATAAAGTGTGATTAAAAAGAAAGAAATTTTATATGAGAAGTTGGTTGGCTTGTTTCAACAAAGGGCCCAGGGATATCATAACCAATGTGTAAAAAATTCTGCATGGTTGGCATACATTGCCCCCGTGAGTTCAAAAGAACTCTATGGAAACTGAAATGACCTTTCTAAAAATATATCTGAGGGCAAATCCTTTGAGTAGGGGAAGCAATGTTCTGATAGCACCAAGTGGGACAGCCCTTTTCCCATACATGACATTTGTGGGTTACAGCTATACAGAAAATATGGCAGAGAAGCATAGGAATGTACAGTACCTATAGATGAAGGCTTTCCTGCCACCACTGCTCCTTCCAGGATTTGTCTTCATACAAGCCTGTAGGAAAGGCTTCATGGTTCTGTGAACTCTATCCAGCTGAATATTAACCATTTTCCTTACAAAAATTTTCTCCAGGTTTTTAAAAAGTGCATTTATCTCAGCAAAACACTGAAATAGCACAAAACATGTGAAATTATTCTTACTAAATAAAAAAACCTCCTAAATTCTTTGGGCTGCTAGGTGATGTGCAGCATTGTCTAATAATGAGAACACTTACAAGCATGTTCATGTAACCTGTGTGGGGTTCTGGATGTGTTGAAATGCAGAACCCAGTGTTGCTTTAGAGAAACACAGCTATAGGGAAGATCAGATATTTTAGTTGTTAACATACTGTCTAAAGCAAATAATTTCAAAAAGGGAAAGCTTGTACGCAACCAAGATCAGACCAGTTATGGCTTTGGAAGACAGCTCTGGTTTTCCTGCCACTGGGGCTAATGCACAGTAAGAACAAAGGAGTGGAATTTGCTTACAAATTACCTCGTTTAGACTTTGTAAAATTCAAGATTTATTTCTGTAAAGTAATCAAAGGCTCTATTACAAATGCCTTTTATACTCTGCAGTATGAGGGCAGCTGGCTAGTCAACTATATTTTCTGGTTTTATAACTGTCTAGAAGTTGACACAGTTTGCTTTTTCCTGTCGGTTTTATTGCATGTGGACATTTCCCATATTCAAATTCAGATGATTTTTTTTCCCCTAGTTACTAGAATGAAATTAACTTAGTTTTTCTCTCAGTCACATTGTGACATATATTGCTTTTCATTAGGGGGAGATCTCTATGTACAGACAGGATGCAGTGCTTAAACAGGGTTTTTGAACAATAAAGTGTAGATGCAGACAGCCTTGCATGGGTTTCCTTTACCCCCTCTGACTATTGTCACAGCTTCCCCTCATTCACCCAGTGGCAGTTGTTCTTTGTGTGAGACCAATAGATAGTTTTGGTAGATCAGCAAATGTGTTTATGTCTCATCTCTTGTAAAATAAAAATGCAGTTCTGGATTCTTCAGATTTCCTCATTTTCCTTATAAAAACATTGCTGCCGCTCTGCAGCCTTCAAGAATAAAATGAAAGACTGTTTGGAGAGTAAAGAATTTTTAACAGCCTATTCTTGCATTATTTTTTTAAAAGGAATTTCTGCTCTTTCACAAATTGAGGTATTTTTCTTTGAAAGACATTATACATGGCAATACACACCAAATTAGTGCAGGTGGAATGCATATTCACTTTTAGAAATGGTGCTAAAAGTTATAGTGCCAACTACCTCATTAATTCACCTTCATTTATGGAATAGGTGAAGTAAAAATGTTAAGGGCTTGGAGACTGCACAGCTCTGGTAACAGGAAAGCTGCTCAGGGATTTTTAGGAGGAAGATGCTTATACCTTGGTGCTTCTGGAGAAGGTATGTGCAGTGGAGGGTTAACTCCCTGACACGCTGAAGTGTCTTAATTAGAGCTTGGCAGAGAGCCATGGTCAGTAGAAATGTGCAGTGCCTGAGACAGCAGCAATAACTGGTGGTTTGAGCCTCTGGCGAAGGCTCCTGCATTCAGCAGCCCACTCTGCCTCTGCCTACCTGTTGTGGGAAAGCAAGATCCTGCTCAGACCTGAAACAAAGCAACCCAGCATTTTCCCATCCAGCTTCACCATTTTAGACTTTAAAAGAAAGGATGTGAAGCTGTGGGGAAGGGGGAGATACCTGTCAATAAAAATAGCTTTTGCAGCAACTCACTGCACGTAGTAGCCTGCAGCTGAAGGAGAGATGAGTGAAAACGGCAGAGAAAATCTGGTTTTGCACACTGAAAGGAATGAGTGCAATACTTGCCTTAAAATAGGAAAATGGGAGAATTTGAAATTTGAGGCTGAGAAGATTTTAAAACATTGATGACCTCTGGTGATGCTTTTCAAATTGGGAATTACTGCATGTGTTTGAAGAAGGAGGATGATTTACTTTAAAGAATTATTAATAGATACTTCTTTCCCAGTGTTATAGGCTATTTACAGTCCTGGTAGGAAAAATATAGTATAAAATTGCTGAATTCATGCTATATTGTCATAGGATGGATGATCAGATTAATTGTAAAACAAAATACCAAACCTGTTACTAAAAAATTAAATGTCAAACTACTTATAATTTCAGGACTAGGTTGCTGGATCTTACAA
Organism: Zonotrichia leucophrys gambelii; assembly: GCF_028769735.1. Taxonomy (NCBI): domain Eukaryota; kingdom Metazoa; phylum Chordata; class Aves; order Passeriformes; family Passerellidae; genus Zonotrichia; species Zonotrichia leucophrys. Next base: position 124,286,876 of record NC_088171.1, on the reverse strand, counting down.
TGAGAAATACAAAGATACAGACTTGGAATAGAAAGGAGCTGATAATATTGTGTCTATAAAGACACACATACAGAAAGACAGTAGGGTACTTCTCTAGCTGGTGTGTCCATAAAGTGCATAGAAAGGCTTTTTACAATGTAAAAAAGGCCCAGAATTTGTAGGACTGCACCTTGGTATCTCTGTGAATGCTGAAATTTCCCATACCTGCGTTAGAAAAGAAGAAAAATGTGCTGTAAGTTTGAGGGATTTTCCAGAGGTACGAATAGTAATTGAATTCTTCAATTTCTCTCTAAATTTTGGTGGAAATTAAACACCTAAAGCCAGTCTGTGAAGGCCTGAGAATTATCTCCTTTTAGGTACAGTGCCATCAATAATGCATCACAGCCTCACTATGCAAAACCACAGTACAATATAGTCTTTACTGGAATTAATACTTAACAATAAATAACAAGATTGAATTGAAATCACACTAGTGTGTCTGTTTAAATCTCTATGTAGAGATTTACTTCACTTCATCTAGGCTCTGCATTACACAGTAAATCACATGAGTGATTTGCAGGTCATGGCAGAGTGCAAGTTCTGCTAATTAGTTAGGAGCTGAATGGTCATTTAATTCATGCCAATTATGTGCATAATAATAATCTGTTATTTCAGCGCCTCATTGGAACATTTCTGGAGTCTCTATCTCTACCCTTGCCTACTGAGTGACAGCAGAGTGGCAGTGCCAGTGCTGGCCACGTGTGTCAGGCTGGTGGGTACCATTGTGGATCTGTATGAGCAGGTTTTTGCTGTATAGAGAGAAATCTAAATAACAGCTCTGAATTGGAATCTTCAGTTTGCCCAGATAAAAACCCACTTTGAGTAAGATGGTAATGGTTCTGGAAGGCTGTCTCCTGTGTTATGCTTTCTGTTCACAAGTTTGACTTTTTGCGTGGAATTATGCATCATCTCAGATGAACCCCTCAGAACTTTCTAGCAGTGACAGTCCACTCTGCAAAGCAAAAAATAGGAGCTGTTCCCATAGCATTCAATCACAGCCCTGGCTGCTTGAGATGAGAGGGGCCTTCTTTGTGAAGAGCAGCACCTGCTTAGGTCTTACTGCATGAACAAGGGTCACCTTTGCTTGAGAAAGATGGTCTCTTTCAATTTACAGTAAGCTCGGATAGCAAAGAACTCTGAGTCCTATGGAAAGTTTTCCAGTATGTGTTTGGAGTTGAAGGGATTGAGGGTTTACCCACCTGCATGATAACTCTGGGACAGGCAGCTCTTCTTGTGTGGGCGCTCAGTTGCATGCCATGGCAAGTGTCTCTTCCCTGCCTAGTGCAGATGGGGGTTATCCCTTCCCACAGTGCCCTTGAGCATGGATATGCTTCCTTCTGACCAGACTGGTCTTGGGTACATGCAGCTACTTTCAAGTGAATTTTACAGCAGAAGTTACGTGTTTACATTTTCTGCTTATGTTTTCTAGGAGAAATATTCGGACAGTCAATGGTCTGATCAGCTTTTTCAAATGTTTGTGGAATTATTTTAAATAAAAATGAAGGAGCAAAGGCAGTACTTAAATATATTTCTGTAAACTGTTTGCATGTGTGTTTTATTCTAAGGAATGTAGCAGATCTATATGAATTTGTATTTAGATACTTGTAAAAATAGCAATTTCACCCAGTTATCTGAGAGCAGTTGCTTTATGAAAGAACTGCTGAGGATCAATGAAGATCTACCATGAGAAAATTCAAATTGGAGTGTATGATGAAGATTTACAGTGAAAAACTCCATGGCTAAATTATTTGAAAATTAGGTATATATCATGTGTTTCACTCAGACTCAATGTTTAATGTCAACATGTTTTGTGGACAGAAGGGAAAAAGTCAATGTCAGAAGCTTTACATCAATAAATGTTTTTGTACCATCTCCCTGGCCTTCTAACAGCAAACTAGGAGAACAGGAGTTATACAACACATGCAAAACTCAGTTAAAACCATAGTGCATTAATATCAATGGATATTTTATTGTCTGAATGAAAAGATTCAATGAGTTTGCTTCCATAGAATGCTGCCTTTGTTAATGGTAGCTGCCAGTATTTTTATTACTGACCAGGGTGATGGAATCCTGAGTGTGGTCGTTAAATGTAGAGGTGATGTCCAGCTGAGAGTGGCTGCTAATCCAGTTTCTGGTTCCTTTAAACTGTCATCTGACCCTACACTTCAAAATTAAGTTGACAAGTTGGAGAAGGGGTCTGAAAAAAGCTATTGACAATTGGAAGGTACAGTTGCAAAATGATGGACTTTGCAGAGATCTGCATCAAATGGTAGACAGTGATTCTGCAGAGCAAAGTCTTGCTGGTGCTGTAGTTGAAAAGCTATGTATAAAGAAAGAAAATCATATATGTCTACATCTCCCCCCTTCCCAAGAAGAAGAAAATAATAAGGAATAACTTGTCTGGATAAATATAAAGTGTCATTATAAATAGTATATATTTATAATATTTATAATATAATATATAATAAATACTGTAATATTATATATGTATAATATAATATATAGTATATTATAATATATAATATATAATATAATACAATATAATATAATATAAATAATACAACATATTATATTATATTATATAGTATAATATTATATATTATAAATAGTATAAATATTATTAACATTATAAATATTATAAATATTATAAATATTATAAATATAAAGTGATTAGTGTTATTCTTTTGATCCATGGTGACTTTTTTCAACCTTCTCATGATGTGATCCATACAGCTCCTTACTCCATCCTCCCTGTCCATCTCCAGTTGAGAAACCAGTCAGTCTGTCCTTTTGACAAGATGATTTTTGGTTTTTTGAAAGGATTTCTTAGGCCTGCTGGTGGGACAAGTCTGTAGATGTTACAAAAATGGTTTGGGAAGATGGTGTTGGCATTTTGTTGGGAGGAGCCCCCTAGCTGCCCGGTGTATCTGTGATATCCTCAAGCTGGGACAGAGAGTCACTGGTCAAAGGACAAAGAACACTTGTGGCTGTTCACACTGCTCTGTGAGAATGTTTAAGTTCATGAAAGTGCTGAAGTACTGGTGCTGTGTGTGACCTCCTGCCAGGTCAGAGGAATGTCAGTCACAGTGAGTTTGCAATGAATAAAGTATGGTATGGAGGGTTTCCCTCAGAACAAAGAGTTAGCTCTGGACAAACACTTATGTACACCTGTTCAGTGAAAATGCACCTTTTAAATGTGGGGTCTCCTGGTTTTGCTTAAACTATGTTAAAACAAGTGCTGAGTTAGTTGTATGTGTTTTATTAGGTGTAAGTACATGAAAAGAATAACTGTTTGTTCATCATGCATTTTTGAGTCACTTCTCCAAGTTTTTATTACTTGAAATGAAAGAGGTTGTACAAGTATACTGATTTTAAATTGTTCTTAAAAATTTTAACCAACTAAAGGTTGCATTCTTGGTGAGAAGAAAGAACAACATTTCGCTGAATTACTTTCAATTTAGATTTATATTTAATTCTCACATTAGTATTTTTATACAAGTGAATTTTAGACGCTTTTCATTTTTGTTTGAACAACAAGTTCAACAGCAAGTTTCCAGGGTGCCTGTGTTTTCCTTTTGCAATTACTGAATTTTTCTTCCAGGTAAGTGATGAAATTCCCAGCCTTTGAATGTTTTTGTTTAAGGGTAGCTTTTGAAACTACCTTTAAAGTTGCCTTTAATCACAACTGTTTAACTCGAGTCTGGGGCTATTTGAAAATAATTGGGGTTTTTAAGGTGTTTTGAGCGGATGCAGAGCAAGGAATTGAGAGAAAAAGAACTTCCCAGCTGAGCTGTTGCATTTGCTCTCTCCAGCCAGCCTGGGAGCTGATTGCCTACCCTCAAAGCCTCTCATTGTGGTTGCCTGAGGCTTCTTGTGGCAGAAACAAGAACATAAAACCAGCTATTTTGGGTAAGACAGCAATACCTCTTGCAGTACCCAGTCTCCAGCAGTAGCCAGTGCCTGGGGAGGGTTTATAGACAGGGCAATAACAGTGCAGTGCTTTTGTTCAGCTTCCAGCTGGAGGGGCTTCCCGAGCAAGAGGCAGTGTTCTCATGGTTAATAGCCCCTCACTGATCTTCCCTGCCCCAGTAAAACACTCCTTGAACTTCTGTCAACTGTTTCAGCACCTGCAATAACTTATGGCAGAGTATCACAGCCTATGTGATAAATGAAGTTTTTTTTTTTTCTTAGCTTATTATGCCAGTTTTATTTAATGCCTGCCTATTCCTGCATTAGAAGCAACAATGAACCATTTCACCCACTTGGAGCTTTCCATGACTCAAGATTCAAATACATTCCTGTTTCTCACACAAAATTGAAGTTTACCAAGGGTCAGGGGCTGCTGGTCACACCGTTCAGTCCTTTCTTTTTGAGGCTGAATAGTCACAGATATTTTTTTCACTGTTCTCTCCACACTTGGAAGTTTAACTATATCCTTTCACAGGCAAGAAGGTCAACAAAGGGGATGTTTTTAAAGCCATTATTTTGTACAGCAGCATAAAATATTTTCAGTTTTATTTTCTTTTTCTTGGGTAAAGCCAAATACTCAGTTTGGGTTTTGACTGCAGCAAGAGTCTGAGGCAAATATGTTTTTTAAAATTATCTCTTGTAGTCCCACAATACTCTTTCTGAGCAAGAGAAAGTATTTAAGTGTGCACATGAAGTTTAGGTATTTTTCCCTCAATGTGACCTGCTTCACATTTACGTCTGGTGAATTTCATTTGTCACTTTATAGCCTTATCGCTGTATTTACTTTGTGAGGAGCTTATGTAACTCCTTCTCACCCGCAGTGTTTTTATTAATGTAAATAGTTTGTTTCTTACTTAAGAGGAGGGAGTTTGTACACAGTTTGAATAATTACGTTTCATGGGACTTGACTGAAGATTTCCCTTTATTGAGAAAATGAACCACTTTATGCTTGATTTTATCTTTTCCACTCATTGATGTGATCATTATCTTTCTTACTCCATGACAGCTTAGCATGGTGTTCTGTGTGGGGTGGGTTTTTTTTATGATCTCCTTGGAAGAGACCTTGTGAAACCCTCTGCAAATTCAAATAAATTGTTTTGAAGCGGTACAGATCAGTAGTTTGGCTGCTTTCAGCATCACACAAATCCATCTGATCTGAGTTACACAGTCTCTCTTAGTTTTCCCACTGAAAAAGGAGGCAGAAGTGCATCTAAGGTCCGCCTCTCCTTCCCTTGTAGAAGCTGGAGTGGCTTTTGGAGCACTATTTGGACAGACTGCCCCATTATTACAAGATATATAGTGCCATGGGCTAGGGAAAAGGAAATTCAAGGCAAATCCAGTGAGTGGGAAATGAGAAATGTGAAAACATAAAAGAACGTAAGTGAAATGCTGGCAGTCACTGCTAGTGTGCTTTAAAAGTAACTTTCTTCTTTGCCACCTGGGCCACTCCTGCCCACAGCCTGAGCAGTGTGTGATACAGAAATGTTTAGGGAAGCCAGAGAAGCAGTTCCTTTGGAGTAGTCCCATTGACTCCACAGGAAGTTTGATCATGCTGCACATCAGATATGTTGGATAGATGAAACCACTTTGTTTAACCACTGTCTGCTCCTTCAGCCCATCCAGCCTGTAAATCCATCTTTTAAAACTCTGTGTTAGCTTGTGTGCTGGAGTATGTTTGTCTCTCATAAACATGCAAGGATGCAAATATATAACTACAATTTAAAATTTGTTATTAGCTTTTAAAAATCACTTAGTGTGCTGGTTATTAGAAACTGTAAGAGATTGGATAGCAGCTCTCGTGGTGGGCTCCGTGTGTGGGATTATTTTGAAGACTTCTGTTAAATTAACACTTGGATCAAGTAGAACATCTCCAGGGTATGCCACAACATAACCTGTGAGGTCAGTAATGTTATATCAGTAATATAAATCAATGATAATCACAATTATTATTATAGTAAATAAAAATAAATAGCATTCTTAACAGATATCCAGTTTGGAGTAAATTTACTCAGAAGAAATAAATATGATTAAACCAGTGGATTCTTTGAAGTCATAAAGCCCAGGTCATCACCTTCATATTTTCTGTCTGATTAATTCTGGGATCATTCCTGGTTCTGTTGTGTCTGTATTCATTTCATTGCAGACACAACTTCATCAAATATTAATAGTAAGGGGTGTAGGATAAAGCTTTTGCATACTGTTCCTTGCTCTTCCTTTCTTCCTTATCAGCAGTGAGAGTATTCTGGAAGCCATGGTCAACTGCTCCTGCAGAGCCAGCAGATGGAGAGCAAGAACACAGCTCTGTTTCTATGTGAAAATGAAATAAGGAGCAGCAATTGTTTGAGGAGGAAGAGGGTTAAAATGTAATTAGCCAATCAACATCATGAATAGAAAATGAAGTTTGAGAAGGTTTAATTTTGAAAAGACCCACTGAAGATACTGTGTTCTCCCCCTCCTCAAATCAGTTCTTTTTCTCCCCCCAAAATATTAAATGTACACAGAACTTTCTGACTGGACAGATTGATGGTTGACACACACAAATGCAGTCCAGCAGCGTGGCTAGTTTCTCCTTGAATAGTTTATTTTAGCTTCTTGCATCCTGCAGCTGATAGAAGGATATGATCCCACCAGTGCTGCTCGTAAGAATGCCTGTGCTTTACCCAGGCTTGAAGTTGGCACCTGTCAGGTATTTGTTGGCAAATGATTGCAGTGATGTGGGTGGTGGCACAGCCTCCCTCTGAAGGCAAACACCTGGAGCAGCTGGCAGTATAGTACATGCCCCATTTTATCAATCTGCCATTTCCCTCACAGACCATCTCCTATTCTGGTTCTCCCTTCTTTCTTGATTTGAAAGTACAGCTTTTAGGTGTTATGCAGAAAGGTGCTTTGTAGCCAGCTTTAATCGTAGCAGAAAGCATTATTTATATAGTGACCTGTGTGATGTGTTCTGACAAAAGTATAAAATCTTTCTACAATATTATTTTTAATAAATCAGATAACTTATAAGAAAAAAGATACGTTTTTACAGTAAAAATTTTTATTAATGAGAAAAGTATCTTTTAATTCAGATAATAATAAGCCTGTTAAAAATCCCTGGTTGAATACAGTCTATGCATTTATTCAGGATTGTCACTTATGGCAAGCAAAATTTGTTATTTAAAAGAACTGATCTGTGGACACTGATGTTAACAAGCCTAAAACTTCTCTCACAGTTTTAATATAAGCCTAGAACTTCTCTCACGGTTTTAATAGGTATTTTGTGGGCTGTTCATAGCATTGAGCTTATGTTGCACAGTCAGTGCATCCAGGCTCAGCTGCTCATGGTCTATAAACCTATTATCTTGAGGTGTTAGTCACTTTGAATATTAGTTCAGTATGATGGATAAGGATAACAACTGTACTTGGAAGTTTAACAGTAAAGTTTAAAAGCAGAGTTTTGCTCACATCCCTCTATAGGTTAGGGTCAGTGGAGTTTTATTTTATCAGGTCCCATCTCCTGCACCAATCACCATGTACGTGTGCACATTCCAATAATGTTGTGGAATAGCTAACATCTGTTACAGGCAATCTGCTCTTGTTTCTCTTTCTTTTTCACAGGGGTAAAGTTTCAAATGGAATTTTGTTTTTGCAGATTTTAATTTGTATCTCATTTGTTAAGTATGTTTCCTAGAAAGAGCCCCAGCTAAAGGAATGCAGCTTGCATTGGAACACAGAGGTGTGCTGCAGGGTCTCATTAGGCAGGCACTCTTTTCAGAGCCTGTGTCTTGAAAACTTAAGTTTTGATTGGGGAATAAATAACTCCATAAGCTTCAGTGTGATGAATACCTTTAAATAATAGATATCTGCCTGCTAGAAGATCTTTTATATATCCAAGCTCTGTGTCTTGAAATGCCTCGAAGTCTAAGGGATGAATATCTTCTAATACAGCACTGTATTTCATAAGTCAGTCTGCTGATCACAGGAGAGATTTGATGAACTTATGGTAACCTGTTTTGCCAAGGAACTTATAGCTGTTGCTTCCTCAAGGGTTGCTTAATGCCTGGAAGAGTGATGGTGCTGTTGCTAAACACCCATTGCTCACCTTGCTCCTATTATCTGACGGTTGAGAAGTCTGAGACTTTGGGAAGTTTAATGCATTCCCAGAAATTAGCAGGAAAATGCTGTTCACGGGCAATGGTGGCATTCAAGTGCTCTCGTCAATTCCCAGCATTTAGAGGAGGTCTGACCATTTTATCATCTCAATTACATTTGTCATGTACTTTTGAGAAACAGTAAGAAAGCAGAGAGTCTGAAAATGACCTTAGAAAAAAAGCAGTAACCCTGCTTGGCTAGTTTAAGATGTATTTGTTTCTGGGCTCAGAGCAGTATCAGTCATAACACTTTTTTCAATATCTTGGTCTTGGATATCACAAGGTAGTTCTTTAAGCTTTGTGTGAGACTTCAGTGCAGTTGGGACTTCACTATCCATAATCAAGTTTTTCTTCACTGAAACCAATATTGAGTCTTTGGTTACAAGATGCCCCACTAGTACAGAACCTGGAAATGCACGGGTCAGATCTGTAGAAGTTGGATTGAAAACAGTTGAGCTTGTTCATTGTTGCCTTATGTATTCCAGCTTTCATGGACCTGTTGGAGAGTGTCTAAAAGAGGTCTATGAATATGATCAGAGTGCTGGAGCACCTCTTCTGTGAAGACAGACTGAGGGAATTGGGATTGTTCAGCCTGAAGAGGAGCAGGTTCCAAGGAGACCTTATAGCACTTTCTAGTACTTCAGGGGGGCTGCAGGAAGGCTATAGAGGGATGTTTTACAAGGCCATTAATAGGACAAGGGGTAATGGTTTTAAACTCAAGGAGGGTAGATTTAGATTAGATATTGGGAAGAAATTCTTTGCTGTGAGGGTGGTGAGGCACTGGAACAGGTGTCCAGGGGAGTTGTGGATGACCTGTCCCTGGAAGTGTTCAAGGCCAGATTGGATGGGGCTTTGAGCAGTCTAGTGGAAGGTGTCCCTGCTCACAGCAGGCATTTTGGAACTAGGTGATCTGTCAGGTCCCTTCCAACCCAAACCATTTCTTGATTCTATGACTGAACTGAAGGAAACTTGATGAGTTGCTTAACTAGTGATGAAAGGATGGGCTCATGGTACCAAAGGAAGATTTTGGATACCTGACATAACTAGATAACTTGGATAGCTCACAAGAACTAGACTGTGCAGTGAACTGGAAGCAAAATTGATGAGGCAATGCTGAGTAATACTGAACTGCTGAGTTGTTCTTTAAATTATATTTTGGGCAAAAAAGTGTAGTTTTTCAGTCTCTTCAGTATCCTCTTTCAGTCTCTTGGTTTTAGAATTAGCTAAATTAGATTGTCCATAAACAGTCATCACATTTGCATTCTTAGAAAATTAGGTTGCTCTAAGGTGCCATGAAGAGGGATAAATGTGTGGTGAGCAGTGTTATCACCACTGATAGCCACCTCCTTTATTGATCACCAGGCAGATCACAGCAGTCCTCAAGTCAATTTAGTAATTTTACTTAGCTGAATTGCTGAGGTTTGTTTATTTGAATGAATGCCTAATTGTGGGGTTCAGGTTTTCCAGCTCTCTTAGATCTGTTTGTCAGGTTTTTCATTGTGAGTTAGTATTGCATCTGCATTAAATATTTACAATATTTTAAAAGGACTGCCTTCTCTGTGCCTTTTATTTTTAAAAAAATTACTCCTTCAGATTAAAGATATATGATATATTCTGCCAGATATTTATGCTTTAGTGACAAATTTAGCATGATTAAAGAATTCTGCTTGTATTATTGGTATGCTTCTCAAATTAATGTTCTTTATTTTTCAAGGGGAAAAAAGCTTAATACTATTGTTAATTGCATAAAAGAGCTAACATTCTCCAATACCTAGATTTAATTGGATTGGGAAATACCTAAAAATGTATCTTTGGTGCTTCTTGTCCCACGCACAAGGTGGGTGCTGGATTTTTTTCCTGCAGTTTGACTGGAGGACATTGGGTTTCATCTCAGTCTGGGCTCATGCATGTCAGCAACTGAGCTCACAGGCAGCTCCTTCTCACCAGGGGCAGGGATGTGCATGCGCAAGTGCATATCCAGAGTGACAGTGAAAAAGTAAAAGGGAAAAAAAAGAAAAAAAAAAGAAGGAGAAAAAAAGGCTGGCTGCAGCCTGCTGAGCATAAGCAGCTGCTGCTCGCTGTCTGTGCTGTGAGAGCACCTTTCTGACAGGTTCTCAGGCTCGCTCCGAGGGCAGCGCGGGATTAGGACGGGAACCCACTTTGCCTCTCCTGACAGCTGCAGTGTTTAGTCACCACACGGTGACTTCAGCCCTGTGGCTTCTAAAGAATGTTTAATTAGTTTGCCTGCTATCAAAAATTATCTCAAGCAGAGACATGAACATATGTTGGAATTGGAGAAGACATAGTAGGGGGGCTGGTGAAGGATGACATCCAAAATATTATGAACAATTTTTTATATAGGCTGTTACACTGCGAAAATTTAGTTTCCTTAGGTAGTAATCCTTAAGTGAAGAGATGCTTTTGTTCTACGTGATTGTTTTTGACACATCCCCTGAAAACAACATTTCTTCTCTAATAAAAAAGTATGTTGAAGCAAACAAGTACACTGCTGTTCTCTCCCGTGGAGTAAGAGCTTGGTGGGAACTTGAGGAGCCTTGGGAAGACACAAGTGCCCTTGTGTGAGCAGAGCCAGCCCTCCTCACCAGCACACTGTGAGCACAAGCCAAGCTGAGCAGGCTTGTTACAGATAAAAGCCTTGGATCTCTCTGCTTTCCCTTGGGACTGGCAGTCTCACTGTAAAGTGTGACTCCATCGCACCCAGAAATACTTCCTGAAAACCCAGCTCTTTTCCAAATAGCTTTTAATGCATGAAATGGATCAGCATTCCCTCCTTTGTGAGCTTTCTGTAAGAAAACAAACTGCATTTAAAGGTGAAAAGCCTTTTCACTGAAATGTGTAGCTGTGTGGCCTGTGGTGGGAGCAGGGGAGACGGAACGTGGCAGCAGCCACTGGGTTTCACAGCCTGCTGTGAGACACAGCCTGCAGCCTCTGCTTCCACTGGGCTGAGCCTCCTCGGAGTGGGGCTTCTCTCAGGGCATTTTCCCACCAGGAGGAAAGCTGAGGAGCCAGGGCCTAAGGGGAGCTTATGGGGTGAGTTGCTGAATATTTAGGTTGCATTAGACCAGCAGAGACTGTGGTACAAGAATATATGGGTACACTTTTATAGGAACCCTAAAGACATATGCCCACCTATGCTGACTGCAGAACAAATTGGTGGTTTTTTTCTATCCTTGTCTTCTACTTTTTTTCTTACTTTTATTCACTGGCTTTAGAATTTTTTTTACCTACCGTATTATTTGCAACTACCTCATTGTAGAGATAATCCCAATGATCCTGTCTGTATTAATTTTTTTTAGATTGTTCTGAATTAACATGATATGTACGTTTTAAAATACATCCTGTGGAACTTTGTGGCCTGTTTTTGATTTTTACTTGTCCTCCCTCCTGCTATTTAAAGCTCAATTAACTTTTCATTAAAAATTTTTAGGCTTTACAGTGTAGGAATCATTTCACCTTGCCTGTTTGAATCCTTGATGGAATAAAATATCTTTTCATATTGGTGATTTTAGGCTCATGTGAGGTGTTGATGACATTGATGACATTGATGACATTGTAGGAGAAACAGCCTGTTGCATATCCTAGGCTGTACAAATAGCTGTCAGTAAAATATATCTCTGTACAAGTTGTCGTGTCAAGTTACTAATTTCTGTCGCTGACTTTGCAGTTCTCAAGAAGAATGTTGTAAATATTAATGAAACATGTTTTTCAATCTCCCAGTGCTATAGTAAACTATTATTCCCATTGTATGGGAAAAAAAATTACAGCGTGGAAACTGTAAGATGGTCATGGATATGGACATGTTTGGCAGGGGTGGGAAGTAACTGAATTTGTAATGTCTGTGTTTTAACCAGGAGACATTATTCCTCCTGGCTGAAATTCATTGAGTCACATCATAATTGCAAAGGACTCTTCTGATAAATGGCATAAATGTTGCTATGGCTTTGCAGCATCTATTTTCTGGCAGTCAGACACAGTCAGACTGTGGAGCAGTTGGAGTTAAGTGAAGCATCTACCTCTGCTTGTGCCAATTTGCAGAACTGTGATGTAATGGAGGATGTCAGCAGGATTCTTCTCCTCTGTTTTACAGCAAGAAGAACTCAACACTGCCTTCTTCATTAGTGTTTAAATTCTTTTTTTGCTTACTTAAGATTTTTAAGAATAAGCTAGAAGGGTTAATACTTTAATATGTGTAACATTGTGCATAACGGTGTGCGGTTATTTCATCATCCCTCAGTCAGTTGCTGAACCATGACTAATGTTTTAACAAACATAACAAATATTTCCTAATGCTAAGATATAAATGCTGTATATGGTCCTGTAAACAGGTGTTTTCTTATGTTTTGGCTGCAGATTTATACAGAATTGCGTGTCTTTTTTTAAAATACAGATTTTGCTATAAACCCTGTAGATATTGACCATTGTGTATTGTAATTGTTAGTGGGCTTTTTCTATTTTAGACTCGTTTGTAGAGAAAGGTTCCTATTAAAACTCATTTCAGAAAAGAAAAAAGCTTAGTAAGAGTACTGAACTCCTCCTGAGATCTGTAGAAACACATGGTACAAAAGAAAAGAAAATGGAGAGAGGTTATTCTCCCAACCTGTGTACAAGCTGGAGTTCCTACTTGTAGGCTATAATGAAAACAACCTGTATGAAGCAGCACAGTAATTACGCTGTGAATGGAGGAGCAGCAGCTTAGGACTGTTCTCTTCTCCACAGAGTGCATATTGCTGTGTACTGGGATTTGTCCCTCTCTGCAGTGAGCCTGAAGTGTTTGTTACATGAGATTTTGCTACCTAGGATTGTGTAATTTGCTGACAGCTGTTGTTTCAGAGATAGGCAGAAGAGTGGTGTTCTTATTTCTTCCTTATCCTCCAGTTCCCCATCAGTCTTCCTGTTGTCTCTGTTACCATAGAGACAATACCTCACTACCTGCCTGATGGTAATCAAATGGAGTCTTTGGGAGAGCAGGAGAGTACCCATCAGCAGGATATTCTAGCCATTATTTCTTTAAATCTAACTAAACTAGAGAAAACCCTAAAATGTGCTAAAAATTTCTGTACAATTCACTGGTGTTCTGGGTGAATGGGGGAAGAATCCTTTTCATAGAACTGGTGTGGTTTGACTCACATTAGGAGTCTGGTGTTCAGTTAGGAGAATCATAGAAGCACAGAATGGTTTGGGTGAGAAGGGACCTCTGAGCCTGTCTGCTGTGCACCCCCTGCCTGGGCAGGGACATGTTCCACTGGACCAGGTTGCTCAAAGCCCTGTCTGAGTGGCCTTGGATCCACAGCTCTGGACAGCCTGTTCCAGTGTTCCACCACCCTCATCATAAGTGTGTCTTCCTTATGTTCATCCTTAACCTTCTCTCTTTCACTTTAAAACCTCTGGTCCTTCTCCTGTAGCTACAAAGTCCATCCCCATGTCTCCAGTAAGCCTCCTATATATGTTGAAAACTGTAATGAGGTCTCCCCTGGAGCCTTCTCTTCTCCTGGCTGAACAGCCCCAGCTCTCAGAACTTTTCTTTGCAGGAGTGTTACAGCCCTCAGATAATTTTCATGGTCCTCCCCTGGTCCTGGTCTGGCAGGTGCATGTCTCTTGTGCTGGAAACCCCAGAGCTAGATGCAATACTCCAGGTGGGGTTTCAGGGAAGCAGAATCTCCTTCCTCGACCTGCTGCCCCTGTTGATGTTGTCTTTCAGCTTCTGTAGCTTGCTATTAATTTTCTGCTCTAAATCTTTGGCTTTGGAAATATTTTGAAGGTTTTTATTTGATTTCCTCAGTTTTTATTTCAGTGTATTTTAGCATTCAATGCAACAGATGTATTCCAGAAAGAAGGAAATGCCATTCCCATTTTGGAAAGAAATTACAAAAATCTTTCATTTACGAGAGAGGAGTCAAGGGAGTTCTTGTCTAATAGAGTAGTGGAAGATAATATTATTGGCAGGGAATTAATTTTACCTTTGTATGCAGACTATTGATAAAAATGTGGCATGTCACACACTGATGGGTTCCCTTTCATTAAGTGTGTTGTGTGAATGACAGGGAATTGAGTTGGAAGCACTAATTATCAACCCCAGTTTTATGTATAATTGGGCCTATAATGAGAAGTGAGAGTGGTTTGTTTACTGTGTGCTTCAGTTCTGAAACATAAAAACACAGGCAGCAGCACAATGGAGAGCTGTCCTCATAAATTCACTTAATCTGATACCAGAGTTGATACCAAAAATTTATTTGGTATTAAAACAGTGCATTGCAGGTATGCATAATGGTACCAATTACTTAAATGCACATTTTACACAATATATATAGTTACATCCTCATTTTGAGGGAAAGGCAGAAAAAAGGTGGAAGAGATTGAAACCACAAAGGCCCACCTGAGCATCTTTGGTTACACCATGTGCTGATTATGCCATGTGATGGTTCTTTGTGGTCTCTGTTCCTTGTGAGATTGTGATGGGGAGGGCTTCTCAGTGGAATGAATCGCATTTGGATCATGATGTGTTATCTGCTGGCTGATGTTCTGTATAGAGCTGTTGATGTTTATGTTACTGCTGGTTTATCTGCAGTAGCAGTATTACTGAGCAGGAGGTAGGAAGTGAATATGAATGTGTCCTGTGAAATATGACGTCCTTCAGCAAGGCCATCTCTGAGGTTTTACACTGGGGAGAAACCCAGCCCCTTGTGGGACTCGAGCTGAGGAGACTCCTTTGAGTAGAAGAACAGCAGGACCCAAGGTGCTTTAGGTGATGGGTGATCACACAGCCACGGGCAGCTGCAGCAGCCTGCAATGCTCAATTGTTCATAGTGACTTGGCAATAAAGTTGAGGATGAATGTGTTATAGGTGACCAAGACTGGGATACAAGTTATCTCTAAAGAAGTTCTGTTCATTTTCTTGTGTGCAATTTTTGGTATATGATCTTTAAACTTCTCCAAAAACCTAGAAAAATTGAGAGGTGGTTAGTAATATTACAAGATTGCACTTTCGTTATGCTTTTTTTCTCCTTGTCTTCTCTAATAATGTGAAGAAAAGCGTAGGACTTCCTTAGCTAAAAAACTTCTGGATCAATTTATTTTTTTTCTTCATAGTGCTGTGTGTAATAATCCAAAGGGATATGAAATATTTCTCAGAATTTGAAGATAGACAGATTCCACTGTGTATCAGGCACTTCTTGTGGAAACATTTGAAAGGCCCAGTTTCTAGTAAGTCAGTATACAACTTCTGCTGTCACTGTATTCTGCCAGCAGCCCTGGGAGCTGTTAAGTTGTATCTATGCCATTTCCCAGCCAGTAATTGTATGTGACTAGTTGAGAATAGAGATGTCAATTTCCAAATGGTTTCCTGGACATTTGTTCAGAAACTAAGCCAGAATTATAAAAAGGTGTGTCATCTCAGCTTGAGCTAAATGAAGTTTGGGGTGTTCTGGAGAACTGTGGGGGACATGGTATTGGTACTGTGGATTACACTGCGGGCCTGAGTCAGAGGTGCCTGACTGCATGGAAACAGTTGTGCCAGCCCTGGGCTGCTTCTCACAGACGTCCTTTGTGCCTGAATCAGAGTTTTCTAACCCAGGAGCATCCCCCTGGTCTCACTTTAGAGATGAGACCCAAAGTTAAGAAGGAGCACAAGAGAAAAAAACTGCGCTGGGCTAAGTTTCTCCTCCTGTCTTCTGCTCTCAGATTCCCCTCCACTTCTGATTCTTGGGCCTCATATACTGAAGTCCAGCATAGATTCTGAGATGCCTCCATCTATTTTCCAGTTCTGTGCCCTTCCTTCCTTTCCAGCTCAAAGAGTCTGGTCAGTTCTGCTAGCCCTGTAGTTGCACTTTGAACAACGAAGGGGATCAGAAAGCCCCTTGTGCTAATAATTGCATGCCATTTCTGTACCAGTTTGAAGATATAACTTGTCCACTGTTTGTCATCAGCTGCAGGATATTGATGGAGATTGCTTTTTCCTAAAGCAATAAAAGCTGCATACGCTATTTATGTTATGCAGTAAATACAGACTGCTGCATCTGCCTACTGAGTCAGAGCAGAGAAACAGGGCACATTTCTCTAATTTGTGTGTGTTATGCACTTTTTCTCATGCACAAGCATGTTCAAAAAGCCATCAAAGAGATCCTTATGGCTGTTTTCAAAATCTGACCAACAACCAGGAACTGAGGAGAGCTTAATTTTCATCTTAAATTTTTCCAAGTCCTTATTATTGTTTAATGCATAGAAGGAATGGTATTTGTGTAATGAACAGCTATGCCATGCTTTGAATAGTTCACAAAGAATATAGAATTCCCTGTTTCTTCTTGGCATTGTTAGGGTATCACTATATTAGTATGCTTCACAGTCATAAATGGATGTAATTTTTCAAGATCCTGTGAGCAGAGAGGCGAATTTATCCCATATTTACCCCAGTTCACAAATGGGCAGCTAAGGATCAGAGATTAAGGATGCAAGTATCTATTATAAATTCTGGGAATTATGATTACACAGCTTGAGCCATTTCATCTTCCATTTCTCCTCTTACTTTGATACCTAGCACTCTTCCTGCAGCTGTATGAACCAAGCAGCTGCCTTTGCAATCAGAGCCAGTATTAGATACTGGCCTGTGCCTCCAGCACTTTTCCTTCAGCTGCATAGGCAGGCAGGCAGCTGCTTTTATGTATTAATATGTGGAGCTGGCATTGGTTATTGGGGCAGCTGCTTGGCCGCCCTTCCAGCTGGAGGAAGGGTGTTTCCCACTAGGAGCAGCTCATAGGAGTGGAGAGACTTCAAAACAAGGAGAGTATGGCCTGGCTTTTCATCTCTCAGCTCTATTGCTTAGGGCTGCGAAACCGTGAGATTTCATTAGGAAGTGTATACAATTAATGGAAGTAATTGAATATGTTGAAGTTACCTACCATTTTTTTCTTCTGCATTTTATGGGTTTAGACTGATGACAAAAGCCACCATGTGACTTGATTTTTTCTAAAGCAGAAATGTTTATATTGCTTAAATTTAACCAATTGAGTTGAAGTTTTATAGTGAATTTAAAACCTGGTAGCCCTACCTCTTTTAATTGTAGAATTAGTATCTGTTCAGAAAAGTTTTAACATCTTTTTGTGATTTTCATAAACAAAGGTAAAATGGGAAGTCATTCATGTCTATCCTTGCTTGTAGCACTTGGCTGTTTGTTCAGGTTACTTTTATGGGGTTTAAAGACTCTAATGAGTTTGAACCTTGAGCTCCTACTTCTGCACTTACTTAGAGAAAAAGACTGAGCACTTCCATCACAGTTGGTGCAGCCTTTGACAGATGAAAGCTCTACTCTGCTGTATTTCATCTGGGTATCAACAGCCAGTGGCAGCTTGGTTTTAGAAGGCCTTGTCCATATGAAACTTCCTCCTGTCAAATTCTCAAGTAACATAAGGTTTAGATGAAAAGAAGAATGGGGATTAGTGAAAAGCCTGAAAGTGCTGTGTGAGACATAAAGCCACGCCATCATTGGTAAGTGACATAAAGCCCAGACTAAGCTACTTCAGACTTTGTGGACAATGTTGAATGGAGTAGCAGAATTCTGCAGAGAGCTCTGAAGTGCTTCTGCAAAAAGGAAAGCAGTGGAGAGAGAGTAAGCAAGGCGATATTTAATATTCTGTTGAGTGGGTAAAGCAGGCATCAATGGTGCAGCACTGTGCACCTCTTGAGTATCTAGGGAGCTTTCATATGGGGCTAGTGAAATGAAAGAGGTCTTTGAGGAGTAAATAGGAACACGTGAGAGACCTCAGTGTTGATGGGAGCACGTTCCTCTATGGGATTGGGAGTCCTACACACCATAAGCTGCTCTTGGAGTGTAAACAAACACTTCTTGGAAGAATGTGGCATGCTTTTCCTTTGATGTTGCTGAGAGGTTTTGAAGTATGTGTAAGAAGTAGTCTTCCTCTTTTTCACACCCACCTCCTCACACCACATAGTTAAAATTAGTTTCTGCTCTTTCCTATGGTATTTGCAGTATGTCGAGTGAAAGTGTTTTCTTTTTGTTTTTTTGGTTATAATGAAAATCACTTCTCTCTTCAAAAGTCTTAAGACCAAAAGTTAAGTTTGTCCAATACTATTTTTAAATGCCAATTCAAAGAAACATTATTATTGAGTGTAATTTCTCCTTTGATATACAAATGAGGTTCTTTTGATGTGGGGTGGTTGCTCCCGTAGCAAAGCAACTCTTCAGAGCAGTTCATTATTAGCAAGCAATTGTTGAATGTATTCATCTGTTTATACCATGTAGGCAAAAGTGATTGTGGTGCTCCCTAAGTAAGCTTGTCTCATACCCCATGGTCTGTATCTGTTACTTGTCCTGCTGAATTCTGTCAGATTTTCAATACTTGGAATAAAATGATCCACTGTCATTTTCCCTTCCTGGTTGTTTATTTTTCTTTCTGTGCTGCAGAAAGTGTCAAGCATTTCTGAATCTATTTTGCCTTTTTTATGTAGTGTTATCCTGTCCAGCTTCTGGACAACACCTTGACATTTGACAGGGGTGACCTTCATCAGGGAGGTACCTCATGCTACTTGCTTGATACTTACTACTTACTTCCATGTAGACTGAGCTAAGGTAGCAGACATTTGGACACATACATGGATGTCTTTAGTGTCCACTGGTTCTTCTCTCTGACCAAAGGCAACTGGAGCATTGACACCAGAAACTCACGTGCTACAGCCCAGTGAGGAAGGATTGATAGGAGCCAGGAAGAAACAGTGATATCTAGATTTGTTTTATTTCTCCTGGTCAGAAAAAGAATAATTTGCATTTCACAGTGCCTTGATCACTGTGCCAGTTGTCAGTCATATGATTAGAGAATTAAGTACCATTTTTAGTGTCAGATGGTAGTTTGCATGGGGTGCCAAGAGTAACAGCTACTAGTAGTGCTGATCTTCCCAGGGGAAGAAAACTGAACTGGGATTTAGAAGGGTTAGGCTTTTCTTTCTGCTCTGTGCTATACTTCTATAGCAGTAAAACCACTGGTGTTGAATTCAACTTGAATGTTTACCTAAGGGGCTGAATTGTGAATGTTGGAGAAAATTTTTCATTTTTATCTTTAGCTTTTGAAAGCTTTTTGCCATCTTAACTTTCTTACAGCTTTCCTTCATGTCATAAATACCAGAATTAACAAAGTATTAAAGGGAGTTTATTTCACCATTTCTTTTTTAATCATTTCAATATGAAAATAATTAGTGCATGGATTCAAATCCTATTTCTAGTACAGAAGATGATTCAGTCATATCTTTTGATCTTGGCTGGAGGAAGAACAAAAAAAATTGTCTTGGTTTAGACAATTAGCTTAGATATTTGGTAAACAAGTTCAGCTGTTAGGACAGTGAAACTGTCAGAGAGTTTACCCAGGGCCAGTTGTAAAAAACCTTTCCTTCACAGCAGTTTCTTAAAAACAAGTTAGATGAATTTTTCATCATGCTACTTCCTTTGGTGTAAAAGATAAGACTTGATGTCTCATCCCACCTTTAATTCCTCTGATTTTGGTCAAGTAGTTAGAAAGTAGCTGGTCATTAAAGAAGACTTGCTTTTGAGACACTTTGAGGCAAGTGCAGTTGAAAATCCAGCATTTCAATATAGTAAGTGCAGCAAACATTTCAAAATTCCTGAAATAAGTATTTCTTTGTGCTGTTTGTAAAATACTGTCTTTTTTTTGAAGAGTTTGTGTTACCTTGCAAGTGATCCAGGTGAATGAAAAATGCTCATAAATACAATCTCAAAGAAATCTGCTCAACTTCTTTTGTAAATGACCAATAAGTAGGAGTGAGATGGGGAAGCATTTTGCTGAATTATTGATACGACTGTTACCTGGGATTGATTCTGCCACCTCAGTTTGATTTGGTGCATTTCAGTCAGCTCTCATTCCTTTCCATTTGCTTGATAATTCTTGGAAGAAGCTGAGATGGTCAGTCATATGACCTTATCTCTAAAACAATTTGCTCTCAGGCTTTGCTAAACTGCAACTTGAGTAAATATATTCTGGCTCACCAAAGGCTTGTGCTATTTAACAAGAAATAAGCTTTTTTTGTGGTTTCTCAACTTCTGGCCCTCCAGTTTCCTGTTTTTTCATCTGTGCTTCTTACTGAAGAATGATACACTACTCACAGCTTTGTGCCGGAGTTGTTTTCTGTTCAAGCTTGAAAGTGTTAGGGGGAAAAAAACCCAAAAAGATGTGAGCATCCAATATCACAATCAAATAGCAGTATCTGGTATGACCCTACGCACACATTGTAGTTTAATTAAAATCTGTCACTCCTTTAATACTTGCATGTGCACACATGCACAAACCAGTTGACTGCTAAAAGGGAAACTCTTTTAAGAAGGTATATTGTTATCATTGAATGTGCTGATTAGTCATTGCATAGAAGCTCTTTAAATATCAAAATCAGAAAATAAGTATTGAAAATGCTGAAGAGTTACTAACTTACTTTTCCCCCCCATTACTTAGTATGACACACTGCAGCAGCTTGATTTAGAGCAGTCTCACTCCCATGTGTTGGAGGATGGCATTTTTCAGACTAATACACTGCTACTGTAAAAAATTTAAATATTTTTAATCTTTTTGAAGATGCAGCTTAGTTACCTGTATTTGATATCAAACAGCTAACTTGTATATTAATGCACAACCTGTGCAATTACCATGCAAAGCACTTTGCTGTGAAACTTTTTATTTTGCAACATCCACAAAATCAACTAAGGATAAATCCCAGCTGTTTGAATATTAAGTTCTTTAATTTTACTAGTCGTCATTTTTATGTTGGTTTTTTTTTTTACTTTACTTTGTACAAATTTCTACAAAATATTAGTTCTATACAACATTTTTAGTTCATTGTTACCTTGACAATTATGTCATGTATGAACTTTAAATGTAGCTGTAATAAGATTGGTCCTTGTACTGTGCTGTCAAATGACAGAAGTGTTATGAATTATTCTTTTTACATCACAAAGATGGGTAAGCATGTATTTGACATCCAGGCTATGACAACAGTATTCCAGTAACATTCAGTATATACTTCCTTGGTGTCCTCAGTCCTTCCAGCAAAACTAATTTGATTTTCTAAGTGAGGCTGCAACATTCAAATTATGCCTGATAAAGGTAGAAAAAACCCACTGAAATAATTATTTGGAGCTAAATCCATTCTCTGTATAATTACACACCACAAGTGTGGGGCATTAACTGTTCAGGTGGCAAAAGGGAACCCTTGGAGTTCCAGAGCCACTTTGCTGTCTCTGTTGCAGCACCAAGGTGGTGGGAGCTGCTGTCTTACCATGACCCCAGCTCTGCAGTGGCTGGTCCCCCACTGCCATTCAGAAACAATGCTGCTGTGTCTCTTGCCCACAAAAATTGCTCTTGGGACAGAGAATCCGATGTGCAGATAAACCTAAGTCCCCTGCCAGGGATTTTGAGTTCCCACCCTACAGTAATTGCAATGCTAGTTGAGCACTAAAACTTCTGTGACTTCTTGCTGTTTTTTACTACAGTTGGTGAAGCAAAGCCATCCATTTTGAATTTATTTGCTGTTTTATTGGGTGTTAAGTGTGGCAAGTTGCTAAAATCCTATGTTAAATAAAGCTGACTTTTTAGATATTAATTTTTTTGTGTATTTATACATTAAGTTTTATTTATATATCATAAAAAGTACCTTTCATAAATTAAAATTATTTCTATGGAAAAAGTGATACTTTAAGGTTCAGTAATTACTCCTGTATTGTCATGTCATATTACTGGCAAACTTTGATCAAATCTCTTCCGCCTATGATAGGCAAAACAAATAGATTAGGTTTTGTAAAAAGAAAGCCAAATCAAGTGTTTTAAAATTTCCATGCAAGAATTTTTATTTACACTGTGGAATAAGTAGTGGCCTTTTAACTGTAATATTTTTCTTAGTGTTATTTGTGTGCATCCATCAGTACTGGGGTTGAATAACCTCACCTTAACCAGGATGCTTTCTTTTAAGTTCCTTCTGGGGATTCATGTAACTTCCTAAGTGTGGTTAGTGCTGAAAGGGGACAGAGGGAGCTGTGGCCAGGACAGGGTCCAAAAAGGTGCAAGTGCAGCATGCTTTAATAAGTGCAGTGTGCTTGTTACATGAAGGAGGTGCTGAAATAGTGTCAGCCTCCCTGGGGTTCAGTTTAAGGTTTGGGTCCCTCAGTGCAGTGGTGCAGTGGTGGTGACAGCTCTGGAGGTGCATCTCTGATGCCAGGGACTGCTGCACTGTGTCCTGGCTGCAGGTGAAGTTTCTGCAGGCGATAAGTGGCTGAGCAGGCACTGATGATCAGCCCTGTAGCACCCTAAACCTGTACCTGCCTCCTGGTGCTCAGCCCTGCTTGGGCTCTGCAGGCATTTCATCACCCACATAATCTGAACTTGTTCCCAAGTAAAAGAGAAACTGAATTTCACCTGGGTGACTGAATGCCTGTTCCTGCTTTGTGTGGTTATTAATGTTATGACTAACACCACTGGCTTCAAATGTGATGTACTACAGGCAGAGTATTTTAAAATGCACAAGTAAATCCTTTCAGAGTTGATAACATTTTAATGGAATTGACACATTAATAGGCAAAATCGTTTATGTGTAGTTTTTACTTTTCCCTATGTGAGAAAACTTTCAGAATGATTGTTTCTACTCCAAGAGTATTACAAATTGCTTGGACCATCAATACTTTCCTTAAATCTTTTGTGGAGTACAATAAACCTCCCTGTCCTTTTTATAGGGAGAGTGGTAGAATTTCACCTGCCATTTAAAATGCAGATAATACATTGTTTGGAGCGGTTTGTTTGAAAAGGCAGGTTAAGCTGGAGTGAGTCATCAGCAGGGTGCTCTCTGTGTGTGCAGGTATTGGGAACTTGATCCTGTGGGAAAGCTGCAAGGCGCCTTCTAAGGTGATGGAAAAGAAATACTGTACCACAATTAGTTTTACTCACAAACAAGAACGGGATTTTGTTATCGTGATTAATTGTGTCTTGCCGTGTTCCAGCAGGAGATAACAGCACTAACAGGAGCTGGAATTCTTGGATGATAGTGGGAAAGAAAAGAGTAACAAAGTGAAAGGCACGGAAGCAGTCTTGAGATCTCCCCTGCTTTCCCTAACAAATATAACCACAGTGTCCAGCTTCTGAGAGAGATGGAAATGTTAAGGAAGTCCCTTTTCAGTAACAGAGCTTATTTGAAAATGGGTTGGGACAAGCCTGTTCTTTGTTTTACTAGTGTTACTGAATCTCCAGCATAAAGTTGGCATTTGAAAGGACTGCCTTTAGTACAAGATTAGTTTCTAACATTTTGGGTTCCAATTTTATTCCAGGCTTATAAACTTTGAATATTCCATTGGTTTTCATTTGCTTTAATAAGATCCTTCCAATATGAAACTGGCAAAACTTGTTGTCTTTTGGGGTAGGGTTAAGCAGCGAGATTTTCAGGGCAGCTTGGGAAAGAAAATCGGAGTAAAAGGTTTAAAATTGGAAACAAAAAGGGTGTGTGACCTGGAGAAGTAGATGGAAGTGTGATGGGTGGATGTGCTGGGCTCCTTTACAATTATTTCCACTCTGGTTCATGTATGCCATCACTCTAAGTCTGCAGTAATTCACTGGCAGAATGTATTTAGTTTACTATTCCAGAACATCTTCAAAATCTATTAGAATGCAAAACTCATTCTTATTTGTGGGTAACTAAAGGTGAATGTGTCAGATACAATTAGTTTGTTGTAAAGCAGTTTCCTGCATCTATAAAAAGGCAAAGTGAATTTTATAAGTTTTTGAAATCTTTGGATTATTGAGATATATTTCATTAATTTTTAAGAATATAAGCATAAATGTTCAGTAGAATCTTTTGCAGAGAAAAACGGGGAGGGGACTTGAATATTGCTTGCATATTGTCAAGGGCTGGGTGTAGAATGTACAGAATGTACAGCAGTTGCAGGTGACAGAGAGAAAATGAGAGAGAATCTTAACAGCTTCTATTTTCCAGTTCAGGAATGTGGGATACAGACCAAGGTGCTTGGTCTTCCAGGAGCTGGTATGAGCATTGGCTAGGAAAAAATTCTCACTGAGTGCTTGTATCCTACAACACCAACTAGGGAAACTTTTGGTGCCATTTTTAAAATCAAATAAATGCTGATAAGGAGAAGGGAGGCTGAAAAGGAAGTTATATGGGGAGTTTCAGTGAAAGTGTGTAAAGTTTGGAGGAAAACACAAAGAGTAAAGTGGAAATGTATTACATTCATAAATAAGACTTACTACTCTGAAAAAAAGTCCGGCAAGTGACAGATGTTGCCTCCTTACTTTGTTAATTTGTTCTTCATTATTTTACTTGGTTTGGGGGGTTTAGTTTTGTTTTCATTTTTTTAGCCCCAGTTCAGCAGCCACTTGTGCAGACACATTGCAGAGCTGTATGTGTAACCCCACAGAAATCAGTAAGTTTATCCATGTCAGTGACATGGACCACAGCTCTTACAGAATTCAAGCACTAATTTGCAAATATTTCAAGATTTGCTGTCTGTACACATTTGTACAATACCTAATTGTACAAATCATGCTCTGGAACTGGGAGGATTTAGCAATAACTGTGAGGGAGAAAAGGAAAATTCTTTAAAAATCAAATGAGTTTCTTGCAATTGACTTACATTTTAATATGGTTTTATGAGTACTTGTGGTGGTGTTCACAGAGGTCCCAGGAAGAGGGAGGAGATGAGGGTCTGACTCCATGTTTCAGAAGGCTTGATTTATTATTTTATTATATATTGTATTAAAACTATACTAAAAGAATAGAAGAAAGGATTTCATCAGAAGGCTAGCAAGCAAAGGAAGAAGAATGGAATGATAGCAAAAGCTTGTGACTGACCTAGAGAGTCTGAGACAGCTGGACTGTGATTGGCCATTAACTAGAAACAACAACATGAGACCAATCAAAGATGCCCCTGTTGCATTCCACAGCAGCAGATAATCGTTGTTTACATTTTGTTCCTGAGGCCTCCTCTCAGGAGAAAAAGTCCTAACAAAAGGATTTTTCATCAAATGTGTCTGTGACAAGCACTTACTACTTTTACTGAAAAATGCAAAATAAGAATTAAAATATATTGTCTATTCCTACACAGATTCTGTATTAAGAAATTATTTTTATTTTCTGGTGATTTTTATTCATGGATAGAATAGGTGAAACATTTTTCTTTCACACATTGTAAGCTCAAGTAAGTGCTCCAATTTTAGTCTAGTATTTAGTTGTACTTTATCTAAATGAGTTCTAGTTTGGACATCATTCTTTGCAGTCACCTCTTTTTCAGGGTGGTTGGGATGGAGATATCCAGTTCATTCCATTTGCCAGGATCTCATGGCTGTCACAGGATGTTTTAGGAAGGACACCCAAGTGGTTCCATGCACCCACACACCTCAAGCCCCTCCAGGTGTGGGCTGCTTTTTGCAGTGCCGTGTTGTAGCCATTCACATCCCAAACTCCAGCAGGATGTCCTGGCTGACATAGAGCTGACTCTTCCCATTCAGGTGTTATTAGACCTGGGTGAGTACAACCTTCTGGACAGAAGCTCAGTGCAAAAATGTGTAATCATTCTTGATGTGGCAGGGTCAGGGCTAAACTAGAGCTAAAAAAATTTCCTTGTCCTGAACTGGCTCTCTGAAAAGCCACTTTCACTGTGCCCTTTGGAGCCCTGACAGTGGGAATCTAGTGCAGCTGTATCAGGTCTGGCATCACAGAGAAGCCGTTTAGATCTGTGTGGTTGGGTAGTCAAGAGGCTGTCAGAGGTGTTTGGACTAATTCCACACCCAGGGAGCCCTGTCACACCTGAACTCTGCACAGCTGAGTCATTCTGCATTTAGCATTTAGCTAAATGCATCTGCATTTAGCTTCCTAAAGTGCTAAACTGGTGTTTCCAAATCCAGAGTAAAATGCTGTGGACACCTCTCCAGATGACAGAGCTGTTCTATTCACTTGCTTTGGGGACAGGAGTTGTAGGAGCTCCTGTAGCTCAGCTTTCTGCCTGGAGAAGGCACACTAAGATAACAGTGCATACTATTACCTGAAAATTCTTTTTCTGATGTGCAACATGTATGTCAAGACCTGCCTATTTGCTGAAGCATGTTGCTAGCAATGTGAGTGTTTGAGAGGAAGATTGAAAGGCTGAGCTTTATTCCAGATTTGCATCTCCTGGCTCCATTTTCCCCTTCAGAAGGAAGGGGATGTAATTTCAGACTCTTGGTTAAAGAGTTACAAATATTTGGGCAAACAGATAAGTCTCTGCTAATTGATTCCCTGGCCTCATGCTCCCAGTTTTGGAAGTGCTGGCATTAAAGCTGAGGCATGTAGCTATTTGAGTTAATGGTGTCTGTCAGATGATTAGATGGCACCACACATGTTGGAACAGAGTAGCTGGAGAATAGGCAGGAAGAAAATGAGAATGTGACATTAGCAGGCACAGCTCCAGGAAAAAAATACCTTACAGTTTCTTCTGACTTTTGAATGTAGCCAGAAACTTGAACATGTTTAAATGAGACTGGACCAGGACAATCCATCAGTACAGAATTGTTGGATTGTTTAAATTTTAGGTTGAGTAGGTCTTATAAAAACAAAATCATGCTTACAGGTAAGTGATGGTCTTTGCCCTCCATAGAGGGGCTTTTTATAATAAATTGCTTCCACTGCACTGGCTTTCATTGCTTTGCAGCATTAATTTCATGGTAGTGCAAGTTTGTGGTTTAGATTCTCATATGCTGCTCTCCAGGTGACTAACCCAGTGTTCAGAAAGCCAGTAGTATTTGTACTTTTTGTCTTATTTTTTCCTCCTTTTTAGACTTCAATTTGTTAATAATCAAAGTCCACGAATGCATCCATCATATGGGAGACATTTTACTGTCTGTAGTTCAGCATTTCATTGATTTCATTGTTACAGTCATAATAATCTATGATAAAGGGACAAGTAGACCCAGAATCCTCATATTATTTGATGAAATGTGAATGTAGCTGTTTAATGCCTAAAGAAATTATTTATGGTAAAAATAAATCCAAGCTAAAATTAGTCATGTGGGAGAAACTTAACCCTTTTCCACTGGGCTTGGGGAAGTAGCTGATAACTGTTGTGGCTGTTTGACTCCCTTGTTCAGATTAAAAAATAAATTAAAAGAAGGAGGAAGGGAATGAAAGAACATTTCCTTACCATGCAATCACACAAGCTATTGTCAGTGAGCTCCCTGCCCCCATCTCTTTCACCCAGGCACACACACACACACGCACACAAAAAGCCAATTTTGTGTCCTTCTGAGCACACAGATGTTCCTCTTGGCATCCCTACAGTATGGATAGGGGTTTTTTGCAGGCACAGAATGTGAGGCTTCTTTGTTGGGGACAAAGTGTTGCCTGTGGTGGGAATTGCTGCAGTGATGGGAAAGTATCGTAATGTATTGTTGGATTGCTGTGTTTTCTACCCCAGTAGAGACAGTACATTAAAGTAGCTTTGTGGGCAGTGAATTGTTTGAGCCAAGCCTGGCTAATAACAGCCTCTCCTTGGCAAGCAGTCACACAAGGTATGGTTGGCATAGTTGGGATGCTCACAGGATTTGTCCCAGGCATCTGCAGCAGCTCTGCTGCCTTGAGTACAAGTCTCAGCAGCCGCATGTGGTGAGCTAATGAGAGTGCTCTGGCTATGGAGGGAGAGCAGTTGTACTTTCAGCTCTTCATTTCTTAGTGTTGTGAAAATCTGATATGATACAGGCTTCTTCTAAATTATTTTTAGGGCATCTGTTGTGGGGTTTCTGAATAAAGGGTCTAAGGGAACAGCTTAGAATGTTTACGTTAATTTCTCAGTAACATTGGAAACTAATAGCATTAAGTGTTTGTCTGAGCATGTATTCATACAAAAGGGGGTTCAAATGTTTCTTGTGCTAAAGTCTGCCAGAGAACATGGTGCTTCTTTGGGCACAGTTGATGACATTGTCTACCTAAAGCTCTGAATCCAGCTCTTCTGTGGTTGATGGTACCAAGCATGAGGAGCACAGACTTGGAAGCTGAGGGTCTAAATTAAGTTCCATTTGTTCATATAATTTTATTTTTATCGCCGTTCTTCAAATATGCCCACATTTTGTCATGACTTTGACTCTTCTGGTTGACAGTTTTGTACTCCCATAATAAATCTCTGATGTGAATGGTCTAGCTATGTAGATCCAGTTGAAAGATTGCACAGTTTAAGTTGGACCAAATGGGGTCCAAAAAGAGCTTATAGGTGAAAAATTCCTCAAAGAAGCTGCTTCTAGGAAGAATTTGGAGGTGGAACTATAGAGTGGAAAGTTACTTGACTCTGTATAATAATCATCAATTCTTTTCTTTCTCAGTTCTTTCCTCTAATGAAAGAATCTCTATTTCTTCCTTTTCCCCCTAAGTAGCTTTATCAATCTCTAATTTTCTCATTGTGGAGAAAGATGTAATAATTTGAGTTTCTGTAGTTCTTTCATCTTTCCACATCTAGGGGAAAAAAACCCAGAGCCTTATTTGGTATTTTTTCTCAGTCAAGGGAGTCAAACGTGTGTGTGTTGTGTGTAATAAGAACTTAGCAGTGGTTCTCTATTGAGCAGAAGACAATAAAGTGGTTATAGAGGACGGAATAAGCCAGATGAGTACATCAGGAAGATGGCTCTTGCCCTTGTGCAGTGTCACAACAGTTGTTGCTAGTTCATTTCCAGGTGTATTCCCCATACTGAATGCACATCTGCTATCATGATTACACCTACTTTTTACTATTTTTAAATAAGCTTTTTTCATCCTTGAGGCCTACTTCTTGTTTTTCTCTCCAATTTTACTGAATTGCATAGACTACACCTACTCTAAGCTTTTCCCTCTTCTTTCATTCCCCCTTTTAAAATTGTAGAGCATGCTCCTGTTTCAGTGTCAGTGTCCCCTAAACAGAATTCCCTTTAGAAACCCTTCCTACCCTTCTGCTGTCTTTGGTGCTAGGAGCCCAGGACACATTCTGATGGGGTACCCAGCAGCTTTCCCTGGAGGCCCCTCCTTGTGTACTTCCAACCTGCAACTGCCATTTTTGCCTACATGTTTCTTTTGATTTATCCAACTATTCATTTCTTCTTTATTTACTCCAAAACTAAATGTTCTGAAAACTTCCTTATGATACTTATGTTCAGTGATGGTCCATATTTGCTTAACCTCAAGCATTATAGTGTTAGGTCAACCTTTGTAATTTCTAGTATCTTAATAGTCTGGTAATACCTTGTTTCATGCTCTTTTGGATGGTTTTCCTCTCCATTTAGCATTTCTAAAAGCTGCCCTTGGCAATCTGAGCTCACTCCTGACATTGCTGTGTGCAGCAGGTGAGGTGTTAGATGACCTTTCTCACTGCTAATGCCTTGCCTACATCCACGAGGTTCTTCGTGGATATTCTTGATATGTTTTCCTCATCCATTCCACAGTTTCACAAAGGACATATTTAAAAATCCAAAACAAATTTGAACACTGTCTCTCTCCTAACTCAGATTAAGATCTATTAATATATTAGGTTTTTTTTAGCAGAAAGTGGACCATGAAATATTTACTCTTTTCAAAGGCAGGTGCATAGCATTCTGCAGAGAAGTGAACCTTCCCCATGCTTCTCACTCCTCCTTGCCAGATCTGGAAAATTAAACTGACACTGTCAAACTGGTTGCGTTTTTAGGGCACCATTCCCCAATAAGATTTCATGTTATTTCTGAATAGACTTTTATTAACTGTGAAAGCCATTGGAATGAATAATGCAAGTGTTAGCTTACAAAGAAATGTTCTTGACCAAATCTGAAAATGTTCCTTTTACAGGAGAACCATGAACTCTTTTTCATCAGAAAGTCTGTTCAGTGTTAGTCTGTATTGTTCACTTATAATGTAAGTAGCTGAGATTGTTCTTGAGGCATTCATATAAATGGATACTAACAAGGAATTGAAATGTCAAGAAATATTATTTGATAATCCTTAAAATGTTGGGTAATGTTCTCTGGTGTAGAAATGCAGGCATTTGTTCCAGATGTGCACACTTGGTGATGTTTTGAGATGGTTTAAGAGCACTGGAAATAGTTAGGTATATAATCTGTTGTTACAGGGGACTTTTTCTCTGCCAGATCTCATTTTATCCTCTTTTAGCTTTTTCAGACCATACTGCCAGACATTTTTAGCTAAAATTTTTAGCTGAGTGTCTTGCAGTTGTCTGAGCAATCTGCATATGCTGCATCTTACAGACCAACTGTTAGATAAATATGACTTGGCTTTTGCCACAGTGAACAGTAAGAATGACTGAGTTGGGGAAAAACTAGGGAACAAGGATGTTCAGGGAAGAGGCTGGTACTTTTCAGCAGTCCTTTGGGAAGGAGCAGTCCTCCCTTGGCCTTAGCTGATTGAGGAAGAGGAACCATGTGGTACCTCCTGCTCCTCTTGTCTTAGCGTCCCATCCAGTTCATCATCCTTTTCCCTCACGCCCATCAACTCTCTCTACAGACCTCACCCACATTCTCCAGAGTTGTACTCCTCAACCTCTATCCCCTCCCGACCCCTCTCTCCCTGCCCATTCTTCCTCTGAGACCCCAAACCATTAGTGTCCAGTCTTGCCTCATCTTCAGCACCTTTTGCATCTCTCCTGTTGCATTCACTTGCAGCTGAGAATTCAGGTATCTGCTTCAGCTGTTCAGCAGCTCTATTTTCTGTCTCTTTGTATGCCAGCCCTGACATTGACATGGTTACCAGCACTCTGCCTCTGGAACAGCCATTTTAGCTGTCCCTACATGTCTTCAGCATCCAGCTGTCCCAAGAAAAAAAATAAATCCAATTTATGGCTATGATGAGGTTTAAATACAAATAAAGGCCGTGTACAGCATTTTCCATCGGTGCAGATGGGAGCATCAGAGCAGGGTTAGATGATGTGTCTGCAAAAACCTGCTGACAGTATGTGAATTATCCTGGTTTGCTGAGGATTCTCCTGTGTGACAGCCACTCCAAACTGCAAAAAGCTTGAAGGTTGAGCACCAAAGCTGGGCAGATTTTTAAATTCATTGTCATTGTTCTCTAGTTAGTATCATTATCCAGGTAGTAAGGGGGAGTCTGATTTGAATTTTGATAAGAATCATGTCTGAATTATCAAAATGTACTATTTTTAATCCCTTATAAGAGAACTGCCACGATGGCTGGATTGGAATCAGCTGAGTGAGAAAACTGAGAAGTACTGCTAGAAAAGGGAGACAACTGAACTTAGCTGGTACTGGTGAGAGAGAAAGTTATTATGGAGTAAGAAACTGAAAAGAAGGTGGATAAATGGGCTGGGACTAGGATGAGTGAGCAGGCAGTAAGAGGGGGCAAGAAAATATGCCTGATTGTTTTTTGTGGGACAGAAAAAGAAGGCTGCAAATGGCTGGTCTGAGATCTCAGGGAGGCCAGAGAGTTACAATGTAGGAAATGGAGAAGGTGTCCAAAGGGAGTAATACTGAAACCACATCTATGAAGAAAATGAAGACAGTGTTGTGGAAAGTGAATTTGAACTGTGGAGGGCTGAAGGTTTAGGACTACATGCTTTAGAAGTGTCTGCCTGAGCCAAGGTCTCAGCATGGGAAAGAGAAGGAGAATTGTGATTACTTGTGGAAAGATGGATAGAAGAATGTGAGATAGAGCATACTTCACATGAGTCTGGGTTTTTGTTTCTTTTCCACTTGGGTACCTTTATCTTTCATCTTGTAAGCAGTTTGCCTGGCTTCTGCTGCCTGTAAGCATAAAGGGCTATGGGGTTTTTTTTAATATATATTTAAATATATAGTCTTTATTTTTTTAACATTTTGTAAGTTACAAAGCAATATTTTTATCAAAATAGTTAATGTAATAGTTTAAACAGTGGAAAAAATATAAAAATTTGGACTAAAGACTCAGATTTCTTTTTTCTTTCATTTTCCTCTCAAGTTAAAGGAAATGCTTTACATTATATACCGAGAAAGCAACTGGAATAGATTACTGTATGATGACATGACTATATCTGATACAAGTTCTTAGATGACAGGAGCCACCTCTTGCAAGTTTCATTTGTCAAAACTTACCTCTCTGTGCCATGGAGAAAAGGTTACAGCATTCATCTTTGATGTGATATGAAGTACATTTTAAAATACAGATTATTCTGTGGATTCCTTCCCTAAAAAAGGGAATGATCCTGTACCAGAAGTTTTAGGGAATGCAAATTGATTCTTGCAGATACTGTAGCAAAAATTACAGCAAGATTTTTTTGGGGGCTTGTTCTAGTAATTAAATATTGGTTGTTTTGGGATTGTTTGAATTGAGGACAAGCATGTTACTTTTTAGAAGTGATTTACAAGTAAGAAATTCTACTGAGACTCTGAATGTCCAGACTGGAACAGGATTAGATTGAAATATTTCACACCTGTGCCTGTATTCTTTTGCTGTCACAGACACAAATGCCATTGGTTATTGATATCATGGTAATAGCAGAGCTTGACAGGGTCTTCACAATGGCTTGTTTGATGCTTTTCTGTGACAATTATAAAACAATTCTTGTCAGGCTTTGCATTTGCCTTCTTTTAGCAATAGGAAAGAAAACTTACATGTTTCATTCAGCTGTGTTTGTGCCACTTTCAGTCAGCTGTCTGGCATCTCAATAGCCAGCAGTGAAAACACAGGGAAGGGTGACAAGGTCCCTGCACTTGAGTCCCACAGAATGAAGCTTGACCAATAAATTATGGCTTTGAACAGCTCCATAAGCATAACTAGAGGTATGATTTTACCCCCAACGATGGGGTGGACTCTCAAACTTTGCTGCTGCTACCAATCTGTTTAGTAGTTTTTTCCCCCAAGTGTCCATACATGCAGTGACATTAGCACTTCTGTAAGCTCCAGTTGTCCAGGCAGAATATTCAAGTGCTTCAGGGTGTTTTTCACATCAGCATCTAGGTAATATCCCCAAACTCGTTGTGTATTCATTTCCAGTTTCTGTTTTAGATGGTGGTCAGTGTAAAGTAGGGTTTAGCTTTGGACTTCCTCAGGTGCACAAAACCTGCTGGTTTTAGGGATGTTTGCCATAGGATCTGCTAATGCACTGTTGTTCCAAAATGGTAGGTGACAGTGGCTGTTGCTTAAGTTGATCATTTCACACACTCTTAAAGCATTCTGCTAAATGCTTCCAAGAATGTGAGAGGCTTTTATCTGCTTTTATCTAGCAGAGTAATCTAGATCTCTGCTTCCATCTAGCAGAGTATAGCCTGTTTCCCTGTAGAAGTATGGGTTTGGCAGAAGGAGCAAAAATATTCTGAAAAATTATTAAGCAGGTATCACAAGCAGGAATATCTCAGAAGAAATGACAGCATGTTTGCTTTCTTGGTTCAAGGAAAGAGGAAAACAAATGGAGTAGGAAACAAATACAGCTGGTAATGGGTTGATGAGTCACAAGAAGCAAGATTGCATTTTCTGACTGAATGTAGTCTGCAACCTTGGAGCATTTTTGTGAAGTGTTTGATTGCAGAGAACAGAGATGCTTTGAAAATCCTATTTTCAGCATCCATCCCTTATTTGAATGATTGGATGCTGTGGTAACAAATAATGGATGAATAAAATTTAAGCCAAAAGGGACCTTCAGGTCATTTCTCAGGACACTGTATCATGAGACATGACATTTCAGCAGGTTATCCTGCACTGAACTAGCATGTCTGTTTTGACATCTCTTCAGCTGAAGCGATCAATGGCTGCAAAGTCTCAGGGCTTGGAATTTTTTCCTATTAATTCATCAATATTATTTGCAAATTGTCATTCTCATCTGCATTAGTTGGACTTCGCTTTCCTGATTATTGCAGGCTTTTCCCAGGCAGATTTAAGCACCTATTAATACCAGTATTTTCTTTCTGTATAGACAGCTCAATCTTTTTAATAACAGATCAAGATCTTTACATGATTATTCATTTTTATGCATGTTCTTTGTCCTCTCTTTAACAGCCTTTAAAGAAAGGCAGTCATCAGGATACTACCCCACAACACAGCTCTCCCAGTATCTCTTCCACCATCCATGTTCTGCTGTGTGCCAAATTCACAGTACCCTTCTGCTGCCACTTTTTTCCATCACTGCTGTGTACAAAACTGGGCTTTGGCCTTTTTTCCCAGCTTTGCCCAGGAGCTCATTCAGAGGGGAAGGGTGTGTGCTCTGACTGCTGTCTGGACCTGCTGGATGCAGGATTGCCATCCCCATCACTACATGTGCAATGTGTGCCTCGCTGCAAAAAGCCACTTTACAAGATGCAGATTTTTATGTAGAAATGTGCTGCCTTCAGCTTGACAGCAGTCTGCTTCTTTCATCCCTGTTTTCTCTGAACAAGAATTTTGTGTATAGTGGCAGCGAGGGAGAAGTTTCTGGGAAGTGTTGTGCTTTCACAGAGCTCCTTCACTGTGGGGCATCACAGGGTGACCTGTACAAAACTCACACAGAACCGTGCTCCTTAAGCCAGCTGCAGGCCATCCCTTTGTTGATAAAGTTGAGACCAGTGTGGGCCCAGGCAGCATCTGGAAATGCTTCAAAACATTTTCAGAAACAAAATGCATTGTTCCACACACAGCTTTGTTCCACATCAGCTGCCCTGCTTTGCTGCTGGCTGCAGTTAGAGGTGGGTTTGCTTCTGGGGATGATTTATCATTTCAGTATTACTAATGAGGAGCTACAGGGTGATTTGAGTGGGTTTGAAAAGTGGTAAGAATGGTGAATACAAACTCTGGAGAAAAAGTGATGGTCAGTCTATTTCACTACCTTTGCTGCTCTTGTCTTTTTTCTGAGGTTGATAATGCGGTGTCTTTCACATAATAAAAAAAAAAGAGAAAGTGAAAAGGTTTCAAATTTTGTAAACTGTTCTGTACTGTGCTAAGGCACTGAAACAAAACCTCTTGAATAATGGATCTGAAAAACACACTTTGAAATTCTCAGTGCAAAAATGAAAGGCATCAAGACTTCTGATGGCATTCACTGAGGGTACCATGGCTCAACTCTAACCATGTCTTTGGAGTGTTTTATGTTAATTGATTTTGTATGGAAGATAATCCAGGGATTCCTTTCATTGCAGAAAGCCATCACTAGACTGTGCTGGGGGACATTAAAAAATAATGATGCAAAAAGTGTAAAAACTCAAATTAAATTCTCTAAGTTACATCCTCAGTGTAGGAATTAAACCCCAGGTTTAAGAGTTGCCTTCCTACTCCTATCAGAAATGCACATTCCTGAGGGGTGGGACAGAGGGCATGGAAGAATGGACAGTGGATGAGAATGGTCATAGCCAGCCCTAGCAAGTTCATTCATCTTTGTATTGCACAGGCTATTGTTCCAAAAGGAGACTGAAAATCATTAACAAAGTAAAGGATATATGAGCCAAAATATTCCACTTGTCTCAAAATGTCGGTCCTGTATTTTTATAGTATGAAATAGGAGGTATCTGTGAATGCACTTTTGAAATGAGTGGGAAATACCAGCCAAGACCCAGTGAGACTCATTTCTGTAATTGTGTTGTTATTTTTGTAGCAATGTTTCCAAAAATAGAAGCTTTGTTGGCTTAGATTTTAAACTAATAACTTGAGTAGTTTTAATAGAAATAGGACTGCTTGCTAATTTGTGATCACATGCAGTTTTAAATACAGGATAGTTTAACAAAATGCTTTAATGTCTACAGCTGTAATTTAGAGTTTGAATAAAGTTCTTAATACCATGAAGTAATTAGGATGCTTCCTTTGCATGTAAAATTGCACACCTGCTAAACTCCTGTCCCATTTTCTTGGCCGAAATTGGTATAATTAGGATCCTCACTTTCAGTTATAGCCTCCTTGTTTTAACATGCTTATTGCTTTCCAAGGCAGCTCCATTTGTATACCTTTGGCTGTAACCTGGAATGACTTTAAGTTAAAAAAATATTTCCCCCCTTCCCATCATTCTTAATTAGCAGGAGCTGAAATATATCATTCCATATCCTCCCTCTCCAGTTTTATGATGTAAAAATATTGGGGTTTGTTGTTTCTTCATATATCTTTCATATACTAAAATTACTTTAAAATTACAAGTTTAAAATCTTGACTGAAGAGTTTGAGGAGTTTTGGTTAAACCCTTTAATTTACTATTAAGATTTTGAGAGATTTAAAACTTCAGTGCAAAAGTGAAAGGATCAGCATAGAGACCAAATTACAATAAAAGTGATATAGACAGTCAGAAGGAAGCTTCCAAGTCGCTTGAGTCTGGAAGTGCTCACTGTTCTACTCATATGATTAGCAGAGAGAAGACCTACTTTTTGTAAGTTAAGACATGGTAGTTGGATATTTGCATGCAAAGATAATAGGCTCTGTTTTTAATGTAGCAACAGGACATAAACTTCAATTTTTGTATTTGTTTTTAAAATTTCTTCAGCACCATTAGCAAGGCCGTGCTGTGTGCTTTCTCTGTGCTCTTATATTCTGTGTTACATTGGTGATGTGTGGTTGCACAGATTTATGGTTCAAATAAGAAAAAGGATTTTCATTTTGTTTGTTTTCTAGTTCTTATCTGAAGCAGTTATTTGGGTTGCTTCAAATTTAACTAAACATCATCTTCTGGAAGTGGATGTTTGAGGGAAGGTGCACCTTGTACCTAGTGCTTTGCCCACTCCAGAAGAGTTGGAGAGAAGCCTGCAGGTACACATTTAAAACAGAGAAAGCTTTTTAGGGGCCACTTGTTCCTTGGTTGAAGTTCAGGCAAAGGTTGCTGGTGGTGCTTCAGTGGGTGCTGTGGACATGGCTTGAAAAGGGGCCATGGCTCAGCAACAGCAGCTGCTGGATTCCCACCTCTCAATGTGGGTGTTAGGTGGGGTCCTTCCACTCAAAATTGGGGTTCCAAAGGCTTAAAATTCATAGCTATTGTAGATAAGTTCTGTGGAAGTGGACCAAGCTTTCAGTCTACTTGCAAAATAATTTTTTTTAAGTTCTAGATAAATTCTTACACCTTCATTTATGAATGTAACTAAACACCTTTGTCTTCTTCTCAGTGAATTTAATACTTTTACCTGGCAGTAGGAAGTGGTACGAGGAAAACAGGGAATCCTTGAGAAGCACAGTGCTTGTGGTTGGGTGAAGGTCACTGGTAGCTGCTGATGGTCATTGGATAAGGTGATCTTGAAAACCAGCATTGTTACCTAAAAATAAAGCGAGTCCTTTTGCAAACTGGAGTAAATAGGTGGTTTCTTTCCTTTTACACTGGTGTCCTGTGTCTCCTAGGCCACTATTCCTGAAAATAATAAAATGCCTTCTTTGTTTCTGGGTCCTGCTTCAAGCTTCTGCTTTAACCATAGGAGAGTTTTATCTGTTTCATGGATAAATACCCTTGTGGATAAAATATGATTGCTATGCATAGAGCAACCTATCATTTCCTCTCGCTCTAAAACGTGGTGGATAGACCATCACTGCATGTTGTGTTCATGTTTCTGCTTTTTCTACATCATCCACATACTCTTGAAGTGTTTTAGCTGTAGGGAACATCTGTCACAAACCCAAATGTTTATATTCATATAAATTGGCAGTTTTGTCAGCTCCTCAAAGAGATGTTCATCGTGATATTTTTGTAAGCAGATGTGCTGTGACTGGGAAAGCTTTTTTGATGATTAAATATGATTAAAGTATCTGGAATCTCTTCCAGTTACTGAAGCAGCATTGAAGATTGTGATTCTTCTTACAAAAATACAATTGCTTGGATTTTGCATTACAAATATACATTTGTATATACATTACAAACTGCTAAAGTCATGTCTGGAAATCAGAGCAAAGTTCTCTGCAGACTGTACAGTGAGCAGAGCTAAAACTGGGGCAGTTGTGCTTAAGATTATTTATTTATTTATTTATTTCCTATAAAATTAGATGCAATAATCATGAGAAGTACAGTTTCTTCACAGATTTTCCATATGGACCTCCCTCATTATAAATAGTACTTTTAAAGGCTTGATTAGAAAAAAATTAGTTTCATGTATTCACTTGTAGAACATCACAGTAGTCAAGCAACTTGCTCAAAAGGAACTGATGCGTGAGGAAAGTAATATTTTGTATTTCACTTACAAAGATGGAGATCAATATCTCTCCCACTGTCAAATAGAGAAAGGACTTCTAATTCAATTTAAACCTCATTCAGGTCAATCTCTGTAGGAATGTGTTGGACCCTGAAGGTAGTGTTCTCAACAGCTTCCTGCTGTAGGTTACCAGTGAGCTGCTTTTCCTGTTGGAGGAAAGAGAGAAGAAAAAGGCAGAGGGATGCCTGGTCTTTAAAAGTTTGTTACAGAACCACTAGTGTTAGTCTTAAGTTTTATTAGATTTAAAATCTATTAAGATTCTTTTAAAGCAGCACAGAGTGCTGTAGTTCAAAGATCTGAGTTTAGTGTCAGGTTTTAATAGTTTTATGCAGTCTTTTCAGTGATGTTTTCCTCTTCTTGGCTCTACTGTATGTAGTATCGTTTCCTGGATTTCTACACAATTTGCCTATGTTTTCAGTGCTTTTTTGTCACATGCTTTACATTTATCCCTTCTTTTCTGTTTTTCCAGACCTCCTATTTTTTCATTAAAAGATATCTGCACCTTCTTTCCTATTTTCAATGGACCATTTCTCCCTCTCAGATTTCCTTCTCTCCCTCTTATTTTGCCCTTTCTCAACCCTCTCCCCCACACACACATTGATAAAGACAGTAAAGTCTGATATTTTATGCTGAAGATATTGTTAGAGATCAGGATAACTTTATGGTTAGAGGCAAAGGCAACCCATCTAACCAGCAGCTGTCAGTAAGGTGAAGGTTTGGTTCATACTACAGAATTTTCTGGGGATTTCTCCCATGTACCCAAATGGCTAAAACTGCTGGTCAGCTGATCTTTAAGATACTTCAATGAGGAGCTTTCCTCTTCATTCTCCTTCTTATCCCAAAACTTTTTTGGGGACCTCTCCTCTCAATAAGCCTAATGAATCCTGGAAGATGCCATCCACTTTAAGGTCTTATGCATTGTCTTTTGATTTCAGCAACACTGAAATGCTGCACATTAGGTTTTTAAATAATTCTCATCAGTTGTGAAGCTGTTCTGTTTTGAAATGCATGTATTTCACAGAGAAAAGGACAGAATTGATCCCTTCCAGCTATTAAGTTAACAACCAAACATAAGCTGTGTTCTGTCTTTGGTAGCTGTGCCATACTCTTCACTGCAGCAGTGGATGCAGAGATGGAAATGGTGCAACCAGACTTCCCTATTACATTTTTTTCTGTTGGTAACTGGAGAATGTTTCAAACTGTCTCTTGCTTTTGCTCAAGGTAGTCAAGCTTGCTGCATCTTTAGCTCTTTATGCTTTGACTAGGAAAGAAGAAAGTGCAACTTGAATTTTCAAAAGAAAAATAGTTCTCAATTTTGTTGCTGGACTTCCATCAGTAGCTCTCCAGGTGCATTATAAAACCTGCTTGTATTTTAAGTATCTTCACTAATTTGGCATTGCCATCTTAACACAGGGTCTGTTTTAAAAACACATTGAACACTCACATCTTCTGACTTAAAAGGAAAAGGAAAGAAAAAAAGAGAGCATAAAACAATAAAACCCCAGCCTGTAGGCAGAATGTTTCATTACAATAGTTGTGGGGTTTCTTTTTAATTATATGTAATAGAAAACTTGCAGATGATGCCCACTCTTTGGATGAGGGGATAAGACAAGAAAAGTTCCTTGCCTGAGGCCCAGGGTTGGAAGTATAAACTGTAGTTAGCTGGCATTGTACTTTTTGATAATAGCAATGTCACCAATGATGTAATGATGACTTCTCCTCCCCTTTGATGATATGTTGTCCTGCAGATAATTATTGGCATGATAGCAGATGATGCAGTAAAATATTTTGATGGAAGACACAAACAGTTTCCCATATAATAAACTACTTTTCCCACAGTGGGATCTGGTGGTGTCTGTTCTTTGATGGCAGGATTGTATCAGCAGAGACTGATGATGGCTCTGTGGTGGTACAGAGCATGTCCCAGCAGTTTCAGAGCTGATGACATTACAACAGGATTGACTTCATTGCAGTGCTTGGTTTTCTGTGAGGCTGCTACTTAGATCTGCAGAGAGGAGAGAGTCTTAGGAAATGCAAGACCAGTGTTTAACAAAACTTACCTTGTTCCCCCTCTCTCCTTTTCTCCACAGAAAATATCAGAGAGGCACCCGGGTACGCCTGAGACTGCTGGATCTCGAACTGACGTCCAGGTTTTTGGGGGCAGCCAGTGACACAACATTGCTGGAAGCTGATGCAGTGCTTTTGGGACTTGCAGAGAGCAAGCAAACAAAGCAGAAGGAGTAAATTTACTGCAAAGAGATGCACTTTGTGCTCTAAAACTTATGA
Organism: Zonotrichia leucophrys gambelii; assembly: GCF_028769735.1. Taxonomy (NCBI): domain Eukaryota; kingdom Metazoa; phylum Chordata; class Aves; order Passeriformes; family Passerellidae; genus Zonotrichia; species Zonotrichia leucophrys. Next base: position 124,246,342 of record NC_088171.1, on the reverse strand, counting down.
CATAAATTAAATGCTTCCTCAGGAAATAAATGAAAATTTTCTGTCCACTTAGTCATGTAAAAAATTAGATCAATAAAATACAATAAACACATTGTACCTAATTCTTGCTCCATTTTTATTCACTCATCTATCTAGCTCTTTGCCTTTAGATTTAAAGGTGAAGGTTAACTGAGCTTCTGTAGTTTAACTGAATGTGTTCATATTCTTATATAAAGAATTTCAGGGTCCATCATACTGTCCCAAAGGAATGTTAATTTTCCAAGTCCAAAGCTTGCTGTCGTGGTGCTGCTTTTAGGGTGGTGTTTCATACAGAACAACATCAAGGATTTCTGATTTCCAAGTTGCAGTGCAGGCTGGTTTGCTGCTGATACTGGGTTTACTATCTATTACAGTACATCAAACTTTTATCTCCATCTGCATGAGGAACTAGAGATTATTCTTGGCTTTAATCAGAGCTCCCATTTCCAATGCATGTGAGTCAATTTTCTCTGGTGGTTCATACAAATTGAAAGAAGCTGTTTCAATGTAGTTGGCCAAGTGTATGTCTTAGTCTTCTGTAAATATATTTAAGATAAATATAGTGGGTGTTTGAACACACAACCAGAGAATCATGCTATGGTATTTCCTATATATTTTTTGAGGTTTTGTTAATAAAGAACACTTCTTTTGATTTCTGATATATCCAAGCCTGAATTCTGCTCAGTCATTTGTGACCTGCATAGTGCCTAGCAGGTGTGCTGAGTGAATGTTAAATTTGCCATTCCTACCACTGGATTGCAAAAGAAAGCCTGTTTAATCTTAAAATATTTTTCCCAATGTTGGAATGAAATGAGATTTGTTAAGATAATATACCTTGTTTGTCTGCAGTGACTGTCTAGTGACAGTGTGTTTCTTTTACATGTATGTTATTCAGCAGATTGCACAAAATTCAGCAAAACACACACTGAGTTAAGCAGGTATTATGCAAATCCACAGACAGCTCCTCTTTCTGCTGGAGCAGGCCACGTGAGCAGTGATGGAGCCACTGAAGGATGGTGTAGCTCCTTGTGCCTCTCATGACTGGGTACACAAATGTGTCAGAGGGAAGAGGAGGTAAGGGATCCCTAAAGAAGCAGGGTGCCAGAGAGCCACTTCCAGGCTGCCACAGCTCACACATCCCTCTGCTTGCCTTCCTCTGGGAGGTGCTTGGATAAGAGGGCAGCAGTGCAGAAATGGGGAGCAGTTCTGTTATCACAGCTGGCTGGTGGGTCAGGTTGCCACCCAAGCTCTGCAAGTCTTCATATGGTCCAACAAAATTTGTTTAGCACAGTATACAAAAGCTTTAACCTGTTTATAGGTTGACCATTGTCAATTCTTTTTTAAAGGTTTTTGTATTTTTTTGAACATATAAAAAGTAAAGCTGAAGTGCCTTTTTACCTGTATGCTTTTTAACCATATGCACAGTGGTTTGATTGTTTCTTACACCTCGGGCTAAAAGAAAACCTTTGACCAAATAAACAGAAGAAAACTAATTTCCTACCTTTGCCCTCTCATAACTCTGAAACAAGAGGTACAGTGCAGATACAATCAGAGAATTATTAAGGTTGAAAAAGATCTCCATGATCATAGAGTCCAGCTGTTAACCCAACACTGCCATCTTCACCACTAAACCATGTCCTTAAGTGCCACATCTACACATTTTTTGAACACTTCCAGAGGTAGTGGTTCCACTACTTGTCTGGGCAGCCTGTTCCAATGCCTGACATCAGCTGATACAGGAAGTTTTCAAGATACCTCTCAGGCATGATATGTCAAGAAGAATATTTTTAGTATAATTTATATTTACTAAAATACTAGGAGGAATCACACAGTAAATGCATAACCATTCTGAAGGAATGGGCATGTTTCAGCAGATCCTTTTATAGTTTTGCAAACTGGAGTTTTGTTTTTGAAATCAGTATGGATCCAAGCAAGAGAGAGGAAACAAGCAATGTGAGCTTATTTTGTTGCTGTAATTTACTCATTCATCTTGGTGATCTTAATTAGGGGATTTTGAACATGAATTTTATTGGGTGTTAGCCTCCAGGTAAAGAGTTATGCTATCACTAGAGTTAGGAAAAGGAGGCCTTTTAAGAAGCCAGGAGGGATTTAAATATCAAAGAAATCATGTCTGTTAGACGTAACTCATCCTATATGCTTGATCAAACCTTCAATAAGAGTGATTTGGGAGGAAGTATATGAGTTAATGTTCTGGGGCAGAATAAGAGTTATTTCACTGAGGGTAACAGATAGTGCTTTTATCAAACCTTCCTCTGGATAACCTTTAGAGAAGTAGCTCTTGGAGGCTGTAGTGGTCACTATCTCAAATCCAGCTTAGTGTTGTATTTGGAAACCCAAGGGTTGACATAAACTGACCCAGCCACACAAATTGCAGGGTTGAACCTCCAATGGCTTTAGGCTTTTGTTGAAGGAGTCTCTGTTTGGGGTAGCCTGTGCCCATTGCACGTTGCCTCAGTTCTGCACAACTCCCAAAGGCAGACCTGCAAAGACAGAGCAGGGAATTCTGAAATGTCTTTGTGGTGGGCTGTTGCAACTGCATTTCAGAGCTGTGATACCTGCATATACCAAGAATATGTGGAGACTACATGTCCTTAACACAGACTAAAAAACCACCAGCATTCATTACTGAACAGCCACAATGGCGCAGTTGCATGACCTCTGTCTATAAGGCTATTCTTAACTCCAGTCTTTTATCAGAGTAGAAATTGATAATGCAAGCAAGTATTTATAGGGCCATTCATACAGAAAAATAAATGTAGACTCTTTTCTGCTGGTTGCTTCCTGTTCCCAGGAATTCCCTTTTTTCTTCATGGCCACATTCTTTTTTGCTCCTCTCTGCATTTTCTGCTGTCATATGTGCACCAATGTATGTACAAGAGCCGTGCACAGTGAAATCTCCTTGTCCACGTGCTGCAGATCCCTGAGTGGCCTTGAATGTGTCTTGGTTTGGGCAGTGGTATCACTCTGAAGTTTTGTTTGGAGGTCATTCTTATTTCAGGTAAGAGGATAACATGAAGAACATGTTAAAACCAGCCAGCAGCTCCTGTGGCCCTGTGCCCAGCCCAACCACCTCCTGGAATATGCCTCTCACTATATATACTACATGTACTTCTAATGTGAACCAAATGAATGCTACGTCTACATATCAAGAGTCCAGCTGTAAATGGAAATGCATCATTTTGCTGAGAATCCTGAGGATAGTATGAACCAAGTTCTGCAACTGTGTTTGTCTGATTTTGTCTGCCAAAATCAGGAGCTCTACGTGCCATGCTGCGTTTTCTTCTAAATGTAATTTTGTCTTACTCTGAAGCACAGACCAGATGAGCAAAGTTCATTACTAAAATCATAAGGATTTCTTTTCTCACCCTTTTTTGATTATGCAGCTGAGGAGACATTTGTTTCATCTTTTTCAGACATTTGGGTTTTTTTCCTGTAACAGTCTTGAGTTTTGAAAGTGTTTGAATAGGTTTTCTTTTGCTCTGAAAATTTTCAGATAACAACACAAATCCCACTTCATTAGCAGATACTGTGTTTTCATTTTTCTCTATCGTATTCTGCTTTGCATGCTGCCCACATCTCTTAATTGATAAATTTCTCACTTAGATTGGGATGAGAATGACAAATTCACTTCAAGTAGTTGCAATTCATGCTTGGTGTAAAATTTGCACGTGGAATTGTAATGCTGAGTGCTCAGAGAGCAGCATGAAATGCATCTTGAGCAGAGGGGGGAGGAGGCTGCTGCCATCCCAGCCTTGTCTCCTCACTTGGTTGGGAACTCTGTGGGTGACTCTGGTGGGCAGGCTCAAATCTTCCCCTCTGCACATCAAGGAATATTTTCACACGTTCTGCTAGGAGGACACTTACCTTCTCTAGGCCTGTAACTGAAGAGCTTGTGAGCTTCACCATAACCCACTTCCACTTCTCACTCCTCTCATGTGCCTGAATGGCCATAGCATTTCTGGGTTTACAGATGTGGTTATAAGAAAAGTTAGCTTTGATAAAAACTGAATAAAAGTTGGCTTGGGTTTTAGCTGAAGCAATAATTTCTTTTTCATGTTTATTCTGGTCCTGTTTTGAAGGCTTAAAAAAGTTGTCCTGGAATCCTACCCTTTGTTTTATGAACAGAACCTTAAAACACTTATACATACTTTGAAAGCAAAGTGTCTTTATCTTGATGTGGAGTTGGAAGAAAAATGATCAATGTTCAATGTTCCTTTGATGACTGATGTGCTATAACAAGAACTGGTAAATCCTCCTAGGCTTGTATGCCCTTTCATATTCCAGGCCTTTAGGTGATGAGATGGGGGAAAAGGGAAACACTGAAGAAATCAGGCCTGCCTATTGAAAACAAATTAGCATCTTGCCACCAAAGCTTTGGCACTGAGCTCGTTTCTAAAGAAAAGAATATTTCACATTTTACTTTCCTTTAGGGCATTTTGGAAAGTTTGGGTTCCTCCTCATTTCTTAATACTGTCACATTTATAAATCAGGCAAATTATTGTTCAAGCTTTTTATTCTTTTTCTGTCAGTGTTAATCCCATATGCTGGGAAAGATATTCCAGTCTTCTGTTTTGGCTAGAGAGAGCATTTCTGCTAGATCCAAGCATGCACTCTAGATGCATTTTTTAGTACATTAAATGTTCTGGGGAAGCGTTTATCACATATGAAAGGTCCAGACTGCCCAAATGGGGCTATCACATTGTCATCTGGCCATAACCCAAAACAAATTTTATCCCTGCTATGACTGCATTAGACTAACATGAGTAAGGACTTAAACACCTCTGAGTGTTCCTGTTGCCTTCTCACTTGTGCCTCATTCAGTCAGAGTTAAGTGCCCTGATGCACTCACTGCACAGTGCCTCTAATGAGGAATCTGCCATTTGTTAACTTCTGTCTGCAGCAGCCAAAAGTTACACTTCCCAACTGGGTTCAGGGAACCAAGGCTTCCTTGCAATACATTCTACAGTCACTCCGCAGCTTTGGGTTAGCTTCTGAAAGTGGTGGCATATATAAATTGCTTTAAAATGTTGACTTCAAAGTAGTAAACTGTGTCTTTTTCCTCCCATTTTATGAGAAATCATAGGAGTACTGAAATACCAGCTCTGTTAATGTCTTTCACACAACAGCAGCTCCACTGGCTGAATCTTTGCACATCTTCTCAACCTCAAACCTGGTTTGTGTTTAAGACATGACACATATGGGAACTGAAGTGTTGTTTCAGTGTCTCAGGCCAGTAGAAGGGGGAAGAAATTTAAGGGCTTCATACTCCTCTTCCCAGGGAGAAGAGTTGTTCAATTCTTCTCAAAATGACTCCACTGAATACAAATAAACCCCAAAACTAATTGAAGTTGAAGGCCACGGTCTCATATGCCAATTATCAAAACATGTAAACAAACACCTCAGAGGAGAGAGTTCATATACATCCTGACCTGCCTCACAAATGAGGGTCTGGGCACCATATTGGACATCTCTGGATGGTCATGGTGACTGAGAGAGGTGCCTGAGCATTGGAGGAAAGAAAATACCACTCCTGTCTTCAAAAAGGTGGTGCCCAGTGCCAAGACGAGAGGTTGTGGGTACACACTGAAACACAAGAAGTTCCCTCTGAGCATCAGGAAACAGTTTGACACTGTGGCAGTGACTGAGCACTGGCACAGGCCGCCCAGAGAGGTTGTGGAGTCTCCACCAGTGGAAATAGTGAAAAAAATGTCTGGACATGGTCCTGGGCAGGAAGGACCATGGGACCCTGTATGAGCAGGGAGGAATGGACCAGATGACCTCCAGAAGTCCCTTTCAACCTGTACCATTCTGTTTTCATCTGATTTTGTTTTCATCTTACTTGGCCACTCTGGCTGAACTCTGCTTCTTTTCGTTTCTCTAACTTTTTGAAAGCTTGGAGATCCTGCTGAGCTAGGAGGGTACAGTCTTCCCTTTGGGATCCATTTGTCAAAAGACAAGAGGGAATTGGGGTTCTCCAGAAGTAGGAAAGGTGGGAATCTGTACCTTCTGTGTGTCTTTGAGGCTGGTTTGCTTTTTGTTTGGCATGGCCTTCCCTGCAGTCTAAGGGAGGCTGTGGCTACTGCCTGTGGCTGCTGCCCTCTCCCACTTCCAACAAAGGTATTGTTCCTCCTTCTTTATTCGTACTCTAGGCATGGGCAAACTGAGGATAAGCTCAGTGAGACACATTTCTGTGGGTCCAGGCTCTTGTACAGTGTGTAAAGCATGTCCATCCCAGCTCAGAGTTTGGTGCCAGCCACGCCAAGGTAATGGGCAGTGTTGTCAGTGTGGTTGGCAGGAGTATCTGGCAGCTGTCCTTGAAGGAAGGGTGATGGCCCTGGACTATGTATGTAAATGTCCTCTCCTGGTGGTCACTGGCCACCTTCTGCCTGGCCTGTCTGCCAAAGCCCTGGCCTGTGCCAGGTTAGCATGGCTGTTGAATTGCTTGATCCAGAGAAGGATGTTGGAATAGGCCAGGCATGGTTTGCTCCAGGTTCACCTAAGAGCAGGTGCTGATGCGTGATTTCAGTACCTCCTGGGGGCCAGGCTTTGCTCTGAGTGTCTGAGGGTCTCACTCACTGATCTGGACTCCTGTTTGCCCTAGAAGATCACTGCTGAATTCACACTGGTGTTTGGTCCTTCAGCGTGCTCAGAGAGGATGTCCAGCCCCGAAGCAGGGATTTGGTTCTTTAGCATGCTCAGAGAGGATGTGCAGCCCCGGTTTCCCCCGGCCGGACGGGCAGGGGAGTTGCGGCCGGGAGCCGGCACAGCCCGGCAGCCCGAGCTGTGAATGAGCAGCGTCAGCTCAAAATCTTTGCCGTGCCCTTTGCACCTCGGGCTGCGGCATCTTTGCACACGCTGCATCACCGGGGAGCTGCGGTTTCATTTACCGACTGAACGACTCTGAAAAAGGCCCTCCCGTCCCAATTAGCGCTGCCGGCCGCCCGTCCCGGCGCGGGGCGGGCGGAGCCGCCGCCCGGCGGTGGGCGCGGGGCCGGGGCAGCTCCGGGCGCCCGACCCTTTCAAGCGCTGCGGCGCGCCGGGCTCTTGTGTGAGAAACAAGGGGCACAATGCTGGAGTCGTAACCTCCTCACCCCTGACGGCATGGGAAAGTGCACTCTTCAGCTGTTGGGTATAGAAAAGCTGCTGCAGGCATGAGAAATGTTCATAAAAATGCCGTTTAGAGCCTGCCCTTCTACTCTGCACATGTCATCTTGCCTATCAAGCTGCCTAATTGGAAAATTAGGCTGGCCTTAATTTAGAGATCTAAAAGTTCATGCCAATAATTTCCCAGAGACTCTTTTTTCCCCCAATTATTATTATAAGTGGTTTCAGTGCATTGGAAATCTTTACTGAAAAAGAAAAAAAAATACACCCGGGAAGAGCAGATCTTACATTTCAGAGACATTCTCTGACTTCTATGTGTGAAATTGTATTGTTGTGCATCCTGTGAATGATCACTCTGAGATGAATGTGGGCCCCTGGTGTTTTCCATGCATCATTCCTTATTTGACTGAACACAAAGAGCTCATCGTACTTTAATTTACAGCATGTTATAATCTTATTTTGGAGCTTAATACACCTGCTATTTTCTGTCTGGTGAGGCTCTGAAAGCAGCAGTAAGCAGAAGCTGCCCTGCAGCTGTAAACATTTACCCCCCAGGGTCATGTGTCTGTGGGCACCACTGATCCCCAGTCACCTAAGGAGACCCGAGGTGGTGTGTGGGACCAGCCTCCTTGGATACTTCCTGCCTTTGGTCAGGGCTCAGCCTTGCAGCTGGGCACATCCAGGTGGCTGCACTCTATGCCTTGGAGATGTCTCTGTGAACTGAGTTTAGGGGATGTGGTGGGGATTTCCTCTCTGAGTCTGGACACTGCCTGTCTGAGATCCCGGTGGGAGAAGGGCAGTGGTGACCAGGCACACCCAGCTGTCTGTTTATCCTCAGCTGCTAGGACAGGGAGGAAGGATTTGTGCTGACTCCTGCTTGTGCCCTGTGCTCAGGAGCTGTGCTCGGCTGCCAGCTGGGCAAGGGCTCAGGCAGGCAGGATGGCCAAGTGCCTCTGGTGCTGCTGCTGTTCACACAAGTGGTTGGTGTGTTGGAAGCTGGATGGTCTGACCAAACCTCTCCCCGTGCCTCCTGGCAGTGATAAGAGTGGCTGATGCGCACAGCAAGGGCTAAGGCATGACTTGATAAATCTGGCAGTCCTCCAGATTTTTGTCCTTTTGCTGAAAGCTGCACACTGGAAGCATGGGAGCAGGAGAGGCCCATACCTAGGATGGTTTCCAAGGTCAATATTGGGTACCTTGCCATAGGTGCAGTGTGCTAAGGCCATGGACACATCCTCCCTGCGCCCTGCAAAGCCATTTGGAGAGGCTGCTGCTCTTGCACAGCTCCTCTGCTACTTCCCATGCAAGAAACTCACTCCCAGGTGAGTTCCCAAACAATTTTGACCCTGCTGTTTGTTCAATTTAAGTCTTGCTCATTGTTATGGTTGCTTGTTTTGGAAGATGTGCTTATAGGGCCAGGGGTGAGGAGATGGAGGGAGGGAGTCTGGCACAAGTTGGGGCCATTGCCCTTCCATCTCCAGGAGAAGAGCACTACTGAACACTGGGGCAAGAGGATGCCCTCGGGTGAGACTGCTAGGCACAGGTAGGAGCAGGATGCAACTCCAGGATCAGGGTTTGTGAGGTTCAGCCATGCTGAGGTGCAGCAGGCCTTGCATGTGAGCAGGACCCCAATTTCATCTCCCCTTACAACTGTAACCACACAGGCTGGGCTGAGATCTAATGTTGATGCAGAAAGCAGGGTTCACCTAGAGAGTTCCTATGGGTGAAACCCAAAACATCAGGATAAAGAAATAACAGAGAGCAATGTGAAAACAAAGCAAACAAAACTCCTGCTCATCCTGGGCTCTGTCCACCCTCCTTGCAGGAATATAGCATGCCATGGGAAGTCTTCTGGTGATAAAGCACCCAAGCTCCCCTGAGAGCATCATTACAATTTCCCTCTCGCTGGAGGGCAAAACCAGGCCAAGATGGGACACATAGACCAAGAGACCCTGTATTCATGACCAAAAGTGCTCTTACTGTCCCACATTTATTGAGAAGTTTTGAAAGGGCAGGAGGTCTTCCTGGAGCAGGGCTGAGTCTCAGATGAGTGAAACTGGGCAGAACAGGAGCTTGTGCAAGCCTGAGAGGTGTGTAGTGTACAGTAAAGAGTACAAATGCACATGTGTACTGAAGGGATAAAATAGGCCATAAAAGGCTTCTTTCTTCCATTTACACAGAAAGACAAAAGCTGCTGCTGACCCTCTGCAACAGTGCCTCTGGCAGAGCCTTACTGCATCTCTTGTCTGTGTTGGGAAGACCCAGAGCTCAGCTGAGCCCCTCCTGTGAAAGGGTCAATTTCAATGTCTCTAACCTCACTTTGGGTGCCTTGTTTGCTGGCAGCAGTGAGGGCAGCAGGCTGGAAGGGCAGCAGGAACCTTGGTGCAAACCACTGCAGTGCTCTGTGAGCCCTGGGGATGGGCAGCTGGGGAGCCCTGTCCCAGCCTTAGTCCCAGCTCACCTGCTCTCTATAGAAAAGCACAGTTGTACAAACACAGTGCCCAGTTTGGCAGAACAGGGCACTTGGGGGCCCACCCTGCCAGGGATGTGCCTTTCCTCTAGGCAGGCCCACACTGCACCAGTGTGAAGTTAATGGGAGTTATCCTCCCTGCCCTCTGCTGCTTACAATGGAAATCAGCTCAACAGGATGAAAGGTTGGTGGTGGGAAAGCATGTCAGAAAACACAATGCAGAGAACACAACTCTTGGGAGAGAGCTCTTTGTTTTGTTATTTGAAAGGGCTCAGGATTTAGTCAAGGGGGTGTAGTTATAATTTACTTTAAGGGATGCTGACAACTGCATTTGTCAAGTCAGATTATGGTCACACTGTCATAAAGGATCACTCTGTTGTTTTACTGCTAGTGTATAGATGCATAAGTACTTTGGACCTCAATGAGGACAAAAATATGGCTCTGATGTGTGCAAACCCATACTGCTGCCTAAATTTCTGTGCTGCTACATGGCCCTTTGGTTGTGATAGGACTAATCAGTGCATACTTTTGAGCACTTGAATGAATTTTAAGTCTTTGTAGATCTGAAATAGCTTCGCCTTCTGACATTCACACTCTTAATCACTAAATGCAGTCAGACTGAATGGGATATACCTAGACATTTTCAAATATATGTAAGATGTGCCCTTACATTCTGAAGTAGGTAGTTATCTGCCAACGTGACCTCGTGCCCCTAAGCTTCAGTTTTGCTGTCCATTATCATGCCTTTCCTACCAATCCTGCTCACACTGAGTATTACTATTTGCCATCTCTCTTCTGTTTCTCCTAATTTTTAAATTTCAGACTCTCAAAGCCTGAGGAATGATCTATGGTGCTTTGGTTTTTTTCAGTTTTCCTTAGAAGACTGTCAGTATTTATATTTCTTAATCAAATGTTTCCTTTCCACTACAAGGCCTGCATGTGTGAGAAAGCCAAGTACTCCTAAGAGAGCTGCCAGAACTGCAGCCCAGCATGTTTGCTGGGAGGGGATGGTGCCTAGCAAGGGTACAGGTGCTGCTGGGCTGCTGACCCACATGGGACAGCCCTGAACCATTTCAAGCTCCTGAGATGAAGCACAGCCCCTCTCAGTGGAGCTGTGCACCAGTGAGTGTGGGCAGGCCCCTGCATGAAGCAGCCCCAATTTGAATGTAAATGACAGCATTTTGCTGCAGTTGTCCACACTGAGGTGCTAATGAAGAAAAAATGTCATCCTTCTGAGTTTGGTGTTGTGTTTTTGTCAGGTCCCTTGGCATCCCTTCTCTTCGTGGGAAAACAGGGGTGAGGAACTGCATCTATGCATGGGTGGACAACTGCCTGGGATGGTTTTCTCTTTTCACATTACTTTACAAACAGCCCTTTCCCTTCTGCCTCACGTTTGCTATTCTTCATGCTGTGCTCCAGGAAAAAAGTACTTGAGCTTAGGAGAGTTCAGTCTTTCCACCCTGAAAGGTTATTCTGAATTTTTTTTTTTTTTTTTTTTTGCATGAGGGTGTGTACATTAAAACACATTTCTCATAGTCAGGGAGGCAGAAGGGGATGTTGGTAGTGAACACCTCCTTCATCCAGCATGGGCTCTGGGGTACTCATCTGAGCTGAGGTCCTTCTAGAGCACTTCTTTGGCTTTGCAAAAATCAGGTTTAACTGGCAAGCCTTGAGTTTACAATATGATGCTGTGTTTTCAGTATAGAAATACTCCAATTTTGAGCCCAGCCTTTCATTTAATTCCTGAAAAACATGTCCATGTCAGGTTGCTCAGGTAGGCTTGGTCTCTGAAGCTTGCTGTCTCGCATCCAACTGCCCCCTATTCCCAGCTTCACAATCCCTTGAATTGAAGCTAAGTAAGATACTTGAGCTTGTCCCGGAGCTTTTTGCGGCTGGGAGGACCCGCTGCTGGCCCTGTGCAGGCTGTGAAGGGAGGACCCGCTGCTGGCCCTGTGCAGGCTGTGAAGGGACAGACAGGCTGCAGGCCCTGTGCAGGCTGTGAGGGAAGGACTCGCTGCTGGCCCTGTGCAGGCTGTAAAGGAAGGACAGGCCGCTGGCCGTGTGCGGGCTGTGAGGGAAGGACCCGCTGCAGGCCCTGTGCAGGCTGTGAGGGAAGGACAGGCTGCTGGCCTTGTGCAGGCTGTGGCAGCCGCTCTGGCCGGCGGGGCTGTGCGGGTGGCACACACAGCTGTCCTGCGGGTCCCGCCCGGAGCGGGCACACCTCCCTGGGCCATGTGGCCGGCGTTTAACCGCGGCTCACCGAGCCACATCCGAGCAGCTGCCAGCCTGAATAATTTACTGCATGCACATGGTGGGACCTGCTGTCTCCCTTAGCGCTGGGATCCGATTGCCACGGCTCATTAATGGGAATTGCGGGGCTGTGCTGACAGCAGCGGGGCGTCACCCCGTGCGCCGTCCCGCAGCCTCCGGGGCCCCTCCGTGCCTCCCCGAACAGGGAACCTGGCGTTTCCTCATGCTTTTATTCTTATTTAACTGAACTGCAAAGCCAAACGCGGTGACTCCCATGTGCTGTGTCTCCCCCAGGGAAGCCCCCATCCCAGGGGAATGCTGTGGTCTCAGGGTCCGATGTCTCCGGCTGTGATGGTTGTCCTAGCGGCGGGCAGGACACCGGGTATGGAGAGGAGTTTCCCTGGCACTAATCTCACTGCAGGGATGGGGACAGCAGCCTCACCTTGCTGTGGGGCACTGTCACCCAGGGCCTGCCACTGCCCTGCAGTGCAGCGTCTGGCATGGCCATCAGTCCTGTTGTACACACCTAAAGCACAGAGCATCTGCTCCCTGTCTCCTAAATCCCCTAGATTTCTTTGCCAGTAAGCTTCTTCACGACAGCCCAGCTTCTCTTTTTCATTTGCCATTTCCAGACTACCTTCCCCACCCTTAGATGAGCCACCCCATACCATTTCTCAGATACCCTCTCTGCATTGCTCAGGTATTTTCTCTGCTTCCTAAATCCTCCTGGTTCTTCTGCAAAGCAGGTTTGGTCCTCAGTCTCCTTTATTGATCAGCCAAATCCTTGTGAATGCACTAGCTTTCAGTTTTTGGTGCTTTTGCCGTGTGGCAGTAGCAGGATTAAACTCCCAACACACAGCAATCATGTTGGTTCGGGTGTTTGTAGCTCTGTGTCACCTGTCACAGCATCCTGAGCACCTGGGAGGATGGGTGGCATGGCTGGCTCAAGGGAAGAGGCAGAAAAGAGGAGAGAAAACTTTACTCTGTGCCAAAGCCTGGGAGGGCAGGCTAGAAAGAAAGAAGGGAGGACACAGTCTCAAGCTATGTTAAGGAAAGTATAGGTTAGATATTAGGAAAAATTTTTCACTGAAAGAATAATAAAGTACTGGGATGCACTTCCCAGGGAGGTGGTAGAATCACCATCTCTAGATGTGTTTAAAAAAAGACTGGACATGGCACTTGGTGCTATAGTCTAGTTGAGGTGCTACAGGACAGGTTGGATTTGATGATCTTAAAGGTCTCTTCCAACCTCATTATTCTGTGATTCTGTGATTCTGTGAAGGGGGAGGCAAGAGGACTGGACAGTGGGGCAGTAGCTCACACGGCCCTGGAGCAAGCCTGGACCTGGAGAAACTCCTGGTCAGAACTGGGCACAAAGGAGCAGGGCTGCTTGTTTTGGCTTGCAGTGACAAATGATTGTTCTCAAGTCGTCACCTTGTAATTGATGACTGTGAGAGAGCATACCCACAGGAGCAACTGCTGTTTGAGTGGCTGGGGATGCAGAGCTGGGCAAAAAAAGCCCCTCTGGAAATGGTGCAAGGAGCCTGTTTGGCATCTCTAAGTATGTGAGCTATTTCAGGTATGTTTGCTCAACTTCTCCATTACTTGCTAGCACATGATACAGCTATGCCTGTGTGTGCCTGCAAGCTGTGTATGAGGGAACCCTGGTGCAGTGGGAAGCAGATTTCCTTTAAAGCTCTCATGACAGACCCCCATGGATAGCAAATGAAAATGAGATATGCTGGTGGTTTGCTGCTCTTGTTGATACAAACTGTATTTAGTACTTGGGCATTTGAGAAGTGGGAATTATTTTTTGGTTCCCTTTCTTTATGTACTCTCTAGCACAAATCACAAATAGCACAAGCCCTCTGTTACCCAGCTCCCCTTCCTGTCAATCCATGTGCTTAGAATATGCAGCTGAATACAGGCAAAAATTTTGGAAAATCTCTGCTGGAGGGGAGGACTTCATCTGATCCCTTCCTTAATTAGAACCTAAGCTTGATTTGTCTATCTAGAAATGTGAAAGGCATTTGTATGTTAAGCAAATACTTAACAAAGGCTTATTTCAAGCCTGTACAAATGAATGCAGTTCTCCTGCCTACTCAGTTTTCCCAGGAATATGAGCATTGAGGGTGAGATGGAGCTGTTTCATGTCCTCCTGCTGCTGAGATGGCTGAGGGCAGGTGTGATGGAGGTCCATCATATTGTTTTATGCCAGGGATTGAGTGTTCTTTCAGTGTAAGGGATAACTTTGGGATAACTTTGCCCTCATGCACAGAAAGACTCTGTCCTTCCCCAAAGCCCTGCTGCTTATCATGCCTGGTGGGATTGTTCAAGCTTAGAGGAGCTGTTTCCCATTCCACATGAACACTGGTCATTGGGCTCCAAACTTCCAGCTTTTACCAGTTTAGGTTAAAAAAAAAAGCCTCAGAAAGCCCCTTCAAATTCCCACTATAATAGGTATGAAAACCTGCTAGGGGGAAAAAACCTCAAACCACCATCACCACCAAAACAAGCAACTTTTAAAATTCAGTTCCCAAATGTCTGAGCCATGAAATCTCTAGTTATCTAGAAATCTCATTCAAAATGCTAGAAAAATGAACTTCTCCTGAGCTTGTTCTGCCTTCAGCTCCCACGTCTCTGTTGTGCTGCAACCTGTTGGACCAGACAAAACCTGCAAGGATGCTCAGCAGCTCTGCAGGTGCACAGACTGCTAAACACAAATATTTTTTTTTGTAAGGACAAATTCACTAAACAAGTTTTGTTTGGATGTTTTTGCTTAGGTGCCACTGCAGCACAGCCCTCTGTGGTGGTGGGGTGTCCCCTGTGCCTGCTGGCTCTGCCATGGGCCATTTTCTCCCTCTCCTGGTGCTTTGCTCCCCTGTCACGCTTGGCTTTTATGTGGCATTATTGCAACAGCAGCCCGGGGGACGGGCAGGAAGAAGTGACACTTTGATTGACCATTTTATATAATCTTTAACAATAGAATGGTTTTAGTGACTTGGTACAGCCTGTACTCAACATAAAACCCAGTCTGTTATCGAGAAGTGCTTAGATGGGGAGATAAGCAGTTAATGCTAGTGGAGGAACATTACTGCATAAGAATACAATGATGATATTTTTTTCCCACTTCCACTCTTTTTTCCTTATTTAAAATGTTCCCTTGAGCATTACCTGATAGACTTGACTTCTGCATCAGGTCATTGTTTTGGTTGGACAGGCTGAGATCTTTTCCTTATTTTAGCTATTGCTAAAATTGTATTTTTTTCCTTCTTTTTTAAATATCTCAAGATACAAGCTGATCGAGACACACATGTTCCAATCTGATAGAAAGAAGATTTTATGTCCTAAGAAGTAAACCCTTGTTCCAGAAAACAGGGTTATGTATTATCTAGTGATATTAATACTTAAGTAAGAAAAAACAATGTAATGAAATTTCCCCCCCCATTTTTCCCCTGCAATTCTTGCTTAACTAGCAGCTCTTGGACTCCATACAAGAACGTGTGCTGATGGGTGTCCAAATAATGTTTATATTATGTAAATCATGTACAAGAATGATACTTAGGCAGTCTCTCACCAGAGCCATAGTTGGGATTTGTCATGGAGGAGTCAGAAGGAAACTCAGCTGCAGTTACCCTGGAGGTGCACAAGTTTGCCAACCAGGCAGAGAGACAGCAGGGAGCAGGGCTCTTGGCTTCCTTGTATTCAAGGGTGAGGGGAATGGAATCAGACTCCATGATCAGCTCTTGGATGTGCACCTCAGTTCTTGAGTCTGTGGCTGTCCCTCAGCTCTGCAGGAGGAGGAGGTTCTCCAAGACAGGAGGAGCTTCTGCTCTGGATCAACAGAGGGATCAATGCCCCCTTCAAACTGGCCCTTCCAAGGACCCCTCCGTGGCATCAGGGATGCTTGTCCACACTCAGGACATCTTAGTGGGTCTGTCACAGCACACACAGGTCATTTCTGTGCCAGCTCCATCCTGCTCTGCCAGGAGGGAAAGCGTTGTGCAGTCTGGAGGGTGCCAGGGGGACTTCTGGGTGGGAATTTCATTTTCCCAGGGGAGATGGATGGGTCTGTGATAGCAGATGATGTGTGGAGAGATGTCTGGATTGAGGAAGGATTGGTGAGAAGAGCCTGCTCCTTGGGAATAAAAAGATTTGAAGGAATTCTGACCAAACTCTTGGTGCACAAAGGGGTGGTGGGGAAGCACCTGGTCCCAGTGGCTCTCCTGGCTTGTGAAATGATGAAGCGAGAGGTGATAGTTCTGCAAAATGGCATTGCAGAGAGGAGCAGTTCAGCCTTGTCATGTTGTGCTGGGGAAGGCAAGTGTCCCACTGGGACACGTAATAGGAGAGGGGCTTGGTAGGACCTACAACCTCAGCCTGCCCCTCTGCTCCCACCTGTGTGGCCTCCACTGGGGCAACAGTCCCAGTGTCAGTTTCAGCGCTGCAAAAAGGTCAGTTCTTGAGAATGCAGAGGGAACAGCACTCAGGGACCTGGGATACATTTCTGAGGAAACACGGACAAATCAGCTTTGTTTGGACTAATGAAAATACGGAGGGCTTCAAGTAAGCACACATCAGCTGAAGGGAGCAGTGTTTGCTGTGTCCATGGAAGACAGGAATGAAAAGTGGTGGTTTAAATTGCAGTAGGAGAGCATTGCATCACACTTCATAAAATAATTTCTATCAGTAAGGGAACTGAAGGAGCAAGATGAATTGCCAGAGGGAACTTGTGCAGCTTTTGTTACTGGAAGTCTTTAAGAGCAGCTCAGAGAAACATCCATCCAGCTGCTATCCTGCCCTGACTTCTTGAACTCTTTCCTCTTCTAGGACCTATTCAGCAGAGGGTGTTAAACGTGTGCTTGACTCAGACTGGAGTCATGGGCTTTGTCTTGGCTGGGATACAGGCGTTACAAAAAGTGTTAAAATTGATCCATATTCAGGAAAGCTTTAAAGCATACGAATCATTTCAGACACGTTTAGCACCCGGTGGGTTTTGTCTTGCGTAGGAAGGAAAGGGTTGGTAACAGAATGTCTTAATTAACACATTTCAGAACTCCAGCCTGGATGCACTCGTGTAACTTTCAACATCTCCTTGCTGGCCAAGTTGAAAGCAACGCTGCCAAAACTTCCCAACACGTCTTTAAAGCCTGACCAAGGACCAGCCCAGGGGGTTGGAGCATGTATTTGAAATGAAGCGTTTGCTTGGTTCCCATGCTTGCTGCAAGGGCACCAGGAGGGGGGTTTGGTGTCTGGAGTCAGTGTTTATCCAGCAGGAGGACGTGCCATGGTGGGTGTGTGCAGGATGCACCCATCCTTTGCCAGCAGCCCCTTGCCCTACACACAGCTCTGCCACTGGCACACACAGCCCTGCTCTTCCTAATTTCCTGGGGTTTCTCCCTGACAGGATCATGGTGTCCAGGGCTCCTCAGAGCACAGGGGTGGTTTCTGGTCTCAGCAGAACACAGCAGGCCTGGGGAAGTGGCAGATGACAAAAGTCTGGTGCAGTGTCCATCTGTCTGAGCACCACTACCAGGGTGTGCAGGACTTTGCCAGCTCTGCTGGATGCTGCTACTGGGAGCAGCTCCTGCCTGCCCCAACACCAGCCCCAGTTAAGCTGTTGCCTCCACCTTGTCTGCTCCCATTGCTCCATTCATTACCTTAGCACTGATGTTGTTATGCAGACAATGCCTAATGAATGATGAAGTGTTTATTAATTAATTATTTCTTTTGAAAGTTTTTTGGTTTTGCAGTGAAGGTCTTTCTCTAGATCCTGGATCTTGCATGGTAGGGTACTTTCTACTTAAATTTTTGTGTGCAAAGTTAGTGGAAGGATACAAATTATATACTTTTATATTTTAAATGGTAGTTCAGAGATAGATAGTTTAGAGGTCAGAAGACTCTGTATCATACTTAACTACATTCATTAAAAAGGAGATACATTCAATATATATGAGCAATGTTTTCCTCCACCTGTGGAATGAATATGAGCAATTGATTCACACAACTCACACTGGTACTTTTCATTTCCCTGTCAGAATATGATTTATATCAAACTGCTGTTGTGTTTGTGTCCCCTCTTTTTACCAGTTTTCATAGCTTTTAATGCTGGAGACTGTCTTCCCTCTTGCTTCATTTAAAACCATCAGCTTTTTTTCTTGCTGTAGGTTCTATGGCAGAGCTTTACATGCACTGCTTTTATCTTTGCTGACATCCAAGACTCCACAGGATATATTAATTTCCTCTAAGCATCTGCAAAACCTTATTGGTTTTTAGCAGGACTTTATCATGACCTAAAATGTGTGTGCCCAGTGTGAAAAAAAAAGTGATTTTGTTCAAATATCTGGTGTACTTGTTTTTTTAGGCTATTTATGGAGGTGCTGGATGGCAACCTGTGCAGCATCAGGCAGATGCTCCCAATAGCAATGCTTACATTGCAGCCTGTTTTCAGCCTAGCCATTGCTTGACACTTGTGGAAAACACTAAGCTACAGCTTTCATCATCAAGAGAGCCCATTTTGCAATACTTGGATGGATAGAGAGATAGATAGAGAGATCATAGATAGATAGATAGATAGATAGATAGATAGATAGACAGATAGATGTCAGCCACCTTCACTGCACTGTGAGGGGGTTTCCATGTACATGCAGCTTCACCTTCTGCCATCTGATGCCAGGATGAGGACTTGAAGGATCATGTCCTTTTGTCTCCACAAAGCCACTAGGGAAGTCCCTGCTCTGTTCTCACGAGTGGCAAAACCTCTGTTAAAATCAACAGGACCTGTATTTTTCCCTGTGTGGTTCCTATAACACACGCAGCCACGGAAATCAGAAATAATACTGTAAACATTGAAGTAGCCTGGTGTAAGAAAAGCCTGGCAAGACTCTGGGGATGAATCAAAACTTCATTTTTAATCCCAGGGCTGGCCGGCAGTTGCTATTCTGTTATCAACCTTTCTTCACCCCCCAATATTTTGATTCCAAAAAGAGAGACTAAAACCAATAATTGCTTGCTTAGCAGCGATTTCTGTATAAACATTATAAATAGATGAGTACTGCACTGCCCTACACCGAGACTTTGAAAAGGGTATTTAGAAGGCTCCTCAAGTTAAATGAAGTATAAGATCTTTATTGGTCTGTGGGCTGTAAGCGCCTGTGGCAATACAGGGACAAAATAAGACCAACAGAAAAAAAAAAAAAAAGAAGTACTCTTTGATAAATAACCTTTCCATATTAAATGCACATCAATCTGACATCAACAATTAGCTGTCAGGTGCTTGGCTTTGCTAGCAAAGGCCAATTTTCAGATTAGTGCTAATTGCAGGGCGGGCTGACACAGGGGCTGCGAGCCGGGCAGCCGGGCAGGAGCGGCTCAATAGCGGGAGCAGGGAGGGCTGGGGCTGCCTGTCTCCAGCCTGCTGGCAGTTTGACTGTGGGCTCAAGTAATGGAGCTGGCAGGGTGGAATCAATTACTGGCCAATGAAGATTTTCCCACAGGTCGAGGCTTGGGAAAAAAAGGACGTTCCTGCTGCCGAGACAGCTGGCATGGACTGTCCACTGGGAAAGGAGCCTGGAGAATGAGAAAAAGAGGGACAGTTCTCGGTGATAAACTGGTGACAGACTATAAATTATGAAAAGGGGATTTGGCAGAGGATTTAGAGCTTGCTACCTCTGCTTTTCCCTCCCCCAAGATTTTAATGCCAGCCATGCTCACTGAGTCATTCAATTATCTTAGTTAGAAAATGAGAAGTGTTAAGAGAAAAAAGCTCAGAATATTTTTTTCTGAGCATGGTGTGTGCACATGTGAGCTGAGCTTTAAAAACCTTTGCACGAGCAATTTCCTCTCTAAGCAAAGCATTGGGCTGAGCCCCTGAGTGCACAGCTTACTAATGCTGCTCTGTCTGCTGCTTGCTCAGGAGACAGCTGGATTTCTGCAGTGCTGTTACAAAGGTCACAAAACATTTGCTTTTTTGAGGAATTCAAAACTTCTTTTGCTGCTCCTTTTCTATAGCAGTTCACTTCAGCCCTGAAGAAGACTGGAGCAGGGCAGGAGTGTAGCCCCTACCTCTGTGTTTTGCTGCATCTTGGCAGAAAAGCCAGAGATCTGCTGCCTCTAAGAAACACTGTCCTTCACTGGCAGGAAGAGCTGGGAACAGCCATCTCTTTCTGTGTGGAACATCAGATGTTTATGCTATAAAAATAAAATATAACAGTTTAGGCATGCACCTAAGTGAAATCTTTATATATAAGAGTGACAGAAATGCCAAGAAAAAGATTCAGATTCTGTTCTTTCTTCTCCTTTGAAAGTATTTTCATATTAGGGTGAGGATTAAATTGCTTCTTTCTGTATCCTTTTTTTGTACACAGGGAGGAGTTTAGTCAGAAAAGTCAGGAGGCAAAAAGTGAGCACTTGTCATTTTTTGCTGTAGTCTGAACAGTGTGATCAGAAAACTAAGAATCTTTGGGCTATTTTTGTAGCCTCATTTTAATTGAACAATCTCTGTAGTGGGATGCTGGTGAGGATGATGGATTCATCTGGGTTTCATGTTGGTGTGACTGTGTCTACACCAGCAGGCCAGATCTATGACGTGGGTCTGTGCCTGTGTCTATTGCTGAACCTCTTTTTATATCTGTGCACTCCAAAATAGGGCACCTTGTGCACTCCAAAATAGGGCACAATGAAGGTGTCCTATCACCCAACAACTACTAGAGACAAGTTTGTGCACCTTTATTTTGCAGTGCATGGTGCCATAGGGCACCATGAGAGTGGGGCCATGGCCCTGCAGGGACTGTCCCTGGTCCAGGAGCTGTGCTGACCCACGGTCCCAGCAGTTATCCTTGGCTTCTTTTGTGTTGCCTTCTGTTTTCTAAGCCAGCATGATTTTCTTGATTCACAGCTTTGAGCTTTCTTTCATGGCCCCGAGGGAAAAAAATCTACTTCTTAATGAAAGCTGAGATTCTCGTGTAATGATTTCCATTTGGGAGCTGGGGCTTTAGGAAAAATATCCGTTATCACAAGGCATTATCAAGAAACATCGCAGCAGAGTTGGCAGTGTTGAGCTAGGTTAGGTATGAAAGGCTTTGTGGGAGGCTGGTAGAAAATACGAGTCTGTGGTTTACATCAAGTTTATCTGGATCTTTCTGAAACTTTTAATTGCACATATCAGCATGTGGATGGAAAAGAGCTTGATTGGCATGTCAACTTGGCAGGGTCTGGAAAAGGATTTCTCTTATCTATGCCAAGAGCTGGGAGAAAGTGAAAAAAAATCAGCAGTCATATGGCTCATGCAGAGCCCCTCTCTCCTTCCCACTCCTCGATGTGGCTGATCCTCTTCTCACCTTCCTGCCTTTCTCTTTTCCCTTCTACAGACACCAGAAGAACTCCCACTGCTGCCTCTAGACTACAACAGGGGATACAGCTACCCCAAGAGACTTTTCAGCTGCTTCACCAGCTCCTGTCACCCTTCTTGTCTTCAGCTGTGGCATTAGCATCAGCTCTGCTCTGCACCCAGGCTCAGGCAGCCCTGCACCATGGCCCCTGCCACCCTCACCACCACCATGGACTACAACAGTCTAACAAAAGCTGAAGTCTGCTGCTGCTTTTCACCTCAAGCCTCAGCTTTGGCTCATTTGAAGGAGGTTTTTAAGCATGAAGAAGGAAGGGTTGCTGCTAAAGCAGATGAGAGAGAGATGAGGCTAGTGTCAAGGAAGGTGAAGGTTCCTCTTGGTGCTGACCTGCCTTCCATGGTCTCTCCTGGCTCTCTGTTTCCTTTTCTTGCTCTGACATGCAGGCTGGGGCAGATGTAAGGGTGTGTGTGGGAAATACATGCTGCTCCCAGAACAAAGGTCATGCAGCATCTACTGTTGTTTTCTTTGTGAAGGGTGACAGATATCCTTGAGCCCTTGTGGAAGGAAATCTGCATCTGGTGACTGAAGTTAAAAAAGAGGCACAGTGCTGGTCCTGCTTTAAATGTGTTTCCTCAAAACTACTAAGTGTGTCTGGCCATGTGCTGCTGAGGATCCATCAGATGCCCAAGGCATGTTGGGTTATTCCTAAACCTGATGGTGTTCTGGCCTCACTACTGCTTTTCCTCTTCTCACAGTTTTGCCAAGTCTGTTCTCAAAATTGTATTAGTTGTATTCCATTTCTGAAATAATTTATCTGATACTTATTTTTCTGAAGTAATTTATCTTATCTGACCCTGTTGACAGGTCTGGAGGCTGAGCAGTTTCTTTTCCAGGAGGGGAAGGTTAGGCAGTGCTCCTTTTCAATCATGGCCACTGTTTTGAACTGCAGTTTGCTTCCTTGGGTCAGACATTTCCTGTTGGGATGCCCTGTAGGATGAGTAGCCCCAGTACTTGTTTTGGGATCAGCCAGGCAGGTGGGAATGGTGATTCTGGCACAGAGAGTGCTGGCAATTTAATGCCAGCAGGATTGAGCTGTGCCATATCTTCATAAGTCAGGAACTGTCCTCTAAGAGCACTCAGGTTGAAAGGGGTTTAAGTGTGTCACCTGCATGTTGGCCTGGCAGCAAATCAGTTTGATTGAATGGAGCAAAAATGCACCCTCAGAGGTTTCTCTTGGCTGCACTGAATTCTGCAGGGTACCTGCAGCTCCTCGCCAGGGCCTAATGGCAGGGGAACAATGGATTTAGCTAAATTAGGTGATGTCTTGGCTGCAGAGCACTGTAGTGAGATAAAAAGAGAAATTCAAATCTGACTGCTGTCTTGGCTATGATTTTTCATTATAATTGCTGAAAACTCCCTTCTGTTGGCTGCATCAGGTGGCCATTGCTTGTTAAGGGAGTCTCTGTGGCTGCTTCTTCTTCTTGGTCTTGACTGTTTCATGACTCACCTTTAACAGATTCACCTTCACCGCGTGACAAGGAACATCCAGAGTAGGAGAGAGGCTCATTAATGGATGTGAATATGTGGCAGGCATGGCACTAAGGTGTCAGGCACAAATCCAGCCACAGCCTGGTGCCTGCAAAGAAAGGAAAGCTGAGTGACAGGACAGCCTCTCCCAGGCATTTCCATGCTGGAAATATCCCATTAGAAGTATTCAAAGTGCACTGGGAGGCAAATAGATGGGACAAACCTGATTTTTATACCAAACAGGCAATGCAGGGCTAATGTACTGATTGTGCAATTTATTTTTATATGTACTTCAATAAAACCCCCAGGGATACCCTTTTTTCAGCATTGAGGCCTGGCTTGCCATTTGCTAATTGTCAGAAGCTTTAGTGATTCTTATTCAGCAATGGAAGAGGCCAAATGGGCCAAAAGGGAGGTGAAAAGCTCTTCCACTGGGAAAGCGAATTACCTTCATCATTCAAAGTGTCATCTTCCAAAGTTTCTGCTTGAACATCCCTCCCTCTTCCCAGAACAATTCTGAGCAACTCCATTCACAGGAGGAAAGCCATTCAGAGCAGGTTTTCTGTGAGGCCTTCTCCATGTCTCAGGCATGGCTTGTAGTGATAAAAGGCAAACATGTGATCCAGAAACCCTGCAACATGAGCTGTAGCGGATATCCATGCTCCTGGAGGCTCTTATCACACCTTTCCCCTGCCTCTTCCAGGCAGGCAGATGGAGAAATAATTTTGTCTGGCGAAAAGTCACCCAGGAAGGCTACAAAGCCTCCTCTCAGTTATGTTTTCCTTGCTGTCCCCAAGCCCTTTAGTGTGGATTTGTCTACACAGAGCCCTGACAGCAGCATTGGCACAGCTCTGGGAGCTCTGCTGGGGTCCCAGCAAACACAGCAGCTCCTGCAGCAATGCCATGGCCCACAGGAGAGCTCCACCCAGGGACCTGAGCTGGTTCCAGTGCTGGAACTCTGAGGGAACAATGGAAAGCTTTCAGGCTTAGGTAAAAGGACTGGAAAAGACTCCAAAAATATGGAACGGCAGGACTTAAGTGCGAGCATCCTGAAGAGATCCTGTTTAAATGCTGGCATAACACACCTTCCTGTCAGGAACCACCCTCACCCTCCTCGGGGATGTTTTCTAGACAAAAACACAAAGAAAAAACCCACTCAAAGACTCCAAAACTGGTTGCTAGTACCAGTTGGCCTCCCCCTCCATAGATGTGCTTGTGCATTCTGTGGAATTTGCAGGCAATCCTGACATGGGAAGAGATGAGAATCTTGACTCCGTGCTTCAGAAGGTTGATTTATTATTTTTTTATATATATTATATTAAAAGAAAATTATATACTAAAACTGTACTAAAAGAATAGAAGAAAATATTTCATCAGAAGGCTAGCAAAGAATAGAAAGGAATAATAATAAAATCTTATGACTGCTCACAGCCTTGACACAGGTGGCTGTCATTGGTCATCAAGTAAAAACAATTTCACATGCTGGGGAAACAATTCTCCAAATCACATTCCAAAGCAACAAAACATGGAGAAGCTGAAGCGTCTCAGCTTCTCAGCAAAAAAGATCCTCATGAAAGGACTTTTCATCAAATATGTCCGTGACACATCCCTGCTCACAGCACTGTGCAGGGATCCAAGCAGGGTTGGTCACACAGGTTGAAGCTCCCGAGATGGTGCTGGCTGCAGGGCCACCAGCACAGCCACAATCAGCGACTGGGATGGAGTCTGCAGTGGTGGGAGCAGCTCTGACTTTCCCTAGCTCATACAGATTCTTCAAATGGCCTTAAGAAACTTGATTTTTGACAGAAGATGTCCATGCCCAGAGCCAAAATGTGAGGCATTTTAAAGGACTTACTCAAACCCACTGTGACTCACGCAAAAATAAAGCATTTATGGATATGAAAAGACCATTTATCCCCTCTACACACAAACCCATTTTTTTTATCCTTTCCACATTGTAAAATCTTTGGGAAAAGGGACTTGTTGTTGCTCTCAGTTCAGGGCTTTATGATCATGTGGTATCTAATTTTCTCCTGAAAGGAAATAATGGAAAAGCATCTTTCTCCTTTTTTATTTATTTTTTTTTTTCTTTTTCTCTCTGCAGCAATTCAGGCTATAAGATGGTTAAAATTATCAGGATTTTCTCTTCATGTTTTCTAATGTAAATATATAAAATATAATGACTGGGAGGGCTGAAAAATTGTCCTTGAAACCCTGGTAGCTGACAGATTAAGGCTTCATATCCTAGATAATGGTCTCTTAACCTGTTCATCAACTCAGTGTAAAAGAATTTCAACTTATTAATAAAATATGAAGTATTCCTTAGAACTGCCACAGCCTCCAGCACCTGCACAGATGAGATCCAAACCTCAGCCTGCTCTCTAGAATTGGCAGTGTATGTCCTTGCTGGTCAGACAGTGCTGGCAGAGGGGGTGTGCTGGGGACAGCGAGCCCTTCTCTGACTGCTCATGCCATGTGACAGTGCTCCTATCAAGCACTCTCTGAAGGACTCTATTCAAGATTTATTTTTCCTCCTCTAAATATCTTTTTAAAATCACTGCTGCTTGTTTGTACAGCTTTCCCAGAGTCCTCTTTCCCCAGATTGTTTATAGTTGGAAGGCCTTTGCTTATTGCTCATCCTAATCGCTTGCATCTTTACTTGGCCACACTGAACCTCCTGCCCTCACCCCTGGCTCC
This sequence comes from Zonotrichia leucophrys gambelii, assembly GCF_028769735.1. Lineage (NCBI taxonomy): Eukaryota > Metazoa > Chordata > Aves > Passeriformes > Passerellidae > Zonotrichia > Zonotrichia leucophrys. Next base: position 124,220,908 of record NC_088171.1, on the reverse strand, counting down.
ACTTCCTACTACTGATTCCACTTTCTTTATGGATCTCTTTATGTGTTTAGCTTTCTTTCTGTTCACAACATGTTGGCAGTTACCAGGATCACAGACATATTTCCAGGATTAACTCTTACGTGCAGAAGGATCTCTTTTCCTAAGACCCTTTTAGAGGAAAAGATCTCTTTTCCTCTAGTTTACCATCAGTCTTTACCTCTGCAGTAGGGGCAGATGACCTCAGTTTGCTCCTGATTAAGGACAACAGCCTCTGGTTTTGGCCTGTCAGGTGACCATGGAGGCATTAATCCCTGGGAATCAAGCCCCCATGCCTGGCCTGCCTATGACCTAAAGGGCATCATGAGCTGTGGCACTGCTTTTCACCATGAACACTTCCCTCTCACCTCCTCCCTCCTCTGCCTCCAGCCATGGCAGACTGCCTGAATAGTTTTTCAAACCCATTTGTGTTTTTTTCCTGGAAGCCCTTTTGAATCACTGATACATGTTTCCACTTTTCGTTCACACTGGTGTAAAGGCTGGCAGTGTCACATTCTTGGCATGTGTAAAAACCATCTCCTGAATTTCTCTCCTTAGGAAATCTATATAGCATCCATCCTTACATTACTTGCTTGACCACAGTATTTTCCTAATCTCTATGCTTCCTTGGCTTACTTGAAGTATTTGCTTCTGATTCCAATCTTAACAATGAGCTACTGCCCCCACATTTGTTTAGTTTCATATTTAGTTTCAAGTGCAAGTTCTCCAGCTCCTTATATTTATAATTCCTCAGTAATTTTCCCATCTTATTCATTTAGCTCACCTACACATTATAGGTATTTTAATGAAGACACTAATGCTAACTCAGCATTTATTTTATATATTCAGGTAATGTGCAGTAAAGCATGTCGCTAGTCTGAATTCTCCAGTACAATGTATTTTCATTCTCTGCCAATTGCTAATTGGGTAGCACTTGCCCTGGCACTACTATTTTCATTCCTTACAAGTATCTAAGTTGCTAACCAAGTTGCTTTTCTGTAGTAGCAGGTAATTTATTTTTGTCCATGGAGATAAACACGTAGCACTCTTCTTCATGCTGTTTCATCATTTAAAAACACTAATTATTATCTCAGAAATCCTGAGAGCTTTGCCTGATTCCTCATCCTCCCCAAGTTCCTTATGAAATCCTCTAAATGTAAAAACTGATTTTAGACATTTAAGAAAGGAGGAACATTTACTCATCTCTGGTGAGGGAGGGTCACTTACTAAGATTATCAGGGAGGGTCACTTACTAAGATTATCTTGCAAAATGAAATCATGTAGCATGTATTTCTATTCTGTCTTTCCTCAGAAAGTGCTTTTGAACCTTATAATGGCCAGAACAAGCAGGAGAAGGGCCTCATATATCACTGAAACATATAAACCCTGACAAAAAAAACAAGGCACTTCTGAACATCTGATCCTCATAAGCTTCCTCCTTAATGAACAGAGAGGTAAAATGAACACACAAAACTCCCCTGCTGTCAGTATCTCACTAGTTTCCAAAGAAGGTGATCTGAGCTCCAGAGGTACCCAAGGATCTTGTATCATTCCCCCAGGTTAAAAAAGAAGGAGTTGTAACATCGTGATGCCATCTTTGTCTATCTGGACAGCACAGACAGCCTGAGTTCTACGACTCATATGATGTTGGTGCAAAGAAGGGAAAATTATCTATAAAAAGAAGAAAAGGTGCTTCCACAAATCCTGCCATATGTCTCTGGGTCAGTTAATTCCTATCTGCACTCTGAGATAGAACTGTATCTCAGCCTTACAAAAGGAAAAAAATTCAGTCTGTTTTGCTGATTTGGTTGTTTTCTGTTAAGTCAGCTTCTTGCCAGCAGAGCTTTCTGTCTTGTGCTGCCTGCTAACTTTGACTTAAGCCTGACTTGGCACTTCTCAAAACCAGGGAGTGTCTCCAGTGACTTCTGGGGACATTGGTTCCATCCTGGATTCTTCACCCTCACCACAGAAACGTGCTGCAGAGCATCATGACTATATTTAATTTTTTTCCTCCTAGAATTAAGTTTTTGTTGTTTGGCTTTTTTTCTCATGACTGAAGGAAACTCCAGCTCAAAGTGGCTTGTGGGACTGTGTCAAAGGGAACATGCTGAATTTTTTTCTTTCTCTTCTTTGGAGTAAAATATTCTCAGGGGCTCTTGGATGGCCTTCCTTTTCACTCCCAACCCTGAATGAGGCTGCTGGGCAGCGTCAGCTCTGCCCTGTTGTGCTCTGCTCCCCAGTCCCATGAGTACCAATGGAGTGACTGATACTGCAGCCTCTCCTTATGTGCACAGACCCTTTGAAGTCACTTCAAAGGGGTTGTTTGCAAAGGGGCTGCAGGTACCAGGCGGTTAAATATGGCCAATACCGTCTCGACTGTTTAACGATTCAAACATTATTTCTTATGAGCAAACAGAGGCATTTTTTTATATTGTTGACACTGATCCTCAAGCTTAGTAAAAGGCACTCGTGCAACATTTTCTGCCTCAATTTATCATCTGCCCTAGGCGTTCGTTGCACTTTGCTCATCATTAGAGAAGAAATAAAAGCCATTCACTAATCCCCAAACCACTTTGTTCCTCTATGGCCCTTCAAAGAGCAGGGCCCCTAAATGGTGATTAAGGACTCTGGAGACCTTTCTCAAGAGAGATTCCTTTGCGTCCCCGTATCTGGTAGAACGAATCTAATTCTCAGGCTGGGCAGTTTTTTTTAATTAATACCATGGGACTGAAAATAAAATAAAATAAAATAAAATAAAATAAAATAATTATATGGGGGTTTTAACCTTTTTATAGGTTTTTTATGTTACCCTTAAATAAAACCAACTCTCTCTGCTCAGTTTGTGGATTTAGGGTGATGGAGTTAATTTGCAGGCTGAGGCAGAGATGGCAAGGGTAGGAAGTTAGGCTAAACTCCACCTGGCCTCCTGCTGAAGAAGCAAGAAGCCTTGTACCCTCTTGCCCTTGGCCCTGAGATGTTGTCTGCCCAAAGGCAGAAGAAGTTCAACTCCTCCAGCAACACAGGGATAGGAGAGTCGGGATTTGTTCTGAGCCCCAGCCCTGCAGCATCTGCCAGACGCTGGGCTTTGAGGCGAGTACGCTGCATCTCCGGGGGCAGCTGCCCACGTGTGCAGCACCCTCTCCCCAGCCCTGCGTGTTTGCTGATGGACATGAACCCTCAGCACCAGCAGCTGTGCCAAACACTTGGTTTTCTGCCCCCTCGGTGCAAGTTGAATTTTCTCATGTATGTGTAAATTGTGGGGGAAGAAGCCTGACATCTGTGGTCATTTGCAGGGGTGTGAGTTGGGGGCTGGGCAGGAGTTCAGCAGAAAATACCCGCCACAAAAGTTGGAAAATTTAGAGGCCTTCTTTCTATTTTATGACATGTCTGGTTTTTATCTGCGTGTTTTTTCTTCTTGTCGGGAGCCCTTTTCGGTAAGCTTGTGCTTGATGAATACTGATTTGAGATCTCTAGATAGAAGTTTTCTCTCATTCCCTCCCAGGCTGGATGGTCACATTTCTTACTTTCCTTTGAGCACAGCAAAGCTATTTTTAGTTCTGATGCTGTTGTTAGAGGTCTGGGAACACAGGTGCATTCGTGGGAGAGTGGAGGCACAGCCACAAGTTGGAACACTCTGTGTCTCTGTTAGGGAACTTCCCCCTTTCACCTCCATCCCCAATCACAGAAAATGCAGGATTTCAGAAGAACCCCTGCATGACAAAAATGAAATATGTTCCACCTCTTACAGCTGGCTTCAAAAGCTCAGCGCGATAGAAAATTGTGATGAGTCAGAAATACCCGTGAAATGGAAATAATTGGCGTGCTTCTTCTTATGGTTGTGTTTCTAGGGCTGCTTTATTGTGAGTCTCCATTTTAGGAGAACAGTGGGAAAGTCTTCATTGCAAAAAAAAAAAAAAAATTCTGCAAAAAACCCCTCCTGGTATCAGTGACACTCTTGTTTAGAAAAAAAAAAGTCATGAAGTCACCTCACAGGTAAAGGCACTGGCCTTTGGAGCTGTGAAGGGGCTGTAGAGCAGCCACCACTTCCACTGGATGCTGCAGGAGCCCTCCAGAAATGACTCCCAGGATGTTCTAGAAGCTGGTGCTGTTGGTGCCTGTGAGAAGAGCAAGAGGGCAGTTCTGCAGCAGCAAGTGAGCTCTAAAGCTTCACTGTCACCTGTAGTATCACAGTGCTTTGGCAGACCTTCTCCAAGGAAGACTGGTTTATGCATTTTGCACAAACCCCTGGCTGACCTACTAAGCGGTAAAGCTGTATTCTCCTCTAGAGTCAGGCCCTGTAGTAAGTCTGGAGTAAGCAGGTGTGAGCCGGTGGAGGCTCAGCAGCCACAGCTGAGCAGAATTTGTCCCTTTGATTTTTCTCACCCCTGGTGGATTCATCTGTCATTGGGAAGAAGCAGAAACTTATAATTAACAGAGAAACAGGAAGGGAAGAGCAGAGTTCAAAGCTGTCTGCCAAAAGAAAGCGATCCCATCCGAGTCTCCCATGATTGTGTCTGGGATGACAATCGCAGCCCAGCATTTCCAAGGACAGCTTATTGTTGTGCCGTGCTCCCTGTCCTCAGCGCCGCTATTGTCCGCCTGCCTTGCCTCGCTTGTTGAGCTGTAAGTTGCCAACCCAAAATTAGGACTCTTCAGGGGCTAAAGGTCAACTGGCAGCTCTGTGATCTTTCTGAGGATGTGAATTATAATGAGATCACAGAAAAGTTTTCAAACGATGAGCAAGGCAGTGGCCAAAGAGGTTGGCTTAGTGATAAGGAACGGAGCAAAACTGGGGGGCTGATCCATTCCTCTGGGTAAATTTCTATACAAGCGCCGGTCTCATTTTGTCCGTATAAAACAAGCCCGGTTTAACCTATTTAAAATGGGGTTAAAAGGGGTCATAAATCTCTACAGGAGCTGAGGATCCGCAGAAAACTCGATCTGATCTCTTTTACATCTGTTTCAGGTTCTCAGCCTTATCTGCCTCAGCTGCCTTTGCTCTTTGTGGCCGCACACAAATGCCATTAAACAAAAGTCCTTTTGCCGGGGCTGAGTGGCAGGTATAGGGTGACCGTGCTGCGGGGGCAGCGGAGGCGGCGGGGGGGAGCGCTTGCCGCCGACAGCCCCCGCAGCCCGCCTGATTGACATTGTAAATCTATACAGAGGGGTTGTTTGAGGGGAGCCCGTCAGATTGACAGTGTAAATGTGTAACACACACACACAGCCTGGGAGAGAGGAGCCTGCCGGCGGGTGGGAGAGCGCCGGCGGAGTGCCGGTCACACGGAGATTGAATTACAGCTGCATTAGATCAGAGCTGTGGGAAACGGCACCTCCTAAACACACACACGGCCGGCGGCGGGAGGGCGGCCGGGGAGGGCGGGCAGCTGCGGCCGGGCCCGGGGCAGCGCCGGCGGGGGAGCCGCTCCCGCCCGCCGCTCCCGGCGGCACAGGGGCCAAGGAACTCCTGGAAAAGGGGAGCGGCCGGGATGGGAAAGGCGGGATGGCAGCCCCGCAGCTGGAGCGACCAGGCTCCAGAGGGGATTTTGCTGGCTTTAAACGATACTTTTGAAGCTTTGCAGGTTTATAGCGTTTCACTGCCACTGTGGGGAAGAATCTTAAGCCCAGCGTCCCCCTCAGATACCAGCCGCCCCTAATCCTTTTGATTGGCCATACACTCCCCTGGCATCCCACGAACCTGCGGCATTAGAGCCTCCGAGCCGAGGGCCGGGGCAGGGGGAGCCTGGAAAACCGAAACATTTTAAGCTCTATTAGAAAGGGCAAAAAGTCAGCGGGCTTTGAAATGAAGGCGCTCAGCAGGAGCGGTGGAAGCATTTCCAGGAGACAGCGGGAAGGCATTTGTTTTCTTGGCTGGCACCAAAGCGCCGGCTCGCCCTGCCGCGCACAATGCCTGCTCTTCTGTGGGGCCATCGCACCTCGGCAGCGACAGCCACCCTGTGTCCCCTGCCCCTCCTCCACCCTGTGTCCCCTGCCCCTGCTCCCCGGCCAGCCGCCCCTCCACCGCTCGCAGGAGGAACCCTCGGCTCTGCGGGGCAAGGAGGAGCCTCCTTGCTCTCCCTTCAATCGCCTGTGCTTGCACAGCTCCCCGAGGGCTGGATGGCAGGGGTCAAAAAATGACCATAACGGCTCCTATCCACAGACTTTTTTTTTTTTTTTTCATTATTTAATCTTTATTTTTATTATGAAACCAACTTTTCAAACCAGTATTTTTATTTTATTTTTCAGTGTCTCCTGCTTTGCATTATCCCTTCTCTGCCCAACTCTACTTGCAAACTCTGGCCAGTCCATTTCAAATTTCTCAGCCTCCAGGCTAATTCTCACAAATAAAACTCAAGCCAAAGGGTGAGACAATGCCTGACATAGGAGCTGGGGCTCCACAGACTCCACAGTTCCAGAGGGCAGCTTGCCTCCAGCTACAGGGCAGAGTCTGACCCACATTTTACTGCACTTGAAGTCTCAGACTTACTGTGAGCTGATCTGTGCAGCTTGGCTGAAAACCAGAGCAACTGGCAGCAAGCAGGGTGAGGATTTGGCCAAGCCCATGAAGTTGTCCAGAACTGGGAAAGATGTTCAGGTGTGCTGTGAGCTGTAATGAGGTGCCTGCTATACAAAAACCAGAGATATTTTTCTCCTGCTTTTCCCAGGTGTTTATAGACCAGACCAGAGGCCTACTCTCTCCACTAGTAAAATTTTCCCAGTAAAGGCAGACCCCTGGCACTGTCACATTTTGTCACAGCGAGCTGCAGACTGAAACAAGCAGTGAATGGCTTGTGCTCAGCATGAAGGGTACACAAACAAAAGGCCACTACACATCCTCTGCCTGCACATCAACTGGGAGGGAAACGTCCCTGGCTTCAGGTCATTTCACATTTACAGACATCATTGCTGATAGCAAAACCACTCCTTAATTTCCATCTGTCTGATGGACCCAGATCCTCAAAACCATTCAAATTCATCCAGGCTGGCTGAGACCTGGCCTGAATAAGTAATTCCCTTAGCTATGGTGGCAGAATTGCTGAGGTGTGCAGGATGGAGGGATGATGCCCACCTTGAAAGGCAACTGCTTCAGCTGTATCAGCTGCAGCCAGACCAGCCTTGGGAGCCTGGTTCACAGCAGGTGTCCTTTGGCACCAGGATTCCAGGCTGGCTGAGCTTGGCCAGTCTTCCACTATTAACCAGGTTGTCTGGTTGCTCTCCAGCATGGTTTTAATCCAGTCTCCAAAATGCAGAAGAGATAAGAGCACTCTCTTTGAGGGGAAAGAAAGTTCAGCTGTGTGTATATAAGCTGTGTTGTGGCACTTGGCCTCATGAGCCCTGGTCTGTTTATTTAAGAGTATAGACATAGTTCAGGTAGAGTAAGCCCAGAGCTTCACAACAGGGGTTTGCTGCTCCCAGTTCACAGACAACCTGCCACCTGACAGGCTCTGAGACTGCTTTGATTCACAGGAAATTAAATCTCAAGACAGAGCCTGGCTGACTCCACAAGGAAAGTGTCCTCTCCAGTGCATCTTTTTCTCAGTCCCCGTGCTCCCAGGCCAGCCAAGGTCAGGGAAAGACACATGAAGATGGACAGATCTTTATGTCTCCTTCTGTAAGAGATGTCTGTGTTACTCAGTGTGAGGGGATCTTTGAGCCTTGACTGCTTGCAAGCCTCATCCCCACAGGGTTTCTTCCTACCTATCCAGAGTTCCTTACAGTGCTGGCTGCTACAGTATTTTAAAAGTAAATCTACAATACACACTCAATGTCATTGTTGTTTATAGTTGGTTCACTTTTGTAAAGAGTGTGAGGATTGTTCCAGAAGTTGTTGGAAGATAGCAGAGCCCAGATTCATGTCATTTTGATATTCATACTCTATTGCACTTATGAGACTTGGAAAGATGTGTGGGGCAGTGTCCCCCACATCTCTACCTTTAATCTGCAGTAGCTGCCATGAGCACAGCTGCACTGTCACTGACGAAATCACTGCTTGATCTTGTCATTTTTCCAGGCCTAACCTTTCTGGAGGAGATCAACCCAACTTTCTGGTGAAGCTGACACAACGTGGAAGAGCCCTGGGGAACAGGTGCCCCACTCTTTGGCCCACAGCCAGGCCTTGTCCAGCTAGCGCTAACGGTGTGAAAATCCTTCTTCTTGCACATAGACACTTTCTTGCTCCAGTCTCCCAGCTCAGCCCAGAAGTTCCTTTGTCACATTGCTCCTTCAAGGTGACCTTTAGGACTAGGAAATCTTGTTCAGTTACTCAAAAGCCTTGATTGGAAGGAGAGGAGGTGCTTGTCCAGTTTGTTGACTGATTTGGGGTTTGTCTCTGCTCACTTGCTGAACAACTCATTGATTCTGGTCCCTGCTACTGTCACCCAGGGGTAACCCAATGCTGGTGATCAGTGCACCCCTGTGAAGGGGCTGCAGGGCAGAGGGATTGCTTCCATTCCCTTGCTCCTCATGCTGCTAAGCAGTCTGTTGTCCTAAAAAAGAGGGAAATTATTTCTTTAGAAGGATCTGCTAGTTGGCAGCAGATTATTGCAGAAGACATTTTGTTGTACAAAATGTACAAAACAACAAAGACATGAAAAGCAGAGGCTTTTACACTGTGCAAGTTTTATAGTCTGAAAATTCTCCATGGCTTTGTGAGCCTTTTTCATGGCTTTTATGAGAGGTAACCATTAAATGAGGAGGGAAATCAGAGCTACAGATGCATTTGAGCCTCAGCCATGTTGACAGGTCTTGGCCTTTGGGTGAGAAGGTGCTGATGCAGCATGGCAGGGCAGGAGGTAACACAGGGACCATTTGCAGTTCTGCAGAGGATGATCAAGGCTTACAGCACAAATATCTCACCTTTGAAATTCCAGTGCTATCAGGACTGAATCAGTGTAAATCCAGAAACTCTGGCCATCAGAAGCTTTCTGTGGAGCCTTTGAGTAACAACTATTCCTCAAAGCAGAACTCTTTTCCAAATGGGATTTTGGAGAGGGAAATGCTTCAGTTTATTTTGACGTTTTAATTATTATACTCTAAAACATAATTAAAACAAAATTGCTGTTAAATAAATAGTTGTGAACTGCTCCTAGATTATGAAGTTGCCAACATTTCTGTGAATTCAGTTTAGTGTCAGGAGTTCTCCAACCCTTTTAACTTCAGAGAAGACCCACCCAACTGGAATATCAAGAAATAGCATGATGTCCTTCAGGTAAGTTGAATTTATTGTGTCTGCTCTTCACTTACCTGGAAGAGATAAATTTTCTCCTTGTTTACTGCCTGCTTGCAATATAGTTTCTCTTTTCATTCTCACGACATATTTAGGATTGATGTCACTGACATCTTTTCATAAAAATCCTTTGCTTAGGATTTTTCCTTCTGGGAAGCTGAGGCCCCAGAAAAAGAATGTAAGCAATAGTTATCTGCTGCTGTGGAATGCAACAGGTACACCTGTGATTGGCCCATGTTGGATGTGTACAATTAAGGGCCAATCAAAGACTGAGCTCTCTCTGGGACAGAATCAGAGAGAGCTCCTTTGTTATTCATTCCTTTTCTATTCTTAGCTTAGCTAGCTTCTGAGAACTTTCCTTCTATTCTTTTTAGTATAGTTATAATGTAGTATATATATCATAAAATAATAAATCAAGCCTTCTGAACATGAGGTCAACATTCTCGCCTCTCTCTTCACCCTGCAAACCCTTGCATGCCTGTAACAGATTGACAATTGCATTTTTTCTTAGGACTGCTCCAGTTTTTGTGAGAGATGCAGCAGTTCAGCTGGGGAACAATCCACAACTGTGACTTCTCTGCAGGACTCTCCTATCTCACATAACCACTGATCCCTTTCTGAGCTGAAAGCAAACCTCCGTGTGAAACACATTGATACGGCCACCTCAGCACACCCCTTTCTTTTCTTTTTTTTTTTCAACCTGAATTCCTGCTGGCTCCCAATGCAAATCATTTCAGTCCTGCTTCACAATAGAGCAGGAAGGCTTTCCACTGGAAAAGCATTCACTTTTGAAAGTGCTTGTGGTGCTGGGGAATCTCACAGGTTGCAGCCAAGCAGGGCAGGATCACACTTCCAGGAAAGTATGACTAACCTGATTTCCACATTGACTTAGCACACAGAGTGCCCTGGTAAATATAGCACCTCAGAGGTCATAGGGATGGGCTGCTGAGGGTAGAGTTCAGTTAATTTATGGCCAGGCAGTGCAAATCAGGGCATTCTGCCCTTTGATGTGAACTCTGTTATCGGCACCAGCTCGCTGGGTGAGTGAGATCAGTGAGTGTGCATTATAAGGTTTCAGGGCAGGATGCTGTTTCCTGGATGGGCAGAAATGGGATGGTGTGCCTGTCAGAGCTGCTGGGCTGCTGTTGGAGGAAACTGGGTGGTGGGGAGGAGGTTACCAATGAAACAGCTTATCAAGGATGGTGAGGCACCAGAACAGGTTGTCCAGAGAAGTTGTGGATGCCCCATCACTGGAAGTGTTCAAGGCCGGATTGGATGGAGATTTGAGAAACCTGGTCTAGTGAAAAGGTCCCTGTCCATGGCAGTGAGGATGAAACTAAAGGATCTTTAAGGTCTCTTCCAACCCAAATCATTTTGTGATTCCTTGATTCTGTGATTCTGTGACATCTGCAATTGCACACTCCATGAGCTGTTTAACCCCCCGTGACCTCCAAAGGTTATTTACAGAGTAGCTGTAGGTGTGAGCCGACTCTTCTGCAGCTGGCAACAGCACAATGGCCTGTGGTCCTCAACACCTATTTGCCTATAAGTTGTTCAGGGTGCTGTCTGGTCACAGAAGATAAATGTCCCTCTTCTCCTGTCTGCACATGCCACCCAAACAAGGGGTCATGTTTTGGATGCAGAGTCAGGGCCCTGAGGGATCTGAAAAAGAAGCTGGGTACTGTTGCCCTAACCTACTAAAATCTCCTCTGATCAGTCTCAGACAGATTCTCTCTCCTCCTTCATTGCCTGTTTCCTCCTAACAATCTGTCAGGTACCTCTTTCAAAAGCAGTTTCCTTGTATGAAAGCTAGTAGTGAAATGTCTCAGTATTTTCAGATAAAACAGCAACAGTTCTTTTTAAAGCATAATGGTGTATGCAGAATGCATGGCTGGGCAATGCCTTGGCACTGCTTCTCCTTGGTGAACCTACCCAGTGACTCCACAGCATCTCTGCTGGAGATGAATGAGGTCACCTCTGCCATGTGCCAAAAGGTGCCTGGTGCACCAGCAAGCCTCCATGGGAGCTGTCCTTCAGTGACTGCAGTGCCTGACATGGCAGATACCGCATCAATGCCATGTTCACTTTCCATGTTCAGCTTTAACAAAAAGAGGAAAGATTTACAGGAGCATTGAAAGCATTAGAAGAAAACTTTCTACACTTCTGAATTTTGATTCCTCTTAAAGAAAGTATTACAGGAATTTGTATAGGAAAGTGTACACATACACCTAAAAGAAACAAACAGTGGCCTTGTTTGTTTACCATGTCCAAAATCCACTGGAAACTGGAGAGTGTTCCACTGAAAACACCAAAAAAGAAGAAATCTTGTGTAGCGGATGAAGCAACAGAAGTGCAGTCTAGTGATTAGAGCAGGTATAAGACTGACAGGATGTCTCTCTGGCAGTGGTTTTATTCCTGGCCTTACCACAGCGCTCCTGTGTGCCTGGCCAGGAGCTGCAGGGCTCGACAGCATAAGCCTGTCTTGGGGACACACTGGGAGCAAAGCTCTGAGCCTGCAGGCAGAGCACTGGGAGCAGCACCTAGCTCTTGGAGCAGCTCACAAGCTGCTCTCATAATCCAAGCCAAGGAGTGTGAGGCCATCACATGGCCTGGTCTGGGGCAGAGATCTGCAGGAGGGCCACCATGGGAATGTTGTCTTGTGATGAAGGGGACATGGGCATCAAGTCAGCCACAGCATTACTGCCTCTAGGCAGTGTCTGGGGTTGCTGCAGCTGGGACAAAGCAGAATTTTGAGTTATGACTTTCTGATCCCAAATCTGGGGCAGCAGATCAGCATGTGGCCTCCTCCCCGGCATTTGCATTTCCACCTCATGTGGTCACAGTGGAGATTACTGGATTTGGGAGACCAAGTGCTCTCATTCAAGCACACCTTAGGGGAAGGAAGGAAATGGGACTGAAATGCAGGCTGTCATTTGTGGTCTAATCAAAGGAGCTTCACCTTCTGCTCTCATCACCCTCTGGCTGAATTTCCTCTCCATCGGAAGGATAAGTGCGGTGGGTGAGGGAGGGACACAGATTCAGAGGCAGCAGCCACTATTTATACCCACTGCACATTAAAGGTGACTGCTCTGGCTGTCCATGTCCTCCTTACTGGCCGCTCACCAGGCTCAGATAACAAACAGCCCTGGCCGTTTGTATCCCTGCAGATCTGTGGCAGGGATTATCTGCTCGTTTGAAGTGATATTTAGCTGGTCTCAATCAGAAATGTGACCACATCAGGTTTGCATTAGCTTGTGCAGAGGTAGTAGTTTCACACGCTGACATGGTAGCAATTAAGGGAGTCGCTACTGGTTCTTACCCCAGGGTACAACTTTGTTTTGTTCCTTGCAGATTAGTGAGGCTGCATGAGTTTTCACATAGTTTTCTTTCCTGTAGACCCTGGCTATTTCATGTTGAACCCTCTGGGACCATTTATTAGACCACACAAACAGTAATTATTTCCCAAAGAGGCTGACGGTGTTCCAGACCTCTTGCATGGCCAGTTATAAAAAATATTATGAATCTTAGCAAGGAAAGGAATTTCACTAAAGCCAAAGAAACTAAAGAAACTACACAAATGCAGAGAATGAAATAATTTTGAATGGCAGGAAATAAATATCTCTTCAAAAATGTATCATTGTGCCTTTTTGACATGGGAGGTTGAGAGTGAAGGAGAGCACCTCCTGCGTCCCCCTTCATTTCCTTCCTTGGCTTCTTGCCTTGGTCAAAGCCACAAACCTCATGTCCTCTTCATGTTAAATCTTCCTGAGGGACCCAATTATGGCCTGGTTGCTGCTCACATCATCTCATTGGGAGAACCCACATTTATTTTATGACTAAAGCTGAAGACCTGACGTGCGGGAAGGGGCTGGATGTGACCCACAGTTGGAATCAACAACTTACTATGAAAGAAAGAAGTTCACAGGGGAAAAATTGAGATGCATAAAAGCTGTAGCAAATCAAGACAAACACACATACAAGCAACTATCTGAGCAGAAACTCAGCCTCTTAACACTACGAGAGCAAATGCTTTCACAAATCCAGCTGCTTTTGATGAACTTTAGTGTGACAGTTTTTCATCTTGGGGACCACATGCCTCTGTGTAGCAGCTGAACAACCCTATGTCTTGTGGATGCCATATGAAATGACTGCTGTTCATTACTTTCTGGAGTTCCCTCCTACAATATTCTGAGGCAGTCATGCAGGGGAAGTATCTTATTCCAAGCCCATTGTGTTTCTCTTAGCATTTGCATGAGTCAGGACTGAATTATTTTCATGTGAATTGAGTGACAAAATTCACATCTATTCAATTCAAAAATGTAAAATTCCATAGCCAAAGTTTCTTCAATCTTCTAAACCAAACCATAAAAATACAGGAAGAAGAAAAATTAATAAAACAGCAATTTGCTGCCTGGCCAAAGGCAACAGATTATCACGTTACCCAATATCATCTTGTTAACATCCACTAACTTAATGTCATTAAATCATTTCACAGCAGGCTGACAATTATTATCTCGAATATATAGAGTCACTTACTGCAAGTGACCTAAGCTACCATTGCTATTGGCCGAGTTGGGCAACTCCTCTCTGCTGAGTGTCCTGAAAGCTCTCTGAAGAGCTGTCATTGCCCATGCACAGGACTGGCCCCAGCAAAGCTTCTAGTTGGGAACTCCCCAACACTGGGTGCCTGGCATTGCCACAAGCACAGCTAAGCAGAGGGAGTGGACAGGCACAGCAAAGTCAGTACGAGTGTTCTCAGCTCTGATGCCCACACTTTGGAGGGCTACAACATACAAACACAGCCAGCACATGAAGCAAGGAGGCTGGTATTTCTAACAAGCTCACTCGGATCTTTGCAGCAATTGCCACAGCAGCTGTTAAGTCCGTAGATCTTTTGAAAAGCAAACATTATAGCTGTGTGTTTGTATGATGGCAAATCCAGCTGTAAGCCACCAGCTGAGGATTTTCCTGAGAGAGTGAATGGCCTGCTCCAGAGACCTGACTCCTGTCACGTTTTTTAGCTTGGGAAGTGACGCTCCTGCCACTTGTGCCTCTCAATGCAGCTGGCAAGTGAGAAGCAGTTCAGTGCCACACAGCTTTCCTTCACTGGCACACACTGGTGACAGGCAGCCTTTGGCACCACTTGGCAGAGGTGTCTGTGTCAAGGCTGGATTTCCACAGACCCAGTTCTGTCTCTATCAGCATCTGGAGGGTGCTGAGCTCTAGTTCAGGAAGGTCTCAGCTCCAGCAGATGCAAACTCTCCCTGGTTAGGAGTCAGTCCATGGGTTTCTTAGCTGAGAAAGTGTACTTTAGCTGGCCTGCATCAAACTCATCCTCCACCAGCAGCCATGTGGTAGTATGAGTGAGGCCTCTGCCACAGTCCTGGCTAGACTTGTCCTGGTTCTTCACAGCAGGGGTTACCTGTTAGTACTTCCTGCACATTGCTACACACAGGCTCTGTTATGGGGAGCACTCCACCTTTTCCAGCCCCATGGAATCCTGAGGACTGTTTGTTTGTCTCTGTAATTAATAGGACTACCTCTGACACTAGCAGGAAAATGGCTATTCTTATATTCTTGTAGCACTTAAACTAGGAAAGTACTGTTATATCAAGGAACACAGTGTGTGTGTGTGCCAAGAGATTTCATGGAGAACATAACAGTTATGGATTTAATGCCCTCCTCCACAGTTTCACCAGAGTGAAAAGCAACAGAGAATTTTCCATGTTAGTGGTCTGAAATCCAAACAGACTCCTTGTCTTCCTCTAGGTTGAAGTTTAGGTGCTGTTTTCCTTTACAAAGACACAAGTGAGAAAGACTCCAATAAGCACAATTTCAATGGCTTTCTAAACTTATCCCATGGCAGAGCAGGCGTGTTGTATTTTCTAGGGCTTACAGGGTATTAAGACAAAATCAACTGCCACTTCAAAGGAGGCTGGGAACAGAAATTCTTGTTCCATTTATTATATGATTTCTGACGGCAGCTACCACTTACATTTCTTGCTGTTTACTTTTCAAGAGGTCAACAGCCAGTGTCTGCAGGAAGGATGTCCCTGGGAGTTATAATATTCTGACTGTGTGGTTCCTTCCAGCAGCTTCTGTCTTTTAGTGGTCCAAGGTAGTTACCATCTTTCCATATTTTATTTTCTTCACTGCATCTTAAATTATGTATATATGTATATATGCTTCCCATTAGCCCAAGCCCCTCCTCCCTACTACTTATGAGAAAGTGTAACAATGATGATATCGACTTCCAGTTTTGAGCCACAAGATTGATATTCCTCCAAAGTAAATACTGGCCTTGGTGGTGCCACAGTCAATATTTACTTTGAGCAAAATAAATCTTGCTGACAACCAAAACCTGAAGTCAATATTGGCTTGCTGTAATCCAGATGGTATAAAGTAATCAGTTTCCTTTATAATACCTGAATGCTTTATGCAAATATTTTCAAGTTAAAGGTGGACTCTACATTCCTGGAGTTGTAAATGCAGTACTGAAACCATCCCCCCATTTTCAGTCATCAAAAACCTGAGAACTCTCCAAGAGTATGAAAGCTCTCCTATCTCACAAACAATCTGTGAGTGACTGATTAACAATCTCATCTGTGTACTTTGAGGCCCAATACTTCAGTGTCTAAGAGTCTTACAAAACCTTAAGAGAGGCAAAGTTAAAAAAAAAAAGGGAGTACCTTTTACTAGAGCAGGCAATAATATAGCTGAGAAAGTGGGTAAACTGGATACACAAACCTTAGATCTAAAGATATGGACTCTTGCAGAAAACCCTGCATTTTGTTTATTTATACCATTATGTCTACAGCAATATCATTGCTGCTACCACCTCTAAGGATTGAAATAATATCTTCCTCCTAATCCACAGGGAAACATTTTAGTGCTCAAAATAGGTACTTTTAAAATGGAGCTCCTTTGGCAACCAAGTTTCAGCAACAGTCTCATTTATCTGCTTTGCTGTTTATGTATTTATTAGTCAGACACTCCAAGCCCAAGAATGTTGAAGCCTGTTGGCAACCACCTCACCACCTTTGATGAATGTCAGATTCAAACTAATGGATATCCTACAGGTTTATGCAAGCCTGATGACAAAAAGGGCCCTGGATTGTTTGTCCTTCACTGTCCTCCATGCCAGAGGATTTGGTCTGGGTAGTTAGCATGCCCAAGCCCTCTGCCCACTGCAGCATCTCCTGCTTCCTGCCCACGTGCCAGCCTGTGGGTGCAGGCAGCAGCACCATGGAGCTAACCGGCAGGTACAGACTCTGGGCCAGAATCAGAATGTAGAGCATTGCTCCATAGAAAACAAGGTTTGATTAATTCTGCTGACTGTGGAAAAACACCATTTAAAAATTTTTTGTGTGCAACCAAGTATATTGTACCAGTATACACACCAAAAGAAAGTTGAAATGAGGTCCAAATTAAATGAGTTCATTTAATTTGTAGTTCCAGAAGGGGTGGGCATCTTCACAGAACATTTTGCAATTACTGTGACCAGTGCACCCAGAAGCCTCTCTTTTAGCTGCAGCTCTTTTCCATTGAAGTGACTGTTGTAGGCTACTGTGGCCATGAAGTCTGAGTGAAGCTCCCTCAGGCTCATATAGGCTTTGCATATCAGGACACAAATCATGAGCCACTTTCCATATTCAGTGAGAAAACAGGAAAAAGAACAGAGAACTTTTGAATGACTCACTGATGGGCTGGGTTTTTTTGTTCTAGTTGGAGCTTTTTAATTTCTAAATATAAATAATGAGTTGCAAGGACTAAAAAATAATTAACTAGATTTAGTTCTGAAGAAGCCTTGTAATTGTTACAGTGCACAGAGTTGCTTTGCTAGATTATTTTTCCTTTGGTTCAGGTTACTTGTGCAAAGATGTTGGTGGTCCTCACATATTCTTAAAAGATATCTGAACAGAGCACTCACCACTCCCTGCAGTGCAATTCTGTCTGATTAGCAATCTCTCTGGGAGGTCAGTGTCTGGAGCAGTTTGTGAGTTGCATTATAGAAGAAATAAATAGTAAGAAATTATAATGCTTATAGTCAGTGGAAGACCACAGGTGCAAAATGCAGCAGACTCTATCAACTGTTAGTGTTATGATAAAGCCTAGTGTTCCCCTCAAAACACACTGCACCCATTCCAAACAAGAGGGATGCTGTCCACCAGGAAGAGGAGGATCTGACAGGACATTGCTCAGGATTATTTGCAAATATATAAACCTTGGGCCAAATCAGCAATTATTTAATGGAAATAATGAAGTTAATGATGCACATGTGAATGCCTCCCCTATTTCTACATGGCATCTTCCTCACTGGTCACCAGTTTCCTGAGTAAAGCAGGCCATGATGCAGGGTGGATTCTGCAGGTCTCTCCCTCTCCAAGCTTCTCCACATTCACAGCAGGAGAGCCTGACTTCAAAGCA
The DNA here is from genome assembly GCF_028769735.1 of Zonotrichia leucophrys gambelii. Lineage (NCBI taxonomy): Eukaryota > Metazoa > Chordata > Aves > Passeriformes > Passerellidae > Zonotrichia > Zonotrichia leucophrys. The sequence goes on along the minus strand of NC_088171.1, from coordinate 124,203,243 downwards.
GACTCTGCTTTCCAACCTGCTACAGCACCAGAAGTGCCTGCTCATCTGCAGGGGCTGGGTCACCAGCTACTTGCTCACCTCTCGTTAAATTCTAGCTCCTTATCTCATTGAAAGCTAGACTGCAATTTACTTACCAAAGCAACTGGAGCTACTGCATAGATGTGAAATGTTTGTAAATGACAAAAGCAGTTATGAGCAGAAGGCCAGATGTGCATGATGGTATGAGGACACCAGCTCTGAAGCCTTGCACAATAACTCTGTAAAATGCTTCTTTCCATGGCAGGAAAAATTACCTGCACTTCTCTGTGCCAGCCATTCAGTCTGTATCTTCAATAATGCAAAATATCGTCCTGTACCCTGAGCTGAAGAGGCTGTCATGAGACAGGTAACCCAGACAGAAGGTTCAGTTTCTAAAAAAAAACAGGGTAGGGGGATAACATAAATGACAACTAAGACTGTTTGCGCTTGCTGTAGAGCACCAAGTATTAAAGTGACTCTCACAGAGATGCCCTTTAAAGCTGAGCTGACTCACAGGGAAGCATTTCACTGTTTCTGAAACACAGGACTTGTTTTCCTCACTGAAAGGACAGGAAAACCCCAAACCAAACAGACTTGAGATATTTCAGTTCTCTGTAACCAAAGTGAAAGCAAAATAAAAGCACAGAAATACTGGGATTTCCCAGAGGATGGAGATTTGTGCCTAGCTGCAATCCCACAATGTCAAGGCAGACTGATAACTCTTTCTTTAAGCCTTTCCTTTAACTGCACCAGAGTTGCACAGGAAAGCACAGGCCATACTTGCACTAAGCTTGGCTGTGGTCATTAGCAGCACATCTCTGCTTGGAGAAAATTGTGCTGGGTGAAAGGGAAGCAAGCACAGATTTAGACCGTGTTGTGTTTCTGTGGGAGTGCCTGGCAGCACTCCCATGGCAGAGGTTCGGGCCTGCCTCCTCCTGAGCACCTGTGCCTTGGCTGAGCCCGAGCACGGCAGCACAGGCACTGGGCACTCCAGCCTGCGGCTGAAACGGGAAGAGCCCCAGCCCCAATGATCGCTGCAGGGCTCCCTACAGGGCTCCCCGGCCACCCGAGCCGCTGCCCAGCCCAGCCCGGCCCGGCCCGGCCCGGCCCGGCCCACTGCAGCACCGCCGCTGCTCACGGCTCTCAGCCCCGCCATTTCCTCAGCACGGGTGCAGAACACGGGAGTCACTCCGGGCCAGCAGGACAGGGGCTGTCAGTGCCAGAGGAGCGGGGCCCCAGGGCTCGCTGCCTGCCTGAGAGGGACAGCGGGCGTCGGTGGGACCATGGCGGCTCCAGTTTGGTGCCGGTGTGGGCTACGTGCTGCCTGCATCATCTGAGGGGGGTCTAGTCTGCTCGGCATTTGAAAAGCACCACAGCACCAGGGCTGCAGGCAGAAGGAGTTAACTAGAGATCTAAAAGTTAAAAAAAAAAAAAAAAACAAAAAAACCAACACCTAAACCAAATCCAGTGTTGAGCCTAAAACCTGGTCCATGTGCAGGTATTTGGTGCTGCTGTGTGACTTGGCCCTGCTGCTGTCTGACGCCTGCTCTAATAAGCAAATGCCATGACTCAGGTAATCTTCCCTCTCTCTCTCGCTGGGTCTCATTTCATTTTGCAAGCCATGGCATGAACTAGCTTAGCCTTGCAATAGAAAACGGACTCACTTCCTAAGGGCGGACTAAAATAACCTGAGGATTTTTTTTTTCAAATGGTGCTTTTACGTTCTTAGCTACAACATTGGGGATTTCTTAAGATTAAAAAAAAAAATTAAATATCACGTTTGTTAAACACAGATGAGATGTTCTTTCCAGCCCAATTTTCTCTGCGTCTCTGAGTTGCTCCTTTTCAGAAGAGAATCTGTGCCTCTCCGGTGTCTAGTGCTTGACAATCAGCACTTCTTCTCTCTTGTCTGAGTGGTAAAGCCGGGGGGAGGGAGAGGGCTGAAAGTAAAGCAAAGAATTGTTCAGATTGCCTAGATCCCTCCAGGAAGTGATCTTTCTGCTTTTACTCCAGACACACGCCTCCCAGCTAGCCAGCGGCTCCAACTAATTAGCACACGTGATGGGAATAGGAAACAAAGCCACAAACAATAGTAGCGTGGGAACGCAGTGTAAACTGCAATTACATAGACCCCCCCTCCTCCCCCGCCCGCCCCCCACTCTGCCCTTTTCCAAATAAATAAATAAAGGCATAAATAAATAAATAAGTGTATAAATCCGAAATAGCTGCCGACAGTGCAGCCGATAAGCGTGGGAGGCAGTGCAAACCGTGCTGGGGAGGAGGTGAAGATCGGCGTTTGCAGGGCGAGCAAGAGCCAGCTATTATTTTCATTCCATACTTCAAGTATTTCCAGGCTGCTTCGTTTCCTTTTGTTCAGCGTTGGGGTACAACAGAAAAATCTGTTTGGGGAATTTCAGCACTTGCCAGGTCATGGGGGAGGTCACTCTACTTTTGTTGGGAGAGAGGCAGAAGAAGAAAGAGGGCAATCAAATATCCTCCTTGAGACAGCTTACAAGCACATGTCTCATGCTGTCAGGGGGCTAGGCTCCAGTGTGACACTTCCAGCTTCTTGTCCTCCTGCCAAGCTGAATATGTTTGGTATACGTTATATATGTGAGAAGTGGTCAGCACTTCCCTGGCCGAGCACAGCTTTAGGACACAGGATAACGGGGCTATTGTGTGGGATTAAACACATTTGCTGTGGTGTAAGCATTAAGAGCGTGTGACTGTTTGCACTTGCTGCAGAGCACCGTCATTAACAGTGACTGTGGAGGTGCTCCTGGAGAGCTCATCATCCTGGCATCTCAGTGCTTGCACAGTTATGTATTGAGAGCCATGGCCCAGAGGTTTGGTTTGCTGACAAGTAAACAAACGGGATTTTTATCGTGGCTAGGGCAGTATGAATCAAGAGAGGCCTGGGTACGCCTGGGAAGTAAGTGCTGTAGCTGACCTGGCATGCTGCTTTGATAGTGTCTTTTCCCATAAAACTGAGATTTTCTGGAATAAATCTTTCAGATGAGGGCTGTTTTGAAAGAAAATTATTTCCCCTGGAATAGTTTTTCATTTTTAGAAGCAGCTGAAATGAAGGTTACTCAGAGAGCAGTGATCTATACAGGGTACAGGTTTTGCAACTGCTGTACTGGTCAGCTCTGCAGGGTCCACAAGTCTTGACTTTTCTGAAACTGACAGGAATGCTGCTGTTTTTAAGAACTGTGAGCAAGACTGAAGTAAAGCAAGTTACAGGAAAATACCCTCAATGTCAGTGCAGGATGTTACAAAGCTTTCGTGGCACTTCAAAATCGATTTGAATCTCAAAATTATGACCCCTCAACTTGGAGTCAAAATGCTCAAGTCAAATGGTAGGTACAGTATCTAACTCTGTTCTAGCAAAATTACAGTGACACTTCTTTTCTGTGGTATATTTTTTCCTGGTATTCAATAGGGAAGAGACAACTGATGATAGGATTTGGTTTTGGTGTCCTCCAATATCCAAATACTCTGACTGTCTGGAATAAGGATTCACATTCAAACCAGTCAAGCTTAGTCATTACCTAAGGTAGGCAATCAAGCTACTTTGCCAGGGTCTTCATGATGAAACCTCAGTCAAAGCCCTGACCAACTTTATGGCAATTGAAAATCCCTGGCACTTTCTCACTCTTGTCACACGTGCTAAACATCCCCTCACAGTTCATCTCTCTGTGGCTGGGGAGCGTCTCCTGCAGTGGCTGCTTCCCCAGATCCAGCTTCTGCTCAGGTGGCTGATCCCCATGGGACAGCAGCTGTCTGGTAAAGCTGAGGGCAGAAAGGTGTGAGGTGAATACAAGTTATCATCTGAGAGAGAACAGATGCTCTTCTGGGAGTCAGTGCTCACCACTTCAGATACAGAGTATTCACCATTTTCATTTAACTCATCTGTGCAATGGTCTTAATAGCTGGTACCTTCAGAAGTCATGGATTAATATACTTTGATTTGCTTTATTCCAAACTGCCCTTACCAACAGCTACAGGGCATGCTCCAGATTCATTTTTACTTTTTCACAATGAAATTCAGTTCAAATAAACTATTTTAGATAAAAATATTCTTTTTATTAGCCAAAAAGTCATGTTTTCCCCTTGAAAGAGCATACTATAAAAATTAGTTTTCATGGTAAAACAGAAGGTCTGGGAGTTTATCTCTATCCCGCACCTCCTAGCAAGAATGAGTAGTACACACACATTTTTCTCAAAGCTGCATCTTACTGTCAGACAAAACTCAAAGTAGGTCTCAGGCTGCAAAGTCTTCAGAGCAGGGACTTCCATATATCACTGTATAACACAAACGTGGTTCGAACACTGCTTTTAAAACACTGAAGTTGTAAAATTGCACAGAAAAACAGCTAGTCAGGCTGTTCCTGGATGGACTGTGAAGATTTCAACAGCATGAAACCAGAGCAAATTTCTGCATTTTTATTCCTCTGTCCATTTATGAGAAGCACTGTAGGAAAAGAACAAAACTACTTTGGCAAACTCCAGAGAACCTGGTTATAAAAAAATTGGCAAAAGGAAAACCTGGTTTTATTCTGTGATATTTGGTGCCAACTGTACTGTGATAGTGAGAAGTGACTGTGATAGTGAGGAGTGATCACTGGTGTAAATGAACTACCCATTTACAGTGAAATTGTCACCATGGTGGGATGGTGTCAGTTGTTGACACAATTTTGGGGCTACTGTCCCCTCTAGATTTGGCAAAGCTATCAGAGGCTGTCGTGCCAATAATGTGTTGCTGACTTTTTGTGTGATTTTCCACAAGGTGCACTGTTATACATATGAACAGGGTGTCACTTTCCCGTGATTAGGATCAAAGGTGGTTGCAAGTCAAACCAGAATTTCCTACACTGTGCCATGTCAAGTTTGCCTCCTTTTGCATCTATTCTGAGACAGCCATTAATTAACATGACCTGGTGTCATTCTTCCTGTAGGGTCTTCCTGTGTCTTGCAGTGTCTTTCCACAGGACAGCCTGTGTTGTGGAAATGGAAGAAGGGATATTTATGGAAGAAGCTGACATCTGTAAAAGCCTTAGGTCAGATGGAACCTTGCATGAAAAGAGGCAAAATTTATTGGAAAGGAAACCAGGTAATAAAATAGCCAATCTGCCTCTTCCCACCTCAATCACAGGACTGATGAAATATGAGGTAGCTTTGCCTGTCAGCAGCTTGAATGTGCATTCACAGATTAGCCTTTTCACAGGTCTGGTTTTGGAGAGGAGCTGAAGCCTAAGCAGGTAAATGCAGAGTATCTGTTGGAGCCATCCAGAACAGATATCTGTTTGCATTGCTGCTCTTACTGTGCTGACAGTGCTAGTCTTGCTTATTCCTAGCTATACACTGCTTCCGAAAGATGACACTTGAAACTCATCCTGCAGCAGAAGCACTGCAGCAGGAGCATTCTGCTTACAGTAAAGACTTTGATGTAAATATTATTTATCCCTGTCCTTGGCCAGCTTGAAGAGAGGATCTGGCTATCACTACAGATGCATGTGAATGTGTGATGTTTGTGTCCTTCTGCTGCAGCAACAGCTCCAGCACATACACTCAGCGCCTGCATGGCAGAAGCTGGGGCCAGTGTGCTTAGGGAGCACCCCAGCCTAACTTCTGAGCTGCCTGTTTGGAACTCTGGCATGTGCAGACAGGAGTGTCAGAGTTCAGCTCCTGAGGAAACATATTTATAGTCACAGTACTGCTAACAGATCATGCAAGGAGTCTAAAACCCACCTCTGTCACTCCCATTCACTTCTCCAGCACTTCCATTTAACCTGTGATAACTACTTTTGCCTTGTGTCAGTGGCACCAACAATCAACACTCAGCCAAAACTCTATAAAGAAAAGGACAAGATTTGGAGGAACAACCTCTTGCTTGCAGAGCTGATGCTGCAGCTGGATATATGCAGGGAGAGGAGGTCAGGGGGGAGCACTGATGTTTTTGCCTGGCTGCAATGTGAGTGCCAGAGCCACCAGTTGAATTGGGCACAGTAACCATAGCAACAGCGAGTTTCCGGGACTTGGGGTGACAGGTTGACGGGATTACTCTTCAAAGCACTTGCTCTCTTGGGAGAGAAAACCTAAAGGAAGGGGATGAGAGTTAATTTAGCACACACACACTGGAGCAAGGGTCAGCAGTGGCAGGTCTCTGCTGGAGGGAAGCCTGCAGCAGCAATAAACAACACCATTTCAAGCGCTTTGAGTGGCACTGAAATCACTACGGGGGGCATCCAACAAAGAAAAATGTGGGGTGCACACAAAAACTAGCACTACTCCCTTCCAAAGGACAGTTGCCACAAAAGTCCCTGTCTGTCTCAAACCTGAGTCTCTGCTTTGGTGTGAGGACTGTACCCTGTCCTGCCATTCCTGCTTCCGGCGCTGGGGGCCAGATGTGGCTGTAGACCCTAGATCTGGAAATGCTGACCTGGAAGCAATGGAGAAACTGAGGCAGGGGGGAGTGGCAAGTGAGGGCATGTCAAGTGTGGTGGTGTGTGTGATAGGAAGGGGTGTGAGATGAAATATTTGGGTGGTGGAGTGACTGAGGCATGGCGTGGCTGCAGTAGGAGGTGGGCAGGTAGGAGGTAAGAGGGCACTGCAATGTGAAACAGGGAAAAGGGAGGCACAGTGGCAGTGTAGGGGCCAAGAGAGAAGGCTGTCATCTCAGGTTCATAGCCTCATTGGTGCAAGGCTATCAGTGGGGCCTGAAATTCTGTTTTATTTATTATGCCCTGTTTTAATTTCCTTAGGGTTTGGTGAGCAATGGGTTGCTCTCCTGTCTGCCCTTCTGGTGAGAGAGATGTATGACAGCGCTGTCTTGGTGTGTTGGTAATTTTGAGCTAATAAAATTTCCCTTTGGGCCATGGTTAACAATTAGACCAATGCTATGGATCCATGCCCAGCACCAGAAAAGCACAAGAGCAATTTAAAGCTGGTTTTGCAGTCTGCTCCTCCTAGTGCTGGATGGGGAGATTGAAACCACACACAGGCAAATGTTTCCTATCTTCCCACAGCTGCTGATAGCCAGCCACAGTTGCTCACACTGTGTGGGGGCACAGCTACACTCTACCTGCCTGTTCTTGTAAATCATTTGCAGAATGTAGTGTCTACACAAGCTCAGAAAGCTTCTCTGGAGGCTGCCTGGCCCCAGTGGTTCACAGAGCTAAAGATGGGGGCAGCTCCAGGATCCAGCTGCTGGGAACCTGGGTGGCCACACCTCTACTCCCAAGCAATCGATGCTTAATCCCAAGGAACTTCTACCATGTTTGTTTTCTCCACAGTAGGAGAGGATCTATATCTGCCTGGATGGGAGAACTCAGATGTGTAGTCTGCAGGCCAGAAAGGCATAAATGTCACTGTACCTTTCACTGACCTGTAGAAGCAAGTGGTGCAGGCAGACAAGTTTCACAACAAAAATATAGAGGCTGAGAAGGTGGATGTAATAGAAGTGCTGACACAAACTTAATTAAAGCACTGCAGAAAGGATAGCTTTGTCAAAAAAATAATGTGGGAATAGAAGATTTCTGTCATCTTCTGTCAGCTACTTACAGGTGGCTACAGAACTGTTTCTATCTTCTTAACTGCAGGTCTTTTGCTACTTTTAGCTTGGTCCCTGCTTCCATTTCCCTCCTATTTGAGATGCTTTGCAAAAATATGGGCACCTCCATGAAATTTGAGGCAACCCTGTGCTGGTAACCTAAACCAATGGGAGGCTAAAGGTAATTATCCCAGGGCCTTAGAATGGGAAAATCTGTGTTCATCAACTCTTTGCTCTCACATGATGCTCATCTTGGTTATCCTCCAGTCCATCCGATTGTGAAACGTGGAAGAATCAGCTTAGAAGGGAGCCTGAGTTGAAAGGCTCCATGTAAATGAAAATTTAATTAGTATGAAACCACCTCAAAGAATACACCCTCATTTCACCTGTCCTATTTTGCCTGTACCTCAGCCTGAGAAAGCTGGCAGAATGAAGAGGACTGGCTGGGGGAATGCAGCATTCAGGCTGAGGGCCCTGCTGAGTGCAAGGCAGCATGTACTCACAGTAAGCGTGCCAGCCAGGCCTCCACACATCCTGTATCCAGTGCTGACCTTTCTTGTCATTCCTCCCTCCTTGCCAGCAAAGGCCATGTGCTTTCAGCTTCTAAAAGCTGTTCCTGCTTCTGCCCACTGCCACAGTATGTGGTGGGGGGAGTAAACAAGAAAAGGATGTGGCTGGCAGATTTGCAGTTTGGAAGGGTACAGGAAAGAGGGATGCCTTGATTTCCCTTGCATTGCCAACAAACTGAAAAACCCCAAGGGTTTTTTTGTTTTGTTTTCGGTTTTTTTTGAAAGAGGGCAGGCTACTCTTGCCAAGGCTTTCCCTTCTTCTTTTAACCTGGAAAAAAGGATCAGCATGATCTTATCACTCTCTAGAACTCCCTGAAAGGAACTTGTAGCCAGGTGGGGATCAGCATATCCTCCCAGGCAATCAATGACAGGATACTAGGACACAGTCTTAAGCTGTGCCAGGTGAAGTTCAGGTTGGACATGGGGAGGTATTTTTTCACAGCAAAGGTGATACCTGGAATGGGCTGCCAGGGAGGTGGTGGAGTCACCATACCTGGAGGTGTTTAGGAAAAGAGTGGATGTGGCACTTAGTGTGGCACTAGCCATTGTCTGGTCTGTCGTGTCTCTTCTAACCTCATTTATTCTGTGACTGTACTCACTCAGCTCTCCCAGGCCCTTAGGGAAGCCCCCAGAAGCTTCATCAGCCTCTGCAGGGTGCAGCGATTCCGCTGGGCTCGGGCTGCTCGGGACCCCAGCAGGAGTGGCTGGCAGAAGGGCTGGCGGGAGCCCCGAGGGTGCTGCCCTGTCCTGTCCATCCACACAGCACCCACACCGGCTCCCCAGCTGGGGACATGCCCTTTCCATCCGTCCGTCCGTCCGTCCATCCATCCATCCGTCCGTCTGTCTGTCTGTCCGTCCATCCATCCATCCATCCATTCCCCCCCCCGCCGCGCTCCCCGCCGCGTTCCCACGGCCGCACCTCCCCCGCGATGGGGGCGTGGCCTCGGCAGCGACAGGCGGCGATTGGCTGGGGCGGCGGCGGCGGCGGCCAATGGGGGCGGGCGGGCCCCGCGCGTGGCGGTGCTGTGCGGCGGGCGGCGGCGGGCGTGCTCTGCCGGGCTGCGTCCGTGCCCGCCGCCTCCGCATCCCTCCCTCCCTCCATCCCTCCATCCATCTGTCCATCCATCCATCCATCCATCCCTGCTTCCCTCCGTCCCTCCCTGCCTCTGCCCGCTGCCTCCTGCCCGCCCGCCAGGCGTGGGAACTCCATGGGAGAGACGGGCGCCGGGCGAGGCGCGGGACGCGCTCTGGGCGCGCTCCTGCCGCGCCCCGCCGCCCGCCGCCTCCCCGAGGGCCGCCCGCGCCCCGCCGCCCCCGGCCCCGCCGTCGGTGCCATGAAGCGGGCGCACCCCGAGTACAGCTCGTCGGACAGCGAGGAGCTGGATGAGGCCGTCGAGGTGGAGAAGGAGAGCGCGGACGAGAATGGGTGAGCTCCGGCGGGCTGCGCCGCGCCCCCCACCTCCCCTCCGCGCCGCGGAGCCCCGGCACCCCCGAACCCCCGCGGTGACCGTGTCCCGCTGCTCCCCGCAGGAACCTCAGCTCGGCCGCGGGCTCCATGTCTCCCTCCACCACCTCGCAGATCCTGGCCAGGAAGAGGCGCCGAGGGGTGAGTGCCCGCCGGCCGGCCGCGGCTCCCCGCAGCCCGGCACGGCCCCGCTGACCCCGCTCTCTGCCCTAGATCATCGAGAAGCGCCGCCGCGACCGCATCAACAACAGCCTGTCCGAGCTGAGGAGGCTGGTGCCCAGCGCCTTTGAGAAGCAGGTAGCGCCCAGCGACCCTCCGGTGCCCCCCATCCCTGCCCGGGAGGGAGCGTCACCCCTCGGAAAGGTCTCTGGTGCTGCCTGAAACGTTTCGTGCCTTCCCTTCTCTCCTAGGGATCAGCCAAGCTGGAAAAAGCAGAGATTCTGCAGATGACTGTCGATCACCTGAAAATGCTGCATACAGCAGGAGGGAAAGGTAAAGTTTTGTGCGTGACAGAGTCAGCAGCCCTGCAGGGAGGCTGCTGGGAGAGGAGCGCATTCCCGAGCATTGACAGTGCCTGCAGAATGTGAACGGCAGCTCTTTTACGCTTCATCACGAACGAGGGACTTTCTCTACTTCACAAGATTTGTGGCATCACTTGCACTGAAAGGTTTTGCAGTGCTAGCTGTGAGGAGAGAGTTGTTCTAGAGGAGAGTGACTACGTCTCTCTAGCAGTGTGTCAGCATTGAGAAGTGAATCAGCTTTTGGCAGCTTGGAAAGCAGTTATTGTTGGTGTCTAATGCTTGTTTCTCTAATTTTCTGAAAGTTCAGAACAAAACTAGGAAAAAATACAGGATGAAATAAGTAAAATGCTGAAAGGCCCTTTTAAGAAAAAAGTACTTTGCCTGCTCAAGTCTCCCCTGATAAGTTAGGACTTGTGTTTCTAATGAATTTCTGTGTGCTGTGGTTTAACTTGCACAAGGGAGACAAACGGAAGGAACAAAAATACTTTCCTCCAGTGTCAGTGGGTAATTCCAGTTTAAAAATGGCAGTTTGTGCCTGGTCTTGGGACTTGCAGCATCACAGCACAGATATAAAAGAAAAGCTTGTTAAACAAAAAAGGAAGAAAAAAAAAAGAGCTTGGCAGCTAGTCTATGGTTGGGAATACTAACCACATCCAACTGAAATATGCTTATAGGGGAGGGTGGAGTGGGGAGGCTACTCGTAGACAATGACTAGAAAACAACATCTTAAGACTTCATTCTCTGTTCTTTTCTCTTAGGTTATTTTGATGCTCACGCTTTGGCTATGGACTACCGGAGTCTCGGGTTTCGAGAGTGCCTGGCTGAGGTTGCTCGATACCTGAGTATCATAGAGGGTCTGGATGCCTCTGACCCCCTGCGGGTGCGGCTCGTGTCTCATCTCAACAACTACGCCTCTCAGCGGGAGGCGGCGAGCAGTGCTCACGCCGGCATTGGACACATTCCTTGGGGCAGCGCCTTTGGACATCACCCTCACTTACCTCACCCGTTGCTGCTGGCTCAAAACGGGCACGGTAACACCAGTACTACAGGATCTCCCACAGAACCACATCACCAGACCAGAATTGCTGCCCCACATGCTGAAACTCCCTCACTCAGAGTGCCCCCAAATGGCAGCGTCGGACCAGTGCTCCCCGTGGTCACATCTACCACCAAACTGTCTCCTCCTCTTCTCTCCTCCATGGCATCTTTGTCTGCGTTCCCCTTCTCGTTTGGCTCCTTTCATCTGCTGTCCCCCAACGTGCTGAGCCCATCGACACCAACGCAGTCAGCGGCGCTCAGCAAACCCTACAGACCCTGGGGGACTGAGATTGGCGCCTTCTGAGGGCTGACTCTTGAGCAAGGGTGGGAAAGCCTATAGACCTAGCTGAGCTGGGTTGTGCCACCCTTACAGTTGAAGTTCTTAGTAACTGGGACAAAGGTACAGCTTCACCTTAACTGAGTTTGTCTAAAAACTGTCTCATTGGATTTTTCTTTTTGTTTTCTACATTTTTGTATTAACAGGTTGTTTGTTTGGTTTTTTTTTTTGATAGTTGCTGAAGTTGTCCAAAAATAAAATTACAATAGTGGTTTGATAACATTTGTGTTAGATCTCTGCTGGGCATTTCAGTCACTTTTGTAAACAGTTTGTTTCAAATGTTTCATTTTTCCTGAGTACATCAGACTGGCTTTTTATGAAGAGATACCACCTATTATTGTTAGCGATGACTTAGTTTTGTTACTAATTTTTCCAAGATCATTCTTCTCAGAATTTACAAGCTGTGTTTTTGTTAGTATTTTGACACTGAGATGTTCTATAAAGAATTACTCTTTTTGTAAACTATATTTGAGTCGTATATTTCTGAGCAAAGCGTTGACAAATCAGATGGACCTGCTTGACCAGCTTTATCTAAGAGCCCAATTCCTCTTTCTTCTGAAGCCATTTGGTATATTTGACAATCTTACTCTAGTCCCTAGTAGATATTTACTCACTTCTTAGAACCATTACACTATTTCTTCCATCAAAAGGAGCAGTGTGAGTGGGGAGGGCACAAAAGTCAAATTGCATGCTGTATTGGTGGTGGGTTTGGGAATTAAAGTTGTCACCTGCAGTAATCTCCCAGCCAGTCACATGCATCTTCATTCCATAGGGCCAGATCCTGCTTTGAGTTACAGTGGAGTAATTGTTCTGCTAGCCTGAATTCTTGGGTATCTGAGGTCAGACTCTTCTCTGTCAGCTTCATATTTTCATCTGAAACAGTTGATGCTGGTATTTAAGTAGCCAGTGGAATGGTACAGTGGGAACCTGTTCAGTGCACAGCCTTGTTTAACAGATGCATCCTAAGCAGGTGATGTTTCCATTGTGCTTTAGGTGCAGTTAAGTGCCACTCTTCATTTTTTAAGGGTTCTGCTGTGTTCTCGTGTGCCTGAGAGTGTGTGCATGTACATATATTTTGCTTGATTTCATGAGAATCTTGATCTGAACAGGTTTATTGAGTGAGTTCCACTGGAAGGGGTTCGCCTGCTCTTGTATCTGTGTTGTGGCTAAATAAAGGAGAAAGAACAAAGTATTTTAAATGACATACTTGTCTGATATATATCAGTGGAGAATTCTGTGCCTGTGGGTGTCCCAGGAGATACTGAACGATTGCTACTTAGTCCTGCTGTGGCCATTTGTATTTGCTCTTTTCTCAGATATTACGGCATGTGTAGCTTTGCTAGCTGAGTACATGAAGAACCACAGTGCCTTGGAGTAACAGTCAAGGGAAGGAAAATGTAGGATTTCTTTTGCATATCACTTTTATGTGCCTGGCAGTGCGTGGGCAGGTAGTGAAGATAGGAGGGTTTCTGCTAAAGAAGAGGTTAAAGCTGCACTGCACTTGAATATTCTTAGTGACTTATATTAGCATTAAAAAGTGATCATCTTTACAAATACAAAGTCCTTTTCTGTGTAACTCATGAACTTGTTATCTGTCCTGTAGCTCTGGAATGAAGTTTTGTATGTTAGAATGAGGTTCAGACCACATTCAGTTCATTAGTGCAGAATCTACCCCAGGTCTCTGACTGATCCTGTATTTGTTTCTGAGTGCTACCACCAGTGTCTAACACCTTTGCTTGAAGTAAAAACCTGGCAGGATTACAGGCAGATAGGTTTTCTCCTGTGCAGTCTGTCCTACCTGCAGAACTTCTGGAAGTACTTTACTTCTTTCCTGCACATTTGAATTTATAGTGCACTTGTTTTGGTAAATGGCACATCCTTGTCTGGATTTAGCTGTGCCAGAATAGCAGAAAGAACTCGGCCCTGTGGGAGAGGAGAGCTTTGTTTAAAGAGGGGCTCTCGGGCCAATTAAGGAGTGGCATTGATGAGAGACTTTCTTGGAAGAAGGGTTGCTGTGAGGCTGGAAAGAGCGGGAGAGCATTCAAGTGCGTAACCTTGTTTTACCTTCCTTCTGGGGCTGTAAGAGACCACTGCTAGAAATGAAATGCAAAACACTGTGGGAGCTAGAAATACATAGGTGTTATTAAGGAGAGATTATAGAGCATAGTATTTCATGTAGAAACCTGAAATAAGAGGCTGTAAAATTCCAAATCCAGTTTCCTTTCACAGTGTGTATTGTCTCCTGTTTAATTACGCTCTGCCCTGTCCCTAACAGGTTTTTATAGCAAATTAACAACTCCTACCTAGAAGATTGCTATAGTGCACGCAACTATTCTTTAGATCTTTTAATAAATGGCAATGCTTCTCAGCCTTTTAATGGTTATTTCATTGACATTCAAATGACTTTGCCTCCCTCTAAATAGCTGGCTCTTTTGTGTAGAAAGACCCCTATAATTATTTTTGTCCCACTGTCCTACCCTTGAATGGACTTCAGAAGCAGACTGCAATAAAAGTTTTGCTGCTGGTGTTTGTCTCTATATCCACTGTCTTCTCTTTCTATTACCAATGGCAAAGGTATTAACGAAAAGTACTAATTCAACTTTTGCAGTAATTCTGTATTCATTTTTAGGGATTCAAAAATCTACTGATTGTTATCATAGAAAGAAATGAATGAATTCTAGCAACTCACAAAAACTAGTAATTCAAATGGGAAATGCATGGCCCAGAAGCTGAAACACCAGGATTGTAAGTCCAGGGCTACTGCCAACTTTGTAAATCTGTCTTAGCAATCACTTCATATACATCTGTTTTGCCAGCAGTGAAACAGGTATGACAGCGTTTGGTCTCCTTTCCTCAAGAGGCAGTTACAGTTGGAAATTTTCTCCATGAATGATAAATGCTGTTATTTCTTAAAAACTACAATTCTGAGACATTCTGCTATTTTTTCTTTCCTACAGGATGGTAGGTTTCTAAAGAGAAACTGAGAAAGGCAAAATAAGCTTGGTTCTTTAGGCCATAGATATCTCCAGAGTCCAAAAGGTTTACTTGTTTACCCTATTGCAAAAGAGCAATTCAGGAGCACAAGCTTAACCAGAGGGATGCTGGAAAAGAAAGGAAATGCATATGTGCCTTGATCCTATGACCCCCCAACGATCTTCAATTGCTTTGGATGAAATGTGTCCATCTGGAAATCCTCAGGCTAAAGCTTTGTGCAGGATGTAAGATGATGTGGTACTGCATATAAGCTAATACTATCCTCCTTTATTAAGGAAGCTGGCGTGGAGTGCAGAATGAATTTAAAAGGCTGGTAAATGCTGCACAAAACCAGATACAAACCTCTGGAAATCCATTCTGTGCTTTGGCGTAACGGAATAGCTGATCAAAGTGACATTTTTTAGCTTTTGGACAGAAGCTGTCAGTAGGTCTTAGGACACTTTCTGTTCAGCGCTCCTGTCTTAACACTAGTAGCATGACAGAGTTTATTAGGATCCTGCTGAAAACCCCATGAATCCTGCCTATTGCTCTCTTCACTCACACATCAGCATGTGAGTCCCCAGGTGACAGGAGCCTTCCTAGACTATTGCATAGTGGTGGGAAGTCTGCCAGGCTTTTTTTTTTTTTTTTTTTTTCTTCCCAAGCAACAAATAAGCTCAAGTGAACACAGATAAACTGAAATCCTTCTTCCTGTTTTATACTGTGTGCATACTCACAAATGTTTATTGCCAGAAACTTCCAGTTTGGATTGCAACACGCTCTACATGGCTCTGGAATTCTCTAGTGAATGATGTAGAGGCCACGGGCTTTGTGCTGGAAGGCAACAAAAATTATGTACACAGCCCTTTTCTGAGGCCTTACATGAAAGGATGCAGAGATGGATTGTGGTGTTTGTGACTCAGTACACCAAGGCACAAATATGTTCATGTGTTAACCAGCCTACCTAACCTTGCAGGGTCTGTGTGTGCTTTGCCTGTAACCGAATTACTCTCTCTCCTCTTGCCCAGCTTATAAATAAAAATTAGAACAATCCCTTTCTTCTGGAGCCAGGAGATGTGGGCATTGACTCATGCTTGCAATATAATAGCGTCTGCAGTCATAAATGTTGAAATGCCAGTGCCTTGGAAGATACAGATCCTCGAAGGTGTCTTTTGGGAGTCTGAAATGCTCATTTGGTGAAGGCTTTTATTAAGGAAGTGCTTGGGTATTAGATGTTGTTCTCTTTTTCCACCTAGTCCTGTGAAGTTTTTTGTCTAGCAAATTCTACTGATTATTCATGCAGCTTGAAGGAGTGGACCAAACAAATTGCTTTGCTCTGACCCGTGCAGTGTGCAGTCTGCCCAAGCCTTCCCAGCAAAGTTCTTAGAGGTAGGTTCCCTTCCTGCTGTTTTTTACTTTTTATCTCAACAAATCATGTAACACAGCTGTATAATGCAGGAGGGGCTTATCTAAGGACAGCTGAGCAGTGGGGGCATTCTGCCCTGCTTGTGGACCCCCTAACCACATTACATTGTTTGGACCTTTTCAGAGTCTTTCACCAGGCTGCTCATTTCAGGTGAAACCTTGTGGCAAGGAAGGGGAGGAATGTCTGGAAGCAGTTCTGCACACCTCCTGCTCATTGGGGCAGCTCAGCACAGGGGGGACATTGCAGACCACACTTTTCTCTCTTCACTGAAGAGACGTCTTGGAGCTTTCCAGGTGGCTTCTCCAAGGTAAGCTGTAAAGCCCAGGCACAAACATTAACAACAGGTTAAACAGGTACGTGCATTGCTCTGGATTGCTCTGCTTTCACAGATGGAAGGATATTGGGAGTAGGAAAGTTGGTGAAGCAGCTCTGCAAGAGAATGGCAGGAGGAGGAAGGAAGGCTGATCTGTAGGATCAGAGGAAAATTGAAGCTGTGAACAGATGAATGAAGGGATGCATTGTTTGCATTGCCTGTGGCAAAGATACAGAAATACCTGACATCAGATGAAAAAATAAGCTGCATGCCAGTATGTAGAGAATTTAGAGAAGAGAAGGTAGTACTCAGTATTCATAATTTTTCTCAGTATGAGCACCATACAAACAGTGAGGCATGTTATTTAAAACCAATAAGGTGCTGAAACAATTCATGTGAATGTTTTCATTGAATTTGGTGGGTCATCCCACTGGCTAAGGAGAAACCAGGGCTAGATGGACATCAGTGGCTGTAAGAGTGCATCACAGCATGGCGTGCTGATTCCATTTGTACAGTCCAGTCAAGTAAGTGTAAGGAGCTCAGGGAATTAAAGCATGAGATGGGGCTTGACCCAAGTTGACAGAGAATTTGAGACATCAGAATAACTGATAAGAGCATCTAGTGACTAGCAGCCACTCAGCCTTCATCAGCAGCTACCACCTAGCTGTTAGTGCTGCCACTTAGCTCCTGGGTTTTGATATGGTGTTTCTCAGCATGGATTAGCCATTTATGTAGATATGAGGTCTCCTTCACAATTACATGTGTATGGCAGGTGCATGTTCTGACCAGTTGTGGGAAATGAGCCTTTCTAGTGAAGGTGAGTATGGAGCCTCTTTCTGAGTCGTCTGGTAGAGAGAACGCAGGACTTCTTTCTTGTTATATATCTGCTGTAGATAGTGCTGATAATGACTGGGTAATCCTCTCATTGTCACCAAGCCTGACTTCTTTAACAGCAGAGGCCATTTCAGAGGCTGGATTTCAGTAGCAAAAGAAGAATAGAGAAAAAATGTCATTTGTTGCTGTTCAGGGATGATTATGTGAAAGTTAGTGGGATTGGATAGTGATTAAAAATGTAGCAAAGGGAACTGCAGTGTGTGCTGTAGGAACTCTTTTATATGCTGCACAGCAGGTATATCTGTTTTTTACTTCATCAGGAAAACATCAATGTGATTGAACAATGTTCCCTGTATGATGTAGATGCCTAACTGTCTGTAGATTGCCCCTTTGAATTTCTCTGGGATTCATTGCGTCTTCTGTTAGGAGGAAACTATCAACAACAAGAGGAAATCCTGTACTAGTACTGAATAGTCCTTATTTTAAAGGTACTTCCCTTCTTGTGGGAATTGTATATAATCAGAACAACACTCCATAAAACAGATGAATTATTTTAGAAGGAGACAGGTCAGCCTTTTATTTAAAAGGTCTGACGTTATTGTACATAAGAAAATCAATTGTTAGAGTGGATGACATTCTTCCACTAGCTGCCTGTGCTTCCCAAAGGTGGGGCAAAGTTTAAGGCATTGGTAACAGGAAGCCTGGGCTCCTTAGAGACTTTCATGTTTTCTGGAGCATGCAATGACAGAATGACTCTTTTTCTTCCCCAAAATAGCAGCAGGAATAAGAATTGTTAAACTTTACCCTGTTAAGGATGGGAATAGGTAAAGATGCTAATGGTGCACATACCTGTGGGCCAAACCCAAATATCCACCAGGTTGGTGTGGGCAGGGGAAGGTGCATTAGTCAGTGTTGTGCTGTAAATGCCATGCAAGAAGAAAGAGAAGCTCTTCTGAAGACAAACCCTTCTAATAGACCTCTAAGGTCTGGCCCTCTGTACTTCAGTGCCAGCTGCACAGACCTTTCCCACCACATAAACCAGTATGGGCTGAGCAGGGGGCAGGTGCAGCTCCCACAGGAAGCCAGAGGCTGAACTACCAGGTGGCTACAAATATGTTCTGGGATGTGGGGCACCAAATTAACCAAGCACACCAAGAGGTGTGATTGCAGATGTAAAGCTAAGTGGTTGTCATTCCCTCACCTGTTAAATCTATGCCTGCTTCAAAGGAGACAGCTGAAATCCCACGTACTCTGCTCAGCCAGTCGTCAAGCTCTGAGAGCCCTGAATGACTAAGATACTTCATGAAAGAAACGAAAGCAAAATATGTTATGGGACTCTTTGGGTTGTTGCTGGTTTAAACAAAGTTTGTCTAATTTTTCTCTCCTCCCTGGGAGGTAGAAGGCTCCCTGCTCCTTCATGGTGCTGACAGAGGTTTGCAGGACCCCTCGGACCCGACCTCATCCTGCCAGGAAACAGACTGGAGGGTTATTTTCTGCCCCTGCAGCACAGCAACATCCCAGGCTGAAAGCACAGCCTCAATGGCAGGGCTGGCTGAGAGCCACAGGGGCCCGGGACTGGGAATTCCCATGGTCTGCCACCAGGGACAAAGCTGAAGGAGTGACACAACAGGTTTCCGGGTAGAAAAGTCCCTGTGGTTTTTTGTTTGTTTGTTTTTAACTGCATCAGTATCTTCATAATGTACTAGTGAGACAGTCTGACTTTATGCTTTTTTTTAAATAAAGAGGGAGCAATAATGAAATTATTCTTTAGCTTTCATTTTGGCTGTATACTTTTTAATGGGGAAAAAAAAAAGGTTCAAAATCCTCATCTTATTGCCAGGTCTTCTCCTAGGTACTGCAGCCTTCTCTCCATACTATTTTCATTGCCTTTCATGAGATAGATACCCAGTCTGTACTAAGCAGTTGCTGAGAAAGCTGTGATTCAAGCTTTATATAATGCAATACTTTTTATACCAGTCTGTTGGGAAGCAGCCTGTTCAACTCAGCTATCTGCATTGCATTAACTTTTATAACCTAAAACTCCCACCAGAAAGGAGATTTTTATGAGATTGCATTTGACACATCCCCAAAAATGTTCCCTTAACAGCTATGTCTGACTGACTGAAAAAGGCTAGAGAAGACTTTGCCAGGGGCTAGTGCCACCTCGGATTTAATTTTTGGTGACAATGTCTGCTCCTCACTCATTTGTACTGTTGCAACACTGCTGTTAATCCTGTGGGACAGGGAGAGAGGATGAAGGTAATTTTGTACACTGAGCTTCTATGCAGCACCTAGCCTGACTTTGCTCCAAGATCACAGAAGCTGCAGAATGAAGCAGAGTCCACGTGAGTGGGTAGGGCACCAGGGAAAAGTTGGGACCCCTTTTATGTTGAAGTCTAATTCTAAAGAGTAGGTTTTTTATTAATAAACTCCTTATCCCCAGGGCTTTTTCAGTCTCAACCTATCCCCAAAGTCAGGTGACATTTGCAGTGTACTGTGGAGGTATAGCACCATATTTTGGGTAAGAAGTTGGGACTCAGAAAGTTGAAAATCAAACAGTTGAGCTTCTTGGCAGAGGTGTTTCAAACTGGGTTCATTTTTTCTTCAGGAGTTCTGCAGCAGTTCTAGATTCAAAGCACAGCTGCTCTTGATTTTCTGGAAGCCCCAGAGGGTGAATAGTTCTTCACATCAGCCTGAGTTATTTCGCACGTCAGAGTTTCAGCATAGGGAACATTTAGGAAGGCTTTTCCTAGTCTCCTACAGCCCTTAAGGAAATGTAACTAAAAAAAAAAACAAAACAAAAAAAAACCCAAACAATCCAGTTCTCTCTTTACCCTCAACTCTAAGACTGTATTTTCCACTCCAAAGTCTCCTAACACATTTAGCTATTTCAGCAACAACGAGATTCCTTTACTACACCCTGAAGAAAGGAAATCCAGCCAGTGTTTGGAACCAAACAGGTTTTGTAGGCAAAATTAATACTTCCCTCAGATGTGTTTTTTTTGGTGTTGACTTCAAACCTCAGCACTGTGTTTCTAACACAGTCTTTTGTGTGTAATATACTAGGTGTTAAATAAATTATTTGAAGCCATGGCTTTACTTACGATATCTCAAATCATCATGTGCATGGTTTATCACTAGGGCTGAAGGTCTTCAATACTCAGACCCCTTCAACAGGGAGAGATAAGTGGTGACACACATAGGTGATCTTCATGTGGACCAGATCTGGGTAAGAATGGGTTTAAGGGGAGAAAAATACCCATGTGAGGGCTCTGTGTGATCATGGGGCATGCACAGCTGAAGACTCTGCTGAGATGGCACAGATTGCCATTGTGGCACTGGATCATGGTAGGGACATGGCAAGGTGCCAGCTGGGATCCCAGTGGAAAATGTGCAGTAATAAAAATGTCTAGGATGTGAA
The DNA here is from genome assembly GCF_028769735.1 of Zonotrichia leucophrys gambelii. Taxonomy (NCBI): domain Eukaryota; kingdom Metazoa; phylum Chordata; class Aves; order Passeriformes; family Passerellidae; genus Zonotrichia; species Zonotrichia leucophrys. The sequence goes on along the minus strand of NC_088171.1, from coordinate 124,182,776 downwards.
AATTGGCATTTAGAGTGCAGCTTTGAGCGGAGTTAAAGGCATGAAAGGAAACTTGTTGGGACTGTGGAAAAAGGCGAGGGCTGAGAAAAGGGGCCCATGTGTGAAAGGAGGGGATATTCCCCTCAATCCTCCTCACTTGCCAGAAACATCGTGGTGCTTTCCTACCCTGTGTGATGTATCAGTTGCTTGGACACAAGAGATAGGATCACCATCAGATAAGGCTGAAACTTTATTCTCACTGAAATTGCCTCTGCTCATGAAATGGATGTAATTACCTGGATGAGAAGCTGACAATAAAACATCACTCCTTTTGCACAAGGTGCCCCAGATCCTGAATTTCTGCAGACACAGCTGTGCTCTTACAGCCTTCCCTGGGCACAAACAATGCCACAGATTATATTCTCCCTAACCAATTGCTTGCTTCCCTCTGTTGCCTCTCTAGTTCTACTGTCTGATACCAGAACAATGACAAATGTGCAGCACTAATAAAGGGCTAGATGCTTCAGCAAGGCATTTGTGCCTACACACGGCTCAGTTGCTCAAAATGGCCAATCTCTGACTTGGAGTGATGTATTCAGGGAATGAACAAGGAGCCCTTCTAACCTTGGGCAAATGGTCTTCACATGATGATGTCAGAGGAAATAAAAAAGGCAATTAGGATTTGTTAGGACTTGTTTTGCAATCCTTTGTAAGGAGAGAAAGACAAAATCTTAGAGTGGGTAGGAAAACTCTTTTCTGGAGGACATACGAAAATAGTTCAGTTGTGTCTCTTCTTGGGGAGCGTACAGAAAACACAGATTAGTGTCTCTGGAACAATTTTGGTTTGTGCTCTGGCTTTCACAAGAGGAGGAAGGCTGTGAGGCAGCAGAGTGATTGCAGCATTCAGTGGCGCGGCCCATGGGAGCCAAGGAGCGCCGTTTGGGGCGGGGTTGGGCTGCACAATAGCGACAGGGCTGTTTGGGAAATGCTTTCAAACAATTTTATGAGAGAGAGAAAATAGATGCCTATAGAAATAACTTTTACAACTCTGTTGATTTAAAAGAGAATGGGAGTGCAATGAGGGTGCTTTTGTTCCAGCAAAGAACTTTATAGTATGTATTGTGCCCTGACGTCTCTGTGGCTCTCTGCATGTTGGGGTGCAATGGGCTGATTCTCCTGGGTTTTCCTTCTTCTCCCTCTGAGGCCAGCAACTGTGTCAGGGCTCAGTTCTAACATTTGTGGCATAAGGGAAAGAAGATTTCTTTAACAAACCAAAACAAACAAAAAAACCTGTGCAGAGACTTGGTACCATGGGTAATAATTAGAAGTTTCTCCCTGCTGTCTTCAGGGGGATGAGATCACAGTTGCAGTCGGAGATTGCTGTTTCTCTCTGGAACCTGTGGGATAAAGTCTGACATGGCCAAAATGGACAAATAATGAATTCAGTGCCACTGAACACTGAGATATCTCTTACAGTAAGTAATCTAGTGTCAGAAAATATCTTTCTATTCTGGAGCTGTACTGGTATCTCCATGGAGCAAAAGCATTTCACTACTGCAAATGCCTATTCCAGATGACAGGTTATGGTTATGCTCTGGTGAAATAGTCACTATTCATAAGTTTGAATTATGTGTTATTAAAAAATGAGAAAATAGTGGAAAGCATTGGGCACACTGAACTGTCAGAGTCCTGCAGGCTCACAGACAGGCACACCTAAAAAAATAACAGCATTTTCAGGCACCACAGCAAATCCTCCCTCCTGGCCCCTGAACCTCCTCCTGTATTCATGGAGATAACCCAGCCTGCACATCACGTGCAAGGGATGACACAGTGTGACCTAAACAACATGCATGCCTTTATGGTGTCCAGGTGAGCAGCAAACAATCAGTATCAGCAGTTTCTTTCCCAACAGATATTTTTTTTTCTGGATAAGTTATTGAAGAAGTGAGATAAGGTTCAAACCATGTACACTGCTAGTCCCAAAATTAAACCAGCTCACTTTGACTTTTAAGAGTCAGTGATGCCTTGACAGGAGAGGAAACTGATGGCAAAGCACAGTGGTGCTGGCCAGAAGGTTTGCATCTGGGCAAGAGGTATCTGTGATACCTCTCATATCACTAGGATGCCAGAAAGAAACCCCAGGCTTCTGGGAGGAAATGTTTGCCATCTGCTTCCCTCTGTTGACTGAGTTATCGAAGTACACCAAACTTGGGTAGACTGAAAGGCAAACTTCACAGACAATAAAGTGGGGTGGAAAGGCAGACAATAGGGCAGATTCCTGGCATTTGTGAACTGCTGGAGCTTTGCTCACAGTACTGCAATGGCTGAGGATTGGCCTACTTTGCTATTAGTTTAAGCAGCCCCTTTTCTGTAAGACCATGCTCTCAAAATGAAGACATGCTTTATGTGTACACACTTTCAAAGGTGCATCACCTTTCTCATGTCTAAATAATAAACACCCCCCCCTAAACTTTTCTTGTTTGGCAGATCAAGCTGTCAGTCACTGCTGGCACTTGGCCTACAATCAGGAAGGAAAATGAAGTAGCTTTCTTGTTCTAATGCTGTTTTTAAAACACCAGCTTTGTATTAGTCACCACAGCTACCAAATGTGGGCAGTGGTTCAGGAGAGCTTTCCAAGAGTATTGCTTTCTGCCACTGAAATGTTGGTAAACTCTCACTGGCTGTAGGACAGTTTCCAGTCCTTCATTGGGTGCTATGGAAATGAAGTGTGCATTATAAAGACCCTTCTATTAAACCCTAACAGCTCATTTGCACTGGAGTCAAACTGCCTAATATCTATCATCCTGTCCTGCTCTGCCTTGGCCACAGAGTATACATTTTCCTCATGTGGGAGGGGAGAAATGGCAGCAGTGACTCATACTTGACACTTATGTCATTTGACATTAATACCATTTCCACTGGAGACCCTGGCTTGCAGTTTCTTTTGTTTTCTGACTGCTTCTCCGGCATCTTCCTACGTGACTTTGTGTTTGAAAATGCTGGAAAGGGATGCTCTCAGTTGGCATAAGATCCATACAATTTATTTTCTGCTGGCAGAAGCATGCCACTCAAAAGGGCTTCAGGTCTCCATAAAGCACCCCTCAGATTTGGGCAGATTTATGTTTGCACTGTTTGCCTGAGATGCACTGCACAGCAGCGTGTCTGTGCTCAGAAACAAACTTCACCCGTGGCAAAGGCACCTTCATGGGCTTGACACAATCCTCCTCTGGGTGTACAGGTAACTTTGAGGGCTCCCCTGAGCTGGTTGGAAGAACCCTGCAAGCTCTGCTTTATCTTCTGAGAAGTAAGCTGAAGTGACAAATCACCTGCTGGACACTTTTTCTCAGCTCACCCTGTACCGAGATGCTGCTGTTTGGGTCTGAGCTTAGAAATACTGGGGACTTCTCTAAGGGAGTAAATCACTTAAAGCTTTTTGGCAACAAGATGTGATCATCTGCCCATCTGCAGAATGTATTGGCTGGCCACCACCTGGTAGTTGTCAAAAATAGCCATGGAAAGTTGCCTGGCTACAGAATGTGCCAAGGAATGCTGCTGCTCTTTCTTGGTGGCCTGTGATCAGAGGCACGAGCTGATGCTTTGCTTGGCTCTGCTCAGCAGAGAGATGTTTTAGGTCTCTGGTTTTAGCTGTCATCACCAGTCATCATTTGTTGTTGTCTTCACTTCAGACCTGCTCCAGTAAATAACAACTATGAGTGGAATTGCTCAAAGGTCAGCCATCTCTCAACACTAGGATGAACCAGATTCTTTTCTCATTTGGCCCCTACATGGTGCTTTGCTCACTTGGAGTATCCTGCCAGAATCTTAAATAATCTTAAATTATGTGGGATTGCTACTGAGCTCCCCTACTCCTAGCAGTTTCTTGTGGTTCTCTTAAATGTTCTGGGTGATGGAACACTGGGAGCATGTAGAGTTAAACCAAGTGAGCATAAGCATTCTATTGTTTGCATCTTTCTCCAGAAGGGCTGATAAAGAAATTTCTCTTTGGGGTGGGTGAAAATAGATAATATTTGCAATTGCCTTCCTGCTTTTGGGATAGGTTTGTTTGGGGCTGGGAGCGATGGTAAAGCAGACAAACTTCTCCATGCAGGTTTTTTTTTGCTGCCAACAGGAGCCCGGTTGCCTGCATCCATCATATGAGGGCATGCTCTTACCACATGCCATTTCTCAGGTACTTGGTTGGAATGTAGAGTCTGCTGCTGTTTTTATGCCTTGGACCAACCCTTCTATTCTGATGGCTTCATGAATAGCACAACAAGGATTGATAAACTCATGAGAGCTTTTCCTGGCAAACAGGAAAGTAGGAGGGAAGCAGCTCCCTCAGAAAGTTCATCCATGTCAGAGAATGGAGAGATGCAGTTCCTGAGCTGAGCCACACCTGAAGTCACAAGTATTTAACCAAATCACTTCTTCTTTTTTCATGTTTTTTTTTTTTCCCTAGGCAGCCAAGGACAGTATTTAATTTGCTGATACTGCTTCCATTTCTGTTTGCAGTCAGATACAGGTAATGCTTGGATACATGTGATGAATGAAAGAATGATTGCCACAGTTACAGATCAACAATGATGTACCTCCCATTTTAGGCACAATTATGCCGTCGTATCTAAAAAAAAAGAGGATATAGGTCATGGTGTGTGAATTCTCTTACTTACTCAAGTGAGTCTAAATGTTTCCTTTTTGCAATGATTCAACTATTCAACTATGGGCTTTTGAATGACCTGTTTAGTGCCTGATTCAACATTAAATAACACAGTGGAACAAATTTCTGTTTGTATAAGGGAATATTCACATCAGATCCTTTATTAGCCATGCAAAGATCAAATGAACAGCCATACCTCTTAAGTGCTATTTGGTATTTTTTTTTCTTTTATGAAGTGTACAGTTAATTTTAAACTTTGTGGTTTTTAAAGCGTGATCAAAATACAAACACTTAAATTTATATCTGAAAAGATTTTACTTTGAGGGTTCATTTATAGTGGCTGTTATATCGCCATCAATTTTTCTTTAGAATAAGAAAAAACAAGATATTGTTTCACCACCAGAAATTCATCCAATATTCTCTCAGGGATGAAAACATGAATGGCCAAAACAATTAAATGGCATAGCACAGAATAAAATAGAACAGACAATTTCAGTTGGAAGGGACCTACAGTGATCATCTCATTCTAATCCCTCAGGGCTCACCAAAAGTTAAGGCATGATTTTAAGGGCATTGTCCAAATGCCTCTTATACACTGACAAGCTTGGAGCATTGATCACCTCTCTGTGAGGTCTGTTTCAACAGACTGAGGTCTGGTTGACCACCCTGTTGGTAAAGAAATGCTTTCAGTGCCCAGTCTAAGTCTGCCCTGTTGTCCATTCTCTTTTAAGAAGCCATAAAAGAGGTCCTGGCTTCAGTAAATTAAGTAAATCAGATTGTGATTAATGGGAAAGAGAGGGAAATAAACTTTTTCATAAGTAATTTTGCAGATCCACAGCTGGTTTTGAGAGGGAAAGTTAATTCTTCATAAAGTAGAACACTTCAGTTTGACAGCTACTGGATTCTGTGAAATTCCTTGTGTGTGACTTTAACAAGTTTCCACAGGGCACTGTTTCAAGAAGTGCACAAAAATTGATGAGGTCCAAACACCAAAAATGATGTGTTACCTTGTTATTTGTTACTTTATTCCCTTTTCCAAGTCCCAAAGAATGACCTGCATTTGCCATGAAACACTTCTACCAGCATTTGTGATATCTTATGTCATGATGGACAAAATACATAACATGGGGTAAGCTAAAGCATACTTTAGAAACTCTCTGCCTTCTCCTTTATGTATTTTTCTCTATCATGGCCTCTGAGAGTTTGTTTGCCAGAAAATATTAAGCAGTTTGTAGTAAGGGGGGAGTGTCCTTCCCAAAATATTCAATAGCACTCGAGAATTTAATGGATTCCCATTCTCTCATTCTCCTGTGGTTGCTGTACCAAATGAAGCCCAGTGCCATACACAGGGGATGAACAGCTTGTAAGGGTACCCAGGGCTTGTAAGGATACCTGGGGACTTGGGTCATGAGAGAAGCTAACTTAACTAAGATAGGTAGCGTGAGAGTCATCTGAACTTTGAGGGAGAAGGCAAAATTAGAGAAGCTTTAACTTCTGCTTTAAGTAGCTGTAGATTTAACAATATTTATAGTAACATTATCTGTGCTTCCAGCAACTTTTCAGAGACAGTCTAAAATCTGTTACTGGTGGTTGAGTACTTGCAGCTGCCTGAATCCAGGACATTTTCAGCAGAACCACCCACCCACCTGGCTGGCTTTTGATAAGTATGTGAAAATAATTTAGGATTCCATATGGAGTTGTTGATGCTCTGTAGATTCTATGACTTCAGGGGCATATCATAGCCAACATCTATGAGGAGATGGACTTGATTTCTCCAGTATCCTTCCTATGGAAAGTGCCATATTTGTAATGCCATAGTAGACTCCTCACATTTAAATTAATAAAATATCTACAGTTACTGACAGGGTTACCTCTTTTGACATGAGCAGCTACCCAATGCAATGCCATGACTACCATGAATACTTGTATTTTCACCCACATATCCACTTGATTTTGCCTTCTTAAAGCCTCCTGCTTTATTTATGACCATCTCTAGGCTTTTTCTTAGAAATACCCATCAGGATGGTGACATTCATGAGTCTTACCTAGTTCTGAGAAAAACTGAAGTTGTTCTGACACTTCTCTAGGCATTTTAGTATAGTCTCAAATGTATAGTATTTCTTCAAGACCAGTGGCTGAATAAAACTGCAACTCTATCTACTTCCACCTCTATTTTCAGTTAGTTCTTGTCTGCCTAAGTGTAATGGAGATAATTTTGTTTTTAATTTCTATTTACTTTCTTTTAAGACCACTGTGAGCATAGTGGTCATTCGGAGAACAATAAAGTCTTAAGAGTGATGCAAAGATGCAAAGTCCTATTTTGAACCTTTTTCTTAGTGAGATAATATGCATTGTGAAAAAGCTTTTGTGATTTCAGGCAACTATACCTTCTACTACAAGGCTAGCAAGAAGAAAATAAATCATTGTTAACCCCAAAATAATGAATAAATCATGGAGCAGAATAAGGAGAAAGATATTTTTTCCCATGTTAGGCAAACCAAGAAAGATTAAGTTTCTGGGTATGGCCATGCCAGGAATCAATATTGAAGTATTTGTGGTTGATTTTCACTGCTGGGAGAGAAAGTGCAATTCCCCTTTCCACAGAAATCAAGATGCTGCTTAGAAAATGGTGTGTTTCTGTTTTAATCATTCATTTTTGCTTACACCTCAGACCTGCACATCATCCTATGCTGGGCAAAGGACTTTAGAGCTCCAAAATGCAGACAGAGCTCTTCAGGAAACTAATAAATTTGGCTGACTTCTTGCTTTTGTCCTGCCTTTAACCCTACTGGAAAGTAGTCTGAAATGTGATGGAAAGAAAAGGGGATATACAGGTTACACCTATGTGTTCCACATACCTGGGAAGAAATTATCTTCAGTGTAGAAACCTCTTTCCCTTCTTTTTTTTTTTTTTTTTTTTTTTTTTTTTTTTTTTTTTTGCCTGGAAAATCCATAGAAGAGTGCAGGTAAAACAGTATCTGACTGCAGAGTTGTCCCCCTGTGCTACAGTCCATGAGAAAGGAGAAATTCTCTTTCAGTGCAGGGAATTTTTCTCCTCTAAACTAGGAAAGATCTAATTTCTCTCAGAAAGGAGAAAAATTACGTGATGAAAAAGCAGTTCCTATATTTTATTGGTTCAAATAAGAGGAGGGGATTTTTCCCCAGTATTAAAGCATAGAAAATATCCAGGTTTTCCATAAAATCTGTGAGAGGGCTCCATGCTTGCAGCAGTAAGCAGTAGCCTCTCAGGGTGAGCTGGAGCCTGTGTGGCTGTGCTTCAGCAGCCAAGTCCTTGCTCCCAGCATCCTGGGACTCCCAGCCTGGCTGGGGAGGATCCTGGTTTCCAGCTGGCTGAGCTGAGCAGGCTCTGAGCCCAGGCCAGGAGCGTGGGGCTGTCTGAACACACCCCCACACTGTGCTGCAGGTGCCCTGGGCAATGCAGGGGACTCTGTGCAGCCAGGACCTCTTGGTGCCTCTGGGAGCATGAAACGTGTGATGGCACTGAGGCCAGCTGGTGTGAGCACCCTGTGTCCCAGGAATGATCCCAGGATGCCTGCCAGGAATGGGGGACTCCCCAGCCCTGCCTGGCATCTGCCAGGTACAGCAGCATCTTGCACAGGCCAAAGGAGAGCCTGTCAATATTGTAAACTCTGCATGGTCCAGAGCCCTGGAAGATGTCCAGTCTTGCCTTCAGCTTCAGTGTGGAGAAATTCTACACCTTGGATAACCACAAAACTAATGGGAAACATTGAGGAGGAATCTCTCTAATATCAACATTGTAAATTCCAGCTTGGTTTGCCAATGAGCTCTATCAAAGCTGTGGAGGTGCACCCCTAGAGAACAGAGAAGCCTGCATGCCTTCAAAAACTCATCATGAATCCTTCCATAGGAAAAAAAAATACATTTTTAAAACCAGTCCAAGCACCTGATTATTGTGTAAAAGATGAGGGTAAAAATGCACTGTGAAATGCAGAAGTAGCCTCATTTCTACAGTCAGGTCTAACATGGAGAACAGTTGGCCAGAGGACAAGCAGATAATGCCCAGTGCTGGTGACCTGCTGTAAGCTGGGGAGCACAGGGCACACACCCCTGCAGTGGTGTTCAGTGCTGGACAGCATCTTGGATGGGTTCAGAGTGCAGTTCCCAGCATGCCTGGGACCCTGCTGTCCTGGTGTTAGCTGGGATAGAGTTAATTTTCTCCCTAGGAGCTGGTACCATCCTGTGTTTTGGATTCAGGGTGAGAGCAGTGTTGGTAATACACTGAAGTTTGGTGATCAGTGCTAACTCTAAGTCAAGGACTTTGCAGCTTCTCTCACCACATCACTTTGAGAAGGCTGGGAGGCACAAGGAGATGGGAGGGGACACAGCTGGATCAGCTGACCCCAGCTGCTGAGGGGGATATTCAATGCCTTATGACATCTGGGCATTGGTCAGTGGATGGTGAGCAATTTTTGCTATGGCATTGTTATTATTATTATTATTATTATTATTATTATTATTACCTTTCAATTTCTGTCTTATAAAACTGTCAACTCATTAATTTTACTTTTTTGTCCTCTAGTTTTCTCCTCCATCCCACTGGTGGGGGGAATGAGCCAGCAGCTGTGTTTTGTTTAGCTGCCTGCTGGATTAAACCATGACTTCCATGCATGGATCACCTTCCCACAGGACCCCTCCTGAGGTGCCAGGGATTGGGGAAATTCAGAGCAGAAGCAGCATCCTCCAGGTTCATCTTTGCTCTCCCCCAGCTTGGCTGCTGCTGCCAGTTTGCTGCTGTCTCTCAGTGGCAGCCATCAGCTTCCTCTTCTCTCTGTTTCCCAGATGACATCTTTCCCTGCAGCTCTGCCACAGGCTGTGCCAGCATGGACAGGCACCCAGGGAGATGCTGGGTGGGTCAGGCTCGCTCCAGCACTGGTAGGGTGTCTGAGGAGCGGGAAAAGGCAGACTGAGCTGGCCCTTCGTGGGGACATCCAAGGTCTGACAGGAACTGTTAATCTGAGCACAGGCTGTGTTTGCAAGCAAGCAGCTGTGCTGCCTCCAAACCTGTCCCTGGAGGCAGAAGATGTGCTCTCATCCAGTGCTGCTCCCAGCTCATACCTGTGTCAGGGAAACGTGCACTCTGTGCAACCTGCTCATGGACAGCTCTTCACATGCCACTGCACTCCACCATTCATTTCATCATTTGCAAACATCTAAGTGCAAAACACAGTGCAGAAAGGGATGCTCCACTTCCCTATGCTGGCAGCATCACCCTTTTTCAGCCTGTGTGAAATCTCTCTGAATAGCAGTGACGTTTTCCTGCTTCCATCCAACCCTCAGGAGAGCTGGTACAGACTTGCTGGGAGCAGGAATCAACCTCTAAGCTCCAGACTAGGGAACAGCTAATATTAACCTGCTTATTCATATGGCCACCTTATCCTTTAGTTTATTTTAAATGTCTGCCCAGTGCTGTATTTTTAAGGAAATGTAGCAAAACCAATGAATTTTGAAGAGAAAAGTGTTATCTTTTATGTTTTATATAAACCCAAGCCCATATTTTAGGGTAAATATGGAACATCTGACTCCACATAGCAGGATTTCAGGATTCTGCAGAGGCTGAAAGGCTCTTCAAAATAAAATTTGCCATCTATAGCAGCCTATTAAATAATAAGAGATTGCCATCTTCTGGTCAGAAGCAGTTGTACATGGGGAAATTTAGCTTTTGTGAATATGTAGAAATTATTATCTAAATAACCTACTGGAAAGCTGTGTCTTTAAAGAACTAATATTTTTAAAATGTATTTTGATAGGGTGAACCTATTTTTCAAAGTTTGTTTAAAAATCCATTGCAACTATCACAGCTAAAAGAAATTTAAGTTGTAGCTTGGCTGTTTCCTCATATCACATTTGTCTGGCCTGTATCTGGGATAATGCCTTTCATGTCTCCATCAAGAATTTCCCAGGATCTCCTTTTTCTGTGACCTATTTCACCAAAGTCAAACTGCTACAGCAGGAAGACATTTTCCAGCAGCTACTTACTGCCTCCCAAAAGAAGGGGAGCGTGGACTTGAAGCAGGCAAATGTTTCCCTAACTAAATTATCTATTATTGGCATTCCTATGATATTTGAATAGCAAAAGGAATCTCCATGTATCTCCCAGGAGGAAAACTAAAAGATCAGATGGCATCAGAGCTTCAGCACAGCACTGGAATTATGAATGGCTAGAGCACAGGCATTTTACTGCACACTGGAGAACCCCCTAATCCATGGATAATCCAAGCATATTCTGGTTCCTATTGCTCACAGAGCTATGGAACACACACACACAAACACACACACACACACACACACACACACACACACACACATATATATAATGTGGGCTGGATTTTGGGTTCCTCTGTCTTGTGTCCTAGTTCCAAGCATTGGTGTGGGGATGGAGAAGGAGTTCAGTGTTTTTCAAGGGGGACAGCTTCAAGGATGGCCATGCTCTCTCCTTCACTGGGAGATGAAAACTACTTTTCAAATGTGAGATTTGTTTCACAGTTCATTTATCCCCTAATCTGCTGATGGTTTCTGATGTAGCTTCTTTTGCCCTTCCCTATACTTCAGACATTGCTTTTATAATTGTCTCAGTCTCTTTTCTGATCTGGCTGCTGTGCATTATGTTGTTTTCTAGACATATTTGAAGTTTCAGTAATGCAGGATTTTTATCATAGTCAGGAGTGCTTCTGATGGTAGTGCTGCAATAATTCTAATTCTGGCTGCTCCATGTTCCACACAAAAATATCAGTCCTTTCTTTGGACTTACAGCTATCTGTGGTCATGCCACTCCTGTGTTAGAGAGGAGTTAAACCTGAAAATGTCTGGACTCAGGCTTCAGAATTCAAACCCACCATTTACCTCATATAAAGTGTAAACTGTGCATCAGATGGGATAGATATTCTTCAGAGAAAATCCTTGCAATCAATCCCTGGTGTATTCAGAGATGCTCCCCCCGTAAACTCTGACCACTGCATGGCAGTATTGCACCAACATCACTGTGTTACCAGCCCTGAGGCACTGGGAAAGTTACCTAAAATTATCCCAATATCCCCTTGGTGATATCTATTGAGTGAATGTCTCCTCTTCCCCACCGCTGGAATATGCTCAGGACAGGGCATGTGGTGCAAGATGGATGTGGGGCTGCCTGTTCCTGTGCAATCCTTGCTTCTCTCCATCTAAACCTGATGGGAGGGTTTGATTTGACATGATGGGATCTGGCAACAGTGGGATGAGAAAGATATTCATGCTGCCCTAATGTCTCACTCCTTCTGGGAGAGGGAAGAGAAGTTCCTCTCTTCTCTTCATGGTTTAGGTGCTGGGAGTAAAACTCTCCTGTGCTGATCACAGAGCCCATCTCTCTGTCAGGGCTGCTGGGTGGCAGTCAGGCAGGCAGCTCTGAGTGTGTGTACAGCGCTGCTGTACATCAGCCACATGTTTGGGGATTCTGGAGTGAGGGAATGGGCAGACATTGCTATTTGGCTATACAAGGGTTAGCATTTTCTTCCAGTCATTCTAAAACAAAGCAACAAAAAACCCTCCATGGGACAAGAAGCATGATAACAAAGGGGAGAGAAAAGGCATTGTTTTCAAGTTCTGTACTGGTGGTTGATTTAAACCATACATCCAAACCTTCTGACTCTGGAAATATTTGGAGGTTGTAGCAGGGTTGGTCTCTTCTCCCAGCTAACAAGCGACTGTACGAGAGGAAGTGGCCTAAAGTTGTGCCAAGGGAGGTTCAGATTGGACATTGGGAAGGAATTCTTCACAGAGAAGGAGATTAGATACTGGAACGGGCTACCCAGGGATGTAGTGGAGTCACCATCCTTGGATGTATTTAAGGAAAGACTGGACATGGACTTAGTGTCGTGGTGTAATTGACATGGTGGTGTTTGGTCATAGGTTGGACTAAATTGTCTTTTCCTACATAAATGATTCCATGACTCTGTGACTCTGATATTAGGAAAATTTCTTCACCAACAGGGTTATCAAGCATTGGAACAGAAGTGGCTGAGCTGCCATCCCTGAAGGTATTTAAAAGATGTGGAGACGTGACACCTAGGGATGTGGTTTACTGGTGGAGTTGGAGTGCCAGGTTAATAATGCCAGGGCCCAATAATCTTAAATACCTCTTCCAACCAAAATATTCTAGGATTCTAGAATTGGTTTGACCATAAATTTTGTGGCTTTGGTAGGACCACAAGAAGTGTGACAGGTTTGAGCCATTCCTGTTTGATTACTCAAGCTGTTGCCTCGTGGCAGCTCTGACACAACGGATGAGTTAACCAAGAGGAGATCTAACCTTAACCAGCCTGGAGTGGCATTCCTTGGACCTGCAGAGGTCAGAGGCCAGAAGTGCCTCTCTAGATGTGCTGCACAGCTCTGCCCTGCTTCTGAGGCATCACAGAGCCCAATGAAAGGAGGAAACATCTGTGTGGTGTAATGCCAGTGCTCCAGCCTCCCTCCCGTCCTGTGGGAGGTCTCAGGCAGTCTGTGGGAAATGTTCTGCAGCTCAGCAGCAGCTACTCCCAGCTCATGGCATGGACTTGGGCATCTACAGTTAATCAAACAAGAAGCCTAATTTTTTTTTGATCTAAAAGCCCTGAACCCTTTGGTTGCCATTGAATTAAAAAAGCCCTGTCTTACCCAAATGGTGATACTTTAAAAGCAGGTGTTTTATACTTATATTTTCTTACTTTTCAAGGAGATTCTTTATCTGAAGCTACACATGAAGAGAGACCCACGGCCAAAATACACTTTCGCTAGCACAAGCAGGGAGGAGCTAGAAAGGCAGTACTAAAGTAAAATATAAGGAAATGTAAAGAAGGAGTAAAAGAAGGAAATGGCTATTCTGCAGGTCTCCAGATATTTCTCTTTTTTTGCTATTAGAGATTAAATAGGCAGTGCAAATAGGCTTTCGAAGCATAGTTACACATTAATAAAATGAATTGTAGACCCTCCACTGTTCAAAGAGCCAAGTGAGCAGGAGCAGAGCATGGTTTGTGACCTGGGGCAGCAGCGCTCCCACTGTCTGGATCTTCACTCCTTTCCCTGGTGCAGCCTTGGTGCCTGTCAAGAAGCACTTCCCAGGCAAAGCACAGTTCTGTGGCAGAGTGAGAGTGTGCTGGGGACCATCCCAGCTGGCACTTTGGGTGTGGACACCCTTTTTGGGAGGAAGAGAGTTGAACCCCATGGCAGTAATGCAGGTTGCCCTGCTTGGCTCAGCAGCAGAGATTTGTTCTTGGCTTGTTCTCTGAGCAACCATAGCCAGGAAGACAAACAGGAAAAGGTCTTGAAGTACTTCCAGAATTTGTTCAATCAATGGAGAGGGAAAACTGTAAGTGGCTTGCCATTGGGAAATGAAAACAGAGTCCACAATCCCTCAAGCTAAGATCCTGGACCTTAAATTTAATTACAATAATGTCCTTCTTTTTTTTTTTTTTTTTTTTTTTTTTTTTTTTTTTTTTTTTTTTTTTTAACTGGGGCTTAAAGCAATATACAAACTTTATAGGCTTGGCAACACTGAAGTTCATGTCTTCCAGACTCAACGTCTGCTATCTGGCTCCCATGCCAGGTTTACTTCTGGTAATTTCATGAGAAAGATAAGTAATTTAGCTGCTGTAAGAAGCTGGAGTACTCATTTCATTCTGTGGTTCTGAGTTCACTGCACACAGAGTTGAGCTCACAGCCTTTGTCCACATTCAACTTATGCTGCTTTTTGACTGCAGGCCATCTCTTTGCCCTGAAACATAATAGTCTGCTAAAATAAAAAACTGACTGTTGCAGACCTGGAGCATAAAGTCCACCCCTCTGAAAGAGCAAGTAAATGATGCAACTTTGATGACTTCAAATAATTAGTTTAGTTTTCTACTAATCCTAGAGATAATTCTTTATCACTTGTCCAATTCAAAATGGGGTCTGATTTGATTTTACATTTCAGCTCTGTAGCTCAGCAGAAGCCCAAGTGATTTTGTTCTTCAATAAATCCTATAAATTAATGCTTTCTACCCTGAAAACCAGTGTGTTAACACCCAGGATCTTGTTGTAGCTATTGATGTACATACTCAGAGATAGATAATTTACTTTTCTTTCCCCAAATTCCATTTTCCCCCCAGTGTTGAGTCAGGATTAAAGATTGCATGTCCATGTGTATATAGCTAGTTCTTTTTAAATAAACTCAGTGCTAGAGGTCACATTTACAGGCTCAGTTTATGTGATAATCTTTAAAAACAGCCAGCCTAAGCACTGGAAAATGCATAGCAGGGATTAGTCCCATATTAGCAGAGAAATAGGCTTGGTCTATTAATAATTGTTTAAGTCTCATTTCCATGCTTTTATGACCGCACTAGGTTTTCCCTTACGTGGGCACATGCCAGAGAGGTAATGGAGCGAGAGAAGAAACAAGCCCTTTTTCAGTTCACAGAACCCCAATTCTTTATTAATCACAGCTTGCTCACAATGACATACAGGAAAATAGCACTAATGAAGAGTAGAATATGCAGGCAGCAACCTCCAGGGGGGGTAGGGACAACTTCAAAACTGCAGCTATTTTGGGGATGATGTGTTGGGTTTGGTGATATTGTACTTGGCACAAGCACCCTGTCTAGTCATTCCTCCTGCTTCAGCCCTCTTAGTCCTAGATGTCTGTCCCTAGGTAGGATTGGCTAACACTGAAGAGTAAAGGTCATGATGAATGGAAGTCAGCAGTGTCATAAAAAAACAGTAACGACTGGCTCATGGTTCCAGGTGAAATACTCTGTAGCCTCTTGTACTATTACACATGTAATGTGGTAGCATCAGATAAGTATCATAGATCATGGCACCTACAGATAAAGCCACTTGATGCTATCTATTAGTTGCTCCATCAATAAATTTTCAAGTGGTGAATTAAGCTCACTTTACAATTAGCATTTGTATGGCTGTTTGGATAATCCAAAACTTGTCATAGCTTGATGGTTACAACGTGCCTCTTTTAAATTTGTCTCAAACTGATTTTGCTTCATTTCATTCTGTTGCACAGATGTTTTTGTTGCCTCTCACCTCAAAAAGCAGAAGCAACAAAAATGCTACGTGGCAATTCAACCTCAATTGTACAGCACAGTACAGAGCCCTGCAGCATAAGTTGCATTTGAAAAACCATTTTAAGAGCCTTTTGTCTTTGACAGCTGAATGTGAAGTCATAATACTTGTGATCTAGTCACTGTTTCAAGAAAGCTTATAGATGGCAAAGCAGTCTAGGTTATTAGGCAATGATTGGCCTCTAGCACCATAGAACTACCACTGACCTCATGGTGGGTTGGAATGAGAAGTCGCAGGGAATGGAATTAGACACGAGGTGCTTCAAATGAACAGACCCAGCAAATTCAACCAAGTGGAAATAGACAACATCAGAAGCCTGTTACAGGACATGTAAGATTATGAAATAAGTTGCATAATGCAATAATTGTATTTTTTAACAAAAATGTAAGTATTTACAAAATAAGATCCAAGTTTTTTAAACATCAAGCAAATCATTCTGCAAAGAGACCGCATTGATTTTGTTTTTATTTTTTTGTTTCTTTTTAAAGTTTTTTATTGAGTTCTTGTTTTTACCTTTTTTTTAAACCACGTCATACATTTCCCATACTTATATCGCATGATCCATAATAATATAGGCAGGGGGAGTTTACTAATGGTGGGGATGGGTCACATCCACCATTGCTGTTTTCAGCCAGACAGTTCCACCTGGAGCTCCTTGTTTCTACGGACCTCTGCAGCATGCCTCTCCTGGAAAACATCAAGAAAAGAAAAATCAAATCTTTTTCTCATTCCCCCTGCCCAGGGAGGTTCAAGCTGGCAACCTCTTTAGGTCATGCATTTGATGCTTGTGCAAAACTTGTTTCACAGCACAACCATCTTTAA
Source organism: Zonotrichia leucophrys gambelii (assembly GCF_028769735.1). Lineage (NCBI taxonomy): Eukaryota > Metazoa > Chordata > Aves > Passeriformes > Passerellidae > Zonotrichia > Zonotrichia leucophrys. Next base: position 124,166,218 of record NC_088171.1, on the reverse strand, counting down.
AAGAAGCAACACAGGAGAGGTGTCATCCACCAGACCAGCCTGAGGCACATTTTGTGTTTACTTTCTACTCCTGCTCTGGAGCTCAGTCTTTTATCTGATATGGTCTTATAATCCTCAGTGCCTCACAGAGTCTCATTTAAAAGGGCCACATAGAGAGGTGCTGCTTGCAGCATAAAATGTGCCACATGCTCACATTTGCCCTTTGAATTCCTGGATATTAAACTAAATATAGGGAAGGATGAGTGAGGAATTAATTGCCTGCACATTGTATGTTAGTTACTCTGTTATTTGTAGCATTTAGGAACTGTAATAAAGATGCAAGAACTTTGTTTCAATGAGATAAGTCAATCTGAACGTCTCAATAATTTCCTTAGTCTGAACACTGAAGCTACGTGTCCTCTTGAGTCTTTCTCTAGCTATGACAAAGAGTATCATCTATTGCACTAACTTAACCTGTAAATCAGTCCTTCAAATATCTGTAATACTGAATGCTAGATTTTATAATTTGTTGCTTGGTGTTCCTATTAACTGCATAATACAGAAGTTATTTCTGCAGTAGGTTCTAGACACCAATACCTTGGGGAACCCACATCTCGGTGTAACTTTAGAAGACTTGGAACAGATATCTCACTTCTTTTTCTGTATATTAAGAACTCACTTTTGATGTTGGCAAATTATGTCTGTTTTTTGTGTTTTGGTGTTGGCAAAATTGTATTTTAAATTACTGGTCAGAGCAAATGTTTCCAAGTAAGTTACTGTCATCTTTCCTCAGAAGTCTTTCTTGGGTTTCATGCATATATGCTATCACATTGAGGGTTTAACAGTCTGTTAACATTAACCTAGGACAGAGACATGCATCAGCTGTCGTTCCCACTTCCTTTTGGACTTTGAGAATAACTAATTTGCTTTTCCTTTTTTTTTCATAAGGTCTTGGAATGTGTCTGCAAATGAAGCTAATGCAAAAATGTCAAGCAATCTGGGTATAGCTCTTAAGCTCAAGAATCATCCTGTTTGTGTAGTTACTTGTAAAATCATCCCTTGGATTCTGTTGTTTCTTTCCTACTCTCAAAGACTTTTGTCTCCATCACAGATGTAGAGGTGCTTATGAAGATCGCCTTGAAAACCTGAGAGCTATTTTCTTTAGCCAAATTACTATTGAAATAGTGTATCAGAATATATTAGAAAGTTCATTATTGACAGAAACAAATGATCATTCATGCAGAACTAATTAATTTTTTCTTAACACTTCCAAATCTTTATTTGCATGTTTCTCTCCCTTGTGTGGTAGGTTTTTTTTTGGAGAAGGGCATATTCATCTTGCATCTAAGGTTTGTGATTCCCTGTTTCCTCTGGATGTACCAAAGATCTCCAAAATTTATTCTCTTCCTTGCAACACTTGTGGAAAGACAGACCTCTTTTGCTGTATATGAAAGATTTTTTCCCCATAATTTTTCATCTTTCTCCTCTGAGAAACCAAGAATTACAGACATAGGGCAGTTGCTTGATTTGATCAGTGACTTTTCTTAGAAGCTAAAATCTAAACACAAGTGACCTTTCATTTGTTCACAGAACTTCTTAAAAGCTAGAAAACCAACCTTTCTCTAGAGGCAGTCCAGCAAAGGGCCATGAGGCTTAAGGAGCATCTCTCAGTCTCTGCTATGAGGAAAGGCTGAGAGAGCTGGATTGTTCAGTTTGGAGACAGCTCAGGGTGATTTACAAATATCTATAAATACCTGAATGAAGGGAACACAGAGCCAGGATCTTTCCAGTGGTGCCCAGTGACATGATCAGGGGCAATGGGCAAAAACTAAAACCTATAAGGCTTCCTCTGAACATCCTCTGAAGGGAAAACTTTGTCATTGTGAGGTGACTGAGCAGTGGCACAGGTTGCCCAGAGTGGAATTGGAGTCTTCATTCTTGGAGATATTAAAAAGCCACCTGGACGTGGCCCTGGGCAACTGGTTCTACGTGGCCCCCCTTGAGCCTGGGGTTGGACCAGAGGATCTCCAGAGGGCCCTTCCAACCTCAACCACCCTGTGATTGTGTGACTGTAGCACTTCAGTCCTTTTCCAGAGTGAGTGGGGGTTTAGACAGGCATCAGTAGCTCTGACTTAAAAATAGCTCAAGTGTAGCAGCTGAGATATGGACTATACACAACATCTTTGCAAAATATTGATTAGGTTTTCCTCTCTAGTCTAAAGTGAGGAGTGATGGTGTGGTTACCTTCTCTTGGAGGCGTTCAATAAGAGCAGCTATATTAGCTTCACGGTTTTCTTTGATCTGTTCCATTTTCAGTATCAGCTTTTCCTCTGCCATTTTGCTGAAGTTATTGTTCTCCTCCAAAGCTTTTTGAAGCACTTCTCGCTCATGTTCTCTCTTCTCTGCCAGATGTTTCAGCACCTGGGCCTCCTGGGACTGGAAACAGAGACACAGATTGAGAAGAAATACTCATGTGGAGCAAAGCATGTTGCCAAGGACCACAGTTCCTTGCCATAGGGCAACAATTCCCTGAGTGTGGAAACTGTGTAAAGCTTGCTGCCTTTTTTTAGGAGGTTACTTTGTGACTGAACTAGGTTAGCTTTAGGTTTAGAAGCAGGGGCAGAATGTGGGGTACATGTAGGGTACGCCTGAGGGAGCAGCAGCAGAGAAATGTCCGAAGCACTTCTGTTAACAAAAATGCTGCGGTGCTGCTGCCCTGGCTCATCTGCATCGCTGCAGTGGTTGCTCAACCTCTGACAGCTGCAGTCTCTTAGCTACAGACATTTTATCTTTAGAGATAGGCACCTGAGGTTGAAGAAATGTAGAGTCATTTCTGTGGAGATTACTGATGCAGGACAGGTGCAATTTTCACCCAGGCTGGACTCTTCTATAATGTGCTTGAATAGTTAATAACAGGCTTGGAAGTTTATTGACATGAAAGACAGGCAGCATCAACTCAGACAATGTTTCTTCCCATTACACTTATATTCAGATTAATCTCACTGATTAGGAAGAGAAAATAAGTGTTTTATTGCATAGAAAATACAAAAAGTTTTTAGTTAAAAGCTTTTATTTTTCAAGGAAGATGAAAACTGTGAGTAGGAATTAAACACATGCAGTCCATGCTTAATATTGTGTTCTTCCTTCTCTCACTTCTCAGAAGCATAAGCTTTGTTATGTGTACTCAACGAAATTTCTAACAGGAAACCACTAATCCTAGGAAAGAAGCCAAAAACTTGCAGCATTGGGCCCATTCTCCAGGCAAGTCTAGTTGAAAAGACAGTTATTTGGAAAAGATGAGCAACATCATGTGCTTTTGGATAAAATAAATGAGAGGCAGCATGAGAAAAAATAGAAAAACAGAGAATGAAATAGGGCACTGGGAGGCTAATTGTGTATTTCAGTGCTGATCCCAAGGCACTGGTGCCATTGTGATCCATAAAAATGAGTTAGTTTATGGCCTAAATTAAGGGTTTTAACCATTAATTACAATTAGTGGTAATGAAACATTCAAAATTCTATCCTGTGGCTTTAAATGGACTGAAAAAGGCTGCAACTCTTCTATATGAGCAAGACTCGAGTAGGAGAAAACAAATATTTTAATGAAAGTAAGATACGCATAAAACCAAATGCACTGACAGGGCAAATAAAGGAGATTCTAGAAAAGGCTGCAAAGGCAAGGCAGAACATCTTGCAGCAAGATATTGGGGTAAAACACATCTGGCTTTGAAAGGCTGTAATGGCATGCTTGAGGTCATAGGAGAGAGCCACTTCCCTCCATCCTTATCACTTAATGGGTTTCACCTCTGGCCTGGCTACAGGCTCATTTCTCCATTTCCCAAAATGATCCCTGGAGCACCTGCTGGCAGGAATGGTCTCCTGGAAGGGCTGGGACCTCCCTGAGACTCTTCCTGGCTCCTCTCTCCCTTACAGCATATGCTGAACTGAGTAATAGAGCAAGCACTTTTCATGTCTCTGCCTCTGTTGTGCCAGATGAAAGATGTTGCAAATGGGAACAAAGCTCCTCAGATAGATGAAGCCAAAAGCAGAGGGAATTTCACTGATGGAATATAGAAGAAGGATGAGCCAAAGTCAAGTAGAGCTAGGACAAGAAGGAATTTTGTAGAGCAATAAAAAATCATAAAAGCCCCATAAGTTTAATAAAAATATCAAAATTTTAAATAATCATATAATAAAAGTAGTGTATTTTGAAACAAAATATTTGATTTCAGATAGATAGCATTAAACAGTTCTTAACCATAGGTTAATTTACTAAGTAAAAAAGTTATTTTAAGAGATCTGATGCAATGTAAACCTGAAATAATTAAATATTTTCATCTCTCTTTCCCACTTGTGGGCAAACCTGAGTGGCCCAGTTTGACTAGTTATTCTAAAGTTGTTCTGCACTTTTTGTTTAATTTACTACTCAACAGCAATCTCTCAAAAATCTACTTTTGGAAGAGTTATGATCATTACATTTTGTTTGCTGATATGAATTTTGTGAACCCTTTGCTTAAATGATCTAAAAGTAATGGATAATCTGGGAATCCATTTCTCTTCGTGTTGGGAGTCTGAATAGAAAAGACACCATTAGACTAATTTAATGTAATGTCCTTTCCCATGAAACATTTCAGAAGTGATTTGTAAATTTGAAAGGCTAACATTTCATGGTGTTTAAATATGCATATATAATGAGTTATAAAATCAGACCTTTTCAGATTTGGAAAACAATTTTCAAGGACACTGCCACGCGCTAATAAAAAGTAAGATTTGGACCATGCAGATAAGAAATATTTTTTAAAAGAGCATTTGCTTTCAATGGAGGTAGCAAAATGCCTTTGAGATTTTGAGGCATTTCCCCATTTTTCAAGATTTGTTTTCTTCATTCAAACCTTTTGCCTTCTGGAAAGACTTTTTATCATAAATTCTGGAGAACAGTGAAAAATTAGAGCCTCATATCAAAGTACACGCATTTCTGGATGCTGTGCTGGCAGACAGTACATTCAAAAGTAATTTGTCCTATAATTCATGATAATGAAGAAAATCCTTATCCTCTAATTCGGTATTTACTGGATGCAAATTGGGTTGGCACCAGAAAGAGACTGCTTGAAAGCTGAACCAGGCCTCAGGAAGTGACTGCAAACCCCTAATGTGATTTTCCTGTACAATATGTCTTTAAGGGCACATTGTGATGAATTTTGAGACAGGAAAATCACTGGCACTGGTTCAAAATAAAGGAACCCCCCTCCCTGCCAAGAAACATCCACAGGGTAGAATGTCATTCAGACTGATGTCCCTTCTCTAATGGCCTTGTACCCCAGCTGTCAGTCTGCTGTTTCCCTGGTGCTCAGATCATTCTGAAATCCCCTTATGACAATTCTGGAAGGCGCCTGCTATGTGTTTGTACTGGATTGTCAAATTATTTTCTGTTTCCAGCCCATTTGGCAAAAGAACTTGGCCACCCTGTCTGTTCAAAGTCTACTACACATCCAGAAATGGGTAAATGAATGACCATGGATACCCAGGGGAGCTGGGATTAATAGACTCCCTTTGTTGTTTGTCTTGGCTTTTAAATGACTGTGTTTGGACTCACACAGCTCCACAGTGATGCAGGATTCCAACATACATAGGAGGTTTTCATTTCAAGTTTATTTTTGACACTGTTTGAAGCGCTAGAAGGGATATTTTCAAATTTTTGATAGTTCTAACACAGCTGTATATTGCTTATGGTGCTTCTTACACAGATGTGGTGAGAAAATGAAAAAAAAGGCTGTTAGCAAGATGAAATATAAGGAAAACTAATAAGGAGAGAGAAATACGAAATGGTGGAGCAAAAAAAGCAATATTCAAGGGAGGATATTCAGAACACTTCTTAAATATAACAAGGCATAACCAATGCAGCTCCAGCTGCAGCATCTAGTGTTACATCACAGAATCAAAGCTTCATAGAGTGTCTTGGACTGGAATGGACCTTAAAGATCAGCCAGTTCTAATCCCCTGCCATAGGCAGGCGCATCTTCCTCTAGACCAGGTTGTGCAAAGCCCCCTCCAGCCTCATCTGGGGCACTTTGAGGGATGGGGCACCCACAGCTTCTCTGAGAAGCCTGTGTCACTGCCTCAGCCCCCCACATTAAAGAACTTCCTCCTACCATCTAATTTAAATCTCCCCTCTTTTAGTTTAAAAGCATTCTTCCTTCTATCACTATCTGTGCTTGGAAAAATACCACTTTCCCTCCATTTTACAAGCCTCCTTAAGGTACTAAATGGCCACAAAATAATGTGGAGAAACAGAAATGTTTATTTGTTAATAATTAAATATGGAGGAATAAAAATACTGGATAATAGTCCTGGTACAGATACCTTTGCTCCAAGAAACATACTGTTGTGCTAAAAGTGCAGGCAAACTCCTCTCCTGTGATGTTCAGGTCATATTTATTTAAGCGATCATGTGCATCTTCAGTTTTCAGAGATGAGTGGTTCAAAAGGAAATCTACATCTGGTACCTAGCTGGGCCAGAGATAGATGCAGACTCCTAAATACTCACTTCATGAGCAAAATTAGTCATGGAAACTGGCTTTGGAGATATATTGTTTAATTATTACTCACATGAAGAAAATTTTCCTTATCTGAGTAAGAGCTGCTTTATTTTCTCACGTCTATCTATCTATCTATCTATCTATCTATCTATCTATCTATCTATCTATCTATCTATCTATCTATCTTTGTTTGACAGATATATCCAAATATTGAAGTAATTGATATAGAGATAAAATTAATTCTTTATTGCTCTTAAACAAGAAATGGGTTCAGACAACTGCTTTTAAGCTGGAAATTTCAGCTTGAATGTATTCAACCTCAGATACCAGTACCTTTAGTTACTAGGGCGTCTGAGTGCTCCTCTTTCACAACACATTTGTTCACTGACTGTTTTTTCTTTTTTAACAATGCAGTTGTTCAGAAGAAGCTGCAGTAATATTGGTGTTCCTCAATACAGTGTGTATCTAAGAGTAACTATTAATGAGCAGACTGTGAAGATAGGAGGAAAGGTTCCTACTGCAATGTAAATGCCAAGGTGAAGCCTTGGTATGGTGACTTGAAGTACTGATGTTTTCAGTGGAAGGAACTGAGGCTGGGATTTTTCCATGTAAAAACATGGGAATGGTCTCAAATTAGACTTCTCTCAGAAATATCCATTTGGCAGGAGAGTCAGAGACATGTGATCTGTAACTATGGGTGAAGCTCTGCTTCTAGTGAAGCTAGATAATGAAAATTTTTCTTAAATTTAGGTGGGGATTTCTTTTTCAATTTATTTTTGTAGAGTCTGCCAAACAACCTTTGGGATGTGGAGGAAAAAGAAAAAAAGCCCCTCCATGTTGTGATTCAAGAAAACTTTCTCTTCCTCAGCTGGCACAAAATTACTGCTCTCATGGTTTGACCTGCAGGGCTGAACAAGGCATGTTGGGGGTATGCAGGAAGTACCACCTGAGCCTCTGCCCTCATGGTCTGCTGCAGTTTGAGGCCTGGCATTATAAAGTTAATGAGGATCAATGTCAAATTGTCTGATGGCTGTTCATTAGTGTCAGAGAAGCCCATGGCAGAGTGGGGCGAGAATGTTTGCCAGCATTGGGATGTATGCTCATGGCTCCATGTGCTCCGAGACAGACCCTGGTGCCTGACACCAAATCCTCTCCTTGTTGGTAGCAAACATCTTCCTACAGGCCCATATTCCATAGGCTAACGTGTGGTTTTGGGTGAGGAACTGTGAAGTTTCTTGGAATTTTTGCTGTCTTTGGTTACTTAGGAGTGAACCCCTGTGTATTCACACACTATGGCGTAAATCAAAATGTGACAGAAACATCTGTTTCTGGTGCTGATTACACCTATTACTGGGACCTTTACATGGAAAAATGCTTCATGCTGTGTTACTTCTCCACAGAAGCACAGCTGAGGGCCAGCAGCAACAGAAAGGAAGATCAACAGGTGAGCAAGACAGGAGACATATGTCTTGGGCATTGCCTATCTTCATTCCCATTCTTCTCACCTTAAAATTTGGTGGGAAAGGGTAACAGAAATTAGATGGAAGAAGAAAGGTTGACTTTTGACGGGGAAGGAGCACATCCCTTCTCTGCCTGTCACCTGGAGCAGCAGTTCTGTAGGTGCCATGCAATGTCCAGGGAGGAACATTTGTCCCCAGCTCTGCTGCCTTCCCTGCCTTCCCCCAGCAGCCTCCTGTACAGAACACTAAACATGGATGGAAAAGCAGAGATGGGTAAAGAGTGCCAAGAGCCCCCTCTGGGCAGGCTGCTGGCTCAAAGGGCCAGTGAGTTGGGTGCTGAAGCCCAGCACTGAGTGTGGTCCTGAAGCTGGCAGAGATGCCCTGGGCTGGCTGCAGCTGTGGGGAGCATAGTGAGCCAAGCCCAGGCTGGACAGCAGGCTTGTCTTGTGGCATTTCATTGCAACAGCATTAAAAACCCAGGAAGCTGGATGTCTGTATCCAACAGCATGAAATTAAAAAAAAATATGACTGTTTTCCTGCATTCTTTGTCACACTAAGCTCTAGGGATAAGCTTGATTCAGTTTCATCCCAATACAAAGCCATTAAAAGGATTTAAATACATACAATTTCTCATCTATAATCCACAGTCTAGAAGAAATGCACATCCCTTTAGTGTTTCTTTTTTATGCTACTAAGTAAATTGAACATAGACAATAAAAACAAATAATTTGATATATGCCCCTTGAAGTCTGTATACCACTAATAATAAGAGCTGAACATTCAAGGTCAATGGGTAAAAATTGATAAATGTTAAATATCTGTAAGGAAAACTTCTGCTGCATACAATGTCACTGTGCTCTAATTTCTTAACTGAGAAGGATGAAAAGATCTGTCTGATTATCCACCAAGGTAGGAAAATATAGCACATATATGCCAAAAAAAAAAAGAAAAAGGATAATAATGACATGCTGTAAAGAGGATTCTATAATGGAAAGGACTAATCTGTAACTAGCCCAAATTGGCTTTGCTGTGTAATGCAAAAAATACAAAATGCCTCAGGTGAAACTCTCTGAGAGTATGAGGTCATGGCTGTCAGGTGAGGTAGAGAAAATGGGAGAAAAGGAAAGGAGCCCTGTAAAAGCTTACTATGAAATAAACAAGAATGACAAACTGGAAAAAGCCTAAGCAGGAGACTGCTGAAGAGCATGTATTGCTCTAGATGGTCTCATGAGTTTGAACATTTATTAATGAACACTGCCTAATTAGCAGAGCAGAACCTAATTCCTAAGCAGCGTAAAATTCGTTAGCAACTCGTTTTCCAAAAAGGCAATTCTCATCCATTAGTTAAGCTTGATTTGAGATAAAATTGTGCTGGAAGGACATGCCTGACAGCTTTGTACATAGATTGAAAAGTATGATAACAACAGCCATGCTGGCTTTTGGAAAAAGCCTGGTTTGTCTAGCAGCAGAAAGTGGAAGAAGATGCTGAGGGAAACTCTAGATGAATTTGGGCAAATATCTCTAGCTTTCAGCAGTCAGCAAGTTCCATATTTCCTGAGTCACAAGTTCCATTCACATAATTTCCTACAAGGTAGTGCTCTATCAATTTTGCTATTATATTTTTGAACCAAATAACATTTTAATAACCTATAAACAGTCTGTGATAACAAATATATCTTAAATAAACAATACATGAAAACATGATTCCTTTTTGAAATATCTGTCTGATGATTTCTTTGAATGTTTTGTCCCCTTTGGATTGAGTGAAATAGAATATAATTGCTCCTATTCATCTTCTCATTACCATTCATGACTTTGTAGACTTATATTTTATCTTTCATCTATTGTCTCTTTCCAAGCTGAAAAGTGGACTGTTTAATTTATCTTCCGATGGAAGATTTTCTGTTCCTCTAATTGCTTTTTTATCCTTCTCTGCACTATGCTTTTTTGGGGCAAAAATGAAGTCAATAGTTAAGATGTGAGAACACCAGGGATTTTAACAGTGATGTAAAGAAACATTTTGTTCTGTTCTTTGTTCCTTTCCCAGCAATTTCTGCTGCAATGCTAATGTGGAGGATCTTGTCTATTAAAATAACTCAGTTATATGTTCATTCAAAATGAATACAGTATCAAGGGGAAGAAATGGCAGGTGTCTCTATTGCTATCACTGATTACCAATGTATTGCATGATGAGTTTTTCTTTAGGAGGAAATGAACAGTAATGAAATCAATGGAATGAAATCTCTGAAACATTCAATTTGTAATTTTCACCAAGTATATGCATAATATCAGGCCTTTTATTGCTGTTATTTCATTCTGTGTCTGTATCTTTACTTGAGGATTTGTACTCAGCACACAGGAACTTCACAGACTGAGTTTTTGGAGAATATCATAACTTGGATGAGTAAGAGCTCACCCCTCTCGGCAGGTGCTAGTGCAAATGGAAATTCCTTGGATATACAATCATGTCCTCTTACTGAAATGAATGCTCTGGCAGAAATATTTGTTTGAAAGAAGTGATAGTGCTAATGAGTGTGTGCTGGAACCACAGAGCCATTGTTAGCAAGCCAGCAAAAATGACAAAAACAGCAACACCACAGTTATCATCTAGATGAATTGCTCAAATTAGTGAGGTCCACAATAGTCAGGTTTCACTTTAAATCCAAACTACGTGCCAGGTTTTAAAGCCCTGTCAGTAATCCAAATCTACTGACTTCAGCAGACACATAACAAACCACACCCCAGAGTAATCATTCCCTTGAGGTTCTTGGCAGTGACCCTGATCTTGTCTGACAGCAATGAAAGAGAATGGAATTGCTTTTTCTGGCTATCTGTGGCACAGATGCTGTACCTGAACTTCTGTATATGTTTTTGATGACATCAGGAAAAGCTGTATTAACAGCAGTTTTAGCAAGAAATTACATTGTTTAAACGAGAAATAAATGGCTTAAGAGACATATAAGCTCGTTTCATTTTCAGAAACCCTCTATGAGGGACTCCATGGGCAGGTAGAAGGGGTTTCTAATGCCTATTTAATTGTGCAAGCTGATTTGCCACAAAATAACACTGATCTCCTGGGTGAAGAACACAGCCCAAAGATCCTAAAGCTTCTGCTTCTCTCCTTTTGTTTATCAGCAAAAAGAAACATGAATTGACCAGGACAATATATTACCAATTTTAATTTTTCTGTGGTCATTGCAGCCAGTCATGACTTTTCTGAAATGGTGCAGCACACCACAAATGCTGTGTGTATATAGAACACTGATAATTTCCAGCCTGGCAATTCAGGCTGGTTGTGGTAAGTGTCTCATTGTCATCTTCTGTTTTATCTAATCTGGAGTTTGTCTTTTTCTCTTTGTAAAAAGTAAAAAGAAAAAGCAGCTTGATTTAGCTCTAACTTAGAGAAAAGGAAGACCTCTTCAACACATCAGTCACGCTGAAAGGCAAATAAGCCGTTAATGGGTATTTCCAGCTGCCTTTGTGCCAACTTTTGTGAGAAAGGTGTAACAACTCTTCCAAATGCCATGTGACAAACTTAGTGATTATGAAACAGAGTTTTACCATTGTGGGTAGGATCATAAAGAGGGGAAGATGTAGTCTGTGCAAAACCCTAGAAAGCCAATTTCCATCACTACTGAAACTGCTAGAAATGTCTCTTAGCATCTGTGCCATGCTAGTGTCTTCATTCAAGTGTGTGGGAATGATCCCAAACTCACTCTACTCAGGGTGTTCCTCTATATTGCATAAATAAGACATTTTAGAGGCCTTATGCAGACCCTGTAAATAATTTCCATGGATGCTACGAGGAGTCAAGATCTGGTAGCACCAAGAGCATCTGCTTGAATTGCAGATCTGCCTCTTAAACTCAGACAAAATACTTGCACTGGCTTTGATGCCAGTGCAATTGATGCAGGGCTTTAATGCCCTGAATGAAGCATTAGTTATGCTCACATTGTAAGCAAGTGCATATGAGCCCACTTGGCCCCTGTCTGAAGCTAGGTCTATTTGGTGATGCATGCTTCCCCAGCTCTGAGACCAGTGAGGCTTGCTTGAAAGCTGCTGAAGGACAATGAACTAATTCATTTCTATAAACATATTGATGATTTTTGTCCATGCAGGCTACCATGACTCAGTGATCGCAATGGAAAACACACAAAGAGACAGGAAACTCAACTGCTATTCTGTACACTAAATCATGTCTAATTACTAGCATAATTTTGTAGGGAAAGGTACCTTTCTCCTCTCCTCTGCAGCCTCCAGCTTTTTCTGGATCTCCTCAAGAGAGAGTTCTTTCTTCTTTGGAGAAGCTAAAGTTCGTGGTGCTTCTGAGACTGGAGACGGCGGCTTTAGGATCAGTTCAAAGGCCTGGCCTGAGGCACGTTTGTTGATTTGTTTCACTTCCATGTCTGCACAATAAGGTAGGAAATTGTAAGTCCTTAATACACCAGCAGTATTCAGGAGAGAAACAGCACTGATATCAGAGCAGGATCAGAAGCACAGGCAAATGATTTAGCATCTTTGCCTTGGGCATTTTAAATGCAATGGCAGATTATGGGCTGAAAACTATTCTCGGGAGTACATTCCATTTTATTTGTAATTGCTTAATTATACCTTAATCTCATAAAGATAAAAAATTTACAGCAATTTTGGATGCATATTAAGGTTCTGTGCCATTTCACACCCCCTGCAAGCAATGCCCAAGCTGGTTAATTTTTTAGGCATCCTTTCATTTTTTCTTCATTTTCTTGGGAATTATGCCACCTATGAAGAGCTGTAATTCTCAAATGGGGAATAGGGAAAGAACAGCTCAGTATGAGAGGGTTATTGTTAAAAGTTTAGTTAGCTCCTATTAGGAACAATATCCACCATTGTGGCTACTGCACACTGCACAGAAATTAATTGCCCAAACCAGCAATTAAATTATCAAATCAGAAAAATATTCACCAACTAATACTATGGACTAGGAGGACAACTGAGTCATTTCCCAGCACTAGCACATTTTCTGACCTGCAGGATGACTTCCAGTAAACATCACTCACCATCATATTTGTAGATGTTCATGTTGCGAGGTTCCGGGTAAAAACAAGAGCAGATCAGCGAGAGCATGGACAGCTCCTTCATCTTTTCCTTGTAAGCTGAAAGGAGAGTTCTGATTAGCATGCTTCACTTCCCCAGCTCCTCCTCTGAGAATCTTGAGCTGAGGTGAGTGGCTGGAGACCAGAAAGCCTACTCCATCACCCACCTGGCAGATTCCTCTAGAATATTTACTTTCAACTATTTCTTCTCAACATTGCACCTTTATCAAATCACAAGTGAGATGCTCAGAACTGGCTTCTGGTCCCCTACATGACCTCAGCCTTGGGCATAATGCAGGCAGTCCTCTCTGATTTATGGAAAGTGATTTTGGCTACCAGGAAATGCATTTAGCATTGGAAGAGTGCCATGACTCCACTCTCCCCTGGCAGGTGGAGAGACATGAAGCTCTTACAGTTCCTTTGACATATCCAAATGCAATTGAGAACAGCCATGAAAAGCTGGCCATAGGCTAAGGACATTATTTCAAAAATTAAAATATCATCCAGAAACTTAAAAATAAAAGCAGAAATGAGGATACATTTATCAAATCATTTGCATAATGTCCTTAATATGCTTAATACCTGAAACAAAGCTTTTCATTCTCCACTTACTGGCCAAAATATGTGGCTTTCATACTCAGGTCTAGTCTATATTAGCTGATGCCATTAATACCTTTGTAATTTACCTTTATGGTGCTATCTTTGCTGACTTTATAATGCCTGTAGGCCCCAGTCATGAACTGAGGAGGCACTGGTGTAAAAATGGTCATACAAATATATAATCATTATGCAGTGAGCACTGTGCTCACCCTGCCTAATTGCCTGTAAGTAAGAAAACAGTCTCATACTTTGTCGCTTGGCAAGCCAATGGCAGAGCCCAGATTGGAGCTGGCTCTTCTGGGTTCTGGGGCAGCACCCTGCCCACTGCCCACACTCCATAACACATGGATGTTAAGGCAGGGTGCTTCAAAATTCATCTTTTGATGATGAATCACACAAACCCCTGCTATAATCAAAATCACATCTACAGAGGCAGACACTCATTTGCTGCCAGCATGTGAAAATGTGGCTTAAAATACATGTGGCTCAAAGTATTGTATTTAACAGTTTAGACCAAATTATCCTTTGTTGTTGCTAAAGGAAAATCTGATGGTCCTTGGATCTTCAAATTGTGGATACAAATGAAATTCTCAATCAGCCTTTCTCGTGGATGCTCTTGTGGTTTTTGATTTTGCTTTTCCTACTCAGAAAGAAACCTGAGATTGATGATGAGGGTTTGAGAGCCTTTGGGTGCTGCTCAGTATGATGGTATTTGAATAGTCCATGGTTCAAGAAAAAATTTCTAGCTGCCAGTAAAGGATTAGATAATTTAATTAAGCTTTGCACAAGGGCCTCTTGTGCAATCATGTTCCTTGAATAAATCACCTAAAGGAGATAGAGCTTTTCAGAAACCATTGGTAAAGGACAGGATTTGAGGTTAAGAACGTACTGAGGACTTTGCTTTCAGTGAACTTAGGCTGTCATGGAAGCTTGGTATTGACATGATTTTAGTTTGAAAACTAAGTAGCAACTAAGTAGCAAGGAATTACTCAAAAATCTTCTGAAGAGGAAAATCATGTGTGGCATTCACATGCCCTCTGAACAGAGAGAAGCAGAGAAAAGAATGATCAAAACAATTCTTATCTCATTTACTGCTCCTGTGTTTGTGTGCAAGTGGAATGCATTCTGGAGATCGTTTACCTGAGGTGAGCAATTAGATCCACGTGTGTGAGTCGGGACTCTCAAACAGAGAGTCACGAGGTTTTCAGTTCAGTAGTTAGAAGTTGGAAAGTATGATGTAGTATAGTATGTCTCTTTAATATAGTATAATGTAATATAATACAGTTTCAATAAAGGAAATGTTCAGCATTCCAAAGCCATAGAGCAGATACCAATCATTTCCCAGACATTGAGAACTCCCTAATTTTACTATAATCATGTCCATCTGATGTATGCTGAATTATGAATAACGATAAACATAATAAATTGTTCACTTAGACTTCCACCCAACAAGCACACGTTTTGTGGTTTTCCAGACGTTTCCCTGAGGAGGGCTTGCCGAGCCAGCTGCCTATACCATGGAATTGCATTCTTCTCAGCAACAAGGTTGTGGAGTGGCTGCAGATCAAACCCTGGCAGATTGCTAAACATAGAGAAAATGGACACTGGGCCGTGTGTTAAAGACATGGCCATTGATGATACAGGCAGAATCTTGTACAAGATCTGCTGAATCACTGCTAAAATGTATATCTTGAAATATCTTTGTAGGAAAAGGCATGCAAAGCAGCATCCTAGGAATCTTGCCTTTCAAGGCCTTTGTTAATATTTTTTATCTTTGCATGACATTGAATATATTTTGCTTCCTAATAGCATTTTAAATGATTAGAGAAAGGTGGGTTTTTTCCCAGCTTTCCATCTGCAAAACACAGCAGGAGAAAGACAAGAACATTCCCAGCTCTCTTTCCTTCAGTACAATGGCTGCACTGAAAACATGCTGGCAAAATCATTGTCTTAGTTCATTCTGGCCACTGGCAGAATTAAGATGACTTTTCATCCTTCACAAGAATTACTTTTTGCTTTTTTGTGGTATTGATTTAGTCTGCACTTGCCCTAGAGACTTCTTTAACTGTAGCTGGAGCTTGGCTTGAATACCCACAGAGGTTCTGGAGGCTTCTGCAGCCCTGGGGACCAAACAACCTTCCACGGTGGCAAACACTGGTTTTCCTGTTGTAGACTTAAGGGCTGAGGGTGCCAAAGGACCTGAAGAGGCACACACCTCCTCTGGTGTCCAGCATCAACACTGTGATGACCTGTCCCCCTTGATCAGGCTCAGCTCTGAATAGCAGGGGCCCTGCTTTGTTCAGCTCTCCTTTCCTTAAACACTTCCTTAATCCACGTTAAAAAATCTGAAAGCAGTAATGTTAGCCCAGTTGGTGGTCAGATAAAAATGGCTGAATTAAAACAGTCGGATTAAAAACCCATGTCACACAGGTTAGATAGGGAGATAACTGTACTTTCCCAAATCCCAGGGGTTAGTGTTTTAGCAATGGAAGCCTGTTATCTCAAGAAGGTTTTCTGTTAAGAAAGCAGCACACACAGACCACACAACCTAGGGCAGAGCATTTGTGCAATCTGCACAGGACCTCTTGTGCAACATGAAAGAGGCACTAAAATTACCTGCCTCATAGAGGAGCTCTTCAAAACCCTTGAAGACCAGCAGTGATTGCAATGAAGTTTATTTTCCAAATGTGTTTCCAATGGCTTTCTAATTATATCCTTCCTTGTGCAGTCATGTAGGCTACATATCATTCCATTAACTGTGCAAGTTAAATGAAGGAGAGTAAATGATGGTAATCGTAATACTACAAAAGCTTTGATAGGGAAATTGCTAGGCAAGAACAATGTTGACAAAAGATGGCAACAGAATCTTTTTAGTTATATGCAGCAAGATCTAAATGTTTATATGCATTAAGAAGACTGATTTTTGCTAAAACCAAAAATATTAGCATTTCTTGTAGTTTTGCTGTGAATATACTAGGTTTCATAGGTCTTGAATTCTGAAACTGTGTGATTATTCTAGAACCTCATCTACTTTTTAAGAATAAGCCCCTCATATTCAGAGTTGCAGAGAAAACCTTAGAAATATTATCAAATGCCCCTAAATGTTTGACAGCTTCAGAAGAGATTAAACTCAGATGGCTTTGAAAATCAAAAGTGCATGATTTTATTTTTTTTCTGAAAAAGTCCCAAATGCATCTTAATATTATTGTTTCAAGCCAACCTCACCCTTTCTCTCAAACTTGTGGAATTATTTTTAACAGCTGTATTTAGAAACTGTGAAACAACTCCCTCTGTTGGGTGAACATCCATCCTCTTCCTTTTTGGGCTCTACTTGCTCGTCTGTCTAAGACCTTCAGGGGCCTTTTAAGGGTTCCAGTCCTAAAACTGATGAGCAAGAAGGGAAGGACAGCAGGAAACCATTCTAAGGATTTCATGCCCATGTTGTATAATTTTGGAGATCTTTTCTTGAGGCTAGTCTGGTCCCATGCTCTGAACAACCATTAGAGCCTGGCGCACAGTGGATGTACTGCTAATACACACCTCCCAGTTTCAATACCTATCAACTAAACTTGTTTGTGCTCCAAGATTGCTCTGATGCGTGAACCAAAGCATGGTCAGCTGGGGTGTTTTGATGATCCTCTTTGAAAATGCTCTACTGATCTCAAATAATATGTTTATTCAGATATATCCTGTATTCTTCTGCTAATGACAGAAAAGGGCTGCACCCATTGCCAGTCCTGCAGCTCACCTGCCCAATGAATGAAGCTGCTAAGGTGGAGTGCTATGGCTGCCATTAGAAGCCAGCAACCACCTATTTACATTTACTGCTGGGAGAAATGGGAAGGTTAAGGAAAGCACTGCTAAACCCTTACTGTCTGTCCTCATCTGCTATCCAATAGCTATAAGGAATCTTTTACAGTTTACACTGTAAAATGAAAATCTGTCCTAACTGACAGGCCATGGGCAATTTGGGTCACATTTTGTTCCTTGGCAAACACAACTCAGACAGATTGCTGTGTCACAGCAGAGACCATTATTCATAAGCAAGGCTATTTTTAACACATAAAGGGAGAAAAGTGTTAATGTTACTTATAATTAACATCTGATATAGGAAAATGTGTTGATTATTTTTTCCTTACTGAATCTGTCCCACAAATAAGAAATGTATTTTATACACACATTAATATATATATAAATATTAATCACATACATTATATGTATACGCCATGTACATGAATTTGTAATGTTACTGTATTTTGACATTTCAAATACCATTTGCCAACTAGCTCTTGAAGTTCTGTACACCTGGAAGGAAAAGGAAACTGGCACATCGCCCATGGTCAGAGTGTGGAACCCATAACACAGCTCAGCCCTGTGCTCCCTCGGCAGGAGCCTGTGTGATAGTTGCCCTTCTGAGACTGAACTGAAATTCTGCTTAGTTTCCTCCTCTGGCAGACACTGAAGCATTAAGAATTGAGATTAAGTATGACATGCAGATAGAGAAGACCTATCACACCCATCCTTTATATGGATTTCTGATGGATGTTATTGACGATGTGGTTTGTTACAAGTATCATTTTGGTAATGCTCCCTCTGGGGTGCTAGAGCTTTTGGTTTGTCAAGGCAATGCTTTAAGTCATATAATTTTGTGAACACCAACAGCCACAATCTGTTGACCAGTAATTTACAATTTTATTTTTACTAATCCATTTTAGTAATGTGCTGCACCCTTTTCTGCCAAACAAGGGGACATTATACAATCCCAGCTGTGTTGTTTCCCATAGCTGGTGGGGTATTTGGAGAAAGTTACATGATGAGTGCTGCTAAAGTGGTGGCTTGTACTTGGACAAGTACATGGGACTGGGAGAATTAAAATTCAAGATGGGGCACGACTAGTACAGTTTCTAGGTATCATTTAGTTTTTAGCATGTCTGAGATCTATTAGCCTGGGATTCACTTTAATTAATGCTGGCCATTATTTAAGAGAGCTACTTTGCAGAAATCATGAAAGCTTATTTTTCAGTCAAGGGAGAGATTAGCACTACCAGAGAATGATGGTCCCATTCAGATGTCTGAAGTCAAACAAACTAGGTTGTCTTAAGACCAGCAAATCCATCTTCAGTGTCAGGAAGCCTAAGGATGTTCATAGGCTTATGGAGTCACCAGTGATGGAGAGAATGAAAGCAAAAGCCCCTGCAGTAAATATATCATATCCACTCCTTATTCTCAGCCATGAGGGACATCTCATTTTGGTGGTTCACATAGTTGGGGCTCATTTTGTTACTCTGAATGCAAAACACTGCCCACCAGAGTATTAGTTTGAGTCCATCTCACAATCTTATCTTTATGTGTACTTTTCCAGTTTCCCCAACAAAAATAAAGCTGCTTCACAGCTTAGGGACTCTTTAATCCCTACAGTGCTCACCTACTTCACTGCAGAGAATGGTGGCACAGGACTCCCACTCACCTGGGGCCATTCTTTGGGGACCAAGTCTTTAAAACTGCTTTATATACTGCAATGCAGGTTAAGCTGGAGATGAGAACAGAGTTTTGGTTTTGTCCCCTGTCCCTGATTTTTTTGATATTTCTATATCTAGGCAATAGAATAAGCAGGGACTATGAAAAAGTAACAAGAAACAGAAATCCAGGAAAAAAAGAGCTAACCGGTGAGTTTCCTCTCTCAACTGTGACTCTAGAATTTCCTAAAATATGCCTGGAAAATGAGAAAGGAAGAGCTTGGGACAGCTCCAATCTGCCTTTGTGGCAACTGGGAGTTTGAAAAAATAGTTTTAAGCATTAATTTTTGTAACCCTCATTAATGTTCCTGGGTTTAGGCAGAAAGATCATCCATTTCATTCTCTTAACAAAAGTCTTTAAAATGGTTTGGGAGGGAATCGAGCATTAGTGTCATCCATAAAAGAACATAGTGGCTGTGAAATCAGGGATCACTGTAGCATCAGTTCTTCAAAATACACAAAAAACCAAATGCAAGCAACAGATTTGACCTTCAGCTTCTTATTAAGACTGTGTCAGATTGTACCAATAAACCCTGTCCCCTAGTGCAAGGCCTGGCATAGCATTTCCACAGCATAATTTAGGTTACAGCACGGGATCTGGCTGGAAAACCCATCCTGTGGAATACACAAGAGGCTGTTTGCTTATGGAAAGACTGTCCAGTAATGGTTTTCTTGAATTCTAGTGCAGGGATACAAATGCATGCAAACATGCAGATTGGAGAGTGGCACAGGTCTTATTAAAAACTGCTCCAGATTTTACAACCTAATCTATCATTGATCATGATTATGACCTTTTGGAGTACTTCAAGTACCATGTCTTTGGTTTTTACTTACTGTGCGTGGTGAGAGTCAAATGTCTTTGCTCACTTTATGATGTCAGCATCTTAAGATCTAAAGTTACTGTTTTGTATTATTTCAATGTATGTAATTTTCATTGCTGAAACAATAAGAAAGCCCATTTACTGAACCCTGACTATTACAGTCATCTGTGACATGAGTTAATGGGACTTCTTTGTTGAGCTAATGTAAACCCATTTCCAAAATGAGATTTGGATGTAAGTGGTTTTTTGAATTTGAAAAAAACAACAACTTTGTCATGATTACTCCAAACAAACACTGATGCAGACTCTGTTGTAGTCGCATTGTGCTTTCCAGTCACTGAAATGGAGGCACACACATTTCCTCCTCGTGTGGAGGGAGCACAGCAGACATGTGCCTGTTCAGTGCCTGTCAGTGCACTTGGGGCCCCACAGCCCCACCACACTGCCTGCTGCAGGAAACATGGGCACACAGGACAAGACAGCCATGGGCTAGCTCCTCCTTCTTCAACTGCAGAAACTGGTCCATGGCAGTGGCAGAGCAGATGCTGCACTCTCTTCTGAGCCACCCTTTGCAGAGCCACGAATCACGTTGGCATGAAGAAGCCCTTGGCAGCTCAGTTCCAGAAATCCTCTGGGGCTGAGGGGAAGGCCAAGGAGCCAGTACTAATACAGAGGACTGTGGCCCTCTTGAAATGTGTTTGAACTTAAGAGAACTTCAACCAAGGTGAAAACAAAAAATTCCAGAGATATTTTTTTTTTACAAGGGGAAAATACAGTCTTCTTTAAGGTCTGCTTTGCCTTTACAAGGCATCCTTCACCATATTTCTCTCTGTACCTCTACATCCCATCTGTGGTGGTGTTCGCAGGGGTCCCAGCAGGAGGGAAAAGATGAGAACCTTGACTCAGTGTTTCAGAAGACTGATTTTATTATTTTATGATATATATTATATTAAAAGAAAATTATATATTAAAAGAATAGAAGAAAAGGATTTCATCAGAAGGCTTGAAAGGAATAGAAAGGAATGATAATAAAATCTTTGACTGACCAGAGAGTCCAAGACAGCCAGACCATGATTGGTCATCAAGTAGAAACAATTTCACATGCTGGGTAAACAACCCTACAAACCACATTCCAAAGCAGCAAAACATGGAGAAGCTGAAACTTCCCAGCTTCTCAGAAAAAAAGATCCTAATGAGAGGATTTTTCATAGAATATGTCTCTGACACCCATCTGTCTTCCCCCAGTTTTCTTCCCACGAGCTTTCTGTGTAGGGAAGGATGTAAGTTACTAAAACAGACTTTGAAAACAATGAGGTGGATGAAGAGTGAAGAATGAACTTAAAGGCTACAGTAGTCCTAAGACAGCTTTATTTCCTGCTGGTTAACTGAACATGACTGTTTAATTTTTGTGCAGTCAGAAGTTCAAACCCTGCTATTCAGATGATTTGGCAGGATACTGATGTTTAAGAGACTGACCTTACACCTACCTTCATAAGAGACCTCCAGAGACACAGATAATTTCTGATTATCACTTAAGTGTGAAAGTCATGCAAACATCAAAATTTGAAAACTATTAAGGCAGCCCCAGCCAGGAACCATTCTGCTACCCACTATCTCCTGTATTCACTGTGAGCAAAAATGTCTGTGGAAATTCAGCAATGGGATGATTTGAACCAAAGTAATATTCCTGAATGTGGACTGGATGGAAAAAGTGAACAGGTTTTCAGCAAGAACCAGGGGGAAAGCAGCAAGACCAGGAGAAAATAACCTTCCTTATTTGGCTCAAATTACCTCCTCAAGAACCGTTGTTGGTTTTGTTACATATCTGCACCTGGGGCAAACAGCTTCTTTTGACTGGCATTGTAGCAAGCTTGGCTCTGTCATGGCTTACAGAAAAATCTGTTTTACTTTTAGCTGAGGACTCCTGCTAAAGTAGTAGTAAGGATTCTCCATGTATTGTTCTGGGTTTGATTCTATCACTAATTTTCCTGTTCTCAAGAAAAATCTCTCTCTCCTGATCTCTCACTTAGAGTCTTATATGAATGATTTAAGAAACAAAACCTTGAGCTCTGGAGTTTTTGAATGGATGGATTTGCCTACCATGATTTAGTGCTCAGGGTGTGTAACGCATTTCCTTTACACTGTATGCCCGAAGGGTTGTATGCCCCTTTCACCAGGACACAGACATTAATCTCCTTTACACTTTTGAGACAGGTTACATATAAAAAGGCTTAAAAAGCCAGATATTTCACTCCAAAATTTCCATTAGCATGGCTCTGAAGATCCCTCCTGGTAGGCACCACTGAACCATGATGTCCATCTACATGCAGGCTAGAAACCAGTGTTTTCAGGAGTCCTGATGTACTTGTCTGAAGGCCAGAGAAGCAGAAGGATTTTCAAAGACTCTTTTCAACAGAACCACCCCAGCCTTGCTGCATGCAGGTTATTTTGGCTCAGCATTCCTGGGACGGGGGCTACCAACTGTACTTGCCTTCTGTAACATCAGCATAGTGGACTTTGCTTCAGGACTTCCCTGCAATAGACAATCCCAGATTGCTGATCCCTCCCTCAGAAGTGGACATGCAGTGCCCAGGAGCTCCCCGAGCCCAGCTGCTCCCTGTGGTGCTTGCCTTGGTTCTGGGGCCATGCTGGTGGCTGAAGCACCAGGGAAGGATGTGCAAAGGAGCTGGAACTTCTTCAGTGTCTTTCTAAGTGTGGGGTGGGGAGAAGCAAGTTACAGATTGGAAGCTGCCAAGCCTGCAAGCAGCCCACTTTCCCTCAGCAGCATGCAGGCTTCAGCCACCACAGCAGCATCGTGTCTGCAGCTTGGTGCTGAAGCTAGCACTGGTGGGAAGTGAAATTTGGAGTCCTTGTGTTGGGCACTCCAATCGCCTCTGGTGTCTCAAGCAGAGAACCCAGCAGTACATCCAGAACTGGGCTATCAGGGACGGCTGCTGCCTCCCAGCATGCTCTTAAGGTCATCTCATCACCACTTTGTGGGAGTATGCGGGGGCCCAGCTGAGATCTGTGCTACTTTCTGTAAAAATGTGTCAGATGAAAACACCCTATGCCAAAGACTTTATGGAGTGAGAAGGAGAGGGAAGGGATGCTGCAGGATAAAATGTCACAGACATGAAAAAAGAAATGCCTTGGGACACAGACCTATTCTGTAGGAAAGCCCCATGGGGAACAGAGCTCTCCTGAATTCTGTATAAGTGACACCTCTTTGCAGTGCTGCAGGCACTACAGGTGCTGTCTGCAGCCTTGAGGGAGGATGCAAATCCAATATGATGAAATAGAATGGCAATGGTTTAGTCACGCAGCCACTATGATCAAATAGCATCCTCCCAAGGCATGAATCACAAATGGGTTCTGTTCCAGCACAGTAAGACTGGGTTACTAGAGCAGGTGTGAGAGAGCTGGCTGCCACTATTTTATTTATCTGAATCTCACTGTCATCCATGTGTGTATTTGGAACAGAGGCCTTTATTTAGTTTTTCAACGTGATGTCTTCAGAGGCTTCCACTGACTTAAATTTGCATCACCCTTATCCCTTTATGTTGGCTGGGCAAACACGTCCTGGTTGTGCATCATCTGGCCATGCACCACCCACTGACACTTGACACTGAGTCTGATTTTACTCCAAGCTATTTTTTTATCATCCCTGGAGACTAGTGACATCACCTTGCGTACTGCAGATCTTGGTGATGGAAATCGGAGTTCTGCCACTGTTTCTTTTCATCTGGACACAGATCCTTCCTGGACTTGTACCTGGCATTACATGATGAAGTCCCTCACCTCTGTGCAGAGATTAGTCAAATTGTTCATACTGAGCTTCTCCAGAAAGCAAGTATTAGCAGAACTGCCCACATGCTTTGAAAGCAAGCCATTGATACAGCATTAAGGAAAGGAATGGCTCAAAATGGTTCAGGAAAAGCAAACAATTAGAAAGAATGGGCCAGGAATGCAACTTTTTCTGTTTTCATCATTCAGCTGTTGTGAAGTACCTCAATCAAGGGACCAGAGATAGATTACCACAGTGACACTTTCCATTAGCAGACAGGCTGATTCTTGCTATTTTTCTGGCTCAGATAAGCACATGCTTTTAACAGAACTACAGCTCTGACATAATATATGACATTTTTATAACTCATATACATTTTATAAACACATCATTAACCTGTGCCATTCCAAAGTGCAGATAGCTTTAATGTCTTCCAGTATTTTCAAAATTCTGCTTTGAACTAATGAAGGCCAAAATATTATTTAGCTGTGTCTTGAGGCTCAGAACAATAAGCCAGATAAAATGGAAGGTGCCTTTTTAAATTTTTTTTCTTTAGACAAAAAGAAAAAAAAAGAAGCAGGGCAATCAGCTAAGTAGAAATTTTTGTTTGTACAATATGATATAAATGCAATTTCAACTTCTTGTAGGGTTGACTCTCAATCTTTGCATTCCAGTAATTAAATGTGTTCCTTGCTTGTTGAGTCATTGCACTGAGCGCAAAACCTATCACAGCTATTTTCACACCACAAATATCAGAAGAATCCATTTAAGAGAAAATATACTGCTGTGAGTGCTGTAGATAGTATCTTTCAAAACTAATCACTCCATATATAGGCTAGAAAACACATTTTATAGGGTCTGAAAACCAAACACATAGAATCATTAATTAGTAAGTTTATATATATGTCTATACATAAAAAGTATATATATGTGTATATGTATATATATGTTTATATATATGTATGTATATAAAGCTAGATTTGTGTAAGTTTATGGGTTGATTTTGAGCAATTCCCATGTATTTAATGTACTTAACCCAAAGCCAAATATGTGCAACTGCATCTTTATGCTCCACAATCATTCTTACTGGCTGCCATGGCTACCGACTAAATGTCAAAACGCAAAAAACAATGAAAGGAGGCAGTCTGGAAAATCCAATTTACTTCTGGGTTTTGAATGGAATTTTAATTTTGTGGAACATTTTAAAATAAGAATGTCTCATCAGTTTGAATAAAGGCATTTTCTTTACAGGGTTTGCTTTCTGCACACAACTGCAAATGACATATGTAAGTAGATTACTTACAAAGGAAGAATCCCAATACTTGCAATTATACAATGGGACACACATTATAATTGTGTTAATTAACAGTAGTATTTTAAATTTGAATGCCAGAACAAAATAAGCTCCTAGTATATAACTCCCGAGTTTCCATATAAAACTGTTTGATATTACATTTTGCCTGTCAACATACCTCATAATTATGGAAGATTTTGCTTTAAACCCAAGGAGGTGTGATAATGGAAACTGTGTTACTGTGATGCTTTATGTTGTATGGCTTAGATCCCCTTTTTCATAACAAAGACTATTGGAATGTAAATGTTTTTATACAATTTTAAGTCTACTCAGTGGGGTATATGTGGGCGTAAGGGGCTGTATTTAATTATGAGCTATTACAAAGGATGAAATTTCTGGATTTAGAGAAATGTAATCCCTAATTTAAAACAGTCTCCCTATGTAGGAAGCCTATCAAAGGCATGTGTATCTTTGGAGAAATCCTTTGATTCAAAAAATAATGTCTTCAGGTTTTGAAGGACTTTGAAAGCACTGCACAGAGTAAGCACAAATGACAGCAATTCCCTCACCAACTACATTGATACAAAGCCAATTCTGTAAAATTCATCTTTTCACTTGGTGTTTTCTGCTAACAAGTGGGCAGCAGAATGACTAGGAGAAGTATCTTTTGGCAGGTCACCAAATCTAGAAACTGGGGCTAGTGTGGAAATCTATTTTTACAAAATTGAAGGGGATAAGATAATTTTCTGTTAGTCTTCTTCACAGTCCAAAAAAAGTACAAATGCCCAAGTGAGGCTTCAGATGATGGGATCCTAAACCCATAACTGTCAATGCTGAAGGATGAAGTGTAAGAACCAAAACAGGAATGGATACTGGGGAAGTGACTTATTCTTTTAAAAAGTTTGTAGAAATAAATTCTGCATGTGTAGGCTGGCATAAAAAAACCTCACAAGGGAGAGTTTGTGGGGTTTTTTTCTTTTTTTTTTTTCCTATTTCTTCAATCTTTCTTTTAAACATCCAGGTTTGGAAGACAGAAGCAGCAGAGGTGTGTGTGAATCAGCAGGAGGGGCTGGTTGGGTTCACCTTTGATTGAAGGTTTGGTGCTGTGGAGCTGCACCTGAGGTTCTACATCCAGTCTTGGATCCCCCAATTTCAGAGGGACATGGAGGTATACATGAAAGTCCAGTGGAGGGCTATCAGGGATGTGGGGAATAACTGGGAAAATAGGTGGCTTAAGGTAGTGAGCACACTAAATGAGGCACTCAAATTCATGAAATGACAGAAACAAACCCTTCCATATGACACACATCTGTCACTCTGTGGCTTTCAGAGTTTTCTATGTGACCTTTACCTAAACAATCTATGCAGTTATTACTACTAATTACCAGATTTATATTTCTGCTATTGTATCCTGCCATGACTTTATGCATACATGCAAACATTTGATTGCTTCCATAATGAAAATAATGATACCTCTCAACAGCATATAAACTCTATCATGGTTGGGCATAAATTATAAATATTATTGAGTATGCTAATCAGAAGATGAATAAAATTAACAAGAAAAAAAAAAGAAAGATAAAGAATGATGCCTCTTCTTGGAAATGACACTGATGGTGGAAAGAAATTAGTATATTATTCAGAATTGATTAAATTGGCTGAAAGGGAACATTTGCTGGGACGATATTTTTATTAAAATTGATGCTACAATAAAACTAGAACAAGAGCTACTGCTTGCAGTGAAGTGACCTGTGTTTTAAGTAGCTTTGATCTGATTTGCATAATAGAAGCACTTTGATTTATGAAGATGTAAAATTAATGCATAAATGTCTATGCTATAGCAATATATATGTACTTTTGGGAATGTGACTGCTCCAAATTATTTCCCAGTCTTTCATGACCCACCTCTCTTTTTCATCTTTCTCTTTTCCTTCCTTCTTTTTTACTGTTTTTCAATTTAGTGGTATTTTTCTCATCCCAAAATATTACTGAAAATTTCTAGAGTACCTTTGCTCTATCTCTCTCTGCAGCTCTCTCTGTCTAAGCCTCTCTATTTTTTTCTGCAATACCACGCTCCACTTAGAAGAAAATCTTGAATTCAGAGACACTGCTCTGCTATTAAATTAACCACATGAGGAGCTGATCCCTGCAGAGATAATCCACTGATTGTTGGTGTAGGGGTGTTTGTCTCATTTAGAATAGAAAAAAAAGGATCCTGCAATAGTGAAATTTTCAGGGCGCTGTGCACCAGCATCAACAATCTGCCATTAACAGCA
This sequence comes from Zonotrichia leucophrys gambelii, assembly GCF_028769735.1. Lineage (NCBI taxonomy): Eukaryota > Metazoa > Chordata > Aves > Passeriformes > Passerellidae > Zonotrichia > Zonotrichia leucophrys. The sequence goes on along the minus strand of NC_088171.1, from coordinate 124,138,877 downwards.
AATCAGAACTTCTTTGTTTTTAGCCTGTCCTTTACAACAGACTTATCAAACTTCCAGAACTGGATTGTCCATCGCATTTTTAATATGTTCTAAACGCAGCAGGAGTTAGATATCCCCAGATGTCAATTTGCAACAGCCTATTCTGTCTTTTTCATTATATGATCTTTTTCCAGTATAAAAAGAAGTTTCTTTTTCTGAATAATAACATTTCCCTGCTTTTTTAATGTAGCTGGCTCTTACATGATTTTAAAAAATAATAAAGGAGATGCTTCCTCCCAAGTTGATGCTTTGGGAGTTTTAAAGGGGGAAAAATAGGCTCATCAGATGTAAATCAGCATGAGTCTACTTCATCCACAGACTTCCACTGGTTTAGTATCTAATTCTGTCAAGGCTGGTGTTCCTGGCCTTTGCACATCTTAGCCATTTAAATGTGCAACACTGTCAGCCATTGCTATTTCCCACCTTATGCTGCTTTGTTTCTCCCACTGCATCAGAAAATCTGTCCTTCCACTGAACATCACATCCTTAAACTATAATTTGGTCTACAGTTTTGTTGGCTGGAAGGCTGCTTCTTCCTGAATTTTGGAGAAGGTTTTAGCTAAAAACATTTTACTATTTCCGTGATGATGACTAGGGAAAAATACATGTGTGTGGGTAAGCCAAGCAAGTGGTTATTGCACTTGTTTGAAAGGTTCTAAAGCTTTGTGCCAGGGAATCATTCTTCATTTGAAAAATTTGTCCAGGCCTGGCCATGGAATGAGTAAGTGAAATATCAGATTTCAGCCTTCAGCCTTGTCTGAGAGACACAAAACTAGCTTTACAGCCAGCTTCTCTCATGCCACTTTGTGCTGGATTCTGATTCCATGTGGGCTAAGAGTGATGTTATGGACCACAGGAGCACTGGAAACTGGAAAAAAAAAGAGGGTAGTTGATCCTGTGGTCTCAATTCCTCCCCTTCTGACCTCCCGGAAGTATGAAGGACTACAGGAATGAAGTAGCTGTGTGAAGAGGCGAGAGCTGAATCTGCATTGCGGAAATAATTGCCAAGAGCAGACAAATTAAAAAAAAAAAAAAAAAAAAAAAAAGGAGGAAAACCAAGCAGGTAAAGTCAGTCAAGGAATAGGATGACTGAAACTGGATCAAGAATGAGGATAACACTTGACTGACTGGATAATGAAACTAGGTTGAGAAAATCAGGGAAAGGGTACCAAGGAAACGGATGAGACTGGAAATCAGTAGGTCATGGGGATGGAGTAGATGGGAAATGGATTAGGATGGTAGATAGTTCACAAGAACATTGGGAGTTTTATCAAATAGAAAGTTTCCTAACTGCTGTCTCAGACTTTCCCCTACATACAAATTACATTAAGTGACTACAACAATAGTAGTCACAGTTCAGGGACAGACTAGGGTCCATCTGATATAATGTTCTCTTTCCATAATACTTTTTCTTAAATTTTTTTTAATCTTGGAAATTCTGTTTGTATGACTACATAGAAATGCACTAAATATAATTTTGCAACCTTCGTATTGTAGATTACCTGTTTGCTTATCTAAATGCCTTCATTTTGCTGCATGGGTTCAGAATTTGTTCTTATTGCAATTTTTACCCTTGACTTGTTACATCTTTGTGGAGAAACCAGGATGCCAGCAGAGATGAGACCTCTAGAGCAGCACTGGCAAACGATGCAAAATCATAATTACAATTTTGCAGAGGATTTGAAAGTACTTCTGTCATGTTTATTCCTGTTTTTCAAGCCTCTCACAACAAGAAGATGAAATACTTTACACTGTTAATCAAATGCACAATGGTTCCCTAAGTAAGAAAAAAATAGTGGGGTAACTTGAATTGTCAATGCAGCTTAAAAAAATACCTTACTATTTCTTTTCTTAAGTCATTATTGATATTTTACTTGGAAAATGATATTTAGACTTAAAACATCATTTCCCAGTAAAAGTTATTTGCCTTGAGAACAAGTGGTTTGTTGACAAATATGAAACATTTAGATTTTTAAATCAGGAATCAGGGTTTCATTCCTACCTACAGCATACAATATTGAAAGTCTCCCTAACTGCAGTTTTGACAGCACCAAAAAATATCTGAGCACATAGAAAAAAAATCAGCTTAGAAATAGCTTTTTGTATTATATCTATGTAAAAAACACCAGCACCTGGAGACAAAGAAGGTATATTCAAGTGATTAATACAAACATGACTTGAGTGACATGATACCCTTTCTCTTCACATGAATAAAGTAAGCAACAAATACATCAAAATAGTTGACAGACTAATGAAATAGATTACAGAAGAAAATTTCACTTCCAGAAATGTCTTTGAAAAATTATGGATATTGATGCATTTGCTTTAAGATATCCTAGGTACATGCAACTTCTCTTACAGCTCCATTCAGGTAACTGGAGGATTTGCAGTACAAAAATACCTGTAAACCAAAAAAGGTAATTTCTGCTGCAATTCCATACAGCAATGTTGCTAAAAACATTTTGTGCATCTTTGACGTGGCTGTGGTCTCCACAATCTTTTGAAAAAGAAAAATAATAGACTTGATTATATTAGTCACTTCAGGGAGCTCCACCAATGAAATGACATCCAGAGTCATCCTACTAGAAATCAGAGGATGAATTTGAACATGTATACATCAGAAATCTTAGTCCAAAAGGACAATTTGTGTTTTCAGCAATTTTGAAAGCATCAAAAATAGCATCAAGATCAAAAGTTTTAGCTACTTAGAGATAAGTGAATATATTTAAATGTAGATGCTTCATCTACCTTCCAGTAGTGTATACCTTAGCTTAGGGAAAATTCTGAATTTGTAGAACTTTGTGCTTTCAGCAGCATTAAATACACATATCATTATTTTTTCTTTCCTTAAGAAATTCCCTAAGGATTATAGAAAAGTACCTCAATAGCACAGAATGCTAATACAGCTTTAGCAGGTAAGTTGCTCTGCTTCTTAATCTGATCAGTATGGATTTTAGCACTTCTATAATATCAGAGCATGGTTACACATTTTCATGCAGTATGGAACATAACCTCACATCCCAGCTCTGAGGTAAGTACCCAAGATTATCCCCATCTTAAAGAGAAGAAAGTCAGGTCACAAAATGATTAACCTACAAATCCAATAAAGGAACTAGGTGCCTAAAATGATGCTTAAGAAAACTCAGGTTTCTAAATCAAGGATCTGGAACCCAGAGATTCCTGCACAGATGAGGAGAGGTCACGAGAATACAGAAAACCACAATTTGTGCTCTTTAAATTGGTGTGCATTGTAGGGTGCTGAACTTTGGACAAGCAAGGATAGCTCAGACTTGAAATGTTTAAGCCACTAACATTGGGAATTGCGTGTTCCTCCAGCTCACAGCCAGTCCTCTGAATAAATCTGTGTGGCTTGTTTCCTGGGAGTGTGGGGCACACATAGGTAGCACAGGGTTCATCATAAACACAGGAGCAAGCCACGGTCTTCTTTTAAAATGTAGCTGAGGAGGAATGTTGCTGGCTGTCTTACTCCTGCCCATTGGAGCAACTGCCTACAGTGACATCTTTGACTGGAAAATGCCAGAGCTAGGGTCAAACTCTCAAAATTTCCACTCAAGCCAAAGCATCCTGTCACCCAAAGGAACTCAGGTTCTATCTGCTGCTTCCACAACTGTTTCTATTTTGCCATACATGCAAAATCCAGCGATGCCCGTGGGATCCCAGCTCCTAGGTGTAGGTCATCCTCCCTCCTGTGTGTTCCCTTTTCCTCTCTTTAGCATGATGTTCTTCCCATGGGAGAGTGGAAAGAAGACGCAGCTAGTGGCTCTGGTATTCTGTGGGCAGGAGGACACACAGGGACAAAGCCTACCACATCCCAGCAGCACACCTGGAGGCCACCCACCAGCTGTTTGGTCAGGAGCAGGAGGGCACCCATTGCCACACCTTCTCCACTCCCCACAATGGAAGAGATCAAGCCAGGGCTTCCCTAAGGCTGTGTGTGAGGAGTCCAAGAGACAGTGGAAGTCTCACCATTCCTCCTGACATTTTCCTCTGGGCTACCAAATTATGAGTACATTTACTCTGGGCAGACCTTGACCATAGCCAGAGGTGCTGACCTCTCCCTGTTGCTCTGGGACAGCCATACCTGTATCTCACTACTAACCCTATCCTCAGTCACCTCTCCAAACTACTGCTTGGGGCAAGATTGGTGAAAAACTCCTAATAATCCTGTTTTGTAGAAGTGTCTGTGAAGGATCACAATTTCACATAATAACTGCTACAACAGTGATAGGTTTTGTGCTTTAGAATGAATGCATAAATCATAATTTATTTATGAACTGCTTGGATTGAAAGCTATAGCTTAGAAAAATAACATTTCTGAATATATTCAGCAAAGCCTAATATTTTGTGCAGATGCTGTCCAATTTAACTGCACATCCTGGCAGAAATAGCTTAAATTTACTTCGGTGGTTAAATTATGTATTAGAGGACAGGAAAAAGAAAAACATAAGTGGAAGAGAAAATGAAATAATTTCAGATCAGCTTTGTATGCTGGTATTTGTCAGAAAGATGATGTCATAAATATTTAGTTCCCAGGAGCCAGCATTTACGCGGCAGTCCATTTTTTTTTCACTCATGATGCAGGTCCACGTGGATTGAGGTCTCCAAAGCCATTTTTGTCCATGTTTGAAAAGTTCTGAGCAACTAGAGGAACAGGTACTGTCTGCACTGCAGTCATGGTACCCAGCACCTTGCAGGACTGAGATACCTGTCCCCGGTGGAATTGGGAACCCGCCCTTCTGAGTGAGAGCAACAATCCTTTTAATGGGAATGAAAGCCAACACCACCTCAGACTGTATCCATGGAATAGTGTGAGGGTTGTGTGCAGCCTAGAAAGGACTGTGAATAGCAGCCATTCCCCAAATCAGCTGCCAGTTTCTGTGTCCCCATGGACTAAAGAGCAGCTGGTTGTGCTGAGGCCAATGGCTGTACTGCACTCCGTTGGCCCCAGTGAGGCAAGACTCATTTCAAAGTTGGTTCATCTATCATCCATTTTATGGATAAATGCTGAAGAAGGCATGCTCTCTACAAGCCAACTGAGGATGGCAATAGTTTTTTGGTTTTAAAGGTGACTCGTATGGAGAACTGACAGTGGATTTTTTGCAGGTAGTTGCTGCAGAGGTAAGCAAGCACTGCTGCTTCATGATGTTCCATTTGTTCCTCCTCTTGGGCAGAGCGACCAATAGTGCCAGGATAAAGGATTTTGAAGCCTGATATCCTAAGTTGAAAGGCAAATTTACATTCTCTCTCTTTGCCCACTGGTCACAGGGCCAGGTGCCACCCTCAGTCCCTTATCTTCAGCTTTTTTTTGCTGTACCAGCTTTAGCAAAGCTTTTAGTGAGTCACTATACCAATTATGTGATGTGACATCATTTTTGGATGCCTACTTTAGGACTCCTAATGTTTGTTACTTTTCAGAAGTGCTGAGCATCTCTTTGGCTGTTTTGTCTGTGAACTATTAAGGTAGTTAAATTAGACCTAAATGAAAATGATGCACAGGTGAAGTATTGCCCAGACTGATCTGTCATGGGAACCTTCTTTTCTCTGTGTTTTAGACTACAAAAAAATGCTGACTTCTCTCTGCAAGCAATTAGGAGAATCAATATAGTCTTTGAAGGCTAAAACACTACCTAAATATATTGCTGGATGTGAGTGCCCCATCTCTTTTTTGCAATGAGGTGCATTTTCCTCAAATGAATTCTATTAATTTGAAAATGGAGAATTCTTTTCTAAAGAAATTAATATGTCACCTGAGAGAAATCTAACCATAAGGTTAGATTACACAGTATATATAATAAAAAATCAGTGTGCAAAATGTGATATAGAGAAATGTACTATTGTTGAACAAATACCAATAGTAAAAAAATTTCAGTCTTAAATAATAAATTAAAGAAAATTCAAATTCACAAAAACTATGTGAATGAATTACAGGATTACATTATTAAACAGGGAAGTTTTTAGCCTAACTAGAGCTTATACTGGGACAAAGAGGTGATGGTAATGGAGGTGGAGGTGAGAGAACATTTTGGAAGTGTTCAAGCTGCTGAAGTTTATTTTTATTCCTCAGTGTGTTATGGGTTATATTCCATAAGAAAATGGAATAGATGACGTTCCATCCCTCCTGCCTGTACACCTCAGGGTAAGTAAAGAACTGCTATGAGGCAATATAAATCCTTAGCCATATGGACTCTTTTTAAAATTATTCCTGTCTTAATTCTCAATAGTAGGAAGAGTAATCAAGTCTTTAAAAACCAAGAAAAGAATATGAATAGGTGTTAACCTCAGTTCTTTAGTAAATTTTACTTACCGACATTTTTATATTAGCTCAGTAATAAAAGTTCACAGAAAAAAACTAACTGAAATGCTACCGCTTCAGTTTCCTTATCACACCAAAATTATATTAGGAAAACATTTTTTTTACCCAGAGGGTTGTTGGGCACTGGAACAGGCTCCACAGGGAAGTGGTCCCAGCACCAGCCTGACAGAGTTCAATAAATGTTTGGACAGTGCTCTCAGGCACATGGTGTGAGTCTGGGGAGTGGTTCTGTGCAGGGCCAGGAGTTGGACTCAGTGACCCTGATGGGTCTCTTCCAACCCAGCACATTCTGTGATGTCTTCTCCTAGTTCTTAAAAAAAATTTGAAATAGTGGTATCTCAGTCAAATTACATTTCTGCCAAAATTATGATACAATAAATAACTTTCTGTTTCTTGCCTATGTTCATTCTTCTCTTAAAACAACTTCCTATTTACGGACATGTAATTCTGTGGCCATTGGAAATAATTCAGAGCTGACAAATATTCATTTCTTTATAAAAGGGGAAGGTTAAAACCTTCAGCTAAAAACTGAATAATATGGAAAGAAGCGTGTTCAGTCCAAATTCAGCCTGGCACTTAGCCATATGTTGTTTAACTTGAAGCTTGTCATTGCCATTCTTATTCAGATGACTACTCATGTGCAATTGTTGACAATCAAGCAATTGTTTAAGTGTAGTGGCAGACCACAAGCAGAACTCTTACCCCTTTGCAGTACAAAAAGGCTACTTATTAAAATAATGTAACCAGTCAAACTCAACAACCATACACTTCTTTATGACTTCATATGTATGTTACATAACAGATAAAATAATAATGCTGTACTCAGTTAACAGAAGAACTCAGCAGTGGCCTTGCATCCATCAAGGTAAGTATCAAGGTCTGAGCTTATAACTAAAATGCAAATGACAAAGCAGAACAGCAACTCTGAAGTACTTCTACAATGGTTCAATCAGTCTCACTCAGATATTTTATATCTGACAATATATTATTTGTTATATCTGAGAAAGAGGGAGCATGGCGCTGCCTCAATTCCTGTATCCTCATAATCCCACCCATTCATCACCTTACAGGGTTCCTGACTATCTCAAAAAGAGTTGACATTAAAACACTTCCATAACACACTATTAACACATATCCCACGTATTTATGTTAAATAACTTCCTATAAAATAAACCAGAACCATAATCTGGACTGAGATTTTCTATATGATGGTTGTCTGAAGATGTTAGAACAATAAATAGTCTTTAAATAAAACATCACAACAAAACAATGAAATAATGATTTCAAACACTTTTTCAGTTCCAATGGCATCACACACTGCTTCACCTTCACACTGCCATCTATGTACTTTACACTAAGTAAGTTTATCAAACCAGATATGTGGCCTGATTGGTCTGTAGTGACCTGATTGAGGGCCATAAATCAGGGCAAAGGCCCTGATTTATGTAACACACCTCCTGTTTGCTTGGGAGCTTAAGGTGTGAAGGAGTCCCTCTATCTAATACATAATTAAGATGGTGTCAGGGGGAGGATGAAGTTTAAAACCCTCAGAATTTCTGTACAGTAGTGTTACATGGAATTTCAAGAAAAGACACACTTTAAAAAACCCCCAAAGATGCTTGTGTCGCATGTATCATTCATATACTATGTAAACTAAACAGAAAGAAGAATCTTGTGGGCATTCAGAGTGTAATGATCTCCAGAAGTTCTTGCAGCTGTTGAAATTCCTACATAAGTAAAAGGAGCTTTCCCTGAAAACCTTTTATTTTACACAGCTTAATAGAAATTTAGGCTTAATTTTGCTTTCTATTGCAGAATATGAACACAGGCTTGTTCAAGGTGTTTTGCATCTGCCTAACCTGAGTTATGTGAAGAGTTCTGTCCAAAGCCAGTAGGACTATTCACATGCTCAGACACCTGATTAAGTGCCTTGCTGGACCAGGGCCAGAAACATAATAGTGGGCTGGTTTAAGCTGATTAGAAATGTTTTGCTGGCTCTAGTGGTAGCAGGACCTAGCCTTTATTGCCACTTTGCAAAATCTGGTGCTCAACAGGAAAAAAATCAGGCACTCAGTAGTTCTTTCAGTGTTCTACTGGGTAAAGTTTGAGTACAGGAACAAATGTAGCTCATTTAGCCCTAACTGGAAATGTGCATTACTGAGAATGGATCTGTTTTTCCACATGAAAATAAAATTTCTTGCTTTGTTGTAACTCTTGAAATAAAGTGGTTTATTCTAATAGGCTGTCTAGACAAATGTTGTCTATGTATAACGATAACAAGGAAAGTTATAGTTTAAAGAAATGGTGAGGAGAATCCTTTAAGCTTTGTGAGTTTAAAGATGGGAGATGCTTTTAATAAAGTAACTTTAATTTTATAATTGAATGTTGTTGTAAATAGTATTTTTGGAAACTGGAGCTAGGTGGCTGCATGGCTTTTTATAGCTGGTGTAGGTGGCTTGTTAACGAGGGATTAACAGACAAAGTGGCGCCACACAGTCCCTCTGTCTCTGGGTAAACCTAATGATTCCTGGCATCACCCTTGCCGCAGAAATCTTTATATTTGTGTGATGAGGGATCATTAACACCAGGCTGAGGAGCCCTTCCTTCCCTTGTGACAGAATTCCTAACAGGCCTTCTGCAGTGCTAAGTCCCCGACCGAGCACAAATTATCAATACTGATTACGGGATTGCTGCAGTGGGGAGGGGACGGCGTGCTCGGCACTGCAGGGCTGGCCAGGCTCCCGCAGTCCTCACGTCCCTGCTCTGTTTGCATCTACAGCTGTCTCATGCCTTGCTCCCAAGGGTGCCACAGCCGGGTTAGAATGCTTTCAATGCACCGCAATTGTTCCTTGGGAGCGGAACATCAGCATCCAGATAAACGCTTTGGGGTAATGCATCGGGTTCAGCCGGTGCCAGGAGGGTTTGCTGTAACTTCGTGCAATGCGATGAACAGCGGTAACAAGAATCTGCACAAATGGAAATTTGAACTGGATTTGCTTCTTGGAGAGGACACTAATCGTGTTGGGAGCACTTCATCTTTATTTTGTGTGATTTGCGTGTGCATGACATTAATGGTGAATGATTGTGAAAACTTGAATTTGAATGCGTCAAATGCAGGTCCAGCCTCTTTCCTCCTCAAAAAGAAAAAAGAAAAAAAAAAAAAAACCAAATCCAAAAAACCCCCCAAACCAACAAAAAACCGACCGTAAGGAGCGTTAGAGTCTGGACGCTTTCAGCAGTCCGACCCCACGACTGGTCTCCCCCTCCTTCTTCCACACCCTCATTGGGATTTTTTCTCCCACCCTACCCAGCAGCCTCCCTCGAACAAAGGGGCCAGTGCCGGGCTACCGCCCCTCGCTCCCGCCGCGAGCAGCAGGAGCAGCAGGGACCGGCGGGCAGGCGCTCCCCGAGAGCCGAGAGCCCCTCGGGGCCGGGCAGGGCGGAGGGCGGAGGGGCCGCGCCCCGCGGGGCCGCTCCCGGGGCGGGCAGGGGCGGGGGCGCCGCGGCGGCGGCAGGGCGCGGCTCCTGCGGGGCAGGGAGGGGGATGGATGCTCTCCGTGCCGCTGCGAAACGCGAGGTAACAGCAGCCCCGCCGGCTGCCCCCCGGGAGAGAGCGCAGGGCGGGCGCTGCTGGCGCACACCGGCTCTCCGCGATGCAGTGACCTACTTCACCGGCCCCCGCCCCCCGGCGGACTGCAGGTGCGGGCAGCGCCGGGGCAGCGCCGAGCGCCGCTCCCCTCGCCCCCGCCCGCAGCCCCGCGGTGCCGTGCGGGGCCGGGCCGGGCTGGGCGCGGCCGGCCGCAGTGCGCGCCTGGCGGGGTCCGCCCCGCCGCAGCCCCCCCGCACCGCCCCGCACCGCACCGCGGCCCGCCGGCCCGGCCCGGCCCCGCCCGCAGCCCCCGAGCCGCGCCGAGCCCCTTCGGGCGGCGGTGCCGCTCCCCCGTTCTTCTTTTCTTGTCCCCACCCGGTTTCAGAGGTAGAGGGGAGCGCTGACTCCGGCCGGCGGGGATGGGTGGAGGCACATTGACTACAGGGATAACTTTACCGTTCCTTTTTTTTTTTTTTCCTTTCTTTTATATATATATATATATATATAAACACACACATACACATATATAATATCTATCTATATCTGTATTATATATATGCATATATATATATATATATAAATATCTATTCAGCTTTAAAATAATGAAAATCGTTTCAAAATTACGCCGTGCTCATGTGCCGACCTCACCCATTGCTATATGATTAATCCGATCTCTGGTTAGATACTAAAACATTAAAACATCCACATGTCCCACCCACCCTCTCCTTTTTTCTCTGATCAATGAAATAAAAAATACATTCAGTGTTCTCTTGATTTTTTTTTCCTAAACTTTTGGGAGAGCGAGAAGAACACCCAGGGTAGGTAGCAGACCTAGGAGACAGCAGCCTTAGTGCTGGCTGAAGGAAAAGAGAGGCGTTTTCTTACCCATTGCTGTTTTAGCCATGCTGGGATGTGCAGCTCTCAGAGGCGGAGAAGGCAAAGGGGTCCAGCTACAGCAGTGGAGAGAGGGAGAGAAGACTGAATAAGGCACTGAGTCAGCAGAGTGGGGCTGTGCAAGAGAAGGAGCAAGAGGCAGGAGCCCATGAATAATTATCACTCCTCCACCCAAGCAGATTGGCTCGAGAGGTCCCCTGACATGACTCCTGCAGAGCCAGAATCTCCGGGCATTAAATATTGATCCACCAATGGTGCCGGAGTACAAAGTGCCAGAATGCAGTTTGAAATGGAAATCAGTCCTTGGATGCTTCTCCCCCCTCGGTCTGGTGTTAATAGTACATTCCATGTCAAATGTTTTATGTCTTACATGAAAAAAGCCTATTGGTGTTGAGGGCTCTGCTGTTGCTACCTGTAAAACATGCACAAATTCATTTCAACATATTTCATTCCAAAAATAAAACAAGAAGAGGGACCATTGCAAGGGATTTCCTAGACCATTTCTGTAAAACAGCTGCTCAGATTATTTTTGCCTCCTGCAAGGGTACACAGATATCCTATGCAATTGTTTTAGACTGAATGTTTCTGCATTTTAGTACATTTTTTACTGTTTTACTGTCCCCAGAACTAACCTTGGTCATATCAAACTTTACTTAACCTTGGGAAGTGGCAGGTGGACCTGCTTACCCTCTCAAAGGGCTCTGGAAATCCCAGAACAGGATAAATGTGGACAGAAGTCAGTAACTACTTCCCTGATGCACTATGGTAAGAGTCACTACGAAGACGTGATTGATTCCCTTGATAAAGTGTGCAGGATGGGATCTCATGTGGTCATTACATGAAAGGGGATGGACACGTTAAGAATTCCCTACACTAATTTTAAGAATTCTCTATCCCTGGCAAGAGGAAAGCCAGTGACATAACTGGCAGTCACTAAACAAATGTGGTAGAGGTTAATTGAAACATTTCTAGAAACAGGGCAGTCATGGGACCTGTTTTTACACCTTCTAGGCCTGGGAGCAGTTGCTGGCCTAGAGGAGCCAGTATCCAAGACCTTGGCACAAAGAGAGGGATGCTCCACCTTTGCCTTCTCATCTCACTGTCCAGCTGGAGCTCATTTGCCTCTCTCAAGGGATAACCAGCCTTATTGTTAAGAGCTTTCAAGGATACCAGACTCCCACGCTGCTTCCAGACAGACAGGGCCCTGGGCAAATTTTCAGCTTGCAATTTGGAGAATGCTCCTTGTAGATGTGTTTCCTGGGTGTGTACGGGTGGGTGGGAAAAGCAGGGCATTGGCACCGTTGTTTTCCTTGCGTGGGGCTGTTTGCAGCTGCACAGGCCATACTGCATGCCATCCCTGGCTGTGATGCTCTCACTTTGTGTCTGCTTCCCTAGAATTGGTCACTCACAATTATGCTTCTCAAGCTTCCTTGAAGTCAGTGAAGAGCATCTTTGAGTGAAGCATCACTCAGAGCATGGGCATAAGGCTAGCTTTCTCTTTGAGACAGTGATAACAATGCTACAAAACTAAACTAGGTTTTTTCTTTAAATGAGAATAGTAAAGTCTGTAAGTGAGTCTGGGGAGAGAAACATCCCCATTCTCAGACACCAGCATGTGAGCTGAGGCAAGGCAGACATCGTGAGGCTCCCTGCTGAGGTGCAGGCAGAGGGGATGAGGACAGGTGTATCGGGGTGCAAAGCACAGGGGATGAGAACAGGCGTATTGGGATGCAAGGCACAGGGATAAGAACAGCTGTATCGGGATGCAAGGCCGACCCACCCTCCTGAGCGGCCCTGCCCGTGGGGAAGGCGGCCCCGGGACCCGGTGGCTTTCTCGAGTGTGTCATTTCTGGGCCCTCGGTTCTGTGTCGGGGCGTTGGTGAGCAGGGGACAGGATTGCGGCTGGATGTCTGTGGTGAGAGAAACTTATTCCCTGTGGTGAGAGAAAACGGTGAGCACCGGCGCAGTGCTACGCACACAAGGCCGGCCTCGCCCCAGCGGAGGGACCCGCCGGGGTTCCAGGGCCGGGGCAGGGTGGGCCGTGCCCCCCAGGGGTGGTTCAGTGCCGGGGCAGGGGTGGTTCAGTGCCGGGGCAGGAGTGGTTCAGTGCCCTGGGCAGGAGTGGTCTCTGCCGGGCGGGGCGGGCCGAGGGTGCCCGGGCGCTCTCCGTGGTGCTGGAGGCGGCGGCGCTCCCGAGCGGGGCGCTGGGCGGGACGGGGCTCGAGCGGGCACGGTGGGGCCGGGAGGGTCGGAGGGGCCTGAGACAGGCCGTGGGGCAGGGACGGACGAGGAGGGGGCAGGCAGGGATCGCTGCGGCTGACCCCGGCCCCGGGGAGCGCTGAGAGTCCGGCTGCCGGCCCCGCCGCTCCCCGTCGCCCTGATGCCTTCCCGGCACCGGCGCTCGGCTCGGCCCGGTTCGGCCCGGCTCGGCTGCCCGGGAGGGACGTGACACCGGCGCTGCGCTGACACAGAACATCTCTGCTCCTCGGCTCCCCATCCCCCGCCCGGCACGCCCAGCAGGCAGCGGACCCGCCCCGGCGTCTGCCTCTTCTATTCGGCTGCTTTTCCTGTTCTCCGAGCTCAAGCAGCGGCACGGGCGGCCGGCAGAGTGGCAAGGCTCCCCCGCCCTGGCGGGAGCTCGCAAGCTCGCTTCCCGCTTCCCGGCTGCCGCCGCAGTGGGCGCAGCGCTGCCCCGCTCCCTTCCCCCGCCGCGGGAACGGCGCCGCTGCCGGTGCCCAGGCCGGGGCTCCCCGCGGGCCTGTGAGAGGGAGCAGACGCGGATTGTCAGCCCTGGGGGACGCGGGACCCCGACGATGAGAGCTCGGGTCTCCCCCAGGAAGCAGCTCCTGGCGCGGGGGGTGCCGAGAAAGCCGTGCAAGAAATTGCTTGGCAATCACTGTCATGTCAAATCTTGGTGTGTACAGGAGCACTTATCAGACACCTCATACATAATTTCTGTTCCACTGACTGCCACTTTTTGATGTTTTGTTCCACATAAATTTTACGGGAGCATGAATTAAACTCCAGCATGTCCTAGCAAGGCAAGGACTTATTTTCTTTCACAGTTTGTGCCTTTTCTCGACTGACATTAAAATGTGTTTGCAGGCTAGGCTACCTCCAGGTCTGTGGCTGCACAGCCTGTAAGGATGCGCTGCTGAGCAAAACATCCCTGAATTTCTTCTAAATAGCAGTGGGGTGTAACTGTGGCTTCCATCCATTTTTTCGTTGGACATTTATCTGGCCATGGCCATATCACTGAAAACCTTTTGTTCATTTTTCCCAATTGTTCTTTTGTCCATTTGTTAGAAAAGATTTTACTTTTTACCCCATTGCAGACAAGGGAAAAGGGGAGGTGGTACTGGAAAGAAAAATGTTTGCGCAGCACTTTGAAGACAATTGCTGCTAAGTAAATGATCTGCATTGGCACTGAAATGTGAATCACAGAGATGGGAATAGGCCATGAATCTCCTTTTCTGTGACTGGGCTGTGTGGCTGACTGTGGCTTTGCCACTTTGTTTAGTTTTCTTAAATAACCTGAAAAGTCAGCTTTTTTCCTACTGAATTTTGGGAGAATTGTTTACACTTAGCCTTTGTCATTAGGAAATGTAATAGACCTTATTTAGAGGAGCTGATTTTTTTTCCTATTTGTTCACTTTTACTCCTTCTTTATGCCTTCAAGAATGATTTCTCTTTGTATCTATGAAATTTTAGAAAATTAGTTATTCATTTGTTCATTATTAGTTGATTTGCATCTCACTTGCTTTCATATCCTTAACAAAATTTATGATAAAAGATATTGTTCAGATTGTATGACAAAGTCTTCAAAACTCAAAGAAGAATGGTGCCTATACAACCTTAATTACTCTTCCAATGCATTTATACAGTGATGGAGTTTTAGATTATATACTCACATGTTGTGTTTTTCTCTTTACATACATAACAAGATAGATGATACCCCCTTTTTGAGCACTATTTGATTTTTTTTTTTCATTTTGTTCTCATAAAAAGGAACCTTGGCACAGTCCTCTGTGCCCTTGAAAGCATGAGTACAATAAAGATTTTCTTGCAGGAATGTTTACCAGAATATTTTCCTTCCATGGGTGAAAAAATCTTTTGTTTTGCCTTACTCTTCACAGCAGGTTAACCACAGATTAGAAGGTGTTAGCATAGTTCGTGTTTCAGTAAGTAGATAAGCAAGCATATTTTAGTGTGAAATTTAGAGAGAGAAGACTCCAAATATGTGCATGTGTGATTTTCATAATCTTTGTAACATTTGGGATTTTTTGGTAACTTTTTCTGAATTTTTCTGTAGAACTGTATAAATATACCAAGCAGATGAAAAGATCAGCTGTGTACTGAAAACACAGGGAGAAAGAAAGAGCAGAGATATATATACGTATGTATTTATGACTGCCTTGTATCTGAAGTATGGTGACCATTTTCTTCTTGAATTGTGTCTTTCTTATTCTTTCATTTCCCTGTGTAACACTCGTGCTGTGACGAATGACGCAGTGGAGTACTGTTACATTCCCATTAGCATTTCTCTGCTTGTGAAATTGTGCTTTTTTTGCTGAGCATAGCCTATCTAAAAATCATCTTGCAAAGAAGCTTGGTAGCAGCTTGATAAGCCAGCTGCAAACAATGTCACCATTAGTGATTTCAGTCGCTGCTTGTTCCACACACGTGTTGGAGAAAGGCAGCTTTAGCGCTCGCCTGGTTTCATGCAGGCTTTTATTCTTGCATGGCTGCACGTGGTGCTCCTTTCAGCAGCATTCAGGATCACCGTGGGGAAGCTGAATAATGATATTATGGCATTTGTGGATTTATTTTTTTTTAAATTTTCATAGAAATCTGTAAGCAATGGCTTAATGCTAGCACAGGTGTTGTACATAATGAGATCTCCTTCAACAGCCTTGTCCATGAGCTGTGAGCTAGAGCTGTGCAAGGCCATGATGGGAGTGACTTGGTTGCAGCTAGATCTGTGCTTTGCCAAGAACACATAAACCATAGACCTGGTGGGTGAAGACTGGGCAGATTGAGGTGGAAGGAAACCAGTTGTGTCATTCTGAATGAGGGTAGCATGTGCATGACACCCTGAGAACTCTTGTGTGGAATTAAACCAAGGAGCCATCTATCCAGTAGCCTGTAAATTGCATATCCTCCCCTCCCACCAGATAGCAGAATTTTCTAGTCAGCGACATTCTCAACCTGGATGAACCCCTCATGAACAGCTCTTGGACAGGGCAGCTTGGAGGGGAATCCCAGTGCCTGTGGAACAGTTTTGGTTTTCTCATCCTGGTCCATCTTTGTGTTAGCCACCACTGGGCAGCCTCCCCACATCCTTGCATGCATTCAGTGTGCTTACAGAAGTGCTGTTAGAGATGCTCAGCCTGATGTCTCCATGTGAATCCTTACATTTGTAATTCTTTGACTCTCCCCTGCCTTCTTGCTTCCACATCCATAATCCCTTGATTGAAAAAAAAATAAAAATCCCCAGTTTCTTTCTTCTTTAATTCACTCCTCACAGATAAAGTCTTATTTTTTATTTTTGTAATGGGATGAGCTTGTCTTTGAAATGGGAAAATGTGTAGGAAGAGCAGCCACAAGCACATGCCAAGGAGCAGCAGCAAAGGCCAAGCTCCTGTTATTCTCCCAGTATTGCACTTTGAGGCCCTCCTGTAATTTCTACATATTTAGTTGCCTACCCTTTAGTAGTGCAGCTTCTCTTTATCTTCACTGGCTGCAGGTGAGCTCTGGGGGAAGGCTGACAGTAGGAAAAGCACATGAAGAACTTCCCTAGGGATCATTCCAGCCACTGGCTGCCCTCAGCTTAATGCAATTTAGATATTCAGTAACCCTTGACAGATCTTTTTCCTTCTGTGGTATCTACAGTGTGTCATGGAAATCTGTTCCACAGAGCAGCTCCTTGCTGTGTGAAGGAGCATCTTCTTTTATTTATATTGAGCATGTGTCCTACCAAGATCTGTTATGTTTACCTTGATGTGGATACTAACTGTTCTTTCAGAGGGTCATTCCCTCTTTAAAGTAAAAGTTAATTGAGGGAGGAATATCAGATCCAACTATACTTTTAAAATGGGAGAAATAGATGATACAGAAGGAGTTATATTAGTATGATGGGGAACAACACCATCTGCTGCACCTCAGAGGTTCACAGTGAAAATTTCCTAGAAAAGCAGAAGTGCTGTTGTCAATGTTCAGCAGACCTAAATCACAAGTCATTCCAGGACCAGGAGGCCTAGCTGGAAAGTGTCTGTCCAAATGAGGTGTATCCTGACATGGTTATGATTTGCTTTCTTGACTGTAATTTTCTGAACAGCAAAATTCCTCATGTTACATGAAGTCAGCAACAAAACCTTGCTATAAAGTGCCTGATTCCCTTTGCTCTGTCCTCCTTAGTGCTTGCTGTAAGAAAGTACTGGGCTATTTCAACTTTCTTTTGCTCTTTTGTGGATTTATTAAATTTCTTGTTACCATTGCCTGGTTATCAGCTGTTTCATCGTGGCTTTTTCTCACACGCCTTGGAGAAGACCAACAGACCTTTTGCTGCTCCAAGTGTATTCCAGACCATTTTTCTATATGCAGTCAGGCATATTCATAGAAATATTTGTTTTAAGGCAATAAGTGTTAGTTGTGTTGTTGACTGTCAAATAAAGATAAGGTTCTTGATACCAGGCACATAATCTATTCTTTCTGCAACTAAAATTTATTTTGACTGAGTGATTTAGTGTGCAAAACAACAGATGATGGTAAAGTAAAAATATGCTGAGGTTAGATAAAACAGACTTTGAAGATATTAGCTGAAATCTTAGTGTGAAATTCACACTTAGAAAGAAACAGTAGCAGAAAATCACTTTGAGAATGAAGTAAGAGAACTTTTTAGTTCTAGTCTTGCTCTTAGTACATTAAAGCATTTACAGGAAATTTCATTTAACAAATGTTTTTGCTTATGGCTTTGCCAGACTTCATGATCTTAATCTGATATTTTTAGTGTTGTTTGCCCCTTATTTTTTTTAGCAGTGTCAGCAGACTGAGAGCTGGTCAGGGAAATAGGAAAATGGGATGAACAAAATGCTAATTATGAAGAGCAGAAAGACAGGGTAACAACTGGAATAATGAGAGAAAATGGGCACTGGCTGGACAAAGAAACTGCAATGAAGAAGCCTTTGGGAGAATGGGTAATTAGGGTCACAGAAGCAGACAAGGGAGAGTCAGGTTGTGAGACAGGCCTGGCTTGTGTTTGCTGAAGAGATGAAGAACAGGGATTTGTGGCATAATGTGGGGAGGTGGTTGCTTGGCAACCTTAATTTGGTCCCCTTATTATACATGGGTGATCACATACTGTTTTTGTGCAGGATTTCTGTCTCTGTGCAGGATGGACCTGCTCTGGGGATGTGCTGGGGCTGTGCAGGAGAGCCGAGTGATGCCCGTGTGGCTCCTGCTTCATTTATTGCTTGAGCTGGGAAGTCAATAATGAACAATGGGAGGGGAAGGAAAGGTCATGCAACTGTAATAATGCACTGTTGCACAAAAGATACTTTTCCTATGTAGTGCTAAAAACCAGTCCTGTGTGGAACCTCGAATGGTGTAATAGTTTCCAATTATCTAATTTTTAATGACCCCTTTTAGAACCCTAAATCCAATTTCCTCAGCAATCACACCTGCAAGTGATGTTGCAATGGCTGTTTTTGAAGTATTTTTAAATACTTTTAAATTATGTCTGTAATGCTTCAGAAATAAGATCTAAAATCAGTGAATACCTCTGCCTTTAATTATTTTGTGCCTCCTTGCCCTGTATTTTAAGCAGCAGTAGTACCTTTTCTTTGCTGCTGTGATTTTTTGTGAATTAATTTGAATTTGTGCAACACTCAGATGTTGAAATGATGAGCAGCAATGAGAAGCTCTGGAGGAAATTAATATTTCTGGCATCATAAGGCAGTTGAATAATGAGATGTGAACAAAGCACAGGTCACACACTGAGTTATGAGGTGAAAGCAAAGTATTGATTAACTGTTTGGTGAATATGGCATAGTGGTCATATGCAAAAATAGCAGTTAAAGACAGTGACATAGATACAGGAAGTTATTATTACCCCTGTACTGGGTAGATTTCCAGGAAGGGGATTAAAAGGTGTGCTGATGACCCATGTGCTTCCTTCTGTCTCTAGACAGGGTTATGCTTGTTTGGATAGTATGGAGCTGTTGGGAATTTAGCTGCTAGAGAATAGAAAAGTACTAAACCATGGCTAATTCCAAGTCCGGCACCTGCACAGATAGCAGTGTCCTTGGGCCTAGCTGTGGTAGGATAACAAACAGTGAAAGAGACATGAGAAAAGAGAGATGTAACCCCTAAGGAATGAGGAAGAGTTGATAGTATAGTTTAACCAATAGATTGCTTAGCTTACAGAATATTCATAAGCTTATTACTCGCTGTATAAGTGTCTGATGCTCTCTTCAATAAGCTGGAATTTGCTTATTACTCATATTGAGTGTCTGAGTCTCCCCTCACCGACAAATGGCTCGACCCTGACAAAGGCCCTCATTTCTCAGCGACATGGAGCTTCGGGTTTGTGATGGGTACTTTAATGGCAATACTCCTGTTTTAAATCTCTAGGGCTCATGAGTGCACTTTGTGCTGAGGGTAGAAGGTGGTGGAATCTTCAATTTTTTTTTTTTTTTGCATTCCTGTCTCTTGTGGAAACCTTATCTCGCTAGAGTCACTGCCTCTGAATAGTGGGGTTAGGTACCCTAAGAATGAAGAGTACTTGGGTAGATATTTAATTTGTGTCATGGAAAATAGTGGCAATGCACTAATAGCTTGTGACTGGTCAGCGATTAACTAAACATCTCTAATGCTACTGTTTGCAGGGAAAATGGGGGTTTAGGAAGAGTTTATGCAGGTAGGGAGCTACAGGCTTAGTAACTCACGACAGACAATAAAGAATGGTTTTCTTTACTGAACTTTTGTTTTGATTATTGCTTCACACAGGATGGCTTTTGTGAGTGCATGTTTGTGGGCACTGTAGGTATGGGGCTCAATAGGAATTTAGTTTTTGATTGGCATAAAATTTCTCCTATGTTTGTTAGTTCAGCTCTGAGCTTACAGAAGCCAGTGTTCCAGCTCTGTGACATGGGTGATGGTTCTGCTGTCTGGTGCATATCTGTCTGTCCTCTTTTGCCCTTTCTTATTTTTATATGCAGCTCTGCAAAGCCTGTCTGGTGCAATCCCATGTCACAATGTGCCCTGTCAGTTTTTGTCCTGTAGCAGACATGTCAAAGGTGGTAAAAAACCTGTGTTCCTAGCAGATTATGCTACTTGTGTTTTTTGGTTTGCATAGCTATTTATTTTTTCATGTCTGAAGTTGGAATGTAATCACTAAGTTCAGAAGAAATGAATATTTTCCAGTAAATCTTCAGAAAAAGAAATAAAAGGGAGTCTTATTAAGCCACAGAACTTGAAAAGACTGTGAGCTATTATTCATATGAGCTAATTCAATGGCCAATTAAAGCTGTAACTCACTTTTATCTTTTCTAGAGCTGAAAAATTCCTGACTTAGATCTGATTTCCTGTTCAATCAAACGTTATTAGATTCAAGTCATGTAAGAACGAGACAGAAAAAGAAAAAAAAGGCAAAAAAGCTGTCCATCTTTGTCAGTGGCTCCATGGTACATGGCCATTGTAATAACGAAGCATGGAAAAACACATTAGATGAAAACTTCCAGTTCAGCAGCTGAATTTCTCTGCCTTCTGTCTTTTGATTTTCTTTTCCTGTTTTAGTTTTCAGTCTCTTTTCAGTTGTTTTTCTGAAAAACCAAGATGACTTGGTCCCTGAAGTTTCTTGCTTTAAGGCATTATCTTAAGTCTTTGCTTTGTGACTCTTCTCATTCCATTTCTGTCCTTGCTTTTTAAAAAAAAAACTGTAGTAGAAACATAATATTCTAAAATGATGTCATCAACAGACAAGAACTGCCTCTCTGTTTTTCCTCATTTCTTTTAACATGTTCAAAAATTGTATTAGCTTATCTTGTCATAATAGAGCTGCTTTTAAGAGTTCATGCCATTTCTCCACTGGGATCAGCAGATCTCTTTCAGACTCTACTTTCCAGGTTGCTGTTCTCTGCTACATTAGACAGCCTGTTGCTGGATCTGTACCTTTGCACCTGGCACATATAACAATTCAAATTTATGCTATTTGAAAAAATAACAAAAATTTATTTTTCCATATATTCCGTGCTATAGTAATGGTTTAAAGTTAAGTGATAGAGGAAACTAACCAAGTATTCTTTTACATCTGAATTTTAGCAATGTTGTTTCATCAAGGGTCAGACCCTGCAATTTACGTGTCTCCTAGGTAGCTTTATATTCCTGTGTAGGTAAGCACAAGGTAATTGGAGTTAGTGAGAAGCACTCTGGCTTCACCAGGACAAGCAGTCAGCTCCTCCTTAGGCCCCTCCATGAGGATGGAAGTATTTTGCTGTGGGGATGTTTGCAAAGAGCTGGGCCATAGTGTCATCCTCCTAAGTACTATATTTAATTTTCTGGGCAGTTTTGTTAATTAGCCGTATGGAAAGTGCAGTAAATGCTCCAATCAATAGAGTGTCAACAGTTCATAAATTTTTAAGTCTGGAAAGGACTATTCCTTTCTCTGAGTCATTCTGCAAATAATTATTTATGAAATCACAAATTTTTTTAGTAGTTTTGTATCTACTAGCATCAGTTGAATAGTATCACTTAGATTACTAAGAAATGCTGCTTCAATGTGATTTAAAGAAGATTCTGCCTAGAAAATACCTGTTTGGAAAAAGTTGCTAAGCCTGATATTGCTTTCTTCAGTCCCTCTGGTTAATCAACCTTTAGACATTTAATGTACTTGTATTTATTTAGTGCCATTCCAAAAATCAAAGGATCAAATTGATCCAAGTTAAAGTGTATTTTACAGAAATATGTTGTATGAATATAATGAATTCTTATCCCTTGTGAGCTTTTTCACAGTATTGCTTGAATTCTAATTTCTAAGTCTAAGTAAATATCATTTAAATATTTTTTTTAAATATGGGATTCCTGGGTACTGATATGGAACAGTGAAGTACTCATTGACTGTATTGCCAAAGCTGTTCTGATTCCAGTCATTGGTTTTTACTTGCTGTCTTTCTGCTGGTAATAGATGTTACAAATGGATGAAATTCAATTGTCTGAAGGGATGATAAGAATCCTGAACAGCAAAAAGAATGCAGCATCCATCACTTCTGAGAAACCATGTATCTCTATCACTAAAAAGGAATAACTTCTAAAGTAAATAATGTATATTTAGAGAGCTCTTTTTTCAATTTGGTAATGCATTTAAATTGGCATTATTAAACATCTGTTATGGCAGCAGCAATTCTAAAATGAGAATTGTCAGCTAAAGTTTGCAAAATTCAGTAGGTTTGAACTAACACAGTGCAGCCCACACTCCTTTTTTTACCTCAGTAATCATCTATCTCACCATTGTAGCACTAGGATAAAGGCTTTTCTTACAGATACAGGGGTTTTACAGGCTAAGAAGTTGCTTTGAATTGCCCATGGAGAAGAAAGAACTGTTTCATAAAATCATTTTTTTCATAGAATCATAGAATGGTTTGGGCTGCAATGGACCTGAAAGATGATCTAGTTCCAACCTCCCTCTTCTGGACAGGGACACCTTCCACTAAACCAGGTTGCTCAGGCCTCCATCCAGCCTGGCCTTGGATACTGCCAGGGCTGGGACATCCATTACTTCTCTGAGCACCCTCAGCACCCTCATAGTCAAGAATTTCTTCCAAATACCTAATCTAAGTCTACCTTTCTTCAGTTTTAAGCCATTCCCCCTTGTCCTATCATGTCATGTCCTTTTTAAAAGTCCCTCTCCTGTTCTTTTGTAGGTACTGAAAGGCTGCTTTAATGTTCCCCTGGAGAATTCTTTTCTCCAGTTTGAACAATACCATTAATGTGGCATAATTGTTTGAAAATTTCTGTGGCATAATTCTTTGAAAATTTTGGTGGTGGTGAAGAAGAGAATTGCTATGACAGTATTACAGCAAGCATTTTTTTCCTCTTGTGCCAAGGTTAACAAGATTTTGTTCCAATTTTATATTTATGAAAACTGAGATCAGGTGGTAATCTGACTTTTGAAAGGCCACAGTTTGACAGCCAACAAGTTTCACTGGGAAATTTGCTATCTTTACTCAAGAATTTGGATGCTCAACTAAACCTTTGAATATAAGAAAGTTCACTCATATAGTAACTGTCAGTCTTCTAAAATGACTTTATTTCATCCAAACAAATTCAATTTGTGTGCTGCAGTCAATGGCAGGATGCCCATTAAAAACAGATTCTTGATAGGAGCATGGAGATGTCTTACTTCTCTGCAGAGAAATGGAATATTGTATCCATTTCATATTCATATTTTTAAAATGGCTCAAAGGTTTGTAAGAGCAAGGGAAAGAACTACTGAAATGATTCATGAGGTGTAAGAAATACCTCATCCCATGAGAAATAAAGAAATTGGCATGTCAGTGAATTAAAAACAAGACTCAGAGGTGACCTCATTAAAATGTGTGAGCATATTCACTATAAGAAAATTCCAAATACTGCAGAAGCAATGGCTGGAAGCTGGCACCAGCCAAATTAAAATTAGAAATTCTGTGCCCGTTTTTAACAGAAAGAGTGATTAATCATTGAAATATATGATGAAAGGAAGAGATGGGTTCCCCATCTCTCATTTTCAAATTAAGACAAGATATCATGCTGGGAAATGTATTTAAGTCAAACACAAAGTTACTGAGCTCAGTACAAAGGTAGTGGCCTATGAAAAGTATTCCAGATTAGGTGATCACAGGTGGCAACTCTGGATTTGAGCTCTGTGACTCCATGGGATCAGATCTCTGCCAAGAACTGGGTGAGCAGCTGGGTGGATCAGAAATTGTATCAACTGTAAAGTGCAGGTTGCTCAGCCCTGTGCAACCAGCATTTTACAATTATTTATTATTCAGCTGTGTCGAGTATGCTGAAGATTAATTTCTTTATGATAATCCTGGCAAAGTCAACTAGACCAGTTCAATGACTAGAGAAATTACTGAAGACTGCTGATTTTAATGATTTTTGGATCAGGTAACACCATTTTTTTTTTTATTTACACAGCATTAAGTCTTCCATGCCAGTTCAAATAAAAAGTCCATGTAGCCCTCATATTTTCTGATCCCAGCCAGGATGTTAACAGTGCAAGCCAAGGGCATGGACAGAGGGATGTACCATAATTCAAGTTGGAAGACTTCCCCAGGAGGTCTGTGGTCCAACCTGCTTCCCACAGTGAGGCCAAATTCTGAAGAAAGGATAATCCATGCTGCTCAGGGCTTCCCAGCTTCCAGTGATCACTGGTCAAGAGGTTTCCTAGGCAGCACCTGGAATGCTGTGTGTAATATCCTGTTCTCCAAATTTGTCCAGTGCTGGTTTTGTCTTGGCTGTCCTTAGGTTCAATTATAATGATTTCCACAGTGGTACATTGTACAAAAAGTGCTGCTTCACTTTACCTTGAACCTGCTCTTTACCCACAGTTCGTCCTGTGAGAAACAATGCATAATCATTTTCCTTTTCCAACAGCCCACATTCTACTAAAGATCTTGCACAGTCCCCTTCTTTGACCCTGGTAATAAAATTCAAATACATCTTTGAGCTCTTTATACATGATATTAAAATGTGATGTTGATGACATTAGAAATAATGGTGCAAACACACACTTTTACTAATGATCTAAGCTATAATGAGTTTTGGCTCCACTCAATAAAAAATTTTTTACAAAGCAGTGTCTATTCAAGACTGAGTAAGCTGTGGAAAATCAATTTTCCATGGCTGCTTTGGCCTTGTGCAAAACTTTAGTTTTTTTCCTAGTGAACCAAGCCTTTTGTTTTATTATTTGTTCTGCTTATAAATTATGACGGTGGAGGTACTAATTTATAAAGGCCAAACAAATCTTGTGTGACAGTTTAACCAGCTAATTAATGTCTTAAGTCAGAAGTTTTATTGTATTTTTTTTCATTTATGAGGTTTTGCACATTAACACCTGAGTAGGAACATGTAATAAAAAGTATCATGAATTTATCAAATGTCAAAACCCATGACACAGCTTAAATCTGTAATTTTTACAATGAAGTGATATTTGAATAATTGTCACATTGTAAAACTGCCGCCCTGTGGAGGCTAATGGAAAATTGCATTTCAGCATAATTCCTGAGGATTGTTACTAATGCATTAATTACAAAAATCACCACTAGCTTTGCTGGGATGAGATTGGTCCAATTTCTCGGAATAGCAGCCTGATTCTGCCATGCACACTCGCATGTGCCAGAAATCCTCTGCACATTGGGGGACCAACTTGCAAGCCAAAGTCTTGCGCACCATGAACAAGCCTGGGCTCAGTCCTGCCAGCTGTAGGCGTTGGTGGGAAGAGCCAAGGCCTGGGCAGGGAATGTGGATTATTTGCTTGGCTAGAGGAAAGCGGCTTCCTGGGCTCTCCTGAGGAACTGGAAACAGACCTGGCCCCAGCAGGAGCTCAGGCAAGGAGTAACAGGGGCCAGGAAAAGGGGAGGCCTGGCTGCACCACAGCTCTTGCACTGCAGCTGATGAGCAGAGCTGCCAACCCTCAGGACTTGATCTGATCCCCAGCAGGAGGCAGAGGAGAGAACATCCTTGGCCAAGGCTTGCAGAGCTGATCTCTGAAGAGTTTTGTGTCAGAAGGATTTTGGCAGCAGCATTCCACAAAGCTATCTGCTGAACTTCCCAAGGTGGATGCTAAGCTTATCTTCCATGGGTCTCCTGTGCTTGTTTCCCTCATCTCATTGAAGTGAAAACAATTAATTGTCATGCTCAGCAGCTCCACTGCTTTCTCAGTAGTTTTTTAGAGGCAGTTTGTTTGCCTCACTAAATATCATAAACCCATTTGTGACAGCTCTGACCAGCTGCAGTTAGCAGATGTATTTCCATGAGTTTAGTCTGGATTTGTATGAAAGATTGCACTTTATCATGCTGTTTTATTTTAGAGCATTGTCACATCTCTGTTTCAAACTGCTTGCAGTGGTTTCTGAAACCTTCACTCAGGCTTGGGAAACTCTGGGGTTCTTGCCTGAAGGTCTTTGCTTCAAAGCAACCCCTAATGAATTCAGTGCAATACCCCCTGGATATCGCTTTGAAATTTGGAGTTCATTTGAAACCTTCTGCAGATGCTTCATAAATTCTATAATGTGGAAGCATTGGGAATGACACACATTCAGTTGCAATCAGAACCATCCAGGATCCTTGTAGCCTTGAGTGGGGAGTTATTACACCTTTCAGAAGTGTTAGGAGCAATCCATATTTTTCAAAATGAGGCTTTCAGGTGCCAGTCCCACTCCCACTGCTACAATGGTGCATTGATTCCCTCTGTAGCATGTTTTCAAGCAGCGTTTGTGTGTGACTGAGACAAAGAAAAATGTTTAGGGGTGAAGATGTCTGCTTTTACACTATTGTAGCCCTAGACTTTTTGTGCATCACCCTTATTACAGGATAAAACCAGATTACTTCTTTATGTATGCATATAGCCATGGCAGTGAAGAAAACAACAAATACTTTGTTCAGTTAGTGTTTTGAATGGTTTTGCAATTCAGATGGGAGACCATGGTGTGTGTTTGTACAATCATTTGCAGATTTCTCCCTGAGATTGCCAGTAAATGTGTTCATCCCACTCACATAGCAGGGGCTGTTGCAGCACTGTCAGAGACATCAGAGGTCATTGTGGGCTGGTTACCATGGCGTGCCCTGCTTCAGCTGGTGCACTTACAAGCGCAATTCAAGAGACCTCTTATGGAAATGTCCTTGAGGAAACAGGTAGTGGTGGAAACACCAACAGCTGTAAGGACAGACCCATATATTAAAAAAATAAGGCCAACTAATCCATTGAGCTCTCTGAGGAGGAAAAAAAAGTGATTTCAGGGTAGTTTTACATGAAGAACAGAAGTCTGACAAATGGGCCATCATTTTAGTAGATCCAGGTGTAAAAACATATTGGGACTGGAAGTTGAAAGATTCCTGTATTTCAGCCTATAAAAGAATTTACTTTTTTAACTATGGAGGTTACTAAATGTCTCAATTTTTTCTTAAAGGCTTTAATGGTTTTACTGTCAGTGGCATTTTTACAGGTCAGTGTAAATTAATTTAGGGAGCATCTATAGTTATTGAGTCAGAAGTAGTTACAGTCATAGAAAAAGGTTGTGTTACTTAATCCCAGCACTACTGGCTTGCTTGGCAGTTGCCAAATCCCTCACAGTTTTTGGACAACAAGAGGCACAATGAAATTTTGTGCACTGATTTGTGTAGTGTTGCCCTGAGTGATTTGAGCATGGGTAGTTTGCTTAGTTGAAGCCAGTCACAGAGAGAAGGGCATTTCTGTGTATCCACAATAGTTATTGGTTGCTGTGTAGCACTTTGTCATGCCAGGGCTGTCTCTGCCCTATCATCTATTTTGTTCTCCACTAGTGGCATCTGGCTATGAGATGCCCACAGTCCCAGGGTGGCAGGGGAGGAGGAGGGAAAGGTGATTGCAGTGTGTGTGAGTTGAGGGACTCCTTTTTCTCTGTGCTGCTGTAATGTGGGATAAGAAGACTCACCATGCTGCAGTCTTCATTCCCTCTGCTGCAGGTCTCTACCCAGTGCAGCTGGACTGGGATTTGGAAAGATCAATGCTGGAAGAGAAGTCAGGAGGTGGAGATCTGAGCTCCTCTTTTCTGCTCTTCTGTCTTTACCAGTCCATGCTTATGAGGCTTCCATAGGAGGTATTATTGTTTAAATTTAACAGAAACCCTTCTGCTGTTTTGTGCTGCATAGCCCACAGCAGAACTATGTCTTTTAAGACACTAGGATGCATACAAAAGTAACTATAACTTTAATAATTTCTTATACATTACCTGAATCTACTTCAGTTTGTTTTCTTCAGTAAATATCAGTTCACTGATGAAGTCTGGTGTGTGTCCTACATGTAGTAGTGTGCACTATGTGGAGATAGAGCTACATCAAAGTCCTCCTCTTGGAAAAATCTAAAGAAAATGTTTTGTGTGTTGGTTTGTTTCCTTTTTTAAAATTTGTTTAGTTTAAAAAGGGGAATAGAAAGCTAAGATATCTCATCTCTGCTCCCATTTTTCAATTTGAGAGAGTAATAACTCAGAAATCCTGAGTCCTTGAATTTTTGCCTTTTATTTTTTGCAAGGCATATGGTATTAAAAATTTATTATTGTATTTCAGGTTACATTGAAGTTTCTAGTAAGGATCTGGGCATTTGTTTGTTTAAATATCTTTATTTGGCATGCTGAAAAAAACAGAGTCAGCATTTTTTTTACTTTCAGTACAGAAATGTTAAACCTTCCTGATAGAAAGAAAATATTTCTGCACAATGGGGATGTGAAACACTGCAATATTTATCTAGCAAGATTTGTATGGACAAGTATCCTTGTACATACTTGAAAATTTCTTGGATACAGCCTTGAGCAACTTCATTAAACTGGAATGAGACAAAGAGCTGGCCCTGCTTGGAGCTCCACCTAGATGTCCTAAAATCCTTCCAACCTAAATAATTTTATGACCCTTTAAGAAACTTAGAGGACAGGGACAGCTCTTGTTTTGGAGATATAAAATTATCACTAAGTTGCCTGTTAATAGCTCTGCTTTGTAATTTTTTTCTCCAATATCTGCATCATGGACTGCATAAATAAAGGAGAAGCTCTGTCAAAGTGTGTTGATTTCTATATACAGTTCTATGAGAAATAATCACAGGACCCACAACAACAAGAACTTCTCCCTGGTGACCACAGCCCTGGACCAGCATCCCAAATCTGTGTGTTTATTCTGGGAAAGGCTGTGAGAAGGGAGAATGCCTTTCCTCACCTGGCTGATTCCTGCTCCTACTCATTGGATAGGGACTGCCACCAGAGCATTTCCTGCTTGCTTTTTCTCAGAGATGTCCTTCAATTCTACTTACAAGATGTAGAATTCTAGCTCCAAAATGCAATGTCACATACCAAATGTAGGCACAGAGATTTTTTTTCCCTGTACAGGAGAAGTCATAAGGTTTCAATGCCTATTTGTTCGACCTTCAGCTAAAAAGATAACACAATAATAGTGATTGAATGTTCAGCCTGTTTAAATTAGTGACAGCAATGAGAGATGTGCATTAGCCCACAATTGGCTTGACAGGATACAGCAGAATATTCTCCCCTTACAACTTCTCTTTCATCTGACATGATTGCTTTCCCTTTCTGTTCTGCAAGGCCTCAGCTCCTGACCTGCTGGGTTTAGCATTAGTCCCATTAGTCTATTATTTTTCTTTTCAGCAATGACAACCTCTTTAAAACAGGCCCCTTTTGTAGGGATTTTAAAGGTTTTCTGTGGCTTTCACCAGAGCCTGACAATTACTAAACCATCAGTAAATTAGCCCTGTTCCTCCTAAAGTCATTGTGGCATTTTCAGGATATTGCCTTCCATCCAAGGTCTTTCAGGAATGAATTCTTCCTCTCCTTTCCTCCCCTAACCCCCCGCCCAAACCCCTACAGGCATACCAAGCGTTCCTCTCCACTGACAACATGTTAATATTTTCAGTGTAAATGCTTCCCAGGCTCTCACAGACTCAGAAGATGTCTCCTCTCACCTCTGAGACCATTGTGGTGAGGGATCTTTAGCTGTAAGTCACAAACTGCAAAGTAGATCTATGTTGTTACATGGGGTTGTATAGCAATAAGCACATAAATACTAAATAAAATGCTATTGGTAAGGCAGAGATTGAGTGAAAGCTGAGTTCTCATCATATGAGCTGGCTGTTTTTAGCTTGGTTTCTGCTGCACTTTCCTGTTTATTAAATATTTTATTTATTCTGCTCATGTTCTTAGTATTTTTCATTATTTTACATGTATTTTTGGAACATTTCACCTGTGTAATCTATGCAAATGGCTTTCAGAATTGATTTCAAGCTTCTTATGAAACCTTTTCAAGTGCTTATCAATACTTTTGATTTGCTGTTTTCTTTTTCCTCCCCATTTGATGTCAATAACATTATAATTTCATATGGCTTATCTTTTTACAGGTTCAGCTTCCATCTGTCTTCAGGCTTTCTCTTACTGTTGCTACTGGATCTTGATTTTCATAGTTCTATAGAGCAACCCAGGTTCTTCTGCCTTCTGAATTTCCCTTTGCAGGGGAAGGCTGTTCTTGTGCTTCCAGGGGGTTGTTGAATCATTTTGCAGAATGGGAACATGTGGTGCTGCCAGATAGTAGGAGGTCAGGAAGCTGCTTGCTGATATAAAATTAATTTCCCTCCCTGATTCATATCCATGTATTTTAGTCAAAAATGTCTCTGTAGAAGGACTTAGGGAGTAGTCTTCGTGTTTACTTGTGTAGCAATGAGTGCAGTTAATCTTTCATAGCTAGGCAGGAAAACAAGGAAAAATTCTTGAGCTTATTTCTTTGAAAACAACACAGAAAATTTCTGATGTTATAGGTCACCCTTAATTTTTCATGGGATATTTGACAAGAAGGGAGGTAATAGCTCTTGGTCCTCTCTTGGAAATTGGAAGAAACATATATGGTCAGTGTCAGGAAGGTGCAGCTTATAACTGAAGCTTCACTAATGAATGTGCTGAAATCTTGATCCACTCGTTCTCTTTTTTCTATCTTGGATTAATTTTTGATGATAAGATGAAATAAACAAAACCTCAGAGAAATGTTGTGAATATTAATTAGGGGCTGCTGATTGAACACTGACTATTTACCATGTGGACTGATACGTAGGCGGGCACTTTTTCCACATTAACAGCAGAAGTAAACGAACAACCCAGAGGAGAAATCTGTAATAATTTTCATGTATCAGTAAATAGGAGCAATGGATTACCAGAAAATCTTGAATGCATTTCTCCAGAACTGTTAATAACAAAGCAAAGACTTTATCTGGAGTGAAAATCTTTAATTTTAGAAAGTTTAATTTTTAATTTTAGAATCAATAACTCTTGTTACTGCTGGTGGGCTGAGAGATGTTATTCAGTTTATTTATTCACTATCACTGATGGAGAAAGAGAAAACAGATACAAAAATAGTCTTCTTTATCATATCCAATATGAATTTTTCCAATTAATCTGTCAGACAGAATTGGTATTTGTAGAAAATTCTGTCAGCATTTCCAGGGAACCAATTGCCTATTCAAGAGGAGAGAGAGGAAATATGCAGCTGCTTTAATTTTACTACCAAAAATTATAAAATTATTGTATAAATTAAAACAAAGAGATATTTCTTTTTCTGCCAGTTGCAACGACATTTTTATGGTTTATGTGTTTCCACTGAGGATGGTGACCCTTTGCTAAATTGCCTATCACACCCTACAGTATGATAGGCAATTATCTTTTTGTTCTGTAAGGCATATTTATACCTTTTCTGCAGACTGTCTTCTGATTCAGAAGAATTTGTACTGAGTCATCATTTGAACTCCAATTTCATGCCAGAGCAAGGTACAAGGTGCATCTTGTAAGCATTGGTGCATCTCTGGAACGTTGCCACAGCAGAACCACATGTTTTTTAATTTTGGCATGTGCTTGAAAAGCATTCTCATTTGGAGGGACAAAATGTTTCATTATTTAGATCACAGGCATCAGATCAGTGAATGCTCCAGAATTACTCTGCCTAATCAACTAATTATGTTGCCAGCTGTAGCCTAAACTAGCAGTCTTCATGAGTGACATTAGAAAGCAAAAGGACATTGTGTTAGGAATTCCTTCAAAAATTATGTTTCAGAGAGCAGAACAATCATCAATTTGGTCATTAGATAGATAAACTGTGTGTTTTCAACTGTAGTTTGATGGAGTCTTGTATAGAGAAATCTTTGGATATCTCCCTTTGGTGTCTTCTGAAGTTCTACCGAACCCTATTAAAAAATAAGTCTTCTCTCTAATTAAATTTTATGTGTGTTTTAAGCCTCAACTTTAAGGAAAAGAAAGTGAGTAAATCTCATTAGAAGTAATTAATCTTCCTCTGCATCCTCTTTGTAAAATAATCTTGTTACACCCTTTCTGCTAATTTTTAACATGGCAACTGTTTGGAAATAGGATCCAATTCCTAAATAATTTTATATGGCTCATCCCATCTGTGCTATGCTGTCCTCAGTACTTCAAGACAGAAAACATACTTCATGATAACAGCTCAAGTGGGAGACTGCTATGAAAAGATTAAGAACAAGTTTCTATTTGCAGTTGTAATGGAAACTGCAATAAAAATTGCTTTCAGAAATTGCCTGTAGGACGTTTTGCAATTGCACTCCTGTATACCACTGATAGATTGAATTCATTGTGATGAATATTTAGTGCTTTGAAATCCGATTGCAAGATGGCTCAGACACTTAGGTGAAGCACCTGAGGGACTCCAAGGCTTTTTGTTTCTCCTGATGTGCTTTGCTAGCATGTCTACACCAGTTAGGAGTGTGGCCCAGAGGGAGCAGGGTCTGCCTGGGAAACGCCACCTGATGTCCACACTGAATGTATCCCATGAGCTTTTACTTTGGACTCATTCTTATCTAGTTGGGAAATGCCCAGGGCTGGGCAAAGTGTGCCAGAGAGGGTGCAGGACTGTTGAATTTGACGTTTTGCATGCAGCCTGAGCTGCCCTCCACACTGCCATGTAACCCAGGAGAGCAGCAGCAGGAAATAGGTATGGTGGTGTTAGTAAGGCTCATCCTTAAAGTATCCATGTCTCTAGTAATAATTTTTTCTAATAATTTTTTCTGCTAAATGTCAAGATGTCAAATCATATACAGTGCAGTTAACAATATTGACATCTGTTTCTTGGCCAAGCCGTCTGGGCTGAAATTCCAATCTCAGTGAGAATTTTGCACTCTGGTCAGGGCAAAAAGTTAATTTCTGGCATATTATTCTCCTTTTTCTGCTTATAGTTTCATTTAAGCTAAGATTAAAAAAAAAAAAAAAAGGAGTGGAAACAACTATAGATCTTGTACAGTGAATTTTATACCAGATTTCAGGTCAGCCCTAATTGACAGCATTTTAGGGTGTTTTGTTTGTTTTTAAATAAACATAAAGCAGGTCAAGTAAATCAAACAGAACACTTCAGCAAGGGATTGAGTTGTTAGCACTTTTAAACAAAAAAAGTCTAAATGATTTCTGTTGGAAAGATTGATCAAGATAGCTTAGGGAAGGTAAAATGATGTATTAAATAAATTCTTAATGTGTGAATAATTCAAATGCCACTTATAAAAATCTGTATTAGTTTTCTCTTTCTTTAGTCTTCAGTAGTTTTTATATTTGGCATCTGTCATAATTGTCTTAGCCTTTGTTGGAGGCTGTCATAACTACAGGCTTAAAACTCATAAAAATATATTAGTCGCATTTGGCTAATACAGCTTATTCAGCATGTCACAACATTGGTATCTAAATGCATTGAGAATTAAATAAGAGAATAAGTTTGCAAAGGCTAAGGTGGCTTCTAAAGGCCACTGAAAAACTTCAAGTAAGGCTGCATTTAAACAGTTTTGGTCTAACTCAAAATATTTGAATATTTCTCTTTATCTGCTCAGATCTGCTCCAGTAGGTAAATACCAAAGGAAATGTATTGGAAATAGCTGCAATGGTGGAACTGAGCACACCGTGTCTGAATTATGCGAAGAGATAAGCAGGTAGAAAGGTTGGGTATTAAATAATTCAATATTACTGACACATAGGCGTTCCTAGGCAGAGACAGCCAGACAACAGGAGGATTTTTCTGTTAGAAAAAAAAGCACCCAAAGCACCCTGGGGAATCCCTGCATTATACTCGGAACCTTAAGGCAAGCTGGCAGTGGCCAAGTCACGCAGTCATTTTTATGACACTAACTGAAAAATTTCTTGGGTTCCACAAAAAGAAAAAATAAAAATATAACATCTTGCTGAAGGGAATTTGGATGCTTCTCTACCTAGGTGACAGCTAAGGGCAGTTCAGATCCCCTTCAATTTCCATTTTGCAGGTGTTAATAGGAGATTGTAAGATTTTGTCCAAAAGCAAGGTAGGCAGCAGTGTCCTATTCTGAGGCTTTATTACACCAATCTTAATTTGTAAAACAGACATAATAATCTCCAGTGTAAATCTTGGTTCTGTTTGCTTTGTACGAAAGGTGAACATTGTCTTTGGGTTCAGAGCGGAAGGATCGGACTTAAAAGCACTTCTGCAAGCACTCAGCAACTGCAGGATCAGGTTGTCTCAAGGACTGACCATCTGCCTGGTAAGACCTGAAACACAAATTACCACCATTCTCTAAAGAGAACAACCTTCTAAGACCTTGACCAAACAGCACCATAAATTTTTTGCATGTGTGATGTTGTTTGGGGAGGAGGAAGGAGATGCGCACACTAGTGGGAAAAAAAGACAAAAACAAGCAATATTTAAATAGTGATATGAGCTTAGTAGTCCTCCCCAGAGAGTCCTCCTTTTACTTTACATATGAATGACTCTAATCACGTCTGGGATGGCTTCTTAATGCATATTTCTATTTTGCATCAGGAAAGGAAAAACGTATAAATAAAAGGTGGAGAAAAGGCTTATTGTTTGAACTAAATAATGAAGGAAGGAGCACTGAGAACAAGAAAGAAAAAAATGCACCAAAAAGAATATTAAATCAGAGATGATGACATGATAAAAACATAAAACTTGAAGGTTTTATTATTCATCACTTACTGTTATGGAAATGTATGCAGTGGCTCCAGTATGATGCATGCAAATCCTCAACCCATTCTTCTGACATTTAATGTCTGCATGATTTTCATTAACCTCACCTTTTTAGGTCAGCTTCAAGTGCTTCTACAGTCATATTTAAAGTAAAAAACAAAGAGAGAGAATGAGACTGAAGTGCTCCTACTGCAATATGGGATGATGGGAGCTGTTACCAGAAACCATGGATGCAGGAGCTGAGATCTGCTGTTGTGTGTCCAAGTCTCCTGGTGGTAAGCTGAGAAGACACGAAGCTGGTGCCATCTGTAATCAGGTTGAAATTCTTTTCTTTGGTATATTGTCTCCCAGTTCTCTAGTCACATAGCTCCTTATCCTTGGAGGGCTGTAGTGGGAAGGTAGCTGGGAAGTGCAATCAGTTTCCATCTGCACAAATTTTCTGAATGTCTCTGTTAGAAGGACAGACCTCCCTCCAGTGCCATATTTCATGAAGGAGGGAGTTTAGCTGATCAGCTCCAGGGGCATTACCCAGAGGCAGGATTCACAGCCATTTCTGCTGAGGTCCT
This sequence comes from Zonotrichia leucophrys gambelii, assembly GCF_028769735.1. Lineage (NCBI taxonomy): Eukaryota > Metazoa > Chordata > Aves > Passeriformes > Passerellidae > Zonotrichia > Zonotrichia leucophrys. Next base: position 124,103,710 of record NC_088171.1, on the reverse strand, counting down.
AGCGGTGTGTTTTTGTCCTGAATTCAGGCATTTTGGATTCCTATATGGTTAAGGCTTATGCTTGATTTTGAACAGAATTAACATTCATACCTTTGTGCTGAAATGCATTATTGACCCAGGACAATGGAAAGGGTCACTGCATTGATGTGAATCACAGCACCACAAAGAATCTCCCTAAAGGAATTTATCCTAGAACTTGTTCTATGTTTCCATTACTAATCTGTTATTACCATTCTCAGACAGAAGACCTCACATACTGTCTCTCATCTCTAACACACAGTGTCACTTATCTGCTTGTAGAAATACTTAATTTTGACAAAAACATTCTAAATTTTGACAAAAAATATTCAAAAACATTCTATTCTAGAGGAGCAATGGCATTTCCTGAATACTTTTGAAATGCTCATGGCCTTTAGTCTCAATGCATACTATAATACAGTGCTGGAGCTGTAGTTTCTGGGAAATGTCAAGTCAATAGCATGGCCAAAGCACTGAAATCCTGCCCTACAGGAGATGCTGAAGTTTCAGGAATTTTCTCCCACCCACCTTGAATTAGGATGAAAACCATGTTAAGACTCTTCACAAATCTGAAAATTCTGCAAATATTTCTCAGGTCAACCACATCCTTTTGATGATTTATAGATTATTGAAAGGTTATATTGATAAAGTTGATAGCAATTTCATGACAAATGTCTCAATTTGGAATTCCTACAGACTGCTTAATCTGAGATCCAGACACTTGTTGTAAATGGTTGTAAAAAGATGGTTTAGTTAAAACTGAATTTTTTTGTAAACTGCATGATAATTTTTGGTGCTTAAGAGCGACATACTGCTAGTGCTAGAAAGCTCAGCAGTCTGAAGTGTGCCTGAGTACTTATTATTAATTTATGAATACAGAAATTATATAGGCACTTGTTCCTGTAAAAATGCCTGTGAGAACATAATATACCTGTATTTCTTATCTTTTCCACCACTGAAAAAAAAACCAGAATGTGGAAAAATTGAATCCTATAATCAGGAAAAAAATACAATCAAAATATATTGTGGTGTGTGGAAACAGAAGTCTGGTGTTTTACAACTATCCATGTGTGGCTGTAAGCCAGGGAGAAGTGAGAGAAGCTGAAGAACCCACGGTGTCCTCCATAGGCTGCAGCGGGAATATCTGCTCCATCGTGGTCCTCTGTGGGCTGCAGGGGAGCAACCTGCTCCACCATGGTCTTCCCCATGGGCTGCAGGAGAATTCCTGCTCTGCTGCTTGGAGCACCTTCTCCCTTTCCATCTCCGAGCCTAGGATCAGCAGGATGGATTCTCTTGCATTTAAATATGAACATTTAGGATTAAACCGAGACAAGGATAGTCCACTTTACTGTCAACATCTCTCCTAAAGAAATGGCTTTAGGAGCCTGTGAACACCAGCTATGTCTCAGTCCTGTGAGAAACATTAGATATAATTTAACATTTAAAACACTAGATCAGTGGAGTGGAAAAATTGTAATTTTCCTTTGGAGGAGAAAAAAATCAAAGAGCCAGAATTCTTTCAAGAATGTTTCTGGTTGTCTGCACATAGGATTAGCTAATGAGTCAGTCTATGGAGCAACATATTAAAACAGGCAATGCACTGTGTAACACTGTGCATCTGAAAGTGGCATGAGCAAGAAAATAGCACAGTTAGCACTGACACAGCGACACAAACACATAATGTAGGTCACTAGAACCATTTTAAAAATAATAATCTTTTTACTAACTATGTAGATCTTGGCTTTCTTCTTTTTTTTTCTTATTATTTCTTATTTTCCTCAAATAATCAGAATATGGTTCATAAATTCAGCACCTACATCCAAATTTCTTGGTGGTTCTCATAAAACCACTGGACTGTTTCTGAGTTTCCAGAATAAATCAGATCCTTTGACCATAATTAGGACACTTGGCTGGTTAAAAGCAGACTGGAATTTCAGTGCTAGCTTCTTTGATGACTTTTGCATTTCATATAATGGATATTTAACTTTAAATCCATAAATGAGGATTTTTCTCTTGATCTTGGAGAAAAACTACCTGAAGATGATGTAGGTTTGAGAACCTTGAATGGAAGGATTCACCTCCTCATAGCAATTCCCATATTTTGCAGTCCCTGGGGAGAGGTAGAATTTGGAAGTCAGTCAACACTGCCTGCTGGTTAGGCTTTTGTAGCTCTTGCCAGCCTTCACAGATACCAACATTTAGCTGTCATCACCCTTCACACAGAACAGGTGACTGCCGAGGGTTGCCAATGCCCCTGCAGGGAGTGAGTCCCTGTCACACTGCACAAACAACCAGACTAAAGCAGCATTTGGAAGAATCACTACAATCTGGACAAGAAGGTGGGATCACTGATGTGCCTTTTATTTTTGTCTCAAGCACAGAGGCATTTTTACTTCTTTTAAAAAGAATGCATTCTTAATGTTTTTGCTTAAAGTATAAATAATTAAGAGATATTTTACCTCTTACCTCTAGCTGTTTTCTGATACATGAAATCATTCCAAATGTCTTGACAAATTGTTGCAAGAGCAACATTTATATCACAGAAAGTTTTAAAATATTAGGACTTGACAATTAAGCATTTTTACTTCCTAAACTAGGAAAATACATTTTAACTAGGAAATGCATTTTAATGAGAACAATTTTTCCAAATGCATGTGAAATTGAGCAAGACAAAATTTTGGTTTTGCCATGCACCATGTGGGACTGACTTCATGCTGTCCTGTGTGCAGGTGCAAAAATATGAGTCATGAAGGCAGCTCACTGACAGCCACACTCAGACTCTCACTCTGGCAGTGTAAGAATCAGGGAAATGTGAATAGTAAGGCAAAGCTAGCCCAAGATAGCTGTTATGAGCAAAGAATGTAAACATCTTGGTTAAAAAAAACCTGGTTCTGTGAGTTTGGGAATGTAACAACAATATAGCTGTGAGACCATCTGCCATTTTGGCTTCACACAATGCTGCAGGCCGTTACAAAAAAGGAAATATGTCTTCTGAAAAACCCATGTTGAACCATGTTGGGTTCTGAAAAACCCAACTTGTTGAACAATATAGAGTGGTGTCCTTTGAAGCTGGTGATGTGACTGACGTTCCCACTAAGAGTCTTGAAGGAAGAGAATGAATTTGAATAGAAGTGGACAGTGATTTCCTGACCCACCTGTATTGCTCCAATGTTTAGTAATGCTAAAGACTCTATTTCTTCATCATGAACCTTTAGCACAACAAGACAGGTCAAAACAGCACGTATTTCATGAGAATATTAAATCTGCCTGTAGTCTTCACTCTAAAGTGAGTTATAATGTCTATGCTGGTAGGGGTGTTGTCAGTCTTATTGGTTTGGTCAGACTAAAGGACAAATCTCCTTTTGTTCACTGAAAAAACCTTTTAGAAACTCAAGTTTTTGGTACCAGTGAGAGTTGTCCAGCTACTCTTAGCATCTTGTGATATTTTCAGGTGGATTGGCTGAATCTGCCTGTCTGCGAAACTGAGAAGTGATGGGATTTGCTTACAGTTTTCATCAGATTTAAAGAGAAAGTTATGCACTTATTCCATCTGTGGAATCCCTTCTGGGGTCCAGTTTTAGAGGCTTTGGCTTTCTACTCAGAGATTATTTAAGGAGAATTATTTTTGCCTTTGAACTGATCCTTGGCAAAGTTTAATGGTGTCTCAATACCTGTGTAACTTCTGCTGCTACCAGAAAAAATGTTATTGCAGATGGAGACTGCTGATACAAAAAGATCCAATGAATTTGTGCTGGAAGTGTCCACAGACATTCATGGAACCTTAGAATGGTTGCGGTTGGAAGGGAACTGAAGATGTCCGCCCCAGCATGTTCCAACCTTACACCAGACCAGATTGCTCAGAAGCCCAATCCAGCCTGGCCTTGAATGGACTATTTCCTCTATTTTAACCAGTAAATCAGATAAAAATGAATCTATTTACAAGCAGTGTGCAAAATCCCTCACTCACTTCCAGGAGTGGATTGGTCTTTTGCAGAGCACACCATCAACATGTTAGGCTAGTGGGTTTGGTCATCAAATACATCAAAAAAGCTCCTGGAAAAGTTTTGAAAAGTTTGTCTTAGATACTCAAAAATGACTTCTTAGCAAAAGGAAATACAACACAACAGGGTCTTTATATTTAAATCTTATATTCAGCTAATAATTGCAAGGCCAAAATTTACACCTGTCTGGACATGATGGACATTTTTCTCTAGGTTCTTTGTGTTGTGTACAGTGAATGTATGGTCTCAGGGACTGAGAAGATTTGCAGTTAGAGTCTTTCTATACAGTATATCATAAATTTTATACAGGATTAAATTTCCTTTTATGAGCAGCTTTGTTTCTGTGCTGTGCAGTTGAAGGGCACTATAGGTCTGTGTGAAAGACACTTTGCTGAAAATATTTGTGGGCTACTATACACAACCAAATTGGGTACCCAGACATATGTGCCAGCAGGATCTCAACTCTAAATTCTGAGGGTACTATTGACAAAGATACTATAGATCAAAGCTTGCTAATTCGGCATACTCATGCACTCATTACTCAGTCTTCTTGTGTCATGGTTGGTTTCTCAATCAATTGAATTTATCTTTGCTGTGATATGTGGACTTGTAATTAATTTTGTAGAATGATGAAATATTTTGCACACTGGTTGTAAATAGATTAATTTCCATCTGATTTACTGGTTAAAACAGAGGAAATAATTGTGCTTTAGATATGAAACCACTATACTAATATTGATTAGGCAGATATAAATCTTGTCTCTAAAACTGTCTCTGCATTTTTTCACTGTTAAATGTTCCCAAAAAAATTACGTTTTGAAATGCATGAATGAATTTTGTCCTTCTTCTTTCTTTCCTTCTCCCTATGACAGAGACAGAGGTTAAAGATGCAATTTGAACCTAAATGTATGATTGGAGGGTTGCATCAGTCTCCCTGGCATCTCAGCACTTAAGTTGCTTCTACTGTGACCAGTTCCAGTGCTGCATCAGGTGTCTGTATTTCTAAAAACGATGGAATGAAAAACATCACACCAGTATTAATGGCATTTTAACATGGAATGACTGTCTTTGCTCTGCTCCTTGATGTAAGAGCAAGGAGCAGGAGAGGATTAGCAACTTCAGCTTTTGGCTGCAGTGAAGTAAAAGTGAGAAACTGTGAAACAGATTGTGGCATGAAGCTAATGGAAAGTATGTTGAAAGGATGAAAGCATAGATGAGGACTGGAGGGCCAAAGAGCCAAAGTTCTACAGATGTGTTTGAAATACCAAAGTCATGAAGCATGGCACAAAAACAGGGTCCTAGAGAGCTGCTCTTCTGTAGCAATGTGATGGCTTTTTGTCTCCAGCACATTAAATCAGTGACTGCTCTAGACAGTGGCTTTAGTTTTGATCAAAGTTCAATGATGATGGGTGGCAATACAAATGGTTATTCTATAATGACAGTGGGAAATAGAGGTGAGGACATAGACTCAGATCTAGTGACTTGAGAGCAGGGCCAAAGTGATGGGAAGACAGCCAGAGGCCCATGAATAAACATCCTTGACATGCAAGGGAACAATAACAAGACAGTTACTGGTGATTATCTTTAGGTGTATATTGAGGGTTCAGAGCTGCAAATCACTTGTCATATACATGACCAGGAATGCAAATCCTAATAAATTATGCTGTGTGCTATCCCAAAATATAACAGCGAAACTAAGCTCTTTTCTCAGTTTGATTGCACAAAGAAATGTTTACTGATTGATGCACTAACTGTATCATGCCTAAGAAAAGAGGTCTCTACTGCTTTTAAAGAACATCCAACTCTTTATGTGCCAAGGATGCCAACGTATCATGCATAAGTGGTGAGAGGGTAGAATGTTTCAGACGTATATCAGAGGATGTAATAGATCACTTCTTAACTAAACCACAACCATTGTCTCATTTATTGACACCCTACTCCTTGTAGAGGAGGCAGCAGCAAGGTTTAACATATGTAGCCAATAAGAATATTTGGGTTTGTATTAGGCTTGTGTGGCCAGGTTTTGGTAGCAAGGGGGATACAGGGCTGTGGCTTCTGTGAGAAGCTGCCAGAAGCATCCCCATGTCTGGCTAAGCCACTGCCAGCCAGCTCCAAGACACCACTGACCATGGCCAAGCCAGCTGGGAATCATAGTAATGCCTCTGTGATAACACATTTAGGAAGGAAAAAACAAATAAATTATTGTGCAGCCATAATTGTGCTCAGAGAAGAGAGGATTTACAATATGTGAGAGGAACAGCTCTGCAGAAGCCAAGGTCAGTGGAGAGGGAGCGGGAGGCGGTGCTCCAGGCACCTTAGCTGGGATTGCCCTGCAGGCAGTGATGCAGACTTCGGTGAAGCAGCTGTGCCCCTACAGCTGTGCAGGTCAGTGGGGATAAAGAGATCTACCTGCAAAGGAGGAGATCCATGCTGGGCCATGGACAGAAGGCTGTGGCCCACACATGGAAGCACATGCTGAAATAGGCTCCTGGGATGGACCTGCAGGCTTGTGGAGACAGGAGCCCAGGCTGGACCAGGTTTTCTAGCAGCACTTGCAACCCCATGGGGGACTCACCCTGGAGAAGCCTGTTTTTGAAGAATTGCATCCCATGGAAGGGGGGTCCCTTGGGAACAGAGTGTGAAGAACTGTAACCCATAGCAAGGACTGTGGAGGAGTTCATGGAGAGCTATCTCCTGTGGGAAGGACCTCATGCTGGAGCTGGGGAAGGACTCCTCTCTCTGAGGAACAGTGTGTGATGAACTGACCATAACTACCATCCCCATCTCCCTCTGCCTCCTACAAGGCACAGGAAGGAGGAAGGAGTGTGAGAGAAGGTATTTTAAAGATTTCATTTTACTTTTCATTATCTTGCTCTGATTTTGATTGTTTATAATTTCCGCAAGTCAAGTCTGTAATTCCCATGACAGTAATTCGTGGGGGATCCCTCCCTGCCTTTATCTCAATTCATGAACCTTTGGTTATGTTTCCTCTCCCCTATCCCTTTGTGGAGGAGAGTGATAGAGTGGAGTATCTCTGGTGGGTGTCTGGCATCCAGCCAGGGTCAAGATACCACAGTCTTTTCCAGTGTAGGACTGGGGTGAGAAGGAAGAAGGGAAACTTCTTGGGAGTATAGACAGAGGCAGGGAACAGAATTACAGTACAGGTGCTAGAAATTCTTTTGCATTGAGTGGGAAGAAAAGCAAGGCTTTTCTCTAAACCGAAGCTGAGCCTAATCACACAAGCTATCAGAGGAAGTGCAAATAGGAAATCAAAGGACAGCACAACACTCTAAACTTTTAGATTATGTGGTGCAGAAGTTAAGGGTGTATTCTCTCAAGGATGAAGCACAGATATCTATCCTCACATCTAGATACTTCCATAAAAATCCCCCAAATTTCCTTGAATTAAGGTCAAATCCCAGAGAAGCAGCTAGTGAAAAATGAGAGTGGAGTGAGATGTAAAAATAGGAAATGATGAAGGAATCCCATATCCTGAGGGGAAGACAGGTAGTGGTGTCTTAACCCAGATAGCTTTCTGGCAGGTAAATATAAATCCAATTCTAAGACATGTTTGATGAAGTATTAAATCTTCTAATTTTCCATGTCTCTATTCGCACTTTTTAATCAGAGGACCTTAGTGTGTCCCTCTGACCAGAAGGGTGAAAGCAGCAGGAAATTTAGCCTTTCAACACCTGAACTTGAATAACGCCAGCCGGTCTGTGGCTATAGTTGTTTTTCAGCACTCAGTTTCTTTGGCCCCATCAGGAGTGTATGAGGACAAATGACACTCTGATTTTCAGTGGACAATGGGAAGACCAAGTAGATGTGGTCAGGATGTTTTTTCTGATTTTAGAATTTGGTTAGGATGAAAGATTGAGATCAATCCCTGAGTAGTGCATGCAGAATATAAGTGAGTTTTGTCTCTTGGGTTTCTAGGAAAATACATGATGGAATAATGTCCAGAGGCAATGGAGACTTTATTTCAAGTGGAGAAAGAAGAGAGACTTATTTTTTTTTTCTTTTTTTTTGCTTGGCTAGCTATATTGGATGGTTTGTGTATAGGTTCTTGGAAGTGGTATTACCACTTCCAGAATAAAGAGAAAACATCATCCCTGCTGATGGTACCAGATTTTCAAAGCTATATATACTCTGGACAGATGTCTCCAGCAAGGTGAAGGGACTGCATTATGTTGATAGAATGCTAAGTATACTTTAAAATATAATATTAGCTTTAAGCCCAAAGCTATCAGCATGGGAGAAAGCACATTCAGCCATTGAAAGGGTGTCCTTGCCAGCTGGTTGGGAAATTACAAGCCTGACTCAGTATATACTAAGCACTTACTTGTCTTTGATGGATGCTTATGTACCCCATCATCCTGGGTAAAGGATTGTAATTATAAATTAGTGCTGTTGTCCTTCACTCCACAGCTTTTTTCCTTTTCATTGCAAGGTGGCCTTGGGAAGGTATAAATACAGATTTATTTTACAGATTTGGTGAGAGTGGCGTGAAGTATCACCTGATTTCCACAGAGATGGCCCCAGAGATGCAAACCCAGGTGTTCTCAGAGCCTCCTTTAATGGGCAATCTACAGTGTTGATGTTTTTGAGGCGAAAGACGGTAACAATCTCTCTGTCCATTCTGTTTGTTCTAAAGCAGATGCCTAAATATTGTCGCAGAGAATTTGTATGAACCTGGGTGGGCCTGGTTTTCAAACAAACTCATTCACCCACAGTCGTGACTAAGATGACAGGAAAGAGAAACTGAAAATTTGGCCTCAGTGTGTGTTATATTTACGAAGATAAAAAAGTTATCATGGAGCACATGAATAACCAATCATTTGTCATAGCTGATATTAGTGTTTGATAGAAAGGTAAAAGTGTAGATGGAAAGAGAATGTCTGGTGCCTTGAGAAATGAAAATGGAACAAATTGGACATTAGGCAAACATCACATTTTCCTTAAAACTGACTGTATGGTGAGAAGAGGTCATAAAATTGTGAGTAACAGCAAAGGGCAATAACATGGTGCTACAAAGTAACACTCTATTATACCTTTAAAAATAATCTGATGCCTTATCTCCTAGACTCCATGCATGTTTGGGGGGCTATTTACAGGTTAGAGTTTGCAGTGGACACCCATGATTCAATATTTCCAGCTTTAATATTAACAAAACTGCACGGCACATCTCTGTAATGCTCCTGGGAGCAATAGGTACAGGTACTGGTCACTGCAGAGTTAAAGCTCTTTGGCATCTACCCATGCTTTTTTGCTAATGAACCATCTGGCTCAGTATGAGAAGTTGCTCAGCCACAAATCAGCAGTTTTCTTGCAGATGTTTGCTATTCACTGCTTCTCAATTCCCTTACTCCCAGTTCTTCCTCCTGCCTCGCACTGCTCTCACTTTGCCATTTATCTCAATTCTTTCTTCAGAGGTAGCTTTGATTGCAAATACTCTGGTGTCTGGGGCTCTCATTATAATTATGTCTTTCTACATTCAAAGCACTAAGTTTTTAAGATTTTGAAAGTAAAGATTTTCCCTCTTAAAGGAAGGAATGACATTTTCTGCAGACTGTGCTGGGTTACATTTCTGTCCTGGATGTACCAAGTTGAAAAAGATAAATATCACAACCTACTTTCCTCCTCTTTGAATTGCACTTCAAAAGCTAAGTATTTAAGGTCCTGGACATGATGGTTTTCATTATAACAATCATGTCATCATTTTGCTGTAGAAGGAGCAGAAAATGTGCTACATTCTACCACACTTTCATAAGTTATGTAGCAACCCATTCACAAACATGTACAGAGGAATCAAAATATACTCAGGAAATTGAGCTTTCCTCTTGGAAACAGGTAAATTATGGGGACTGAAATCTGGACCTTGATATTGGTGTAGAAGAGAAATTCTGCAAGGGAGAGATAAGTCTTGTGGTCTGTACAGCATTTTTATGAACTAAACCATCCTACTTCAGTTCTGCCCTTTATTTTCTCTGGGGTGATTCCATTCATCTGCATTTTCTTTTACTTACCTCTTCCTTAGCTCTAGGGGTGACATTCCATTTCCTGAGTAATTTATATGAAAATTAACCTTTCACATTGGTAAAAATCCATGTGGGTGGAAATAATGTCATCTGTGAATTACCCAGTAACCAGAGGCTTTTGAACAGACCCTGGAAGGCATTCAGTACAAACTAATTTACCATGCTTTCTGTAATAGCAGATCCTTTCCTAAAGCTGTTCTGCAAGATATTGCTGTACTGACTCAGCATGGATTTTAAGATTTTACAAAAACCTGTTTATCTAGAAAACTTTAATTTGAAACAAAAATAATGAGGATGCAAAAAAAAAAACAAAAAAAAAACCAACTGTTTGAAAAGTAGGAAAATATGGAAGAAAACCTCAGGCTTTAATCAATATCTGTGTGGGAGACAGCAATGTTTGCAGAAGGTAGCAGCTTCATGAGGGGTTGCTTTTACCTATTTGCTTTCTTCTAGTGAGTAGTGAGTTTAATGGATAGAGTCCCTCCAGGTGGGCAATCACAAAACGAACATTTTTATTCTCCTGACAGAAAATTGCATGTCTTTTTCCTAGCATAAAATGACATTTCCCCTAGAAAATTCTGATGCTTTTGCATAAGTGCCTTTCCTTGTTAGAGTATTTCACTGAAGAAGCATTTCCCACTGGTTTTAACAGTCTAAGAAAATTCTTGAGCAAATTCTTCTTTTTAGTCACTTGTTTTTAGTTAGCATGCTACTCTGACAGCACAGTCTCTCCCTGGGTAGCTTGGGGAACAGGTGGAGACCATAGTTCTCCTGTCTTCAATGCTACCAGGTTAATGTGAGGATAAGAGAGATGATTTACAGGTACTTTTGATCTGGTTTTGACTCTGAAAGTTTTTCCAAGAATTCACTGGGAAGAATAAACCCTTTCTTTGCTCACAGTAATGGCTGAAGGTGCTGGAGGGGTCTGTCCCTAATTTCTGCAGGTACAACTACCTGTTCTGACTGGTGCAAAAAGAAATTAACTGAACAAATCAAGATCATTGTGTTCTGTCTTTTCATGCCACAACTACAAGAACTTTGGATCTCATATCATTAGACCTTGTGCTGTCCAGTGAGCAAAGTCCATCCATTTTCTCTAAAATCCTCTCCCTATTGTTAACAACTTTCCTCCCTTAAAATGTCTGTATCAGCAGCATTTACCCAGTGCATTTTAAGGCTCCATTTCAATTTGTTATATTGGACATTTCAGAGATGCCTCTTTCTGGATGTTTCTTTACAAATGTTAAAAGAAGGTTTCTCTCCCTCTTAGATAGTTATTAACAACCATGTGCTGGCCATTGTTCCTCATCATTCTCGTGGACAGTGATCCATCCTCTGAGCTGAAGCTGACAGATGGCCATAATTTCTGTAACGAGAGGGAAGCTTTGAAAAAAGCCACTGTGTTAGAACCTGAAAACTACAATGAAGAAAACATGAGGATTGGTTTATGCTACTGAAAATGGTGAAAGTCATAAGTATAGCTAGAATCCTAAATTCTACTCTGTTCTTAGAAAAGTTCTCAATTTTTGGTTTTAAATTCCTAAAGATAAACCACAGCATAACTGAATGTGGATGTCAGAAAGGAACAGAACCAAGGTCCTAAATCTGATATTATTTATTTTTCACATTTATATTTGTATCAGATTGACAGTATTGCTTCAGTAGATATTTTAAAAATGTTTGTAGTCTTATGCATGGATTTTGTATTTATCAGACTCAAAGGACCTTGAACTCAATTAAAGAACATTACTCATATAAATTATTTCAGACAACCTCTTTTGCTACTTGCTGTCTTTGAGTCTTTTTAAGTGTTATCCTTATGTCAAGGCAATATGTTGTGAAGTCTGAATTCATTAATAAGGAAGAGCCTATCAACCATCTGTGAAATATTTGAAGGTAAGTATTTGTTGTCGTTTAGGAAAGGTGTTCCCACTGAAACACTCCAAACCATGTGGTGCTTGCTCACTCCTCCTGCTCCCTTCCTCTCCCCCTGTAGAGGCCTGGAGAGCAGAGTTGGAGTCACAAAAGGTAAAATCATGAGCTAAGAAAAAATTACTTAAAACAACAATGAAATATGAAATTAACAGTAACAGCAAAAATATTGATGAAAGGGTGTATGAGTAAGGCAAACAATTCACATGTGAAAGGCTCACCATGGGGAAACTGGCAGGACACAAACTACCACCTTGCTCCTCTGACCTGGAAGGGCCCCCTTCTCCTGTCCCCAGAAAATGGGGTGAGGTGGTACAGAGTACCCTCTGTGTTTACAAAAATTAACCCATCCGGTGTAGAGCCAGGGCAAATTTCACTGTCCTCTAGAAAATCTGAGCTGTTTGATGCTTTGGAAAACACAGGAGTTCCCAGTGCCCTGTTAAACAATCCCATCAGGTTGCAGCTGATAGGTGACCCCATTAGATTTCACAAATTGAATTCCTCCTGGATTTCCCCTGGGTTTAGCAGGGAAAGCATCTCTGATGAGGATTTCTGAGAAGAATAAAGCTTGCATGCTAGAATCAGCCCTTCTGCTAGAAGAGAGAAGGAGAAAGGGGAATTAGGCAGTGAAGACATGAGTGTTATCCTGTATGGCCCTGGTTAAATGGATGGATGGTGCCACACAGAGCTTTATTTTCTGTACCTGAACTGAAATCCAGCTCAGGCTTCCCTGACATTGTTCTTTCTATAAATTAGTCTTTCTTTGGGGACTAAACGCACTATTTGTCTCCATGTGTAGCACACCTACTCTGTCAGATGAGCGGGGATGGCTCTATTAAAAATACACAGGCCAGCGTCCCTTTGTAGATGGTGACAGGAAAGTTTACAGGAGAGTTTCTCAGGATTTGTGTGAAATCCTGAATTTGAACTGGAAACAGAACCTTGAGCCAGTCAGGCAGTGCAGTGCTAGGATTATTGTCATCAGGAATGCTGCTAGTGATTCAGTCAAGTACTTGTGGCTGCTGTGAAACCAGAGGACTGACTTGCATTGTCTAACTTTGGTTTCTGGGATATTAATTTTAGGAATACAGCCATCCCTTTCTAATCACAATGAGAGAAATGCACTTGCAAAGGCTGATTCTACACGACTCTCCAATCACTGCCTGTGGCAGAAACTTGATGTTACCAAAATCCTAATTTAATTTCAAGTGAGCCTGGGATGAACCTGGACTGCATTTTACTGCATGGTAAGGAGTAAATCTGACTTTCCAGACATTTCCAAACTAGCAAATACAAATACCCACCTAATATCCTCTAGTTTCCCAGAAAGCAAGACTTGCTACAATGAGAGCATCAGCCACTGGGAACACATCCCCAGCTCTCCTGCAGCACTTGATGTAGATCAATACACCATTACTGATTCCCTGTGACAGCCATACAGGAGGTCTCAGATACCTTCACTCGCCACAGATCTGAGCTGTCTCACAACTTACATTCCTCAGGAGTTATGAGATTTCTACTAAAAAGTGATTTCAGTCAAAAAGGGAAACTTGCTACTGACTGGCTCAGGACTGTGGACACTATGATGGAGTAATTTGCTGGCACTTCCAACGAAAGGGAGATAAAATTCACATTTGTGTTGGTTTTCACATAATTTCAAACCAATAAACACTGGCTGAGAAAAAGGAGTCAGAGAGGGATTAAATCTCAGCTTGTTTCAGTTGACAAAGAGAAGGCAGGATCACAGAAAAAACTGCTGTTCTCTCACTGTACTGTCTAGTATAAAGTGGAGTTAGAGATTATTAGATCTGTAGGAAATCACAAAGCAGTTTCTTCATATACATTGAGCAAAGTGTGTGTTTAACTGTTATGCTTAACATTGTTTTCACACATTTTGATTTTTTCTTTGACTGCTCTGTCTCATTTACCTCCTGCTATTGCAATCATTCTCCTACAGACTGAGGAAGCAGAAATTGCTGGTGATTGGAAAGCTGAACCTGAGTGACACAGGTATGCTCTCTGTACAGATAACCTAGTGGAGAAGGAAGTATATTTGCTGTTGCTGACATTTTGTCAAAGGCAGCTGCAAATACTATTTAAAAGAATACAAAATTCTTCAAAACTGTTCCTTTAAAATCTTCACTTGCATCCCTGAGTATTTGAAACAGAGATAAGAATTCTTCATCTTTGGCCTGAGTTTATTCTCCCTGTTAAGCAGGTTCTTGCACAACGGTGTGCTGCAACTGACATCAGATTTAGAAAAATCGGATGTTTTTAGCTTGCTGAGTTTGTCAGTTGTCTTGAGCCATGTCAGACAAACTGTTTAAATGTTTTTCCCCTTGTATGGTTGGATCAGGCAGGTGGACTCCTGCTTCAGCTGCTGTTGGTGAGGTTTAGGCAGCTCCCTGAGGTGATGGATGCGTCTCTTCAGGTTGCTCTTGTGCTGTCCATGCCTAGTTCTACTATTGAAAACACACTCACCACTTCCACTCACTCAGATCTGCCTTCTTTCTGACTTTAGTAAGCCTATACCTGCTCTCAGGACCTGGACATACTTCAGCTGAGATTATACCAAAGAGAAATGAAAAAGCTCCCAATTGAAAACTCCCTACCTCATCCATTTATTTTGTGGTTGGTTTCTAGGACAGATTTGCATGTGCTCACAATGAAATGCACATCAAACTGATAAAGTTTCCCTTTTATGCTGCTGAAAGATACCCAGCCAGTCTGAGGAAGCACGCAGCTGCTCAGCCAAAAGGTTTGGGCCTTGCACATTTTTACATTTAACCAACACAGAGGCAACTAACTGGATAGCAATAGCTGGCATTTATCAAGGTTCTCAAAGTATGGTTCAGCCAGTGCATGTAATGAATAAATAGAATGCCAGAGAGGAAAAATCAGATGGACTAGATGAGAGAGGCATGGCTGGCCTCACACAGATACTTATGCATAATCCAATTTGAATTTTGAATTAATTTTCCCTAGATTATGAAGGGTATGAAATTTGTCTCGGTTCTGCTGAATACACATATTCTTGATTACTCCTTCTTTGCATGATGCTCATCTTTTAATCCTATAAATCTTTGTTTTATCCTTCCTAGTTTAGTAACTGGATTCTCAGAAGAGGTGGAAAATTGTTTCCTGTATTACTGGAAGCTTTTAATTGCATTATTTCTTCTGATGCTCTTTGAGGTTTTAGAAAAACAGGTATGCTTGAAGAAACCTGGATACTTCTGTCCTATAGATATAAGACTGCTTTTAAAATAAACACTCTGCATTTTAAGGTTGTCCCCACTAGAAATACATGGTTTTTAAATATTGCCAAGAGTGGGATTGATGAAAGACCTGCTTAGAATGTGCTAGGAAGTCAGAGTCAAAACTATCAAATGCTGGAAATTCTGAGAGATGTAAGAATTAGAGGGTTTTTATTGCTAGATTAAGTGGCACTTATAGCAATCTGTCCATTTTTTGTGGCAAATATTCTGGAAAATAATATACTGAGGAGAAGTCTTCTATGCTTCTGAGTACAGTGCATAATTACAATGATAGGGAGAGTAGAGCTGCTAATTCTTTGAATAACTGGTTTGGAGTTTCATTTCAAGGCACCAGTGACAGTGCAGCCTATTCTGGGTCCCAGAAGATATGCAGAAGTTCAACTTCTTTATACATCTCTGTCCCTCTGAAGTCACCATTGCACAGGGGAGAGTTAATCTTATGGGTAATTTTACACATTTTGTTACATCAGACCAAGAGCTCAGAATCATGCAACCTTTCAGACAGGGGACAGGAATTCTTCTCTTCTCACATTTAATGGCATCTGTCAACCCCCTGGCACTTGCTTAAGATCAGCTTTAGACATTCCAATAACCTCAAAAAACGCATTTCTTCTCAGAGGTTTAAAGATATTAATGAGAGATAAGACAAAGTGTATTCTGTGGGTTCCTTTTGGAAGTGTATCCCCAACATTTGTGCATTTTTTAAATGACTACATGTAATGACTTTGAGGCAGGGTCCTGCTTTGAGACTGAAGGTTTGCTGGAGAGATTTTGGGGCTCTTTATTCTATGGTCTTTCCGTCTTTCTTGGTAGGCAACCCCATCTTTTCTTTAACTGGCCTAAACTTTAAAGAGGACATTTCCCCTCTTATTACATTTTATTCTCCCAATACATTTTGGACTTTCTTTTTTAAGTGTACTTATATCTCTCTGACCCAAACTGGTTGATTCTTTAAAAATTTATCTCATATTTCATGTTTTACATCCATGGATCTTTCTTCCAGTCCAACTGTCTTTACAATTCTGGTTTCCAAAACCATGTCAATACAATCACCGACCTGGAATGCTTTCAGGGAATCCATGCCAAAAGTCACTTTTAGTGAAGGACTAAGTACAAAGTTTAGTAAGGTGCTATAGACCTAGTATATTTTTTGATTATTAGCCAATATTAGTTCTTTTGAATGAATCAGACGTGACTGGTTATTAGTTATACATTGTTATTTCAAATCAATTTTCTTTTTATTCTTATGGAGTGACAGTCTGATAATACCCCTAAAATTAATTAGTTTACATACAGCTGATGAGTTTGGTTTCTAGAACTCCTTATTTAAACATACCTACATCACTAGACCTAGGAAAAGAGAAGCCAGATAAGAAACAGTTCCTTACCAGTGAGGTCTGTGAAACAGTGGGCAGCAACCAATCCTTTTGGGTGACTCTACTTCTTTATCAAACAGATAAGATATATAGGCAAGAAGAACACAGAAAATAGCCGTTGTAAGCTATGTGTGAAACCTATTGAGAATCCATGCAGATCCATTTGAAAAGATTTAGGTCAGTTCAGGCCTTTACAACAAACATTTAAACACAAAGACTAATGTCTGTAAGTGGTGCAATTCATGCATTTTCATTAGCCTAAGTGCAAATATGGAAATATACATCAGAGTGGGTCTGACCCTCAGTGTTATCCAGAGCATACTCCTTATTCATAGAATGCCCTCCAAAGGACAAATGTAAAGTGTAATCTTATTTGATAATGTATGTTCACGTCTCAGAAGATGCTGGGGAATTATGAGCCTTTGACAGACTTCTTTTTGGCTTTAGCAATTAACAGAAATGAAACTCTGCAAGATTAAATTTCTCCTTTGGACCATGTATAGTTTTATGACTTTTTCTATAACCCCATAAAGTAACAAAAAAGATAAGCACTGAATTTTCAAATAATTGTGCAGTGATTTAGCCAACTCCTATTGAAGTTTGGACTTTGAAAATTACTTATATGAAAATTATATTCTTGGCCTTTAGAACGCCTTTGGGAAGCATGTCCTCTCAGGACGTGACTATAGGGAGTTGTTGAAAATGGAGCTGGGGAGCAGGGTTTTTGGCAATATTTAAACTATTGGGCACAGATGTTTTAAGTTAGATGGAACGTATCCTCAACATTAAGAAAATGGGATTCTTCCAGTGTTGGGGAAGTGAAATTGCTGTATAAAGCAGTGCTGAGGCCCTCCAGAGGCATGGCAGGGGTCTGTGCCTTAATAACCAAAATTATTGATGCAGGAAAATGAAATGAAAGTCAGTAAATTGCTGATGAAATGGAGTTCAGTGGGTTATTTAGTCCATTCTATGCTGAATTGGTCTCTACCATACATTATTCTCTACCTTGCCCAGCTCAGGTGTAAATAATGGAACTGACACTTTTCTTGTTACATTTACAAAAGTAATGGCTTCCTCTTTCTGTTCACTTGACAGGCTAAAACGTATTTAAGTGGATAAAAATGATGGTAGACCAGAATTTGTCTGAATTGCACGTAGAGTTCATTAAAGCAGCAGCCTCTGGTGGAAGTTTATTCATGTGTGAAAGTACCTGCAGGTCGGTCTGGATCCCTGCTGGAGGCTGAGTGAACGTAGCTGCTGTGGGAGGAATTTGATGAAGCTGCAACCTCTTAGAGCTACAGCACTGGATGTAGCAGGCATGAAAAAATACTTGTCCTTATTTGTGGTCTTTTTTCCATCACACAGGAGGGGGAAATTTCGAAAAGATTAAGCAGAGCAGAAGATCTCTTTTGGAAATGGTTATCTGAAATCAACTGAGTCTAGGAAATCCTTATGGAAAATCAACTGATCACAGTAATTTGTATACACATGTACACGCTGCAAGACTTTTTAAGTTGATTAAAGAAGATCAGAGGAGAAATCTGTTCCATAAAAATATCTTGAGTAATTAAACAAAATTCCTGTTGCTATTGAATACCACCAGTTCTTTTAAAAATCTCTTTCTATAGCTGGGTAAGGCTGTGGGACATGGAGCCTGGCCCTGTTGGAGCATAACTGGGGCAGGGCCTGATGTTTTGCCAGCTGCCAGTCTCACTGGGTTGGATGGGGCATATGCGCTGTGCCTGCCCTGCTCCAGCCTGAATCTGCCTCCATCTCTGCAAAAAGTGCAACAGCAGGGGGGTTGTAGAAGTCTGTGTTAAAATGGTGCAGCCCTATGGTTTCAGTCTGGCCTGGTGAATTACCACAAGTGGGGCCCAAACCCACCTGGTAACTGCATAATATTAGAAATAAAGGCCTGGGTGTATGATTGTTTTGGCAAGCACTGGCAATGTTTAGGATGTATTTTGTCCTCAGGAAGTCTAGCCACTCACTAATACATGGGGAGGCATTGGAAGCATGAGGTGACTTGTCCTGTGTCAGATTAGCTATTAATTGCGAGGCAATCAGAAGGTATAATTAGAGATATTTTAAGTACTTCTGACTATTTATTATTTCTGTGAGTGGCTATCAAAGCCTAAGTAGCAGAGGTGACAGGCTTTTAAGCATGAAGTATCAAGCTACCTAGAGAGAGGCACATTTCACTCTCTCAGGGTAGGTTTGGAGTATTTTTGTTTCAGGCCAGCTGGCAAAGCCTTTTACTGATACTGTAACATCTGGAGGACTATCTAAATACTAAAATGCTCTGGGACAAGGCCAGAGGATAAAGAACCTTATACAAGGAAAGGCTCTTGGGGTTTGCACAGTCTGGCCACTGGGTCACCAGTAAAGGCTTGACTTCATCCACAGAATGATGAAAGTTCAGCAAAATCCAGCAGTTATCCCCTAGCTTTTGGAATGCACCCTGGGAGCAGAATCCCCCTTGCCAGACCCATTCCCAGGACTGTGTTTTGCCAGCCCTTCCCCTGCCCTGAGAAAGGCTCTCTGTGTCAGAAGCTTGGGTAGTCAAATAAAGCAATTCTTCCTTTCCTGCTTTCCTCTCTTCTGTCTGGGATTCCCAGCACTGGCACCTTGTCCTGCCAGAGAAGGAAGGGACAGAGTGTGTGAGCAAGCAGGCCGGCCTGTGGGGCATACCAAGGTGTGCTCATGCTGAAGACAAGCAATCTAAGAGCCTTGGGAAGTGCATCATCTCAGAAAGCCAGGGGGACCATGGTTACTTATCACAGCAAAGAAGGCCAGGAAATTTGGGTTATCATTTTTCTAATTAATGTTTTTATCACTTTTTTTTTTCTTTAATGGTCAGAGTAAATATATTTAAGGTTCCCCACTGATTTTAAAGAGGGAAAGAAAAAGGTTTTTAATTAGAGCTGTACAGTTCATGTACCTAATGAATCAATAGTAATTGAATATAATGGAAACTTCTTCAAAGCACACATAAGGAGTATAGTAAAACCTCCTTTAACAGGTTTAGTTCCATGCCAGTGACCTTTTAAAAGGATTCTCCATCATATACTGGCTCTATGTGTTTTTCCTATATATTCTCTGGAGTTCATCCAGGTATTATATGCTTGGATATACAGTGGTATATATTGTAGTTGTGGGTATTAGGTACAGTCACAGAAATAGTTGTTAATTAATAGACTTCTTAAAATTGTTATTCTCTGTATGTGGTTTTATGAAAGGCTAAACGGATTTTATTATCCCTACAGACTATAAAAATAGCCAATATATTTTAATTTCAATTGTTTTAACCACTACTTTAATCTAAAAGTTAAGACTACAAAATATCTTCAATCAACAGACTGGAAAAAGAAAATATGTGAGATGAGAAGCCATACTGAATTAATGATGTCTTAGCATCACATTCATCACATTTTCTTAGTAAAAAAGAGGGATTCATAATGAAACTTCTCCAGACCAAGAAACCATTGTACAAGACAAGGTTTCTGGAGAAGATCCTTCTCTAAGGAAATCCCCACAACTAATCTTTCAAAGAAAAGCCTACAGGTATGGATGCAGACTTGAACCTTCACAACGTTCTTACACATTTTTGGAGGACATAACCCTAGTAGGCTAAGGATGCAACAGTTGAATTGACATTGCCTTACTGATGAGGGTGATTTCTGAATCTCACACAAAGGTGCCTGTACAGAGTCTAGCCCATTTAGGTATGGTTACAGATATAATCTGTGCTGGCTCAGCTCTCTTTGTCCTGCTGTGACTTCGTCTGCCCTGGCAGCTTGCAGTGCTGGACCTGCAGGGCCCACAGGGCAAAGCACTCGAGCAGACCTGGGCTGGGGGCTCAGCCCCCTCCTGCTGGAGCACAGGCAGGGGGACTGGGCAGGAAGAGCTCAGCAGGCAATGAGATACTGCTTTATTTCCCCTGGAAATCAGCTCCTTCAAGAACTGCACTGGTGCCCAAAGGGTTTCTGCCTTGTGCAATCCGCAGGATTGTTCAGTCTTGTTTTGTGTGGGGTCTTTATTCACAGAGGAAGCCTTTCAACTGAAGAGCAAAGACACTTGGCTGGGACATAGGGAAGGATGCTCAAACACACACACACACTAAAACCACAGTGCTTTAGACCCGCACAGCTTCATTTTTGTCATCCACACTACACTGGATCAGCTCTCATCACACAGGGTAAAAAGTCCTTACCCTGAGAAAAGGCAAGCATGAGGGCATTTACCTGCTTTACAAGACCTAAATCAGAGTTTAGGAACTTAAACTTTCATTTTCAAAAAGTTCTCCAGGTTTCATTTTTATGAAGAATATGCAGCCTGAGGGAATGCCAACACTATAAAGCCAGAAGGCATCAATAAGATGCACATATATGAAATATATTTACATTATACAATAATATGTTTTATATAATAGAATGCATTAAGTATATTTAATATCATGATTTTCAGATGAATATCTTTCTTCTCAAGGGTCTCTGTTCTAGTTCTGGAATATTCATATATCTCAATCTTTCCTTAAGAGAGAAAAAGAAGCTACAATGCAAGTTTTTGGACCAAGTAATTGAAAATCTGAAATTAAAATGTGAGGGTTTTTTTTTAGTTAAGCTATTCCCATAAAAAGTCTGATGTATTGGCTGACTAAGATGTCTGTTATGTCCTGCCAGAATTTAGATCTGAGCTGAAATGTCTCTTTTTATATGTTTTCTGTATTCAAGAATTCTTCCTAGAGCCTATCATCTGGTGTTATGCATTAAAATTCTTAAAATTCCACAGCTTTGTAATAAATTTAGAAGCCTTTAATATCTCAGTATGAAAAAGAGGGAGCTAGGCTGTGCTTATTTGAACTTGAGTTACTATTACCAGAGAACACTGCTGTCTGGAGCACCTGAATGTCCTTCCTGGCAAGTGGTGAGGAACAGCCAGGCAATTCAAAAGCATAATTAACTTCTGGATGCTCTTTTCTGACAGGATAACCCAAGGTTATAATGTGTTATTTAGGTGATACTGGTGGTCCCAAATTGCATATTAACTGGAGGATCTCTGCTGGAAGTAGCTCTACCAGAAGGGTTTTCCAGGATTCCTTTCTAGTTGTGGCAAGTTTTTAATCTACTAAAAATATGAAAAATTTAGGGGGAATTCATTGCTCCACTGATAAAAAGCCCCCCCCTATTTTGAGTTTGCTTTTCCAAATGGATTTCTCTTCTGAAAAATTGATATAACAGTATTTAAGTAGACATAGTAATGCTTACATATCTCAAAAGAACATTGTGGGACATAACTGGCTGATTAATTGACTTTTGTGCTAGGTGAGCTATTTCTATAAATTCTTAGATTTCACGTGTATCAAAAATGAGATACATGGGTAAATGTATAGTAATACATACAGAGAAAAGCAATTTTGACTCAACATGTAAAATGTTGTGTTTTGAGAGACCATTACAACTCAGGAATGAGACCTTGAGGACCATGAAATTGTCAGGTTAGTGTTCAGCAGTAGTATGAATAGAAAACAAATGCAAATATAGAGATAGAAATTGCAGAGGAGAACGTATGTGGCCCGAAGTTTAGAATCCGACTAGCTGAGGGCGAAAGGCCGACGCCCCTCTGCAATTCCTGGCCAGCACCCTTCGGCGTCTGATGGCCTCGGGCTGTGCTGGCTGCGGACTGGCGTACCTCGCTGGTATAGGAGAGGAACGGAGCTGACCATTTCCCGGGGGTTAAACATCGGTTTATTGAAGGTGATGCCGGATCCAAAAACACCGGGAAACCAGCCGGGAAAAAGTTTTTTCATAGGGGGTGAAAACAGGATTATAAAGGAGGGGGGTGGGTACAGGCGGAGCCAATCGGGAAAGGTGAGGGGATGAACTTCACAGAACTGACACTCCATGGAGACCAATAATCAAAAGGTAGAGGAGGTGTCCTGGGACTCCAGCCAACCACCATCTCCAGAGAGGAGAAGGTTCTCGAAACCTGGGAGGAGGAAGGGAGTGATTGACTGGACAGGGAGGAAACAACTTTCACTTATAAGGGAAACCAGGGGAGGAGCAATTACATATCGGCAACTATGAATAGTGGTTGCTATAGCAACTTAGCTGGCAGGCTAACAGTGGCGGGAAAGAAGGGGGAACGAAACCATTTTACACATAATAGGGGAGAACAATACATAAATTGGGGGAATAACACAAGAAACTTAACAACACACTACCACATCTCCCCGTTTTTTACCAAATAAAAATTAAAATGAAGAGAAAAGTCCAAATTAAGCTTAGAATGCAGGAACTCGCAGCTGGTCATGACAAGTGTCTTTGTCTTCTGAACATTGCAAGGGACAGTGGCACTCGGCGCAGTCAGTTTTCTCCGGACTAGCTTGCAAATTAGGAGGATGAAAATCAAAAGTGAGTTGGGGAAATGTACTAAAAGACAAAAGGTGAACAGTTAAACGCAAAATACTTAAACAGATGGTTCTGCCCCAAATAATAAATCCAGTTCGGGAGAAGAAGAAGAAATGGGGGAGGGAGGTTGGGATTAATAAACCAGAGGTAGTTCAGTGACGAGAGGGGTAGGAGCAGCAGTTTCAGCATTGGGGAGGAAGTAAACATCTGAGGAAACTGATGGTGTTTGGGAGGGTTTTCTCCGTCGCCGCGAGCACGCCTGAACCTGTGACTCAGCTTCCTTCTGCATCCTCTGCTTCGGGATGAGGGGCCTGACTCATTTGGATGGTCTTTTTCTTCTGTCCTCTTCTTATCTTGCTTCTGCCTCCATTCCATGTAGTCTTGGCGCATGGGACACTGAGGCATCCAATGCCCCACCTTGCCACAGAGATGGCAGGGATGGGTTGCTGATGTCCTCCTGCCGGACTCAGAAGTAGAAGGACCGGCCACGGGGGCAGCTTCAGCCTCTATGAAGTCTTGCTCGGGGCATTCAGCAAAATGCACAGATGTTCTCTTAGGCCTTGGGGCCAGGGAGACTTGACGCACTACGACAAGAAATAAAGGAGAAAAAGAAGACATACTTATGAAAGCAAACACATTAATGGTTTTCCCACACTTTCATGGTTGTGTACAGTTTTGGTCCTCCCATCTTCAAAAAGTATCTCCTTAAAGGGGAAAAGGTTCAGTGCATAGTGACAAGGACAATTCACAGTTATGGAGCAACTTCTGTGTAAGGAAAACCAAGATAATCTGCCAGTTTTAGTTCAGATCAGGCATGTGGTTTTGATATATATCTCCAAATCATCCTCATTTACTGCACTTTGGCTCAAACAGAGGACAGTTTTGGAGCACTTGAACTGAATTCCATTTGGAAACAAAACCAGCCTATGCTGGAACATGTGCAATTCTGGAACAAGCCCAGTGCAATCCAACTGCTAATGACTAGCACAATCTGCAGGACCATTTTTATACTAATTGGAAGAAAAAAGTCTGCAGAGGGTCCTGGAGACTCTACATCAATAATTTTGTTTTACAAATGCACTCCTGTTATCTACTGTACAATGTGAATAGCGGAGGTGAATGCTTCAACATGGAACATAAATGATTTGGGAGTAGAAGATGATGGGAAGTTCTTCCCATTTGGAAGATGGGACAGATCCACACAATTCTGAGTGGGATGGTGAGGAATGCCAGGGACCAACTAACTGATCATTGTATTTTTCAGATGCAGATCCCATGGAATTAGGTTAATTTGAGTCAGGTTTAAAACAAAGGATAGGATATGGTTCTTTGTGTGGCATGCAGTGAACCTGTGGAACTCCTTGTCAAAGGATGTTTCATATAGGTGGGTGTGAAAGCAGACTGGACAAATGCCTGGGAGAGAGATATGTTGAAGTTTACTAATTGGGTTACCAATTGTGCCAGAATTGGAAAATCTGTCTGAAAGTGGGTAGATCCCCTATGTTCCTTTTTCTTTCTCTTCCCTACTTGTCCCTTTATGACCACAGCTGAAAGAACAACATAGTAAGCCCTTGCTCTGAGGCAGTGTTATATTCTTTCTTGTATTATATTTTGTTTCTATATACTTAAAAAAAATATTAGATATAAGAAGTGCTGTGAAAATGAGCTTGGAATACACAGAACTGAATTTTACCTTTGTGGCTGGTGCTGTTGATTTCCGCACTAGAAATGCTTCTCCAAACCTGTTCATGTTAAATTAAAGTGTGTTTTTCTAAGGAACTTTTAAATTAGTCATTCAGATGATTTTCAAAATCTCAGGCTACCTGAACTCGAAATGACTGCAATAATAAAGGATAATAATTTAAAGCAGGCATAATTTCCTATTGATACTTTATATTCATTTTGAATTAAGCTTTATTGTTGCAACATTGCATAATTTCAGAGCTATAAAAAAGAACTGGGTGTGTTATATGTGCAGTTGGAATAAAGGAATAGAGCTGAGGGACATCTCAAGTTTCTTAGTCTTAGTGTTCATGTCATTTTTTGGCATGAAGAATAGGGTTTTTTTCTTATATATATGTGAATGCTTTTGTATAGTAGTACAATAAATCTAGCTTTGGGTTGAACATGATGATTTCTAGCAATAAACAGCAACACTGTATTTGACATTTGTAACATGAGGAATGAAATGTCTGATTGCAATAGTAGGAGATTTGAAACATTGTCCTTCGAGAGGTGGTATAGTCAGGTGATGCTGAGCCAAAACCACAAGAGGATTGTCAAACTTGGAGTCAAATGAAGGTCAGTTGGTTTAAGAGTGATGAATTAAAGTTCTGTGCTTTGGGGGAAGGCATCTTCCTTGCCATGATAGTCAGAAATGGCCTGAACCCTTTTTTAGTTTCCCTCAGCATGTGATCCTTTCAGCTGCACCTTTTCCCAACTGCTCCTTCTGGATGAGGTGCTGGCCATGGAGTGGCAGCTGTTCCCATGAAGATATAGAAGTAGAGATGGTTTTTACACAGCTGTCCTTGCCACACTGCTTTGGAGGTGGCAGGAGACAGCATTTGCTGGCTTGCTGACATAGCCTTGGGTGTGGAGCATGGCTCGATCACAGCAGGGGTGGCGTGGCTGCAGGGAATACTTTTCATTACAGCTGAACGATTAAAGTAGCCAATAACGGTAAATATTTAATGTGAGTCAGACAAACCTCGTGAGTCAACACTTCTCACAGTACTATAAGAGGCTGTTTCCTACCAGTTGAGTACCTTGAATTCCTGTAACTGCACTTTGCTGGCAAGAACCTCAGGCTATGGGATGGCAAGGTGTGACCACACAGCTCTGTCATGCAGCAGGTCATCCACATGCTGGGCAGGGCTCTGACTCCCAAGTGCTTGTGTAGTGTGAGAGACAGAGAAGTTGCCAAAAAAACATACCTCTACTCTGGCTTCTGGCTTAGTACAGTGAAAAGACTTGTCATTTAAGAGATATGTAATCGTTAAGAGTACGTAATATGCTTTTTAAAGATAGATGATCTGTAGCTTATTTTTAGCGACATAATTTAACATATAGTGGGAAAAGCATTTATGCAGATATTGGTTATCAGCACCATGCAGTCGTCAGTTTTAAAACTTGCAGAGGGGAGAAAGATTCATAGAACCTTCTGGAGGTGATTTAGAGACAGCTGAATCTCAAGAGATGGAGATATTCCTACTGTTCAAGTTATCTTTTGATTGTGATAAGAATGACTTCATCACCAGCATTCTACTGTAGCTGTAAATACTTGCTTTGCTCTAGAAAAAAGCTATGCCACAATTATTATCAATGCACATGATACTGTGCACCAGGTGTTTTCAGTATAAAAAATGTTTTCACAATAAATCAGCAGGAACATAATTTCAGAGATTTTTTTTTTTTGTTCTCACTGTACCTGAAGCATCTGCAAGAGGGCGTGCACATTCACTTTCATGTAGTCAAGTAGAAATGAGACAAGTGCTAAAATACAAGAAATGTCATGGTACAGCACCTGAGGAAAGACAGGTCAGAGAAATTAAGATTAGGGAACACATTTCCATTTCAGGGGTTTTCAGGTAAATATGGAGAAATCTAATCCTTGACTCCATTTTTATTCAGAGCTTTGATTTTTTTTTTTTTTTTTACTTATCCTTCTAATAAGATTATTATTTGATTGTGGGATATTTCAGTCTCTGAAGGGAGAAGAAAGGGTTAAGGCTCTACCAATATGTCACCAATTCCTTCTCTCAGAGGCTGTGGTAATGTATGGAAAGGTCTGTAAGCATGGCATTTTTTTATTTTAATCCTCTTCCATTAAGTTCTAATGACTGGTTGCTAAACGATGTCATGCATTTCCTGCTCCTTTTATGGGGAGCTGTTTTATAAAGCAGCAGCTTGGAAGCGTGCAGGAAGCAGTCATCTCTGGAATTGATTGCATTTCTGATAGACCACTTTTGTACTGTATCCCTGGAGAAATGCTGCAGGTCATAATGGCTTATGTTCTCCTTGTAGCTGTAGCATAATAATTTACAGAAGTAGAACAAAGGCAGAAACAAGCTATACCATCTCTGAACCTCTCACTAGGCTCAATTCACTCTGTTTCTATTTATTTATTATTTATTTAAAGAAAGCAGACATTATTATTACTGGAGGGGAGTAAGGGCTATGTACAATGCTAAGGAAATCTCTTGGTCTGAAACAGTTGATGTTTATAAATTGGTTGGGCGTATGATCCACAAGAAACATGTCCAATTTGATCAAGTGATGTGGAAGGGGCAGTTGAACAAAAGCAATGTTTGCATATATTGGGATGACAGTAATGATCCTGTCCCTTCTGTCTGTCACACTGATTCATTAAAAATGGGTGTCAGCCATTAAGCTTTGATTTTCACCACAGATAACTAATAAAGGAAGCACATAAAGAAAACAAAGGCTGGCCACACTGTAGAGCAGTCTGATCTGATTATGCTGAGACTGCCACTTTCTTGAGTGGGTGGTAAGTATAAGGGGATGACTCCCATTGTTTCTCTTTCTGCAGCTCTGTCCTCTTACCTCTTATTGGTAAGAAATGCGTGGGTTTTTTCATGCATCTTCTCTGAAAAATTGCTTTCCTTAGTTCCTGACAAATATCAACAAGAAAGTCCCTCAAGTGAATTCTTCATGATGGGCCAGATTCAGTGAGTGCCTTGGTGTGCAGAAAGCATGTAGAAAAAAAGCTTTTGAGGTTTATAAACCACATGCCACATGGCATTTGCTGTGGTTCTGTGGTTTCTTCTTTTTTTTTTTTTTTTTTTTATTCTGTTTGCAGGTGTGCTGATCTTAAGAATATATAGAAGTAGAGATGGTTTTTACTCTTTCCTTCTGCAAATGCCTGAAATTATAGCATGGAACTAAAGGCCTCAGCCAAATAGTAACTGGTACTGAATATCAGTCTTTCTACTAGTATCAGGCTGTCATGAGCAATTTTTTTATGACCGGACTGGTGTTAGTCTGAGCAGGTTTCACCATGATAGATTTAAAAAGTATCTCAGGTCCATTTTTTATTTACTACTCTGGTAATTTGGATGTTCATTGAACCATGAACAATCTTTCAAAATTGCAGGTGAGCTAAGAAAATGTACTGCTCTTATCAGAGAACAGCAAGGATGTTTAAAATATACCTCTGGCTTCTACTACAACTTTAGGAAGGTCACTTACCTTCTCCTTATTTCAACCTGCCTGTTTCTGGATAATATAATGTCACTGACTGCAATGGAATTTAATGAATATGTATCCCCCTTGGTGACAGAGTTTAGGCCTTTTGCTCGTCCTTTTTTTTTTTTTGGTGGTTTTTTTTGGGTGGTTTGTTTGTTTTTTTTTCGGGTTTTTTTTGTTTTTGTTTTTGTTTATGTGCTGAGGAACACTTACCATTGTGTGTAAATCCATTGGTTTCAAAGCTTTTCATGCTGGAGAATCTAGTACTTTCTTTTTCCTGGAATTATAGAAATAAACATATAATAGGGATGGCAGAAGGGAATGCGCAGTAGAGGACTAATGGAAACTTGATATAATTGGCAGGATTTTCACGAATTATGTCACTGCCTGCTAATATACATCATCTTTACATTAGGAAGAAAGATGAAACCCCAAAATATGATGATTTTAAGTTGTGATTCATTCACCATTTGTTCTATCTGCTCTCCTAAGCCCCATACCTGTGTAGCAGTAAAAAAGATACAAAGTGCTGAGAGAAGCAGATGAGATTTTTAGTTTTTACCTTTTAGCAAGCTGATTTGAAAATTCACATGTATTTTGTGGTGTTCTGTGGTTGCTGTTTTGCATCCTTCACTGGCCACTGGGCTAAGAAGATGAGGGCTTGGAAAAAAGCAAAGCTTGAAATTCCTGCCAGAGGTGAATGGTAAGAACCCCCTGGGGCTCCTTTTTTTTGTATGGTTTTAGGCATGCTGAATTTGATAACTTATTCTGTACAGCCATGTAATCCAATAGTAGTCCAGGAGTAAGTGGCAACACAAAGACCGGGTAGACAAAGAGTGGGAAAATGATAGAAACCTTGGAAGAATGGCTGAATGTAAAGGCTGCAAACACAGTGCTAGCTGTGCAAGAAATACAAATTATAATGATGGATTGGTGATATGCATTCTCTCTGCCTTTTCTCTCTACTGAAAAAATAATTTTGTGGGAAGTTGTTATGATTGTCTGTCTGTTTCTATTTGAGAAGGGAATGATATTAGAATGAATGAAACATGCATCATTATTTTTGGTCATAAAATGATCTGAGATTTTGGCAGGAAAATAATCAGAAAAGGGCTACCTGTTCTTTATTTTTGAACTTTACTTGCAGAAATTGTTTCAATGTGGTGAACACATAGTCCTGAAGATACACAACTTGGTGCTCTTCCTACTTGGGTCTCTGGGCTATTAGGAAATCAAAGTCCCTTACATTCGAATTAAGCCTGGCTCTTGCAGGGAAGATGAGTTGTTGCTATTAATGTATTTATTTTCCAGAGGTCATTTAGATGGGTTTTTATCATCTTTATAGCAGAAAATGACAATGTGACATTGTGAGGACTCTGGAGTAGAGTAACAAGACTTTTCTTATGTGGAAACTCAAGAAAATCCTGGTTTATAGAACTAGGATTTTGCCTATGAAGCTCAGAGAGGTGACTCCTTTTCCCAGGACCTCTCCTTTCCTTGAGCCTCTAAGCAACCTGGTCCAGTGGAGGATGTCCCTACCCATAGCAGGGGGTTGGAATTAAATGATCTTTAAGGTCCTGTCCAACACAAAGCATTTGTCCTGGATGGGGGAAGGATTTATTTGTGTATTCAGTAGAGGTGTTAAAAAGGAACAGCTGAGTTAGGAGTAGATTAATTAATGGTCCCTCATTTCCAAGTCTAGTCTTAGGTGGAATGATGATTATTTGCTTATCTTGCGTCCATCACTAACAGACCTTACCCTGCTGCCTCCCCTTCCTCTAACGAAGAGCCTTAAATGCAAGTTCCAGTAGCAGAAACTGTCCAGGAATCTGACTGCAATCCTCTTGGCAGTTTATACAATCTTCTGCCCACCATTGCTGCAAAATCCAGGAGTACATTTCCAATACTTCCCAAGCTGTGATCTGTTCCTGAAAATGCATTTTGCATTAACACTTACTATCTACAGTAGGGTCCCTCTCTGGCATCAAAAAACACAGGTAACCTCCCCAAAGGAAATCAGAGCATTAAGATGGTCACAGAGAGAGTGACTAAAGTGACGTTGTGTTTGATGAAATGCCTCCACAGCAGTCTCATCTCTTTGGATGGGGGACAGATTGTAGAGTAACTTACCCTAAGCACTATTGGGTGCAACCAGCGTGGTGGGCGAGGACTCAAAATCCCTGTGAGCAGAGCAGTTCCTAGACAGGATCACATACTCATTGCCCAGAAAAAGTGTTGATGATGCACTGGGCAAAGAAATTTAGGCATTCATAGTTATTTTTTAAGCATGGTATCTCCTTGATCTGTGTTTCCTATCTGTTTTTTTATAAAAGTAACTTTGATTTACATATAAGAAACAGGCATCTCAGTGCTACTCAGCTACTTTCAGGATGAGGCATGTTTTCAACAGACTTTTGACAGTAAAGGGGTTACTACTATTACTAGTAGTTTTACTTATGTGCTAAACATAGGAAAAATTCCCTCAAATACGTATTTCTAAATATCTATTTCTTCTTGCTTTACTGTTTATGATAGGATGAAGATATGGCTGATCCAACTTTGCATTGGGACTCTGAGATGCTCCTTATTGTTACTGCTTTCATGAATCCTTTAGGTATGTATGTACCTTCAGCTGGCCATACTATGTGTGCTGTCAGAAGATATTTTCTTGTCTTTGTTTTCTAAAAGAGAAATTCTAATGGGGTCTGTCACTCTGTAAGGATGACTACAGCAAGGACTTTCTTCTGAACATATTCTGATTTGGGTAATTTCATTCTCTCCACCAAAATTCTGCTGAAATTTTAGGTCCTCTACCCTTCCCAAATAGCATTTCTCTTCCCAATTATCATTCAGCTCTACCTCAGCAGCATCAACAAATCAAGAGCTTTAGTTGTACAGCCTAAGACAACTCCTAATTCTCTGGACATTTCTGCAACTAAATATTGAAAATTAGTAACTTAAAAAATTTTTTCCATATAATTTGGGTTTCAAAGCACATTATTATTTTTTAACTTTTGCCCTTTAGTTCATAACATATTCCTTTTATTTTGGTGTGAATTTTGGATTTATTTTCAGGTTGTAAATAATGTATCCATCAAGCTGTGTGTTTAACATTGCTCAGTTTCCTGTTAGTATTTACCCTGCAGTAATCTTCAGCAATAGAACAGTGAAAGGTTCTGTTTATCATTTGATGCTCATTTATTTGACAGACTCCAAGAGTCTATTGTTGTTTCTTGTGGAACATAAGTGAGCTAGAGGAACTGATAGATTTTTCATGTTTGATAGAAAGAATAATATGCATTTTTTCTAGTGTATTGATGTGTTTCCAAGTAAGCTACCTGTTAGAGGAGATAATTGCTCTAATCCTTTATGCTACTTTTGATTTAAAATGTATTATACCAAGATCAATTGAAATTGTATTCCAAATTTAAAAAGGACAGGGAAATACAATAAAAAGCACACAATAAATTTTACTGGCATAAAGTTACTTAACAAAATTGTTGTAAAATAAACAAGAGAACATTAAATCTATTTTTCATCATCTCTAATTTGGAGGGCAGTAAGTCACATAAAAATGCAGTACTTTTGGTGCATTTATAAATTCCCATATTTTTCTTGCATCAGAAATAATATTGAGGAGGTTGTACTTCTAACACTTATCCAGAGTCTTATGTTCAAAAGTAAGTTGTGCTCCTAAATTTGAGTCCAGTTACTCACAGGGAATTTAAAACAAATGAAAATTCCTACTAACAACTGATAACATTCAGCTGCTACTGGGAGTGGGTGTTCCAGATCTGGAGTGCTACCAGGTACAATTACTTTATCTACACTGGTTATTTCAGACTTCTGTTATCCTCCTGCTCTTGCATTCTGAATGTGCCTTATTCATGCAAACAATACCATTTACCAATAATTGCTGAATATGCTTAGATTCTTTCTGAGTTTAATCAAAACTCCTTGACTTCCCTTTTTAAAACATACCTGTATTTAGATATATTTGACTTTTGGAGGTAGCAATGTCAGCTCTGAAATAAATATTTTTTTTTTATATTTAGAGACTGTTGTCTGGCAATATATATGGAATGAAAGTCTATAATTTGACAGATGGCAAGGTAAATCAAAGTAGTAAATTTAGATCAATTCATGGTGTACATTCTTGGAAGTGGTTTTAGCATTTAGTGGGCTTTAAATTGATGTAAAGCAACTACTAAAACAAAGCTAAAGGTTTATCAAACTTCTTTTCATAGTTAAATATGGTAGCAGTAATCTGGAAGGTGTGTATCTGCATGACATTTTGTTAATCAGTTTTATATTGAAACTCCTGTGGAATTGCTAGTTCTGATTTAAGAGTATTGCAAAAATCAAAAGATGCCCGAGAAACTGAGTAGACAGTGATTTAGTAGAGATACAGTAGACAACTGAGACTCTTGGACACAACAGAAGTCTGACGATAATTACTATGCCAATAGGAATTCTCTAATTCAGATTTCTTCCCTGTGCATACCGGCTAAACTAAAACCTGACAAGTACAAAAGTGATCAGAAAAATAATTTCTGTGGGTGAAAAATACACAGGATGTTTTATGCCTACTCCCTGTGACTGGGGCAGGAAGAGTTCCCTGTTCATTCTCCCCTACTGATGGAAAACTGAAAAAGCACAAACTCTTGTACTTCACCAAGGACCAGCAAGCTGTGAAAGTTGTACTTCTCTGTCATAAGGTATAACTCAGTGAAAGAAGTAGGGGAATTAGATCATAGTTCAAGGATTCTTGCAGAAATCAGTAGAAAGGCCCAGGAATACGGAAGGGAAAACAGTTCTTTAAGCATTTCTTAAACTTTCTTGTACAGTCACAGGCAGGTGGACAGGCAGGAACATACAGGAATGTGCCCCCCCAGTCCCTGTAGCTGTGCAGCTATGTGCATGCACACACAACTTTGATCCTGTTCTAATTCCTGTTCCTGGAATTTGAAATGGGATGACCATCTTGCACTATGGGAAGAGCCTGTCCCCATGGTTGCTGTCAACAGTGGCAGGAGGGAGGAGAATGACACTGGCATTTGAAAACAGCACAGTGCATCCTAATAATCTCGTAATCCTAACAATGTCTCCATAACAAAATTTGATTATGGAGGATGCAAGATTTCCCTGTGAATGATTACAGTTTCTTAACCAGCAAATAAAGCAGTGAAGAAAACAGAACATTAAAGATCTAATTGATTTTGCGGATAAATTTTGAGTAGTGAACATATACGAAGAGTGCATCACTCTGCGGTGACAAGGAATTGGTTTCCATGTCCCTTGTTATCACTTTGAACATTAAATTCAGTCCCTGGGCTAGAAGCACTTAAGAAAGTGTTTGGTCTAGAGTAGAATGGTTTGGCACACTTTAGGTTCCTCAGGGAGTCTCATTTGAATTCCTCCATCAACTGGGGAGGCAATAGGTCTACTGTAGGACAAACCAAGCCTTCCCTCTTCTTTTGGTTGTCCTGGATGCCATATTTCAATCTGGGACTGAAGACATCCTACCTTTACTGCCACTGTTTGACACTCATGTGGGCATCAGTAGTCAAATTGTGATCTAATGTTTGAAAACAAGTCCTGCCTTTATAATCAAGTGTGTAAGAAGAAATCCATGACCACTGTGAAATGGGATTTAATGGGATCCATCTGAGAACACTGGTAGGTAGGAAGATACCATTTGTAGATGGTAAATTATGAATGACTTATCTAAGCTATGTATGCTCTAACACTATTAGGTCAAATCATTCCAACAGATTCACATCATGTCTTCTAAGGAATTTGACACTTTATTCTCTGTAAATCACAGTGTTAATAGTAAACAAGTAAATAGTTACTGAGTCTTTCTTGTGACTGTCTACTTCTACTGTAGAACACGATGATTTGACATCTTTTTTCTTCTGAAACCGCAAGAGTGCAGTTTGATGTGTGCCCTGATGTGTGTTGAGTTACAGCTGTGGCATGGATCAGTTTAGCTTGGCCTGAAAATAAGCTAGTTGACTTCCTATTGCATGTATACACTGAGACTTCACAGTAATTAAATCACTAAAGTTATCAAATATAGGTTACTTATGTGAAATAAACCATGAGACTGAATGGCATGTGTAGTAGTGAAACAAAACAATTCAGTAAATGCACATCTGTGCTCCTAATTCTTGCAGACTTTATAAATCCACCATCTGACACTTCCAGGAAATGCTTGTGTGTAATGTGGAGATCAATACCTTCTTGTTAGGAAATTACCTTTCTGTTAGTCTGGGAGACCAGTGTATTCAGAACACAGGGCTCACTCTTTGTATTTCATGCCCAAATTATTGTATTTTTTTCTGCTATAGTCAGTTGTTTCTGTTTTACTTTTGTTTGGCATGCACCTTAAACAGAACACGCAAAACTACAAGTAAATAATGGTTTGGGTTCCTGCCTGCATTGTTTTCTTCTCTGTCTACTAGGAAACCAAGGGCTAAAAATTTAACTTTGTAGATTTGCAGTGAATCTGCAAGTGCCTTGTGGGAAAGCAAATAGGAATCTCCTAAAAAATGTCTTTAATAGACATCTTTGATACATTTTTCACAGTGAAGCTGTGAAATACCAGAATATGTTTGTGTAGGGAAGACAACCAGCAGCAAGGAATAACAGCACTGGTGTTATTAGTGCATTGCTGGATTTAGCCAGGAGATTTAGGCGGCAGGGGTCTGCCCTTGTCTGATATGTAATACAGAATAAAGCTTTATCCTTTCTGTGCTTCTGTTTGCCCATCTTTAAAACAAACAAAGCTGCTGACTTCCTTGGTGGAAAAAGAGAAAGAATGATTGAGAGAGAGGGAGGGATTTTTATTCCTCAGAGGTGCATACTTATAGTCCTCACTCTGATGCATAAAAGGGTATTATAGACCTTTAAAGGGAGAGCAGAAAGTATTTTTTGACTATTTATGTCAAGATGACAGCCAGCTTATGAACCAAAAATTGTAGAGTAGAAATGCAAGGTGGGATTCTCTTTGCTTGACATATGGCCACAATGGTTTATCAAATGGAATATCAAGAAGGGACTTGATCTGAATGTCTAAATTCTCCCCAGTTTCTAAAATATCCAACAATAAAAAGATGAAGAGGAAAAACCAGTAGTTAAAAGTCAAAACCTCAGAAGCTGAAATGAGAAATAGCATGCACATTCAAATTGAATGTGGATAGCTTTTGGGGAGATATGCTTTTGCTAAACTCAAATTATTGCACTCAGAATGGGTGTAATTGAATGAAAATCTTTGGTGTCTGGTAGAAGGATGCTCTAATGGTTTCTCTGGCTTTGACATGGGCAGCTATGGCAACAAATGACTCCAGCAATAAGACTCTTTCCCTTCATTAAATGAAGCAGCTGCTATTGAAGGATCTGCCACTGTTGTCTTCCCCTGAAAATCTCTGACACAGACATTTAGCTCCAGAATCAAGGCAGGTTGCCAGGTGTTGAGCTGAATCAATGGCCTCTTTCCTGCTGCAAGGAAAGGAGGCTGTAGTCAGCTGATGGAAAAAAGTCTTTCCATACGTCAGTAATCAAGGGCAGAGTTGAGGTTATTTGTACATCTTTAAAAGTCCACGTTTTCAGTGTTTTAAAATACTACTGATATGTTCTGATTCCTCAACATTTTTAAACAAAGCAAAAGCAAGACCATGCTTTCTCTTCTGGGTATATTTTTTTCATTTGTTTGGTTTTTGTTTTTTTCTTTTGTTTTTTTTACAAAATTCACAATAATTCTTTAGTTTCAGATATTTTAGTGTGCAGTTAGCATAAAATATTGACAATAGGCAGTGCATAAAAAGACTTTCAGTGCAAAAAGTTTACACACATATCAGTCATGTCACATTTTCCAAGTTCTGTTTATGAGATATATTGCATTGGCTACAATAACATTTCCTGCAAATGTATAATAAAAAAGTCATGCGCTTAGATTCCTGCATGTATAATTGCATCTGTTTGTAGGTGAAAGACATTCTACAACAAAGCCAAACACATCCAAAATTTGTGCCAAGATCCCTAGATTCTATCTCACTGCTGGGAATATGATCAATTCTGCGGGAGCTTCAAATGTGTTTTAATGGAGATTGAGATTCAAAACTGGGCAAACAATCTTCTGTTACAATTGCTGTATTATTTTGTGATGTTTCCACACTTTTTGCTGATCATTTCCTACTTTTATAGCCTTGGAGTTAGCATCCCTTTGAGATAAGCTGAGGTCTGTGTGCTATTGTTTCAGAGCACTTGTCAGTGCAGGAATCACAACTGCTGCAGTTGGCATTCTGCTCACATCCTCAGGCTCTGCCTTGCACCACAAAGGCTTTCTTTGCTAGAGCCACCTCTGTGCACAAGGAAAGCTGGGTACCTGGAGCATATTTTGCAGCAAGGGGTAAAACTGCAGAGTCACTAAACCACAAAGCATAAAGGGCCCTGCCTGCAGCAGCACAAGTGTCTCAGTCGGGATACCTAAGTATCCATGTGGACATAATAAATGCAAATAAATTAACTGCGCATAATCGTATGCTTCCTAACACAGAGGGAAGCAAGTTGAAATTTTATTTTTCATGCTGAACCATATATATCTGCAATCCAAACTCTCTTTTTTCTCCCAGAAAGTAGGTAATTAAATTTTTAATTTTTTTTTTTAAATCATATCATCATTCACACTATAATGAGTCAGATAGATCATATTTTCAGAATATTTTGACTCATTGTTTTGGGTCTGTCTGGGATGGAATCAGTTTTCCTCACAGCAGCCCTCACAGTGCTGTGCTTTACTGCTTTATATCTGGAGCTGGAGAGTCACTGATAACACTCCCTCATGCTGGCAGAGCACTGCTCCCACAGCACCAGTGCTGTCTCTGCAATATTCCCTCCCTCACCAGTAGGCTGAGAGTGGGGAAGACACACCCAGTGTGTGAGGGAACACAGCCAGGAGAGCTGACTCAAACTGACCTAAGGGATATTCCATTTATGAGATGTGCTCAGCAATAAAAGTCAAGAGCAAGGAAGAGAGGGTGGGCATTCATTGTTTACAAAGTTTTTTTTGTGGAGCAACCACTGCAAGCCCTGTTCCTCTGAGAAAGCTGGACATCAACTACTGATGGGAAGAGGAGATAAAATCTTCTGTTTTCTTTTTCTTTAGTGTGTGGTCTTTGCTTTTGCTTTATTGAATGGTCTTTATCTTGGTCCGTGACCTTTTCCCAGTTTATTTTCCTCCCCCCCGCTGTCATCCTGCTGAGGATCCAGGGTGACAGTGCAGCTTGGTGGCAGGTGGTGTCCAGCCTACCACACTCACTGACAATTTACACTGGGAATAATGGATCCCAAACAAACCTGATGTCACAAATTACAGGGTCATCCACAGCTGGCAAGGAATTTTGTGTCAGTTGTTTGCTGTCTCTACAGAAACACAGAAACCAAACTGCACAGGAAAATGATGAATCAGTGTTCTGTTACAAACAGTGCTTATCCTCAGCTGAACGCAGGACTCTGAATCCCCGGGCCTGAGAGCACAATTGGAAGCATTAATTACAAGCATGGGGCAGAAGGTTTCATCTTCATTTGAATTTTGCCTCGGGGTAACAGGGCAATATCAAACCCTTGTCCCTGGCTTCTGGGCATCTTTAATTACCTGCCTGCAAGTTTCTAACCACCCTGTCTCCCTCTCTGTCACCATGACAACGTCCCTGCTGTCAGCATCCTGAACTTTCCCTCTATGTTGCAGTCACTTGGAAACCCATCCAAGTAGTTGAAATAATATGGAAATAATACAGACATATAGAAGGGTGAATGCAGGAAAGGAATTAATTTTCTCCCATCCTCTGGCAGCTCCTGGGAGGCAGGTGACCGTGGGGAATCCAGGAGTGTCCGTAGGGACTTTTGTGTATGAGAAACTGAATGCTTGACTTGGTTGTCTTTCTGGATGAAAAAACCTCTTCTCTATAACTTGTTAAACCCATCAGGTTTCTATTCAAATGTTGCATGGGGTAGGAGTGAAAAAACCAGACAATGGAAGGGGGGAGGCATTAAAGAGGAGCAGAGTGAAGTGCATGTCTAGCAGTTGCTTGCTGAGACTTGCCTGGAGCCCTGGGGCTGCCAGCTCCCTGCTGCTGCTGCAGGTCACTCTCTTCTCTGCCTCACAGAATATGCTGGCCCTGTGCTGCTGTGCCATTCTGACTGCTCAGCTGACCACAACACACATTGGGCTTCTCAATTCTCAGTGGGTTAATGCCATTCCTCCAACCCAGCTTCTTGTGTGCATAATTTCAGTTACACTGCAGAATTTGCGCTGTGGTTCTATGGACCCCTTAGGAACAGATGTGACAAGTATGAGACTCATCTGCTGCTGCTCCTATTAAAAATCACCCAAAGCAGAGGCTGCTCTCAAGTGTCACCTTGTGCTGTCACCCAGAGTGTTTCTCTGTCCCCTCTCTTTGCCAGCTGGGTATGACGTATGTCTGTGCTCGTAATGGACCTGGCACAGGATGTAATTTGTCTGCAGAGCACTCTGGAAAGTAAACCAACAGATTTATGGGTATTCAGCTGACCATTAAAGAGCACACTAAATCTTACAGAAGATGACCTTAGGAAGAAGTGGGGAGTAAACAGACTATTGACCCATTGCCAGTCATTCTCATTACTCTCTACAACAGGGATTCTCCGTGTCTTCCAGCTAGAGATGAAGGCCATCTGGGCTGAAAGAAAGTTTGCAGACTGATGCAAAGAAAGATTCAGGTAAATAGAAATTTATATGTAGAGCCCACTATCAACTTTTTTTTTTTTTGGCATGCATTATATATTTTGAGGTGCAGGAAAAATTTGTTTTGAAGAAGCTGTAAAGGAGTAATCTTGTTCTCTCAGGTGTTAAGGTCTTTGGCTTGCCAAACATAATTTCTTTAATTAAAATAGAGGGAAATTTAGGGGCAGAAACAAATATTTAATTTTGAAGGGACAATGCTGCATGGTTTTGCTAGGCTGAAAGAAGAGATCCAAGAAGTCTTTCATCAGACAGCTGCAGAAAAAGAGCAAATAATCATCCCTCAACAGCTGGAACTATAGCACTGAACTAAGTACTGGGCCCTCAAAAAATTTCATAAGGATCATCTCATGCGCAATGGATACATCATGAAAATATCAAGGTTCCCATCTGATTATGCCTCCAGTAGTTTTCTGCTTAGTGATTCCAGATCTGTCATTTGCAAGAGTTGTTCCTCTGTTTATCTCTCTACTTCCTGGCAGCAAATTAGTACACAAATATACACAAAACCAAACAATCATCTCTTTTAGGCAAATCTAAGGAAAGCATTCAGAGAAAAATCTGCCACTTAATGTTTATTTTTATAGTTGTGTACATTATGCCATTGAAGACAATTAAACCCATGTAAATAATAATTTCTGCATACTCATGCTTTTTTTAAATATGTCAAGTGGCACTCCCAATACCTGCCTTTCTTGTGCCCAGTAATGCCTTTATTATTAATTCAGGGTTTTAGTAAGCTGTCTGAAGGTGAACAAAGAGCACCTGTGGGTGCTGTTGAGTTGTCAGGGTCTTTTACAGGATAACTAGAACAAAAGGCTGAGATTCCTCCTACAAATGGCTGGGAACAGAAGCCATGGCTCTGTACACCCCTGGACTTTGTGTCTGCTCACCAAATTTGGATCCTGAACCAAATTCTGCAAAGTTCTTTTGCAGGATCTGAAAGAATAATCTGCTTTGAACTCTAAACCTAAGTATTAAAAAAAAAAAAAAGAAAAAAGTAACCACTCTTCTATATGTAGGTACTTGAACAAGTGACCTGATTTCTAAAGCACTGAAGTTAAACATTGAATTAAAGTTTTTGCTGACATCTGTGGGAGCTGTTAAGTGTAAAAACTTCAGAAAATCAGGTCATTCATTTTGCAATTCTGATTTGGAGGAAGAATCTAATTCTCTGTTCCTAATTTTTGAAATTTGAGTGTGTTTGTAGTCTAAACTCAGGTCTGATGTGGAAAGCTGAAAGAAGCCCCAGTAACACTACCTTTGCTATCTTTTAAGAGAAAGAGACCTTAAAATGTAATTTAAGTGTTCTGCTGATAGGAATTTGGATTATGTGTTGACTGAGTTTAAGAAATGCAGGACACCTCACAGTCAGCTCCTTTCTCTGCCTGTCCAAGGTAGAGATCTTAGGATTTGACATTCCCTTTCTTTTGGGGTTTTCTCTTGTGTTTCCCATCTCCAGTGTTACTTTACACAAGGCAAAAGCAGAGAGGAGATCTTGTAGGCCAGCGAAGCCCTGTGAGAGGTTAACTTACTTCAGCAACACAAACCCCCACCCAATATCAGCATCCTGGCCATGTGTGTCACTGCCCCATCAGGGACAAACGCCACTGTCAGGGCTTGCTGGTCCATTTGTCTGTCCTGCCATAGCTCAGGGCTGTGGCTTCAGTCACAAATCTGCCTTGTGTCTCCTGCCTGCTGGTGTTACCTATTACCCCACTGCACCTCAGACTCCCCCAG
Organism: Zonotrichia leucophrys gambelii; assembly: GCF_028769735.1. Taxonomy (NCBI): domain Eukaryota; kingdom Metazoa; phylum Chordata; class Aves; order Passeriformes; family Passerellidae; genus Zonotrichia; species Zonotrichia leucophrys. Next base: position 124,062,932 of record NC_088171.1, on the reverse strand, counting down.
AACAGCAGCACTCAGACTTGCTGCCCTGCAGCCTCAGGCACTGAACAGAGGGCAGAGGGTCCATGTCCTGGTCACGCCAGTGCTAGGTGTCATCTCTGATGGGAATGAACAGTGTGTCTTTGATTGGAAGGGATGGGAAATATACACAGATAAGGAAGGAAAAGAAAGAGTGAGATTCCTATTTAAAAAAAAACCCTGTGCTTTTCATTGCGCTTAATTTAGTACTTTATATTAATTTATATAAAAACTGTGAAGAACTATTTGGAACAGAAAGAGTTACTGCAGCTTAGCAAGTCAGGTCTATTTATGTGCAACTGTCAAGGCAAATGTAATGGTGGTTTAAAACTAATGTATTTTACTTAACAAGTACCATGCTCAAGGTTCAATTACCAAGGTGCATCCCACGAACTTAGACAACAATTTAGTCCATTTTTCTTCTTAGTGCTCAATATCAGTACATTCTCTGCCTGCTCATCTGTTGCTGATACATGACAGGTTAAGCCAAGAAACTTCCCTAATTAATAATGTGTGATACAAGAACTAGTACGATCACAGAGCAGGAATTCAGATGTATCAACTCATCCTCTGTGTATTAATGCAGCCAGGGGACATTAACACACACCCACTGGAGGGCTGTGTGTGCATTCAGACACAGATTACTGATTTCCTGTCTTCATCACTTAATATGAACTTGACAATATTGATGAAACTTATTAACTTTCTCACCTCTTTTAGTGTCTTATTTATTTGGGTTGTAAGTGCTTTGGCCCATGGAAAGTCTCTTGTCTTCAATTAATGCTGCTGGCACTGGCCTCAGCTGCATCTTTAGATAATGTTTCCACACGACATTATAAAGCAATGATTACCAGTGACTGATGGGATCACTCCTGTTCCATGTAAGGAGCTGCATAAAACTGTGTGTGCTGCCAGACAGAAAGTGGGTAAGGCCTTGCCAAGGGTGCATGTGGACTGCCCTTGGGATTTATGATGGTTCTGCTTTATGGATTTACAGGAATTTAATCGGGGCATGAGAAATGTCATCCTAGAAACCCCAGTTAATCCTTTTGCTTGGTCTCCACTGAGACCTCTCCAGTTACTGCAAAGGTGCAGGGTGGTCTCCAGTGGGAGAGAAGTTACCATTCTTCAGCTCCAATGGATGTTCAAAAGAGCTGAAATGAGAAAATGCCATAGAGAAATCTGCTTTGAGGTCTTCCTTGGTTATCAAAAAAGTAACTTCTCTACCGTGAATTCTTCATCATTTGTGTGTAAATGAATCTAATAAACATTGCAGTAGTGGCATTAGCCTTGTCTGTCATCTTTATTTTCTTCATATCCCACTGCTATCCCACTGCAAGTGAACTACTTCACCCTTACTGATGGTGCACTATATTGAACAGCGAAATCAAGATATTAGAAATGGACAGTTTCAGCATCTCCAGTATTTTAAGTATGTGCTTGTTAAAATTGACAAAACCATACTGCAACATGCAGTTTGATAACATTTGAAGAACTGAGGCTTGGAGAACTGACTCTTCCCTTGTCCCTTGGCAGGTGACCAGCAGATGCAAACACTTGGAGCCCTGAATCCAAATGCATTTGTTCATGACAGGCTGTTCTGGTTGCCCATACTTTCCAAGATGGGGGTTGTATAATTTTCTCTGCATACTGAAACACAGTGACCTAGTGAAAGATGCATAAAATTTAAGTATTGAATAGAATAGATGCTCTAGCTAGTACATTACGTATGTTAGAATTACAGGTGATTGATATGTATGAAATTAATCTCTATAAGCAGGAAAATGTAAGAAAAACTTTTGTCTTATCAATAAACTGAAGAGAGTGTGTTTGCTAGGATTTGATACCTGAGGGCAAGTACCATAGCAGAATTTATATCCACATGACCAAAATTTCTGGAAATTGCTAGGAAAAATCTATCTTGACTGTCTCACCTTTGTCTACTTTTAGATATATTTTTTCCACTAATTGATAGACACTCTTTGCTATTTGTTACTACTCTTTCCTGTGAGTAACTGTAGCTAAGTCCTTCTTTGAAGATGTGAAGGGATTTTCTACATACTTTCCTTACCCAAAGAGCAGTCAAAAAGCCCCTCTTCTGGCATCAAAAAACCACATTTTCATAAACTATAATAATTATGTTTCTCTTATTTTTAAGTAGACTTGTTCTTCCTTCCACCCATTTTTTTACTATCAAAAGGAATGACATGAATAGTCAGCCTTGTAAAAAGTTCACTACTGTCATTGTTATGTATTATCAAATCTTTGAATTTAAATGTGTCTTTGTACCTGGCTCAGGAGGAAGACTGTGTAATGATTTTGGAATTTCATTCCAGTGCAGACTGATAACTGATTTTTTTCATAACTATTTAGCCTTGTAAATGACTTTCAGTTTTATGGCTGATGGACAAGGATATTAAAAAATGGTATACCAAAGGTGTGTTAAATGGATTAGTCTGCTTTCAACAAAGAAAACATTTCTGAGGGGAAATATTCTGAGGTATTCTGAAATACTATTATTTCCAGAATAATTTTAGACCAAAATTTGTACACAACAACAAACTCCATTTATAATTCCAATACTAGAAGTGCTATTATTCTTTTTGCTAGGCAAATCAATTGACAGCTGCATTGTCCTTCCCAAGTTGATTGTCCCTTACTGCATTTCAGTGGAATTTTTTTTCTCAGTAACAAATTATAGAATTTTGATAAGTGGAAAAATAACTTTGTATTGGAGAGATGTTTTTCAGTAGTGGAATCAGCCCTAGAAATAAAAGTTGGAAGATTTAGTTTAGTAGTTTTAATAGTCAAGAGATTCTGTGGCAACTTCCCTGCATGATCTTTTCAGTTTTCAGTGAGGGATTTAAATGTTTTATTTCATGACAGAATTATTTTGGTTTGATATTTGGAAAGTTGTTGAGTCCTGTGGGACATATATTGAACATGTTCTACTGCGCTGGAATTCCTACTTAGAGTCAACATAGTTCTCAGATCTTAGTGGAAGAACAGGAAATCAAAGTTGTTTCAATTTCTGGTTTTAGTATCAGTCTGAAAAAGTGGGTATGTCTTATTTCATACCTAAAATTGTTTTTCACCAATATATATAATGCAGAAATATATACTTATGTAAATATTCCAACATTTGTATAATATGCTACCTCTAGGTCATCCATGTTCCTACAGACAGGAGGATGAGAGCTTAAAGATTCAAAAAATTGTTATTCACAGAAAAAGCCCCATCAAGTGCCTCAGTCATTCATAAATTAATAATGAATTCAGATACTAGTGTCCACATGAAAAGAAGACAGAAAAAACCTCAAAAACGTTGGATTTTAAAATACTTAGGTTTAAAATAAAAAAATACTTTTTAAAGACCAGACAGATTTAAAGACAAGTGCAATGAAATGTTTAATTTCTATTCTAGTATTCCAGTAAATATTCCTGTTTGCCTAACCTTAAACTTAAAAAAATATTCTCCAGTAAAGGAAAAGTTTTCTTTTCTAGAAACCCAAACACTACTTTTTTTTCATGGACTGTCAGTGAGACAGAATCAGAGTACTTTTAAAATATTAACTATAGAGCTAGAATGATATAAATGAAATTTATTAATGTAGATGAATGTGTAGTTACTTATTCATGTAGATGAATGTATAACTAATATTTCTGATAATTTATTCAAATATTATTTAAAACATTAGTAGAATCAAAAATATTTTCTTTCTTTCTTTTTTTTTTTTTGCAAAACATATTTCTCAAGAAATGTAAGTGAACTTTATTTTGATCAGTGAAGGCTGAAGGAAGTTTCTGACCTTTTCTAGCCTCTGCATCTGCTGCTGTTAGTGCTCCTGGGCTGGAGCAGAGGAGGAGCCAGGCTGGAAGTGGCTGTGCCCTGCAGGAGCAGCGCTCCCTGCCTGGCTCTGCTGTGGCAAAGACAGAGCTGGGGCTGCTCTGCCACTGCTCTCTGCTCGGCTTCCTTCCCTTTGGGTGCCTGAATCCATCTGTGCTCCCAGAGAAATCTCTCTGCAGGCGGGGCTAGAGCATTTGGGGGGAAAAGATAATTCTTTTATGATATATCCTTTTTGGTCTTTTCTCAGGCAAGCAGCTGAGTGGACATCAAACCACATTCTTTTGATGTGGCAAGAATAGAGCAGTCTGCTCTCAGTGACATTCCTACCTGACCAGTCTTGAATTCCTCTCACCTGGAAACAGAAAAGAATGTTTCCAATGACCTGAGTTAAACTTTCCACACCTGATTATAGACTTATTAATGATTTGTTATTTCTCATTCATATTTTTTGGGGCTAATGTTGCTCTTTGCTGCTTTAATCTTGGAATGTAAACAACCACACTGAAATCTCTTAGAGCCGACCCCAAAACAGCTAGTATGACATTTCCTCTTCTTAGATAAGGACAGTACAAAGGTGGTGGAAGACTTCATGGTAGCTGTGTTGTGTGTTGCTTAATCAAACTAGATCCAAAGACTGAAAAAATATCTTCAAGAACTGAAAGGACTCCACCAATTAGGTTTAGAACACTTCCTGTTTTCATTCTGGGCTAGATAATTCATTAAATGAGTACATAGTTCAAGTCACAGTTTCAAGAAAAATGTTTAAAATATTTCTTAGAGATCAGATTTAGAAAAACAAGACAGAAAATATTGTGTCTTGGGATAAAAGTATACTTTGCCAAATTACCCAATAAATTTTAATTTGGACCCTTAATTCGCATTCATTCCTGATCTAAACATCTGTCTTTCCTCCACTTTCCGCAGTGCATTTCCAAAAGTACAATTCTAATATTTTTTGGAAGCCTTGTTATTTTCTCTTCATTTTCTTGAGTTTCACTGGGACTTCTAAATAAGAGAATCAAGAATTAATACTGGATGTGAAGCCTCCCTTGCAGGAATGTGAATTTTTCTAGAATGTAAACAGAAATTTGTCTCAAAGGGATATCGCTGGAATAAAAGTGAAAATTAAAAACACAGGAGACCTCGAAGTCCAGAGAAAAGGGAGGGAGAAAATAAGAAGCAGAAAAACCAAAAGGGTCCTTAGCCATGCACCTGGAAATTGCAGAGGAGATAGTTTCTGTGCTGCGATGCATTTCAGCTACATCCACAACTATTTTAGCAGTCAAGGTGGAGTTGTGTTAAGTCTGCCCCATGCCCTGTTCAGAGCTTCTCAAAATACTTGTTTTTGTGGTGTTTGCTTTTTTTTCCATTTTTTAAATAATGTTTTCAGCACTTGATTAATATGAAAATGTTATCTTCTAACTCTGAGTTCTTACCAGGACACTGTTTGCTTTTAACAGGCTGTGCATGTGTTTCTTCTCACTTGGTTTTGATGAGTTAGGAGCATGCATGGGTGAAGCTAGGTCAGAGAGACATGAACTTGACAAGAAAGCAAAACTATGAGTTTGGAAAGGAAATGTTTTGTTTCAACAGCTATTTTACTACTTTAAAAACATCACTGAACTTACACATGTAAATAATGGAGAGGTTTTGCACACGTGTATGCAATTATTTAAAGATTTATTAGCTTATCAGGGAAAGCTTTCCTGCAGCTGGAAATGCTTCAGTGAGCTGAGTAAGTGCTGAGTGATGGGGACTGTTTCCAGAACTGTGATATCCCAGAAGTGGTCAGACAACCGAGCAGAGTAAGTGTGCTTTCAGGAAGGTCTGGAACATGGTACATTTAAGGACATCTGTAGAAGGCTAAATCATCACCTTGTCATTACACAGGAGGCAGCTGAGAAAGAATGCCTTCTTTTTCCTTCTGGTGGGGTGTGAGTCACTGAGCCTTTTTTCACCATTTTTGTTTTAACCAAGGCCAATGTGTTCATCTCTGTTGGATGCAGGACTTTGGCAGGAGAGAAGCAGCTCTGCACTACAAGAAGGAACCCTGTTCACAGGAGGAAGAAGCCTCCTTACAGGGCTCTGTGCTGTGTGAACCTTAGCTACTCAAGGGTCAGAAGTCTCATCTAAGAAGATGCAAAAAGAGGGAAGGATGGATCAATAGCCAGAGATAGCCACTGCTCTTCACACCTAAAGGAACAGTCAAAATCAATGGCTAAGACGCAATGCCTTTCAGCTGGCTAAAGTTAAGGGAGGTGAATCCCAGTGAACTCCTCCTGTTCATGTGCAAGGATGCTGGGGTATTTTTCCACACAGCTGCACCAAGCCTTTTTTGGTTTTTGTTTGTTTAATTGGTTGTTGGATGTTTTTAAGTGTGTGCATTCCAAGCAAAGCTAAGTAGAAGGAAATGGCATGAAGTAATGTTGTGGAAAGAACCCAGTAGGAAATAATGCTGAGAAGATGTGTAGTACATACTTGGTTATTAATGAATGATATAGGAGGATGTTCCTCACCAGACCTCTTTGCTTAGTGGTCACGAGTGGCCATTGCTGAGGGCTGAGAAGAAAAGTCTGAGATTCCCTTTAAAACAGTCAGTGCATGACGTTTTTAATAAGAGCTGGAGAGAAGAATAAAAGGAGCAAATTACAGCAAAACAGTGAGTGGATACGGAATGTTACAACGGTAATGATGAGTATGTGCCCCATGTGGGGATTCAGACAAGGGATGTGACAGATTAGATCTCCAGTGATCTATTCAGTGGGTCAATGTCTAGAGAATATGACATTGTCTCTGTAATTCTGGGAGATGAAAAGGTGAAAGAACATGAAAGCAAATGCTTTTATGAGATGAAAAAACTCCCTCACAATTAAACAAAAAACTTATATTTGTTAATATAATTTATTTTTTCCCCTTTGTTATACCTGATTGCTATGTTAAAAGTTAAGCAGTTTTTACTACTTGTAATTTTGGTTCTTTTATGAAACACACATATTAATGGAATAATATACCCCTTTATCTTGTGAATTCTTGGGAAATTAAGGACATGAATCAAAATCTAAAAATAAGGCAATGATTGATTACTTTCTTTTGATTATCTGGTGATTAATTTATTAATATATAATATAAGAGAAAGTTGAATTTTTCATTATATTTTAATTTTTAAATTATTTTTTCATTTTTTCATCTTTTTCCATTTTTTATCATACTCCTTCTCTTGGGTACAGCCACCATCACATACATGCCCTGAATTTGAGAATAAAAGATTCAAGACTTGCTGAGTGCTAGTGGAAGTGCCTCATGTACTCATGTAGTGAGGAGGATCAGCTGGGAGATTGTGGTCATGGGAGGGAATGATCTGGGCAGGGATGTAGCCTTTTCCTGACCTTCATCATGCTGCTGCAAAATAATTCCACTGGGCTGTCACTTTGCTCCCTCTTATCACCCCACTACTGGCTTTTCTTTTTATATCACATTAAAGGTGAAGCACTTGACTTCACCTTCAAGGCCCTTCAAAGCTGTACCTTCCCTACAGATCACCTATAATTCACAGAAAGTGTCATCTCCTAGCCCTGACAGGTCACTGATGCCAGCCAGCTTCAGCCTGCACTTGTTAGCATTTCAAAGGAGCAGTTTTGTGTCTTCTCTCACTGCCTGCAGGAGCTCTCTGCACACCTCTGTGGAGCTGCCTCATTACCCTCCATCCCACACCAGGGAAAGCTCTCCATGGACAGAGCGCTTGTGACAGCCTCCAGACAGGAGAGTGCCTCTTAGCTGTGCTGCCCACCCTCTGTCCCATCACTCCCATCTCCTCCCTGCTGGTTCTCTTCTCTTGTGTTGTCAGGCTTTTGTCTTTTTTATCCCCCTGACCCTGTACAAAGCTAAACAAATAAAGCCCTTGTTGGTGACTCCTGGGCACTCTTGCAATAGTAGCTTGTAAGAATAGAAATGTGACTGAATTTAGTTAAGTCTTGGTGTTAAAAATTCATTACAGAATTTTTCAGACACTTGCTTTGTTCAATAAGATGTATTTCTGTCCTACTAATTTCACATGGAGAGAGAGTATATTTATTTTTAAATCTGTGGTTAAGTATCTGGATGAATCATGCTGTTAAATAAGCTGTAATTTTGGTGTCATCAGCCCCTGCTTATGCAGGTCCTCATTGTCACTCTGGCTCTGAGCTGCTTGCAGACACTTCACGGGGGATGCCGTGGCCCCAGTGGCAATTAACCACACAGCAGGAAAGGTGGGGAAGGCTCTGTTCTAGGGCTGGTGCTTGGCAAGGAGATCATGTCTTCAATTCAGGGTTAATTACAAATAACCTCTGTGGTTGCATAGCTGCATCCATGCATGTGGGAGTAGAATTGAAAGGAATTGGAAAGTGATATATGGAGATCAAAGGGAGGCTGGAGGCCTGAAAAATGAAAATTATCTAGCACCTCTTAATGTGCTTAGGCAACCTGTCATATTACAGAACAAGTACATAAGCTTGTCTTCTGACAGACTGGTGTGACCTTTGTGATTTATTCCATGCACCCAATGCAGAATAGGAGAAAATAGGTTCTGTATAGCAGGGCAAGGCAAAAAAGAGCATTATTAATTGCCTTGAATGTGTGGAATAATATACTTTGTGATATATATAAAATACAGCAGCTGAGTGTGTTCTGCAGAGATGTAAATAGACAGTAACTGTACTCTATAAATTTCTGTCTTATTTATGGAAGGCTGATTGTATTTTGGATTTTATTGCTGTTCAGGATGTTAACTGTGCACTCTGCTCATGTGAGGTTCCTATTTTGGATCCTGCAAAGTACGGGCTTTAATAATGCAGCAAACCAAAATCTAAAGAAACCAAAATGAACTGTATGGGATGAATGCACTCTTCAGAAATGCTTAAATGTAGACTGGACTGAAATCTTCTGTACCTCTTGGCACCATTGTGGAAAGTCAGGATATGGTGTGAGCTTGTGAGATTAATTAGTCTGAAGCTGCTAGGGACTCTTTGCACATCTATCAGTTCTGCCCTTTAGGCCATGTGACACATAATTCCACCTTGAGAACAAGCCCCTGCTGTTTCCTCCTGCCTTGCTGACTGCTCTGCCCCTCTCCAGGCAATATTCAGCTCCAGAGGAGCAGCTGGTCACCTCCAGTGTGCTCAGTGCCATGGGACACAGTGCTGAGACAACGCTGCAGAGCTCCCATGTCTTTCAGGTATTGTTTTTAACCCACATTTTTTAACCAATGAACAGCCTTTTCAGCCTGTCAGAAAGCTCTTAAGGTTATAAAAGAAAATTACCTGTCATTTATATAATAGTTCATAAAACAAGAACTTTAATTTCTACATGTTTTTAGAATAACTGCTTTAGAACACTATTTGTTTATCTAAACTTTTAAAAATACAGTTGAGAAGGAGTTTTGAGGAGCATAGGTTTGTTTGTACCATAACACATGAAACATTTTTTAAGACCACGTTGCAGAAATACTGTATTTCTAACCTGAAGTGAGAAGTAAATGGGGGTTACCCTTGAATAAAGGAGAAAGAAGACTATTTGTGATTCCTCAGTTATTTCACAGTTATCTTCCTAGATAAAAGGTACCTATATTTTAAAGTAATATATAATGGCAAAAATGTACACAAGTGAAAAATATAAAGGACAGATTAAAAGTGATGTCTTAGTTACTAACTGTGACAAACTTTCTAGTAAATTGGGAAATCAAAGGTTTTAAGCTGTCTGAGTCAATTTTTATCCAATAGAAGGACCGGCGGGTGCAAATCCTCACCCAGGAAACCAGCATTTTTGCAAGTCAGCTGCAGTGACTCTTAGCAGAACTTTCTGTGTCAGAATGTCTGGAAAAGATTGCCTTTGGAGGTGATTCCATGTCTGGAACAGTGGCATTAGTAGAAGCAAGTGAATTTGTAGCTCTGTACATATAAAGGCAATCCTCATAGGCCAACACATGGCCAAGGAAGATCCATCATTAGCTGGTCTGTAGGGTCAACAGATGTGCAGACTCTGAGGGGACTACCAGACTCAACTGGCTCTGCCCAGCTTCTTGTCAGCCCTGCCTGTGTGCCCAGGAGCTTTGTTTCAGCACAGATCCAGACACCAAATCTTTTTATTTTAGGTTAATCTTTGTCTAATCCTTGTTCCCTGCATGGAGGTTGGACCTACATTGTAGGTTTGCCACCAACCCTGTGTCTATTTCCACCTCCTACAGTTCTGTGAGAGAGTTCCTGTCTGGACCCTCATCACCAGATGAATCACCTTGCCATGTCTGGGACTGCTAACAAAGCCTCTCCCTACCACTGTGACCACTGTCCCAGGCAGACCCTGAGTGACTCTGCTGGGAAGGGCTCAGCTGCCAGTCCAGCTGCCAGCTTCAAACCTGTGTGCACTTTAATGGCGCATCTCTTCTGAGCTTGGCAAACCTTCTTCTGTGTGAGTCATACCCTGGATGTGCATGCTTGTGTGCTCCTGGAGGATGAACAAAAATTTCATGCTCTGACCCGAAAAGCTGTGTTTTAATGAGCTGTTGAAAAGCCAGAGTTTCTTACTGCAATATGAGGTATGCTGTATAGCATTGCAATGGGACAGTTGTTTGTAAGTTTTAGGGGCATTGTCCCCAGCAGAGGACAGAGCTACCTTTTCTTCCTAAGCTAAGTAGTCAAGAGAGAGAAGAAGACAGATGGCTACAATAGATTTCTGCTGTTTGATGCTTTCTGAAGGATCTTTCCTCTTCTCAGTGTTTACGGGACCCCAGGAGAGATGGTGGCTTAACTACAGATTTCCTTTACACAGGCTGCTCCCTGTGAAGCAGGTGTGAAGGAAACACACCATGTTTCAGTCCCATGTTTTGAATTCCAGTACTGTAATGGCAGAGCTTTCAGTTCTTTCTAACTGGAGTTTGTATCTGTAAGTAGAATCACACAGAACCACAATATCATTGAGGTTTAAAGGAACCTCTGGAGGTCAGCTGGTACAACCCTTCTTCTCAAGCAGGCTGCCCGGAACCATGTCCAAATGACTTGTGAATATCTCCAAGGATGGAAACTCCACAACCTTTCTAGGCAACCAGAGCCAGTGCTTGGTCACCCTTGCTGTAAAAAAGTGTTTCCTGATGTTGAGAGGGAATGTCCCATGTTTCAGTGTGTGCTCATTGCCTCTGATCCTGTCACTGGGCACCACTGAGAAGAGCCTAGGTCTGTCCTCTTTGCCTCCTCCATTCAGGTATTTATAAGCATTAATGAATTCACTTCTGCTTTCCAAAAAGTCCCAGTTCTGTCAACCTCTCCTCACAGTAGAAATGCACCAGTTACTTAAGGAGGCTTGTGGCCCTTTGCTGGACTCTCTTCAATGTGTTCACGTCTCTCATGTACTGAGCAATGCAGAAGCAGTAGCTACAATCTCTGCAACACAAAACGTGTTCCTATGGAGAAGTTGACTTTGGCTATAGCATGAGGCAGGATGGAGTGGCTGATTCAAAGAAAATGCTCTTTGAAATCTGAAATTATTTCAGCCCATCCAGAGTCTTGACCATCTTCAGCATGTACAGGACAGGAGCAAAACCCCCTTGGTTTTCATACGTCAATGACTCCTGATGAGATAAGATATTAAAGTAAATAGTCATGGTTTACATGGTCAAAAGCACTTTGGAGTATTTTCAGAACTTTAGGATCATTTGAAAACATTCACGTTTTGAGATTCAGAATGGATCTTTACTGGAATGTCATGAGAGATTTCAATCACACCAGCATCTTCCATGGAGAAAATTTCCTGATGTGTCACAGTGAGATCACTGTCATGTGTGTGAAACTGAACAGCCAAAATCTACTTGTAAGCATACTAAAGCACATAGGTAACCATGTACTTTCACACAGTGATGTGGTTAGGTTTGCAGTGAAATTTTTATGTAGACAATTTAGTGATGACACTTATGATAGCTAAAATTAGATTTTAGTTTTAAATTTGTTAGAATATCTCTTTAGGAAAAGCAGGGAAAAAAGGAAGATGAGTAAGAATACTCAGAACAAAACGCACAGAATAAAGGAGTATCCAGCATTACATTTCATTCAGTCATTTTGTGAATGTACCAGAAAGTAGAAGATACAAGAAAAATTCCAAGAACACCACAGACTTAAAGGAAAACAAAACCAAACCAAGACAAATCAAGGTGGAAAATATGATTTCATTGAGGCCTCTGGACTTCAATTTCATCTTCTGGTAAGATTACATATTGATGAAACCACAGATATTTGCCCACAGAAAATGAGCTAGTGGCTCATTCAGACATCATCTGCAGGGCTGCTGGGAGTCACAGCAGGGTGGCACCTCTGCTGACCCACAAGCCACATTAAGGGGCTGCAGAGTGCTGCAGCACTGAATGTTTCTATTGGATGTTAATATACCTCACTAAAGTAATAGCGCCATATATTGAATCAAGCTGTATACCTTATATAAATAAATTCAGTCATTTCATTTTGCATGGCAATTACTTTTTATGTTAGTTTCCTTTGGGAGCCATCAAAATTATGTTTTGACAAAGTTTACAGTCTTAGCCAAAGCATTACTGCTTGTGAGAAGTGGGTGGTGTCTGTCCATCTTTCATCTCTTGTTGTCAAGAGATGAAGCAATTTGAAAGGCAATATAAGAGTTAAGAAATTTTACAAATAAGGATATCTAGCTAATGGAGTTTTGTGAATGATAGAAACAAAGCAAGTTACCAGTTTGGCTTAACCTTTGTAATCTCAGTTTCTAGTACATTGAAGAAAAAAATCTTTTGAGTATGTGCAGTAAGCAGTGAGTACAAAAGACTACTTCAAATGCTGGATATGGTTAACTTTGCATCTATTTCTAGAAAGTAGGGAGATTTCATGGCAATTATAGAATGCATTCTTTACATATTTTCTCTAATCAAAAAGAATACTGAAATATATATTTACCATACATACTGTAAATATTATCACAATGCAACATTTAGAAAAATCAAAGGGAATGGAAGTGCCTTTTAGTCAGAAGAGGTCAAGGTTATGCTGACGTTGTCCAATTTTTCTTTCTTTTATGGTTTAATTTCAAATGCAATTCTGATAAAACCCCTGGTACAGTAAGACCTGAATCAGAGGTATGTGATTAAGTTAATTGTCTTTTCCTCTTACCACGTGGACAGTGGACACCCATTCAACGACAGACTGTGTTATGCCTACAAGAGTTGTGTTCCTGATTGTGCTGCAATGCTGGTCTATTGGGCCATTAATGTATACTCAGAGGATCTCAGAATTCTAAGGTTAGAAAAGACCTTTGAGATCATCTTTACACCTCAGATTTTGTCCCTGACAAAATATAAAAAAATAAAATTTAAATATAATTTAAATAGACTTAAACTATAATTTTTGTAATAACTGCCTTTTAAGGGGAATTGATTCATGCTTCCTTTTGCCCTCAAGTTGACTTCCAGTGCAGCCACTCTGAAATGCTATAATTTGTTGAAACTGTCCATGTGGTCCATTAATGAGTCTCAACCAAACAGTTTGCCAATGCCACTGAGCTTTGTTGGCTGTTTTAATGATTATCCCAAATATTGTATGGTAATTCCCACACTGATCACAATGTTGTCTCCTTTGTGTCTTTGGCAGCAGCTGTGTTTGCCCTCTCTGGGATTCTTCATTCCAGCGCATGCTATTGATGCATGATGATCATCTTTTTGTGGACTAGGCATGTATAATAAATGAGCTTGTTCATATTTTCAGCCATAATCTTATTATGTAGATCTACATTCATGAGCTACATTCCCCACTTCTCAAGAGAGGTTGCAAAAACTTTTACATAGAAGAATAGGCACTTCAAATCAGCCTTTGAAATGAGAATTCCTGCTTATGAGACTAGGCATGGCTGGGTGAGAGTTTGTGCAGTTCTGGGGATATGGGTAGGAAAAGATGGTTTTATTGATCTAGTGGGGACATAACCTCTGGAAGCAGTTTGTGTCAATATGTTGTCCTTTGACATCATTTGGACCCATCAGTGAAAAAACTAATGTGGTTAATCACTTGTGTGCTTCCTGTTTCTTTGTGCTTACTTTGGAGTAATTTGCTGCAAGTACCATGGCAGAAACAGTTTAACTTCATGATAGACCTCATAATTTTTCTTATGCATTTCAAGGATTCTGGTGTTTGAAGTTTTCTACTGCTTTTTTTTGTTTCTTAGTGGGTGAAAGAAAGGCATATTGGTTCCATCACCCACAGAAAGGAATATGCTTGTTTCCCCCTGGTTTGTGTCTGGCCTCTTCATTATCTGACATTAACAGTCAATCCAGAGGCTGAAGGGGAATCCCTTCACTGACAGCAAGATAAAACCTAAATTATTGGATTCAACATCCCTACATCTCTGTGTCTGTGCCTATTCAAGGCCTGACAGTGCTGGCAGCTGCCCAGCACTTTGTAACATCTTCTGGATTAAAGATGGAGGAAAAAAGCCCTAGTAAAGCCCTCAGATTATCATTCTTTATTAATTTTTCAGGTAATCAGCAGTGAAATTGCAACAAGAATTTCAAGGGTAATCAAGAAAGACTTCATGGACTTGGAATGACTGGGTAAGTGATCAGGAGCACAAGCAGTGGCTCCTCTGTCTTTCCAGTCTTACTCCAAGAAGGACATTGAGGTGCTGGAGCATGTCCAGAGAAGCGCAATGGAGCTGGTGAAGGGTCTGGAGCACAAGTCTGATGGGGAGAAGCCGAGAGAGCAGGGCTTGTTTAGTCTGGTGAAAAAGAGACCATATCACTCTCCTCAAGTGCCTGGAAGGAGGTTGCAGCCAGGTGGGGGTTACTTCTCCCAAGTAACAAGTGGCAGAACAAGAGGAAATGGCCTCAAATTGTGTCAGGGGAGGTTTAGATTGGATGCTAGGGAACATTTCTTCACTGAAAGGGTGACTGAATTGATATAGGCTGCCCCGGGGAGTGGTGGAGTTACCATTCCTGGAGGTTTTTAAAAGACTTGTAGATAAGGATCTGGGGGACCTGGTTTAGTAATGAACTTGTCAGTGCTGGGTTAACCATTGGGCTCAATGCTCTTAGGGTCTTTTCCAACCTAAATAACTCAATAATTCTATGAATCATCTTGTAACAGTAATTCTCATCTTCCTTGAAAACCATCAACTGTATGATATGCTAATGATATCCAGAAACACTATATTTTGAAGCACTTAAAGGCAGGTCATTAAATTTACTGCTGTTCTAAGAAATGTTTTATTCAGAGTACACCCACATAATTCATTATGCCGCTTTTACCTCTTCAGCCAAATCTATCTCTCACTATTCAATTCACCAATGAGATATTTTTCAAGTTAGTGAGAAAAGTGACTGGAAAAAAGTCAACCCCTCCCACCTCTCCAAACACCAAAAAAGAGAAGTATGTTAAGATACTGATAATTGTTTATGTTTTGTGCTATATTGTGCTTTCAGCAGCCAAAAAAAAACCCAAACCAAAACTCCAAGAGAAATTTGCATAAACAACACTAATGGGACATGTTCCAGAAAGAAAAGAATGGTTTGCAAATAGAACAGACATCAATATGATTCTTAAAAGCAATACTGTGTGTTTCCTTCCAAATAATTCCATTCAAGGAACTCGAAGTCACGTACTGATGATAAGTAAACATAAATTATTTTTGTATCAGGCAATCTTATGATTGTGTTGCTGTTTAAGAATGAAATACAGAAACCAAGTTCAGTTTAATTCCCCAAGTTTGAAAAATAGTTATTCATTCACTGGGGAGTTCTGAATTGTATTTTGTAAATTGAACAGAACTAATCTCAGATTCATGATGACTCTGAGTACACCCTGCAGTTTCATAATACACTCTCAGAGAAAGTCAGCCAAACATCTCTAAAAAATTCTAAACAAAGGAAACTTTAGTTTTGTAAACTCTATTTGAGTTTAACTTCTTTCTTAACTTCTGTTTGACTTTCTAAACTTCTTGAAGACCCTAAAGATTTCTGATGGGAATCACACTTAATATTTTGCAATGGGTGGAAGACAGAGCTGGGAAATGACAGAAGGTCTGAAAAAAGGAATTTACTACACCAAACACACTTTCTGAAGCAAAGACGTGAATGCTGAGGAAAACTAAAGATGACATAGACTGTCTGAGCAACAACAAAAAACATTGAGGAAAAGAACATGAAATTGGAAATAAGGGGGGTTTTTTTAACCTCTCTATGTGCACATATATACACATTTATATATATGCAGCACCATGTAAGCCTTCTTGTATTTGGGTGTGTACATACAGCCTGATGCACAGAAGCAAGGATTTGCCTCCTTCTTTTGAGAAGAGAATGGCCTGAAATATTGAGTCAACTAGGCAGTAATACCTGCTTTAAAGAACCTGGAAGTGAAGTAAGTAATACTATGATATGTTGCAATGATGTGTTGTTCCACAGGGTAGAATGGAAGGTGCTCTTCAGAAGGCATAGGAAATTGAGGTACTTTCCCTTTACTCAGCCATTTATTGTGACAAACCTTTAGGGTCTTAATAGTCTTGGAGGTTTCTGTCCCCCTTTCATTTTTCATTAAAAATGTCAATTAGATACGAACATCTATAGTATGAACTACCTCTTTGGAACACCAGGCTAAAATAAGGACATAAGATGTCTAATTTGTTCACTTGAATGGAATAAAAAAAATTTTTGCAAAGAAAAATTAACAGTGTTGAGAAGAATGCCTTAAACCTTGGAAATGGAAACTGATGGACCCTGAACAATCAAAATTTTCTAAATTGTTATAAGTGGCTTGTATTTGAAATTTACAGAGAATAATGAAAATTGAGGCAACAAGAACTTCAGCTCAGTGATTAGAACCCTACTGTAGCTCTACATGTAAATATAACCAAGTGACCCATCTCCAGTGATGTCTTTTGATATGGTTCTGCTATTCAAATAGGGAAGATTCAAAAGTCTAATAACTTAGGAGAGTTGCTCTGTATTTTAAGTAGTCAGAATGTGAGACAGTCTTTTTGTTTGATTGTTTCTTAAAGTAGTTCAAGAAGAAATCTGAAGCAATTTACCTTTTTAGAGATTTTAAAGATTTGAATAATGTGCTTAATGTTTTCTCTGGGAATTTATAAAAGAAACAGTTAATTAGTAGAAGAACATAATAATCTTTTATTCCTAGAGAAATGTCCCTACATTCTGCTGGTTTTAGAACAATAAATAATTACCCAAACAGTCAGTGTCTACATAACTCTGCATACTGCCTTGTTAAGGATGAAAAAAATGTTATGACAGACCCGTAGTGCAAACTCTGGGCAGCAGTGAAGACTCAGATTTGTTTACAGAAACAGATGTGAATAAATAATGTACCATCTAGAAAAACAAACAAGAAATGGAACAGCATGATTGAAAAATTTTATTATGGTCTCCAAACATTTGTTTCAGTATCAGTTATTTACTTGCTGTCTCAATTGTCCAAATAGAGCAAATTTCAAACCCTACCCAGTGAGAATAATTACCAAAACAATGCCTTAGTACACACAAACTGCGAGACAAACAAGACACAAATGTTAACATATGAGTATATATTTTTATGATTTCAAGTCCATGTATTCATCCAAATTTGCTTTGATGTTGACCCTTGAAACAACTTGGTTTGCACACAGTAGTAGAGATTTGCCAGTACTTTCTTTCTAAACATCCCCAGACTGCCAAGTGAAGACTATAAACTGAACCAAATTCAATTTTCATGCTCTGGATCAGGCAAATTAGCACTTGGTCCATGGTCTGCTGCAGACTGCTCTAGGATTGGGTAAAATAACAAGAAATAATACATGTTCTGGGTTTTTTTTTTTTTTCTCTTTTCTTTCTTTTTTTCTTTCTTTTTTTTTTTTTTTTTTTTTTTAATTTTACTTTTTGCTGTGCCCTAGAAGCACAGAGAAAGAATATCTGTGTGGGGAAAGAAACAGACACACCTCACTTTGGTGTGGTCTCTCTCTCACTTTGTCTACCTGGAAAAAGCTGTAAGGTTGGAGAGCTTTGCAGTGGATTGTCAGAAGGAAATATGAAGGAAATCAGTGGATGGTGGGAAAACATGATCTGGAGATTTAATGAGAAGAATAATCTCCTTGAAAGATCTCATGGTACATTTCTATGCTGTTTTTTTGTTGCTATGACAAAAGTAGCTATATCAAGGTTCAGTGTACAGACAATCCTACAATCTTTACTTTTAGAGCGAGGCAGGAACACAAGTGATAAAGTAACAAGAGGGAGGCAGGGTTCCCTTCCTTGTGACAGGGGCTGTTGTGCAGGCCTTTGTATATCACGAGAGTTTCATTGTGCTTGTTCTTGAATGGAAAATGGAGACCATGTTTCCTGCTCTTCTCTTTGAGTTGAATTGATCCAGCTGTAATATTTCAAAATTTTCTTCAGCTTTTCTTTTGAGATGGATAATTATCTGCAGAATCACTGAGATAGATAATTTTCATTTGACAAAACATTGTGTGCTAATTGTTTGCAGAGGTTACTCATATTTAAGGATCACTGTTGTGTGTAGCAGATGTGGGAGGTGTCCCCACACTTTCAGGTGCTCCTTCTCAACCTCATGCACAGCCACCAGTGCTTCAGGGTGTGCCTACCTCAGCACAGAAATACTCAAGGCCACAGATGCTTTGAGATGCACCTGCTCTAGTGCGGACTTATCCATGGCCACACACATTTAGGGGTGCCCTGCCCCGCTGTGGGCACATCCACAGGTCACAGAACCTTCAGCTCGACTTCACACTGGATTTCCAGCCTCTCCAGCTCAGCAGTGCAGGCACAGCAGTGATGCCCTGGCCATCTGCCGGCCCAGACACATCACAATTGCTATTATCAGAATGTTCCCAGGCACAGCAGAGTAAGACAAGAAGCAGTGGAAGCAAAAAGAAAGCCCCTAATGAGGACTAGACTTCAAAACATAGTCAGGCCAGCAAGCCCCATGGCAAGCACAGGAGCTTGGCTATTGATATCTAAACAGCAACACCAACTATAAATTTGTTCTAGCACATTCAAATCAACTCTGTCATCATGTCATTGTATGTCATGAATGCTTTTGAGCCCCACATTATATTCTGATAAGGAATGTTTTGGTTTAACCCCAGGCAGCAAGTAAGCATGACTCAGCCACTCCCACCTCCCCCCCCACCACAGCAATGGGGTAGAGAATCAGAGGAGTAAAAGCAAGGAAGTCACGGTGAAATAAAAGTTTAATAGATAAAAACTGTGCATGCAAACAGTGCAAATCAAGGAATTTTTTCACCATGTCCCATCATCAGGAGGAGGTTCAGCCATCTCCAGAAAAACAGGGCTTCATCACGTGTAACAGTTACGTGGGAACACAAATGTCAAAACGCTAAGGGTCCCCCCTTCCTTCTTTTTTCCAAGTTTTGCATTGTTGGGCACAGAATGGCATGGTCTAGGACATCCCTTTCGTCAGTGAGCACCAGCTGTCCCAGCCATGCCCCCTCCCAGATCCTCATGCACTCCCAACCTGCTCACCACTGGGCCAGTGGGAGAGGCAGAAAAGGCCTTGACTCTGTGTAAGTGCTGCTCAGAAACATGAAAGTATCCCTGAACACTGTTTCCAGCACAAATCCAAAATATACCTTTATATCAGCTACTGTGAAGAAATTTAACTCTCTCATCTTAGCCAAAACCAGCCAATGACATTCAAAGGAATTTCAAATATCTGCCATGCCTTTTTTATATTGTAAAGTACAATTCACTGAAAACACCCCATTTCAGCTAAACTTCTATTGAAAAATGCTTCTCAGGTCCAGGATGGAGCTTTATATTGCAGTAAGATCAACCCTGTCAGCCCATCTTCATGTAGAGTCTGGTCACTGTGGTTCACTCATGCCGAACATTAGGACTCAAGTTTCTGTTTTAAAGAGTCTACCACATCCTGGAGGATGATACTGTTCCTAAATTACTCTGTGGTTTCTCTTGCCCACATTCAAACCAAAATAAAAATAGTAAAAAACCCAACCAACCAACAAATGAAACCTGCAAATGTCATTAAATTATTATTGATCATGGGTCAAAAAACAGCAGGCTGAGGTTTCTAAAGCCATGTTTATGCCAGTATTTCAAAATGGCACTGAACTGCCTGTACCCATACCTTCAAATACTGCAAGACTAGTGTCTACCTCCACAATTGTAACTGGAATATGGCCCCATCCTTACCAGTTCCCGAGTTGTGGATGGGAGAGTGCCATGTGGCCCCTGCTAGGATTTGGTTTAGCTTTTTAAAGAGAATCTTCGTTTCTTGCTTGAGGATGTTGTTTATTGCTGCAAAATTCCCAGGAGGTACAGACTAAAAACGTCTCTGTACAAGAAAGTTGTTAATCTCCCAAATTTATCAAGCAGACACTTAGAAAAATGGTGCAATTAGGTTAAAAAGGTTCCATGCAGCTTTTCAAACTGTGGTTCAATTTATTTCTTTCACTTTTGAGCTGAGATATGAAATACATCTAAACTAGCAAAGTTGTCAGAATATTTTAAATTGTTTTCCAGTATTTACTGATAAAGTAATATAATTTCTTTCACTGTCCTTTTTGTATATACTTTCTGTTAAAATCTGAGGATCAAGTGGCAGTGATTATCTAATGAGAATGGTCACAGAAAATATAAACAACCTAGTGGAAAAGTGGTTTAATTCGTATTAGTAGTAGTGCTCATGTATTTTTTATCACTTAGAAGAAGAAACCTAGTATTCAGATAATAAGCAGTCATCTTTTTGTATACTCCATCCCCTTTCTCACAGAGCAGTTATGGAAAACTATGCTCAGAAGAGCTAGTAAGGAATTTCTTATTGTGGTCTTGTCACATGTTGATGAGAGAAAGTGGTGAATTTGTGTTTGCATCTTTTCACAGAATCACAGAATTGTTGAGATTGGAAGATTCTGCAGATTATTGAGTCCAACTCCCTCCCCAGGCAGGGTCGCGTAGGGCAGGTGATCCAGGAATGTGTCCAAATGGTTTTCTGGGTTTTGAATGTCTCCAGAGAGGGAGACTGCCCAGCCTTCCTGAGCACCTGTTTCAGTGCTCTGCCACCCAGAATGTAAAGAAAGTCTTCCTCGTGTTGAGGTACAACTTCTTGTGTTTTATTTTATGATCATTGCTCCCTTTCCTGGTGCTGGGCACCACTGAAAACACTCTGGCACCATCCTCCTGGCACCTGTTTTTGAGGTATTTATATGTATTGATGAGATCATCTCTCAACCTTGTCTTCTCCAGAATAAACAGACCCAGCTCCCACAATCTCTCCTCATAAGATAGATGCTCCAGACTCCAGAATATTGTCCCTGCAAAAACCCTTGTTAAGGAACTTCAGAGCTGCTTAAGATGTTTCCAGTTTGGACTGTATGTTATAATCTGTTTCATAAAGCAGAGTCATTGATTTTTTTCTCTATATATAGCATAAGTCCTGGCAGCATAACCTTCCCTGTGTTGCTACCTATTGGCATTAATTGTGAGCCATAGAGCATGTCTAGAGTTCAAAGTCCTCCATCAACCTGAGCTGGCTTTTGGTCAGGCTTAGAGACACAAAATAGACACAATATATATACAATATAGTGGAAAAAAAGGAGCCCTTCACAACCTGCTTGTCTCTACTCCACAAGAGAAAAGAGAGAATAAATTATTCATTGTGAATCACTCAGCCTGCCTTGGTAGGCAGCCTTTCATGGTGTAACAACTTTAAATGAGCTGCTCCCCTTCCCTCCTCTCAAAAGTGCCACCAGTTCTTAATGCATAGTGACACTCAATTAACATGATAGGCACATGACCTAAATGCTAGATATGACCCACTGAAGACACCACTTTTTTTGAAATACTTGTGAATATTTTATAGATATTTTTTCTTGTCTACAATCAAAAGGGAAAAATAAATGTTCCAAAGTATTTTGTGTGTGTTAAAGAAAAAAAAGAATAAAACAAATAAACAGAGAGAGAACATGTTCACTGTAAAGCAGTTTAGTACTGAGGGTATTCTCTTAGAAAATAGCACTACCTACCTGCAGGCAGGTAGAGTGCAGAGATCACTAGGCTATTAGGTGTTCCACAGTGAAATTGTCTTTTTTATGTCTTTGCAATAAAAACTATAGTCTAAAATCATTGGAATTATGAAAATAATGGGAAAAAATTTTTTCCTTAAGCACTTTCAATTTCAGTCATTTGTCATTTTCACAT
Organism: Zonotrichia leucophrys gambelii; assembly: GCF_028769735.1. Taxonomy (NCBI): domain Eukaryota; kingdom Metazoa; phylum Chordata; class Aves; order Passeriformes; family Passerellidae; genus Zonotrichia; species Zonotrichia leucophrys. Next base: position 124,040,856 of record NC_088171.1, on the reverse strand, counting down.
GACAAGCTATTTCAAGGGAAAATGTCAGAAGAGCTTTCAGTTTGAGGCTTTGAAGTTGATACTGTTTCCCTACCTAAAGTACAGTTTTGTATATGAATTTTGGTTGGTTTGCAACCTATCCTCTTCCTTTCCTCTTTCTCCCCCCTTCTCTGCCCTTTTATCTCATATGTCTTCTGTCCTCTTTATTGCCACGCTGTAAATGTGAATGATCACATTCTTGCATGCCAGGACTTAATAATTTGCCATTATATCATGCAAACACTGCTTTCACATAACTCACAGCAAACTCAACCCCCCTATGTTTCCATTTCTTATAGACAAAACCAAGGGAAAGTTTCCACTGACCTTAACAGTGTATGAGAACAGACTTGGATTTTATAGGTTTGAACAGGTTAGTGCAGGGCTATTACTCTAGCTGAATGTAAATACCATCAATCATCTTTACAGTTTTCATCCCTTGGAAGTGATTCATCAGGCATTAATTCTTTCTTTGCAGACACATTTTTTATCCCCTGAACTTCTCCTGGGTAAGCTCACCTTGGCCTGTGGGGTGAGAACTTGTCTTTGAGGAATGTCTTTACTTTTTCTTTTGCAGACCTTTTTTCCCCCCTTCCTTTTAGCAAATGTCTAATGGATATTTTCTAAGGCATGGTAGAATCTTACAAAAGCAAATAGCTGATAAGTTTGGCATTCACATTCTCTGAAAAAAATTCCTGCACCTAGGATTTTTCTTCTGGGCAGCTGACAAGCCTCAGAGAAAATGAAAACAATTCTTACCTCATTTGCTTCTCCTGTGTTTTGCTCATGTGGAATGTGTTTGGAGATTGTTCACCCAAAGGTGATTGCCTGATTGGATTCTGATGTGAGTTGTTTTGACTCTTTGGCCAACTGGGGCCAAGCTGTGGCGAGACTCTGGAAAGAGTCATGAGTTTTCATGATTATCTTTTTAGCATTCAGTAAGTATCTTTTCTGTATTCTTTAGTATAGTATAGTATTCTTTAATATAGTATAGAATAATAAAGTAATAAATTAGCCGTCTGAGAACATGGAGTCAGATGCATCATTCCTGCCTTTCCCGAGGCATTCCCTGCAAATACAATAATAAGTGGCTATGGGGAAGGTGTCCTGGGCAGCATACTGAATGGACTCCTGGGCAGAAGAGGTCCTGCCTGCTGCCAAAGGCTTCCCACGTAGCCTCAGGCAAGCAATTCAATTGCTCTGTTCATCAGGGAAATGGAAGATGAGATTCTGCTTCCATTTCTAGCTTGTGTAGACTGTGAGGACCCTAGAGTGGCCATTACATTTACATACATTTCCTAATATGTGTTTGTTCCCCACAGCTTGGTCTGCATCCCAGTATTAATTACAATGGTGACGATCAGGCAGAAAAGAGGGAGCTTGAAAATAATTTCTCTTGATGCTTCATCTCCACAATCTTAGACTACAGTTCCAAGCAATCTCTGTTATAACACTTCTATGTTCTCAAATAATATTATTATGTTGTGACTGACGTCAGTATCACAATGCCACAGCTCATGAGGATTTTCGTTCTGCATTGTTGCTTCAGTGAAGTAACATGGGTTTACTTGACCTAAAATCTTCCAGATTGTCAATCTACAAGAAACTGATGAAAAACTGCAAGTGTCCCTCCCTGAGGCAGCCAACCAAGAGTAGCATTTGGCACATTAGCACAGCAGTGCACAAAATGGATTTCAAGTTTCTCCCCATTGATTTCCCATCTGAAGCCACTAATCCATCCCAGCTATAGTTCCAACACCACCACAGGAAGGTGCAGTTATAGACTCTCAAGCAAAAACTGTTTTCTCTCAGCCATGTTCTCTCTTGTTCTCTCAGAGCGGACACCCCTGAATCAGATGTTGCTTTCCTTCACAGTCCTGTTTGACAGACTGCATTGCTTTAACAATTAGTGTCCAAAAGTTTTATCAAATGACACTGATTTATTATTGAGGATAGTCTTCCTTTAAATCTGCCAGCTTTCAGTGTGTTACTGCACCAATCTGACCCTTTTGGAGCCACTGGGGTTGACCCTGGGCTCCCTTAATGCAAACTTTGGATTGTGTTTTCTCAGAACTTTCACAAGTCCAAGGCAACCCTATTTATGTACATAGACATTTGTGTGACAGTTGTTTTTCTTCTTATTTTTGGCCTGGAGAAAATAGTTCTTTCCCTGTTGAAATATGTTTCCTTCCTTCTGTTGTGCAGAACATCATCTCTTATAGATGATCTGTGGAGTGCTTTTAAAAGATGCTGTGCTGAACAAAACATGCTAACATTCAGTTTTAGTTAATCATCCATCTGGAAGGGCAGAAGTGTAGATACACCAGTGTTAGCAAAATCATAACATTTTGAGGCTGATCATCAAAGGTTGGATAATTCAGTACAGCAGCCCTTTATAAATATTTGAGTTACAATATTTGCTCTTCTTGTTTATTATTTGAATTTCTGAAATTAAAGTAGGGGTGTTCTTTTCCTTTCATTTAGCATGTGATGAGAAATTTGATGGAGCTCTCTGCTTGTTATACCTGAGGCAGGAGGCACTAATTTTTTAATGCTGGGGCACCGTCAGACAAGATCTAGTGATATTTCTGTCTTTGAATGTCTTTGGTGCCCCCTGTAAGGTTCTAGCAACACTTTGCATCTCTTTGGAGAACTGGCATTTCTCATTCCAACCAAAGGCACTCCAAGAAATGGCTTTTCCTGCAGAAAACAAAGGAAAGAAAAGGAAGAGAGTACTAGGAAAATCAGATTGTGAGTCATTATATTCCTTAACTCTGGTTCCTGGGTTTTTGAAGGACAAGAGTTTGTATCACATGCCAGCCATGAAACAGCTGTCAGGCTGAGCAGTCAGATCCATGTTAGAGGATGCTGCCTTTTCCTTCCCTGTGTAGCACTGGCTTTCCCTGACTCACCAATGAATGCAGTGCATGCTCTTTCTCCCTTACTGTGCTCCTCTGCAAGCAGCAGCATTTGGGTGAAGTCTGCTCCTTGAGTATCTGCACATCCCAGCCCAACATCAATGCTTCTGCTTCACCACCAGATGCGTCTGGGAAACCTTCCCCAGCACTGCAGTCACCAGCCAGGACAAAATCCTCTTGAGGTGGCTGCTGAGCTCCTTAGGAAATCAGATTGCCTCCTGCAGGCAGGAAGCAGATGAAAAGTCATGGAAATATCTCCTTTCCTTTGTACCTCCCACCTACATCAAATCTGCTTAGAGTTTCCCCAGATCCACCACAGCTCTCTGAGTCTCTTATGCTAGTGTTCTGTTCACAACTTCTCATGAAACCTTTGTGAATACTCCTCAGGGATCATACCAGGGTCCTGCTTATGTCAGTACTGCAGAATTTCTTTTTTGGTATTGCAGGTAAAAATTATTTTGTTCTTGAGATAGCAATTGATGGTTTTGCCTCTGAGAAGCCCTGAGTGAGGTCTGTGCCATCATATAACCTGGATCCTAAAATCTGGAAACATCCCTATAGATTCCTATGGAAACATGCCTGTGCAAATCCAGGTGTGGACCCTGACTGACAGAGTTCTACTTGGAGTGCGCTTTAGTCCTCAAGGATAGGGGGCACACAGCACAATTTGCAGACCTTCTAAAAGCAATTATTCCTTAGGTATTGTGAGAAAAACACAGAAATAAATGGACTACAGAACATCTCTGCACAAACAATATTCACTTTGTAAAGATTTTTTTATTGCACTTGAGCAATTTTGAGCTTGTGACCAAATATTAAAGAAACTGTTGTCTTTTTCTGTCTCTTCCCCATACGTGTTTTCTTTTCTGGAACATGAATCCTCTTTTCAGCTGCAGAACTTATAGATGTTATTCTAAAATTATTCATATTGCTTGAACAACTCTTGTGATAAATGGAGATTTCTGAGGGAAGATCTAACGACCATTTATTTCAGAGACTATGATATCCTGGAGGATTGGCATGAAGGATAACTGTTACTGCAGGATTGGATAACCTTTCATTTTATAAATGTGTTAGGGTTGAAGGAATGAATTCTCAATGTGAAATGTAACAAATTTTAAAATGTTCAATTTAAAAATTTTTATTGTGGGAGTGCATTTTCATGGATGTGTTTAGTCTGATTAGATTTAGCTTTGTTCTTTTTGTGATCACTTCGTCTTCAGCCTTTTTATTTTGCCATTCTGTTCTTAAAAATTTCTATTATTTATTAACAAATATTTCTACCCATTATCCAATATCCATTACAGATGTTATTTTCTGTCTCTGTGAGGGAGAAGAGCAATAAAAATTGAGTGTGAAGGAATCCAGGGAGCATGTGGGAGCTGGCTTATTCTTGCAAAGACAACTAAGACCAGCCATGTTGCCAGGTTAATGATTAAAGGCTCAGGGAACTGAAATGCATTCTCATCATGTTTGCTGGGCTGCTATGTTTTGATAAACAAACTGCCCTGATGATAGAACTTAAAATTTTATCATGAAACCATAAGATGATTTATTTCACCCTGTGGTGATTACTGCCACTTTAGGAATGGGATCAATAAGGACTCTCCATATGAACTGTAGACATCTCTGTGTGAATTATCCTGCAACTCAAGGCAGGATAACTCCCAAACAAAGCCATCTTCAGCAAACTACTCGATGGAACAGTAATTTCAACATCAAATGATCTGCATTACGGTCCAGTCAGGGGCAGGTTTTGGTTTTGAGTGGAATTCTATCCAACAAATATGACCACCTCAATTGTGTTTAAAAACAGTACATTTGTACGTAGTTTAAAAACTTTGTATCAGTTCCAGTGCATTTCACAGTTCTGGGTTTTTTTACTTCACAATTATTGGTTCAAGATTTACCCTAAGGTTTTGCTCTTACAGAATATGCTTAATAAATAGGAGATATCCATGAGAAGACTATAAGGTTAACAGACACTGCGTACTTCTATAGGACAAACATGGAGAATGGGACAATCTCTAGTACAATATCCAGGCACAGGCCCACATGACAAAGATGTTAGATGACAAAAATTACCATCTGCATTCAGCTCTCCAGAAAATAATTTTTCGTTCTTTTCTTATCATTGTTTGCCCTCCATGGGCTATAGAGTCAATTCAGCAAAATAATTCAGCCCATGCTGGGATAGGATTGCACATGTCTCTGTTGAGAGTATGAGAATTATGCCGTGTTGGAAGAGGTGCAGGAGCATTGCAAAGACTGCAGCATGTTGCTAAGCATCACTGAATATTTGACAAGGATTATTTGGCTAATCTTCTCTTTCCTGAAAACACCCTGGTAGTGGGCCAAGAACAAACTTTATGCCAGCTTTGTCCTTTGAGACTAAGATAGCCCACAGACAGTTCCTAGAACTGAAGTTTTGGCTCCAAGTGATCCCAAAAGGAAATTCAGCTGCCCAAAATAATCAATGTGTACCATAGCCCAGTTACAAGTGGAGTTGTTTTATTTAGTTCCTATTTAAATATTTTTTTAGTGCATTCAGGATTATTTTATAATTTATTTTAAAATGCATACAACTGCACTGCATTTGCAAAGAGATGAACAAAGACAATCCTCTCCTCTAGGGATGATTTTTAAGAGAACAGTGACTCTCTTTTCACCTTGGCAATGTGGAAAACCAGTTCTGAGTCAGGGATGTTGCCTTTTGCTTTTGAATAATTCTTCCATTGGTTTTTGAGTGTTCTATAGACTCTGTGATTTTACAGCAAGATTTTTGTAAGTAGTCCCAATATGAACTTTGGAAATACACATACCAATGTGGATTTGATTGGAAAAATTGGGTCTGTTCTCCACACTGTGAGAAGTGCAGTGATGGTAGGAAGAATGATGTGGCAAACATAATTATCAGAGCAAACATTACGGATATTAGAGTAATTTTTGCATCATCAAAACATCAAGTGCCAACATCAAGCTGTTTTCCATCTATGAAATGGTGATTTGTATGAGAAATTTGACGTGAGAGATGCCCCATGGACAATGGCATTTTTTCCATAGAGTGAAATAAAAATGTTCATCCAAACAGTTGTTTTTTCAAATGTTTTCCTAGAAAGTAAATTGGAATTAAAACTATTTAATTCCTTAATTCTTACCACAAGAGAAATTGTTTACTGTTATCCCTGGATTCACGGTCAGTTTTTCACCCAAGGGCAAATGGATGAAGTAGTTTCCAGATTACTACAGAGTTAGTAAGAAACAGTTGGTCATTTCTCAGATTTCAGTTTCTATCTATCCAAGATCTCTCTGTGGGATATTTAAGTGTTTTAAACCAGAAATGGGAGAAAGCTTGGAAGACAGGGTCATGGCTAGCTCTCAGTTGCATGGTTAGCTCTCACTTCTGCTTCACAGAATGACCAGACCTCTCATATGCAATGTACTGAGAATGTAATGGGAGCCAACAGCATCACAGTAAACTCCAACTGCTGCACTACTGATTCTTGCTTTATTTTTGGTTCAATTTACAGTGAAAACCATTCTCCGGGGATGAAGCCAAATGGCAGAAATAGGCACAGAACAGGAGAGGAAACTGGTATTTCTGCATCCCACAAGTACACTCTAAAGAGGCACTTGATAAGCCAGTATTTCCTTTAGTACTATATTTCAAAAATACTATAGATGAAGACATAAGGGAAAACTAGGTGGGAAAAAATGTCTGCTTTGTGGGTCTAGAGTAATTTAGTAGGTTTCACACTACCATGGGTGCAGTCAAGGTACCCTTCTTCAGCACCTCTGAGGCTTGACTCACAAAATAATTGTTGCAGGCAGATAGTTGTTATGTGTCCAGGGGAGTAAATGAGATGGAGCTGGAGTATACAAAACCTTGTAAATCATTGTCTAAATGGAAATTTAGGAGGTGTTAAACATCATTATATGATCACCACAGCATGCAGTGTTCAAGTGTTTATGAGTTCTTTTCAATGTCCATTCTAGATATAAACCCAATAGATCTGTGCTTCCTATGATCCAGGGAAATGGCCTGTTTGGCTGGGAGCCATCTGGGGTAGACTTCTAAAGAGGCAGGCAATTCCTCTGCTTGGCTTGTCACCAGTATTTTGTCGTCTCTGTGGTTTGAGACTTTAAAAGGCTCTTTCTACTGCAGGTCCTAAGCCCAGTAGCCTCTTTCAAAGGTACTACCTCATAACTTTCCTTTAAGAACTGTTTTCATGGTCCTGCTCTTCTCTTTCTTCCCTCCATTTCCCTGTCCCTGAGCCTGAGGGGATTCTGATCACATCCTTCACCTTTCTGGAGAGTGTGCTGTGCTTTAGACTGGAGGTTATGTCTGCCCTAAATGGAATGAGGCAAAAAGAGACTGGAGATTATGTCTGTCCTAAATAGAATGAGGCAAAAAAAAAATAAAGAGAAATTTTTCAGTTTTAAGGAAGAGAGACTGAAGAAGAGATGCAAATGAATGAGATGCTTTTGACTTTGATACTGGACTCTTTCAAGGTGGAAAGTGAAAGCAATGGTTTTTTCATCACTATGGAGATGAACAAGATATTTCCTTGACTCCATTATGCTTATGGCACTTGAAAATTCTGGAGTGTTTATTCCTTTCTATGAAGAACTTCAAGGAATAGCTTTGCAGATTATCACATCAGGCTATGAAATCATCTCCAATCTACAAAGAATGGTGCTAGATGTTCTAATGGTGATTCATCTAAAGGTGATGAATCTCTGAAAGGTGTACCCTGCTTGCTAAATGAGTTTGAGGAGACTTTGTCTATGTGGTTTTCTTCAAAATCTTTATTATGAAAAACAGAGGAACATTTTGTTGTTTGTCATCTTGCCATAGTTGTGTCATAATTTACAAAGCTGCATGCATATTGTAATTACCTGTCTGATATTGAGCTGATTTTGGAAGTCTTTTTTGTTTTGGGTGGAATTTTCTGTTTTAGCAGACAAGAACATGATTTTGTTCTGATACAGTAATCATAATTCTAACATAAAAGGCTTTTACTTATGTAGCAGCTGCAGAATGCTAATGTAGCTGTTAGATATCTCTTTTCTATTGATTCAGTCCCGTTTGAATAAACACTTAATATTTAAAGCCAAATGTGACAAAAATTAAGAGGACCAGTGTGAACAGCATCTATTTAGTAAATACCATTTTTTACTTTCATTTGGTTGCCACTTTGTAAGGGGCATCTGAAAAAATTCAAGTTTTCAGAACACTGCTAGAAGAATCTAGAGGTTATAACCTACTTATTCCTTAAAATATGTCCTGTAGAGGAGAGACTTTGTGAATGTCTCTGTAAAGGATGCAGTCCAGATCATTTGCTAGTGAGTAAAACCCAGAGGAGTGAATGTTTGTGCTTTGGTCAGAGAAAAACCAAATGCAATTCAAACAAAACTGGCTAAGAAAAACATGTTTACTGGATTTGCTCTGGTTTACCTCCTTCTTTTTTTTCTCATTTCTTCCTCTTACTTTTCTCCACTTTGCCTAAATACTTGCTTTACCCTTGTTTTGAACTGGGATGTCCCACAGAGCGCAACATTTGTTTTTAAATACAGGCAGTTTCAGCAGATATTGAGTAGATGTGTGTGATGTTTGATGGATTTGGATACAAAACAGGGGAAGATCTGTATCTAGGCATGACTGAATCATCAACATGCCTGTGAAGATCTCTCTCATAAACAAAGCAGTGACAGGGAAGGAGCTGGTGCTTAATCTAAAACAGTTCAGGGATCCTTAGAGCAAACAAAGACTGACTTGAAAAATGTGGTCAATAGACTTGGGTTATATAAAAATGTAGCCTTTCCAGGAAGAAAAGAAAGGAAAGGAAAAGGAAAAGGAAAAGGAAAAGGAAAAGGAAAAGGAAAAGGAAAAGGAAAAGGAAAAGGAAAAGGAAAAGGAAAAGGAAAAGGAAAAGGAAAAGGAAAAGGAAAGAAAAAGAGAAAAAAGAAAAGAAAATATTTAGCAACTGGGTAACTGGAGCAAAGGGTATGATTACACTAAAACCAACGTTTAGTATCAGCCTCCATCTTCTAAGGAGAGAAAATGCATTCAAAGATATATTTGTATGGATAAAAGAGGCCTCTGCAAAAAGTTGCTGATTAAGTGGAATTTTAATTACTCTAAACTGCTAGAAATCTGAACTTCAGAAATTATCTGAGACCTAGGGAAAGAAACAAGTTTGCAAAAGAGCGAAGCTTACCCTGGAGTGCTTAAGAACAAGTGATTACATTCAAGTCAGAAACAAGATGGTCCTGCACAACAGGGAATAGAATAAAAATATTTTATGAAGTACACTTCAAGGGAAAGGACCTCAGATGAAGCCATTAATATCTATGACTCTTTCAGAAATTTGTGAATGACAAGAGATAATTAGAAGATTTATAGTCAAAATCTGTTTTTGCTTAGAGTCGAGGATTACATCAATATTTCTTTTCCTCCTTTTTGGGTTTAACTTTGGAGAAGGTTCTTAGAGTCTGTTTTTAATTTTCTTTTTTCCTCTGCTTAGGGAAGACTGAATTTTACTGCTTTAAACTCTGTTTGATTACTGACGTTCTGAGTAATTTTTGATTTTTTTGTGTTATTAAAGGGAACCTTTAATCCCAATTTAAACCAAATGAAATTATTATTTCAAAATCATATAAAAACCTAACCACAGATGAATGGCTGTGCTTCTTACCTTGTTTCAAACATTTGAGACATGAACCATTCTGGCTGCAGGGTAACCCCCTCCTCCTCCCAGCCTGCACACAGCCTGCAGCAGCTGGAGCAGGGTGAAAGCCACATGGGGAATGCCAGCAGATCCAGATCTCCACTCTGACATACAGGAGCAGGAAGCTGCTGGGTTCTGACCATGAAGTTCCCTGCACAGGGGTTGGTACAGGGCCTTCACGATCCCATTTGGAGGATCTAATCTGATTCGGCACAAGCCTGTGCTTGTCCACAAAATTTTCATCTCCATAAATTCACTTTTACCTTGAGTAGTTTTGTCAGAGGCCGGTAAAAGATCTTTTGTATTCAGAGCCACATTAATTCCACAGATTTAGCACTTGAGTCTGTTCAAAAAAGGCCCTTGAGAGAAAGTGCATCCATGAGTCCCATCATCTATCAATCAAGGAAGGACGTTTAAGGGGAAAAAAGCCCCCAAACCCCCAAACTCATTCTAAAATGGTCTGGGATACTATCTCAGTATACCTGGTCTCCTTTAACAAAGCTGACCTACTGGCAGAATTTAGACCTCTAAAGTTCTGCAGATTCAGTTCTTCACAGATTGAACAATGAAATCACATTCTGAGCAGATAGGAAGTCTACCAGACAAGAGAATATTAATTTTAGGTCACTCCAGTTCCTGATAGATCCATAAGTTATTTTCCAATGCTCTCTGTATCCCTCCCTTCATGATTTCCCTTTAATGAATTCAAACTTAGAACAAGATTGAATTCTACCATAAAAGTCAATGAGGTTTTTTCAGGAGAACTAATCTCACCTTCAGGCTTTCATTTGATTTCTGTCTTTCTTTTGTCTCTTTTATGTTTTGTCTCAAAACATACAGTGGCAGCATATCAGTCCATCCATTAAAAAGTATCCTTTATATGTTCTGGTGCTATAGCTTTTAGGATTTAGAAACTATGAACATAAAACTGAAGCAACTGTAAGAGTAAGCCCAGAAAATATCTGTTGTGTGAAAGTATTTTCAAGAGTAATTGCATCTTTATTTCTATTCCATCTCTACTCACAGGACCTTGACAACTCTTCTGCTTCTGATAGGAAAAGGGGAGTCATGACTATTGCTCGCTGGTGCACAGCAAACATACTATCATAATCAGATTCTAAAAGGTATTGGTAAGTCTTGAAACTGAGCAGAGGAAAATATAATTATGCAGAAAATATTCTTCATTGTTGCAGCAAGAGTAATTGCTTGAAAAGATACCAAAAAAAAAGTAGGTGAAATGACACAGACCTAGAGGCCTGTGAGACCCAGGGAATGTGTAGAACTTTGATCAATTGAGAAATCAACATACCAAACTCTGGATATGATAGTTAGACTTAGATGAGGAATAAAATAAGGTGTGGATCTGACTATTCTACTCTACCAGCTTGAATAAACCCCTGAATGCTGAGAACGGTGATGACAAGGGTACATTTTAACATCTTTATAATGATACACACTATTCTTTCTCCTTTGAGTTTCTTTATATCACCAAAAGATAGTGTAAATGTATATCACTCACAGAACAGAATTTAAAAATGGAAAGAATTTAAGAATAGAAGTACCTCTCCCCTTTGTAAAGATGTTTTTACATTTTACAGAAATTTTCTCTGGAAAATAAGCTTTATGATTAATTTTGTCTGCAAAATTACAAAGTTCCTGTCTCAAAATACCATATTTTTTCCTTATTTTTAACTTTTTCTTGCAAATTTTCTACATTTTCTTTTTTGTGGTAGCAAAATAGTCCCATATTACTGTCCCACTACAAGCCCTCAGTGATATTTCACTGAGTGGCATGAAGCAACATGATTGCACTAAGCACTTTGATTCTCTGATCCTTTCTATTCATAGAAGAGTAACACCTAAAATACAACTCTCCATATGGATCTTTTGTGACTATATGGTAGATTCAGGATTCACTTGTTTTATTTGTTATACTGGGCAAAGTTCTTTCTGAAGACTATTGAAGGAGATTAAAAATGGTAACATAAAATTGTGAAGTATTGCACTCATTCACATAGTGACCTGGATCATTCTTAAGGTATACCACAGATTTGCTAGTTTTTTAAAATGTGATTTGTTTGTTTGTATTTTTGTGTTTTTGGAGCTTGTTTTGGTTTGTTACAATACAAAGAAGTAAAGGACATGACTTCTGAAAAAAATGTTTTCAATAGATCAGGGAAGAATAACAGTAGCTTGAGTAACATAGCAGAATTGTGTATATATCTGAGTAGCAGGAGCACCAAAATTTGCCAAAAAATATTAAAAAAAGAAAGTTGGTATTGAAATATTTTCTCCAGGATTGTTTTAAGATAAATTTGGCAATGGACAATAAGGATGGAAATTTTAATTCCATTCCTTTTCAGTGCAAGAAGGTTGATGGGATCATGAACGTGCTCGGGGACAGAGAGCATAAGGACATTAACTGATTTCCCTTGATTGTGAACTACCCATGTATTGATTCCTTGAACCCTGGAGAACTTTTTACAGCCTTCAGTGTGGCCTCCAAGCTGTGTTTGTAGGGCAAAAGGGACTTGGAAATGTTATCCACAAAGAGTGCTGGGCTGGGGAGCCAGTGGCCTAAATTGTTCAGTAGAAAAGAGTAAGGACAAAGGAAAATCTTAAATCTTTGCATGCAGTGGTATTCCAGGCATCTGGCACAGCACTACTGAAACTTGGAAATTTGGATCTGTGGTAAGGGTAACCAAGCAAACAACATCCTTAAATAATTGTGATGCAATATTTTTGTAGATCTAGTCCATAGACAGAAAATCAAAACAAATTTGAAAGTTCTTGACTAAGCAAGATCATGACTCAAAGCATTGCTGTCACCACTACATACTGGTCAGATCTGACTCTAACTTTGCCCCCACATCATCACAAGTTGCTACAGAGACTTATTTTAATAAGATTTGGTGAAATATGAAAAGTCACTGCATCTTGAAAAACTAGGCAAAGATTTGCTTCTACATAGAACAAATACATAGAGAGATAACACATTTATTTGGATCAGGACTTCTACAAATGCAAATGGTATGAATTTGCATAGATAGTAACTCAATTTTATAGAGCTGTAAGCTGTGAAAAAATGTAACAGAAAAGTTAATAGAAGCATTTAATAAAGGACAGTGAGCAGGCACCATAAATCTAAGCAGAATTAGACATCAGAAAAATGTAGGCAACAGCTCTTCTATACAGGAAAGATTCCTTAACTGCAGGACATTTAAAAATGCTATTATGCATCAAATGGCTCATACACATCCTAAAAAATCACCAGCAAGTTTATACTAACATGGATTTCAAGACAGTTTGGAAAACTCTGGTAGGATTTGCAAGGATTGTGAGAGCCTAAAGTCAATTGTTTAGATTCACATCTATTAGGATGGCAGGTGTCTAATTATTAAGGTACAACACCAGCAATGGGAAAAACTCCTCTATGATCTCCAGCTATCCATGAAGTGCTCCCTTGCATTTCATTCACACATGAGGAGGGCTTCATGGCACTTTTACCGCCTTTGTGCAGAGATGCATTCTACCTTCCTTGGAGGGGATTTGGCAGAGAAATCTAAACTCAGTCAAGCAGAAATTGAGCCCATAGGGATTCCTAGAAGATGCTTCACTGACAACTTTGAAAACTGATGACAGAAGAATAACTCTCTTGTGACAAGTATTTTCAATTTCAGGTTATCTGTGGTGTGAAAATGCAGAGCTTGGATGCCAAAATATAGGACCAGACAGAACGCTTGTCCTTTTGCCCACAGAATTTCATAAAAGAGCTTTTAAGACCAGAACTTACTTGCAAGCGGAGGCAGTTTCCTGTGTTTCTTCTCAGGTCAGAAACCCTTCTTTTGCCCAAAAAAGGGTGTGTACACGAGACCATTCACCTGGCAGGACCTATGTTTGTAGTTGAGGTTCTGTCTGTTGCTTCATAAAGTTTTGGAGGAAACCATTATAGAATCTTTACAATAAAATGTCCCTGTGGTAAGATATTTTATTACCTGAGGGCCTAATTATTATTTTTTTAATCTTTGAAATGAATAACACTCCCATTGACATTAGTTGGGCTCCTACCTGACCAGAAATTGAACTTTTGAGTGTGATCCGCAAATAATATTGAACACATTGAGAAGGAAGGAAATGCTTCTTACAATAATACACAGCTTGTGCAGTTTCATCTCTCCCTGTGTCTTTATAGGTGTGCACAATTCTAGGACACATATGAGTACACACACTCAGAGTGGAGAAAGATTTTATGTAACTTCTCAATATTTATGAAAAGTTTCCCTTTCTATCATACATATACTTTTTCTTTCCTTAATGCACAAAAATTCCCCAAAAACTTTTTTTTTTTTAAGCTCTTTTTATATCTTCTCTCAATTTTACTGCCCAAAAGCAAACAAGCACAGTAATTTTAATCTTTGAAATGACATCCCAGTTTAGTTTGGGAAATGTTAAGCATGGCCTTCCCTGTTGTCTTCCTTTGGATTTCCTTCAGATTTCCTTCAAATGATCCATTTGAAGGAGGGGATGGGAGGGCTTGGGCTTTTTGTGGTGGACTCTCATTGTCAGCTCATGGCTCAACAGGATCAGCACTGACCCCAGAGCAGATGATCTCACCAAATCCAGGCCTTCTCCACAAAGGTCCTGATTTCCACAGAAGTGGGAGTTTATAAGTATTCATCATCCCTTATGATAGATAATGTTCTATGCATGTCAGATCGTTCAGAAAACCCCCTGAGGGGTGATGAGAGGAAGGAAATCAGGTTGAATTATTATAAAGGCTTTGTTTAAGCAGACATAAGGACATTTTGGAGGCATAGTAAGTGCATGTGCTGATGAGAAGATTTAAATCTGAGTTATTAGTTAAAAAAAGCAATCCTCCACTTTATTCTTTTCACAACTCTAAAGTTTTACAGCTAGAAGAAGGTATTTGCTATAATATGCATCAAAGGGTTCTTGCTGTAATGAAAGGTACAAAATAAATTATTCTATGATCACATTCAGCATTTTTGCTTTATTCATGTTATCACTAGAGATTCCTTCTCAGGCAGTTAGATATGAATGATAGTTGTGAATATTTGATGTACTTTAGTAATTTGAGTTGGAGATGTGGATAAGAAATTAATTGAAAAGTAGTATAATTCAAACTGAAAAATGTTTATCTAATATGCAAGAATCATCCTGTGATTACAATGTCAATATACAGTTTAGCATTGTTAGGTGATTTCATTTGCTAGTGGTGATTTTATTTGCCACATCCTTAAAGGTAATAAAGGGTATCTGAATACCTGTGGGCAGTCTCGCACAGTACAGTAATTGAGACAATGATTCTTATCTCTGGAGGATGATTATCCCAAGATTCAACATGGATCTGAATGAGGGTCAAAGCTTTTATTTTTCCTTATGTTTATCATTGGAACAATAAAGAGGTTGATCAAAGTATTGTAGAGGTAGATACTTTTTTGTTGATACTAGGTCTAATGTTAATTTTGTAATGGAGGAGTTGGATTGTCTACTGGTCTAAAAGGATAAATCACCGTCAAATCTTACCTGATCAAGGAATTAATCCCTGTGTATTCAAGCTGGGCACTTTCTAAAAATACTATCTTTTGATTCTGAATATTCCAACTAAGGTAAGGTAATAATTTCTAAAATATTTCAGTTGAAAAGGCTTATTTGTTTTTGCTGCTCAAGAGACACTCAGATCCTGTCATCACTCTTGGTTCAGCACAGCAGTTACAAGGAAAGTACAGGTCTATATTATTCATCTTTCTTCTTAGAGAGGGAAAAAAATGAGCTTTTTTTTTTTTTTAAAGAGAAAATATCCAATGCACTTTTGTTGTGGTCAAAAATGACATGGCAGTGTTGTTTCTCTTTCCTCTTTATTATAAAGATTGACATGCTCATTTTCTTGCAATCAAGGCATTAGTTTCAGTAAATTAATCTGTTTTTAAAAATCAGATACTCATCGCCATTCTGCTCTAGAAGCAGCGAACATTAAACTTCCATTATTTCTATTAGCAGAACACATATAATGCATTTCAGAAATACAATTAGCCACCAAGTCTAGCTGACAGTTGTGCAGGTGATTGTAGCCATTGTGAGTGTAAGAAGTGAATTTAGCTCTTGGTAACAGATATCTTTGACAATGGAAAAATCTCTGCAGTGAAGTAGGAAAATTGTATGCAAGTTAAATAACTTCTGTTTTTACATGAGTCACCAGACATATTTGCAAGTGTATGTTACTTAGTAATCCAAACTAAAAACACCAGAATGAGCCAGCATTTTAAATGAGACAATTAATAAGAATGTCGAAAATGAAAAGCAGATTTTCATAGGTCTTCAGATTAATATAAAATTCTTTGGGGAAAAAACTTATACTGTGGACCTATTCTAAATAGAAACATTTCCCTTGTAACTAGGTTGTGCTGGTAAATGTGGACCAAAGCCAGTTTGCAAATAAACACAAGCTGGGTGGCAGACTGGAAGGAGCAAAATGTGTTATGACATTCAGTTGCTGGTTATTTGAGGTGACAGCTATATGCCTTTCCATAATGCCCCTCCCCATAAATATTTCATTGACCTCTATATTAGAATCACTGTTTGTTACCATCCCATGTTTCTGTGTGGGATATATTTTAGTTTCTCCCTTCTATGAGGCATAGAAATTCTTCTCTCTCTAAATGCTGGTGTAAATGCATTGCATGCATGTTATTGATTTCCCAGAAATTACTCCCCCAGAACAAGCTGGTTTTGGCTCCTAAATGATCCTGGCTGTATCGTCTGTGTCTGCCTGGCCTGGCAGTAGTGACATAACATCATGAACAAAGTGCCTTTCCACACTGCAAAGGCCAAAAGAGGTTTGGACAGTCCATTTATTTGTTTGTCTGTCTCATTCTATTTGTTTGCCTGACATCTGTGCACATCTACAGAACTGTCAAGATTCCTGGAGAACACAAGTCTATGTATTTCCCATTTTTATTGTGGAATGGACTGCTGAGTGGGCTGCCATAAGCTGCCTCCAAGACAAAGGAGCTCTGAGCAAACAACCCTACTGCATGCTCTTGCCTTAATGGTGTGATTCAGACCTTCAGGATTTATTAAGAGAGAAATTTAGGAGTTTAAAGAGTAACTGATAAAGCTTAGAAACAACTTTTATCTTGCTGAAGGGGTTTTAACTTGTGGATTAATTTCAAAGTTTCATTGTTTTATCTCTCTGTCTAGTAATTATCTTTTCCTTTGTAAATACCTGTGAAACAAACACATTTGGGTACTGAAAAAGGTCTTTGTATGTATTTTTACAGTATATCTGCATGCCTGTATTTTTTTGTCTCTAATATCTGTTTGGTTCTTTTTATAGTGTTTATGTTTTGCTCTTTGCTATTAGCATTTGAAGACCTTTCAGCATTAACTTTCAAATGGAATCACAGGTCATTTATCTTGGAATGTGTGCTGAGAAGTAATCAATTGTAGCATCACTTTATTGATGGTGTTTTGAAAGTCTTCCAGAAAAACTCTTTGCCTTGTTCTGTAGCTCATTCTGATGGGATTGATTTATGCTAAATATATGTCCTTGGGTTCCACAAGAGCTGCATTTTAGTGGTTGGCATATTCCTATTCTTCATTGGCAGTAATAATAATAAAAAAAAGATAATATTGCTCATGAAAATACTACAGCCATTAGCAGAATTTAATTATTCAGAGAAGTACAATGGAGCCATTAATAAGACACTGTAATGACATTAAACACCACCCACAAAACAGTAACACTCGTATACTCCCATGAAGATTTTACAGACTGAAGCCTTGTTTGTGATAAGAAAGAAAAATATTGAACACAAGATCTGCTTAATTATGAAGCAAAAGTGATTTCAGATTAAGGGAGGAAATAAAATTTGTGAAAGAGGGTGGAATAGTAAAATACGGCATTCTTCTTATATTATTTTACATGTAACTTTCATTAATCCCATGGCAGAAAAATTTCCAGAGGCAAGATAGAGCTTTGTAAGCCTCAGGTTAAGGTTTCCCTCTTTAAAGAGTGAATACAAATGAACTCTAGAAAAAAATTTAAAAAGAAGAATTAAAATAATCAATATGACAAAGCAAATGTATGCAGAATAGCTGCAAATGGTTTATTGGAATAACAGTGCAATTGCATTAAAAAACCTAGAGACATCTCTGGGGAGACAAACCTGTGTCAGATGTAAAAAGATACAAAATTTTAAATTATTTTCAAGTATTTAATGAAACCTCTCAACTGAAACAGGCTTGCTAAATTATTTATTGAAAAATCTAATTAGTATGTGTAGCTCTTAGAGCTTGGATTTAGTCTTTCTGAAGTGACCCATATATCTCTCAGAGAACAGGATATCAGAAGAATTCCAAAGATTGCAGAAATTGCTAAGAGGTATTAAAGAAGCAATTTCATCTTTCTGTGTAATATCAGCTGCATAATTTTCCTCTGATCTACATTATGGAGGAAATAATAAATTTTGTATATTAAGAGACAAAAAATAAATCTACTTTATCTTGTTCCATGAATGCTCAGGCTTCTGAAATTCATGAAGGACAAAACACCTTCAAGAAACCAATACTAGGGATCACTGACTTCCTCCTCTACATATGTTTTGACATGAAGTAATGTTTTTCTAACCACGATTTGCTGACAGAAGTTTCTCACTTTCTGAAAGCATAAGTTCAAGCAGACAAACAGGACAATGGACAGCTTTTCCTGGTGTTGGACTTGGCCTCCTGGAAGGTGCTGTGGTGTGTGCAATGCCAGTAAGAGGGACAGTCACTCCACCATTAATCATGATGCCTGGAAACTTTTAGTATTGCTTGACAGAGGATTAGAACTCTGCTTGAAGAAGGTGATTTTCTTCATGAAAACTGGGCTTATTGTGCTGCCCTTTCCACTCTCTTTCCTGGGGAAAAAATACCAGTATATGTGCTTGCAAGAAGGCAAGAAAGGGAGGAAATACTCTGAAAAGTAACAATTAGTTGGAAGAAAGACACTTGTCAGAGGTGAGTTCTGGGAAATAATCTGAAAAAGTTAAAAAAGCTGAAATGGTCGAGCAGAGTTTTTTCTATAATCCAGTGAATGCATCATTTAAGACATTAATTACCAGTGAGAAAATGAGACAATAGAAAGAGAAAGATGGTTGATTCTATTTAAATCACTGTGTCACACTCAAGCATCATAATCACTGGTAAGTTAAAGGTTCAAGAAAATACTGAATTTCCAAGATATATATAGAGGCAGTGCTGTTATTTACAAAAGAGATTCTTGGGTTTTTGCTCTTAGAAATTTGCCTATTTTAATGATAGATTCCCTCATTAGCAATCTGAACAGAATTTTCCCCAGTTATAGGAAATCCCTGTACCAGAACGGATTAAAAAATTGCAAAGAAAGATTCAGAGGCTTAAAAATGTAGTTACATCTCTCAAAGACTATAAAACCAAGGGGTCTGTTGGAGCTGTGAAGGGAGTGTGGCCCTCACTCAGGCCCCTGTTATCCCTCAGGGAGATCAGGAGGCATGGGGAGTGTGCTGAGAATGGGCCTCAGCATTTTGAAATTGGGCAGCATCTACAAGAGGTTATTTCAGAGAGAAAGTATGCAGGATTTAAAGCAGGGAAAGTGCCTATGTCCCTTGCCTTCAGAGACTGCTAAAACCAGGTCTCCTTAGGTGTTAGCATAACATACTTTACGAATCAGGGTGGGGTACTGAATGCAGGATGACTGGAAAGGGAAAATATTTCTCAATTCTTACCTTTTTTTGTGCTTGCATGCAGATTATCCAGCCTATTCTACCACCAGTCAGGAGAGGAACAGAGAAAATGAGTCTCTGGAACCCACAGTTGTGCATGGCTGGGCTGAGAAGGGAAGGGAGCAAATGCCACTGCCATATAGAAACACAGAGAGAAAAGGTAGGAAAGCTCCTGCAGCACCTAGAGGAAATATAGCTGTCCCAGAATACAGAAATGTACTTTCCAGGGAAAAATATATATACTTTTAAGAGTCAGGTTGGGAAAGATTAATACAGTGAGGACGTGCCCTCAGCATGCTGCTGCCAATGGGCTGTGCTACAGAACACCATTTACTTCTGCTTCTCTCTTGTTAGCTATTGCAGGTGTACTGTTGGGCCTGCATTTTCATATCCTGTCTTTAACATAATTTATCTGATTTTATCTCATTATTTTTTCATATTAGTCCCAGGAAGTGCATTAACTGCCCTGCTGGTTTAATATTTCCTTTGTGCTACAGGAAGATAATTTTCAATATTTTGTGCAAAGATTAAAACATTCACTCAAAGTTCTTGCTCATATTTTTTAAATGACAGTATTTCTTTCACCTGTACAGTGGTGGCAATTTTTCCTAGAAATACATCTTCCATTTGGGAAATCTTCACTTCTAGTACAATAAATGCACTGACAGCCACCATAAAGTATGAACAAGACAGATACCAGGTGAGGGAAAACTATAAGAGGCCAGGTATTGTTTTTAATTTATGAAGACAGACTGGTTATTAACAGCTTCTAAATCCCGGTAAAAGCTCATTAGGCCCAGTTAGTTACAGTGTAGCTCACTTTCCATTCTCTTTAGAAATGCAGTAATCCAGATATTAAAGGATCCGTTCTTCCACATGCTAAAGAAATTTAAGCAAGAAAGTGAAGGGGCTGATGGTTATTAGCACTAGTGTTGACATTTAAGAATTCAAGAGTCTCTCTGAGGATCTGAACCTGTGTCAGTTGTGAAAGGAAAGGGGGTTGTGAAATAATTTCATTCCTATAATGAAATCACTGACATGAAATCACCCAGTTGCTGAATTATTTAGAGGACGAAAAAGTAGTAAGTAAAATCTGCTTTTGTCTTGGCTAAAATAATTGCTTCTGTATTTTCTTCTCCCACATTTTTCTCTGGAGGCTTTTTATATCCACAAGTAACAGGTGCACTTTCACCACATATAGGCTTTTAGCAATTTCTTTTATGAAGTAAGTCATACAGAAGGAAATAATTAAGATAGCCAACAGATTAAACCTGAGATGCAATGCCCAGTAGCAGCAGCCACTTAATCTTTTTGGGCATGTACATTTTATGTGAAGGAGACCTTCAAGGAGTTCTCATGTTGACTTGTGTGAGTGTCTCAGACAAGTTCTTCTCTTTTTGAACTCACGTAGACCAAATGGGCCTTGCTATAGGACTTTCAAATAAAAAATAAAGTCCAAGTCCACACGAGGGCAAGCTGAAATGTCAGAGCAGAGCTCATGCTTTTAAATGTGTTTTTTGAATGCCTCTTTTGTTTAGTCAGGTTTTGCCTAAGTGTAGGTTGTGGGTGTAATTTCCTTGTGGTGATTTGGTTATAGCACAGACAGAGCCTCCTGAAGGCTTTTTCTCCAAGTCTGGAAAATGACTTCACTGCAGTCACACTTGTTTAAGTTCAGCTGCTTTCCAGAATTTACATAGTTTGACCAGAACAATGGCAAACCCAATTATTGCAAGGTCTCTTTTACACTTAATGTGACTGAGAGGTAACCATTGCTTCTGCCCATATATGTTTGCAAATAAATATTGATTGTGCATTTGCCTTTTGTGTTCAAGCCTCAGTTTTTATTACTCACTCAATTTGCAATTTTCCTCCACTTTATGCTAACAAATTTCTTCAGTGAGGTACAGCAGACAAATCTTTTTTAATGTGGTTTTCCATCTCCTGGGCAACATTATGCCTTTACACCCTCACACCTCAAAATCTCAACTTTTTCATTTCAAGACCTAACTCCTCATCTTTCTGCTGGCTTTTAATCTCTCTCCATAAAGCCTTATTGCACATCTAACTCTTACAGTGTCATTTCTTTTCCCTAGTGGTTAAACAAAAGATTTTCAGTGGAACTACAGCAAATAATGAACTGTAAACATTTCTGGGAATATAATGAGAATATAGATATTTATATGGGACTGAGCACTCAGGGATGATAAAGAATTCTGGCAGAATTCTGGCAATGAGGGAGATGTTGCATGGTATGACTCCAGCTATTCAAAAGAGAAGGGAACGCTGCTATGGAAAATTGCAAAACATTGATGGCCAATCAGTTGTCATTTCTGATAAGTTATATATCATAGTTCTAATTTAAAAAGCAGTAAAAATGATGCATATTATGCTTCTTATTACATATTCCTTTGGGGTGAAGATGGAGAGAAGAAAAGGCCCTGACCCTGTGTAAGCACGATTCAGTTATATCTAAAACATCCCTGTGCTATCAAGCACAGATCCCTCTGTTTCCAACACAAATCCAAAATGTAGCCCCATGCTAGCTACTGTGGAGAAAATTAACTCTACCCCAGCCAAAACTAGCATATTCTCTTTCAGCCAAAGAAATAATGCCTCAAAGAAGCATTTTGAAGAGGAAGCTGCACTGAATAAAAGGTTTGCTGTCACATATGAGCTGATACGGAAAGCAAGGTGGTCAGAGATTATGAAAAAGGCAGCATTCTCCTCCATCAGCCTAGACTGCAAATAAACTGGAGAAATTCCTCTGTTAATGTTTTTTTTTATGACCAAAAAAACCCCCCATCTTTTGTTTAAAGGTTTGGAGATGATTCTGCAACACACTTTCAGGAAGGGGTTAGGATAAAAAAGAAATTTTCTTTAGATGGAGATTTGTAAATTCATGAGATTTTAGAATGAGACTGGATATGGTGAGCCAGACTGTTCTTTCCAGTCCTGTTTGGTTATGCAGCTGCTGTTTATCCTCTTACCAAATATTTCTTGTTTGTCCTGTGGAATTAAAGACAGTTACCTGACTGCATGTCTTTAATTCTCATGTCTTAAATGAGGGCCATTTATTAAGTCTGAAATGTGTTCAACACTTTAATGAATCTAAAAGGATCTTGCAGAACTGAGACAACCAGGAAGCCATTTCATTTCATGCTTAGGTGTGTTGAAGATGGTAATGTATGAAAAATTTAAACCACTACAGTTTTTCTTCCTGTTTTTTACTATTGTTAATATGAGAGAGATTATTTATGGACTATTTCTTAGCATCAGTGTGCGGCCTCACATCACCATTTGGCTTTCTTACAGTGTCTGAAGTGGTGAAGGTTGTTCAAGTAGACCAGTCAATGATTTGTGATTTACCGTCTCTTTTTCCTTGAAGTGATATGCCAGGGTAATACAGCATAACAGCTCCCTCATACCCTGCTTTAATCATTACTTGATGTTGCATGAAGTCATAGTAACAACAAGTCCAAATTCAATATCTGTCGGCTTCCTCATAGCATACTAAGTGGCTGATGATTTTTAGCTGTTAGAAGTTCTTTCCTTTTTTCCCCATGAGCTAGAAGCTTTTCAGATTCTTTGTTCTAAGATATTTGTAGTTTGGGACATTGGCATTTCCAGCTTCACATTTGATCTGATGTGACTGACTATAATGTGGATCTGGCTTTGTGACTGAACTGGTAGCCTAAAATTAATTTTTAATGAGTGAAATGAAATATGCATTTGTAAAATGAGATTCATCTAAGGTAAGAGCAGCTAAAATGCCCTAAAACTACCTATATACCTCCTTCACACTGTCAATTACAAGAAGAACCTCCAGCAATGAGGTCAGAGGTAAAAAATCTACAGTTTGGGTATCTAAAATGAGGTCAGTCTAAACCATACATATCATGAATCTGTGAAGTTTAATATGTAGGTTGCCTTAATATCTGTCAGTTCCATCAGAAACTCCCAACATCACTGGATGTAGCTTCCATCTGTGTGTGCAGTCTCATTTCCAATAGCCTTTGGTTTTTTGCTTGCCACCAAATGACTTCAGGCCTCAACTTATTCAAGGACCAGAATCTTCTTCTCATTCTGTGAATGCTCTTCATTTTGTCCTTTTCAGATTTTTAACTGCTTCCTTCTTAGAAGAACAAAGAAAGCTCCTACAGATGGAGAGCTAACAGCTGATACACTGGAGGAAAGTGCAGTCTCTGCTCCCATTTGCTTAACTCAGGCCCCTGAGAGCTTCCAAGAGATCCCCTTCCTCACCATGAAGTTCTGGAGCACCACCACTTATTTAAAAATGTTTTTCTATTTGAGGCTGAGTCACAAAGATGTGATAGAACCTCTTTGTATCCTTGATTACATTTTGCTTGAGTCATTAGGGAAATCCCACCAAACTGAAAAAAAACCAATGCAGAGCAGAAGTTAGCATGTAATCTTTGATTGATATTATTGCAAAGCTTGTTCAGTGACAACTGTGGGATATTTGGACAATAGTGAAAAATTTGGAAATTTTTTCTGTAAAATGCAGTAAAATACTTTGCAAACCATAGTCATAGTCATCCCTAGATGACACCCAAGGTGTTATATCAGGCAGTTTCCCCAAAATTACAGCAAGCAATATGCCAACTTATTTTCTAGTCTTGAAAGGAGGTCCCTTTGTTGCAGCACTGCATCAGTCCAGCGCTATGATGCTGATTTTTATCATGATTCCTGCTAAATCCATTAGCTTCACAGACGACCGATGGACAAAAGGCTTGTTGATCGTTTTTATAATTTTTAAATCAGCAGAATTTAAAAGAAAGAAACATATGAAATACCCCATCATTCTGGACTTGGTTAGTGTATGATATAAAAGTTGAATTTTTACAACAATTTAACAGGTTTTGTCAGCTAGATCTGAACTAAAGAGCTGCCTAATTTCTGTCTCTGGCATACTAACATCTCTAAAAGTAAACAGCATGTCCATAGTTTACTGTTCATTATAGCTTAAACTAAACAATAATCAGTCTGTGAGACTCAGGCATTTAAAGTCAGTTTTGTCATTTTCTTCAGTTTATTTCTTTATACCAGAGCTCAGCAGTTATGGTAGCTTCAGTCTATGATGGAGATCATTACTGAATGTTATTCTGTGGTGTTTCATTGCCAGTCTTCTGTACAACACACGCCAACTATGCTATAGCCATTAAAGAAAACTTAGTTTTGCAGTTCTGTAAACATTTTTATTCTAGTCTAATACTTCTTCAATTATTTTACTTGTTATTAAATTATTAAATTGTCATTAAATTATTTTACCTATTATTTCTGATATATTTTCTTTTCAATTTACATTTCCAAGTCCTAAGTGGCTTTTTTTTGGTTGTTATTCTTAGTTTGAAAGGCTCTATTATTTTAAATCAAAATAAAGAAAAATAATGGACCTTCCCCTAATTGGAAAAGATATTGTACCATAATTGAATAAACTCTTACAATGCCTTGCCAGAACACTGGTGCAGGGGTCATTAACATGACTGATGCTTTCTCTCAAAGATGCTGAGAGATTCACAGGCTGCATTAGATTCCAGGGAGGGGCTATACCAGAGATTCCCTACTTGATCAGGAGAGATGCATTGTTCTGTCTGGCAAAAAGAGGCAGTGATGTAAGTGGGAATAAAGGGCAAGAACTTTACTCCGTTGAAGAAAATAGACCAAAGGGTAAATATTTAGATACATCTTCCTTGTCAGTTCAACACAAAAGGGCAGGAGAACTGGAAACCTTCAAATGAGTTTCTATCGACCAAAGCAATAACATAATCTCATTAAAGGGAGTGGCATGGCAAGATGCAAAGCTGCCCAGGGGCTTCTTGCTGTTCTAGTACTATTTGTTCACCCTTTATTTAACACCACCATTAGAAAGCCTAATGGACTGTTTATATCAGACTATTAGACACATGGCAAGATCTTTAGTAATTGGAGTGTGATATATAGTAATGGGCTATTGTTTGCTTGGTACTACCTACAGTCAGGCCAGTGCTGAATATTTATTTACTGCACGTTCCAGATATAAAGGCAGAGGTGATGGAGCTGCCAGAGAGAAATGCTAGGGTGAAAAGAGGCTTTCCTGAGGCCCTGTAAGCTGAAACATTAGCTGCTTGTTTTATCTGGGTTTTTTTACACAGCATGGTAAGTTATTTGATAATATCAGCTTGAGGCTATGCTTAGATCATGTTTCCTCAGAACACTGTCTGGAAGGCTGTGCCAGACTGTAGTGTCATTAAATATATATTACAAATGCTCCAACAAATTAGGTAATTAATTAAAATACATTTCTGTAGGAGAGGCCATTTGATATTACTATTCTTCTCATGGTAAATTAGGTTTGATGATGCTGTATTTATGATATTCTTTCTGAGCCATTAAAACCTATTACTGGCTTTGGAGAAAACATATTTGAAAGCAAGGGTTTTTGTCATGTTTCAAATACATTTGTGAAGTCTAAAACACATTAGCAATGTTAAATTTTCTTTCATTTCTTCTAGAAAATAAATATTGAATGTGTAGGACTGAAGATAAAGTCAGAAAACTCTTAGGAATTGAAAAACCTCAACAAAAGCACCAAGAGAACTCTTCCCACTCCACAGTCCTCATTTTTATCAGACTATCCTTTGTGCCTCTAGAGTGTGAGTACATTGTAGCTTAGCTGGCTTTTGTATTTGCTACAGCAACATAATGCAAATAAAAAAAGGAATGTAGGAAGGGGCTGTATGAAGGACATCTAGCCCCAAGAGCTAACTGCAATTATAAACTCCCAAACAGCAGGCAATACTTGTTTTCTAACTATTATATTGAAATCATGTAATGGTGTACACAAGCAGAAAACTTCCTGTAAGGGCCTGAGCATGTTCTTGATGCCCATCTTTGTGCTGGGTGGCTGTGGGGCTCTGCCTCTGCAGGAGGAGGTCGCGGAATTTCTTGTGAGGGGTGGGAAAACAGTTGTATTCCTTTGGGGAAGACCAAGGCAGGCTGCCAGCAGGGCTGCCTGGTGAGAATGAAGACCAAACCCTGAGGAGCACCCGCTACTTTTTCTTCTTAAATAAGATGATGGCATCTCCTGTCTTTTGAGTAATGAAGAAAAATACTGTAGAATTTTGTACATGTAATCTTGAGTTTATTCTTAGTATGCCAAAGCAATATCTGTGCAGAACAGTAGGCTGTCTTTGGATGCCATGCTTCAGATCTACAACTTGGAGAACCTGATTCTTCTTTCAGAGCAACTTAATCTCATTTCCTGCCATGAGATTTCAGCTGATAGATGTGCAAGTCATAAATAATTAAAAGATCATGTATGCCTAGAAATTCCTGAAGTGTAGCATCTATAGGGATTTTGCCTAGGAATAAAGGGCAGCAAAGCAATGAAAATTATTCTCTTGAAAGTGAAAAATAGACTTTTTCACTAATCAATGGACAGACACAAGCAATCAATATCCAATCTAAAGAAGAAAAATCAATACCACTCAAAACACATGGTTCCTCTTTTGCACAGATTATCCTACTATAACATTTTTTCATCCTGTGGCTTGGAAAATTCCAGTACGTTTGCATATAAATTCTCTTCCATCAAAAATGTCCAATTCCCTTTCCCAGCTGTGTTATTGGGATGCTGTGGAAAAAGATAAGAGAAAACATATTCCATTGCCTCCACTTCTACCACAATTTATGAAGAACCGTTCAGGTATGGTTATAGCAATCATGCTCTGTAATGATTATTCCATCCCTTCAAAATAGTGTAGTATAAAGGTTCTGATGTTTATTAATTCCTTTTTACTGAAATATTGACATAAAAATACAATTTTAAATCAATAATTTTTATAATATTATATCAAAGTTATAATAATTTTTAAATAGCTGAACAAAAAAATATCACTGATAAAGCAAATTTAGTGAAGTGAACTTACAACAGCAAATTACTGATCCATAAAATAATATGAATAGCAAGACAGTTAATAAAGATGACAGCTACTGCCCACCGTATATAGGAAAAGAAGAAAATTGAAAATAGAAATCAAATTAACCTTTTTATTTTCTCAGGGAATATGTGTAACTGAGAGCTTCAGTAAGAACTTACTCCCATTTGCCACACAGTCCAATGGCACTGAGCAAACAGAAATAACTCTCCAGGTTTTATGAGCTTTCTTTGTTACACTTCATCAATGCAATGAAAACTTTATTGTGGATTTAATTAACATGAACTGAAGGTAGTAGGATAATTTAAAAAACAATTACAATTGGGATCTATTTTCCCTTCCATAAAGACATCAGTATGTGCATTTTTGCCCAATAAACACTTCAGTCAAAAGCATTTATTGTTCTTGAAAACTGAAGGTCAGAGGGTGGACAATGTCTTGCACAGCTCATTACAACCACAATAAAGAAAAGCAAATTCAGATGCTTACAACCAGAGAGTGATAGAATCAGTCCATCCTAATGTTAAGGTAAAATCCACATCAGTTCACTAAGAGTTTGCTCATAGTGCAATTTGTTTTTATCAGCATGGTTGTCTTCCCTAAAAACATCTCGTAAATCAAATGTTGCATCAAGGTAAGGAACTTCTCAACCTTCTGGATAAACAGTTCTCAGACATATAGTTCTTGTCATGGTAAGGTGTGTCAGTTATTTATAAAATTATACATTCGTCATAAGGAATATCTGAGAGAGATTTAGAAATTTATTTCCAGTTGCTGAAATGAAACAAAGAACTGAAAAGTTTCATAAGTGTTCTCAAAAGAAGGTATTTATTCATAAAAATTTAATTTGACGAATAAGATAAATTTCAGACCTAAACATTTTCATATCTTTGCAGCATATTTTACAGAGAAGAAATGCAGAAAAAAATTGAGAGGGTAATGAAGTTTGTGAAAGTGTGGTACTAAAATGTGAGAATTTTTTGAACAATTTGCAATTGATTAATGTGAAAAGATTCCTCCAAAGTCCAGGGCAAATACTTACTAACTCACCCCTAATCTAAATATTCATCTGCCTGTTGATTCCTTATTATTTTTATTTTCATTCCTTTTTGTCATTTTAATCATTATATATCTCAATTCATTATTCTAAAATGCAGCTTCTTTCTTCCTTCTTTCCTCTACCTCTGCTCTATCTCATCTTTTAATCTTTCAGTTCTCTAAGAGCCTAGTTTTTAATGTATGTTCAACATTTTAGCTTTTGGGTATTTTTTAGTGTGGGATAGCTTTAAAGTGGATATTTACATGTTTACCAGTGCAAGGCAGCCTACCAGCCTGCGTTACTGCACTGTCTTAATGACCAAGTGTCGAATCATGGATTGGTTTGTGTTGGAAGGGACCATAAAGATCATCTAGTTCCGACCCCCCAGCCTTGGGTAGGGATGCCTTCCACTAGACCAGGTTATCTCTAGAGCCTTATCCAGCCTGGCCTCGAACAATCCCAGGGATGGATGTCCTAAACTTACCCAGTCTACCTGTTCCAGTGCCGCACAACTCTTTGAGTAAAGAATTTCTTCCCAATATCTGACCTAAACTCTACTCTCAGTTTAAAACCATTGCCACTTGATCCTGTCGTGTCCTGCATTTGTCTAGTGCAAGACTGACAATGGATAAAACTCAATCTGTGTTTCATAATCCACTACACAGAAAATTCTATGCTCTCCCTGTGTAGTAGTTTATCAGTTCCTTCTTGAAACTGAGGGAAACAATTTCTGTTGAGCAGTGTTGTTATCTTATTGTTGTTATCATATTTCTAGAGTCCCATACTGTAGCAATCATATTTCTAAAGTCCCGTACCTTCTCGGTGATATTTCTTGGGGGCAGTTCTTTACAGCACAGACTTCTGCTTGTTGCTGCTTCTTAGTCAGGGCTCCTTCTAGGCTCTCCCTGACTGGCCAAGCACACTCCATTTTATCACAGTTATCTTCACTAGCTACAGCTTCTCCACAGGGCAGTACTCCAGTTGTAACTTGATGAGTTATTCTGGAGGGTGAGATGGTGGTCTTGATTCTTCCTCAGGCTTTGAGTTGCCTCTCCTCTCAGAAAAGCTGGGAGTTAGTGCACCTTTATGTGCTGCTGCCAGAAGGCACAAGAAGTTTTGGAGATGGTTCTGTAGCAAATTGAAGGAGTGAGTTGTAGTTACACTGGACATCACAATAGAAAAGGGATAATGTTCACCTGGAGGCTGATGACTGATAATAATGACAAACTCTGACCATAGCTAGAACCAATACAAAGTCATATTCCCATGATGAAGATGTTCTCCTGCCACTTCTTTAGTATCACTTCCAAGGATTAGCATGGAGACATAACTTTTGGTGTCTTCTGCTTTATATGTCCTCCTCATTACCTGAATTACACTTCCTTTGCTACTATTCAGTAACTAATGACAGATTTGAGGATTTACAGACTGTGACTGCAATGTTCCCTCGGTGATGGCAATTAGTTGCCAGCATTGTTCATGCTTTACCTGCACTCAAGATGTTGTACTTCTGCCTTAGTGTTTTCATTCCTGCCTCTGCTCTTCCAAGATATCGGCAATGGACTTTACACACTCAATTTTTATGTACCTGGAAAATGTCCAGGTTATATTCTTATGAAAAGGAAGATTCCAGAGACTGTTGATTACAATTTCTTGCCAAGGGGTAAGTAAAAGGAAATTGAAGACCATGTACATCTGGTAATGAATATTTTTAACAGAATTAGGCTTTAGTAGTGTATTCCCTCTAAAACATACAAACTTATCATTAATAAAATGATCAAAAGGCAGAAGAATCTTTACATGACAAGTCTTTGCATCTACTGTTGGTGAGGAGAATTGAGAAATGCAAAAAAGCCACTATTTAATGCAGAGCTTTGTAAGAAGAAACTTAACAAGATGGTATGGAAGAATTGAACAAAACCACATGGATAATAAATATATTCCTTTCTATGGTTGCCTAACGTCCAGATTAGTTTCTGAGCAAGGATCACAACCTTCAAGCAACATGGGCTGGGAAATCACTAGAAGCTAAGAAAATAAAATACTTTTATTGTGATCATAAATTAGGATGCAATTTTTTTCTTGCTTAAATCATTATTTGTTTTCAATTATAATTTGTTTACGTTTACATGAGGGAGAAATTATTACTACAACTCTATTAAAAATATGTATCTAAGTTTTATGAAAGTCAAAATTACAAATATGGGAATCATACTGATACTTGAAGCATCACAAATCCTAGAATTTAGGTGAAATGCAGGCTAGTTTAAGGTTGTATTGTATAGATCGAGAGTGGTAGCAAATACAGAATTCTCTAAGAAATAGAATTGTGCAAAATAGACTTTTTTTGGTTTATTCTATGCCTGAAAGGCCTGAGTTCTATATGCAGTAATTTTATGATTGGAATTGGATGGGATAAGTGATAGCCTGAAGCTGATGACATCTGCATCCTTGGCAGATAGGCAATGATGTCACATCTGCAGTAAGTAGAACAGAACAGATTCTGTACCAGAGATTGATATGATTTATAGCTTTCATGATGCTGACAACCTTGGACAGGAGGGCAGGTAAAGTGCACATTCAAACTTGACTCCACAACATAGAATTCTCTAGACTCGAGCACACATGGGTGGGAAAAGGAAGACTTTCTGAATTTAACTTGACCTGGGAGCAGACTTTTGGGTGAATAGTCCCATTTCTGTTACTCTTCCCCTTCTTTTCAGACATAGTTGCTCAGGTTTTTCAGTTCCCCAGGGGCTTCTGACTGTAGGGTAAGTGAGAAACGAAATGTTTAGATAGGTTCAAATTTAATTTCTCAGTTTCATAGGTAATATGCTCAGTAATGGTGTGAATTATTCTTCTGTTTATTCTAGAAAAAGCTCCTCACACAGACTGAATGTTCCTGTTTCTGCCACTGACATCCAGCACATAAACCATTCCTTCTTCTGATCCCAAATTCATCTGTGCACATGAATTCCTCACATAACATGTGTTAATGTGAGAATTACACATGAAGTTTTTGTCTGCTGTTTGAGCAGTATCCTCTAGCTGGAGTAAAGCCCATTTATCTCCAATTGGATTACAGCAATAAAAGTGAGTCAAACAAACCATTCTGCAAAATGTGGTGGTGTGCAGCTGTGACTCGCACAGCACAGCAGACATGTTTACATAATTATAGGGAGCTTTCCTTCTTGCTTAAGAAGATTTGAAATTTCTGGTTGCTTGTACTCAGAACACTCTCAAATCTGCAGCATGGATTGGCTGACTTCATTGGCCAAAATATTAGAGCGCAGCAAGCATTAAACCAAATCTTCTCTGTCAAAAAAAGATGGAGACATCATTACACCTGGTGTCTTGAGGATGTTCTGCACAAAGTACCAGCATGATGGGATTACAACTACTGATTCAGATACAAGAAAAAAGAGAAGAAGCAACACAGCTCATCTGACAAAGAAACCGAATGGTATTGACTAATTAATTCCAGTGCACACGTCGCCTGCCATGAGCATGTTATTAGGGTGTCTGACAGTGACGTTTGCTGAAATTTCATAGACTAGACTGAAGAAGCAGATGCAAAAAGATCCTGGTGAAAGGATGGGAATTCCAAGGAGATTGGTTGATTGATTGATTGAATATGTAATGACCTGTGCTATTCCAGCTAACAAAAGAAAGTTGAACTGGGGAGGGAAGGCATAAAACGCAATGTCTTGAAACATTCTGCAACAAATTACAGGAGTTGAAAGAAGCAAAAAGTTGTGCATGAGTTGATCCAGGCTAAATGAAAAAGTACATTTTTCTGTAAATTCTGTGAAGAAGAGAAATTGGTAATTTTATATATTATTTATTTGTGTCACAGACATTTTTTCATAAAAATCCTTTCTTTTAGGATTTGTCCTTTCTGGGAAGCTGGGGCCCCAGAAGAAAAATGTAAACAATATTTATCTGCTGATGTGGAATGTAACAGGTGCATCTGTGATTGGTCTTCTGTGAGTGTTTGGATTTGCTGACCACTCATGGGAAAGTTTGTCCTTGCTTTCTGCTGGACCCAGAACTTTGTTATTCATTCTTTCCTATGCTATTCTTAGCTTAGCAGCTTTTGCGACTTATCTCTCTATTCCTTTTATTATAGTCTTAATGTAGTATATATCATATATCAATAAATTCAGCCTTCTGATCATGAACCAAGATTCTCGTCCATCTCTCTCACCCTGAGGAACCCCGACAAGTAGTTGTAATATATTTGCATCTAACAGAAGATGAAAACAAGTTAGTTTTAAATGCTTTGTTTAGTCAACATATTATTCAGTCTAGATTTATGTTATGTGCTGGTGGTATTTTAATTTACTGTAATGTGCTTGTAACCTCACTGGAGCTCCCAGGATTCACATTAAGAAGAGAAAAATGGGCTTTTCCTTTTCTTCAGTATTTGGTTACTCCCACCTCTGTGCTAAACTAGATCAAAAGAAGACAGTTGTCATGACCTCTTTAATGAGATTTATAGTCATTGGAGCATATGGTTTTCTTCTGGATAAACCTTCTTCCTTACTCAGCCATTTCACATATCAACCTTTAACAGCTTTTCCCAATCAGAAATGAGAGTCTGCTTCATGTTAAAAAAGGCCTGTGCACTTTAATATCTAATGCAAATTTTCAAATATAGATCTAAAATGCAGTTTAAATTGCATTTTTAAGAAAAATATGACACTTCTATACACACACACTTCTATATTAAGGAAGGATCTGTGTTGAATTTTATTTGAGGATTTGAAATGAATACAGATCACTCCTTTTTAAGTACAGCATATGGCTGAACTGTGACCTTTTAAGTGTTGGCTATTCTACTTTTACCAAGCCATAGTATCTTTGGATCTGTTTACTCCTTAGAAAGTTTTGAATTTCCTACTAGGTTTCTTGTTCTTAGTTCCTTGAATGGGAAGAAGGAGAGCATAGAGAAGGGATGGTATCTTCATTATAAACCTTCTCTTCATTCTGAGAGTCCCTGTAAATCATTAAGATGATGATATTTAAATTACATAGATATTTATAGTTCACAGTTTGTGAAAAATTATAGAAGGAGTTCTATAATTTCTCAATAAATATGATTAACAGTTGGAAAAGAAAGTAATGAAAAGCTTCCTGCATTAAATAAGTTTATTGGATGAGAGATGCAGAAGGGAAGATGGCATCTTTATGAAAGTATCACAAATTATCAGTAAAAAATTAGAACAACACAATTTTTGTGGTTAACCTACATTTTGCTTTCTATTGCAGCACACATGCAACAGGAGGAAGATCATGTTGAGTAAGGAAGAACACAGGAAAAGCCAGAAGCTGTGATCATCCCTTAAGACAATTTCAGTGAGCAATAGAGATAACACTTATTCATGAGGACAGATGAAATTGGGCACATGGGAAAGGTGACAAGAGTGACCCTTTGAGATGTTTCCTCCTGCACTGGATTCAAGAGCCTCATGAATTTGATTCCAGCACATTGGCATTGAGGGGGCAAAAAAAGCTGTTTCATAAATGTTGATCCTTTTTTGATCCTTTTTTTTTTTTTCTATCGTCACAAAGTTTCTATCTTAGAGAACACAATTTCATGTAATTCAAAAGACAATCAAGACAAGTCCATGGAACAAAACTTTGGAAAACATCTCATCTATCATTTTGGACCGTGACAATAAATTTTGAGGAATAGTATCCAAGAGGCTCTCTCTTTCCCAGTGGTGAAGGTCTCAAATATTGACGGCTACCAATTGTGATTGGTATTTAACAGCAGAGGACATGTTCTTGGAACTGTAAGTTAGTAATCTGAGCTTTTGGTTATTGTGAGTCATATTTTCAATGGTAAGTTATTTCCTTGAGGTATATGAATGCTATCAAGCTTTTGTGTTTCCACAGGGTAAAAAACAGTCTCAGGTATCCTGATGACATCTCTTAGAATTTCATTTTATTCAGGAAAAAGTGAACTAGTATCTTACCAGGGAATACTTTCAGTCTAGATGGAAATCTCATTAAAATCATTGCTGTTGTTTTTCCATTCCTCTCCATGCACTATTCTTTTTAAGAGAACAGTTATAATGACACAAGTCTGCTGATTTAATTTGAGATCAGACAGTTAGCTTGTCATCTAAGTGTTATAAAATTGCCAACCAAACTGGAAAAAAATGTTCCTTAATTTGACAGGAAATAATCTTGTAGTAAATCAGCTTTATATTTGGGTTTTGGGGAAGACTGCATAGTAATCTGTCAACCCTTTGAAGTTAACTATTTTTTACCCTAATGTGCAATTTGGCCCTTGGTTCAGTTTCTGCTACAGAGTCACACAAACTTTGAAGGTGTTGCTTGGCTCCCTTCTAAATTTGGTGGTGAATTGAAATTAATTGAAATTAGTACTGTGAATGCTCTGTGCACCATAAAGCACCAATATTTTTTCCTAGTGGTTTTACTTTCTAACTAATGTGGCAGGTATCTAGCATCCATAAGATTGGTTGGGTTTTGGGGTTTTTTCCCTAGCATAGGAAGTAATGAAAAATGTGACAAGGGTGACATCAGGTCTCACTGGGATATTACTTTTTGTTAACTTGCCCATGAAAGTCCAGTAGGGTCTGTTGCAGAGATCCTATGCTCTTACCAAAGTACAGTTAATGGAACAGGAAAACCGTTTCAAAGTGAAAATGCATGACAAACTTGAAAATACAGAAATTTTAAGGAGAGAAAAAAAATTAATCTTACATCTATAAAATGTCTTCCTGCCTCTCTAGGTGTCTTATCCTTTCAAAGCAATGGAAAATGTCTTGAGCTCTGCTTCTGCTCATCATTTATTTTTCCACTTCATTTGATAACCTTTCCATTCCTTTTTCTTCTGCCTGTGGATATGCTTCAGAGCTTTTCACCACAGCCAGGTCTGCTGCCTCCTGGGCTGGGCTTGAGGCAGGAATGGCTCCCTGCTGAAGGAAGGGGAGATTTCTCTCCCATTTTCTTTCCCTCCCTCTGCTTTTCACAGCCATGGAGCTTATATTTAGCTGCAAACATGTCTTCAGTCAGGTCTGCATGCTCATTCTTGCCGCAGAGAGAACTGCCAAGTCTTTGTTGTCAGAGAGCTGCTGCTGAGCAGCACACCTCCCCAGGGATCCCTGCTGACCAGACAGCTTTCCTCCCTGCAGGGAGATGAGACGAGCTCAGAGCTTGGTGCTAATAGCACTCAAGGTTTGTGGGTTCAATGCTCATTTACTTAACA
This sequence comes from Zonotrichia leucophrys gambelii, assembly GCF_028769735.1. Taxonomy (NCBI): domain Eukaryota; kingdom Metazoa; phylum Chordata; class Aves; order Passeriformes; family Passerellidae; genus Zonotrichia; species Zonotrichia leucophrys. Next base: position 124,005,209 of record NC_088171.1, on the reverse strand, counting down.
TTGGACTTGATGGTCCTTGTAGGTCCCTGGCAACTCAGAATATGTTGTGAATGCACTTTTCAGTACCTGATTTCAATGTTCTGTCAAAAAGCTTTTTGAGGTAATTTTGCTTCCTATGAAAAATACCTTCTAAATTACTATTTCCTCCCAGAAAACTTCACTTTCCACACTGCAAATTTCAGCAAAGCCTGTATTTACCAAGAGCTTCCATCTGCCCTATTCTCAGGCTTCAAGCATTAAATCCCACCTTGCATCCAATCTGCACAAGAGCCAGGGATCCACCCTTCCTCTCCTTCCCTGCATGTATTCTCTAGATGCCTGCCTGCCTGCCTTCCCTGTTGCTTAGCACATCCTCCCCAATTGTTTGGTCCCTCCAGGAGTGGCTGGAAATAAATTTCCAGCAGTGGACCTGCCTCCTCTCAGTGCAGCCTGGGTGTGGTCTGATTCTGCTCCTCGTTTACTGCATTCCCCAGGGATGCTTTGGTGTGTTTATCATGCCTTAATAACACCCCTGGTCTTCAGTGTGCAGAAATGAGCACTGTGCAACATCTGCACTGGATTTTAAGATGGAATTGCTTTGAAAAACCTCTAATGGATAATTTCCTATATGCTATAATGCACCGTGCCCCCAAAGAAAGAGAAAAATCACCCTCTGAAATCTAGTTTTCTTAAAAAAAATGTATTCTTGAGGTAAGCTCTGACTGGTTTCCATGGCTACTATCTACTGTACATCAGTATTCGCTGTGACCAGCATTTTAAATGGTCCAGGGTGAGTCCTGAGTGCACAGGTTCACACCTGTGAAATATTGTGTGTCACATTATAGAAGTGGTTTCAGCTACTGATTGTGACCTTGATATTTTCTGGCATAAAATATTGAATATTAAATCAAAATAATATTTTACTTGAAATGCAGTGCAGTCAGCTGAACACCAAAGTTAGAAGAAAAATCCACATTCGCACTTGCTTTTCTTCTCAGAATAGACAGTTTTCTAAAGATACAGCTGACTACTATGATCTGTGCTCAGAGGAAGGTGCTGTAGTGCAGTTTTCTTACAAAGTTAAAATGCATATTCTCTCATGTGTTAATTAAAATGCAAACATTCTGATCATAGTGGTTGAATCAATCCCAGTGATCTTTTTCACAAAATTTGGTGAAGAATAATATATTACCTAAATATTACAGATTTTACCATAACACACCTTTTATCTTGGTGAGACACTGATTTCTTTATTTCTTAGAGTTCAAAATTTTAGAAGTCTTAAACTTTTTCCCCCCCCCATCGGCTAATATTTTGAAATTAAAGGGAGGAAGGCAGTTCCTAAAATGTTCTAATCATCCAGCATGTTAAAGGGACAACAGGCTGCCTTCTGCTCAACTAAATGCTGTCTGAAAAGTTGGTGCATCTAATCAATCCTGGTACAATCATCGGGATTTGTAAGAGGAATTCAAGTTAGCAGTTTTGAAGATGTTCACAGTTGTGCCTCTTTACAATTAGAAAAAGGATATTTTGTCACCCCAGCCATACTTTCTGTGCAGTTTTGAGGGTGTCTTTAGTGAACCTCTGGTATTTTACTGTGCTCAGCCAAGCAGAATGAAGTCTCCTCAATGCTCACTGCTTATTCTAAGTAACTGATTATTATAAATCCACTGAAGCTTCATTACAACAGGACCAAGTATAATAAATTTACTAAAATTCATAGAGATGTCTAAGGCTAGTGCTGGGGAGTTATTTGGTATTAGTTAAGCATTAATAAGAAAATGATTTAGATGAAATGCTGAACAGTAACGAACTGTATTAGGCAAATCAGATGTTAATGTTAACAGCAAGCTTTTTTTATATCAATATCTGCAATAACCTGCCTCATTTCTTTTTCAACTATGAAGATATTTCCCATCATGAAAACATCACATTTACATTGCTTTGACCTTTCTATGTCAATTAGTTTTCCCCCTTTTTCTCTTATTAAGTTGTATATAATGCTCGCAGTTTGTCAGAAAATGGAGGTCAATGTCATCTTAAATGGCTTTCAAAAGCTTTTACCAGTGATTGTGTGGACACATAGGGCATTCTCAGAAGATGCTAATCTTCAGCCTTTGATATCCCAGTACTATTAAGATCCCTACGCACTTAGTCATGAGTTGAATAGAGAAATACATTTAAATAATTCTCTCTCTTTTCTATTGTATACTAAATTCCTAGCTCCTGAAGTTTATTAGTGATACGCAACTCACAACTCATTCCATAAACAAAAGAACAAGAATATGTTGAACTATCCAGTGAGTAAATTATAAAATAAGTAATTATGGTAAAGACATCCAAGAGGAGGCAGCTCCAAATTCTTAAAATCAGATGTCTCTGAAAATGAGTAAAATGGGATAAGAGAGGAGCAAATACAGATTTAGAGCATATCAAACACCTTACTCCTGAGGGCCCCAGGCAGTAGATGAGGCTTTTGTTTCCTGTTCCTTCTACCCCCACACTGCTTGTCTTGACCTTCAACCCAGCATTACGGCTGCAAGAAGCTGCAGGGGCTATATTACTTCTGTTTCTCTGTCTTGCTAATACATTGCAGAATTTGGGAGGAAAAGGGAGCAAATAAGTGTTAGTTATGTGCTTAAGTGAAACCTCATATGAGAGGTTGTATTACTTGTCACCACTTTCTCCCATTACACGCATGAAGAAGAAGTCTTCTGGAATAAGAAACCCCATCTTCCTGAGAAGATGAAGCTTTGATAAAAAATCACAGGGATCACTTGAGGGATACAAGCTGTCAAATGTAACAAGTGTGAGTGAGCATGTTTGCCCAGAGCCTGTAAACCCTTGGTAGAAGCTTCAGGTCCTGTTTACCATATGGTTCCAGACAGTTGCTATCCATCCAGGCCAGCATTTCTGACAGGCAGCCAGATAAGTTCACACTGCCTCCCTGAGAGGCTTCAGAGCTGAATGCTAAGCAGTGAGCACCATCCCTCCAAGTGCATTTGAACCAACATGCCCTGTGAAACTGTGCAGTTTGGAGTAGGATTAAAATAGTAGACAGGGATGTGGAGAGCAGCTTAGCTAATTGCTGTGATCAAGAAACAATCTATTCACTTGCAGGGACAGCTACAAAGTCTGACACAGCAGAGGAGGTTGGAAAGTGCCTTTATTTTAATAGATACACACTAACAGTGCTTGACTCTGTCAGGGTGGCAGTATCTGTGACTGAAGATTTTGTAAGAGCCAGACCTACGTGTGACCTAGACTTCCTTGCTATGATGGATTTATCTACCTGCACAAGCAGCTGTGTGTCTTGCCAAACCTGCTGGTGTGTAAATGTCCACAGACTATACTGTTACTATTTGCTAAATTGATTGTGTGTAGAGACAGGGTTCATAACTACTAAAACTGATCTTACTTGGTGTTACATGTCTATTGGACATGCAGTGGTGCCTAGATTACACATCAGAGACGTCTACCATTGCTTGCTCCACTGTCTTAGTGAAAAACCTAGTATACTCCAAAGTTGTACTTTATGATGGATTTTTATAATTCTACAAGTAAATCATACTACTTAGATACATGTCAGATAACAGGCACATCCTGCCATGCAAATAGATATTAAAAAATACTTATTAACTTACAACCACTTTGGAAAATGAACCACTTTTCTCACTTATACCCACCCCAAGTTAAAAAAGAAAAGTAAAATGGAAAAATTCTCAGCAATAAAAGAGACGCATCCTATTGGTAGTCTTTAAAACTTGTACATGTTTCTCAGATACTTCTATCAACCTTTTTTATAACATTTGTCCAAATATGTCACTAGAGAGATTAAAACAAAAACAACAGTGTGTAAATACCTTGTTGTGGCTAGAGGATTCATGGGAATTCAGTTTATTAATATTAAGTAATGTACACATATGAATGTGTATAATACAGGCACACATGTATCACGGACATGGATCTATATATAACAACCATGCAGAAGTCAGCAGGCTTCAGGGGAACTAGAATTTTTCATATCTCTGTTACTAGTTACATGAGATAACTCACAGAGAGCTGAAGACCTGGTAGCTAACATCAGGGTCCCTCTTGAGTTTGCCAGACTTCAGGTTAGGATCCAAAGTATTGCACTGCTGTCCTTGATGCCTCAGGTTTTAGCTTTTATAGATTTCAGATTCTATTCTGCTTTAGTGTGTAAGTCTAGGCTTCATACTAGGGAAGTAAGGGGGATAGTAAGCTCTCTCCACAGAATAGGTGAACAAAAGAATTCCTTCTCTAGCTGGGTACCCAAGGACAGCCAATCCAGATCTCAGACCCAGGAGCATAAACAACAGTGGAATGAAGAGAGAAAGTCTAGAAGGATGGGACTTCATGGGCTAAAGTGTAACTAGACAATTAACTCCAATATGCAAATGGACCAGAACTTATAAAAGTGTGAGACCCTGTAACCCGTCGTCCATTTTGTGGCCATTTTGGGTTTTGCTGCCCAAGGTGGATCTATTTGAGGCCTTTTAATAAACACCTACTTTATTCTTTAGCTCTGTCTAGTCCCTGTTCTAGGTCAGCCTTCACAAGGCATCATTTTCCCTACATGTTTCCTGAGCATTGATTCAGGCAGGACATTTGACCAACACATTTCAAGAAGAAACAGATAAAAAACTGTCAATGCAAGTCTAAGCAGAGGAAATCACTATTTTAGTAGTGTTATCAAGACAGAATGTAAGATAGTTAATGCATCCAACTAGGTTTTATCACATTTGATGACAATAATTTGCTTTCAATAGATTTAATGGCCTGAAGTATTATGCTATTATCATGTCAATGCTGCATGAGGAAAGAGTGTTAGTTTGAGTGCTAGCAGCACCTTAGTTAGAAGACCATTATGTTATATGCTGTAGAAAATTATATAACCTTGTTACTTATAAGGGCATGAGAAAAAAGAACTTTACTGCTGTCTTAACAGCCATTTCCTAATTCATGGTCTGTTACATGCTAACACTGAATATTAGAGTGAGTGGGAGAAGATTAGCTTTGAAATGGGAAAGGATGAGAATTTATTTTAGATTAAGAAGAAAGGCTGTAACAAGGCTGAGGGCATGTTCTCTAGAACTTGCTGACATCTTTTAAAAAGCAAAAGTTTGAATACTTTTACTTTTTAAACAAAATTGACTCTTTTGTTTCTTAATTTTGTATTTCAATCAGAGGAATCTGGTTAACCATAGGATACACAGAGTGATTTAGGCTAAAGATGCAGATTTGTATTTATGAGCCAGATCCTATTGTGCACACTCACATGATGTCAACATCAAAGAACTTTTGCCTGTGTGGAAACAGTGTGAGCTGCCGGCTGCCTCGCAGGGAACCACTACAGCTTTTACAAACCTAACCTTCTGTATCAGTGTCCAGGGATTTCAGTGGGGGATGTTTTTGGTATGGGTTTCCTAATAGAAAGGGCTGGATGCAGGGCTGGGTGTGGCATTCCCAATGGTTAGAACAACAAAACAGCAGAAAGCAGCATATATATATATATAGCATTCCTATAACGAGACGAGAATATGTGACCCACAGGGTGAGGCTGGCAGGGAGGGAGCTACTGTCCCCATAGCTCTTCTGATAAATTTGTTCCTGCTCACATGAGTACCTCGTCCTTATGCTACATTATCTTCCCTTGGGTCACTGTGCTATCTGCTATGCAGCTCAGTATCAGGCATCTGGTGTCTGATTACAGCAATTATTTCAATTTCTAGAGCTACTGCTAGACAGTTTCTGCCAGTGTTGAGTATTTATAGGAAGGATGCCAAGAGCTTAATCATCTCACATATGTTTTAAATTATTGATTTTTATATAGATATATAATCAACAGGGGTTTATTTAGGTGTGTGGGTTTTGTTCACTTCTAATGGTGGCTTTTTAAATTGAGATTGAGATTTTTCTATATTTAATCTGGAAAACTATCATCTCTTCACCTTCTCACTACTGTCAGAGAAGTGGTTTGAAAAGCTTTCATACTATCTGATAGCTCTTCCAATCTGTGAGAATCCATGGCATCACCTTTCTCTAAATACATATTCCCTGGGAATCTGTTGGGACAGGACTCAGGTGCTCCATCTCCATCAATTATATAGCTTGGTACAGCATGTTTCCTCTCTGCCTGCAGCAGCTGAGGTGTCTGCAGGCTCACCTTCCCCTGAGACAGCTGACATGCAGAGGATGCTGCAGGGGCCTGACACGTGGGGGCACAGCTACACATCCTCCAGTGCACGTCCTTACCAGCGTGGTGGGGCTGCAGCACCACCTGGGCACACCCACTGCAGAACCTTCTTGAAGAGCTGGATGTTAAAAACCCCCCACTGTGTATGCACAGAGATGAACATTCAAATTAGCCAGGACTTATAACCTGCTCTCCTCATTCCCCTTGCTATGGGATTGGGCATTAATCCCAGTGGGCATTATCCCACAGGGATAAGTTAACACTTTCTTTGTAACAGCATTCTCTATGTACACACAGCATTTTATACACATATTTTATGTTTTTTAACCTGTATAAAAATATTCAGAGTATCCTGAATTGAAAGGTCTACCTTTCAATCTGATTATGATGATTTTCAGTTAAGCCTGTAGCATGATGCATTTTAAGCGTAAATTATCTTGAAATAATGAGTGAATTAAAATGAATGAGGAAAAGTACACTTCAATTATTTTTGTGGACATCTTAAATCTCCTGCGATTGCATTTAGTTCGGAGAAAATAAGCTCTCTGCCTCCAACGTCAAGTAATTTGCCATACTAGAGTGATGGAAATATTCCCAAAGGAAGCTGCTGCTCTGGAAAAAGAAAACAGCATTAGACATTTAAAGCTTCAATGGTTAAAACGTTTACTTCATAAATATTAAAGCCAAGGCAAAGCTTCTAACTCTTCCCCTCCTGTAAAGGACAGTGCTCAATCACGGTGGAGCAGAGAGGGTGTCAGTGGAGATGCTGGAAGGGATCGATGCAGTTCCCTAGCAACAGGGCGACGTGTCTGGGGTTCCTGCATCCACAGGGACCCTCCTGACCCACTAAATCAAGGCAGCAGCTTTGTCTCTGCTGCCATTGTGCTTTCTTGGAACAAACATTTGCACTGCTTGTATTTCTCAGATCAACCCAGAGATAAGAGAAACAAGTAGCAGTGGGGTGGGAGGAAGCTAATTATACTGGCCCTTTAAAAAGGCAGCTGTGTTGTCTGTCAGGGCAATCCTTTAAAGAAAGGTAGCTTTATGAGGGGAAAGGAACCTCAAATGCACTGATATAATTATTGCTTTCTAATGTCAAGTAATGGACCTGATGTTTTATTATAGAGCAATCTCAGTCCGTAGCCATGGAGTGCAGAGGTGATATTAACTGTGTTCACATGCCTGCATAATTGCTATGGGAAAAGCAGGCAGTGAAAAGCATACACGGCTTCTCTGTTTTGCCATTCTTTTAACACTGTTGAACTTTGTAAGTTAATTGTGGGTGGTAGCATGAAAATAATTCAGTTTGCCACTGTGGAAAAGCATTTTCAAGATTCTTCCATTCTACATGAGAAAGCATTGGCTCAGTATGCATGTGCTTTTTTCCTCCCTGTGCCACTCAGAGCCAATATGGCTCCAAACAAATCTGTTTTGGTTTCAAATTTGGTTGTTTAACCAAAAAATACAACAGGACAGGAGAAGCAGACAGATAAAAGTCGATTAAGATTAAATCTAAAGGTTTACTGAGACAATTTTTTCATCTGGCAGTTGCAGAACAAAATAGAAAATATTTTGTATCAGGATAAGAAGCACATTTTACTGCTGTTATAGGAGCATGTGTTATGTATCAACCTTGATGCTGCTGACAAATTGAATGTGATTTATTGACAAATTTTAATTTCATTTTTCTTTAAATACAGTATCATGGCCATATGCCTTGTATATTTTATCTCTCTCTTGTTTTTATTTTTCTCTTTAAAGAAGCCCCCAAGTCTCCCAGTGTTGTGTAAGACATGTGAGTGGTCTGTCTGAGCCCTGCCTGACACAGCTGGGCCCACCAGAGACAGGTATTGGATCACAAAAAGAGTCAATTTCAACAGCAAGGCATCTTACCACTGTATTTTGAAATACCATGGGCTCTTTGTAAGCTGAGATCCATTCTTGCCTTTATCTTAGATTTTTCTTTATTACAAAATACACTGAAAATGCAAGAAGACACTCAAATCATTAATTATTTCCTCTGAGTGGTTAAAGACCATCTTAAGCCAATTGGTTTTATTTGCCTTCACAGCATAGCTGTAATTAAAAACATTCATATAGCTTAAAAGCTTTTAAAAATCTGGAGGAAAATGTACCATCTGCTCTAGATATAGCAAGAATTGACTATTGCCTACCTCAGAACAGATAACTAATAACTACATGGGTCTCTAGTTTCTCCTATATTGAAATAATTTCAGTGCAGTATATTAAAAGAAAATAGACTGAAGGTTTTAGAAGCATTGCTGATGCTTTTTTTCGACTATCTCTAAGCTAGTTGCCCTGTACAAGTGTAATTCAGAGGCAAATTGAGTGTTCAGTCAAAAAGCAAGAAAAATCTTTCATCTTCTGAAGGGTATGGCCATAGGCCATTAATTTCAAAAAGAAGGCTCAGGCCACCAACCCTGTCAAGAGAGTAAATGAGGGCAACAGAAGTTGAAATAAAGATAAAAATTCAATGAATCCTATAGTTAATTTTTAAAAAATAGTATTATAATAGGCTGGACTAGTTGTACTACCTCCTCTTTAATTTTATTTAAACTAGGACTCAATATCCAAACTCCATCTGAGTACTTTAGGGTGTAAGCACATCACATTTATCACTTCACTGTGTTAGCAAGCCTGCCCTCCTCTTCTGAGAGAGATGAAGGCCAAAGCAGTATTTCTCAATAACCTTCCTGTTTCCATGAAGCACTTCAGGACATGGCAGGGTTACATTATTGTGAATCCCTGGATGAACATCATTCCACAGCAATTTCTCTCTGTTATCTGAGCAGCAGGACTTTACATTTTGGGGTTTGTCTACAGGAAGTTTTTTAACAGAGGACAAATATGGTCATACAAGCTGACTGCTGCTGATAGATAGAAAAAACTCTGGCCTGTCTCTATCCTGTGCAGAAAATTACTCTGCAGTGAGTCCTAAAAATATCCTTAAAGATTCTAGACATTTCCTTGGCCCAAGAAAAATTTTGGGTTTGGTCAACTCTACACCTTAGCAAAGGGGTCTGCCAGAAGCAATGGATTTTGTTAGAGCTCACCAGTTGTCCACCAATATGATCACCCCAAAGAAGTTCTGCCACCTGATATAGACAAAAGCAGGCTTGGAATTGTTACAGCCTGTGGTGAGGGGAAAACGTCTGTCCCTCCATCTTCTATCAGACTGGTGAAACAAGGGAAATAAAAACAACTCTTTCCTCCACTGCAGTCCTGCCCCAGTCAGTCTCAGCTGGGCACCTGTGTGTGAGTGTGGGCTCCCTACCAAAGACTCTGCTCAACACACAGGCAGCAGCTGTGACCCAGAATGGAAAGGAAAGCCATTTTTATATAACTTTATCAGAAAAAAAAAATACCCTGGGATAGAGAAAGTCACTTTTTTGACAACGAAACATCTTGACTGATCCACTGTGAAAGATGGAAAAACCTCCCATGCCTCCAAAAATATACAAGAGTAATTGAACAATTTGGGCTCACTGAGGTGTGGAGGGCACAGCTAAGAAGTGCTGGCACAATTCTTCAGGGCTTGACAGCTCCTTGGGAAGAGTCTATTTTTCAGTGAGCTGCTCATTAATCAGGATTCTCTGTAACACTTGGGATAGCCCCAGGACCCTAATCAATTGTCTTTTCTCAGTAGGAAACTAGACAGTCTAGCAAAATGCAATGTTGGTGCTCATAACAGGCCACCCCCTGGCACTGGGTTATGTTCATGGGGTGTCAGACTCTTCCTGGGTGCTACGTGCAGTCAAACTACAGATTTGTTTAAGGATAGCAAACAGTCAATAGCAAAAGCTTGGGCACATTCATGAGTAGTGGCAGCAGTTCTGGATGTAATTTGCTAGGTCTCAAAGATTCTAATGATCTGGTAGTCCTAATTTACCTTTTTTCCCCCACCTTGGTCGCTGGTTGAGAGAAATACAGGCTATTCTTTCAACTGAAAAGTAATTTTTTTTGTCTTTGTGGTAATAATAAAAGTCCACACTCCTTAAATACCTGATTCATTGTTAGCAATGATGGTTAGAATAATGGAAATGTAAAATATTTGCTGTGATTAAAAAAATATTTGGGATTGTTTGTTAAGTAGCCCAGCCATGTGATATGTTAGTGTATTACATTGGGGTCAAATGTGTTTAGATAAATTGTGAGAATGATTTAACTATGGGGTATAAGCAGTGTTTCATCAAGGTATTTGTTGGCTTTTGCTGATTTGTCACCAAAGAGTTTAAAAGATAGTCTAAAGTCACTTTGTCCATAACCATGATGTAGGTATGGAATTGAGGTACTTCTAAATGTATTGCAGATCAGCTCAGGGGAATAAGGTGTCAGGAACACAATATGGAATAAGTATGGGCAAATAAAAATAAAATTTTTGGGCTATGAAAGAGGCTGTTGGCAAAAAATGCTTCACAGATTTATCCAAAGTGGCACCTTGATTCGATTTGATGATGCTGACAGGTCCTTTCCAATGCAGACTATTCCATGATTGTGGTGTCTTTGGAAGGAGTTGGGACTTTTGTTTTATGAGTTCAACATTTTTCACTATGCACAGAATAGCAAACTGCTGGCAATGGTTTGCTTCAGAAAGGTGCTTTCTAGTAATAACTATAATAATAATAATAACAGTAATAGTAACCAACAGCAACTACTTTACTTTCTAAGATTCTCTTGACCTAAGTTTATACTTTCTGCAACATGTTGCAATGGTCAGAAAAGAGCCATCAGGAGTGACAAAGATTGAGTAGGCACTGTGAGATCTCAGTTTAGTCTGAGTCATCAGTATTTTCTCTCTATGTGCAAATACTGCCATTCCAGGCTTCTCAGACAGATTCATTCCACTTCTATAAATAAATATATTTATTTATTATTATCATAATATGTGTTATATATACAGAATTGAACAGTAATTGTATTCAGAGGTACTGCATAGAACAATGTTGAAGACTATAAAATTTAACTAATCAGTATAGAAGGTAATAAGAGGCTTCTAGTGCAAATCCCTACAGATGACCCCAATTAACAATGCAGGACACCAAAACATGGTTAATATCCTGCTGATCTGCTATAATTCTACCATCATCAAGAAGAAGCAGTGCTGATAAGACAGAAAAAGTGTTGAAGGACATAGCTAATTTCATATGTGATCCAATATTACCTTTTAAGAAGTATTGGCATTTCAAAGAAAGCAGTGTAAATGAAAACACAGATTGAGGCCAGTACCTTTCATGGTCAGGTTATAAACAATCTTCTCCTTTCACTATCTATAAGAATTATTTCACACTTTTGCTCTGGAAGTGATAATTCAGACCTTTTGGCATTAGTCACTAATCATAGTCACTAATCAATAAATTATGTGGTTGGAATAATGTTGGAATCTTATGACTGTGGTCCATAAAAAATATGTGAAAAAATGTCTTTATATTCTCTTTTTCTTATGCTCTGAGTGCAGTTAATGTTATTGTTTTTTCTGATGACTGTCATCCTATATTCATCTGTACTCTTGAATCTGTTCCTTAAATCCAATTCAAATGTGTGGATTCCTGCAATGTGAGACTTCAGTGGGGCTGGAAACAGTGTCAAAGAGCAAAGAATCCTGAAGCTTCTTATTTTAAGAAATCCTGTTCTAATATTTAAAAAAAAATTCTCCCACCTATTTTGCAATCAGCTACCATGCATTCTTCATACAGATACTTCATACAGACTTGAGAGATTTAGAGATTTCACATCACAAAACTTAAATAAATTTGTTATTTTAATTCCAGTGACTTCTAAAGGTATTAACTGAGGTGTGGTAATTTGGACATTTTTCTTCTAGTCCTTCTTTCTTCTCCTTCTAATTTCAAATACTGGACATTTTTTTTCTAAGGGACGTATCCCAGCATTCTTAAAGACCTCCTAGACAAGATCTTATACAGCCTAGTTACTCTTTGTCTCAGTACTCCTTGATGCAGGGTTACATCACAGGTTAAAACATACAAAGGAGAGGGTTATTATTTTAATTATTATTGTCTCTATTTTGCAAAGTGCTTCCTGCGTTTGCCCAAACCTCAAGGAGGTCTGTGGCAGAACCAAACCTATGGATTAAGCACAGTAATTTTCCTAATTTCCTTTATGGCTTTTGACTGAGATACCTACAAAAAAAAAAAAAAGAAAAAAGAAATAGGAGAGGGCAGATACACAAATGTGTAAAGTAATCTTAGCAAAATTTTTCACTGGTGATGACAATGTGTAGATTTGGTTTCATATGTAACTTGCAGTGATGGAAGTCAACCACATGGACTTTTGCAACAATTTAAACTGCAAAGTGAGAAAAAAGGGTGAGTCAGCTGAATAGCACTGAACTTTGACCTCCCTGGTGTCTATTTTTAAGCGACCTTAATCACAGTGAGTATCGATTTCTTTCTCATGGAGGCTTTAGCAAAATTCTCATAAAGACTTTTTCAGTAGGATAAATGAACACACATTTCAGGCTTTGGTATTAATGAAAATTCCCTGGGAACTCAGAGTAGCAAAGTTTAGTGTTTTACACCACTGTCAGTCCAAAAGGACATCTGCTTCTGTGCAGATGATATAAAAAAAAAAGATATTAAATTATAATAAAAATAGAGAGAAAAACCCAACAAAACCCAGTAGAAATGTGGTTTCCCTATTGACTTTGCAATTTCAACTATTTATATTTCATGTCGTTCCCTTGTACAGGATACAATAATTAAATGTAAGCTTAGGAGTGTATTTCCACCCCCACTATAGGTGTTTATTAAAAGGGAGCCACTGACACTGTCAATTTCACAAAAATATTTTTATTTGAAAGGTATTATATTCCAAACTGCAAATAAATACTATTTAGAACTACTTGGATGCTCATCACTTTTTTCTTCCTCATAATGAGGCTCATAGCTATTTCCATCCCAGTTTTTGAGAGGAGTGACTGCAGAAATAGGGATAACCAGATAGTTTAATGCCTTATTTTAAAAGTGCTACTAGGATTAATTGCCATCAGTGCAATGCCATCTGTCATTGTCCCACAATAACATGGAAGCATCCAATTAGCAAATTCAGGATGCAGTTTAATTAATCAAATGCAACGTTTCAAATTTAAGACTCCTTTTTCTCTATTCACTTCAATAACCCCTTGTTTCATTTAACATGGTCTCATCTGAGCCCTCTTTTTCTCTCCTCTTAGTATTAGCTCCCCTTCAGCTTGCATGTTGGATTTTAAAAAAAACATTGTTTTTAAAAAAGCAATATTTTTTTAACATTTTTATGCACTTTTACTGTTATTTATACAAAGAATTTATTTTGAAATTCAGTAAGTAGTTTTTTTATTCAAAGTACAACCTAAGTGAAAAGATTAATTACGTATTTGACCTTCACATTTGAAAAATCGAAGTATTTTCGGTTATAGCTGCCTAGGCTTTATTCATTTGCAGGTTAAAATGTCAACAAATGTCATTAAGCACAACAACAACTTCCATTCATTATCTTTATTCCTCTAAAGAAAGAATCTGGTAGGCTCTCTCTCCTGTGTACATTTGTGCTTTGGTGAAAGACAATGACATTGTATTGAAAGAGAATACTGAGGAAATTGGATTCTAAGCTTGGATTATTTTGTAGTAGGAGACTTTTTTGTATCAAATTTGGTAAATAACTTCACTGATAAATGAGTTTTGCTCCTATAACACTGTGTGCCATGATGTGATAGAATATTTCCAAAGCACATATTACTCCTGGTGGTGATAGCAGAAAGGCTAAACTTTCTTGACTATGTGATCCTTCAGGAATGAATTTATAGCTTCTTTTGCTCAAAGGGTCAGCAGTAGATATTAATTCCATCTTATCATTTTATCCTGCTGCTGTCAAAATAATCACAGTGGAAGATAATTCTTTCTGAAGATGCTTTATAAGAAAAGAGATGGCATTTTGTGTTCTGAAATGTTTGTACTGAGTGGACTGGTCCTAGATTATTCAAAGGTAAAAAATGGCAATAATGAGGAAGACATCTGCCCCCCAAAGAAGGAATGTATATTTTGGACATTACAGGGACAGCCTTATTATTTTTATTATTTTTCATATTGAACACTAGCCTGCTTTCTCATCATTTGTTTAAAGTTAATTCCAGAAACACATTTAAAACAAATGGACAGGAAAAAGAGTGATTAAAGCAACCTTTTGACACTTGCAGTCGTCATTCAGTACTAATCATCTATCATTCCTAAAAGTTATGTAGCTTTATTACCCCCCAGAATGGACCAGGCGTTGCTTGGATTGCATCCTAGAATTAGGGAATTGAGACAAAAGTCTTTCTGCAATTCCTTTGACCACTTCCTAATCAGTGCTATTTGCTGGGTCAGTATTCTGGGGGAAAAAAAGTAACAAGAAAACCCATATTGAAAATGATGCTGAAGTGGTTTCATACATAACCTGGAATGCTAGCACTCTGAGATCAGTGGCTATTACCCCTAAATCTCATTTCCACCCACTTTCACATACACATGTTCTTTGGTCCTTTCAGTCACAGTGTGTGAGTGGCAATAAAATTACAGGCTATTTTGTGCAGCAGAGTGCTTAAAATACCAGACCAGAGTGATGAATGTCTATAGGGAGAGCTGGCTCAAATTGTGGTCAATACTATGGATCAGATTAGTAAAAAAAAAAAAAAATCTTTAAGAAATACAATTCGTTATTAAGCAAGACTTAATTGCACTTCTGCTTCTTCCCTGAAGTCTCAGAGCACATTTTTTCCAGAAGAGAGAGTCATATCTCCTATATCTTGCCATGCCATACTGCTTCTGCATAAAAAGATTTCTAAGTCTCAGGCCTTGACTCTCAGCTGTGTTACCTTTGGGCTGAAGCACACAGATCGCATCTTCAATGATGTGATATCATGATATCACATCTTCAAAGATTCCTTAACCTATGAATGTAAATTCCTTTTTTTTCCTGTCTAATTGAAAGACTTCCAGTGAGTGCACATGAAAAGTAGGAGTGGCAGGACAATGGCAGGATCAGGCCTTGAAAATGCTCTGCTATTAACCAACACAGGAAAAATGAATTAACTCAAAACTTGCAAACACAGAAACACATAAGGGTTTGTACTGTTTTGCCTCTTCAGCATTTTCTCACAAGTTTTAAAATAGCTCTAAGCTGTTGGTGAATGCTAATGTAGGCTGGTATTCACACTTTCATCGCTGATCTTTCCCCACTGCCCTCTTCTCTGTTAAGAAGGGTCTGGGTATGGGCTTTCCCAGAAGATTTTGTATTCATTCATTACTGCAAAAATGCAGTTCCACAGATATCTAATACTTCTCATAGGACTAAATACAGAAATTTTAAAGGTCTGGTTTTAAATAGGAAAAGAAGTTTGCAGAGAAGATAAGCTATCCAAACAATACAAAGGTCTTGAAATCATCGAGAGGGACATGCAGATGGGGCTGTGATCCAAAAATCACTCTTTAGGTTGCTGTCTGGTCCTATGGGACCTGTCTTGCTGAGGGCTGTGAAGAAGTGCTTATGCTTGTGAAAATCTTTGCCACATTGACAAAGCATGTGGTCTGTCAGTGTGACATTGCTGATGGTTTTATGTCACATCACCATGGCTCCACATGCACCCCTGGAGCCTCAATAACGCACACAAGACTCCAAGAGGGAGGACTCTGGGCAAGAACATAGATCCCATTTTTCCCAGGAGCTGTGAGGGATGTGAAAGATGTGATGTGGGTGCCATGCCCCAACACCACTTACAAGCTGTCATCCCACCCAGTGCCTCTAGGAAACTCAGTCTGGTGTACTTTAACCAGGGGAGTTTAGAGAATGGCCTTTGGTTGGGTTTACCCTGGGTACCCTACCCAGCCCCAGTGGGATTTTCAGCTGTGAAGATCAGGCATCACAGGAAATGTGAGGGGAAGACATTTGAGTGGCAGCATCAATAAACCAGGGGAGTTCTGGATCCACATTCCTCTTTGTGCTTGAAAAGGCCACGTCACTGTGATGTGATGAGGACAGAGGGCAAGCAGAGCAAACACAAGGCCTCGTGGTGCTTGCTCTAACAGAAAGACTAACAGCTCACACAACCCCCTTCAGCAATCAATACTGTTCACATGATTCACTAGCTGGAAAAATGGGAGCTGTGTCTAGGCAGGCACAGAGCCCCCTTGGCCAAGTGCTCTTCCTCCTCTGTGGAGAGGCAGGGCACTCCACCACACTGCCCCAGGGATGAATTCCTGCAGGGCACTCCACCACACTGCCCCAGAGATGAGCTCCTGCATTGCACAACAGGCAGAACATAGTGGACAAACATGCACTTGCCTGTGCTAAACAAAGTCACAAGAGAGGTTAAACCCAGCAGTGTTGGATGTCTAGGAATTAAAAGCATGTGCAAAATAAAAAATTAGATAAATATCCAGTGTCCTGTGTTTGCCAGGAGATCCCTTTCCCATATAATATTTTGCAATATTCTTAGTATTTTTCACTTCCAAGACCAAGACTGACCCTACTTTGCTTCTGAGAGCTCATAAAACATTGTCAAGCAAGGTGTTTGGGTGTGGAGTTGAGTTTATTTGGCAGACGTGAGAGAGAAACACTAAAAGTAATGTCTGTTTTTCTCAGAGAAACCACGTAACTTCTGTGCCAAAATAAAAACAAAAGTGTTGGCAACACGTGATTATTTTAACTCTTTATTCATATAATACTGCAGATAAATATAAATATTTCTCTATTCTATAGAGAAATTCAAGACAGAGATGCTGGTGATTCTATTGCCCTTTATAATGGTAAAAACCAGAACATATCCAGAAAACCTAATGACAATGACAGTAGAAGAGAATAAAACTTCCCCATAAATTTAGTGAAAAGGCATATGAGGAAGTAAATAACATTAAAACATAGATGTAGTAGATTGTCATAATTCTCTTCTCTGTTACATGGCACTTCACTGATCATAGAGAGGTCAAGATAGGATTTTTTTTATAATCAATCATAATGTTTATGAAAAATTTGCATATATATCTGCTATTGTGTCTCTATGAAGAAGAAAGAAAACACTAAGCTGTTGACTATGACTAGCAGAAAACCAGGTTAATCTTTAATGTATTGATGATTAAATAATGGAATTTTTAAATATTTCTTATTTAACTATTTTTTGACACATCAATTTTTTACATGAGGTTCAGTAAAGAACAGTATTCAGTGTTTGTCAACAACTTGCATGGCTCAGTTTTTATGTCAGTTTTGTAATATCTGCACTGAAGTAAGAACAGAGTTTATATATATACATATGTATGTATGCATGTATGTATGTATGTATGTACCTGTTGATGTCAATGCAAGGGTAAATCTGTCATAATTTGGTTAAAACTAAATTCTACTGCTCTGCTGATGGGCAGTAGTCTGCTGATTGGTTTTCATGACTGATTGAAGGACCAGGTTTGTTTGGAGGATGTGTCTGCTGGAGAGACAATGTGAAGTCTGGTTTGGGTGCTGCCCCCTGAAGGTAATTTAATTTTTCCATGCAAAAAAAATAGTGCTTTTGGAAATCACCAAAGTTCAGAGGTGGTGGCTGGCTTTTCTTGGTTGTCTGGTGTGTGATGGACATTTAGTAATTTCCAGCATGAAAGGCAGGACTGAAAGCTTGAAAACAATCAGAAAAAGCCTGTAACACTCAATGAACAGCACAAGATCTTGTGGAGGGGGAAAGCCCCTTTCACTAGCAAGCTGAAAGTGAATTTGAAATGGAAATGCAGCTGGTGATCTGTGGCTGTGATCAGTGCTTACTCCATATTTTCTTAAACACTGCATCAGCAGAGAGAGGTGAGGATAATGACACAGAGGGAATTGGCATTGTTCAGCCCAGAGAACAGAAAGCTCCAAAGAGACCTTACAACAGACTCCCAGTTCCAAAAGGATCCTACAACAAAGATAGAGAGGGACTTTTTACAAGGGCATGCAGACCCCATAGAACAAGGGGAAGTGGCATTAAGCTGAAAGATTGTGGGTTTAGATTAGACATTAGGAAGACATATTTTACTATGAGGGGGCTGAGACTCAGGAACCGGCTACCCAAAGAGGTTATGGACACCCCATCCCTGGAAGAGTTCATGGCCAGGTTGAAGGGGGCTTTGAGCAACCTGGTTTAGTGGAAGGTGTCCCTGCCAATAGTTGGGGGTTTGCAACTACATGATTTTTAAGGTTCCTTCCAATTCCAACAATTCTGTGATTCTACATTCTATTATTCTATGATTCTGCACACTTGTCTGTCTAGCCTGCAGATTTTCTAATTCTCTGCTGCCAGAAGAACTTTAAGGAACATATATTTCACTCGTATTTTCTGTAGCCATCTTTGGGGATTATGGATTCACCATGTCATAACAGCATTTCTTTTAGTTTGTATCAGGAAGAGGCACATTTAATCTCAAGACTCTCTAAAGTGAATTTATTGATTCAGTGCAACACAGACAACATCAGAACATCTTTTCACCCCTTTTTCTTCTCTTCTCCCTAATGTGTGCACTGTGTACCCTTCAACCTTATTTAGTCTTTTTTTTTTGTTCTTTCTCTGGTCTTCCTTTCTCTCTCTACTTCCTTTTATCCTTGTAAAACAGGCACATCAGTGTGCATCAGTTTTCTTTGCATTCAGAATCAGTTGTCCATGGCACAAAACACTGAAGTTGAAGAGCAGAGAAATGCAATTATGGCAGGACAATATCCTGCCTTGGAGAGGCTTCAGAACAAACTCTGATATGTAATGAATCAATATACAGTTGCCATGGCAACCTTCAGGGATCACATTTGACCTTGCTACCATGGAATCCTTCCCTTAAGGAATAGGCAAACAAGAGGATTTACTGCATGAGCCTTCATACTCCTGATCAAACCTGAACACCAAGTTCTGAACAGCCTTGCAGCACCTGTGGTGTTGTTAGTATAAAAAAAATAATGCATTAAATTGTGACTCCATGCTTGATGATTCTTTGAGGTCACAAGTATAGAATCAAATTGGAATTTTAAGCATCTTGGGATCAGATTCTGGCTGCATAGAATGAGTTGCAGAAAAAAACAACCAGAAGATCACATTGTCTTTCTGTGAGCCTACTGTGTTTTATTATACTATCTTGAATCACAGCTTTGGGAGGAGGGATTAACAAATATAGTGAACATGCATCATGGCTAATCTTGAGCTGTAGGATCTCTTGTGTCTACAAAACACTGAGCTGTTGTCAACTACTTTATTACTGCCTTGCAACAGTTAACAATACACTTCAAAATATGCCAAAAGCAAAAAAAAAAAAATAAATAAAAAACAAAAACTAAGCAAGAGTTTGGAGGGAGTAACTGTGGTACTGCCATTGATCTTGGGGACTAAGCATTGCCTCCACTGGCGCTTTGAGGCCAAAGGGGTACATACAAGTGTAAGCTACTCAAATGACATAATGCCTCTTGCCTCCTTGTTTTGTGGTATTCACCACATGCTGCCAGCTCAGATCCTTCTTGTTTTAATAATGCTTCTCTTGATATACAGCTTCTTATTTTTTCCTGACTGTTAATTTTTACAAGCTTTCCTTTTTAAATTGCTGACACATGGCATATTACAGTTTCATTCTCTTACAACTGTGCTGTTTGAACACATAAAAAATATAAAAGCTTGTATTATGCCTAGGGACACTTTAAAACAGCATCTAATAAAAATCTTTAATATGTAGTTCTTGCTCTTTGGGAAGGTTTATGTACAGCATGTTTGTGTTCTGTTCCCTGGTGAGTCTTTGTATGGAACTATATCTGACCTCAATATCAAACAGATCAAATTGGTTGCCTTTCTTATTCCCTCCAATTTTAGTTGTTTTGGTTTGGTTTTTGTTGTTTTGTTTTTTTTTTTTTTTTCCTGAAAGGATTATAAAATACGGAAAAATTGAATCACTGCCTCTCAGCTGAGGAGAAATGTTCATACTAAGAAAGCTGCTACTTTGCTGAAGTATTAGTATTAAATAGTGCCCCAATACTGTTTTGTATTATATTGCAGTGTTGTATTTTGCAGTTCTCACCTTCTTTTTTTGTTAAGATAATGTATAATGTGTGTGATATGACCATAGTTACCGTGTTTTTCCTTTCAAATAACTGTACTCTCTCTAAGTGTAAATCCAGTTGGCAAGCAGTTGATGTCTTCAGCCTGTGTTTTATGTCAGCCTGCTTAGCTTTGTGAGGAACTAGGAAAGCTGGGGCAGGATACAGCCAGGGTGATAAGCTCCTGCAGGCAGGGAGGCTCCTAATGTTAGTACATCACTCTGGTATCAGATAGGTTTGAAAAAATCTTCCTCATTCGGTATGTTTAATGCACCCTAAGAAAGACAGAAAAAAAGATGTACAGAACTCAGCATGAAATTGCACTGTTCTAAAAAAAATCTCTGACATGATCTCACATATTTCTGTTAGTTCATATGAGCACATAACACTGCTTTCATCAATATGCTGAAAGACATTTAAGATACCACCTTTCCTCCATTGAGCAAGGCATGCAGCAAAAAACCCCCTGATGTTTACCAAAGCTTGCTCTCACTGTTGACAAAAACTTGCCAAGAGGCTCCTGTAGCAAGGGCAGCTCTGACTAGAGAGAAAAAATATTCATAATAATAGTGGTGGTTTTGGAGGGCCAAATAGAGGAACTCTAGGGGTCCCTTTCAGATGAAACTGTTCTAGGGTATATGTTTTTTTTTTCTTATGCAAATAGAACAAGTCCCTTCTGTTTCTGTTTTATTGCTAAGAAGCTTCTTGGTACACTGCTTTGTAGTGCAAAACATTGTAACTGCCGCTTAAGCTTCCATTTGCTAAACCATTAATACTTGGTTTTCATTCATTATTCTTTCTTTGATATCAGAATTGCCAAATCACCTCTCAGTGCATGTTCCCTACCAGGCAAAACTGCTGGATTAGAAACATCTGCAAGGCTCCATTTATCAGACTTCCAAACTCTGTGCTACTGAGAGGGGTTATTTAGCACCTTATGGGCCTATTCAGTTGTAATCCTTCATAACCTGCCTTTTCTTACTCCTTGCCTGCAGGCTTTTGCTCTCAAAAATACAGTTAGGAGGTTGGCTGCCAGCAGAGGAGGTGGTGGGCAGGGTAGAGAGTGAGGGAATATGATGGAAATGGGAAACGGCTGACATCAGTGAGACAGGGGAAGCAAGCATGAAGCTGCTTAGGAAAAAGATGCAGAGGAGCATGAGCAAGACCCAGGTAGGGAATACACTAACCTATCAAAACAGGAAGAGCTGAAGATCAAGGCAACATCTGTCATAAGAACTGGATGGATCCTTGAAGCCTGTTTAGCTTGCAGAAGATGGTGGGACCTAGCATGTGATGGTTAGGAAAAGGATTTAGCAAAGTTGGAAGCCAAAGAAGACTTCCAACTTTGCTGAAGCCTTTCTAATGATTCTTTCTAAGGCATAAAATGAAAAAGACCATGTTTCAAAACTACTCCCTTTAACTTAGGCCTCATGTTACATTAGTTTCAGATGAGGTTTCTGATCTCTCAGGTCCATCAGAATGGCACAAGGATTGCTCAGTGTCTTTGTATCCTACAGTAGAAATTCACTTTTCTTCCTCTCTTGTAAAATCTCCCCATAAGCCCAGCCATGACTGTGTGGCTACAGAGGTCATGCAGGCTGTCAGGCTGTCAGGCCTGAGTGACAAGGATGCCACACCCCATGGCCATGGCTCAGTTTTGCTTCCTGTCAGCCAGTGTGTGGCCTGCTGCTTTTCCAGGGCCTGCACAAGCACGGAGCACCATGGGTGACTGAATTGTGACAGGGAGCAGTGGCTGGTGGGGATGGAAAAGCAGGCTGCCTTGCCACTAACAGTGATTACACTCTCCCATTTCCCTGTGGGCAACAGAACTCTCCAGGACTTTGCTTTCTTCTCTCTCTGTATCACTTCTTTTCTCTTCCCCATCCTGCTTCCTGCACTCTTCTCCTTCCATTTACCACAGCAGAGTAGTCAATATCCCTCACATTTGGGTGGACAGTTTATGTTAGTTACACAAATAGAAATTTAGAACTGAACTGAAATTTCTCCCTTTGCTTCTCCCAGCTGGATTTCATTCCTCTTGATAGTTTTAACTTAGCCACATTTGTTGACTGTCTTCTCTTAATTTCAATCATCCTAACTGGCAGAATAAAACTTCACTGTGCTTCACATAAGGGTAAAAGAAATGTTTCAGAAAAGCAGCTAGGTTGGCCAAAATCATTCAGCTTTCATCCAAGTCTATGATAAATTTGCTCATTAGTTTCACAAGAGCCTACTAACAAAAGATCTTTCCTGCAGAGCAATCCTGGGAGCTGAAAAATAAGTTTGAAATGAATGTTCAAGGAACTTCATATAATCATAGAATGGTTTGGGTTGGAAGGGATCTTAAAACTCTTCTAATTCCAATCCTCATTACAGGAGCCTGTTTTCTTAGGGCACTGTTCAACCTGGTCAGAAATGGCTCCAGGGATGGAGCATCCATAGCTTCCCTGAGCAGCCTGTTCCAGTGTCTTGCCACCTGCACAGCAAAGAATTTCCTCCTAATGTCTAATTTAAACCTACACTGCTTCAGCTTAAGGCCATTCCCCCTTGTCCTTATAAGCCCTTGTTAAAAATGTCCTTCTCCATCTTTTTTGTAGGCACCTTTAGGTACTGGGAGGAAATTCCAGTGGGAGGTACTATAAGGTCTCCTCAGAGCCTTTTCTTCTCCAGAATGAAAAACCCCAACTCTCTCATCCTGTCTTCACAGGAGAGGTGCTCCAGCACCTCTGTTTATATTTTTGGCCCCCATCTGGACTCAAAGATGCTCATCTTTATAAATATCCCCATATCAGACAGGTCTTTGTGCCAGTTTTGAGCAGCAGAGCCATATCTGGAAGCCATTCAGATCACAGATCACTGACCCTACACAATTTCTCCCCTGTTACTGATGCCTCAGGTTTTAGCTTTTATATTTTTTAATTTCTGTACTGCTTTAGTGTGTAGTTCTGAGCTTCATATTAGGGGATGATAAGCTCTCTTCACAGAGAAAGTTGACAAAAAAATTCCTTCTCTAGCTTGGGACCAAGGACAACCAATCCAAATGTCAGGCCCAAGACCATAAACAGTGGTGAAATGAGAAGAGAAAAGCAAGAAGTATGGGACTTCATAAGCTAAAGCTATAACTGGACAATTAACTCCAAGATGCAAATGGATGAGAACTTATAAAACTCTGAGACCTCGTGACCATTTTGTGATCATTTTGGGTTCATCTTGGGTGTAGCCCTGGCTGGACTCTTGTGCTGCTCAAGGTGGATCCATTCAGGCCTTTTAATAAATACCTACTTTATTCTTTAACTCTGTTCTAGCTCAGCCTCCACAAGGCATCATTACCATGACAGTGGTCACCTGGGAGGGCAGCCGCTACATTCCCACATTTCCAGCTGAGGTCAGACCTTCCCGGACTCCAGTGTGCTGATGAGGATATTTCCAAGAAAAGCAAAAGCCCCTTCACTAGATTGTTTTTCTTCTGTTGGCACAAGTAATTGATGTTGGGTTAAAGGGCTATGTTGCAAGGCCTATTTTAAAAGAATAAATCTTGGCTTGGGAAAAATATCAAACAGCATCAGAACAAACTGATCAAACTTTGTTTGAAGAAAATGCAGTAATTTGCATTAGCCAACTGAAATCCAGTCTTATATGTAGCCAAAAAGGAACCAAAAGCATTCCCTACATGTTTCTCATTTATTTTTACTGCATTTAGATGCTAACTGCAATTATTTTTATTAGACATAAAAAATCCAGACTTGCAAAGTTCATGGAGAGGAACAGGCCAAACACTCAGATACGAAGTGCAGTGTTTCCTTCAGCTTCCTTTGGATCCTGGGTGTTAGAGATCTCCTGTGCAGAGAAGGCTCAGGAAGCCATTTGCAGAGCACAGCAAGGTTTCTGATTCTTAGGAATGATCAATGCTGCACATTCTGGAGTGCCATCTACTGGCATTTCATTAACTATTTACATACTCAAATAGAAAGTGCTCCTGTAAACTCCGGTGTAATCAAACAAGACAGAATCCCAGGAGGATGGTTCCTATGTTCCAAAATATAATGCAGGGGACTGTATCTCAAGATGTGCTCTCTCTCCAAGAAGAATAATAGCAAAACAAAGGAGAAAATACCTAAAATTTTTAAATATAAGCCAATAAATTGTGTATTTCAATCATTCTAAAATGCAAGCATGGTGGCAGGAAATAAAATGTATTCAGTACTTATTTGCCTACTATCACCAGGAAAATGAAATTTTCTTTAAATCAAAGCTGAATGGTTTTGTTTCTTGAAACAAAATGTTGAATTTATTTTGGTTCTGTGTGCTATATTTTAGTTCATTCTGGTTTCAGAGAAGTGAAATAATTTTTGTCTTTTTAAGAGGAAAATTGTCATAAACTTTTTAGACCAAGAACTCATTTTAAAATTAGAAAATTATTTATTACCAAAGAACATTAAATTTAACATTTTTTGTATTTTCAAAATTCAACACATAAATTTTATTTAATTAGCATACATCATTTTGAAATATTTCAAAATCCCTAAGTCAAATATTTTTTTTCCTTTGGTAGATGAAAGGCATGTGATGTTCAACAGAGAATTTTCTGTCCCAGCTGTAGACTAGATTTTTTCTCTATTTAGATTTAGCTAAAAAAAAAAAAAAAAAGAAGGAAAAAAGGACAATTTAGCAGAACTTTGTGTTTTTAAGATAAGACTTGCACATTCTTTTCTGACCTGTACAGATAAAGTTCATTGTATCTAACAAGACCTTGAACCTTTCCTGCCACATTAGTGTTAGTACGATTCTAACAGGTGATAAAAATTGTAATTGGGAAATGTTTTTGACTCTAAGAGTCCAATTTTTCACATTTGTGCTCCCAGCTTGCCAGCACCATTGAGAAGATAAAGCTGTATTTTATTACTAAGCTCGACCTGTCAGAATAATGCTGATTTAGTTTGGAAAGTATTTTCAGACCAAAACTCCCAGCTAGATTTGAATCCACTCCATTGCATTATGCCACTGTCACTTCAGAGGCCAGGGATGATGTCTGAAAGGCTGGTGTTATAAATGGAGAGAAAAGGATTGTTATAATAGTCTCTGTCCAAGGCTGTAGTGAAAATGGGCATGTTGAACTGAAGTTGAAATGAACTCCTTCCAGCATTTCTAAACTGATTGAGTGGGTTGGTGAGAGAAAGGAATAGAAGGTCTATTATAACACTTTTCCCCTCTGTTTTCCTGCTGACGCTGTCTGACAATGAATACCCAGGATATATAAAGTTTTCAGGTTCACAAGGGCATGGAAAGACCTGGTTTGTTCCAGGGCAACAGGAGAAAATGAAGTGCACTAAAAAGTGTATTTCTATTTCCTTATGGTGTGGGAGTAGTAACTGATATCTTAAAAATAAACAAAAAAGGTGTAATATGACAAGCTTTTGAAATCAAAGTCATCCTCAATGCAGTCAATAGCAAGCCTCCATTACCTGTCCTACCAAGAAGACTTTTTTTTGGTAAGCCTATAGCTGGTAATATAAAGAGGGAATTAAAACAACAGAAGCTGCCACACAGTATTTTTCTCAAAGCTTATTTCCTCAAAAGGAAAGGGCTTGCAATTTCATCTGTCTAGCCTATGTAAACAAGATCTGATAACAGGAAAACTGTCTTCCATCTCTTTGTTTTATGAAATAAATGTTTTTCCATATCTGTTGCTTGATCCCAAGCTCTGGCAAAGCAAGACAAAACTCTGCCTAGCCTTCCAAATCCCAGCAGTCCACCAAACCTATTGTTTTCTAGGATTCTTTGGAGTCGTCTAAATATGCAATTTCATTGGTCATTGTTAAATTTTATAATGATTCCTCCAAGCAATTTTTTTATTCCAACAATTCCAGTCCATAAAATTTCCCATCATTAGAAACCAGATAAAACAAAAAACCCAAAACAACACCAAATTGTTTAGTTTAGAATGCTTGAGTTCAAAATAACATTTTAGTTACTCCTGTTCTCATCTACATCTGAAAAGTTCTGTCCCTGAGCAGCTCTGTTCTCTGTCATAGATTGTTATTTGTGCTTTCAAGTAAAATTTTTGAGATTTGTTTATTCCCATGATGATAATTCTAGTTTCTTTCCTTATAAACTGTCGTGCATTTCAGCACTCTGCCTGCTAAATTTTCTTGTTTGGCAGTCTCACACTGAAAACAGTTAAGCTGTTCTTCATGAGCAGCACTTTTCTACAATAGCTTTAAATATAAATCCCTGTTCAGTGAGTGTTTAATCATTTTTTGTCTTTCTGATCATTACAATCCCGTTTTTGTAATAAATTGCATTTTGCTGTTTGTGGAAGACGCATTCTGTGACAGTACCAGGAAGGAAGCAGACATCTAGTTACTGACATTTCACTCTTCAAAGGCAGATATGTTCTCCTTTTAAGACAGTAGCTGACAGCTTGCATTACTCAGGTAGCTCTTCTTTCATCACAGTTATTGTTCTGTCCTTTAAACTGCTCAGTTATGTGTCCTATGACCTTGTGAGCTAGCAGCTGTTAGTAAAAATGGGAAGAAGACCCTAGCACTGAATCCCCCCCTGAGAATCAGCCCTTGATATCTGGCACCTCTGCTCACTGGCACATTGATTGCATAGCAATTAATCTTGAAGTCTGATTAAACTGGTGAACACTGCAATTCCATATATTTGCCACCTTACCACACTAATTAGGGAAGAAAATCCAATGTGCCATACATCATGCTGGGTTATTCTCCTGATCAAACCCATGGTGAGTCTTGTAATCTCTCCTTTTTTATGCTGATTTTCATAAGCACTTAATTGAGCCTCTGCAGTGGCAGTCATGGACTAAATTTCTGTGTTCCTAGCCAAGGCCCAACTGAATTCTCTCCTACCAAGTGAGACTTGGTAATACAAACATCATTAAGAAATCAATTCCAGAAGAAAGAATCATTCCTTCTGTAGCTCAAAAGTATATTTATTCATAATGGTGCCAGTACTTCACCACTAAACAGCCCATGGGTCTCAGTAATTATTTGGATAGAAGTCGTCATTTAATCAGACATATTCTTAACTTGCTTCATGTGACCTATAGAGATGTCAGCAAAGAACAAAAGCTTCAAAAATTCCCTAAAATGCCTACTAACCTCACAAATGTAAGATAAATGTAAGATGACAGTGTTCATATTGGAGATTTTTGCTAATTTTTTGCGTTTTACTTTTTATATTAAGCCATTAAGTAAAGCAAAGAGGCTTGGGGGCAGATTTGTTTCAGTTTGTTGGCTGTGTTTAGCAAGTGGATTAATTTCCTCCTGCTGAAGTTTTGACTTAAGGACTATCAATCCTTCTGCATCTTGGAACATTAAACATTGCTGCTCATTTTCAGCTCACTTTCTATGTGTGACTCAAATGTTTTCTTGAAAAGTAGATGATTTCCTGGGGTTCTTCCCGTGGCATAAGGCACCACCAGATTGCAGAGGGTGCCACAGGGTGGTCATCTCCAGGCAGCCTTCCAGATGGAGAGAGACAGTGATTTGGATAGGTGGCTGACGTCTTCATTGCTGAGCTAAATCTTCACCTGCCCTCAGCAGCGCGTAAACTGCAACTGACTGCAGGAGTTGCAAGAGTAAAGCAAATACTTTACCCTTAAACCCAATAAACAACCATTTAGAGCAATTATTCACTATCCCAATCATAGAATTTAAAAACCCCCTTTCACCTAAATATGATGCTATTATCAGGAAAAGCAGTGAGAAGTGCCAGAGACATGCAAACACAAGACTCCACTTTAACCTAAGATATTCCTTGTACTATCTTTCCACAACAAAGAGCAGAACTGGAACATCAAATAATTATAATGTTTAGAGAATTAAGTGCAGTTGATCTATAGAGTATAAAAACCGTAACAATAAGAAATGCTAATAATTTTAAATAATGGATAGATTCAAATAAATACAAATCTGCTCATAGGTTTTCTGTGAGAAAAATATGCCTAAACTATCCATGTTAATTATTTCTCATAAATTACACATCTGCCTTTAGATTGCTACAAAGAAAGTATTCCAGTATGGTCTGTGAACAACCTGAAAGGTCAGTGACATTTTAGGTGCTGCTGTAGAGGTAGAAGGACACAGGTCCCTCGTAAGTACCATACCTGCCAATCCCATATGGATGTCTCTGCCAATCCCATATGGATGTCTCAGACACCCTGGAACTTGCTCACATCAAAGGACATTAGATGCCTCTGTTAAGACCTCTGAAAGAAATGTCAGATATCACATTTGGCCCACAGTCCTCTACCCTGCAGGACACGAGCATGCCCGAATCTTCTGCCACATCTGCCATATGGATGTCCTGGAGAGCTGCACCGTGTCACAGGTGCATCCTAAGCCCCTCATCAACTCAGTGGAGCACAAGAAAGAATTTAGCTGACCAACCAGGCTCTTGGAAGAAGACAAACCTTGATCTGAGCTCCAGATATATTGTCTTAGATCTTTTGTACATTGAATGTAGATTTTTTTCTAGTGTGCCCTTGTAAAGAGTGCACATAGCGTACAGGCAGAAGTAACAATGGGCAGATGTTTACTGAAATTTAAAAGTCATTCTAAGATATCCAAACTTTTAAATTTGAGAATGTGATTTTTAGCATTATTTCACGTTGATTATTAATCTCTCTCTATCACATTCTATAACCTGTCCAGCTGGTGTAATTTCTCTTACTACAGATTCAAAAGCCCATTGCAAAGGCATTAATTTTCTAAAGATAAAGTCAAAAAACAACTTAGAAGTTATTGTGAGGCTGGAGTAAGGGGACTATGGTTACTGTGGTTACTAAGGGAAAATTGATACTTGTGAAGTTTTAACAAAGCATGCCTGGGTAGGACAGGTGATGAATTTCTCTTTAACATTGTAAATGGGGTCATCACTGTTTGCTTTTAGAGTAAACTGTGCTTTCTGCTTTGCAATATCAAAAATGGCCAAGACTTAGGGATGATGCAATTTCTATTTCCAGTTTTGTAGCAAATTAGGTCAAGGCAGGGAGTAAGAAGGTAGCTGTTATTTCACCATGATTTTCTTTCTGTGTTATTCTTTGATAACCCAAAATAATGGCTGTCTGATCATAGAAAATGCCATTTCTTTATAATGTTGCTACAGTTACCCCATTCAGAGCTCAAATAAGCAGGTTAGAAACTATACCTACTATATATGGTATAGTTTGTAGCTGAAATGATCAGTTTGTACAAGTGGGACAACAGAATTTTGAGTGCAACAGGAAGCCAGGAATACTAACAAAACACTTACTACAGGTAGTTTATTTTGTATTGTTACAGGATGTTGACTTCAGTTTTCATTAGAATTTTTTTCTTCAGTGCTCAGAAGTTACCACTGATATACATGCTCTGAAAATTAAGCTTCTATAATGATTCTAGAAAATCAGAGATGCTTGATAACTACTGAATTTAAGGGGGAATTTTTTAAGAACACTGAAAATATCACAAATATTGGAAGTTTAAGAATTTATCAGAAATCAACTTTTAACAAACTTCAGTAAATTTAAGGTTCAGTATATCAGCCATGTGCAGTTGACTTGGTGTATACCTGGCCAAATACCCCGAGGTGCTTCAGAAAAAGAAGCAATCTTTTTCATTCTCTTTATCAAAGCCAGCAGCTCTAAGATAGGAACATTATCTGAGTTGCTGTTATGAGTGACAGCAAAAGGATGTCAAATTGCTATTACAGCAGCCTACTCAACCAGAATGGAATTCCTCATGACACAAAGTCCTTGGTGCATAATAAATTAAACATATGAAAACACATTTCCAAATATTGTACTGCTCATATCTGGTATAACATTCCTTGTAAAAATTACATTAATGCAACCATGGCAGAATTTGGAACACCCTTAGCTAACTGAAATAATGTAGCAAGATAGGAGTGCTTCTGAATTTGGTTCATTACTGGACCATAGTACAGAGTTACCATTACCTACAGGCAAAATCTTTTTTGCAATAAAATATTGAAACTTACCCTTTATTTTGAATATTTAAACAACTCAGTTTGCATTGTATATCATGCTTTTTTTCCCCCAGTTTCTTGTTGGTGTTTTTTTCTCTGAAGTATTTCTGTTTCTGAAGTCTCAAAGAACTTTTCTGGAGTTATGACAATGACTAAGTATTTTTAATTTGTGTCAATTAATTTAGCAATTAGAGCCCTATCATGTGGCAGCACAAAGATACTGTTTTAATATCTGCCCAAAACCATCATCATTTCTACCACATTACGTACTTGCCTGCTGTTCAAATAATGGACTCTCTTTTCTCCTTTCCCTTCACTCTCTAGAGAGCAGCTTGAAGTGCAACTAAAATTCAAGTAGAATTTTATGTTATTTTTCTCTGTATTTGATCCTTGTTTACACTGTAAGAATGTGAAGAAATATTAATAGGAATTTGCAAATTATTGACATGGGAGTACAATTCAGTGGTCCTTGTGCTCTTAGATTACCCAGGTGCCATTGAGTGATGTGTGTATGTCAAAAACTAATACTCAAAATGGAGCACAGCCGGCTGTGCAAGATGCTGGCACAAAAGCAACTGGGTGTAAACAACCCACGAATAAATGTGTGGATATTACAGGAAGATTTCAAACACACAGACCAACACAAACTGCCACCCACCACTGTGACATGGGATTGGTTTTAACAGAGGGCTGGACCCTTCAGACCCCTAATATTCTGAAACCATCAAACAGAATTCTATCTCTCTTCTGCTCTCCTAAAAACTTAGAATGAGCAAATACATACTTCAGGGGTGTACTGCAATACAGAAATGGGCTGGAAAGATTCAGTGCCCCTGTGAAATGTGGAGGAAGTAACCACCTTCCATTTCCTACATTGCTTTGCCAAAACTCCTGTGCAGAAGCAACAGCCTGATATTTCTGAAGTTTTAGCTTTCACCACTGTTCTTACCAAGTGTCTGGACATCTGCCAATTATACCAAACATTAACATTTAACCTACAACTATACTGAATAGCTAACAGACTCGGACTTCTCAGAAATGAAAAATATATTCCTTCATAATAATGACCTGGGGCACATAATAGTTCTGTGCACCCAGAAGCTTCATTTCCTGAAATCTACTGAGTCTCAGATAATGTACTGTAAATTCCATTTTTTTCCCCTCAAGATTAAATAAGGAAGAAAATGTAGTTATTCCAAAAACTAATATAGTTTATTGAAATTCCTTGAGTTCTATGCAGGAGTTAAAAGAGAACAAGTCCCCTGATAATTTCTCTTTACCAAGAAGGACAAAGTATTTCTCGTAGTGTCACATCAGGATAGAATTACCAGTAGTAACATCACATTAAAAGCAGTGTTTTCAAGGCATTTGACAATTGTGAATTTAATAATATTTACTTACATAATTATGTAGAGATGAAGGAGAGCTTAAGCAAGAAAGGAAGTATTACAAAGGCAATTAATTTAATTTTACTACAAGGATTTTCGGTTAATTGTGCACTTTAAGGTTCTTTGCATGGGTCAGAAATCTGCTCAACTTAATAATTTTTGGCCTAGCCTTAGCTTACTCAGACATATCTCAGTACATCTTCTCTTCAGATTTAAATATATGCATGTTCAAGTTGCTGCATGGAGATGTCTCCCCTAGTGGACTCTGGCAGTTCCAGGCATCAATCAGTCACCCAGCCCTCACTATCATGCAGGCAGAGCTGTGCTTATGGGGCACTGAAATACAGTCAGTCACCATCTGGTTTCAACTGAATAGAGGGGGGAGACCTCAATTAATAAGAGAAGGAGGAGGCAGTGATGTCTGGAAGAGGTGATAACCTCCAAACTACACTTATTCAACACAAAAATAGCCAATATGGTGCTCAGTGCATTTTTATAAACCTCAACCTTACAATCACAGTGTCCTCTATTTTGACTATAAATGCTTCGGGGTGTATTTACAGGACAAACATACTGTCACGGAATCATAGAATCATTTAGGTTGGAAAAGTCTTTTAAGATGGAGTCTAACTGTTAACATAGCACTGCCATATTCACCATTAAATCATGTCCCTAAGTGTCATCATCCACACATTTTTCAAACACTTACAGGAGATTTCATCACTTTTCTGGGCAGTCTGTTCCTGACCATTCTTTCAGTGAAGAAATCTTTTCTAATATCTGATTGAAACCTCACCTTGCACAACATGAGGCCATTTCCTCTCATCCTGTCACTTGTTTTTGGGAGAAGTAACCCCCACTTGCCTACAGCCTCCTTTCAGACAGTTGTAGAGAGTGATACAGTCCTCCCTGAGCCTCCTTTTCTCCAGGGTGAACAACCCCAGCTCCTTCAGTAGCTCTTTGTAAGACTTATATCCAGACCCTCCACCAGTTTTGCTGCCCTTCTCTGGACAGGCTTCAGCACCTCTAATCCCCTCCTGTAGAGAGGGGCCAAAGAGCCAACACAGAATTTGAGTTGCAGCCACACCAGTCCCAAGTCCAGGCTTGGTTTTTTGACAAAACTTCTCTTTTCAGAATGGTTGGTACCTCAGCAACCCAAATACAGGGATCCATACTGCTCCAAAGCACAGCAATTGAGTCACTGGGAAAAGCCCCCTTGCCATTCCCACTTGCCAAATCAGCAGAATCATAAGTGGGCAATGCAGAAGAGCCCACCCTGGTCTGTCACTCCCAGTACAGGTGCAGTAGGGTCTGAGATGCTTCTCCTTTCACTCAGTCATATTCAGTACCAATCCATTGCCATAATCTTACTTATTATTCTGACTTTATTACAGTGGTTTCTTTAGTATGCAGAGATGAGCATTCCCTGAAAATGAGAGGTCTCATTATCTCTGTTTCCAGGTGAGACACAGGAGAGTGGACTTGCAGTGGCTGGCCTGTGAATGACGCAATAATGATTTATAAAGTCATGAATTTGTGGAGAAAGTGGGTTACATACCTAATTCATGATTTCTTACTGACTACTGTCATTTGGGAACTAGAGAGTATCGAGTGAGATAATCAGATGGCAAACCCAAAACCAGTGAGGTTCTTCACACAGTCCCCAGGCAAAATTTGGGCAGCACAGTAGGGGTTTTTGGTTGGCATAAAACTTACCAAAACAAACCATGCATTAGAAAAGACTATGGAATGGAAAATCTATCCTGGAGGACCCTGGACTTCATTGCTGGAGGCTATAAGGCAACATCAGAAAAGATCTTTGCTGTTAGGCATCCACTTTTGACTGTGAATAAAACCTTTATTCTCACCAGACCTTTGCTCTGGCCCAATTCATATCCCATGGTTATACTACACATCCAGAAAATCTGTGCCAGAGCTGTGAATAAATCCTTAGCTGTCCATAATTTGATAAGCTGAATATATATTCCTGACCTAAATGACAGAAGGAAGAATAAGAAAATTGAGCTGTCAAAAAAGGCCAATTTAAAAGCTAATGCTAATGTGGTGAAGTGGATAAAGGTCACTCTGCACTGTTGCGTGCATTTCTCTTCCTGCTCAACTCAGAGCTTCTTTGTACATCTTAGGCACTAATCTTATCAGGTTCTGTATTTCCCTGTCATAACGGATGATAGCATGCTATATATTTGAAAGGTTTTTCAGGGTTTTCAAGAAAGAAAAGAGGCCTTTAAACCCCAAGGACAAAGCAATTAAATTGATAATATTCAAATGACATAAGTAAGCATGAATAAAACAGCAACAGGAACTGAGCCTTTAGAAGTGTTGGCTTTAATTAAAAAAAAAGAAAGCAATTTTAGAAGGTGTATCTGTCTAGGTATTATGTCTCTATGGCATATAACCAAGATTGTTGTTGAAAAGTGTCTTTCACTCCTCCAGCACATTAAGATAAAGTACTACATCTTACATTTCCTACTGGTATATAAAAGCATCAGAGGATCAAGAAGGTATTTTAAAATGACATGCATTGACTTGTATATTGATACTCAGATTTTTTCTATACCGCCTGCAAGCAAAAATCACAGAACTATGGTGTTTCCATAGCAACTGCATTTTAATAAGGTGAAATTTCCAGTTTGATAGCGCTGAACAAGTAATAATGTCAGTTTCCAGTGTTGCAGAAGCTCAGATGTCAGGAAGGTTCAGCATAAAACACAGGGCTAAAATTGATTCTTTGCAACACCCATCTTTATTGCTATTATAATTTTAGGAAAAGCCAATAAAACATTATAAAAACAGTAATCTTATTTTTCACACACTTCTCATATCATGAAGCATGAACATTTGAAATGTGTCAATTTAAAGCTTATTCATACGTCTCCATAAGAAACATCTTGCTCCTACTGTTAGCTTACTTTTCTTCTTTGAGCTTTTACTATACAATACTTCAGGAGAGAGTTCTGAAAATAATTTCCTGGCAGTGGGTGAAAAAGCTCAAAAGCTCATGCACTGTCCATTGGTGTGCGCTGTTGTTTATCAGTCAGAACATAAAAGCTCACTAGCACTTTTTGCTGCAAAATCATCCTTCCCTTAAGGTAAAAAACTGAATTTAAGCGAGATTTCTTTTCAAGAGCCCAGAGGAAATGACAAATTGGGACCTGGCTTTTAAAGCAATGGAAGATCTTTCAAAGGCTGGACAGGTCTTCGGTTTTCATTTCAGCCCCTTTCTCTGTGTCTATCATCCAATACAAGCTTTTCTGAGGAGTTACAGTGGCTTTAGGCTGGAGTGACTTGGTAAAATATGAAGCTAAAGCAGAAATTTATCCCCATGACAGGAAACCTCTTCCATGGGTTAAAGCGCAATGTTTGCAATGTGAAGTGATATTACTCATCTCAGCACGGCACTGACTCCCAAAAAAAGTGATGTTACAATTCAGGTTGCAGTATGAGGCTGCTCTCTGCAGCCCCTCCCTTCTAGTATATATATCCATGTACAGATTAAAAATTAAAATTAAAGAGAAAAAAATTAAAACAGCACATAAAGAAGATGCTTCTTAATAGGAAGGTAGTAATGAAATCACTTATTTTCAGAAATTAAGATTCTAGATAAAATAGGTGCTTAAAAAATCAGAGTTGACAGAATAGGACTTTTTTCTGAAATTTCTGTTTACAAGATCATTTTTCCCTGTGTTTCACCATGAACCATATGGCTGCATCCATGTTAGTACGCAATCATACCTGGTTGTTTTATTGTATTGGTGAAAACAGTGAGTGGCCAAATGCCAGTATACATTGCTTTGTTACTGATACATTCTACAGTCTGAAAAACATAAAAATCTCCTTATTAGCTATAAAAGAATGAAATACATGCCGGTATCTTGTACAGCACATTTAGGACCTACTGAATGCAATTCCTGTGTAGTATTATTGTGAATTTAACTCAGGTTTTATTGCAATCACAATCTAACTTGGCCAGAGGTAACAGTTTTTGAAAATTTCACCACCTAAAAGTTGGTATAGTATAAAGCCTCTGTAAATTATTTTTTATGTATTTATATGTCTTTTAGTGACAGATAATTTCAGTCCTCTGTATTCAAATCTCTGATTTAAAAACTAAGTGCAAATGAAGGAATATTTATGTTTTACATAGATAATACATTTATGTATGAAAGTAAATTGCCTCAAAATATAGCCCATGTAACCCTACATAGTAATTTCATCTACTTTTTCATTAGTTGCAGTTCCTTATTCTTACAGTGACTATTAGCCATATTACAATTAATCAAAAGAAGTTATCTAAAGTGATGCATATGAGAAAATACATCAGCACAAAAGCATAAAAATATGCACGTTAAAGTATTAGCATAATAATACTACACTATCTTGAATAATTAATTGGATTTATTTAAAATTAGATTGTTTTGCATGCAGAGACTCAAATGTCATAAATTCAACAGGACTATAGATGGTTTAGCTCACAAATTTAGACCCAGAATTTCACAGGAATGCTGATTTCAGAGCATCCTTCGGGTCATGTCTGTGTTGTGCAGTGGGGTGGGAGTGGCTTAAGAGATGTTGTACATCGGGCTGTGGTGAGGATGGAGCCCCCAGCAGAAATCATGGAATGTATTTAACAAAGACATCTTGGCATCAGCTTTAAACCAGCCTCGACCTGCAATCTTCTTCCTAGCTGAACTCTTCGTAAAAGCTGCACCGAGCCCGACACCATCTCTCAGTGGTGATGGTGTGACAGGAGGTGCCAGAGGAATGGAGCAGGAGCCAGTGATCCCACATCCATGAACAGGCACCAGTGCAGCTGAGAACTGTGCAGTGCCACTTCAGGAGACACAAACAGGCTTAAATGGACAGTGGATTAAATGGCCTTCTGAGACGGCTGGGAGCTCCTGTCCTTCTCTTTATGTGCTGACAGCCTGTTGCCAACTTCTGTACTGTTTCCATTGTGTGACCACAGGGAATTGCAGTGAGAATACCCACACTTTGAGATGGCTGGAAAAGACATTCTACATGATAATAGCACTCTGACACTCTAAAAATGATCTTGATCATTGCTTTGGAGAGAAAAGTAATTTTTGTCTTATTTTTAAAAATCTATTAATCATAAGTGACATAAGGCCTACCTCCCACTCTGAAAAAGATCTGTGGAGATAAACTTCATCATCAGGAGGTACCCTGACAACACCCTTGAGAAAGCTGAGGAATGGTGCAGCTCCTGACAGCTTTTCCTGGTCTCTGCATCCCACACATACCACCCAGGATCACTCTGCAACCTCACAGCAGGAGCAATGGGACAGAGCACTCTGTCTTTGTCCCTTGCTGTCACTACGTGCTTATACACACTGGGGGTCATGGCTGCAAACAGAAATGTTTTTGTCCCCTCTTGCACACAAAAATCATGAGTGGTTTTGTATTCATACAGGAAAATGCAACATTAGGATGTAACAACCCCCTCCTTAGCTGTGATTTAATCTACATTAGTGTGCTCTGATTGATGTCATACTTAACCAATATGGAAATTTATGACATATGAATGGTAAGAAGCAACATATAAATGGTGTTTGAGTGGTGCATGTGACTTATGAACATAAAATATATCAGCCTTCATCGGACTTAGAGAATGCAAAATGTAAGAGCTTGTCCCTATCTTACAAAACAAATAAACTAAGTACAAAAGGTAAAATACCTGATGAGAGGATGAAATAAGAAAGGGTAAAGGTGAGCTCACTACTGTGTGCAGCAGCACCAGCAGTAGTTTTAGATCTGCAGGACATTTACCTTGCTAGAGAAAAAAGGCTGAAAATGTAATGCTGAGAATGAGAGTGAGTGATATATCTCCTAACCAGAGTCTTTCCTGACACCTGCAATTAGATTGCAAATATCCAGCTTATGACACCTTTACAATTCCTGTTTCCAGGAACTCTTGTTTGTAAACCATATTAAAGCTGCCAAAACAGCTAAGCAGTCTGTGCTATAATTTGAAAAATGCTTTAGTACTAAGCAGAAGATTTCATTTTAAATCACATGACAACATGGGAGCAATTAGAAGTGTTCATGTTCACTGGACCTACTACTAACTGTGGTATTTGCATAAAAATAGATGCTAGATAAAAAATTATATGCAATTTGCTTTTGCAGAATGTATTCACATGCTAAATTTCAAAACACCCAGCAATACAGGCACAGATAAACCTTACTGTTCTGGTTATTTACTTACACACATAATTGACTTCTCTCAACATTAACTTCTGTGTTATCTGCAGTGATTATCCTAAGAAATATATTTATTACAAGAACTTGAAAACAATGGCCTATTTTCTTTCATCTTACATGGAAAAACTAATGTTGATTGGAAATATCTGTAGCATAGTTGAATATGTATTTGCTTCTAGCTATAGTACAGCAATTTTTCACCAGTCTGACCAGCAGCAGGAGTGCATGGGGCTCTAATTAGCAGGGTTCCATGGTATTTATTTCTCCCATTAGTGCAGCATGACAAACCAGGGCATGGCATTTAAATAGCTTGCCTAATGATAGGCAATATGTTTGCAGCAAAATCAGATAAGCATTGAGGAGTCAGAAACTCCTGGCTCTGGCTTTCATCCACTAGATCGCACTGCAATCAAATTTCCAGATGTCATTGAATTTCAGAGACTCACAGACAGTCTCATAATGGATTTCTGACTTAGAGATATTTAGATGGCTGGATAGGAATGCTGTGGGGCTCAGTCAAGAAACAAAGGAGCTTGGGGCTATGCATCTTGGGGCATCTAACTTGCTTTACACATTAGACTTTATTCTCCAAAGCTTTTTTGGAGTGCCAAAAAGCCATGGTCCACATGGTTCAATATAAAAAAAAAATTACAGCATGTCATTATTATTTTCATAATGAAAAGTGACACCTTCCTCACACATTAAGTTTTGTAATATTTTCATCTATAAAATAGTAAGATCACAATAAATGTTCATATCAATGCAGTATTCCTGGACACTTGTGGGCTGACATTTGTCATCATGATATTTCACATAACAACAGGCAATCTAGCAAAGACTGGGGAAAGAACCCTTACAATGAGGGGTATAGGATGGATCACTGTTACCCAATGTTATCCTCATGTAGTTTTCAGAGAAAATGTCTAATGGAGATTGAACATGAGATACAACTCATAATATACAAGACTGGCCAAAATGACTGGTGGAATTTCCAGTCTTTCATAATAGTTATCCACAGGTATTTTTATGAGATGTTAGGGAGCAGAAGACATTCTGATTTTATTTGAAATAAATAGAAACAATTTATTAAGGATTCTCTCAAGATAAGATTCATTTAAATTTTTCTCCAAGTTACATGTGCATCAAGCACTTAATATTTTAAATACAAAAATTCAGCAAAAATTACAAGAAATACATTTTAGTAATTATAGGCAAGATTGTGAACAGGTTCATAACCAATGGGACATAAAGTATCTAACAGACAGTTCAATTTATGGGCCTGTTGTGAGCCAAGACTATATTTAAGTTTTATTGTGATAAATAGTGCTCCAGAGGATGACACATCTGCACATAGGTGGAGTTTAATTTGGGAGATTAACTGTGCTGAAGAATTATATTTCAAGAATTTTCTGCCTGTTGGAAAGTTCTATACATAGGCTATTGATCAAGCAAGAGGAATGAGTTCTCAAACTATGCAGGTTTCTCCTCTTTGTTTGAAATAAAAAATGGATAAAATATCAGCTGGAATGTCTGCCAGGTCTTAATTCCACTGAGTTTAGTACTTAATGACTATTAAAGGTAATTTTTCTGACAACAAAAATCAGATTTAATTGAAAGGAAAACTCTCTAAACATAAGAAACATCTCACTCACAGACATAATGAGTAAATCACTGTATATTTTCAGTGCCACAAAGAGAAGAAATGTTCAACCTCTAGATAAGAAGTGTCTAACTGTTGTGGAAAAAGCATGTATTTCCATGCAGGGCTGTAAGCTTTTTCTGAGTTTTCCTTGTGCAGTGAGCCTGCACAAAAGCTTTTCACAAAATCACAGAATCACAAAATCAATCAGGTTGAAAAAGACCTCTGAGATCATCGAGCCCAATACATGACCAAACACCACCTTGTCAACCAGACCAGGGCACTGAGTGCCACATCCAGTCCTTTGTTAAACACCTCCAGGGACGGTGACTCCACCACCTCCTGGGCAGCCCATTCCAACTTTGACACCCTTTATGTAAAGAAGTTCCTCTGTTCCTCTGTGCTTCCAGTGGTGCTGCCAGCACACTTTATCTCCATTGTCACTGTTGAAATCTGAGTGATCTCAACCTCGACTCCTGGTGCAGGAATCCATTACTGAGCTTCCTCCATGCAACAGTTGCTACTCAGCTTTGGCCTCTGGTACTCAACTTCTTTCTGCCTATCCCACCTTCTTTCCTGACAAGCTTTACATGCTTGGGCTTTTTTTTAGCAAGAACTTTTCCCAGGATTAATCTTCAGTTAGTAGAAAGTTACCCAGGGTGTCTGTTGGCATCAGATGGAAAAGAGCTGTTAGCAGGTTATTGAAAATTATTGTCAGCTTGTCACGTGGCCGAGGAACTCCTGGTAAATATCCTATCTCAGCATCTGATAACAAGTCACAGAACCCCATCATTATTCTCTTCACCCCATCAATTGCATGTCTGTCTCCAAAATTGAAGTCTGAATATTTCATTAATGGATTTATAGTCCATAAAAATATTTTAGAATCTGTGAAAAATGCTTTGCATATAGGGGGCATAAATGCCAATATACAAAGGTATCAGCATCATTGCATCCAACAGGATGGTGGTTAACCATAAGCCCTGTTTCCAGTGCTCTCCTGGATCTAACTCTATTTACTCATCAGCTCTTAGAAGTTCCTGCTGAGATGGGATTTTTTCATAAATGTTCACCATAGAGGGTAAAAGGTAATACCACTACAGTTATAAAAGCATGCTTTAAATACACACTACACAAATATAATATCTTGCTTCCTTTGCCCTTTCAGACAGCCTCTTAAAGGATCTTGCCTACCAAATTCCTGAAGCAGCCAAGGTTGTCCCTCTGAAACTGGCATCTTTGCTGCTTGTCTTCTCTATTTCCCTAGGTTCTCAAATTCAGCTTATAGTCACTGCAGTGAGAGTTCCCAATGACTATCATTGGTTGGAGAATGAGTTTTCG
The DNA here is from genome assembly GCF_028769735.1 of Zonotrichia leucophrys gambelii. Taxonomy (NCBI): domain Eukaryota; kingdom Metazoa; phylum Chordata; class Aves; order Passeriformes; family Passerellidae; genus Zonotrichia; species Zonotrichia leucophrys. Next base: position 123,964,330 of record NC_088171.1, on the reverse strand, counting down.
TTGTTTATGATCTGCAGAACATCCTTCTCTGTCAGTCTGTCTCACAGCTACACAAAATAATCATCATTTATGCCCTGCTTTGTTGCTCTCCTAGCAGATGCTGGAGTGATTAGAGTCCCCCATGATAACCACAGCTTTCAGCTGAGGGGATCCTTCAAGTTATTAAAGGTTTTTCCACCTTCTTCCCTTATTACTTGTGCAATCTGTACCAATCCCCCAGGTCTCATCTTCACAGCCTGTCTTCCTCAAAGAGCTTCAGTTAATCTATTGCAGAGGTCCAATTGTGAGCTACCTACCACATCTTCATAATCCTAATTGTCCTGTTCTGTGTTTCACAGGATAATTTATCCCCCTCCCTATCTCTTTCCCAGGAAGCACACATTAGTTTATTTGCACTTAAGATGGGATCCTTTTTTGCTCAGATCTCTTGTGAGAGCATAGGATCCTCTCATATAGGCACACTCATCCTATTTCTCCCCCTAAAGCTCAAGCAGAGAATTTCCTTATGGAAACTAACAGAGGTTAGCAAGAATCATTACATTGCTTCTGTACCAGTTTCATCCCATTTCTCCCTGGCAGACCTCCCGTGTCCCTTGAAGAGCAAATTCCCAGGGTCCTGGAAAATGACTGCCTGAGAGCACAAGCAGCCCCAGCAGAAGAGAGCAATCTGCAGGCTGCACGTCCTGGTGTCCCAGGTGTTCCCTCCATGGCCTGGCTGCCAGGCCTCACCAGCACACAGCTCTTCTGTGAAAAACTGAAACCTCTCCGTCTGGAGAGAGAGAGGTGGGACATGAGTGTGGACACTATAGCAACTGTCAAATTAAAAAAAATATCTCAGAAATAATTTGATTTTCAGACAGTGGAGGATAACATTTTCTTTTAAGTTAACAAAACAAATGGCTCCTGCTTTTACTATGGCTTCATCAATTATTAGTCCATGACAGTAGAAGTGGTTCTGTAATGTGAAAATTTTATTTTCTGCATATATCAATTTAAAATATGCTTTAGGCTTTATTTTAGAGGGACTAAATTAGCATCTGAGTCAATTAGGTACCTGTTGTACTTTTTTAAAATTAATTTTCTGCCAAGAGGAATACAGCTTTTGCCATCAAATAGTGTTGTGTGCTATAAGCCAATTTGCTTAAAAATGCAACAGTTAAACCTAAAATACTTATGTAAATTCATCCACAGAATGCCTTAAATTCTTACTTACAGAGATTTTACTTCTTACTTTTTACACAGTGAACCATATCATTTTATGTTCAATGTCACAGGCAATAAAATGTTTACAACTTTATAGTTTTTGCATTTGTGTAATAACTCTTTAATTTCATTTCATGTTAACTATGGGAAAGTCCTTACACAGTCCTTTGACAGAATTTTCTTCAAAATATTGCCAAAGAATGACAAAAGAAATTCATACACAAAACCTTTTATTTTTATTGAAGCCAGTAAAACAATTGGTTCCAATTCTGTGATTCTGATTTAGATCCAGTCTAAGTTCTCACAAAAATTTCTTATAGAAAGAGAAAAAACATTATAGGAGTTATTCTTCAAACAAATCTCAAGTGGAATATATAAGCATTGAGAAGTTCTTCAAAGAAAATAGTCTCACTGACAGAGAAGGGTACAAATTTATTTATTACATTTTGATTTTGTGAATTCATTACAAATTCATGACAAATTTATTTCAAGACTGATTTTTTAAAGAAGAATTTTTAAAACTCAAAGATATCTGAAAAATAAATGTAAGCACAGAAAAATCTTAAAACTATCTCTTGAGAAATAGTTTATTACTGATTTTTTAGGAAGTTATGTTACTGGGGAGTGTCAGCCTGGCGTTTCAGGTATGTATGTATCTCAAGATTCTATTGAACATTAGACACTTTCAAGATAACAAGAAAACCCTGGAAAACAGTTATGTTTTCCTTGATGAGGGCAGGACCAGCTGTCCACTCAAGCCAGGCAGGCACTTGTTGAATACTGTGGAGGATGTACTGGCTCCTTGAGAAAGTTATTACATTCTTCACCCTTTAATGAGGAATGCCTATTTGTTACTTTTAAGTATATTTAAGCTGTGTTAAACCATACCTAATTAAAACTAGATTTGCTTGGTTGCTTCTTAGGGGTTTTTTGTAGGTTTTTTCGTAGGGTTTTTCTGTTTGCTGCTAACACCTATGCAGTCATCTATTATCTCTTTCTAACAGTTACTGTTTTTCACCATTACTTAGTTCATACTTTATTCCCATAATAAAGGTACACATTCACCCTCCTTAAAATATCCAGCACAGGCTGAGCTTATGTTTGGTATTTTGGTGGCAGTGAGCCTTGGTTCTTATAATACTCCTCAGCTTCTTATTGAATTGTTGCATTGAATCAGATTGTATTCAAAGTAGTTCTTTTTCATTGAAGAAGAATTACACCATCAAAAATTTTTTAGCATAATTCAACATTACCATCTTGCCCAAGCCTACTGAAATGTATGTAATAAACAATTTATTATGTGTATAACCTGTTTATTTCTGGTTTCACAACTTCAAATTGAAGACTTTGCATAGTAAAAATACAATCTAGCTCTTGTGTGGCTCATGTGTCTTAAAGTTACAATTTAAGGTGGAGAAAGCCTTTTAATGCAGGAACAGGACAGGCCAAACTATATAGCTCGTATCTGAGAGCTCACATACCCTCTTCAGAAAATTTCACCTGTGACACCTTGGATGCTGAGATGGGAAGTAATTTACTGAAGTATTCCCCATTTCTTACTGCTGATTTCTGTGTGGCCATCTGAGACAGTGTGCAGGGTGCCTGCTCTTCATCCAGGAGAAGGCTGCTGCTGCAGTGCAGCTGCTTCAGCAAGGCTGGGGCAGCAGCTGTGCCCTGTGGGACTGGCAGAGGAACAGGGGCAGAGACAGACCCCTCTTCCCACCTGCTGCCAGTGCTCCCATCCCACTCCTCCACACACTGTGCCCTCCTCGCTCAGCAAGTCTGCATGTGTGCTTGAACATCAGGGAATTCAGAGCAGCAGCCTCACACCAGTGCTTCAGCAATCTGCTCTGCTCTGAAATACACACACCAGGACATCATTTCTTAAGTGGTAATTGCCATCAGCCCAAGGCAACAAATTAGAAATGGCTATGATGAGGCTTGGTGGAAGGGAAGGAAAGAAGCAGAGAGAATACTAGATGTGTGGAGGTTTTTTGCAGCATATCTAAGCAATAGGAAAATTCCAGAAAACCTCGGGAGAAGGTACACTCAGGCTGGAGAAATTGGCATAGCTAAGAAATTTAAAATTTTAACTTTTTCATGAAACTGGGGAGGAATGTGATTGATTTGCGCTCTATGCATACTTTTATTCTACCATTTTGGTGGTCAGCCAGTATTTCAGAAGGCCTGACAAGGACACTGTGTACAGTAGGAAAATTACTTATGGGACATTTGGGCTCAGCTGTTTTTTAGAGTATCTGAATCTTACGAGCAGACAGAGCATCAATAATATATTACTGTCATAAACCACTTATGGCATGAATGGGAAATCTTTCTGCATTCACTATCTGCCAGTTTTATTTGCTGATTGTTATGCAGGTCTATAAGATATTGATTTATTTGCCTCTGCAAAACATAAAAGAAGATTAATATAAATACTTCATTATTCAATTTTTTGAGTCAGGAATTTTTTTTTCTTGAGTACTCTGCTATTCAGAAAGGTAAAATAGGCCAACTAATTTTTTGTCCAAGAAGACCATGCAAGGCGACCATGATCCCTTCTTTCTATGCAAAGAATTTTGGGTCCAAAACCCTAAAACATATCCTGACATTGAATAAAACAAAATACAGCAAAACATAGCACAGTGATTGAAGAAAAATGGGAATAATTACCTCAAAGAGAAACAGGTAATGGGGTTAGATGTTAGTCTCTGAGTCCTCAGTTTTTCATGACACAAAAAGCAAAGACAAGAGGAGGCTCCTCTCCCAGAGAAGTGTCCCTTCCTCAGCTTGTTTATGCCAGGCTATCCAGTCTCCAGCTGGCCTGTGGTAAATACAGCCTCCACCAGTACTTCTGTTTCCCTATGTCTTGTAGAGAGGTGAACAGTAGGCACATGTTTATTTTCAAATGAGGTGCAAGTTTTCACTTGTTATTAGAAGTCAACTTTCAGTTAACTTTAAATATCACCAGACAAAACCACCTGTAAGCCTTTATCTTGTTTATCCCTTTATCCATTTTGGGAAAATTCCACAGTTTTGCTATATAAATTTCCTAACATATCTTGGAGACTGTAAACTTTGATCATAAATTGGTAGAACCTTATTTGCCATTATAAATCTATTTATATCTATATAAATCTACAAGACTTTGTACAATGGGTCCACAATACTATAGCTAAATTGCTATGCTACAGCATGGGAGCCCAGCTTCAGGTCAACAAATTACACCATGCATATGATGACATTTAATAATAAGTCTTGACTTGTGTTAGTAAATTGAGATGCATTTCTCACCGTGAAGTGTAACCTCTCTATGGAAGCATTGCTTTTTAGCAGCTGAGCTGTGTTTACTGTTGACATATAGAAGCAAACTGCTTAAATACTTTTTTTAGCTTATTGTCAGTTACAAACTGTACTTTGTTTTCATACATTGTTCCAGCTCATCTCCAGTATTCGCAAAGTTTCAGCAGGATGGATTAGGACATTAACGGCCACTGTGCCTCCATGGCTCACAACAATTCTACAGAAGATGCTCATGAGGAGGAGGGGCAGGCACTGCCCTCTTCTCTTTGGTGACCAGTGACAGGAAGGAAGGCCAGAGGAAGGACAGGAAGCCACCAGAGGAAGTGGCTTGAAGCCATCTCAGGGAAGGTTTAGGTTGGATATTAGAAGAAGATTCTTCACCCAGAGGGTGTTTGGACACTGGAACAGGCTCACCAGGGAAGTTGTCACAGCACCAAGTTTGACAGAGTTCAAGAAGTGTTTGGACAATGCTGTCAGGTACATGTCTGACTCTTGGGGATGTACTGTGCAGGGCCAGGAGATGGGCTTGATGACCATTGAGGGTCCCTTCCAACTCAGCATATTCTGTGATTCTCTGATTCTTGATTTTGTGACAAAGTGGGATCATCTTAATCTGTTTGGCTGCCAATTGCAGAGTCAAAGGAGAAAAAATCTTAGTAAAAACTTTTCGGTACCCATGTAAACGTCAGTATTGAGAATTAGATCTTTCAATAAAAACCACTTTCTGGTTATTTTTAGACTGTCACTGTAACTCAAACTGCTGTAGTATTTAGTGCTTTAATGGGGACAAGCTAGATCTAGATTTTAAGAGAATCCATAGGACACCGTTAATCTCAATTGTGTCATTCTCAAGGCTTTGTTGTTAGCGGTCTATATGGCCTTTAATGTGTCTGCACTACCTCATTAACACAATATTACTTGCTATTAGCAGGAGTTCTGTAGATGCAGTGAAGTGAATAGAGACCCATTAAAATATATGAGTTACACATCAACACATGCTGGGGCTTACTACTTTCCTTCTACATTCAGCTAAATATCTGCTGAATAGAATACAACAGATGCAGGAAGATATTCTTAATTACAGACATAGAGAATTAATTTTATGAAATACTTTTTTTTCTCATTTTTTGTGCTTTCAGCTTGACTACAACTTCAAGATCCTTGCTGCTTTTAAAGCCATTTTAATTGTTATGTTTTATTTTGCCAATAAATAGCCTCTCAGATGTTTATTTCTATTTAAAATGTTAAATAAAACTGGCCACTTTTCCAGAAGAATTTTGTGTTTTATCCATTTCCTTTTTCATAGTATCCATACTCCTCCAGACTTTTGAAATACTGCCTTGCAGAAAGGAAGGTGAGGCAGGCTACCACATCATAATTAACAATCTTAATCTCTAGAATCTGACTTAAAAAGTGAGTTTCTTGTTCTCCTTCCTCTGTGGCCTGAATAAAACAGTACTTCAGGGAAGAATCAGAGATTCTTCTGGATTCAAATTGCTGCTATCTCAGTCTGGGTGAGATACACACCAAGATGCAATACTTAAAAATTGTCCTTCCCTTGGTAAAGTCTATCAGCTACAGTGTCTCTTGTCTCCACAGGCTGTGTTCTGTAGATGCTACAAAATTCACAGAGTCACAGAATGGGTCAGGTCAGAAGGGACCACACAGGGCCAACCTCCCTGCACATGCAGTGTCATCCTGGAACACACAGCACAGAACTGTGTCCAGACAGTTCTTGGATAGCTCCAGTGAGGGAGACTCCACAACCTTTCTGAGCAATCTCCAATGTAAAGAAGATCTTCCCCATATTCAGGTGGAATTTCCTGTGCCCCAGTTTCTGCTTGCTGCCTCTTGTCCTGTGGCTTGGCACCACTGAGCAGAGCCTGGCTCCATCCTCTTGGCACCCTCCCTCCAGATACTGACAGACATTGATGTCAGTCATCTTCTCAGTCACCTCTTCTCAAGACTGAGCTGGCACAACTCACTTGACCCCACAAGAAAGATGCTCCAGTCCCCTATTCATCTTTGTAGCCCTCTGCTGGACCTGCCCCAGAAGCTCCATGTCTCTCTTGCCCCGAGGAGGCCAGAACTGGACACAGCACTCCAGATGTGCCTCACTAGGGCTGAGGAGAGAGGCAGGATCTCCTCCTGTGACCTGCTGGCACCACTTTTCCTAATGCACCCCAGGGTACCATTGGCGGTTCTTGGACAGTTTGTTATCCACCAGTACCCCCAGGTCCTTCTCTATGGACTTTTCATAGCAGGTCAGTTCCCATCCTATATTGATTCTCCCCAGGTGCAGGACCATGAATTTGCCTTTGGTGAATTTCAGATGGTTCATCTCTGCCCATCTCTCCAATCTGTTGAGGTCCTTCTGAAGGACAGCACAGCACTCTGTGGTATCAGCCACTCTTCCAAGTTTTGTGTGCCAACACATTCTCCTTGTGTGCTGCATATAGAGCCTAGATGTTGCCCAGTTATGGATTTTGGGGACAGAGATGGTCATGGTTGAACAATGTCACTCTAGCTTAGAGGTACCTAGTTTTCTTTTGCAGTTTTCAGCACTAGCATTCCAGTGCTGCTCACTTCATCTCAGATCTCCTACTTACACTTTCACTTATTAGAGCTCAATTCTTCAGCTAGGCTACCTCATTTCTAGGGTATTTAATTAAGTATTTCTGGGGGTTTTAATATTCAAATGTTTACTTGCTAATGCTCACTCCTTACTTAATGCCTTAACAAATGGTTTCTCTCCCTGGTCCAGGTAAATATGAGGTCAAGTATTCATACAGACAGAGGAGCCCTCATGAAAAGAATCCATATCTGAGCCCAACTTAAATCTCTGAGTGCTAAGAGCACCTTGCTGGGAAATTAGAGACCATGATTTGAGGTCCTTCTCCCTTTCCCTCAAGACACAGGACCTACAGGTAAGGTTAATAGAGGTCCTGGTCTGATGATCCTATTGTAAGTAAAGTGTGGCCTAATGCTCCAAGCACCACAGTAATGTGGTGTTCATGTTCTGCATATGCCCAGCAGTTAAAAGACTGTAGTATCATGGGGCAGATGAAGGGAGGCTACAAAAGAAAGCATAGTATTTTCCTTCTCTTATTACCTCCTCTACACTGGAGATTTGAAAGCAACAGAAGCTTTCATTCATTTTCTTTAACTCCTAGCTCTGTCCTATATAGTCCTTCTGATTTCTAACCTTTCCTTTGTTGGAATTTAGATACAGGACAGTGGAACACTCCTACAAACACTCCTTCAGTCAAGGTTTTACTTGTCTTCTGTACATTTACTTTGCACTTGTACTAATGCTCTCAGTCCATTTTGCCCCTTTCTTTTTATTTTCAGTGGATATCTATGTCTCTTTATCTTTTGCCCAGAACAAAGCCAACAGATGCAGGTTCTCATTTATCTCAAACAGGCCACAGCTCCTTCACTTTCTGTACCATTTGCTAGTTACCCTAATCCCTTCAGCATTTTCTTTTGCCCTGCTATTTCACAGAAGAGTTTATATACTGTAAATTGCTTTCTGTCTCCCTTCCCACTAAGTTACCATCTGTTATGCATTATCCTCAAATGCTATTTGCAGTCCAACAAACTTCCACTAAAAAAGTATGGGCCATTTCCCCTAATTTTCTTCTTCACTCTAGATTTGGCTCTGTGTAAAGCATGTGTACAGCTCTTCAATCCTTGTTCAGAGGTTAATCTGCTACCTCAAGGCTTTAACTTTCATTTCTTTCATCTGTCACTCAGTTTCCTGAATGTTTCCTTCTCTTTTTTTTTTTTTCCAGGATGAAAAGGTGAGGAATATGCCTACAGTCTCTCTGCAAGGATCTGCAACCTCATCCAGCCTCTTCTATTGCCATCAAGTCAGATATCAAGGGAGGCATCCTTTCAGCTTGTGCTGTGAACTCTCTTGCCCACTCAGCTACTTCAGTGAAATGTGACAAGCTGCCAGGTGGGATGTATTTCTGTGTTTTAACATTTGCTTCAACAGAACATTTTCTTGCCTTGCCTGTGTGACTTTTAATTTGGTCCTGAACTGTAGTACACAGTGACTTTCCCGTAATGTTTCGGAGATCCAGCCTGAAGCTTTTCATTCTGCCACTGCTAGCTAAATGCTGCAGGGACCCACATGGCCATGGCCTTCCTCCTGCTGAGGGGGGCAGATGTGGCTGTCTGTCCGACATTGTCCAGCAGTGCTCCTGAAGCCAACCAGACCACAGACAGCACCAGCACGGCCACACTCCCTAGCTGTTCTTCCCCTTTGGACTAAACAGATGACTATTTCAGCCTTGTAAATTCAAGTTTACAAGTGATAAAACTGTACTTCCAGAATCTGTTCAGAAGCTTATTCCTTAGACCAAAATATTTTTCTGTGAGTTATCTGTATCTCTGCATTGCAGATGGTACACAATTTGTTCACTGATCTCACCCACAAGAACAGTGTTCTTTCCCTCTCTTAACTATGTATAGCTTTTTACTCTAGGCTTTACACCAGTGGCCTGGATCCCAAAGGTTTCTTCATCTGTCACCTCACCTTCATAATTTTCCCCTGTGTGTTTTATGCCTCACTGATTACCCTTTGGTATGAGCATCTTTTGCTTGACAGCAAGGATGAAACTTCCTCTCAGAGGTGATCCTTCAGACCTACAGTCCTAGAGGAGTTCAAGGGCACCACGTCAGGTAGGGTCAGGTTCTCACTTCTGAGGGATGAAGGCAGATTTGGGACCAAGTGAGAGAAAATCAGGTTGTCCCTTTTTTTTGGGGAACTTGGGTACTGCCAAACTCATCACTCTAAAATACTTAATCAAAGAAAACTTCTAACTTCTGAAGATTTATTTTCCTTTTGGAGTTGTTCGTATGTTCTGAGCATGGGAAATATATTTATTTTACATTTACAAGGTTCTATATTGATGAGCCCCTACTCTCTGTTGCCATATTATGATTATGTCAGAAACAGGTTTCTTGCCTGTCTGAAGGAAGGTATATTATGAAAAATGTTACAAAACCAGTGATACAGATGGCAAAGTCTATATGATAGAAGAAAGGAAAAACTTCACAATTACAACTTCTTTCCATCTATTTCCACAGACAAAAGTTGTTGACAAAATTGAAAAAAATTCAACTGCTCTTAAAACTTTTTATTATAAAGTGTTATGTTAGAATATGTTAGAATAATGGTATAAGAGTAAATAATAAAATAGATAATGGGAAGGCGAATAACATTGGGACATCTTTTATTTTGTATTAGTTCAGTATTTTTGGAATATCTGTGACATAAATGAAGGAAGTTCAAGAATCTCAAGAGTTATGCCATTAGCAATAAATGAATACTATTTTGTAATGCAGAGTTGTCCTAATAAAGAGAATTGCAAGTATGACCTCAGAGAATGGGATTTCAAGGATAGATTTGAAGCATTGGAAGTTGACATTTCGGATTCCCCCTGCATTACAGTTTGGACAAATTTAAATCCTCACTGATATATAAACAATCCCTCTCTCTCCTGTAATGAAATTTTCAATGGATTTTATAGAAACGAGCCCCCTCCCAACATTCATAGTGGCATTAGAGAGACAGAGAAGGTCTAATAGTGACACTTTCTGTTCCTAGTGGAGTTGGTGGCAGAATTTCAATGTTTTCAGGATATATTATAATGGAATATTAGTATGGCAACCTGCAACAGATTTATTTAAATCCAGCACCTCGATATTTTGAAACTTCGGGTTCTATGTTACATCACAGAACTTAAAATCAAACTTAAGACTTCATTGCCTTTCTAGTCCCGCCTTTTCGCATGTTCTTCAGAATCTGGCCTGCCTCAGGTCAAAGAGATTTTATGAAGTCACAGTTTAAGGAGTGGGCTGTAGAATGCTCTATTGCCCAGAGAGATTTTGGAAATCCACAGTCTTTGGTTCTGTGCCTATCTGACTGGAGTCAGCCATTTAACATGCAGTATGCAAGTTGTGCATGGCTATTATCACTTTTCATTCAACACAAGCAACACTGTGCTAACCAGTGAACACTGTTTTCATTGGATATTTAAGTATTCAGTCCAAAGAAAAGAGGTCTTTCTGTAACTGTAACAGCACTGTACCAGGCAAAACACCATGTTCTGTTTACTTTTGCTTGAAGGGAAAAACAACGTAGGAAAGCTGGATATTGACTGGCTTTCTACTTCACTGTTATGTGAATCTATTCTGGTTGGATTTTTTCCCTCAAGTATCTTTGTATATATACATATATATATATACATATATGTATGTATGTGTGTATATATATATGTAAATATGTGTGTGTATGTGTGTCTATATATATATGTATATGCATATATATATAGGAGATGATCTAAACAAAGTTATTTACTATAGGTGAGTAAAAATACCACAGCAACTTTCTTGAATTGACCCTGCATTGAGCAAAGGGTTTGGACTGGAGTGACTTATTTTTGGCTGGAAAATGCAGTTTTAAGGAATCCCCAACAAACAAATGGTCCTTAATCCTGATTACTTTTAAGCTGTGAGCATGCTCACACGAGTGTTTTCTTCAGCTGTGCTGAACTCTGTCCTGTCTTCAGTTTGACCTGAGGCAGGGCAGGACAAGGCGCCCCAATGTTTCAAAGTAAGGTCATTTCATGTTGTTTATGATGGCTGTAAAACTGTCAAATACAACAAAACAACTACATTGTTTCCACAGGGACTAGTGCCTCTAGAGAAAATTATGCCCAGAGGATGAAAGTTCAAACTTTTTTGCTTCAGTGATCTGGGTTCTGGGGTGACATGGATGAGCTCAAATCAGATCAGTAAATTATAAATCAACAGTATTGTCAATCTTAGTGAAAAACTATAAAGTGAATAGCACTGCTTAGGATATCATCTCAGATTATTTTCAAGAGGCATGTGCGTGCAGTGCTACACTGGAGGGAAATGGCTCCCAGTCAACACAAAGCATTAACAGCACTGTCCACAGTCACTTGTTTCTTCCTTCATTCCTGGCATCCGTCACTTGTTCAAGACTAAGTAGAGATGGGCAACATATTTCTACACCCACAATATCTTGTACCAGAAGTATCAGCAGTAAATTGTCCCCAACACCCACTGATAACAGCATTACCAAGTGTGATTTCCTGGTCTTTGCTGCTTTCTTGGCCCTGTCCCAGAAGTGCAGACACAGAAAGGCTGGAAATGGGCTACACACCCTTCCCTGTCCACTGCAGCTAGGGGTGGTTCTGCTTGCTCTCCTCTCTGAAGTGCTGGATCAGGGCATAGCTGCTCAAAGTGTGGGGACAAACAAGGGGCAGGGTGGAAGGAGAAACAGAGACCCTAATAGGAAATCTTCAAGAAGTTCTCTAACCCTGTACAGCTTGGTGGATTCCTCAGCTGAGCAGTGGCAAGTGTGCTCTTTGTAATACTGTGGAAAGTTCTGTAGCACCACACATCATGGACAGGCAGGCTGCTCTTGGAAGGAGATAGACATGAAAACATCAGGGCTATTGTCAAAGTTCACTGAATGATGTCCAGCCCTTCCCAGCTGAAAGGCACTAATGCTTCACTTAAGATTTGCAGTGAATGAAGATTTCTGAGTCAGAAGCTCTGAAGGTACTGCTTGGAGCAGCCCAAGAGGAAGAATAAGCACCTTCCACCTCCTCCCTGACCACACAAGCAACAAGCAGCTGGTTTCATTGACTAAATATTTTCTGTTTTTCTCAACTCCTCGGGTGTTTGTTATTATTAAAAGGAGTCTCTGCACCCTCAGGAGCTACTGGTCTGTAAATCCTAAAGATGAAGATCAAGGCTCACAGGCTACAGCTCTGCCTCCTGTAGCAATGCCCTCCATCCAGGGATGTTGCCAGGACTGGGGAAGAGGACTGACTGAGACCTCTGTCTCAGATGCCTTGCAAGGTTGCAAAACTCTGGCTTCACAGAACATTATTTAATTTTGGTTTTTAGGAGATGCAAGGCTCCAGCTACCTTTCTCCAGGGCAGCTGGAATAGTTGATTGATGCAAGAATTTTCTTTTTTTCTACATTACTAGAGATGAGGTTTGCTGCAACACAACCCTGTTTTCCCAACAATTGACATTTGCAAGCAATGCAAACAGGCTGTCAATTTTGTTCTCCAAGATATGGTTAGGATATTTGTAAATGCAAATCTTACAATCTATAACTTCCACAGAAGTCAAACATAATTAGAAGACCTTGAGGTCCAAAAGGGAACATTAGGCATGATAATATATCTGGGAATATTTCAGCAGAGGAATAAAGTACTTTGTGTTCACTGTGTGATGAAAACACATCTTTGGCAACCTGGGGAACATCTGAAGAGGGTTTTGACTTCCCTGTGCTCACTGTGATGCCAAAATCCTGAGTGTCTGCGGCTCCACTGTGTCCCACAAAACACAGACCCATGACAATAGACAGGCCTTTTAATAATCAGCAAAGGTGAGATTCATGTCCTGGTGACTGAGCAGAGGCTTAGACACCTCTAAGATGTAGACTTAGCAATAGAGTAATAGGCAAGAAAAAAGCATAGGCTGCAGTTGAGGCTGCCATGACAATCCCTGTGCTGCTGTGCTGCTCCCCATCCTCAATTCAGCCCTCAGAGGGTTGAATCCCCTTGGCCAAGAGTTTCTGGCACAGTCCAGGATTCTTGCTTCTCCCTAGACAGCGTCTGCATTTCTGTGAGGTCCTGTGACAACTTCAACCTTAAGCTGAACCTTAAACATCAGGTTCTCCTGATGTTTGCATCCTCTGAATATGCCCTTCTGCTTTACAGCTGTCTTAGAAAGAAGCTAATAGTGTATTTTGGTTTCTTATGACTTTATGTTTAGGGACCTGATGCATATTTATAAAACTTTGGAAGTCCAAACTTGTTAATATTACCTGCTTTGAGAAGTACTTGGTGCACCTGTATTTTATTAGGCGGCCCCCTTGGTAATTTTTAACACACATTGAGACCACACAGGTGCCTTGAAGGCTTTCTGAAAGAGGTCAGACATGCCCACATGCCTGCAGGTGGATTGCCTCCCCTTGACCTTCTTTTGAACTATTTGAGGATGTCCAGTCTCTAGCAAACACTGGGAGGAGCTGGGCTTCAAGGAAGAAACCTAAACTTCACTGAGTTGTGCAGCTGCAAGCAGAAGAAATCTGCTGCTGGTTTTGGCAGGCTGCACACTTCCCAGGTGGTGCAAAATTGTGGTTATAACACACTTCTCTTCCAAGAGATGAATGCATCACTAAACACATGCATAGAATGGGATTGTCTAGAGGAACAAGACTTGAGAAACACTGATCATTTATAGAAGCAGCTGAAGGCAATCCATGAGAAAACTCTGAGAAAAATGTGATTATAATGTTTTACCCTATGTACTATGGTAAACTTCAAAATTTAAGACAACAAAGACCAGCTGTTTAAAGCTGCACACATCGTCCAGACACCAAAAATTTGGAAAACACTTGGCTTTAGACTATCTGGTTTTACACACAGCTTGTGACTGAGATGCTTTGATGCAAATTTCTGTTATCTTTGTCAAAACAATATGTTTACAGTCTAGACACATTTACCAAACATTGGATTTAGCCATAAAAGTGAATTTCTGGAAGCACAGTCACAAGACAAGTGGATGCAACATCACTGACTTCAAAGGACATGTGTCTTCCTGTAATAGAGTATTATTAGGTAGGTCACATTCTTTTCTGTATGAAACCATTTCATCCTTCTTCTGCAATATGTAGTAGCTTTAAGTAGAAATTAATTGCTTTTTCCTCCGTTTTGAGGCCCATTCACATTATTTTGTTGAACAAAACAGAAAAAACCCAGATATTTTGCACATATCATCTAATCTTTCAATCTCTATCTATTACTTTAGCTGAAGTAATTTCTGTTGGTTACCTTGTCATATAATCATAGAACTGGATCATAGACTCATGGAATTACTTTGGTTGGAAAAGTCATTAAAGCTCACTTAGTTCCAGCCCCCAGCCATGAGCAGGAACACCTTCCACTAGACCAGGTTGCTCAAAGTCCCATCCAGCTTGACCTTGACCTCTCCCAGAGACGGGGCTCCCATAACTTCTCTGGGCAACTTGTTCTGGTGCCTCACCACCCTCATGGAAAAGAGGTTCTTCCTGGTATTTAATCTAAACCCACCCTCATTTTAAGGCTTTTCAGTCTTGTCCTGTCACTACAGGCCCTTGTCAAAAGTCTCTCTTCATCTTTCTTGTAGGCTCCCTTCAAGTACTGAAAGGTCTCACTTAGGTCACCCCATGACTTCCTTTCTTCACTCTGAACAATCCTTTCCTCATAGGAGAGGTGCTCCATCCCTCTCATCACCTTGGTGCCCATCCTCTGGTCTCGGTCCTACAGGTCCATGTCTTTCTTATGCTGAGAACACCAGAGCTGGGTGCAGCACTGCAGGTGGAGTCTCACCAGAGCAGAGCAGAAGGACAGAATTCCCTCCCTCACCCTGCTGGCCACGCTGCTTTGGATGCAGTTGGGACAAATTTGAGCTTTCTGGGCTGTGAGCAGTCATTGTTGGGTCATGTCCAGTCTCTCATCCACCAACATATCCAAGTCCTTTTCATCATCCTTCTTATTCCTGAGGGGTTGTAGTTGTGGGAAATGGGCAGAAAGAAGATATTTTGATTTTGATAATCCTCACCATGGCTGATGACATTTCAGTGCTATGGCTCAGTGACCCAGGTCCTGATTTCTCCAGAACAGGCCCTCCCAAAATTTCATCAGAAATTGCTAATTAAATGCAAATGGGAATACAGCAAATGGATTTTGGTTTGCAGTTGAAAGCAGAAAGGTCAGAGATGTCATTCATTCTAGGCAAACAGTTGTAGGAGGAGCCATACCCCTCACAAAATAACACCAGATTATATTTTAGTGCATAAATTTTATTTGCACAGTAGCAAGAGTGTTTCCCAAAGGCAGACAGTTTTTAAGACTGTGCTCACATAGACCATTTCCTATCATGAAAGCGTATTCCAGAGAATTTCAGAAACTTGAATCTATTCCAAAGATTTCCAAAAACTGAAAGCTGCAAGAGTGGCCTGGCTAGGGAAAAGCCCACTGTCCTTCTGAGTGCCGCAAGGGAGGATTAATTTCTGTTTGCTGAAAGCAGCTGGGTAGCAAGAATTCGGGCCCCTCCCAGAATCACTATTTTACAGGGAAAATCTTGTTCTCCAGAAGTCTCTGCTGGAACAAAATTATTTATTTACTTAGTTAATTGGTTTATCTCTGAATCTTTTTCCCTGAGCCATTTGAGGTACCATGATTGAGGGGCACTTTAGAACAGAAAAATGACTGTAATATATTATATTTGTTGTCTGGTTTGCATTTTTTTCAATCCAAATTTTAAAAAAAATCAAATTCCCCTGCTTGACTGTCAACACCTAGAGCGTCATCTAAGGTGATTTTGTCCTTGTTCTTATGCAGGAGACTTTGTAGTTTATGAATTTTGGGTTCTGGTTTTATTGCTGTTATTGCTGTTTTATTGGTTTTATTGCTGTTATTGTAGAAGAGCACCCAAAAACCTTGTAGCACGGTATCAAAATCAGGAACGTGACCATTCAGGCCTGTACAGGATCTGCAGGCCTTTTCACTGCTCCCAGACTGGAAATTGCCATCTGTATTCCAGACCTTGATTATGTGATATGCCAACCCAAAAAACATTTTTAAAAATCCTCCTCTGCCTTTCCCCCTCCCACTCTGGAATTCAGTGTAATGTGAAAGAAGCAGATCTGTGGCAGCTCTAGCTGCCTACAGCAAAGATGAGGGAGAAGATGGTTTCCCTTATGGTTGAACTCATAACTGGCTCATCTTTTGCCCCAGAGGGACAGCCTGGTCTGAGCCTTCAGGATTTCTTTCTTTAAGTGTGTCCACCCTTCCTGCACCCCTTTGTTTTAAGGTGTTCTCCGAATCAGCATCCTGGGTAATAATCAGAAGGCTGAATTAGTTCAGGGAGTGTCTTGGTAATACCCCATACCCAGGCCCCAGGAAGGCAGAAGGCTTCCCTGTGAGAAGGGTCCACTTGACATACAGGGTCCTCAGCTCCCCTCAGAAGGAAATAATCTACTACAACTGCCCTTCTTTTCTTCCTAACACCCCAGGCTGTGATCCATCTGGCAGAGGAAGTGCACTGGGGAGACACCTCCAGGCAGATTTTTTTCTCGAGTGTCATCTGCCTGACCCTCAGAGGCCCAGGGCCTCTTCTGTAAGGGCACCTGGGAAGGTGATGAGTGCTGGGAGGGGATTATTTTACCTCCCCTAGTAAGGAGCCATTTACATTTCCCCTATCTAATAGGTCTCCCCCTCCTGCCACATGGCTCAATGTAATGAGAACATCTGCAGCAGTTTGGTTTCGAGGAGTCAATTTTCCCCACAACCCCTCAGTTTAAATCCTGTTATGTCAAATTTGTGACTGTGATGCTATGACATGTATTCTATCATGTTACAGAGATCTCATCAGTCCACCATGAAAAACCAGATGACTCCAGCATTATCAGTTTGGGCCAAGGAAGGGATTAGTTCCACAGGGTTTTGGGTTACCTTGTTTTTCTGCTCCATTGCCTCCTTCATATAAGCTGGCGATTTTGGCAAATGTGAATGCTACTTAATAGAGTAGACCAGGCACACAGTGTAAAAAGTGTCAGAAATATCACTTTTTTAAAGCAAAATCATCATCTTTCTCTCTAGTTCCACATCACTTGGCATTTTTAATTTGCTGCTAGAAAGAGTTTTCTTCTTTTCAGAAGCTGAGTGTGGCACTTGACCACAGTGTGAGCATTACTCTTGTACCAGGAAAGCATAGCAAGGGAGGCAGGTCATGGAGGTGTCACAGGAGAATATTGTCATCTTCAGAAACAGCAGTCTCTGATTGTTCCATCGGCCTTATTAAAGATTTTATTCATATTATATCCAAGGATGAGGGAACAGCTTCTGATAAAATAAGTAATAATTCATGGGGTGATGTATCAAGATCACAGATAACAGTATATTTCCTCTGGATGTGGCAGTCATTCAGATATTGTTTGAGTATATCTGCCTTGTCCTAGGTATGCAGGCTAGAAAATTATATTGAACTGTCTAAATCTAACCATGATTCTCATCAAAACTCATATTGTAGTTTATAAAATTTTTATTTATAGGCAAAAGAACTAAATACAGGCATTTATCAATTTTTATTAAAGAAAAAGCCATTTCCATGTAAAATTAACAAACAAGCTGGCATTTTAATCTCTGATGTATTTGATTTTTTTGATCAGTGTTGAAACTTTCACCACAGAGAAGGCATTTTTGCCATTGTAACAGTCAAGAAACTATCTCATATATACCTACATTGTCTCCTTACTCTGAAAATGAAAGATATCATTGCTTTAGCAATCAGTATTCAGTATTTTCTCTTGCTCTCCTGCTGAAGTAAAAAAACAGATTGGTGAATCTGAGTGCAGTTATAGTGCTGTGCCAGGTATTACAGCTGTGTCCCTGAGAACAGGACAAAGGGCTCTCCAAGACTCCAAGGCACACAAAACCTCCAGCAGAACAGCTTGAGCATGTTCCTACACACATTTCTGGGTTTGTTTCCATCTGTGCAATGAAGATCAAAAGAACTGAGCAAATGTATACTTTAGAGTTCTCTGAAATAAATAGACCTTGTAAGAAAGAAGTATTTAAGTCTTTTGCTCAGGTTAGAGCTGAACAATTCTAGAGAAAGCAGAAGGCTGGATTTTATTACAATCACTTGAATGCTAAATTGAGTGGGTTTGATGTTTTTAATCAGTAAGTTTATAAGCAATTTTAGAAAAAAAATATTTGTGACATAAACAAGGCAACACTAATAGAAGTATCACCTATGACCTCCTTTTTTATTGTCTCAGAAGTTGAGCAAGAACCTTTCTATAAAAAACTATCTTTCTTTTTTATGGTCTAGTGGCGCAGCAACAAAAAGGTTACTAAGAGAGCAGTTCAAGATTTTGAAGCAGAAAAATATAACTGCATTGCAGCCTATCCTAAGAATAGCTTTCTTTTAACTAAGGTAGCTTTTGGCACTGTCAAATATTTGTATATTAAGGATTTGGACCAATGTGATGTACAATAGTAAATTATGAAAAATATCTTTTTACTCCCTGTCCTTATATCTCATTTAAGTTTCCAGCATCTCTGTCACAGTATTTTAATGGTCTGTTAGCATTGGGCTTTCATTTTCAGAGCCAAAGAGAGAAGACATACTTAAGAATCTTAATATAAATAAAAGCTAAAATAAGGTTACCCAAGTCTAAAAAGCTGATGCAGCATGTTAAATTCTAAATGTTTCTCTCAAATCCACAGTGCATTTTAAATGCTACTTGCTTTATTCTGTATTAAATTCTTTGTTGTAAGAAAGCCTTTCCAGTGTTTCATATTCCTCAGTTAAGTGTGATAGAATACAAGAAAGAATGGTTTCCTGAATGACTACAGTTAGAGTAATTTAGGATTCTGGACTATATAGCTTTCTAACAAAATGTGCAAACATCATGTTTCATTATTTTTTCTGGGTTTATTACCTTAGTTATGTGGAAGATGCTGAGCATAGAGCAAATCTTTTGGCTTAGCCATTGAGTCAATTATAAAAGTTTTGATTTAGCAGAGGCAGAATTCTTTTAAGGGATTCCAGTCTTAAATGGCATCAGACTGTAAATGTGGGAAGACTCCACAAGATTTACTTTCTAGACATAAAAATCTGAAATTCTGTTACTGATTTGAGTAAGAGAGATGAGGGAATGGAGAATAGCATTTCAAGGCAATTTTTCTAATATTGTCACAAGACCTACAAAATTTTGAAGTTATATAATCCAGCAGAAGACTTCAAAACCAGACATGTTCAGTATGAGTACAACATATCCTGTCTGTGTTCCAGCAAATGAATCCCTAGCAACGTAATTAGGCTTTTAGTCATACAAATAACAATATGTACATACAAATGAAAACTTAGTTTTGAAATCCTCTTTGATCCCTAAAATATCTCCAGCTGATAATAAATATATCAGTTTATACTCAATGGGAATATCCAGTTAATTTGCCTAATTTTTATCTCTATTCCTTCACAGAAAGAAATTGTAATCTAGATTTTGAATCAACTACATTTTGCATGTAATCTTGGAAAGGGGAAGCGCATGATTTTACAACTTCAGTAAAATAATGGGCCAAGAAATGTACATTTTGATTCATAAATTCATACTGAAGTTCACAGCTTTTCACTTAGTCTGCAGAAACCTGTAATGACTTCTATTTCTTTCCTTTCCAGGACAAGTATAATGTGCTTCACCCACCAACTCTCCTTCTTATGCTCATTTGCACATGGAAGAAGAAACAGGAGCCCTTTGGATCTATATAACTGAAGTCCAACAATTCACATTTTCCCTTCAACTGGAAATTCAGATGTTTTCTTTTTCATGGCCATGAGGAGATCATCCACAAACAGCACTTTACAGAGCTGTCAGCACCACCAACATTAGAGCCTCTACCCTGGGGAAGGGAAACACTGAAAGTTCCCTCAGAGCACGCCACATCTTTAATACAAGTCTGCTAAATAGATACTTTCATAATGAATTATTTTCTGATGAATAAATAAGCTTTTTCCAATGAGTCAGTTGAAAAACAACTTTAAGTGATGCGCCAAGAAAATTGTGTTATGAACAATCCCACAATTAACACCAGAAGGTTAGAGTGTTTTAAATTTTCCTCCCTGACTTTTGAAACTATATTTGAATTTTTCTCTCTTGAGTTATCCCTACAGGGCAGAAGTAATGTAACAATGCATTTCCACCCTTCTAAAGGTTTTCATGCAATGACATTTACTCTGACCTATGGAAGGGTACCATACCTCTTAATTGCACTTCAGCTTTTGAGCTGTTTAGGAATTTATTTCTCTATTAATTTTTTTCAATAATAGTAAAACTATTAAGAAATCTAAAGACAAATTATTTTTCTTTTATTTTTGAACTTCTCTATTCATTATCACTTTGGAGTTGCTAAATGCGACCAGAGCAGTCTAGCAAGTAATTCTAAGGTTCATTAAGACAGCAGCTCAGTGGTGTGTTACTTTTATCTTTTGCAATGAGGACATTGCTTTTTGGTTGTTTTCCTGTTGCACATTTACTATTGCCCATACATATATTTGTTTAAAGATGCATGTAAATCATACCTGCACTCATGTAAAATAAACATCCAAGGGGAATAGTCACTTTTGCTGCTGTTTCCAAAGCGACTACAAAAGTTCACAGCCCTTGAGGTCTGCCTCATGCAAAGGTGCTGGATGGCAGCAACAACCATCATACAAAATCACAGATGCATTTAGGTCGGAAAAGGCCTCTAATACCAGTTGTGTTCTGTACAACTATTAACCTAACACTGCCAAGTCCACCATTAACCATGTCCATAAGTGCCACACATGTGCTTATTTTAAACAGCTCCAGAGATGGAGACCCAGCCACTTCCCTGGGCAGCCTATTGCAATGCTCAACAATCCTCTGTGAGAATTTTTTTTCCTAATATCCAATATAATATCCAATCTAAATTTTTCCTAATATCCCATCTAAACCTCTCCTGGTGCAACATTTCTTCCCGCTGGCCACAGAATCATAGAATAAATTAGGCTGGAAAAGACCTATGAGATCATGAAGACCACACTACTGCAGATGCAGACCACTACTTCTTGGCCACTAGGGGATAGCTGGATCATGTTCAGCTGATGTCAATAGGCATTTCCAGGTTCTCTTCCACTGGGCAGCTTGCCAGACACTTTTCCCAAGTCTGTAGTACTGCATGAAGTTAATGTAAACTTTGCGCAGAACCCAACACTTAGTGTTGTTGAATCTCATACCATTGTCCTCAGCCCATCTATCCAGCCTGCCCAGATCCCTCTGCAGAGCCTTCCTGCTCTCCAGCAGACTTAGCTTCATCTGCCAGCTGACTGGGGGCTGAGGGAGCTCTCAACCTCCTCATCCAAACCACTGATAAACACATTAAACAGAACTGGTCCCAGTACTGAGCCCTGGGGAACACCACTGGTGACTGGATGCCAGCTGGATGTAACTCCATTGACTCTCTGGCCAGAGCCATCAGGCCAGTTTTTCATTCAGTGAAACACTCACTCATTCAAGCCATGAGCATCTTTCACAAAAGAAGCTTCTGGTTCCACTTACATCAAGTGCAATGGGAAGTAGAAGCTCTTTTCATAGACGGCCAGAGTCCTCACCAAATTTTGTTAGGCTATGACCAGCAATGGTGCTTGTTCTCCTGAAGAATATTTATTAGAGTCCTTCAATTCTTTGAAATCCACCAGTGGAGGATGGATCCTTCCCACACAGTCAGAAAGTTGTTCTGCAGCAAATCATGGCTTAATTGCATTGCCTGGTAACAAGCACTTGCCTTGACTTCAGAGTCAGGAAGTCTTTGCAGATCAGGACTCACAGCTATCGAAACTAGTATTGTCTCTCTTCTATTTTTTTCTTTTCGCTATGACAGCCTCATGGATGGAATATTTATCTTTGTTTAAACACAGTCTGTATTTATTCACCTGACTCTTTTCATATGGTATTTCAACTCATTAATTTGACTATATTGTCTTTTTGGAACACCTAAACACATTCTGTCACCTAGAGTTATTTTTCTCATATTTTCAACTAGTAGTAACACTAGAAGCCAAGATTGCTCCTTGTTTGTTTCCTTCAAGCTTTAGAAGCAGAAACCAAGCAGCATTTCTTTAGGCATTTTTTCCTGGATATGGACAGACTAGGTAAACCAACAAATGAATTTGCTATAAATAAAGTTCAAAGTTGCCATCGCTAACCACAGTTTATCTATTCCTTCTATGCTTTGTATCATAGCAAGAAATATTTATGATAATCATGCCCCATTTTTATTAATATTAACATTTAATATTAATAAAATATTATAATAAAATATTATAATAAAATAGCTTACAAATATCTTGGGTTCTCCAGATTTTTACTGTACCAGCTAGACAAGTGCTGGAACTTTTGTTGGTAGAAACAGCAAATTAATATTGGTATTTTCATTCCTAAAAATTATGTTCTAACCACGCATTTTTAAATTAACTAAAAATTGGCATAGAAAAGCAACCACAAAGTGAATCATGCTGATGTAGTGACAGATTCTTTCCTTAAGATTTCCTCTGAATTCCTTTTTCATACTCTTTATGAGTATACCCAATTCCCTTTATCTGTTTCAAATCCATCGGAGAAGAATTCTTTTTTCATAAAGGTTTTGTTTTCTGAACATGCTATGTCTCAAAAGATTGAGAATGGGAAATTACCACAAACATAAAAACATCTGGCTGGATGTTTCTCCAGATGTTTCGTCCACTTCTCTTTTTTATTTAAAATGGCTAAATCAGAGGCTTATTTCCAAAGGCCCTAAATGATGCAGTTCCTGAGAAAGTAAATCTTTTGTGAAAGCAGGTCCTAAGTATTTTGAGAGACACATTTTGTTCTTCGCTAAACAAATGTAACTTTTAGTAATACTGTTTTTATTGCCCATTCTCAATTGGGATTGGATGTTGACATATGCCCTGTTTTCTCTGTAAATAAGTATGACCTCCTAGGAGATCCTAGTCCAGCACTGACTTGTTCACACCAATATACTCTTGGTTTGTGTATTTCTTTTTGTTGTAAAGGTGACTCTAATAATAGTGTATACACTGAGTCCCTTCTGGCAACATCTTAGAACATCCTCAAAGCAATTCTAGGACCTTCATGTTAACAGTTCGCTTTGGTCAATAGTTCTCAGTTTTGTTTGAAATAAAACTTATCTGGGTACATATGCCCTTTTTTCTGGATCCTTTCAGAGTCAGAGTTTTTTCCTTAGAAATATGTGTCTTTGACATAAGTAGGCATTTTTTCAGATAACCATTCAGAACATACATGTTTTAAAAAATGAGATCTAATTTCTCTTTATCAGACTAAAATTCAACTCATTTTTACAAATAACAAAGGATATAATTATTTCTTCCTCTCAAAAGAACTCAAATTTCCCTGTCACAATGCAGAGTTTTGGATGAAGACTCTGATATTTGCTTTTGTTGCACTTCTTCCACTGCCAGCAGAAGTTTCAGGACAGAGGGCAGAGCTCAAGCTTTTTCATTAAATCTTTAAATTTCTGCTACCAGTTTTGTAGAGGCTTATGAGTAAAAATTAGGAAATGCATTTAATAAAACTGCACAATCTGTATTTCATTCTGGCCTCAGAGTGGCCATTTCTCCATCCAAATTTGTGTGGTTAATCTCTAGGTAGAGTCTATCCTTTAGGTAGCCTTACTCCACACAAGCTAAATGGGGGAATAATACTCAGCGTTTGCAATTTCACATTAAAAAAAGCCCATGGATATCAGGAAATGTTGTGATGAACATTAGCAATAGCATAGTGTCAAAGGCAAAAACATCAGCTACTTGTCTGTCTCTACCACGAGGAATAACGAGTGATTGCAAACAACAGAAGGAAAATAGTACAATCATAAATGAAAAATAATTTTCTCAACATCGGGCTGTCAATGAAGGAAAGACTTCCATGGAAGACATTATTGGCTGCTGTTACCTCATCCTACTATTTTTTCTGATTTTTTGAGGACTTTCTTGGAAAAGAAAACTCCAGGGATGAAAATAATGTCAAATAACAGGACTGTCAAGAATGAGGTTTTGTTATACAGTTTTAACTGAATTACCCTCAGCTGCTATTCTAATCTTTCTTTGCTTTAAGTTTATGTTTTACCTAAGAAAAACTCTTTAAAAGTAAATATATCTTCAAGAATGCATTCCCTTTATATGCATATTTTCTCAGAGTCATGCCAGGATTTTATAGCCTATTCCAAATTTTTTCTTTCATGCTTCCTGAATGACAGCAGTATTTCTCTCTGGAGATTTTTGAATGTCCCATTTAAAAAAAAAAAAAAAACAACAAAACAACCAAAAAATGTTGGGCAGTGGTCACTGAACACGTGAAAATCTGGTTACACAAAGTCTGCTCCAAGCCTACACAGCTGGACAGTGGGCTGGCACTGACTGCTTGTTAGAAGAGCTCCCTCACCCTCTCCTGAGAATGGAAGTGGATACTGTGAGGACACAGCTCATCCTACAGCTTGCAGAAGGCAAAATTTCTGGACACAGGTTTCTCTTTTTTTTTGCCCAGAGATGGTCAGACTCTTCACAACACTCTGCTGCCAAGACACTGTGAAGCTGCAGAATCACCTGTTCCTGCTTCTCACAAATGGATTCAACCTGGATCCCATGCCAGAAGTCTGCCATGAATTTCACTGAGCAGAGTTTTATGGCAAGGCATTCTGGTCTTTGATACCTCTACAAAATAAGTCATCAAGACCTGACATAACAGCAGTGGCATGGAAGGTTGTTTTTATAATATTTTTTTCTGTCTTCATTTTAGAAATCAAGAAAAAAAGCCTGAAGGCTTTTGTAATTCTAAACTTTGACTTTCACCTCACTGTTCAACTAGTTTAGCATTTATTCTCACAATGAAACATTGCTCTGATGTAACAGAGGCCCCACACTGTTAAGAACATGGAAAAACAGCTGCAGCCTGTTTCACTCCTCCTCTTTTTTTTCCCAAAACAAATGTAAAACACAGCATAAATAAGGGATAAAGATGTCACTAAAGAAGGAAATTAATTATGCTGACTGCAAGTGTAAATACAAAGCTTTCATAGAACATAATCCAGTTTTGCAAGGCTCAATTCAAGTCTTTGCTAGTACAGAATATTGTTAAACTTACTAATGCCCATATAATGCATGTGAAAGCATTATTCCACCCACAAAGGATAAATGCTTTGCTTTCCTGTTGCAGGTAATTTTTCCAAGAAAAGGATATGCAAATACATATTCTGATAGTTTTAAAGATGAGCACAAACCGTAGGAGAGGAGATCAAATAGTTTACATCATGGATTGCAAAACAGAAACTGAAAAAAAGCTCTTCTGTGTCTCTAATCCCCAGAGTTCATCCATGCAGCACAATTTGACATGTATATGAAATCTGCAGACTGGCTTTCAGAGCAACAGACATAATGTGGGACCTTTTATTTACTGAGAACTAAAAGCTGAAACCAAAATATTAATTTATCATATGGGGGTATCACCCTACATCTTTTTCCTTACAGTCAGGCTCTGGTATAATTATCTTATTCATATCAGCAGCTAGAAATTCAGATCTAAAAATGATGAAATAACTGAAACTTTACAAAATTTAGTCTGTAAAGCAAATAATCTGTAAAGGAAATAAACTTAAAAGGAAGATAAAATAAATTTCTTTCCTTACTCCAGATAGTAAGAATTTAAAAGACTGGATGACAGAATTTGGATTGCTAAATCCAGTATTTGGATGTCAAGTTCCAAATTAAATTAGAAATTATAACTGTTTAAATCATGACTCATAAGATGTGCAACGCCATGCTTGCTTTTTTCTTTAGTCACATTCATTAACAATACATGGATCCTGCATCAAAAAATACCACAGAAGAGATGTAACTTTATTTAGCTTATTTATAGTTCTATACAAATTAAAAAGTAAATTTTCTTATTTAGCTTGAAAAGCAGCATTTTTTTCTCCTGTGTAAATTAATGTAATGATATAGAATAAGACCTTACATGGTAACATGAACTCGGACACAAAATCCCTGAAAGTCCTACATACATGATTCACATCACATCAAGACAATGGAATGCAGTAGAGATTTTAGTTTGCAGGAAACTGCATGCAGACACAAGTGCTTCATATTGAGTATTTTTTGCTTAGTACAACAGAAGGTATTCCAGGCTTCTTTACATATTCACTACAAAATGTCACTGCTGCAAAAGTGAGTAGAGAGGCAAAAATTCCCTTTTCCAGTATGATTAATGTTCCTGATAGTTCTTGTTCTTCATGAAAGAATCAGGCTCAGCTCCACAGTGCCAGCCCCATCTTCTCACATTCTTTTAATCTGTTACAGAGGAAGAACAAGGTGCCTATGGCTCCAGTTCATGGTAATTTTGCTAGAGGCAAAACTCATCTAAGTCCCCATTCATTTAACCATTTACTCTTTCACACAGAGACTGACATAAATATAGCTGAAAAGGGATGCAAGATGAATGAGTAAAGCAAAAAGAATGACTAGCTGGCAGTAAGCAGAGATGATTTTTATTTTTTTTAAATTGGAATTAACACTTGGAAAATGTTAACATTGATCTGGAGTCTCAGCACGGCGTTCACAAAGGCCAGCACCCAGTACACAGATGCTCATTGTAGGAGATGGGCATCTGGAGACCCTTGATTTTCTACAGGTTTTTAAAACAAATCTCTGTACAGGAAGGAGTCATCTTCCCCTGCTGAGGATTTGGAGGCATGGACCTCCTCATTGAGATAATCACTTCCTCCTTTTTGACTACAGCTCCAAAGAAAGAAGCATGTCAGTCTTTACACCCGCAGTTCAGCAACACAAATGTTCATTCATAAGTAGATGCGCAACTTTTCTCCTACTTTTGCTAAAATAGCAGCAAACTAAGCTAAAATTTCCTACCTGTCAGAGAAAAATGCTAAGCTCTGGGCTAGCAGAGTGTCCTGTCCTGGACCATATTCAGTTGCTCTTCCTAAAGCTTATCCATTTACTGGGTCAATATTACACCAGGACAAGGCCAGGTGTCAGTCTGAAAAATTCTTGGCCTTACATATTTTTGGCTCAGTATTTTTTGACACATGATACTGTGTCAAAACAGTTTTCTAAAACAGAAAAACTAAAGGACACAGCTTCCCACAGCTCCATAATAAGCAGCCCAATACTTTTTACAATGCTTACCATTATTCTTGGAACCTTAAAATCAAAATAACCAATGAAACTACTATTTTCCCTACAGTTTCCATCTGACATAGAAAAACTAATACACCACTATTGTAGAGCAGAGCCCTGAGTTCTAAGAGGACTAAGAGGAAGTTATTTGTATCTATAGTGCACATTTGGGCCACAATACATCATTTTGAAGCCTTGTGTGCTGGAGATCAGATATTTCCTAGGAGATACCCAGAAGAGTGTTTGATGGCTTCTCATATGCCTTCTGTTTTTAAGGTACATGTGACTGTGGGTGAATTGAGTGCAAAAATTCAGATGGCACCTTTCAGTGCTGTACTCCTGAAGCATTTGCAATTAAAAAGAAATATTTTATTTAAATGTTTTCATAGCCTGTTGAAAGCAAGGATAAACTTCACTCAGAAAGGCAGTAAAAATGTCTAGCAGCACTGATGGACTTTGTGCTGCTTCAACTTGCTGTTTGCATCTCTGGCTCTGTGAAGAGTTTGTACTAATTGCCTGAATTTCAGTGCCATTTATGTTGTAAACAACACTTGAGATGCAGTTGTGGATTATCACTCAATATATTAATGTTCCCAAGGAAGGCATACAAAAAGGCACAGACTTTATCATTGCATTTTCATTGAGGGTACCCCATTGGCTTTATTGATCTTTATAACCTCTCAATCTTATAACTGATAAGACCTAAGTCAAATGATATAAAATACCCTTATGCTAAAAATGTAGATTTGGGGAATATAAAATAAATAGAGTTTGAGATTAATTCACTTTCATTGCCACAGAAATCTACAGAAGAAGAAATATCTATTATAAATAGAGTAGAAGTAGGAATTATTTGCTTTGATTATGGAATGCAAAGTAAACCACATTGCAATGCACTCAATCTTTTTTACATTTATTGACTGTAATTTGTATATACTACTCTCTTCCTCTAGTAGGATTAATCTCTCTGTGTGCTCCCCTCTATGTGTTCCAGGTACCATTTCTGTTTGAAAATCTATGTGCTCGTAGTCATGCAAAATTACCAGTGACACATATTCTGTGGGATGGAGGAGGGGAAAATAAGAAGATACTTTGTTCCCACTAATAAGATGCAACATTTTGCAAAACAGGTAATTTCTTTGTTCTGATTTTATTTTGACATCTTTTATAATCTTCCTGCAAGTCCTGATGCGTTTTAACCTTTGCTAATACCATTTCTTCTTGTAAGCACTAAATGTCATGCACAAGATTCCCTAACATCCTAACAGATCAAAGCTCCTTCTGTCGTCCTGTGGAAGTCACAGCTCCATGCCAGTGCTCCCAAGCAGAGAATTACTCCTGGTCATTCCCACACCATGTAACAGATGATGTCATCATGAGCACATGCCTAGATAATATCCTCATTTCCTCCTGCTACTGGAAGAGTTTGCCTCTCTGTTTATCTTTTACTTATTTTGCTCTTGATGGCATATATTAGCAAGTGTTTTAATTTGTAATAATCTCAAACATCCTGATTTCTAAGGAAACAAAGATATCTCCATACAGACATATCTCCATACCACCATTGCTGTCAATACATAGTGCATGGGGGTGAAAAGTTCATCCCCTGTTGCAACAACTACTGTGGTTAAACAACTTTTAGAGCTATTTTAGTGACAATCAACAATCTGCCAATGTTTGATCAATTTCAGCTTCTGAACAGATCTGCAGAATCACAGAATAGCAAAAGCGTTGGGATTGGAAGGGACCTCTGGGAGTCATCTAGTTCAATGCTCAAGCATGGGAGTAGGTTGCATAGGATCATGTCCAGGCAGGTTTTTAATTCTTCAGAGAAGGAGACTCTACAACCTCTCTGGGTAGCCTGTTCCATCCCGTGCTCTGTCATCCTCACAGTAAAGAAGTTCCTTCTCATATTCAGAAGGCACTTCCTGTGTTTCAATTTGTGCCGGTGTGCACTAGAAAGAATCTGGCACCATCCTTTTCATATCCACCCTTAAGATATGTGTATGTTTCAATAAATGATGTATTGATTGACCTCTGTCTTTTACAGGCTAAACAGTCCCAGTTCACCCAGCTTTTTCTCATCAGAGAGGTGTTTCTAATGATCTTTGTAGCCCTCCACTGGACCCTCTCCAGTAGTTCTTCATCTTTTGTGAACTGGGGAGCCGAGAACTGGACTCAGCACTCCAGGTGAGGCCTCACCAGAGGGGCAGGATCACCTTCCTCAGCCTGCTGGAAATGCTCTTCCTAATACACCCCAGGATACCACTGGCCTTTTTGGCCACAAGGACACACTGCTGGCTCATGGACAGCTTGTTGTCCACCAGGACCCCAAGGTCTTCCCCACAGAGCTGCTTTCCTGCAGGTCAGCCCCATCCTGTACTGGTTATGCTTCCCCAGGGGCAGGATCCTGCATTTGCCTTTGTAGAACTCAGCCCTGGCAAATGGTGGGTCTACCAAGGTGACAAAAAAGATAGAAGAAGAGAGTTACAGATATGCATAGAGAAAAAGATGCAAGGTAGACAAAAGAAAGATGCATTAAGGGGTAGTCCTTCAGGATTCTATAAATCCCTACCTTCATTATCAGGACATAAATTATATTTAAGAGGCTATAGTCTAGACAAGTAAAATATGCTGATGGTAATTCACTGTAGGCTAATGTGAAGTAATAAATTTATAAATCAAACACGATAAAAACTGCAGAAACTTGCATTTAAAAAGTGGCCATACACTAGCTCATAAAAGATTAAACAAGTCAGAACCGTATTTCCCTGTAAAACTAGTTTGGAAGCTTTGATTTTGTTAAGGGATATTGCTTCTGAAAATATTACAAATCTTTCATCAAAAGAAAAATGCATGAAATGAATTCCTATGGGTACATGGTTTTCACATATTGAAATAGACCATCTTTATACCAACACAGAAGAAAAACTAATGGAATCAATAGCAATGGAAGTAAAGTTAGCATATTATCATTGCAACAACCATTCAGGTGTCAAGTTAAATAGTATCATAAATCATCTCAGGCTATGTAGCAAGATCTGAAAAAAAAAGGAATTTTTGGCAGAAATAGCTCCAGATAAACAGTGACCAAGAGTTGAAGGCAGTAAAATAAAATTTCTGTAAGTTTTAATCTTGATCTTTTCTACTTCTTTATGGACAATGGTTTGTAATCACATAGCAGTGATTAAGAATTAAGGACTTTTCCCTAATATTTGTAATCAAAGTATCCTTTTGACGATATAAGCTTTCACAGGCAGGATTAAATGTTTTAGAACTAGAAGGCACTGTCACCTCTTGTTCCTAAAGGCCAATTTCAGTGTACCAGAAAGTTAACAATGAAAAATTGATGTGGAAAGGTCATGACATTTCATCAAGAGAGTGCTCTTGTTCTCAGGCAATTGCGCCTGTAAATATATACCATTCTGAAAAGTTCTGCTGCTCCAGCAGCTTCCTGTTTAGGAAATGTTCTTAAATGCTATGAATCCTTGTTCCAGCAAATCTGTTTCTATAAAAACAAGAGTCTTACCAAAATATAAATTCAAAGAAAACAATCCATTTAGATTAGCAATGCAAATCTTGTGATTCTGTCAAAACTATTTATTTCATTTGCTTTATTTCATTTCCTTCTGTCACACTCTTTAGACATATAGGAATGCATAGAAAGGTAAGAAAGGAAAATTTGATAGCAATCAAATGAGCTGCTGTCAGGTTTACCAATGGCATAAAATTCTGTGTGGGGCAATGAAGGCCACATGTCATGAACACCAAGGAGTGTTGCACTGTGAGCTACCCTGCCCAAGAACTCATTAAAATCCCCCATAAGACGTTTCCTCCTATACAGGAATAAAAAAATAGGATTCCATAATGCTTCTTCTCTGCTCTTATCTTCTGTTTCCATGGATCAGAAATTGTAGCTCTTTGGGGAAGACCAGTGATCATCTCTTCAAAGCAGAAGTTATGATTCTTAGGATTTAGGGAGAAATGCAGCCACCTTCAACAGGGGAAAAAAATTGAACCTGGACACAAAAGACACACATGCCTGCTGATCATGGCCTTAGGGTGCCAGAAATTCTCTGCTGTATTTAGCACTGGCAAGGGGGAAGGAGAAGGAGAGAGTGTGTGGTTCTAAACTGTGGACTAACATAGCCACCCACAGACCAAGAATGGGAATCTCTGCCATATAACACATCACTTACCAAAAAATGCTTCCTGTTACCAGCTGAACTGGAGCACAGCTCCAATAGTTCAGAGTAGCTTTCCTGAAGGGAGAAAAACTAGCTCAGCAGAGGCAGGTGGAAATCTCAGAGAAAAGAATGAGGTTCTGCCAGCTTCCTATCGACAGCATTGTGTTCTATAAGCACTTACATTGATCTGTGGGACTTGCATTGGACTATTCATGCAATAATGTTCTTTGTGCAAGGAAACAAAACTGGTTAAATGCAAATTCAAACTCAATGTGGCTAAGGTGCACAATCTACAAAACAATCTCATTTGCTTTGTAGCTACAACCCACTGGCTTTCTAAATTATTATGGAAGTATCAACAGCTGTTCTCTCCACTCAACTATTTCATATTGAGCTGGAATGCACAATTATCCATCAGTAATGAGAACCAGCCCTTTCAAAGACTATGAATAAGCAAAGAAAATCATATTGGCAAAACTGGAGATGTAAAAAGTTACTTAGGGATCAAAATATCCCAGCTGTCTCAGTGAGAATTACACGTAGTTGATCCACATGAAAAATCACCCTTGTGAAGAGGGGTGAAAAAATGTTCTGCTTCTGGGCTAAGGTGAAGGAAAACCTTTGCCAAATTTGAGAGGACAGATTCATCCACCTGCTGGGGTAGAATGTTATTAACATTCACAAACACAAAAAATGACAGCTGTTAACAGCTGAAACTCATAATGTCCTTCTGATCCTTAGTCATCAGGAGACTTTACAGGTAGTCCAAAACAGAAGGACATTACAAGTGCAACGAAGAATTCTGCACTGCACAACATTTTGCAGCAAAACTAGAGCTCTGACAAAAATATCTTTACAATATTTAAAGGTGTGAAATAAAAGGAAAACTGGCACCTTTGCTATACAGAAAGACTGTTCAAGCTCGGGTTCAGGAAAGTATTCAAGAATAGTTTATTTTTGACAAGGTTCTCTCAATTTCAGTTTTTGTGACAAGCTATTCAGGAAGGAAAAGGGGGCAAAGAACACCTAAAAATTCCTTTCATACATTACAGGCCCATTGCTTGTTCTTGACAAGACTTCCCAAGTCCTTTTTTCTCTATGAAAATATTTGAGATGGGGGGACTTGGACTGCTTTTCTTCCTTCCACTGTAGATCCCAGTGAGGGTTGCATGAAAGGTCATCATCATCAACAGCACCCAGCACTGCACCAAGTGTAACTTAAAAAAAAAAACAACAAAAACTTTCATATTAAATTTAGAAATATCCTACTTTATCTCACATTAAACATCAGAAATACAGCTAATGCATTTTTGCACATCTTCAGCTTCAGCTGTTTCCAACCTGTTTGCAGGCCACAGAATAACAACTGAAGACAGCAGAGTGCACATGGACTGCACTGGACAGATTGATTAGGAGGATATCCTGCACCAGATAAGGCAGGTAGGTGTAGATACTTGTGCAGCACAACAACTCATTACTGGACAAAGACAATGGCAGGAAGTAGGCTAAAACTCTCAAGGAAGTACATTTAGGCTGTGATTTAAGCAAACATCAGCCTGTTCTACAAGCCAAATGTGTCTCTCATACTCCCTGATGGCCACTTTAGCTGATAATTGGAGATAACTAAGGAGAAAATGTGGGCTCTTGCTACTCAGTGCATTCACATATATGCAGTTGAGGGGGAAGATTGGCATTATCCATCTCCTCTGCCCTTGTTGTGCTGCTGCTGATGAACGGACATTTGGTCCTGTAAACTTTTCTGGAATTGCCCAATTTTGCAAGCTGCCAGAGTAGTGGGATTTATGGCTAGTGCAAGCTAGAGCTGTCTTGTATAATATGGGGTCATAACTGCTTGGCTACAGGCACTACAAAACTGGCAGAGTGAGAGCTAGTGCAAAGAGCTACATTAGCAAACAGGAAAAAGCCAAATCCATTATCTAGTATAAAAATATGGGCATGGAGATGGGGTCCAAAGGAACACTGTTTACTCTCCATCATTGCTAATAAAAGCAGGAGAGTCCCACACTTGGTGGTTAGAAGAATAAAGAGCAGTGAGTAACTAACTGTTCTTTGCTGCACCCAGCTGGCACAGGACAAGATGAAACAAATCCCTTTGGATAACGAAATTCATAGGAAAACTATTCCTGACTGCAAGCCATCTGTAGCTGTAAATGTTCCCTGAATAGCAGTTTCTATGAGACATGTTTGAAATGACTGAGTAGGTTAGCATGACTTTTTGGCCTGAGATTTCCACACAAGATTTTTAGCTGAATCACTGAACTGGTGCGACAGTTTATTGACTCCATATGGCATTTGGGTCCTCAGCACATTCATAGCCAATGGATGCCAAACACCCAGAGTGAGACCAGCAAAAACAACAGGAGGAGGAAAACAGCAACATAGCAGACCTAATTAGAGAATTAGGTCTGATTCGAGAATATACTCTACTCCTAGGAAAGGTAAGAGCTTTTTTTGTGCAGCTGGAAATCCATGACATAGTTGCCTTCACAGAGACATGGTGAGATGACTGGTAAATCTGGAGTGCAGGGAGAGGCAAGAAAGGAGAGGCAGTGGAGTGGCCCTGTATTTTGGCGAGTGTTTCAGTTGCTTAGAGCTTAGTGATGGCATCAACAGTGTTGAATTTTTATGCATACAAACCAGGGGAAAGACTAATAAGGCAGATGTTATAGTGGGAGGCTGGTATAGACCACCCAAACTGGATGAAGAGGCATAGGAGACATTCTATTTCTACTAGAAATTAATATTTCTATTTTCTGCTGGGAGAAGTCTCAGAATCACTAGCTCTTGTTTTTTGGAGGAGTTTGG
The DNA here is from genome assembly GCF_028769735.1 of Zonotrichia leucophrys gambelii. Lineage (NCBI taxonomy): Eukaryota > Metazoa > Chordata > Aves > Passeriformes > Passerellidae > Zonotrichia > Zonotrichia leucophrys. Next base: position 123,929,977 of record NC_088171.1, on the reverse strand, counting down.
TTTACCAGATGTCTGCTGGGAATACAATTCAGCAGAGAAGAAACAGTCTAGGGGTGTGTGAAAGGTAACTTCCTGATGCAGATGGTGAGGGAACCTACCAAGGCAGGCACCTGCTGGACCTGGACCTGTTTCTTGTGAACAGAGAAGGACTGGGGGATGATGTGATGGCCAGTGATCACCAAGTTATAGAGTTTTCTTTTCTGGTCATCAAGATTGCCACCTTGGACTTTCAGAGGGCAGACTTTTGCCTGTTTAGGTGATTGTTTAACAGAGCTCCTTAGGAGGCACTCCTGATGGGCAAAGGAGTCCTGGAAGTCTGGACCTTCTTCAAGAAGGAAATCCTAATGGCCCAGGAGCAGGCTGTTCCCATGTGCCAAAAAATGAGCCAGTGAGGAAGAAGAGTGGTCTGGCTGAACAAGGAACTTTGCACGACATTTGGAAAAAGGAGCAGACAATGTGGGAAGACTACAAGGATGTTGTGAGGTTAGGCAAGAGAAAACTAGAAGGACCAAAACCCAACTACAATTTAATTTGGCTACTGCTGTAAAATTGTGCTTTGAATAAATCAGCAAGAAAAGGCAGGCTAAGGAGAATCTCCATCTGTTATTGGAAAGGGAGAGGTAGTGATGAAGGATGAGGAAAAGGCTGAGAATGAAGCTCCCATAATCCAATAGGAAATGGTCAGGTACCTGCTACATCACTTAGACAATTCTATGGGGATGGATGGGATCCAGCCAAGAGTACAGATGTAGCTGGTGGAAGTGCTCATTGAAGCACTTTCAATCATTTACCAGCAGTTCTGGTTAAGTGGGGAGGTCCCAGCTGACAAGGAATTTGCAAATGTAATGCCCATCTAGAAAAGGGCTGGAGGAAGGATCTGAGGATGTACAGGCCTGTCAGTTGCCCTTGGGGCCAGGGGAGGTTGGAGAGCAGATCACCCTCAGTGCCATTCCCTAGCACATGCAGGGCAGCCAGGGGATCAGACCCAGAGAGCCTGGTCTTGGGAAAGGCAGGTCCTGCTTGATCACAGGTGAGGCTGCACCTCAAATCCTGCGTTCAGTTCTGGGCCCCTGACTACAGTAAAGACACTGAGGTGCTGGAGCATGTCCAGAGAAGAGCAGTGGAGCTGGGGAAGGGTCTGGAGCACAGGTCATGGCTGAGAGTGCAGGGCTTGTTTTTCCTGGGAAGGAGGATCAGAGGGGGCCTTATCACTCTCTATGAACACCTGTGTCCAGGTTTAGAGCAAATTTGGGGAAGAATCCCCCCAAAGGAGCTCCGGTGGGAAAAAGCAGATCCAATCGGCCCCTCCCCCCAACTGGTCCGGGAGGAAAGAAAAATACCTCCTTGGAGAAAGGTGGAAAAAAAACCCCTGTTTATTAAACAATAAGACCCAAAACAGTATCAAAACAATGAGACCCCTTGCCACTCTAAAAGAGATGACAAACTGAGAAAACCCCGGGTTCAAGCAGCAGCTCACTCAGTCTCTGATCAGTCTCTCAGTGCTGGAATTGTCGCAGGCCAGGCCCGGCCCAGTGGGCCACAGCTGCAGCTGCCGGTGCTCTCCTGGGTGTTCAGTCCAGAGCAGTTCCAAGAGGTCCAAAGAAAAGGGAAAAAAACAGTCCAGGGAACTTCTTTGCCTCAGCTAGCTAACACTAACTAAAAAGCAAAAGAAGAGCTCTCTGTCCCGCTGTCTGTCCGCAGACAACACAGTCAGGAGCAGGAATGTGGAGGAGTGAGTGCAGTGTCTGAAAACAAACTGCGCGCTTCTTCTCTCTCCCCCTTCACTCTCTGTAACACTCTTAAAGGTACAAAACTTATTATTATTCAACATAAACAGAATGAGACGATTGGGGATAAAAGCATCATATAGTCAACCCAGGACAACCTGTTATAGTGAGGTTATGGTTAATGTCTTCCCCCAAGTGACAAGTGATGGGATGAGAGAAAATGGCTTCAAATTGTGCTGGGAAGGTTTAGATTTGGTATTAGGAAAAAATCATTGTTAAAAGAGTTATAAAGGAAGGGTTATTGGAAGTGGTTGAGTCACCATTCCTGAAAGTGTTGGAAAAAAGTGTGGCTGCTGAATGGCTCAGTGGTGAGGATAACAGCGCTGAGTAAAAAATTGGATGCAATGATTTTAAAGATCTTTTTCAACCTAAACAATTCTATGATTCTATGAAAAGTCCTAAGATACTGTCATGATCTGAGCATGCTCTAATAGATGCCTTTCTTTTGTCAGCAGTGCCAGACTGAGAGAGAGGTGCTCATGCTGCCTCAGAGCTCACTGCCGGCACTGAATTCTCACCCTTGAGTAGAACAAATTTAAAATTCCCTTTTACATGGCAGTGTCCAACAATCTAAGCATGCTTTTGTGATGCTGGGGAATGAAAGAAATCAGCTTTACCTCTCCCTCTGAAATGAACTTCCAAATCATACTGGGTAAAAAGAGATTTATTATAGAGGTCTGCACATTCATTTTGGCTTTTTCTATTATATTTCCATTACTTGAAAGCATGCTCCTCTTATCTATATTAAACACCTAAAGCTATTGCAGGCTTTTTATTTAAGACAGATAAAATGGTTAAAGTATTTTATGCTTTTGGTGTAAAGAAAAAAAATTAGAAACTTTAAGAGCAGCTGCCCCCTAGCAGTGATTGAAACATCATCTTTTCCAGATCAAAGTAACTTTGTAGCAATATTTAAGTGGTTTTCACAAGCAGGGAACACTTTAGTGGTTAAAAAAATTACTAAAACCATTCTAAGAGACAGAGATATTGCAACAAAACCCAAAATCATGGATTTCTTTGAAGATCTGAACCCAAAGTCTTAAATAATGAATAGCTCAAATAAGAATAGTTTTTCTTAAGAGTCCAAATGTTTTTTTTTTCATCTTCTGTTTAGGAAAAAAAAGAAAACTATTTGGCTGTGAAAACCTTTCCCTTCTTTATGTCTAGATGCCAAATTTGTAATTACATGATTTATAGCTGTCATGAGATACATTAGTAATGTGCACTAAAGTGAAGCCTCTTGCTCCCCCTTCATCAGTGGTATGGTGAATTCACATGTCTTAAATTACAATCTAACAATGGGCATAAGGGTTTGCTGAGGAGATCTGTAGTTATCCTGCATTTCTGTACTACAAGGCAAGAAGGACTGCTGTAACACCATGTAATTTGATACACTAAGATTTTTATAAACTAAATGCCAGTGTAAAAGAGAAAACACATCAGAACATAGAACACACATTCAAGAGATATTTGGTTCTTAATCCACTCACAACCTGTTTGTTTGTTTAGTTGTGTTGTAGAAAATGTGGCAGGACTTAGGTCTCTCTCCCCCTCTCTCCCCATGCACACAAAAACCCAGCCACAACCACAGCCATGCATGGTTTATAAAATTATTTTTATCGATCTTCAATTTAGTGATCTTTGACTTATTATATTACTGAGTTTTACTAAAATATGGCTAATGTTAAAAAAAAATAATTTCTCTAAGATTTTGATCACTTGCTGTACCTCAGGCAAATGCTCCCAAATTCTTCTGTGCTTCAGGCCAAATAATACAGGCAATTTATTTTCAGTTTTTCATTGTAATATAGTGGCATTTTTTCACTACAGATACGTGTAATTCCTCTATTGTTAATCTAGGCTATTATCCACAGGAGACTTCTTTTTAAATGGAGGAAGAGGAATTATTGAGATAATTGATACCCAGTATTTGTGATTAGATGGAAGTCAGATCAATGCAGAGATCAAAATGTGGGTTAACAAAGACACATTTTAAACCATAACAAAAATTCACTAGAAAAACATGGGGGGAAAAATCCATTAGTTTTTTATTGGAATTTTTGTTTGCTTTACTTATAATAAGAAAAAAGTACAGGAAACTAGAAACTTGCACTTGAAATAAAGCCCAAACTTGCATGTGTTTTGGCTGTGCTTTCATCACTCTTTCTTGGTAATTTTTACCAAGAGACAATAGCATGCATTTGTATAGAAAAATTCCAGACTTTCTTATCTAGATCCACTAATACTAATTCCTTCCATCACTCATATGAATTTGTTTATTAAATATTTGTTAAGCTTTTCATAGGCAATTGCAAAACCAAATTATACTTGTTTTGACCTTTTTTTTGGCTAACAGATATGTCATAAGCAACACTGGACAGCCAAACTATGCAAGACACCTGCACAGACTGCAAAAGCCTTTTCCCACCAAGAACAAGATGAGAGATGCAAGTCTGTCCTATTTTCAAGTCTTATTTAATTGAGAATGAATTCCTTCTGAAAATGTCATAGTCTTTCTTTAAGTAGAAAACTGATATATCCAAGCCAGCCAGAACTGAGGCTGGAAACAGATAAGTGCATTTTTAAGAGGGCTTTTTCCTGTCCTGAGAACTAGAGAAATAAACAATTTCTGTGACAGAGAAACAAAGCCCTCCATAAGAAGAGCTTGAGGAATAGTTTAAAACCCACCACATAAATGAGATATGTGCTCATGTCTGGGATAAAATATTCTTTGATGTATTTCAACAAGATGTTTGAGTCATAACTGGGAACTATTTTGTGATGAATAGCAAAGCAACAGCTAGAGAAGGTCATGAGAAAAGGAAAGGAACACATGCCTGGCTTGGCAAAGTACAAATTTTGTCTCCTGCTATAGCCAGCCTCTACCTGCCTCTTCCTGAGGGTCTTTCACCCAAGCGTAAACCGCTTTAAGGCAATGGGACACTTAAATCTGAGTATTATTTTCTTCTAATAGCACTGGTATTTACTGAGGTGGTGGTGTGAACTGCTCATGACACTCAAACCTCTATTTCTTTTTGCAGCAAAGTCAAGCACTGCTATATTTTCTTCCCCTGGATGCAAATGCTGATAAAGGGTATCCTTGCAGCATGAGTTACAGAAATTCTGTCATGGACAAGACAGACTTACCTGCTTGTTCTCTTCAGTGAATTAATATAGGATGGAGAGAAAAAATAATATGAGAGGGAAGAAATGCTCTCACCTAATAAAAAAAAATTTTCAATGTGAGACTATTTCCCAGTAAATCAAACAGAGAAACAAGGTGGACACTGCCAAAACACACAAACCAAATTGCTTGCCAAGTGGCAGGACAATGATAACTTAATTCAGCATGTGCCTGTGAGATCACAGCCAATACCATGTTCCAGATTGAGAAACTGTCAAGATATGAGGTAAGTGCTTCTGTTAACACAGGGCAGCATAAAAATGGGTGAATTATTTGTTCATCAAATAATCACAGGGAGCTTTTTATATAAAGGAAAAAATACTACAAAACAAAACAAAAATCAAAGAAATTGGATGGGAAATCACAGTTTGCTCCTTGTAAGAGTACTATATAAACTACTATAGTTTTTATTTAGGAAAAAAATTATTTACTTGTTCACTTTCATAGTAATCTATTGCATCTTTAAACCAGGGCCAAGACAGAGAGTCATTTATTCATGGATCAGTAAAAATCAGGTGCTCTTATAAATGTAATTGCCCTCTCATCTCCTTCTGTGCCTTAGCTGGCATTCCTAGTGTTTCACCAAAGGAATTACAGTGTCTCAACAAATCTGGCAGACCCAGGGCCATCTGCCACAGTAACAATTGATACTCTGCAAGATCTTCCATGCTTCACAAACCCAAAGTAATATGTAAATATATTATATATGAATTATATATATATAAATGGTGATGTATAGATATGATAATTTACATATAATGATAGTTCATGATGTTTTGGGCTTGAAGATAAGGAATGTGGTAAATGATTCAGGCATCACACAGAAAGTAAGCTAAATAGTTTAACTTGTTCACCAGTGACTTGAACAATGGGATGGATTGAGTGGCTCCTCAATAAGTTTGCTCACGATACAAAGCTGGGAGGAGAGACAAATACCTGAGTGCTGTGCAGCACAAGACCTGGACAACAAGCTGAAGACATGGTTAGAGAAGAACCTAACAAAATTCAACAAAGGTGAGTGTAGGGTTCTTTCCCAGGGCAGGAATAATCCAATGCACCAACACAGGCTGGAGGCTGACCTGCTGGGAAGCAACTCTGCCAAAAAAGGCCCAGGGGTTTTGGCCAACAAGCTGCAGTGAGCCAGTATTGCCTTTGTGGCCAAGAAGGCCAGTGGTATCCAGGGGTGCATAAGGAAGAGCATTGCCAGCAGGTCGAGGGAGGCAATCCTGCCCCTCTGCCCAGCCCTGTGTGCAGTTCTGGGCTCCCCAGAAAAAGAGAGACATGGAGCTCCTGGAGCAGGTCCAGCAGAGGGCTACTGGGGGATGACAGGGCGACTGGAGCATCTCTCTTATGAGAGAATAGTTTGAGAGAGTTAAGCCTGTTCAGCCTTGAGAAGAAACAACTGAGAGGTAAACCCATCAATGTCTGTCCATGTCTGAAGGGAGGCTGTCAGGAGGATGGAGCCAGGCTCTGCTCAGTGGTGCCAAGCAATAGGACAAGAGGCAATGGGCAGAAACTGATGCACAAAAGTTCCACCTGAACATGAGGAAGGAACTTCTTTACTGTGCAGTGACCACACACAGGAACAGATTGCCCAGAGAGGTTGCGGAGTCTCCCTCCCTGGAGATATCCAAGAGCAGTGTGGACACAATCCTGTACAACTCACTCTGTGAAGACCCTGCTTGAACAGGAAGGTTGGATCACATGACCCAGGTCCCTTCCAACTTTACACTTTCTGGGATTGTGTGAAAAATCATGTTATTGCCTGATCTAGTACTTGGCAACCTCTTGTGTTTAGCATGCCTGCCCCCATAAAACTCTTTCATATCTGTAACTGACCCTAAAACATACTCTGTTTCTATGACGGTTTTCCCCAGACTTGCTCGTCCACAGGCAATGAAAACAAACAAGTAATCCATTACTTAGATTTTCTTATAGACCTGGGGAAGAAAACACATCTGCAGAAAGTGAAATGAGACAGTTTCAGAACCTGTCTTATTGTAAGTTGAGGCACTCTGGGTTACAATTGCGGCAATGGGCAAAAGTGGCTCTGTTTAATTCTCATTGAGTCAAGAATCTCTGGCAGCATTTCCCTTAGCCATTGTGCTGATCTAAAGATCTACACTAACTTCAGTTCTGATACCAGAAGATCTTAGGTCAGTCACCATGACTGCATGCAATCACAATTTTCTAGGAATCACAGTAAACAAGACCATACAGGAATGTCTTGTGATTTTCAACACAGGTATTACTTAAGTAAGCTTTGAATATATTCTATTCATTATTCTGGTCTACCCCAAGCTTGCTTCATTTGGAGAATTTGACAAATGTTATTTCAAATCTCCATTGCTGCTATTTCTTCCAAGAATTCTGATCTTATCAGAGCAAGACCATGCCCAATGTGACAAATCATGAGCCTGCATAGCAGATGTTCACTGAATTTCAAAGTCACCTTTGATCAAGCAGCGTGGGTATTGCCAGGAAGAGTATAAGCCTTCTGCGAGGACAAAGTTCATATGTAACATCAGGGTCACAAGCCAAAAGAATAATTTTGTCTTTACTCCTCAGGAAACTGATTTGTCTTAATAGTAATCCCTGCTGTGCTGAATCTTAATTACAGAGCAAGTAGATTGCAACATCACTAAAGGAACACATATGGGTCATTAATTTCTCCGTATAAAAGTTTATAGTTTACTCATTGCACATATTGTTTTAAGGTAGCCGAATACATAGATACAAATATTTTGAGGAATGAGGATCTAGCTATTACCCATGGGACAGTTTTACTTGAAGTCACTGTGACAACAGCTATTGCAGGAAAATTTGAGAATCCTCAGCAACTTCAGACAGCCTGTATAAACGCTTTTAAGTCTGAGCTATAAACAAGTCTCTGTTACTGAGCTATGTCCAAAGCCTGGGAACTGCTGATGGCAGAGCCTTTGCAGCCTCGCCCTCCTGCGCTTGCAGCCGAGGAGCTGGGGCTGCTGCCCTGCCTCCTGCCAGCACTGCCTTGCCAAAGGCAGCTCAGGAAGCACCTGAGACACAGCATGCCCCTGCATCTATTGATGGACACACACACATTCGATTTATGTGCCTCTAAAACAATCTTCAGTGATTTAGCACTCCCAAGTTACACGCTCTAAGTCTGAACTTGTGTCACTGAGATCAATTGCTGGCAGAGAGACAGAGCCGGGGCAGCATGAAAGCATATTCATAGTGCTGTTGTGCTCACTGACATGTGCAGTTTGATCACTGCCGACTATTGTTCCCATGGCTTGTTGGGACCTGTTTCATGTTAGACTGCAAGTTGCTTGAGCAAAGTGTGTGAGTTCTTGGCCATATCTACAGAGCCCTGGCTTGGAGCTTAGTTGTTTTTATGAAAGTAATACATAATAAAATTAGTAACATAACCCAAGAGAACAAATAGCTCTAGGCAGTTTCTAACCAACTTGATGATGGGAATTTTACCAACAATTCAGCAAGTATTCAGATATTGTCAAGTATGAGATACTTGACAAAAATAAAAATGTCTTGTGCATCACTATCTATGGGCAAAACTGTCCGCGACAAACTTGAAAAGAACTGCTTCATGTGCAAAGGCTTTACTTCCAATTCCTTAGAACTTTTCTAACTGTCAACAGTTTTAAATGAAAGTTCTCTATTCCACTTATTACTTGAATTGTACCTTGAATTGTATCCTAATATTTCAGTTTTTGTATTTCAACCATTTCTGAGAATGAGGTTGGGAGAAGAAAACCCTGATGTTTGGTCTCATACGAAAATGCATTTTAATAGTATTCAGAGTTTTACAATTCAAAAGGAAACATCATGCTTTTGATCTTGATCAAGAACAAAAATCAAAAGAGTTCTGCTAGGAAACATTTAGAGAAATTTCAATGGAACCTGTGTGCACTGGGAATATTCTTTGAATGTGTTTGTTCAATATATGTTATTATTGTTAGAGAATTTAACCAGAGAAAATGAGTCAGGAATCTTTTGGCTACTGTCAATGGTATACACTCCTCGCTAGTCATCAAAAATTAGGAGGATCCAAAGCATGTTGCTAGTGTTGGTATGTTAGTGTTTATTTGTACTGCTCACTGCAGGGGGTTTAGATTACCTGACCTTTAAAGATCCCATTCAACCCAAAAAATCTTATGATTCTATGAGTATGTTAAAAAGATCAAGGTAACCCACAGTTTTATAATACAAAATTAATTATCTTTAATTTTTTTTTCTTTTTCATCAAAGTTACTTCATATTCACAAACTTATTGAAAAGTGTAGGCAAATTATTTTGTCTTAAGAAAAAGGTAATCAAGCTCCAACCTGATGGAGCTATCAGAGTGGGTAATATGAAAGTGTACTACAATTATGAAAAAAAAAATCAATATACGTGTCCTCCTCTGGTCTCAAGTTCAAAATTGAAGGTGTTTCCAGTCTCCAGAAGAGCTCTGCTGTTTCTGTAGTAAAAATAACAACAGTTAATGGATTTTATAAATTGTTGTTTATGAACTTTAATATCTTGTTTCTTGCAGCTCCTTCCCAATAAAATCTGTGACTAAAACCAATCACATCTGTCAACATCTCATCATATCTGACTCCTCCTCAGTAGAACACAACACTCAGAGGGCTGAATATAAAGACTGGGGCTGCACCTACTACAGTTAATGAAATGCAAGCAACACCACGATTCACACCCAAACCACTGAACCCTTTTTTCCTTCCCACACCGTGTGCTATATCTTTCTGTATCTGAGCAGGGAGTTTTTGGCATGGATAAGGTCTAAAATACTACCAATTTAACACATTAAATGACAATGGGTAGTCCATAAGCCCTGGATACAGGGCCATGCTAAGTGTGCTGATAATAGAGGCAGCCCCATACCCTAAATTCAGTTCTCTTTCCTGCACGCATCTTCACTCCTAACATTTGTCACCAGTATGATAAAGCGGCCACAGAAAGTGACTTTACTCCTGACTGTAGCTGAGCTTGAATGCAAGAAGCCTGCATGCTGGACTGGACTGGGAAAAGAACGACACAATGGCACTACATACATAGTAGGACAAAGTATACAAATATTTATATATTTTTATTTTTGTACCTTTGTGTTATTTGCACCAAGATTTCGCTTGCTTTGGAAAAATAAAGGTCCTGATTCTGATCTTACTGAACATGTGGGTTTGTGCATTGCAATGACATAAGACATCAAGATTATAATTTCTAAAGTTTATATTAGACTATTTCTAGACATGTTAGTGGAAATGGTAGGGTACAGTAGAAGTAAAGTCATAATCTCAAGATTTCTGAACTGAAGTCTGAATTCTGTACTACTCTTTAAGTTATGAATAGCAAAGATCATCAGAGTTCCAGATAATAGGTTTTTAGACATAATTTAATTTATGTAAAATATTAACTATCCAGCTTGCATGGTCTGTCGTTCTGGAGAGATGTGACAGTGGAGATACTCTGGGTATGTGTTTGTTAGTTTGCTGTAAAATTTAATGCTGAAAGCTTGAGAAAGACACCAGGAGGCTATGGCCAAGCTGTACCAAACAGTACCCTAGAGGGATTTCAGGTGAAATCTCAAAGCCTCTGTAAATACATCTCCAGCAACAATTCTATCAATCTTATATAGTCTGCATTCTTTTTTCTGACATTGCTTCATGGTGTTTGGAGAACTGAGCACAGGGGTTATAACTGGACTAAATGCTAGCAAAACAGATGCAAAACAAAAATGACCCAGGGTCCTCCAGGGGAGAGAAGCCACAGGAAAAGCAGAATATTATCTTTGTTTCTTGACTTAGTAAATCCTGATCAACACAGTCTATTGAAGGCAGTGAGGCTTTCCAATTTTTGATTACATTTGTTTCAATTAAGAAAGATTCCTCCTTTTTAAAACCCATTTTTATGAGTCACTGTAGACTTTGAAGTTCAAGTATTGTCTGCCAAAGAGTCAGAATGCAAAGGCTCAGATACGTCTCTATAGAACTAACTTTCTATCGTATCCCTGGTATTTATAGGGGAAAAATCAGGACATTTTCAGAAGTTCTATTTCTCCTGCGAGGCCAGCTAGAGAAGAGCTGAGAAACTCAGCACTGATTACCTTGCACACTGTGCCTTCTTTGCAAAGGTGAGCACTCAAAAAGATAGCTCATGACTGGGCCTAAAATTCATTGTGCCAATAGCAAGACTTTGTATTTTTTAGGCCTTTTTCGGCTGGATTTTCTTATACTTCTAGGGACTCTTTAAGATCATAAAAAAGAATAACTCTGTATGCAAAGGATATTTGTCTGGCTTTAAAAAGATTCTAGGGGATTTACAATGTATTGTGCTGTTATAATTAAAATCAAATTATAATTTTATGAACTTCCCACATAATATTCATTGCTAAGATAGAAAAGATGCTGTGTCATTGGGAAGGTCTATTATTATCATAAAAAGCACGTGTAATGATATGCAGAGTTTTGAACACCACAATTTATTTGCCATGACTTAGGATAAGACTGAAGCATATACTCAGTGGGACAAAGCTTGAATGATTTTTTGATTGGCACTTCATTAAATTTGAGGAAAACCAGCCTGTGCTGGTTTTAAATTCAAAAACTGTGGTATGAAAATTGCTTTCTTTTCCTTTAGCTAAAAGGAAGAGAAACCAAGTAGGAGTTAGTACTCTGCTAGTTCCTATAAATCGTGATTGAAAAGACAAGCTTAATTTAAAGTACAAAATCCACTCTAAAACGTGCAAAGTACCTCTGTGAGTATCCTGTTGTCCCTTGTTTTCTTCTCCTTTTTCCTACCAAAAAAAAAAAAAAAAATCCTCTGAGGTTGGTGATGATTTGGCAAAGGCTTTAAGCTCCCCATCTGGCTCAGCCTTTTCTTCCTCTCTCAGAGCAGAATTGCAAAGGTAACTTTCAATGCCAGACAAATGCTCCCTGAGGGTACTCTGACAGTGCATGTGTGACTAAATGACACATCTCACACTGCACATTTCAAATTGTGACAACTAAAGGGACTTAATAACATTTATTGCCTAGTTAGAGTCCTCCTCTTCTGTTTGCTCTTTCTCTCTAGACTTCTTTTCAGCCTATAAACCTATGCAGAATTGATGGATTGCACAGTATTGCTGAGGAGTACAGCCATTGTTTTAGCAATGGAAGAGCCATTTTTCAAAGCACTCATCCAGAAATTTGGCTGATCACAATAGCAATCTAGGTCCCTTAGGGCATTTCCCTTTTCTTCTATATAAGACAAGACACTGGAGAATATGTAATTTAAAAAAAAAAGCCAACCAATTAACAGAAACAAAAAACCTCCAAACCCCACATATGGCAAAGTAAAGCAAACAGGCATTGGAATATTTTGCTTTTGTGACTCATTATGCTCCTGAATAGGGTATAACAAGTATGCTGAAGAGAACAATTGGATGCTTGACTAGCTCTGGATGTCCTGATTTCAGTCTTACTTCAATTCAGGAGTGCACTTCTGAGATGAATTTTCTGATCATCCTCACTTATCAGTTACATTCACACAGGGACCAGGCTCTGAACACCCACATGAAATTTCTTTCAGATGAAACCAAACCTGGAGTGGGGCCCCAAAATATTCTCCTTCTCTAAAATATTTGATCCACAGCCTGCAAAGTTGTAAAGGAAACTTCCCCTGAAGTCCATCTGGTGTTAGTGTCAGACCTTAGTGCACATTCATTTGCTCTCCAAATGCTTTGGTAGTGCTGCACTGACTGGCACTATGAATGCTGCCTCTGTGGCCACATTGGGGTAGTCTGTGCACACACTCATGAGGGTTTATTTGTGAAAATAAGAAAGACTTTTGCCTACAACCATTCTGGGAAATCAGGCTCAGTGAGTGCTTCCTCAGTGGCACAGTTACTCTGCAAATGCTGCAGTCAGTATCTCAAAGCATATGACAGAAGACTATAGATGAAATCAATAAAGGCAGAAACTCAGACTGTTTAATCCTTTAAGATTTAAAGACTGTTTTTTATTTGTAAATAAAGATATGTCTAACAAAAATTACTGTTCTGAGATATTCAAAATTTGTCCCAATTTTCAATGTTGTTTTTGCACTGGCATACTTACACCTATCTATACTTTCAGGTTGATGAACCATCAATCCATTTGATTTAAAAGACCATTTGTAGACCCATTTTCACAGCACTTCTATATGCCTATAGAGGGAAGATCACAGCAAATTACTAAAAAACCTGATCTAAGTCTCCAGAAGCAGTAAAATTTTAGTTTATTGCCAGTATGTATAAACCCAGACATGATGAACCCCAAGAACAGAATTTGTGGCAAGTATATACATATGAACATGTGAAAATTATCAGAGAAAGCTGGATAAATTACTCTATGAAAGCATCAATGTGACATTTCACAAAGAAAGTGTAGTTTGGCAGAAGCAAGTATTTCTGCATTCAGAAGAAACTGGAATATGTACATGAGAGTTGCTTAAAAATTTGTGGTCATAATATTTGTGCCATATTAAAGATGTTTTTTTGTGAATAAGAAAGCATAGTGGTGCTATGTTTCTTAAAAAAATATGAAAAGTAAATAAAAATGGAGTCTGTATTTTCACTGCTTTTGGGGACCACACAGGTTAAGAGCTGAAAATAGTTACTAAAGGAAAAGTTTTGTAAAAACCTCTTGGTCCTTGCAAAGAACAGAAACAGAAGATAGTAAAGTAGAACAGCATATCAATGTGCACAGCTGATTAGGAAGAAATTTTGACTCAGGAAAATGTGTAAGGAAAAAGTGTTGCTCTGCTGCAGTTTTCTCAGAGATGTAAAGCCCTAGATTTTTAAGCAAAGATTTATGGAGCAAGGAGTGTACTGTAGAAATGAACTTGTGCTTATAGGAGGTAGAAAAGGGAAGAATGTAAAAGGTCTTTTTAAATCCAAATATGCTGTTCTTTTCCTTGCTGAAATTAATTTTGTAAAATAGGTCCATAGATACTGATCACTGTGTTCAGAGCCAAAGATGCAAAATCCAACAGAGCATAGTATCAACTACAGCCAGGGGGTAGTTTACAAGAGAAGAAATGCAGTTTCTCAGAAATGTGACTGGTTTCTTAGTTCTTCAGAAGGGAAGGCTGATTTTTTCTCAGAAAAGCTCTAAAAAATGAAGAACGATCCAAAGACTGAAATACACTTTTAAGGATTCTTTAAATATCTTGTTTCAGACATTTCAAACTCCTGACAAAGGCTACTCTGAGAACAGTAAAGTCCCATATTAATATATTTTTCTCACAAGTACTGTAGGCTGAAGCCAGAGATTATGTTTAATTAACCTATGTTAGAGTCTTCAGAATATTGTTTCCTTTTCCTTCAGTGACGCCATAGTAGAGACACTGGTCAATGTAAAGAATAAAACAGGGTGATTACTCAGATTTTTGTGGTTTCAATATCAGGCTGGAACACAGTTTCAGTGGCAAACACTGCTGGGAATAATAGTGCTTTTATCAAGATGAAGAAGAGGACTCCAAAGGTCTTCAAAGAAGAAAAAAACCCTCACATTTTCAGACATACCATATTTGTCTTTTTGATTGCACTCTTAAGGTTCATTAAGTGTAGTCAGGGCTACATTTAGCTCAGGAGCTCATACAATCACTTACACAAGAGAGCAGCCAGGCCTTAGGCACCAGAAAGCAGATTAAGTCTGCATCCTGAACCTTCCCAGCTGCCTTTGTTCACCCTCTCTCTGCTTTATTAGGGCTTTGTTTAAATGGAAGTGTGCTATAGGGAGTGTTTCATTTTCTTAAAATTATATTTAATAGAGTAAAATGATTAAATGGCCTTTTGGTCAAGATGGCTTGGGCTGAAATTCATATATATTGACTGATCAGGATTAGGGGTTCCAAAAAAAATGGGTGGAACACTGTGAAATGCTCAAAGATTATTTGAAGCATTAATTAAGAATTCACATGAAAGTCGGTTTTTCCTGATAATGAAAGGCATCAGTCTATGGAGATTTTTTTTTTTTGGGGGAGGGGGGGCTTGCAGCCTTTTTCTTGCAACCTCTTGTTGCTTTTAGATTAAATTTTTAATCAATTTAGGTTAAAAGCAACAAGAGGTTGTACTACAACATCTTAAATTTATAATAGCTTTCTAGAAGGAGAGCTGTCAGAAAAGCTAATGCCACTTTCTTGTCCAGTGACAATATGTTTTGTTGAAAACATTTTTAGTAGTGTGTGGAAAACATAAATGGAATCTCTTCTGGTAGCACCATAATTGCGCATCCCACAAATAGTATTTGGTCCTTCAAGGCTCCAACATGCTAAATCTTGGTGATGCATTTCCCCCTAAAACATGTCAAAAGTCCAAAGCAAAGAAAAGAAAGCCACCACTTTATCAAACATATAATTAGAAATAAATATGAGATTTCAGAGACTACCAGAATATTGACATGTAAAAATCAATTTAATCAAATAATAACAGAAACCCGTATTCTTTATAGTACACATCAGTGACTAGTAGAGATAACAGTTAGTGAAGTAGTATTTCAGGGGATGTCTCAATTGGCCATCCAATGACATTACCACCCCTGGAGGTATTTAAAAGATGTGTAGATGTGGCACTTAGGGACATGCTTTAGTGCTGGACTTGGCAGTGCTGGGTCATTGGTTGGATTTGGTGATCTTGAGGTTCTTTCTCAACCTAATGGTTCCATGATTTCCCTGTCATAATGGCTTTGCTAAGGAAACCACTCCAAATGCTCCTTTATGGAATCTCACTCTGACCAGGGTCAACAGTTGGGACTATTTGGCTTGGGTAAAAATACCAAAAAACTCAAATACACAAAAAAACTCAAACATTTTTCCCTCTAGGGTTTATTCCTTGTGGAAGTTTTGCAAGGGCAGTGGTGAGTCAGCAGAGGGACACTGAGCACTGTGACACAGCAGCCCTGGGGCTCCCTGGTGACACGGGGCACAGCGGAAGAAGCAGCACCAGAGGCTTTGCAGATGGAGCAGCAGAGACCATGACACTGGCCACAGGAGCACTGCCAGAGCTGACTGAGATGCAGCTCCTCTCCAGTGACCTCCACAAGGCTTCTTTACCCTCCTAAGGAAAAAATTACTCTTCATTCGTATTGAAAACATGGATCCTTTTCATTTCCAATTCTATGCATTTTCTATGTTCATTGTTTAAAACTCACCCACCACCAGCATATTAATCAAAACTGATTAATTATATCAATCTAGCTGCTGGCTTGTTTATGAGGTTTGTTATTTACAAGATAGGAAATTAAACTTTGCATAGTGAGTAAAATCAGATTGTTACTATTCCAGTCATTAATTGTATATCAGTTGTAATTTTCATGATGTCAAACATATATTCCAGTTTGCAATTAGTTTAACAGTGTTTGTTTATTCCATCATATCTAGTTTCCTCTTAATTTTAAATAAATGTTTAGGTTTCCTAATCTGAATACTATAATTTCATGACAGAATTATGATTACATGGCTGATAAGGCTTTCCAAGGGAGTGTTTAATTATTTGGGGTAGATTGAACCAAGTGTTCTGGAAGAAGAAGAGAAAAGAGAATACATTATCACTTACTTGATATTTTAGTGTTTTTATGGACTTCACTCACTTATTCTGACCTGGTTTCCCAAACAGCAAAACACGCCTGCTCACCTACAGCCTGGATATTCCATATGCAGAAAGAGAAATTTGACTGGATAACCAGTCCCACACACAAGCCCACTTCCTACATCCATCTGCAGTATCTCACACCTAACCCAGTATCTCACACCTAACCACATCAGTCTAAGTCCACTTAGAAAATTACCTACCTTCTCACATTGCCTATGCAAGCATGGGAAAATGAAGCCATAAATGTCCCTTACCCCAGTAGTTTGGCCACACAATATGCACTCCCCATTTAATTGCCTACATAGTTTTCCACTTGAATATGAACTACAACTCAGTCACGTTAAGAGATAAATCTAGGTTTCGCACAGATATCATGCAAAAGCAAAATATTAAGGTTATTTAATGAAGCCTCATCCTCAAAACAGAATGGAAATTGTACAGATTACAAAAAATTAAGAAAAAAATTGACAAGTATTTCAGGCTGTACAATATTAAAATTAATCCAGCTGAGCAGAATAAATTAGTTTAGGAGCTTGATTATTATTGTTTAATGCGAGACAGTAGATCCTGATGGACACTCCTATTTTTATAAATCATATTTATATTTCATTCAGTCACTTTTGCCTGATTTACAAATAATTTTTAAAATCTAATGTTAGACACATTACTAAAAATTGAATAGTTCAGGCACATATTTTGGAAAACGGAGCCAGGAGACTTCTAGATGGAGAGCTTGTCATTTAAGAGTGTGGGGGTTTTTGTCATTTGGCTAAACTAGATCCAGACAAGGTAAGTATCACCAGGTGGGAAGAACAATAACAACAATGAATTTTTAAAACCTTCAGAGAAGGTTTTGTGTATGCATTTGTGTATGCACTGACTTGTATTGGTACTTAAAACACAAAACCCGTGGAACTAAATATTCGTATGGGGTCATCCTGAAACTTGCAAAAGCGTGGAAAAGCCTCCACTGAAGGAATTCAGTTTCTTCTGAAGGACAGTAGGAAACTCCAGCCAAGTTTTATAAGGGCTGAGTGAAACAGTCACAGTAATTGAATCTTTCTCCAGCAAAAAACCCAAGATGGCTTGTAACCCAGTATTACTGCATCAGGCCATATGTGCTGGATCATTAAAGACAGCTAAAGTAAACAGATAAGCAGGAAATCCAGTCTGGCTTTAAGAATCTAGAGTGAAATCAGCTACTTCCACAAACTTTGTGAAGTGACCCCGAGCTCAGCAGTTGGAACAATGAAAAATGTTTATGCATTTTATTCATAAATTGTCTTTCACTGAATGCTTTGGGCATGCAAGTAAAATGTTTTGTTTGTCTGTTTGTGACTTTAGGAGAACAAGTATTCTTAATCCATAATAAATATATTTTTAATATGTTCTTTAAAAAACTAAACACATTAACAAGGAAATAGCAGCCAGTACTGAAACAAATAGGGCAGTGTAGACATGCAATACCAAACCAATGGTAAAAGTACTGACTGAGGTGAAAAATGAACACTTGCTGGTCTGAATCTAAAATTTTTCTAAGGGGATCAAGCGTAATCTGAGTTTGTTACTTCTGAAAATCCAGTCAGCTTGAACCTGACACAATTGGGAACAGCCAGCATTTGACAGGAGAGGCAGGAGGTTCTCACCCTTGTCCTGGTCCCCTGAGTGTCAGAGGCTCTTTTAGGCTTAAGTGCTGATTCTGCAGGAAAAGGCACCTTAGGAGAGCTGAGGTTCACAACAGCCTTTACAAGCTGATGCCAAGCCACAGAACCACAGAGATCAACCTTAAAACCTGGCGTTAAGAGCTTGGTGAAAAAAAGGAGAAAAATTCTAAAAAATAATGTTTCATTTAATTTAAAATTTTTAAGCTCCTTCTTGGTGAAACAAATTCTCTTCATTTTGGGTCTCATCCTCTTTCTCACACAGCTTTGGAAGGAGTATCCTCATTTTCTTCTTTGCAGCCAACCAAAAAAGTCCTGAGAACCTGGGATACTGCTCTTACTTTAGGTCACACCTGCAGTCACAGCCTATAAAGATCTTTTACCAAATGACTAAGCAGAGGCATGTATCTTATTACAGCATAGCGTGTTAATGAACAACAAGAAATATCAGTATTCTGTTTTTCAGTAATTGTTTAAAACAGATATTAATAAAAGAAATATATTAATTAATGGAAGAAGCACAATTTTTACTTGATTTAAGGTACATTTAGTCAGCCAACATACCTAGGTGACTGATATCCAGAAAGCACAGTCTTGTTCAAATGGTCTGCTGAAACCAGAACAAAACATCTAAGTCTGAGCAAAAATTAAACATTCTCTGAAAGAAACAAGAACAAAGCCAGTTATTTGTAAGGCAGATGTTATATATCGGTATTTTTGACTCATTGTAATTTATTTTGCCTGGAAGTAAGCCTGCCATTTTCATACATCTCTTTGGGGTTTTTTTACCAGTTTTATGCCACTAGGTAGTATTTACTGATGAAATGCAGTCAGAAGAGCTTTCTCTGTAATTGCACTTTCAGTGAAGCAGACAGATCCTCTTCTTCAGCACTTGCTTGCTCTCACACCCACATATTCTGATTCGTATGCAGTGCCTTATCTCTTGCTGTCTGGCCTGTGAATTATGTGTCTGCATTTATGTTTTCTGCCAGTGTTTGCTCATCACTGGTTGGTCATTTTTCACCTCCTGAGTTACACAGTCATCACTGTTACCACTTGTACTTCCATGACAGAAAATGAAAAGTACATCCCTTCAATATTTAACCCTGCTTGTGCTAAAAGAGGTTGAGGGCTATTTGAATCACAACACGTGGAGGGTTTTTTCCTGATCAAGATCAATCTAGAGCTGAAAAACTGGGTAATGTTTCTGTGGTGTATTGTTACTAAAATTATCAGAGTAAGCAACAGTCTTGGCCTCTGTCCATGAAATACTGGCCACAGCAGATCCCTGTGAGGATAAGTCTGCTCCTCCGTATTCTGGTGCACAGCAGGCTGAGTGGGCGAGAGACAAATTAAATGGAGATGCACACAAGTATGTGTGAATTAGAGAACACTGCAGGGCAGCAAATGGCTGCCTGAAAGCAGCAAGAAGCACTTAATCAGAGGGACCATGTGAGCCACAGGAATTACTTGCTCCCTGAGCTGGGAGATGTGACAGCATTCTGTTTTTTATTTAAAAATTGCTAAAAATCAATGCTGCCATTAAGGAACCGTAAACACTCCCCATCCTCTGCCATGCAGCACTGAGAATCACTGGTGAAGTGACTGTCTTCCTGGTATTGCTGCCAAAAATACTTCAAGGGCATGTATGAACAGAGGAAAAAACCCAGCAGCTTTCTTTTCAGACTGAATTACCAGCACAAAAATGCATGCATTTTAATGAAAATTCTGTTCACGTAGCCAAGTGTTCAAGAAATTTAAATACCTATGGGATTTCCAGTTGTATATCCTAAGAGGCTTCCTCTATTTATTATGACTTTCATTAATAAATTAATTGCTGACAAATTTATCACACATTGTGAGCACAGATCTTCAATCATCTTTGGCTGTGCATTTCTTTAAAGCACTTTCTTCTTGACAATACCAGAAAAGTCTCTAGGCATGCCAGAAATAGTAACATTCATGCAAATTCCTTGGCCCCAGCTGAAAGTCAACAGAAAAAAAGATAGATTGCCATTGCTAGTAAAACATCAGTATTGTTTACAAAGGAAAAAGCAGATGTAAATAACTACTTATTTATGAAATGCTGAATCATGGAACCAGATATGCCAGAAACCTTGCCAGGATATATTTCCCGTCCTGTTTGGTTTTTTTTACTGAAAATAGATTGAGAGAAATGAGTAGATTCTCCACATCACAGAGTCTTTGGCAGCAGTTACTAGAAGAAGATCGATCACATGAGAACAAACCTATCTCCATCTGGGAAATGGGTTCCACGGGTTCCATGCCCATGGCAGGAGGGTTGGGACCAGATGAACTTTAAGGTCCCTTGCAGCCTGAAGCTTTGTATGACTGTATTAAATTACAGTTTGTCAGCCCACTTTGCCCAGCAAAGCCCTGTGGCCACACACAGGTGGGACTCCAGCTGCAGGAGCATGAGGCTGCCTGACCTGACCCCAGGGTCCAGCCAGACCCCTCCAGGGGATGGCTCTGGGGGGAAAGACCTCTCCCCTTGCCCAGCCAGGGCTCTAGCAGCCTGTTAACATGGGTGAAACTGAGCTGATCAGAAGCACAATTACATGGTCAATCACCAGGACAAAACTGCCCAGTCCTCAGAGAGCTACAGGTTTAGTAAGGTACATGCTGGATGGAAATCATGGCTCCTTATTTCCACTCAAGGAAAAAAAGGCACCTGAGGCAATGTCAGAGGAATGCCATATAGGACAACTGCTGAAACACCTCCAGTTAAAAATTTAGGAAGCACAAAAGCAGAAAAAACAAAAGTTGAAAGTTGCTTTTTTGCATATTGGAGCTAAATCGTAAGTTACTTGGCAACTTGTTTCTCAGGAGGTCTCTGGGAACAATCAGTGAATTTGCTGCTGGGAAGTATAAAAGGTAACACATTCATAACTAACACATTCACAGCTATGGTTACCACTCCTGAAATGGCTGCACAGCCAGCCATGGTCTATAAGCCCTGTGTACTCAGTGCTGAAACTGCCCTTTGTTTCCTGAGAGCTAGAACTAGGGTGAGAATGTTCAGGCAAAGAACATTCTATCTGGTCTGAATTAAAGACCAAAACTGTAGAAACGAACATGCAAAAATTCATTGTCATTTTCTGCATGTTCAGCAGTTAAGTATTCATCCCCAACCTTGTGAGCCTGAAAATGTGCTGGAAGCCCAACTGCACAAAACAGCTTGTACTGCTTTCCAATATAGCTGTGCAGCTAAACAGTGCTGCTGGTGGGACACTTTTTACAGAACCAAAACAAAGGGCTGTGAGCAACCTGTGGGCAAGACACCTTGGGTTTTGTGCAAGTGACCTGCGCTGCCACCACTCTTCTGACCAGGGACTCGTTTTTAGCTGCATGGAGAGAGCTTTGCTTCTTGCAAACAGACCCACCTGAAAATGTATGAATCGTGGGGTTTACAGAGCAAAAGTCTAGACAAATCCAGGAATTTTAATATGGTTTGAAAGGGACAGAGGGGACACATACTTGCTTTTTCTCCCATTTAGAACCTAGAAGTGTCTTCCATAGTCACAGTACAAGGCCTTAATTTTTCACCTTCCAGCTCACTGGAGTGCAGACAGGCCACTTTTAACAACACATGGTTACATTTTGTTATTAAAAAATATGTGCCTTTCTGGTCATCTATGTCAAATACTTCACAACAACAAGATAAAATTTGAAAAATTCTCCTCAAATGACACATGAATTTTCCTGAGGGCTGAAAGATTTTTAGAACATGAGTACTCCATTGCCAAATATCACCTTCTGTTATGTGCAGTTTTGGAGGACGTGATTGAGTTCCACTGCCCTTGAAGAGAAAAAAATAAGCTGTTTTTCTCTAGCTCTGGAGACCGAAACCACTAAAACAACATGGCTTTCCAACACAAGAGCCAATTCCTATAATGAACATCTTGAAAACAAATCCCAAACCTTTCATCACCTTGAATATATTCTAGATCAGGCAAACCTATTTTATCTCACACTTGTTATTTTGACTTCAGAAACATCATGGGTTCAAAAAGTGGAACAGCTGGACAAATAAAAAAAATATGATAAAAAGGAAAAGGAAATCACAGCAAAGAAAGCTGATGGAATGTCCTATGGTAGAGAGATATGGAGAAATATGAAAACAAGCTCTTCCCTACCCAGCGGGCTGGTTCCTGGTGCCTGGGTTTATGTACCAGTCATGGCTTTTCCAGCTTTGCAAGGGATGCTAACACAGTGAGCCCTTGCCTTTCCTGCCCTCTCTGGCAAGGGGGACAGTCACAAAAGGGAGAGGGTGGCACAGCTGAGGAGGCAGCCAGGCCTGGGAACCCCCATCTCCCCAGGGATGCCTCCCCCAGCTGGCTCCCCCTCACTGTGGGTGCCCACTGTGCCTGCACATCATTTCCCACTGCTGCTCTAAGACTCTGGAGTGCTGTGATGTGGGCAGCTGGCAAAGTATCACCTTCAGGAGCTGAGCACGGGGAAAAAGTCATTCCATGTGCACAAGGCATAATTCCAGGTAAAGCTCTCTGTGCTGTTGAGCAAACAGTCTGGCTTATCCTGTGCAATTGCTTCCTATCTCCCTGTGAGATAAGGACTGGGGCAGTCCTTTGGGACAGTCACCCAAAGTCTTTTGCAATGCACAACAGATAAGACAAAATTGAAACCGAAAGAGATTGCATTTAATTTCCTCACTGCTGCCAGAAGCTGTGATCCAGTGTGAAAGACTCTGTCTGTGCTTACACATCCACATCCTCTGTGTGCTGCAGGGACTGCTCAGTGTCTAGTGTTGCCAGTAATTCTTGTTTGGCCTTTCAGGACAAAAGCTCCAGAAAGGAGAATGCACTGAAGCATGGTTTTAGTCTGGGGATGCTATTATATACTTCCACTTCCAACTTTTTTTTTTTTCAGTAGCTTTCTAGCAAGTTCTAGAAGTGCTAAAACTTATGTCAAATCAACAGCATGCAGCTGTGTACATGCACTTCTGAAAAGTGAAAGAAACCTTTGTTCCTGAGCCACTTGTAACCAAAATGCAAAATGTAACTGTGAAAAAGGAATATGAAAACTGCTATACCAGATCTTTATATGGTCTATTACCTTTCATTATGCAAAGGTTAAAATCACAGATTTAGAAGGTTATTTTTCAGTAATTTGACAAATCCTTTTTCAGGCAAGCAAAACATGTTCTGAACAAATTATTATTGCAAATGCGGTATGTATACTGTTCTCCTTTTTTCTTTCAGTGTTTTTCATTCAAATTAACTTTTATAATTTCCTTTTTAAAAAAAGTACTTCAGAAGTAATAAGTACTCTAAAATAACATGAAACTACCTTTCATGGTCCAGCTTTTATCACTCAACTACTCTCAAAAATATTAAAAAAGAATCTCACAAAATATTTATTTAAAATATGTTACTATTTAAGAGCATGAACAGGAAAGCACCCCTGTCAGATGAAAATCCCTTGAGCTGTTATAAATTTCTTTGATTCAGCAGACATAAAATACGGTAGCATAAAAGTAATTTCATGCTGCCACACAAATCAGTGTGTCATGCTCACATTACTACATATTCTTAAGTAAATGTTCACTTGATACAAAGTATATGCTACATTATTTTTTAAAACCATGTAGAAATGCATGTACATACAATATGCGGCATTTAATGTAATTACAGCTGAACTGAATTCTGCATGAAAATCGGGATTCTCCTAAATTTCCAACGTCTGCAGGAATAATTTCAGCCCACAAACATCAGTCCCATAGTCAAGAACTCAAAGGAGATCTTTACATCAGGGATTCAGTTTACCCATCATGTAATTTCACTTCATTAGAATATTTTTGTTCATTTGCAGTAAGCATCTAAAACAAAGAAACATATTTCCAGACAGAGATGAAGTCATTGTATACATCTTTACCAGTTATCTCTTTTTTTTTTATATGCATTGGTAAAGATGACTTTTAAACTTAAGACTGTTTTCACTAATCATTAACAAATGTCATCCTACCTGAGATGTTAATAAATGCATGCTTTAGAGTTTTCTAGAGAATATTTATTGGAATATCTATTGATATATATATATATATGATATATTTATTTTATTTAAAACCATGCTTTTTTATAAGATGTATTATATGTACATCAAAGAATCCAAGACAGCTACAGTTTTCATTGTGGTTTTTTTGTATTTTTTGCCCATTAGTCCTCTTCTATTCCTGAATTTATTAGAGCAATCTTCCAAGGTCTTGTTTATAAATTCAAAAACAGCTTGTATTTCCTTATATCCTTTTAGGTAAAAGCTTTTTTTTTGTTACTCTTTTCATATTCCATGGAGATTTTTAACAATTTCAACTTCATCTAATTGCTCATTTAAAATTTTCAGTTGACTTGTGTTCAACACTATTACCTCCATTTAGTTTTCATGCCATGCGGATAAACTGCAAAAATTCTGGAAAACTCCCAGAGAAAAACAGTTTTATTAAGACCACCAGCAGGCATTGAAGTCCCATTTGTCATAACCATGATCACTATTATTTTGTCCTGTTCCAGTGAAAATTCCCAGAGGGAGCCCAAAGTGCGTGGCAAAGGCCACAAAGGTCTTATTTTAGAACCTGTTGGCAGGTTGCCATCTCTTGGGGACACTATCCAGCCATCAACACTTCACTGCAATATTCAGCTGTCACATCCCCAGCAGGACCAGGAGCAGCATGGGGTGGGTCAGGAGATCCACACCCTGTGGAACCTCGCTGTAGGGGAAGGGACAGGGTGTCCCACCTACCCCATCCCCAACTGCACGGCACAGAGAAGTCACAACATGTGAACTAGAGTGAGCTCCCTTCCTGGATGTGGCACTTGAGATGCTCTACAGACATCAGAACAATCTGTACCAAAATGCTTGAACTCAAATTGCTTAGCTGGACTTAAAATACAATTCAGCTACACTTAGTTAGGTTACAGAGTCAGTGTGGGAGAGCCAGGCTACTGTTATAGATGGATAATGAGATGATTGGCTCTCACAATTAAGGGATAACTGTTGTATGAATATTAAGAAAACCTTTAGTGATATATAGTTATGTTATTGTAGTTCCCTTTTCCCCCCTGTGTTGTTGCCATCACACAGCCTGGGCTGTCCAGGACAGGTACAAAGAAGGCTGCACATGTGCCCCTTGCATGGGGCAGCTGGGAATGGAAAAGCTTGGTGCATAAAGGGTGCAGCATGGCAACACCTGACTTCCAATCGAGTCACAAGAAAGCAGTCTCCACTGATAAATGGCAAAGAAGAGCTGACTGACAGACTTTGGGAGGGGCCAGGGCTGGCTGATGCAAGCCCCAGGGGTACAAAAGCATCCATCTTGAAGATGAAGTAGCTGTGTGGTATGCACAAGACAGTTCCCAGTGCTGTGAATTTTTCCTAATGTAGTCCTTTTTTGCATTTTTGTCAAGGTTTAATAAACCTCTTTAAATTTTCAAAGTTAGCAGTTGTTTCTCACACCACCTTCCTACCACTATATTCTGCTCATTATCCTCTATGCTGGGTATTGTGGCATTGCATTTTCATTTCTGCAATGATTCAGCTCTTATATTGAGAGTTTGCTTTTTTTATATAGTTCTTCTTCCCCCTGCATTTTTTCATGAGCTTGATTAGAATTCCACTGGATGAGAGCACTGCCCAAATGAAGCTACAGTACTTTTTTTAATAAAAACATTTTTCAATGGTTTTGGCTGCCTTTATAAGAGAAGTTTTAACAAACAAAAGAGAACATGTGTAGCCATTCAATCTACTGTAAGGAAAACAAACAAGCAGAGACAAGCTGCTAACAGGTACCTACTACTCTGGATGTCTCCTCTGCTCACTAAAGTCAGAATTTTTTAAAATATCTATTTTTTTCTTCTCTAAATGAACATGTAGTATGCTGAGTCTTAGGTTCCTTAATTTCACATGTTAACCCACAGTACAATCATTTGTGATTACATAATGAGCTACGTACTATTGTCTGTACTATCATTAGACCTATACCTCTCAGAGACTTCTAATTTTCACTCTTTGCTTTAGTAAATATTGATTATCTATAACTATTTTTTATATCCAGATGTGCATTGGGAACTTATGCATTTTGCATAAGCAGCTGATTAATAGAGAGCCTTGTACTATAGAGAAGACACGGAGAGTTATGCAGTATAATAATCAGAATGTGAAATTTGGGATTATGTGCATAGTGAGAAAAATAAATACTGAAAGCAAAACAATAAATATTTTGAAAAGATTACCTTGAAAAACTAACAGATAGCTAGCTTATTTGATTAAACTGAGTGCATCAAAGTATTTTATAGTTTCTGTAAACGAGATGTTCTGTGCAAGTACACTTTTAGCCTTAGAGAAATAACAGCCTGAGGTTACTTTTGACTCCCTGGAATAACAGATGACTTAAACATCCTCCTTCACTACCTTTAATGGTTGAATTGGATAGCTTCCTGTCTATCAGAAAGAAACCTTTCCCCATGGATCTCTTCTTTCATAAAGGTCAGCACAGCCTCTTTGCCTTTGTCACTTTTAAAAAAAAAAGAAGTCAGTAATGTACCAGCATATTTCATAACCCTTGACTTCCTAAGGGTTTTTGCCCTTTTTTAATGAACCAAAAAAAGAAAGGAGAACAAATGAGAGAAAGCTATTTCTCATTCAAAGTGTTTGCTTTATGATTTTGTAATATTTATATAACAACAATCTTCAAGAAAAAACAACCCACCCATATCAGTATTTTCCAAATATTCCTTCCCTTGTCAGACAAAATGTTATTTTTACCTAACAATTAAGGCACTTGCTAACATGCTTCTCACAGATATTTCTTCCCATGCAACTCATTTTTCATAGGATTGCTAACATTAGAAAGAGGATAAATTACTCTTAAGGGCTGTTTTCAATGAAACAAGCTGGCTGAAGAAAAATCTGAGTGCACTTCCCATTGCTGAGCATGAGACATTTTAAATGCATTTTGGTTGTATACAGTCTTCCAGCTGTTTGCATTTGCTGTCAACTATAAGTTGACTCTAAATTTTAGCCACACATTACTTGGTGTCTGAGTTTACTAGGAATGCACTTGGTATTTTTAACAATCAGTCATAATTCATACAGCATGCAAATCTAACAGAGGCCTGAATATATTCTTGCTCAGTGTAATTTGAGGGGACACTATAATGTCCCTGCAAATGTCAATATTATTCTCTGTATGTAAATATTCCCTTTGTTTGCATAATCCTCATGGGTATCATGTTTCAGTATTTGGCTGCTTCTGGCAGACCAAAGGGCAAAGTGGTGCAGAGATCAGCAGTGACGTACATCGTGAGAAGCAGTTGAAAAAAAAAAAAAAGCTTTCTGATCTTGGCTAAAGTCACCAAATTCAGTTTCTGGTTATGATTAGGTCAGTTTTGCATATGTCAAGGGATGTTTTTAGAAGCCAAACAAAGCAGATACTGCCTAGTGCTTCACTCTTCTCCCGCTACAGCACAAGGAAGATTCACTAACAACTCCACCCTGGAGTGTGATGCAGCAAGTGTTTGTACATCCACACACATTCACACCCCTCTACAAATAAATAAAAACTACACTCTACAATCCAGAACATATCCCCTGCCTAAAGACAAAATTTTTCATTCACTCTTTTAACCAGCTATTAATGCCCCTCGGCTCTGGCAGTCGTGTCCATCAGAGCAGGCTCAGGCCAGTAAGCCTGACTGGACACACACACAGTGGATCCCAGGGAGAGGCAGCTGGGTGAGGGACCCCATCCATGTCTGTAACTGAAGGGAGGTGTCAAGAGCATGGATCCAGGCTCTTCTCAGTGGTGCCAAGCAACAGGGCAAGAGGCAATGGGCGGAAACTGATGCACAGGAAATTCCACCTGAATGTGAGGAAGAAGAACTCTACTGTGCAGATGACCGAGCACTGGAACACCTTATCTAGAGAAGTTGTGCAGTCTCCCTCATTGGAGATATTCAAAAACCATCTGGACACAATGCTGTGCTTTGTGCTCTGGTTGACCCTGCTTGACCAGGGAGGCTGGACCAGATGACCAACTGTGGTCTCTTCCAACATGACCCATCCTATGATTCTGTAACTGAGGGGTTTTGGCTCTCTTTCACACGACTGTCAAATTCTCAAGAATAGTGGTTTTTGCTTTGTAAAATCCAGTGATGTAATAAGCAATCATTTTTCCTGAAAAAAATTAGACTGTTCTTGCTTGAAATTGTTGACTTTAAAACAATGGCATTTTTATATTTTGTTCATTTAAAGGTTTTCCAAAATGTTTCATTCAGGCTTTCCTGCTTGCAGACCTGTCTCAGATTTTGGACACTTGTTGATTGAGAAACCTTCCTGGAAAGGCATCTTCACAGATCCCTCAGTGTACAGCCTTGCTCAGTTAGCTCCACATTTCCAGCATGGGATTCCGTTTAACCAGCAGTTCCAGCTGACCTCCTTAAGGGACACTTACTTGCCAAAGGAAGTTTTTTAGCAATACTATTTTTTAGTATCACTGACTCTTATTTCAGATCAGTTAACTTTTATTGCAGTCAATTACAAAACTATAAGTTGTTCTGAAATTCATTATCTCACTTTATGGGTCTGGGTTTTTTCTACGTAGCACATGTACTCCTAGAAGGATTCCAATTAGAGGTTTTGTTGTTTTGTAAGTGTTTAAGTCAGTAGGAAGTACATCTTTGCAGATACAACTCAACGATCCAAAAACTATTCTTACTTTCTGTTGCAGTGGCAGGTGTTGCATATTTTAATTCCAGCTTCACCCCCACTTTTCCTCCTGCATTTATTGCCTCAGCTAAGCCGAACAATGAACTGCAGATGCAGATGAGGGGCAGCATCCTTTGCCCATCATCCCAGCAGGGGTACCAGCAGTGTCTCAGCACACCCACAGCAGGCTTCCTTCGCGCTGCCGGGGATTCCTCAGCACGGGAGCGCGGAGGAAGGAGGAAGATGAGGAGGAGGAGGATGAGGAGGTGGCGATGGCAGCTGGGGGGGACCGGAGCGTGTCCCTCGCTGCCCTGGTGTGAGGGGGCCCGGCCGAGCAGCGGCAGCTCCAGGGTAAAACTCTGCCTTGGCCCCCAGCAAGGGCAGCGCCTCGGGCACGCTCAGGCTGCGGCTTTCCCAGCTTTTCCCAGCGTTTACTGCTGACGTTTTAAAGGCAGTTCTGGCTCCCTCTCGTGGAACGAGAGCCATAGGCAAGGTTTTGCCATGCACTCGTTACACGCTTACATATTCCCAGCCCTAAAGTTTATAGAACAATAAGATAAACTCTTTCATTAAGCAGATTAAAAGGACCTCGCGCTCTTGATTTCTACAAAAAAAAAGATCGTTCCTCTATCTGCACTGTCTTCCTACACTAAAGCAACATAAGCTCCAATTCTTCATGAGCCTTCAGCAAAGCTCCAGAAGGCTCCTTTCCTTCCTCTGCACTGCCCTGGCTCTGCCTGTCTGACACTCACCTTCCACCACACCTGAAGATGGAAGGTGCTCTTGCCAGAGTTCTCCGTCAGCACACAGCATCACACAAAGGTCTACCTCTAGGATACAGAGCCAATACCAAAGATAATATTTATATTTCATTCTTGGGGTTGTTTCCTGACATGTTCCATTTTTTTTTTACAGCATCTCTTCCATTTGAGTGAAATAAAAATTGACTGCAATGTGGTAAGAATAGCTAATGTCAGATACAGATGTAATGAGTATTTTCCTTTTCTTCCTTTGTGTTTCGATTCAGCTCTCCATGGATCCATAAAATATGAAGATGACATCATCTTACTAAATACTCATGTTTATTTGATGGTCATTCATGATCTGAGGTCCCTTATTCCCTCCATTAAGCAGAAGAAAATGCAAACTGAAACAAGAATTTTGGGGGAGAAAAAGGCATTATTTAGACTTAAATCCTTACAAGAGGATCCCCCATTGTGCTTGGCTGGTGAGAAAATACCTTGCTGTTTCACTTCAACATGAAATTTTCTATGTGATCTTTATATGAGGTATTAATTGGTATGGCATGTCAATATAAGCAACATTTTTTAAGACCAGAATTCCATCATGTGCCATGTTCATCACTGCACTCAAAGTACAGCCCACAACCAGAGAAGTCAATTTTTTGAAGTCACAATTTACAAAAACTGTTTCTAAAAAAGCAAGTTGTGCAGCCTTATAGATACAAAATGAAAATGATGGCAATACAGGTATAACAGGGTTGTTCTGCAGCAATTAAAATGCCACTCATTAGTTTTACTCTTCATTAATAAACTAAAGAAAGTTTTATATGATGTGTTTTATTTTTGTCTATAAGTGGTAATAGATATTGCAACTTATAAGTTAAAAAAGAAAAATCCATGAGACTGTCAGTAAGAGAGGTGTATGACTTTACACAGGAGCATGCCCTAGGAGAGGGTTACTTGCATTATCTCCAGCCTCTGCAGGCCTCCAATGAACTGGTGAAATGCTCCCAGCACAGTAAAATGTTGTTTTTCCCTCCATAACAGCAAAGACAACAAATACATCAGCTGCTTGCTAGGAAAGTGCAGCCAAAATAAGTAAAGTAGGTGCTCCTGGAGAGAGAGTGGACACCTCCTACACCTCTCACACATATTCTAGTCCTGAAAATGTCTGTGTAATGCAAATCCAATCCACAGCAGGCTACTTGATTATCCCAGGTTGAACTGTTTGGTTAGCCTAATCCTTCTGACTGTGTAAGCACTCGTGTCAGCAATAAAGTAAATAATAATAACAATGCTAAGTAGTGTTCCTTGAGAGAATGTAATAATTTTGATTTGAAACTGCTGTAGTAGTGAAAGCTGACAGAGACAACAAACATATTTGGAAAGTTCCTGCTCCTCATAAATTGAGGCTGTTATGTTGGTTGCATTTTTCCCTCTTACATTCATTATGTGTTTTATTTTCACTTTCAGTTTTCAGAAAAATAAGAGCCGCTTGTAAAGAATCCAGTTTGCAACAAGTCAAATCTGTGAAAGCACAAATGATGCTCAGTCAATAAGAACTCATTGGTTTCAATGAGACCTCATTTCATTGTGGTTTTTGTGACTGGCCTTTGCAATATTTTCTTTCAGTATTTTGAAGCAGCTCACATTCAGCAAATTCACATCTACAAGGACCTTACCCTCTCACTCAGATGAACTGGAAGAATTACGTGGCAAACACTGATTCTGCCAGTATTGCTGGTTCTCAGTCAGCCAAAGCTCTCAGCAAAGATGACTGGCACAGAATTGGATTTTTTCTTGCGGCAATATTTTTAAAATATGAGAGAATTAAAAAAAGAAAGCCAAAACAAAATGAAAACCCAAGTCTGCCTCCGTATTTCACCCTTGGATAAAAAGACAAATTACGAAATGGAAATTGTTCCATGCATAACAAGAGATTAGAGAGAGGCTTGCAGAGGCTTACAGAAATGTCAAAAACAATGTATGTGTCATGCTGAAACCTCCAAAACTCTGATAAAATCATGTTAGGCTTCTACCCATCATTACAGACCAAGACAATATTTTCTTTGTCTGCAGGTAATAAAATTATATAATAATTGCTTGTCACTAGGCAACCATTGATTTTAAGATGAGTTATCAGTTCTTGGGGACAGAGCTAAACGTAACTTGGAGCTACTGTTAACTCTTTAAGTAATCATTAAAATCAAATGAATCATCTTTTCTCACACCAGAAAACTACTCTTTTTACCTCCAAACTTCAAAGAATCAGCAAACACATTAGTGTGGCTTTGCTAAATCTGTTCTTGCTTTTAATTATGTAGGGGATATAAAAGTGTTTGTATCAAAAAACAAAAAGAAAAAAGTGATTATGAGAGACAGACTTTAGTGTATTGAAAATCTTTGCTATAGCTCAGGACTGAAAAGTGCTATTGGCCATTTTATTTTTTCTCCAATAGCTTCCTAGCAACAGTATTTTCATATTGTTACCCCACCATTTTTTAAAAATCTTTATTTATCTCTGCCACAACACAGACTAAAGGCTAAAACACAGAAATATGGGGGTTTTTTCCCTTGGTTAAAATACATCTTCAAAGATCTAGCCTGAATTTATTTGCAAACTAATTGCAAACATCAATCACCCATTGGTTTATCTAGCTCTTTCCCACTGTGCTCAGTTTCTAGATTTACCCATGAGTAAATCCTATTCTTCCTCTTTGGTAGGCAATAATCAGCCAGTTCACTTCCTTCTGCTCCAAAGGATCTCTGCTCTCTTGATGTCAACTGTATGCATCAGTTTTTGTCAACTTTTATTTTTCTTGAGTGTGCTCGAGTCATCTTCCTCCAGATCTGCATTCCAACAGCACCCAACACTAATATTTCCTCTCTTCACAGGAAGTGTCTTTACTGATGATCTGCCAGTCCTCTCTGCCTAGAAATGAGAAAGTGATCTGGCATGATTATTTCTTAAAATAAGTCCTAAAAGTTCCTTAAAATACAAGCTGGCAAGGGAATGACAACCAACAGTCCTTCTACAAAACACTTCAGACATCTGCACCAGTGAAAGAAATGCAGGAACATGAATGGAAGCCCCTAAATGTAGGAAATTCTAAGTGTGGTTGCCTGGGTCAGTTAGCATAGCTGAGAATGGACTGGGTAATTGTTGTAGGCTGAATGTGTGGCAGAGCAAGCATGGGGGGACAACACCCTGCTACCTTGTGCCAGGAGAGCACACCTGAGAGGAGATCTCCAAAGGTCAGCAGTGCTGCCAGGAGAATCAGCTGTGCACACACAGGTAGGTCCAGTAGCAGAACCATTATGTGCTGGTTTAGCATTTCTGGGGAAAGGAAAAAAAGGAGGAAGAGGAACAAGGGACACCAAGATGGAAGATAACACTTCAAAGGACCTGATTATATTAGACTGGCAGAAAAGAAGTACACCTCACAAAAATTTAAGCAATTGAATCATCTACAAAAAAAAGAAAAAAAAGATGAAAGTTAAAAAGAGATCACTTGTGGGTCCTCAATTATCTGAACTCAAGAAAAAATATGCAACTTTGAAATGAAATGTGGAAATGAAAGAGGGGCAAAAATCTTTTTGAAGCATGAAGGACAGAATGAGGCTGTCCAAAGTACAAAGGCAGATCCATCAGGGAAAGGTCATAAAGGACAGAAGAAAATACCCTGTCTACACATATTGTAATGGGAAAAGCACAGAAAGAGATGGCACAGAAAAGTCAATGTTTATTTATTGTCTGCTTTACAGTCACACTCCCAACTCTGTATTTTGCCTTGTATTGGCTCACTGCTACCAGGTGCAGATCTTACACATCTTCCTATTGAAATGCTTATTCTCCTTCTCCTGCTCCCAGAACTACCTTAGCTCATGGAGGCTTTTAGCAGTATTTCTCCTCAGGCATGCACTACACCCCTCACAGTGCCATGGCACACTCTCCATTACACAGGCAATGAATACATAGGTTAGCAGGGGACACCCTTCCAAAATATATTTTCTACATCTTTGATAGTTTTCTCAGTGACAGGTTTGTTTGAAATCTGAATTCTGGGTCACTCACCCAGCTAATTATAGCTTATCTTGGCCATATTTCTCTTGCTGTACAAGCCTGTCATAAATAACACTATCAAAAGCCCTAATAATGCCAAGGCAGATTAAATTTACAACTTCCTCTCTGTTAAAATGACATGTTATCCTAACAAAGAAAGAAATAATATTGGCTCAACACAACTTGCTAATTATAATTAATCTCATTTTGGTCTCTTAAGTACTTATATATATTTAGAGTTGTCATTCCAGAATTTATCTGGAAATTGGAGATAGTTCACTGGTCTAAACCATTCACCTAACCCTACTTTTCCTCTTTCCCTTCTTCCTCTTCCCTATCCCATCCATTTTCTCAGCACATTTCCCATTTTTCAAGTCTTCACAGAGTGGAAGCAGCTCTAATTTTCAAACAATTTCAAACAATTTTAATTTGGGTTTGCATATTATGTTGGCTGATGCAACACCCTGCCCTTACTTGCTGCTCTAAATTCTCTTATTTGAGAGGACTACTATTGAATAGCTCTCAACAGTATAAACTGCAGACATATCTCCCAACAAAGGTTTACAAAAGTTTGCACTTCACATAAAGTAAAAAACTGAATAGGAATATGTTCAAGTAACCAGTAAAAATTCTATGAAACTTTTACATAAGAATGTATCAGATAACCTATTTAAAGAAAGGGAAAAAAAAATCAAAGACAGGAAACAAAGAGTGAAAAATATGAATATATTACAGTATTACATTTACACGAATAAGCATCATAATTTATTTCATGGTATATTTTTGTTTTCTCTCCTCATTTCTGAATCAAAGTGTTTGAATAGTCAAATAATACTAATCACTACATTTGCAAAAGCAGAATACAGAGTAGCCTGAGAAAGGAGAGAATTGATGGAAATGGAAGACAAGAAAACAATTCATATCTCATAACAGATGCCTGGTCTTTGACATTTTAGATATTCTTCCTTCATGTTTGCTGATTCATTTCTTGACTCTCTCTTTCCTGGAAGTCTCAACTACTTAGCCACACCCTTAATTATGTATCTTTAAAAAAACCCATAATTTTTACCTAGTGCTGACAGCTTGTCATCTTCCTCCCAA
The DNA here is from genome assembly GCF_028769735.1 of Zonotrichia leucophrys gambelii. Lineage (NCBI taxonomy): Eukaryota > Metazoa > Chordata > Aves > Passeriformes > Passerellidae > Zonotrichia > Zonotrichia leucophrys. Next base: position 123,895,087 of record NC_088171.1, on the reverse strand, counting down.
GAACTCATACTGAGGGATGCTGATCTTGAGGTGTATCCAAGCCTGAAAGGATCTGCTTTTGGTTTTGACTTAATTAGCTAAAATCTACAAAGAACTGTGGTACGTGAGGTTGCACTGAAGTACTGAAATCCATTTTCATCTACAACTCTTCTCAGTGCAATTCTTTAATTTTTAACCCTTTATTTAAAGGAAGCTTGTCAGAGAGAGCCTTCCTTGTTTGAGAAGAGCTTGAAGGATTACAGCTCAGGGTCAGAAGGACATAGACTCATTTTCCCCCAGAGCAAGCATCCCTACCTGGAACCCTGTTTTGGTGCAAAATACTTCCAGTTCCTTGTTACAGCAGGGTTTGACCTCCCCTCAGGACAAGGCCTCCTGGAGTAATTTTGCTGTTCCCAGTTCCTTGTTCTTTCTGCAGTGAAGGGTTCAGAAATTAAGGGCTAGCCTACAGAAATTCTGGGGTTATATTGTCACTAATTTTCAGGCCTGAAAAGTTGTTTAGAAAGTCCACATCATTCACATGTGGATAAACCCAAAATTTTGACATTAAAGACAAATTGAGTTTTTATTATATAATAAAATCCTCAATAATTAGGCTAGGGAAAATCTATTTAAAATATATCTCACATATTAGACCACCACAATGCCATCTCATACAACTGAAGAAGACGAAGTCTAACAAACACACAAAACCCCCCTGAAAATCCTGACAGTAGGGTGGATATGCAAAGGAGCAAATAAAACCATATAAAAGTAATGGTTTGTTTAGGTTTTTGGGTTTTTTTGGTTTTGTTTTTTTTTTTTTTAATTGAGAGAGAAGGTCTGGGTGGCTATAATTTAATTACAGGGAGCATTACCCATGTTTAATAATAGAATAGCAGTTCTCAAGTGCTTTTATGATGTGGTTGTATCACAACGAATATACAAAACTCCCTACTTCCATTTGCAGTCACACAGGATCCCTGCCTACCCTGCAGAACTGGATGAGATACCATCCTGGAAGCATAGAGAGCCTGGAGCAGTGCCTGCTCAACATGATCAGCCAGCTGTCTGAAGGCCACCAACAAGTGTTCTGCACATCAGAAATTCCAAAACTCTTCAAGGAACAAATATTTAGTGCATCCATGTCTACAAAAATGTTTTCTTGCTACATTTTTCAAATCCACAGAAAAACGTTCAGAGACATAAAGGCAGGGAAAGGTTGCCAGAAAACACCATTCCGACATCTGTGCTTCTTTAAAGCTCTGCAAAACTCATACAAACTCACGCATGATCATAAATGGAATCTATCATAACTTGTCAGGGCAATACAAATCTGAGGATAAAAATATAAGCACACTAGAGTGTCATTTACTTTTGACCTTTGCTATTTAGAAAAGGGCAAGCAATTTTTGGTTCTGCTCTGTTAGGAAAAGCCATCATGAAGAATGAAGAGCTGTGTTAGGACATTTCAGACATAACCCTAAGCCCTGCTCCTGCACAGGGTGGTGGTAGTACAGCACCACGTACTGAAAAAGCCCCAAATCAGGGAGTGAACCTAACTTTCCCTAGCTTTGCCTATCAGGTTGGCTGCAAACTGCAAGGTTTCTTAATCCCCTCTCACATGTTGATTATCTGATTTACAACAAAGCACAAGTTTATATTAAAGCCACTCCTGTCAAGGCATTGAGTCTCTTTCACCCAACTAGGAGGAACTGTGTATCTTCATGTTAGCCAACTTGCTGTTCATATCAACCAATGAAACCAGCATTTTGAGATAAGAAGATACAAATCCTTTGGCAGCAATGCTTAAAAAATAGCATTAGGCTAAGAGGAGGGAGGCTGCAGAGACGATGTAGTGTGTAGGAAAGGACTCCTTTACACAATATATTTGCATATAAGTCAAGTATTAGCTGGCTCTAAATAAATTCTCTTCAGTAAAGTACTGACAACAATTAAAAATTTCCAAAATTGACTAAGGTTGATTCTAGTTCTAAGGTTTGGAAGCCTTGGTTTTAACAAACTTATTTATTATCTTGAGCCTTTGAAATCTTTTCCTCCTGACCACAAAAATCTTTTATTTTTTTGCATAAAAAAAGGTTGAAATGAGAGTTGTTCAATTCCTATATAATCCTTTCACTAAAAAGGAAGAAGATCTAATGCAAAAAAATTGGAGATTATAAATGTTTTAAAATCTGCAACTACATACCAAGTGTTACCTGTACTATGAAAGGATGTTTTGCATACTGGTCATTGATAGTTGGTTAAAAATCAACTATACAATAACTTGGAATACATTACACATAAAAGTATTCTATCAAATGAGAAAGCAAAACCTCTGCTTTTTTTAAGACACTGCTTTTGCAATATTCAAACAGAAAGAATTGGTTATGGTTTAACTATGAAAGAAGCTTTACAGGTCTATGTCCAACAACTACTGCATTATGGTGTGACTTGGTGCTTCAAGGAAGTAAGTTATTAAATAAGTGAATCACTGAAGTTTATAAAAGAAGAATTTATGTCTTTCACTGTCAGCAGTTTACACCCTCACATATCAAATCATTATGCCACCATTTCTCAGAGTAGTAACCTGTATAGATTTATAGCCCAGAACTTTTAGATTCATTAGGAAGACAATAGGTATCCCAGATACCAATCCACTTCTGCACAGTTCTTTTGTTTGTTTGTTTTTGGGTTTTTTTTTTCCAACTCTGTCTTTCCACGAATGAAGATTATGCATCCAGAAAGAGACATCTGTACAAATATGGCACATTAGGAAAGTTTGGTACATTTGGAAGGAATTAGACATTAAACTCCTATGACAAGTCACTCAATCCATGTTTGAAGCACATACAATTTCAGATAAATACATAAAACAGGAGGTGAGAGTGCTATAATCTCAAATTAACCAGCATCTCTAGGAATACTTACTAAAACTTCTAGAAGTACACAGCATATCTGACCTTATTAAACTGGTGTCTATTGACAGTTTAATTTCCCATATATTGACAGTTTTATTGACATGACCTAAGCAAGAGATGAGCAACAATAAAAGCTTCATACCCACTGCAGTTTTGTACTGAAGTACAAATCTGATGTGTAAACCATCAGCCATTTAAGTTTCCAAATTGGCAAGGCTACATCTCCACTTATCAGAGCACAGTATTTGGTTTAATCCTGAAAATGTGGTTTTTTTGTAGCTAACAAAAAGGTAAACGTGTCTATGCAGAATTTAATTTTGCAGGGTACCTGGACTGCCAAGTTTCAGCTGCATGTGTTGGCCCAAATCTGTCAGACTAAACAAGGATTGCAGAGCACATCTCTCCCAACCTCTGAGCAGTGCTCCAGTCACCTAAACCATAAGGCAGAAAACAGAATGACTGCTGGGCCTTTGTGGTTTTGGAAATGGGACTGAATATATATTCTCATTTTTTTGCAAGTTGCTGAATTTAGGCAACTTTCTTTGTTAAAGACCTACTCAAAATTCTCCAATATGATTTTGAGTAAGACAAAAAAATAAAAAGGCACTTTTATTCAATAAATCTTTATTCTGGGCTCAATCAGTTTTTTTTTTCCTACAAACACATCTGAAATAACAAGGCATCTTGAGGTGTACAATTATTCATTCTAATTAAAAAATATCAGGTGCTTTATGACCATCAGGTTTACTCAATACATAAGTGACAGAATTCAGAAGTTTTTGGTTTTCTGGGTTTTCTGAACTCTTTGACTTGAAGTTCCACCAGAGATAATAAACATGTAACAAATAATTCTTCTGGTTTCTAACTAGCCTTTCATATCCCATATGGAAGTATACTAGTATCCCATAATTATCTCCTAGTTTGTGAAAATGTAGAGCACTACTGCTACCTAATGGGTCATCTTCTTCAGAGCAAGAGGCAAATGACCTATTAGATAAAAGACAATTTCATCTGCATGCTTCTTTTTCCATGCCAGAGAAGCAATCAGGAGGACACTTAGCAGCGGTAGTTCTGAGTGTTAATTTTTAATGATGGTACTCACTGACAGCAGCACTTGGATGAAGCAGTTAACTGCATAATAATCACTGTGGTGAATGCCACTGCACTCAGTTAGCAATACACTTACCAGTTTATCAGCTTATTAATCAAAAAAACCATCTTTCAGCCTTGGCCCTTCTACTGATATTACATTTTTGCATATCTTATTCAGAAACATGTACCTCTGAAATCAATCTGCATCCATGGGCAAATCTGTATTCATGGGCAATCTGTATTCAAGGGCAAAACAACAGTCTCACAGGTGACACAGAAAGGGGAAAGCAAACAAAGTCTCCATTGGTTATTGAAAAGGAGGATAGGGAATCAAATCACTTGTTGATAAAGGACAAAACAAACAATAAATTACATAAGAAACAGCATGCAAATGTTTCCACTGTATGCAACACCTTTTATTTTGGCCCTAACTCCGCTGAGCAATGAAACACTTTCCATAAAGCTTTTGCCACTAATTTCCAAGCTGCTCCAAAGCAGGCCCTTCTCTCCCATCCTACTGTAAGCACTGTGAAACAGCAAGAGAAGGAAGGCCATCCTTCAACTTTGGCACACACAGACAGATGCAGCCAGCACTGACAGATACCTGCAAAAGCCAGAACAAATATTTACTACAGATGACAGATCATTTCAAGTTTTAACTGGAACGTTAGAAATGTTTTGTGTGAGCTATGCCAATTTTCTCCTACCTGTGGGCAGCTAGAGTGAACAAGTTCCATCCTAGCAAGTATTTTTCTTCAGTGCTTCTCCTTTCAGAAGTCAACCAGCCTGTTTTTACTTAAATTTTCCTAAAATAATCTATCAATAGTATTGTTGGGTTGGAAACAAACCTCTTTATTCAGCTTAAAGGTAAAGGGACATAAGAAGAAAGCAGAAGCCGAGAAGATCTTGAATCAAGACTTTTACGTATAACTAATGATAAAAATAATCAGGGTGGGGGGTGCAGGGGGTGTTCCAGCTTAAAAGCTCTATTCTAGTCTAATTCCTCCCCTCAAAGTAGCCTTGGAAAAAAAAAAGATGTTCAACCTTTTTTGGTGAAGATACTAGTAAAGGATGACACTTGAGATATCCTGATAATAATAGAAGATAAAGGCATCTGACTTAGAGAAACATGCTTTATTCACTTTTAGTGAAATTTTTTTAATCTCCTAATTCTTCAGCATTCATTACAGAAGTATTGAAAACTATACCCTGTATGTCAATCTCAGCTGTCACTTCCAAAAGTGTTTTCAAATAGTAAGAAACGGACAATTTAATTTTTAAAAGCACAAGCCCTGCGGAGAGCACCAACAGGCAGATCTCTCCTCCTAAGCGAGATGACATATTAGCAACTTCCTTCTCTTGGGGTTAAAGTATGCTGCATTCCTGATTGCACCTTAAGCTTTTTCAGAGTGCTTAGCTTACAGCCTTGCTCCAGAAGTCACCGTGAGGCACAGAAACCTGTGCAGCAGCCACTGCACCTTCACACACGCTGCTGCCCTTCCAGCCTGCCCTGCTTCGGGCACGTTTCTCCCCTGTCTCACTGGTTGGTTTAGCTGCTGACTCTGTCTGATTGCCATGTGGCATGTGGCAGGGTTTCACATGTGGCACAACCACAGCATCATGCAGAGAGTTGCCTGCCTGAAAGGTGAAAGCCATTCCCACACTACCCACTCCTTGCCCTTCTCCTGTTATTTGGTGCCCCTGTTCAGACAGGAACAGCCAACTGTGGAGATGTAATTTAACAAGGAGAAACCTATGCGGGAGCTGGCTGGGGCTGACACTGCACACTTATGCATGGCTTTGTCATTTTATTCTCAAACAACTTCTTTCTTTGTTTCCTTTGAGTGCAGTGATGCCAACACATTGTGAGAGGTCAAGGTGCTGAGCAGTGCCTCAGTCTTTGACAGGCACACATGGCCCCAGGCCACAGAGATTCATCCCTTACCCCTGGGGCAGTCAGCACAGGAAAGTCAGGAACCAACCCCACCTCCATGACACCCAGCCATCAGCCCATCTCCTGCCATGATAACCAGACTCACATCTGTGTTTCAGGCTATCTCTGAAGAAGGAGTTATCATCAGACTGATTTCATTCTGGCAGGCTCCCTATAGAGTGAGGAGAACTGATAATGGAAAAAAACAGGCTAGCCCTTAAGCTTTTCCAAAGGAGATCTCCAACATTTTAATATTAATGTTGTACCAGAAAAATCATGAACACTTTACCTTCTTGCTATTCTTTTAAATATTATTTTAAAAGAAGTAGGAATCTGCCTTATTTATAATCTTCAATTCGTGTCTGTGGTGAGGCAAAATAACCAAAAATATTCTCACAAAGTGTTTTTGGAGCAAAAAGCAAAATGCTGTAGCCTTCTACTCCCCTGTGCCCACAAATTGAGCAGAAAATCTGGGAAGGGGAGGTTGTCACATCCCACGGCCTGTAAACGTGGGACACTTTATCATTTCCATGGAGCCAGTTCCCTTTCAGCCCCCTCAGGCTGGCACACCAAGCCATCCATCCCTGGTGCACACCCTGGGCATAGGAATGAAAAGGGAGGGAGGAATCCCTGAATATTTGATAACTTTCTTACCAGCTGGTCTGGCACTGCCTTGCCTTTGGATAATCCTCCTGGTTCGACCTAAGCCTCTCACCCAAACTGTGCTCCAGGGCTTGGTAGTGGTAACTCCAATCTCGACAATCCAGAGCACTTCTAAAATTTCTGGACCTGGCATCTTTTTGAGATACTTCTAGAAAAGGGCAATGAATAGACTTAATTGTCACCAGAAGGACCTGAGAGGCAGGTGTCCCACTGAATCCAGACATCCAAGGGAGGGAAGCTGGCTTCCCATTGAATTTTCTATAAATGTGCCTTGTGGAAAATGTCTTGATCACTTTCTGAGGCTTATGTTGGAAGCACCTCTCCAGACAAGGAGCAGAAGGATGTCCTCCAGTTCCCCCTCCCTAATGGGGCTGTCCTATCTTGTTCTGATCAATTTCTGACAGCAATTTCTGGTCAATGCCTGGGTAGATCTCCATCTGGGATGGAAACAAGCTTGAAAGGTCACTGTAGGATGTAAGTTTTCTTGACAGGCTCTTAGATAATACGCCAAGGCAGAAGTTACTGACAATGGAGGGCTTCTTCACAGGTGAATGGCCAAAAAGATCTTTTGACAGTGTCACTCTTGTGCCGAGAATGACACAGGAACAGGTGAGAGGCAGTATTGCAGAAAGAGCAAAGAAGGCTTTATTAAAGAGAACCACGTGGTTTATACAGAGTGATACCACGCATTCTATTCGATTGGCTAGTTAACAAAAACACCTTTCTCATACTCCATCCTTGAGAATAACAGAGAGATGAAGTAGAAAAACACTGCCTGCAGATTGTTCATACTTAACAAGTTATTTTATTCTTACAACTCCCTGAAAATTCTCGCAAGCTGCTGTGAGAAACACTAGTTTCTCTCTCTCTGTGTCCCATGGCATCCACACAGAATCAGGGAGAGGCAGTCTTCCAGGGACCTTAAGATTCTGGTTAACTTTTAACCTGGTTAGAAGTTATTCCAGAATCCTTCCTCAGGTGGCTTCTAGATGACCAGAAGACACTTGTGACTTGACTTGTTACAGCCTTGTGCCACACATTGACTCCAAACAGTGTGATCAGGAAGGACAGAATAGGAAGGGACTGATCATCTTTGAAGAAGAAAAATGGAAAAGCTGGTGATTCCCTAGTATTTCCCATGCACTAAGCAGCTCTTGGTAAGCTGTGTACATACAAACAGCCACATGTCAAAGTGCACTGAGAACCCAGCCCAAGAGAAATCAGATGGAAGATGGGAGATGGTGTCTTACTGGGGGGATGACAGTGATGCCCACGCACCATCATGTCCTCATGTTGTTCTTTGCGCAATCCAGCATCAAAGGAATGTACTTCTGGTATTCCAGTCCAAACTCTCGTATAATGTTGTCTTTGCAGTTTCATACGCTCCACTGTATCAACTGAAACATTTCTTGTGAGACAAACTTGGCTTTTAAACAGTTTTGTGACCCATTTGGATAGCACTGGTTTGTTTCTGCTATTTTACTCAGCTATGGTGAGGCAGCAGGAGCGGGCCTTCAGGGTCCTTGGCTGCTGTGGGACCAATAGAGTTCATGCAATAGTTTGGGCTGGGAAGGGACCTTAAAGATCATCTTTTTCCAACCTCCCTGCTGTGGGCAGGGACACCTTTCACTAGAGGAGGTTGGTCAATGCCTCAGCTGACCTGGCCTGGCTATCTCCATACTGAGACCCTGTGTGCAACTTCTTCTGGGTCCACTCTCTATTCACCATCTCCAAGTGCTAACAAGCCAAGGCGTCTCGGTTTATACAACAGTAAAAATTTATTTTATTCCTTTACAAGAGTCAGAGAATTTGGTGCTTTCTTTGCATCTGTCTCCTAGACTCACATAGAAACTCTTTTCCTAAAAGCACACAAACCAAGGAAGTTCCCATTCTTCTACCTGACAAACAGTAACAGTGAGCTCTGATTCCCACTGAGGAGAGGCTTACATGGCAGGGAAATGGAGGATATAGCAATTTGAGCTTGTGTCCCAGATCTGCAACTAGTGGAAGCAGTCCTTACATCTCCTGAACACCTCAGTCCAAATCCATGGAAGCAAAGGTGCTAGTTTATTCACCAACTGGCACTGGGGAGGACTCTTGTCCAGGTTCACAAGCTGTGTTATGACCACCACTGGGTAAAGAATTTGCATTCAAAAAAAAACAGAGCAGGGCACAGGAATATTAAGCTGGGGCAGGATAAATGCAAGAAGAATGTCCCATGGATTTGAGACTGGTATTTTTCCCAAGAGTGCTCCAAGTAAGGTTGCATTTGCTGTGCCAGAAGTCCCTTAAGGGATCACAAATAAATGTGCAAACACTGTGGCACAGGATCTCTTGCCAGGGTGTTCTTCAGAAGCAGCTCAAGGCAGTGTGTGTGATGTCCCAGTATCTGCAAGGCTCTGTCTCTGTGGAAGATACTGCAGCTCCAGCAAAAGCCCTCCTGATTTAGGGGCCCAGGTTGGGAATGCTAGCCCACCACTGGCAAAGAGACCCCTAACTCCCTGCTGAAACCCCCGTCCACCTCCTGAAATGTCCCAGTCACACAGTCTTACCTAAACACATCTTCAGCTGCCTTGCTCACAGCCCTGCCCTAATCTTAGCCGTACACAGACAAAAGGCACTAAATTCTATCATCTGGGTCAGGAAAGATAACAGATAACTCTGGGTGTGACATACAGAGAAAATGCGACAGCTTCTCAGTTCCCCTATAAAAACACATTAAATAAAGCATGAGGCAAAATGGAACTCTGTCTGCGGAATAACTTGTGAATTACTGGCCAGTTATTTTTCCTTCCAAAACTGTACAGCCCAGAATTCCAACAAATAAACCAGGGATAAGAATGAAGAGATGTGTAGTATATTTCTTTAATACCTCTAGAGAGGAAGGGGTTAAAAATTGCAGAATCAGGAAGCCTTTACTATTAATATACCAACCTTTATTAGCTGCATATCCTATTGTTTCTTCATAATGACATGCCTTTTTAATGAAAGAGAAAGAGACCCAAATCTTCAATACAAGGTGGGAAATTCAAGAATATGTTTCTGAAATCACAACAGCCTATTAAAGACCAAGTAATTCAACAGCAGTAATTGAGGATGCAAGGTATGGAGAGTCTCAACAGTCATGTTTAGATCGAGTCTTCATCACCATTCTGAAAAATGTCACTCTTGAATATTTTGGGAACAATTTGTTAATGAAATTTAAAACAATAAAAATAAAGATCTACTACTGGCACTCACTTTTTTGATCCATTTTCTGTAGGTAAGAATTATTTCAGGTCTTTTTTTAAAGCTAGTGGTGTTATCTCTGCTGAGGGAAACAACACAAACCAAAGGCAATAAAAGCCCAAACATCTCAGAACAAGCACACACATATCCATTCAAATTTAGCCCTTTAAAATGGATGGATAAAACAAAAAACACAGTACCTGCACACTGTTCTTACGAAATACTGTGGCTAGATCTTCATGTAATATATAAGCATACATTGTTAAAAAAAGAAATTCAAGTCTCAGCGTGTGCTGACTGTTTTGATTTGCCAGGTGATGGTTATTGGGCAAACTGCATTATTAGATCATATCTTAATTGTAGTTTTTCTCTTTCTTAACCACCCCCTCCCACTGTAACCACACACAGATCACACACTCAAGGAAGAAAGACCCATTTGTAATGGTCTCCACTACTATTACAACATAATTTGTAATCTTCAATGATAGAAATGTGTTTGGAATTATTTCAAGGCAACTCCAGGCAGCAACAAAATAATTTTAAGAAATAATTCAAATATTCGAAGGGGAAATCTCAAAGTTCAAGTTTCAAATCTGCAAATTAATCTTTTGCTTACAAATAAGCTAGGTATGGTAAATTGGGGATAAGCAGGCACAGGTTGCAGGATTAGGCCCACAAAATCCACACTTACAATAAGAATTCTCTATTTAAAACCATTGTATTCAAACCATTTGTATAGATTTTTTTAAATTAAATAAATTTTAATTTAATTAAAAATTAAATTAAAATTAATTAAAAAAAATAGGTTTTAAGAACAGGATTCCTCTTCAGGATAGTTTACCATCATGCAATAAACGCATCTTCTTGATAGTTAAGTGTTCATCTCATAAGGTTTTTTAAGTGGATAAATTTAAATCAAGTAAAAGTTGATAAAGTAAAACCATACCAAGGCTGGAAAGGTATGATTAGCAAAATCAAAAAGCCTGAAGTTCACAGAATTCATCATATTTAAGTAAGATTTCACACTATGAAAAAGGAGTCAGCTTTATGTTATGTAGGAAGGACACAGAATATTTCTTCCTAAAATAAACATTTAATCAGAGAGGAGATTTCACAGCAAAAACCATAGAAAAACTAACAAACCCTCCCCTCAAATACCTCTTTCAGATGCAGAAAAAATGTCTTTTAATTAATTTAGGAACAGACCTAAACCCTTCATTGGATCTGTAATTGAACACACAGTCATTTATTAATCCAAAGCAATGATAAAAATAACCTTTAGCACTTGTATCATATTTCCAAGATTTAAGACCTAGTAATCATTCCTCAGGTAGTCTTCTGGTTCTAAAAAATTTGTAAATATTTAATTTTACTCCCTATCACAGTGGCTCCAATTAAGTTGCTGTGACTTTTCAGGGTGATTTTCTGGCTGCCTTTAAAACTACCCTGGAGGAAGACTTCCAGTTCTTTTTAAAAAAAAATAAATTTAAAAGCATATTAAAAGAAAAAAAGGAAAAGCTAAAAACTGGAAGAAATTGAGTATTATTTCAGGGTCAGTTTGCCTGAAACCAACTCACTAACCACATTTTCTCAAAACAAATCATGGGCAATGAAGGAGAGGAGAAAATTAAAAAGTTCAATAAATGCGTTTTTGTACTTGTATATATAACATTGTAAAAAGAAATACCACTAAGACACATAGGTTTACTCAAATCATAAGAAATATTTTATTATAATTTTGGAAAACAAACTCCTTAAAGCACAGCACCAAACTGAAAGGAGATTTCACGACCCTGAAATACAATGAAATTGTCATAATTTCAATATGGGTTAATATCTGCAATGATTATTGCTGTTACCAGACCTCCCCTCCTCCCTAAAAAGTCACTTATTGAAGTGGGAAAAGTAGAAGAATATGCACTGACAGAAACTAACAACCAACCCCTTCTTTCTTCTAGGCCTCCCTAAAGCAGGAACAGTATTTTCATATTTTTCCTGGCTGAAATATTCATTTCTCCCACACTCAGCCTCATCTGAGGCACTGAAACAAACAAGAATCTGCTCAAAAGCTGGTGTGGTGAGCAGCACTGTCCCACTGGAGCTGCCACCCGGCAGTGATGTGAGCCGGGGCACGGTCCCAGCTGGGTTTCGGGCACACCCCAGCACCAGCAGACACCACTGTGGGGAGGCTGGGGTACAGCCTGACCCATGCACCGGGCTGGGGGCACAGCCCTGGCAGCCAGGAGCGAGAAGCCTGAGTGCCACCATCTCCTCACCACTGCTGGTGCTGCTGCCCTTCCTCATGGTGTTTTCTCAAAACACACTTATTTGGCATATTGCTCTTGATAAAATCTTTATTGGCATCATCCTGCACAGCAAGACAGGAAGATAAAGTAATTACCCTTTCCATTCTGCAGCTTGATAACAAAACATTCCTGTGAGTTTCCCACATGCCCACAAATCTTATCTTAATAGTTTTCCAGAAATGGTTTTTCTCTTTAATTCTTGCCAAAGAAAAAGAGATCCATACATTACATTTGAAAGAACTGAAGATCTAATTCCACATTAAAATCTGTTTATCAGTCAGTTTGTGTGTTTTTTTCAGTGCTCACCTCAGTGACAGGGCAAACAATTTGTACACAAAAAGTACCAACAATAATTTATAAAAAGTGAGTGTTCTAGTGCCATGATAATATTAGGTCCTTTGGTCTAGCCCAAATGCAGCAGATTAGAACTTCCCAGACCAGAGCATCAATGAGAGTTTTGGGTGCACAATAAACATAACTCTGAATCCCAGCTAAGCAGGGATTCTCTTGTGGATTCAGATCCATTTAGTGGAAGGAATAGGGGCCAATATGTCTCTTTTTCTCCCCACCTTCCCCATGTTAATTACAAAAAATTTAACAATCAGACATATTTATTCTTAAAAATAAGAGCGTAACAGTGGTCATACTTTTCTGAACTCCACCAGTTTGCAGCAACTGGAGCACATATTTTTTATTCCAAAATGACATAAAAATATTTATGGCTTTTTAACTAATGTTATTCAATAATTCTAATGGTACTGTAAATTTGCAAGAAGCCTAAAGTCAAATCTAAAGTCATGATCAAAAGAGCTTTTCAAGCTGACAAGCAACATCTGGAATAAGACAGCAACAATCCCAGACATACTTAGTCTTTGGAGAACTGAATCGTAACAAGAAATTATGTGCTTTGCAATCATGTAGTTCTCATGTAGCAATATCAGTATTCTGGTAGAGGTTAATATGTAATGCCTGCTTTTCTAAGAATGAATTTGACCATGTCAGCATGATCTCTAAATTTAAACTCGTTTGGAGAAATTGTCCTCAGGAAATGTATTGAACGTGACATATGTTCATACACAAACAGCTAAAATTACTGGTGCCTTTCAGTTGTTAGATACACAATTTGCAGTACTCTCTTTTATGGTTTAAAAAGCTATTTTCAAAAATAGTGTGAAAGAGAAAACTACACACATTTGCAGCAAAGCCCTGTATTGGACTACATCTTTCCAGAGACTGTTTAATTGGAATCTTACTTAGTCAAATTATCTACATAATAAAGCTAATATATCTCCTATTGACACAGTCAGCTCTGTAAATTCTCCAGGTATGAAAGTGAAAAGGGACACCTCATGTCTTGGAAATTCTACAGAAATATTTCAGTTTTTTTCTACCTCCAAAGGTTCTACCCACAGCCCCAGACAAGCTGCACCTTAATTCCACTCCAGAGGAAGATGTCTCTAGTACAGTTCGGCATCAACTGTGTTTTGCAAAACAGGTAAAATTATACCAGTCATTTATTTAAACAAATAGTTGGGATAGACTTTTATATGTTCAGGACTCTTTTCATGATTTCTTGATTTAAATGGGTTGTTAAGACAATAGTCACATAATCAATTTTAAATTCCTTCATTTAATTTTTCAACTGGTTGGTGTTTGGTTTTCCTTTAAAAAAATACAGAATTCTTTTGAACACTTGAATTTGATCTTTTGGCAAGTAATCTTTTCAGAAAGAAGCCCCAAAATAATCCTAAATCACTAAAGAAACACTTTGAAAACAAAATTAATATAGGGATTTAAGATATTTTTAAAAACACATAAAAGTTACAAAGTTTGAATATTTTGCATACAAATACATCAAATACAAGTTTATGCCATGGTCCAGGGTTAGGTCACATAAGAGGGATTGACTGGATCTAAACACACTATATGGGGCAAAGTACAGATTACACCATCTATTTTACACTTTGACTGAATAAAAAGTTTCCCATACATTTACCAGACTTCACCTTAAAGAAAAAAATCAAATCCTGCCACTACTGAAGAAAAGAGCAAAACTCCTGCAAAAGACTCCAGCACCACCTTTCAGTCATGTTTTCATTAATGCATTAAGCTATTATACTGACTTCTTCCATCAATTACATTATTAAAAGAAAAAAATTAAATTGAAGCAATTACCAGTCTTTCTGATGTTTCAGCCAGAAAACTAACATAAACAAAGAAGTTAAAAAAAAAAAAATTCCTATATATTTTGCACCCTGACAATCTGCATAAATGATCTCATTTTGTGAACACACACCTACTGCTGTAAGAAATTGGAAGAACTACCTGCCTAGAAGGAAAGTTGATTTTGGTGACAGTTTTGTGTGACTGGAGCTTCACAGTGCAACGTTTTCAAAACATCTGACTATTGACAGTGCAAGTCTCTAAGTACCAGACCATAGAACAGATATTCACAAATTTGCTTGCATTACACCAGGTGCTAATCTCCCCCCATAAGAAGAGTCCTGTGTCATTCTCTGAGTTGCACATGCCAGCAAATTGAAATGCACAGAGATGTTTTCAGACAACATTTGACAGAAGAGAAAACAAGAAAACAGTAAATGAAAACAAGCAAAAAAGTGACACCTTAAGACACAATAAGAACTAGATAATCTAGCCATGAAAGAGGAAAAATCCTTGTTCAAATTCAAGAACTGAACACTACATCACATCCAAGCTGGCACTCACTTAAGGAACAAGCAAGCACAGGCGCTCCTTGTGTTGATACTGATCCCTGCTCTCGGCCCAAATCGTAGTCATGGGTAATCATTAGTGAAATCAAGCAGCTCAAAGCTGAAGGGGTGGAAAACCTCCTGTCTCTTGAATCTTGACAGAATACTTCTGAAGAAGAATTGACTAAATTCTTTTCCAAAGAAAAAGAAATGAGAAATGTATAGCCAATCTAAAGCAGAGTCTAATTCACAGACAATAAAGGGGACGAAGGACCTCCTCACACAGGAAGGAAGCAGCACGATTTCACTTCAAGAGAATGGGAGGAAGCCATCCTGAGCATTCCACATATTTGCTCCTTAATATTCTCACCTCAACCTCTATCTCCCCTTAGAAAAGCACTCTTGTGAGAAGAAAGAGAGGTTATGGAATCAGCTCTCTGTGCTCATGCAGAGCAAGAAGAGTGGTGCTGAACTTGAAACTCAGAAAGTTTTTGGGCAGGAGATGTGAAGGGGACTCTACGAAGGCATTTTATACCCTGTTTTATTCCAAGCCTTTTGAACCGCACATGACAATTTTTGCATTTTGAATTTACCAAGAAATGCACATCTTTCTACATGTTTGCCTTATAGAATTTGGGTGTCTTCCAGGCTGAAACACCTTCCTGAGCCATCCACCATTCTTTCTCAATCCTTTCAGATTCCACAAAATGATTTTGTGGAGGAAGAGAGCAGGAGGGTGGGGGGGAAAGGGTGCAGACGACAAACTGTGCAGAAACCGTCCATCTTTCGCTTCTGAGCCCATGCCAAGAGTCTGGGGTAACCCTTGACCGGAGACAGAGCCCTCTTGGCAGTCCCGCCTTCCACAACCCCTCCAAGGGCAGCTGAGGGAGCGAAAGGGCAGCGCATCAGCTTTCAAGCTAAGCCGCTCCCCTCTGAAAAAGACACTCCACAACACGCAGTGATTTTTTTTTTCTTTTTCTTTTCTTTTTTTTTTTTTTTTTTGCAAGGATATCCTCCCCGCGGATGAGCGGCTCTTTCCACGCGTAGTGCCAAGATCCATCCTTCCCTCCCCGGCCGCACACACGGCACTCGCTGGGCGTGTAGCCGGGGCTCTATGTAACCCCTGGCGGCACAGCCCGGCCCGCCACAGCCGCTCTCGGGGATGCCGCCCGCCCCGGGGGCCGCGCCGCCGCCCCTGTCCGCCGCCGGCCCGCGGGCAGCACCGCCGCGGCGGAGCAGAAAGTGAAAGTGCGGCGGCCGGCGGAGCCCCATGGGAAAGGCGAAGCGCGGCCGTCCCGCCGCCGCTCCGGACAGCGCCGCGGTGCCCGCGGGCGGGCGGGCGCCGGGGGGCTGCTGAGCCCGGCCCGGCCCCTCCCGGCCCCTGCGCGGCGCTCCGCGGGCTGCGGCCGTCATGGCCCAGGCGGCGCCGCCACCATGACCGCGGACCCGTCGGCGCAGCTCCCCGACAGCCTCCGCACGGACCATGTTCCATGGTAAGGAGCGCGCCCCGCACCGCCCCGCTCCGTAGGAGGCGCCCGCCTCACCTGCCCCCGGGCCGGCCGCGCTCCGCTCCGCACCCCGGCTGCGCTGGCTGCTCACCTGCTCCGCTGCCTCCGAGCCGGCCCGCCCGCTCTGCCGGCGCGGTGCTTCCCGGTGCCTTTTAAACCCTTGGTGACGGCTGGGGAAATTCCCGGTTTTGCTTTTTTTTTCTCTTTTCCCCGTAGAATGAAAGTAAAAGAGTCCGGTTCCCATCACGCCTGCTGCCGGGAAGGGCGGCTCGGGAGTGGCAGAGGCAGCGGGACAGCGTGGGGCGGGGGATCTGCGGGAGGCACTGCTCCGCGCCGGTCCGCGCTGCTCCCACCGCCCTTCCCGTGGGCACCTGCCTGCCGTGGGCACCTCCTTTCCCGTGGGCACCTGCCTGCCGTGGGCAGCTGCAGCCCCGTGGGTGCCCGGGGAGCAGGTGCGGCGCAGCGCCGGGGGTGCCTCGCCCCCGGGCGGGAGCGCTCGCCGCTCGCCCCTCCGCACGGGTGCAGCGGGACCAGGAGGGAAAAGAACGGCAGTGACCCGTCCCGTTCCCCGCGGGAATTGCGGGCTGCGGAGAGGGGAAGGGGGCAGAGGGAGCGGCCCCCGCCGAGATTGGGGTTGTGAGACACAGGGGCTGCTGCGAGGATCCCGCTGGGTGCCGCCGAGGACGTGCCCCCGGGTGTATGCACAGGAGGGTGTTTTAACGTTAAAAAGCCAAGAGGTTTTGGGATTTTTTTGTTTCCTTTTTTTTTTTTTTTTTTTTTTTTTTTTTTTTAAATATGTGGAAATACTGGAAAACTAGCTCTTCCTGGATATTTTCTAGGAGAATTTTTGGGGCTTTCCAGATATGACTTTTGAGTTTCTGGGAGTTTACTGGAAAAATGGGTTATTACCAGTAATGCTGTCTTTCTTTTGAATTGCTGGCCATATGGAGCGCCATAAACTCCCATTCTTTCGAAGTTACCCAACTTCAAGAAAATCCCTTTCAATTTTCAGTCTAGATCTCATAGAATTTTTTAATGACACATGTCTAATATTTTTTCCAGAGGACTCATTTAGGAATGTCTGAAAAATTTTGATTACCATCCTGCAGTGGCTCAAGGGACCTCATGAGTGTGCATGTGATCTACTTTTATTCTGTAATTTCGTCATTTAAAAAAGATTGGTGATCTGTACAATATCTTATCTGTACTCGTTGCTGCGCAAGCCAAGTTTAAAGTGATGGAGTCAGATTGTTTTAATTTAGAGGATTGCTATTTTCGTCCCTTCAAGTATGTTTGTGAAGCAGCATATCCAAATTGTTTGTATTACCCTACTGGTGAACAAACATTGCAGTTCATCTTTTGCACTGGAATCAAGAGGTGCAATGGGAGATTGGAAAAATGTTGCCCTATTGTTGAATTCTTCAATATTTTTTGTGTCTTTTAAAATACTAAATCTTAATCCTTCAAACTGTTAAATCATTCAGCAGAGATACAGTTAGCATAGAGATTTACAAAGATAAAGCTCTGTGGAAGTCAGGTGTGTCCACTTGGAGTTTGAAGATCATAATAGTCACAGAGTTTTAAAATTTACTACATGTAGCATCCATTTAAGATTCACTTAGCCCATCAGGTTAGATTTCTTGAGACATTAATAGACCTCAGTTGATCAGTATATGAAAAGGTCAGAAAATCTGGTTTTCAACCTGTGAAATTTCCAATTAGAATTTCTCAGGCAGCTTGCTCAAGAATTCTGTGATTCAGCTTGTACGGGTAAGATTTTTCCAGTCCTGTTTCTAGGACAGAGGTGTACATAACCACACGTTCACATGCAATCTATCAGAAAGAGAAGGCTTCACTAGTCACTATGCATTCTTCTTTGAGGATTCAGTCTGCTGTGTGTGGTGGGAGCTGGCTGGGATGGGCTGTAAGGGACTGTGTTTCCTTTAATGGCAGTGAGCATGTGCTGTGCCTGTGGTTCTTGCATTTTGCATTGCAGAGGATAGGTGGGTCAATGCAAATTATCGCCAGGTTTCATTGCTGTTTTATTAGTTGCTCAAAATTGCTCTCTGAGGCCATGATTTACTAGTGATGCCCAGGTCCAGAGGTGCCCATCTCTTGAGTGCTGGACTGGCTGTACCCAACAGCCCATCCCTGACAGAGAGGAAGGAAAGCAGCAGCTGGAGCCAGGGCATCCCCTCTTTCTTTCCTGGCTCCTGTCCCACAGCTACTCTTTGTGCAGTTGTTGTTCTTACCCAGTGGTGAAGATGGGCAGAAACACTGCATACTCCTCCAGGAACTTGCTGTGATCTTTGCTAGTCCTCCATCATAAATTTCTACCTTTGTTTTTCCCAAACCTTCAATTTAAGCATTCTCCTAGTCAGACTAGCAATAGGCCTGAGTCCAGTTATTCCTGATCATGTATTATCACGTACTTGGTCTCCTTCTTTCCCAGCACCAGGTGAGTCACCTGCAGCCTCCTGTCAGTCTCTTCAGGCTCTTTTGATGTTTTGGTCTTTTCTCTCTGCCCATCCTCACAGAACTTATAGTTTCCTGGATGTCATGCAAAGACAGAAGACCAGGGGTCAGAGCAAGGGAAAGCAGTCCAGTACAGAGACAAAGAAAGTGACGGGCAGTGAAGTTTGCTCAAAAAGATTGCAGAAATCTTGTGGAGAAGGTTGTCTTGCTGCTTTATCTCATGTTATGGCCAGTAAGCATGGATTTGTACGTTTGGTCAGCCTGAAAATGTGTTTAAACACGCTTTTGTTATGGAGGTGTGTTCATGGGGATTTGTAGAAGTTGTCAAAGGAAAAATGGACAGTCAAGATTCAGCTGCAGGTTAAGACACTTGAATGTCTAAACATAATATGATTAAACACTTCTCTACATGTGTCCAATGTGGTTACGGTCCAATAAAATACCGTGTGAATTCGGTCAATGCTGAGGATGAATTCAGCCCAAGCAGTCACCAAGTAGCTGGTCAGCTCAATAGCTGTAGGCTCTTATCTTTCACCATAACATTTTTGGAAAATTCCTTTGCTAGGATTTTTCTCCTGAGAAGCTGAGAAGCCTCAGAAAAGAAATGTAAACAATAATTATCTGATTGCTTGGAATGTGTTCTGGAGGTGGCTTACCAACAGGTGCATCTTTGATTGGTTCCATGTGAATTGATTTTAATTAATGACACAGTCCAGCTGTGTTGGACACTCTGGTCAGTCATGGGTTTTTCTTATTCATTCTTGTCTAACCTTCTGATGTCTCCTTTGTCTTTCTTTAGTATAGTTTTAGTATATAATTTCTTTTAATATAGTATAATATAAAATCATAAAATAATAAATCAGCCTTCTGAGAACTTGGAGTCAAATTCTTATCTCTCACCTCATCCTGGGGACCCTCAACAATGCCACAACACTTATCCACACTGGCTGAATCATCTTGTGGTATGGGGGAGTTTAGACACCCAAAAAGTGTCTTAATCTGGAGATGAATCCTTCCCTCTAGCAAGGCACAAGTCATTTGGTTGTACAAAGATCCCTTTTAAATTATTTTAACAGATTACAGAATGTATTTGTTAATACAGCACACAGTCTGACATTAACTAACATGTACCTTACTGTTCTTACAATCCAGCCTTTTTTAGATCTACCTTACCAGTTCTGCCACTACTCCTTGTTCTGTCTCCAGTGAATGCATCTACTTGTGCAATGGGAAATAAAACAACAGAAATCCGTGTGAAGTATGAGAATATACTAAGTCACGACATCAATGAGCTGGTAGGTAGCAGCTCTTGGGCTTCCAAAACATGCTGATTATTTTTAGATGCTAACAATTATTCATAAAAGCTCTAATGTTAAAACATGACAAAAGACCAATTTAAAGCCACACATTATCCTGGAATGGTGGTTTTATTTGAGGAGGTGCAACAATTCAGTCTCTTTAAAGTCTCTGAAATCTGTGGATAGTGCCTATTTGCATGTACAAATACTGTGATACAGTTTTTTGTGCCTGTGCATTATGTACAGACACATGTACTATTTGGCCATACATCACATATTTGATTAAAAAGTACTTTTTTCTAAAGTAATTTCATTACTACTTCTTTTTATATGATTTTATCAAGAGAAGAAAGCATTACAGCTGTAATTTGTTCTACTACTTAGAGTTCTTGACTGAAGTTTTATGTTGTCCATTGAATACAAATGCACAGTGGCACAAAATTCATATGACAGTAAAAGTTTGTTTGTGTCCTAATAGGTTTCTTTGTACCTATTAATATATCTTATTTAGCCAAAACAAAGTATCTTTTCTAGATAGCAGCAGAGAAGAGTTTAACATTCTCATGTGTAAATCTCCTCCATTATGGCTTTATCAGCCACATTTATTATAGCTTTGCAAAATAGTTTCTTAACAGTTTACCAGTCCATGCCCAAAATTTACCTTCCAATTCTTCCTCATGAATTATTAGCAATTAAATTAATCTGTCAAGAACACTTCCAGGGGAGAACAATTAAAACAGTTGTATTAGTAGAGGCATTCCCACAAAAAATGTGATTTTCCTGACAGATTGTCACTAAATGAGAATTCACCATACTGTTGCAGTCTTAAATCAAGATCTATTTGCTTGAAATACAAATAATATGCAACCTTTTTCCAAGGGAAAAATCAGGAATCATTGCATTTCTTCACACTTATGAACTACCACCATTCTTCAGAGCATTATGGCAGTGGTCTCCAACCCAAGACACATCAACCCTCATCTGGAAACAAAATACCTTTAGGATCAAGGAATGATCTTTTAACATTTTGATCATGTTATGTTGGTTGAGATTATGAAGAGAGAAAGGTATTTCTCTGCAGATAAATGACTTTATCCTGAATGAGGCATCAAATTTAGAGAGAATATTAATGGCCATATTAGAATAGAGGAGTATTCCCTTTAGTTTGCTGTTGTATTTCTGACAAAGACAAGTAGAGAACAAAACCAAACTCTCTTGGTGAGCATTTAGAAGATAGCTGACCTGTAAGAGGAAATGATACGAAGGAATAATATCCTCTGGGAAGCAGATCCTGCTGCCTTCTGGTGCTGGGGATCCATGAGGTGCATCCCAGCCCTGCTCAGGGAGGCTGGGGGACTCTCCTGGCCTGGATAGGGCCATGCCTTGCCACTGTCCTATTGTAGGATGGAGCTTGATGTTATATATCAAAATAAATACATAAATAAAACCTTAATGAATTAATATTTGTGAAAACTAATGGGAATGTACTGAGCTCTGAAGCTTTTACTTCCTAGAAGACATACACAAGCAACTACTATGTAAGTTTCTTAATTTTTTCTGCCTTTACTTTTCACTGTTTAAGAGAAATTAAGAGTTGTTTCCTGCAACTGCAGAGCCAAAGTCAGTAGCTTTCAGTTCCTTAGCCAGATGTTTGGAGCAGCTGTGGGTTTGCTACAGAGCAGGATAGTGAGTCATATACTAGATCTCTGTAAGGTAATTAAATTTTCACTAATGCCTTTTCTGAGCTCAGGATTTCCCTTAGGTTGGTTTAGACACAGCCAATGAACTGCCTTCAGATGTGGTTACTGTACATTATAATAAAGGTGATCTCAGGAAGCTAGAGAGGATGGGAAAATCTCATAGGAGTTAGCAAATAAAGTGACAGATCTATAGCTTCTGGATGATTATATATATACATATATATATATATATCTGTAATTATAAATTTTGGTGCTGTGACTGGAGCAATACCTGTTGTGGTGCAAGAAAAGATGTGCATTAGCTTCCTGATGTTTGTGGTTTGGGCTTTTTAATTTGGTTTTGCTGTTTTGTGGTTTTTCCTTTGTCAGTGAATATTTGATTCCTAAACTCTTGGTTTAAAAATGCATTTTGGATAAAGTTCTGTTTATCTTGGGTGACCTTCTGAAATTCAGGCAATTTCTGCAGAAAAACTTTAGGAATTAACTGTCTGATGTGCTCATACGCATGGCTAAGTGAAGAGATCTAAAACAATACTGTTGTGAGCTGCCTTTTTTAAAGCCCTTTGGCTTAACTAGAATGTCTTGATACAGGCTGAAGACAAAGTTTCTATTGAGTTGACTTCCATTGTCATCTTGATGACAAGTGTGAAAGTGGAACAAAAAACTACAAGAGAGGATAAAGTGTTGATAAAATATTATAATCAGGCAAAAGACCATGTGATGTTGCTTAGGCCATCTTCTGTTATTACATATACAAAGTGGGTGCTGCCATCTGTTTAGAGCTGAGACATGTATTTATTGAGACAAACATTGACAAACACTGTATTCAATGCTACAATTCAATTGTAAGATTTAAACATTGCTCTCTGTCTCAAAATTTCCAAAGAACAAAGCAATTTGATAGAATGTGAAGATTTAAATTGAACAGTTTTGTGTCCATTTCTGGGCTCCCCAGTATGAGAGAAATATGGAGCTACTGGAGAGAGTACAGCAAAGGGTCATGAAGATGCTGCAGGGACTGGAGCATCCCTCTGATGAGGAAAGCTGAGAGAGCTGGGGCTGTTCAGCCTGGAGAAGAGAAGGCTCACAGGAATTTCATCCATGTGTGGAAATACTTCAAGTGAGTGGGCAAAGAGTGCAGAGCCAGGCTCTTATCCACAGTGCCCAGTGATGGGACCGGGGCAGTGGGCACACACCAGCACACAGGAGGTTCCTTCTGAACATCAGGAAAGAGCTTTTTACTGTCAGGGTGACTGAGCACTGACACAATACTTCCATGTCTAAACATATATGATATTTTACAGGTAAATATGTCTGCAGAGAATTATGACTCGTGCTGCAGGAAGAGAAAATATGAAAATATCAAAGTGTTTTTCTGCAATGATACTGAGGTAAAATTTAACTTTTCAGAATGTAGAGAATACAAGCCCAAGTGAGTTCTTTTTGCAGTCCAGGATAAAATAGGGTGATAGGGTAGTATTTGGTTTTAAAAGTCAAATCACAGTGTTCAGGATGGTTTGTTTTTTGAATCTGGAATTATGTGTTTTGAGTAAATTGATATTTTAAACATTTAAATATTAAGCAATTCCAGATTCAATAAATATGGGGTTTTATTCCCTACTATGAAGATTTTTCTATATTTTTTAAACAAAATAGATACTTTTCTTTTTACCAATGGAAGTAAATATTACAATTTCCCAATCTCTTTTTTAAATTTTTTTACAGAAAGTTTTATTAGCTAAACTTTTCACTTCAGACCTGAAAGCTTTACAATAGTAGTTTGGGCAGATCTCAAATGCCAGAAAGCACAATTGTCAGCTGTTGCTACAGATGTTTTCACGACTTGGTAAAAGGACTGGCTGCATAAATCATTTGTTTTCCTAACTGCATCAATTGATTTGATTACAGCTGTGATTTCTCCCTAACATACTTATGCTACTATTACTACTACTAAAAATTGCTGCTTTAAATATCTCAAAAAGATGGCAGGTAAGTCAGATTACTTATGTATTTTATTGAAAAAGATGTATACTATGAAAACAAGAGAAACCAATAGTAATTGATTGAGAGTTTGGGGTTTTTTAAAGATAGACCAACATTACAAATAATTAATGGTGCACAAACTTTTCAGGACATATTTTCCTTGCTCTCTTGACAGGAAATAGAATCACTACAGAGCATGGCGTGCAACATGCTCAGGTTCTTTTATAAGCAGAGGATCAACAAAGCCTTTAGACAGAAAGCAGCATTTGTCTCATGTGGGACATTACAAGTTCTACAGTGTAAATGTGAAAGACGTAAAAAAGAAAAGGTGAGTTGTACTCAACTTTAGTGAGTAATAGTTTAACTACTTGCCTTATTTTCAAGAGCTCTTCAACACAGACTGCTCTTCAACACAGACTGCTCTTCAATACATTTGCCTCTAAAAGATACAACCATCTTGCACATGTTCCATGCCAAAGGAAGTTTCCTCTGTATAGTATTTGTCTTGTAATAGACATTAAGCCCAGTGCAAAGACTCAGAAAATCATCTGGAGGTCTATGGTGAAGATACCTGCTCTGGTCCAGTGGTGAAATGAATTTCACTAACTAATTCTCCAGTGAGAGACAAGGACCAGACCTGTGCAAAGAAGGCTTTTAAACTTCTCTGGAGTATTGTCAGAGTTGTAACTTCTCACTAACTCTAAGAGTAATGTTTAATTTGGTTTCTTTCAAAAAACAATTAGGGTGAGATTCTCTCTTTTCTGTAATATCTTTGGTCTTTATTTTAACCACAATCTCTCAAATTCAACAAGAACAATTGGGTATGATAATATTTAGGTTTTTAGTCTTTGCAGAATCTTCTTTTTGAGGTGCTACTTAAATGTAGCACAGTGTTCTACCGACTGCTGTAGCAAAGGAAGAATGTTCTTTTAAGTGTGGCTCAGTGTTACCTATTGAACACAAAAATATTAACCAGCATCAAAAAGTCTCCTCATCGGCACGAAAAATATAATGTTTAAACAGATGGATTGAAGGCTTCATTTAGCTTTTTATTTTTCTCTTTGAAGTAGAGAGACAGCCTGGGACACTATCTTCAAAGAAATGTTGGTGTTTATATTTTGCTTTGTCACCTCTGGTGAATCCAACATTTGCCTTACTTTAAAGGTATCCCAGTCAAGTCACAGAAGTCAGTATCACCCTTGCAACTTCTGCCTAACCTTATGGATTCCTGCTTTTATTTAAAAATTTAATTTCAATTAAAGTAATTTAGAAAAAAAATATGAGCAGTCATTGAATATGAACAAGAACTACAGTAGTTTTGTCTGGCTGAGATCTTGAACATTAGAGCACAGCATCAGCCCCTGGAACTGTTCTGTCTTGTTCCATTGGTCTTGACACATATAGTCAAAGTTTACCTCACAAATTAATTTTCTCAGTCCTTCAGACAATGGAGGATAAATTTTAATCTGTGATGGAGGATGTACATGTTCTTGGTTGGACACGCTTGTTTCAGATGTCCTTATTTGCTCTGAGTTAAACCACATTCTTACAGTCCCATGGGCAGGGTCTCTCCAGTATTCAGGTGTAAAGCAATTGGTTTGCTTTGAAAGGTGGCTACAAAAATAGAATAAGCACTTCTCAGATAACAATTCAATCTGTTCTCTTTCAGGTTTGCTCAGATGTATTTAGTTTAGAAGATACAGAGACAGGTGAACAGTCCAAAAAGAAATGTAACCAAGAAGTTTGTGAACTGAAAGAAAATATATCTAGCCTTCGATCCTGCTGGAATAAATTTGAAAAAATAATTTCCAGGTGATTCCAGGTGAATCCTGCTCTTTTCTTTCAAAGTGGCATTACTTGGTACCTTTGCATTTTATATGCATTCTTCAAGTAAACTTGCTCGCTTATATGAACACTTTATGCCAGAATTCTGATGAGAGGCTACTGTACCCTGTTCCTGGAGATGACAGAAGCAGAAATGGCTGAACCAAGCTGCTGAAGTCTGAGAAGTGAAAATAGAAGACCAGCATTTGAAAAAAAGAACTCTGCAGAAGGTCTGTGTCCACCTTTTGTGCTCTGGAAACTACCCTGAATTTTCCGATTCTTCGAGTAACTTTATAGTACTGTCATATCAAAGCAGCCACTTACATGTCTACTGGATTTTACAAAAAAACCATGGAATCTGCAGGTGAAGAAAAAAAGAGTATGAAAAAGTAGCTGGTTTCTTTATATCTATGCAAAACACACCAAGGACCAAAAGTAACAATTTACCAAAGCAGCAGATTATCTTGGATATGTTCTCCTCACACAGAAGTGGTTTTGGTATGGGTCCGATGAGTCTGCTAACTGATTTGGGTTTGGAAAAACAGGGAAAAAGTTAGCTTTTTGAAAAACTGAAGAAGGGTACTGATTTTTGAGAGATGCAGCATGCCTCTGCTGGCTGAAGCACAGGCAAGACTGAATCCTGTGGAAGAAGAAAAAGATGCCTGAATGTAAGTTGTTCAGTTGACTGGAAACAGCACTACACTCATTCATTTTATCAACCCAGTGTTAGCTGCAGGAGGAGCTAGAATTCCTTAGCTTCAGATTGTGATTTCTTATATACAAATATTTTATGTAACATGTTTTAAGATGTTAGGCAAACATGACTTAAAATATGTGAATATTGTCAGAGAATAATATATTGGCATTTAACTGATAAAGTGCTCATATTTTATTTTGAATAAATAGAAGTATTTTTATAGTTATTACACTTTTGCAGTTTCTTACTTTGATATAACTCCTTTGGTAATAAAATATTTGTCTTCTATGAAATTGGGCTGTTCACTTTTTGGCTACCATTACTCGTTTTTTAGGTTTTATTCAGAGATAGTCAGTCATTTGAAGCCCAGCTTCAAATTCTCATCCTGAAATACCCATTTCTTAGCTGCTTGTAACCTGCCCAATTTAGGTAAACATTTTCATACCTGCCTTGGACTGACTACTTCAGGAAAGCTTTAGTTTAGTCAGCCTGTTGTTTCCTGGTTTGAAGTAAACTAACATAAATTGTTTTATCCATGCTAAAAGAATTTTTCTGTAAAAGTACTCTGTAAAAATGTTGGTATTCAGAACAAACACCCTAAAAACCAGTAGGATGTGCTTCAAAGACATGTTTGCTCAGTTGATTGTAAACAGCACTAGTTTATGTATTTTACTGGAATAAGATTGCTGTACTGAATCTGAGAGGGAAGAGGTTAAGAGCAAAGCATGCCATGCTTTCCTGAAATACACCCTCTCCACCCCCCCATGTATTTATGGTGACAATGAGGCAGGAGTGGTAGCTTTGTAAACTGTGACTGAGAATTTCAGATATCCTCTAGCTCTTTGTACAAGAGATAGCAACTTGCTCCAAACACCTTAAAAAACTGAAACCAACCCCAACCCATAAATCTTTATGGAACAGGGAAACATTTCCCAGTATCAACTGCAGATAAAGATAATGTAACCACAATTGTAAGGACTTCACTGGAAATCCTTTCTTCTGAAAGAGGACCCAGGAGACTGCGGATTCAGTTGGTCTCCAAGACTGAAGAACAGTTGTTTTGCTATTTTTTTGGAAATTCAACAACAGTTGAAAGCCAGCACTTATTTCCTAATAACCATTTGGCAAGCAAAGAGCAGTGTGAGTTAAAACAAAAATACACAGATGCAGTATTAGCTACTACAAAACTGAAAGGTCAGTCAGTTTAAGTTACTTAAGCAGCAGTCCACAACTTAAGTCTTGAGAGAAATAAAGCAATTCCAGGATCACCCTGGGCCAAAGACCAAGGATAGATCCAGAGCAGAAATTTAAATGAAGTGATTATGAAATTGTGGATTTCTTCTGATTACTTCTCTTAATAAATATCCTGTCTGTCTGATTTTTGTTGCCAAATTTCCTGTTGTCACCACTTACATGTAAACATTAACTGCTAAATGCATTGACTTGTGCTCTTTGATTTGTTCCTTCAGTTTGAGAACTTCCTCAGGTTTCCTGAACTTGCAAATGTGGCACTAAAGCGCTTTTCAGCAACTGGCAAAGGAATGAAAACCGTGCATGGTATCATCACCATCATGCCTACCTCCCTGCCACCTTCACTTATGCATTTAGTTACTTATTTGGCCACAGAAAAGAAATGAGTAGGTCAAAACCATGATTTAGAAGTACATGGAATTTATGGGAAAGTGTCAAGGATAAAAATAGAGGTATTTAAATGGAAAGGATTTTCACAATGTTGTTGCAAGAGGTTCAGGTTTGAGACCATCTAAAGAACCTACACAAGTCCATGGGACCTGATGTAATACACCTGTGGGTTCTGAGGGAACTGGCAGAGGAAGTGTCCAAGTCACTATCCATGATATTCGAGAAGTCATGGCAGTCCAGTCCCTTTGGATGGCATCCTGTCCTTCAGCTTGCTCAGGGTGCACTCAATCTCACTGTGTCATTGATGAAGATACTAAAAGAGCACCAAAACAAGAGTTTTAAAACAAGAGTCCTGAGGGACAGCACTAGACACCAGCCTCCATATTGACCACAACTTTCCAGCTGAATCCATTCAGTCAGTTCCTTTTCCACTGAACAGTCCACCCTTCAAATCTATATCTTTCCAAGTACATTAAAGAGCTCAGTAGAAGGAAGTTTCACGCAAAAAAAGAATGATAAGAGGCATTGATCTCTATTCATCCATATTTAGCAAAAAAAAAAAAAGCAATCCAAACCCTTATTGAAATTTTTGCTCACATAAATGAACTTCTGAAGAAAAATATAAACAACTCTCCTTTTTTCTTAATAATTTCATCAATACAACAGTGCTCTAATGTCATGAAGGAGAACAAACCCAGATCAAGCTAAGTATCCCTTACAGTTTTATTATTAAGAAGAAGAAAAAAAGAAATACTAAAGATGTCACGGTGATGGGCTCTACATAAAGTAAATTCTCAGTATAGCTGGGGAAATAGAGGAGATAGTGGGTTAACTTTATATAAGCAGATCACACTGATTTAGATATCTGGTACGTTTTTCAAGGTGATTTAGGAATTCAAATCTCATCTCACTAAATTAAAACCCCTATTCTTTTTGTACCTGAGATCAGACATCACAATACGACTGAAATTATATTACCTACCTGTATTGCTATGTTATAGAAGATAATTTTACATTTCACTACAAAAAATTGCACATCACAAGAAGCTTTCTTGGCATATTTGCTTTATTGTTAACAAGTGCCAAATTAGCATTAGGTGGTGATTTACATTTATTAATTAAAACACAACTGACACTTTAAAATAAACATAATATAAAAAGTAAGAGGCAAACAAATCAAGGAATTCTGGCAAAAAAACACCTCACTGGATGGTCGCAAACAAATATTCCATGTACTGAGGGGCAAGGCAAACATAATAAATGCAATGGTGAAAAAATTAATCACGTCCAACACATGAATGAACACACAATTTAAAAACACAGAACATTAATAAATAAACTTATGAAGAGAAACATTTATGTGTCATATGAAGGATGAACACCAAGAGTTAAAGCAATTAAATAAAGTAGGTTTTGTAACAGTTGTACTGTACTCAGCACTTTACAGATCCCACCCAAATCCATTCATGGTTCTGCCAGAAAGCCAAACTGAAATACAGAACTATGGTAAACCATGCACTTCTGTTTAGAACGTGGGTTCAGCCATATTAAACTGAGCATTTGATTTGCTGACTAAAATGTTTAAATTAGGAAAATATAATTTCCCTATTGATTATTTTTGTTAAGAATGAACACTTATTAAGAGAAAATATGAGGAAGCTGCTTTCTGGCAAGATGAAGTAGAATGGGACTGAATAGGATCCTCCAGAAATGTATATTATTCTGGACTGATGTAACACCAAAAAACCAAACCCAAAACAAAACAAAAAATGAACTAGTATGCAAGAGTAATCTCTTATACTGTGAATACTGGAACGAAAATATCAACCAAGTAACTACTGAATTCAGCTAATGAAGTCTTTTACCTAACGCTTCTTCCAACAACACAATTAGGTCACTCAAACCTTACTTAGCAAGATGGAAAAAAAACCAACCAAACCAACCAGCAACAAAACAATCACAAGTTAGAATAAGCTGTACTTGAAAGCCAATTAAACTATTTTCACCAGTCACTGAAACAAATTTTACCAAAGATGAAAATTCCACCTTCTCATACAACCCATTTAACTATTCATAGCTTAGTCAAACTGGATAGAAATAAAATTGAAAAAAGTGCTCTTACTAAACACAATTTCTTCAGCCAAGATTAAAAACACTCATAACAGGTTTGTTCTTTGCAGATATACAAAGTCTATGTGATGGAAACTAGCACTTCTTGTGACCTTTGTAATACATAGACAATACCATTCTATTTTATATGCAGACTGTTTACACAGTCTACATCAGTGTGCACGTATCTTGTTTATTTAAAGTACTGCAGTCATACCTCCTCCCGCTGACTTGGTAAGCAGGCATCACGGAAATGCTCTCCCTGCATTTCAGGCACCAGCTCTCAGCTGTGATGGTGAATTAGGAGCTAGTCCCTTGCAGATGGCAGAGCACTTCCATGATGCATAAAGCCTGGGTCAGGTGTTGCAATACACCCTGTGCCTTGCCCTGCTGTGAAGGCACAGGACATGTGGCTGCACTGGAGCAGCTGCTGCCCCAACATGCGGGAGAGGCCCAGAGCTGGAGCACCAAGGAGAGCTGCCCGTGCCTGATCCCCTCCCAGCCAGGGAACGTCAGGTGGAGCTTTCCCCCTCCCTCCAGTCTCTTTGGCAAATTTGAAAAATTCTGCCTGTATGTCATTTCATAGTTACAACCTGAAATGGGGGTTAAGCACTTCCCTGTGCCCACCTCTCTGCAGTGGTCAGTAATTATTCATATAAATACATATTTTAATTGCTGTATATTTGGAGATTCCAGTTCTGAAACTACCTAGGGTGTGGGCATCATGCATAAATATAAGCCTGTGTAAGGTACATTATATAGCAATTAAGCTTTATGCTATGCTGTTTTTACTATTGAAGCTAGCATTTTTCATAACTCCATTGCATTTTATCAGCATAGTTCCAATGATCTTGCACTACTTCCTGGCACAGAGAGGTCCTTTGTAAAAGAGAAAATCACAAAAGTAGAATGGGAATGTAAACTCCCTCAAGCCAAACACCAAAAGCAGCCTCTTCTTGTTTCTATAAATGGAATTTTACCGTTGACCTTTTACCCCCCCACCTTCTTTAAAGACTGGAAGAACCTTAGTAAGAACATTAGGAAGATAAAATGGCAAACAGTAAATCTGTCATAAGGTTATACACTGGTATGGGAATCATCACAACGATTGCATCACTAAATTTCACTATAAACAGACAGTGCATAGTTCATGTTTTTTCCTCCCATGAAAACCAAGGCATAACGGTGTAGAGAAGACTAGGGCAAGAGGGTTTGGATGTAGATCACCAATAAATTAGATTTGGGAACTTCCTGACACATGTAATATACTAAAGATTGAAAATTCAGTCCAACTCCCTGAATTTTTTTTCTTAAATATAAAAAATTTGTTTCCCACATTCAGTTATTTGGGGATGTAATGAAAACCAATCCACTGTATGGTACAAACATCCACTGAAATGAAATTACACTGATCTGTGCTGATACCTTGAGTAATACAGGCTAGGGTCTGGAACATCGCAGAATTCAGAATACTATGTCATTCAGTAACAAAACCAGTTGATAAACACAAAATATATTGGGCCTTGTAAGTCTTACCATACAGCACCAAACTACACAGTCAAAAAGAATTTCATTGTCTGCTTATATTTACTGTGGATTACAACACATACACATTATCCAGTTTTACTATCAATAGTCAATTTTGTTTCACAGACCTTCTTTGTAGGGCCAGATAAAAAGATCAGTCTTAAAAACCTTTTTTTCTGTTCAGGTTAATTCCCTATCTAATCCTCATGATAAATCACATAAGTGTAAATGAAACAAATTATGAGCTACTCAAGTAATTTACTAAATGCTGCATTGAAAGCAAAGAATCTCACAGAAGCTCACAAAGCAGAAAATACAGTAACTGTATGAGTATTGATTTGAAATTAGGAGATCTGCCACATACAATTCAAAGGAGAAAGAGTCAATATGTTTTTTCCTGAAGTTACAACAATCCTGGAAAACCTGAAAGATATTTAGTGCTGTACTAAATATTTCCTTTGTAGAATGTATTTTTAATAAATGGAAAAATGCATTTTACAGCAGAAACAACTGCAGCTTCATCAGGCAGGAGTAGATTCACTATCTGATCAAACCTGTTCTGGATTGGTATCTTTGCTGTTGGACTCTCAGCTCACAATACACCAGTCTGCAGACCTCCATGGCCCAAGTCCAGGGCAAGATCTCCAAAGCAGGGTTATCTAAGTAAAGAATGTAGAATTCCAGTTTTTTCTAAATACAAACATGAATGTGCCGTAATATGGATCCTAGAATCTAAACTCCTAGAAAATAAACTGGCCAGGATTTGTCAGTTCTAAGTATCATTACCAGTCATCCATCCTATCATGCTCAGTAGCCAGTTTACACCAATTGTGAAAAGATTAAATTGAATGAAGTAGAATTTATTTAAAAAAATGTATAAAAAGTACAAGATATTCACTGAACTTATTTTAAAACATGAATAGCTTGTGGCCTGCAACAAAACTACATAGTCTCTTAAATCACTCACTCATAGATTGGTATCTGCTTTGAAGATGTTTTTCTTCAATCATGCTTTCTTCCAAACTGGCACCATTGATAACCACAATTTTTGACAATGTAAGCAAGGACCATAAAACTATCATGGAGTACTACATTATATTTTATCTAAGTTGTAAAGAAATTAAATGAATTGAAACTAATGGTGTTTGTGAGCTGAAAGTACCAGTTTCTGATAAAAAATGTATTTACTGTGGGAAAGGCACAGTTAAGTTATTTCAGATTGTTCTGTTACAAATAATGAAGATGGTGCAAGTACTTCAAAGCAAAACTTCACAAAATAAATTACAACATTAAGATACAAGTTAAGTGATTTGGTCTTGTGAATGGTTTTATTACTAAATGTGTAATTTACTAATTTACTGAGTAATTAGTAAAAAACCCTACAACTTTGAGTCTCTCCCTTCTTCCCAATGGATTAATGTGAAGTCTATTACTAACTTGAAGAAACTGCTGCTTTGGGATCAGAAATACATAAAATTACCAAAAAAATTAAAATTTAGGTATTGACACATATAGCAGTGAAGCACAGTTACTCTCCTATTCATTCATATGTGTAAGCTGTGTTATTTTCACAGGAATAAGAATAAAAAAGACTCACTACTTACATCAAGACCTACTGCTCTAATAGCATTCCTTTTTATAGAACTATTATTTTTTTGGTATTGGATACATCAAGAAGGCTGTTTTCAAAATAAGAGTTCAACATTTAGGTAGGATAAGCATAGACTTCGACTTTGCTTGAGGAAATGAGGTAAAAGGAAAAAACTAGGAGGACCTTTGGAAACAGGTCAAAGCACAACACCTTTAGATATGGTGGAGCACAGGAGGAGGAAGACAAGTATTTTGAAACAAAAGGAACTTAATAAAATGAATAATAATAAAATTAATACCATATTTTTCCTTATAAATACATAAAAATATTAACACATTTTTACTGAAAAACAGAACATGGAAAGCCACAAAAAGAAAATCTTGCCTTTCTTCTTAGATGCAAAGGGAATTCTCAGGTAGTCTTTCCACTTTGATTCTTTAAAAAATCCTAGGAAGCAACTGGAAAGTCCAATTAGCATATTACTGTTAAAGAGTTTAAAGATCTAAACTTTTTACACTTTTATCTAGGAATTTATAAGGAGTTCCTCATGTTGTTTTCACTTAGAACACAGCATCTAAGTTATTGTCATAGATGAAAGAAATGCCTCCACAGAGAAACTTTTGAAGCCCAAGTTTTTCATGGCTAGTTCCCCATAGGTAAGCATTACCCTACATAAGAGATTTAAAAAATCCTTTGCCTAGTAGGATTTACAAAGAAAAACAGCATTGAACCTCTTCTGCTACCTAGGTTATTTAAAGCATTTTTACCTTACTTTTAAATATTTTCAACGAAGAGTAAAGAGTATTTCCTTGAATGGCACAGTTTTAGGTAGCTGCTATTTTATATACAGTATATATCATTGTTTATAAATAACTTTGTAACCAGAAGATTGCACTCAGAAAATTACAAAGTGATGTTTTGACTTTTTCAGCATGAAGTCTAACTGGATGGAGTACTCAAGCTTTCCATGCACAGTACATAGCAGATGTTCCAATTTCTTGTTTCTGCTTTAAAGAATGTGTTCACACAGCCATTCTTCGAATTCCACACTCACAGCAGAACTTTGCCCATTCCACTGGATACTTTGTTCCACATTCATGGCAGAACTTGGATAACTGTACAGGTGAAATTCCTTCGCTGCTTTTTGCACTTCCTCCATTCACTGAGGATGCGCAGTCTCCATTGTCATACCCAGTTTTCCCATCAGACCTGAAAATTCCCAGATGAAGAACATTCTCTGTTAGTCAGTTCAGTATAACAATGTAAAATTAGTATAATCCTTGCAATGAATATAGATACTGTTACTGTCATTTTAATTCCATCACTTCCTATAGAGAGTGGTACATTTTATATACAATGCTAGCTAGGCTCCCATACATATCTCCAGATACCCACCTTCCCTGCAAGAAAATAAAAACCACTAGAGTTTGAGGAGCAGGATCAAATATTTCATTGACTACTTAGATTAACTGGAGTGTTTGAAAAC
The DNA here is from genome assembly GCF_028769735.1 of Zonotrichia leucophrys gambelii. Classification (NCBI taxonomy): domain Eukaryota; kingdom Metazoa; phylum Chordata; class Aves; order Passeriformes; family Passerellidae; genus Zonotrichia; species Zonotrichia leucophrys. Next base: position 123,860,418 of record NC_088171.1, on the reverse strand, counting down.
TTAAAACTTAGCTTGTCAAAAAAGAAAGACTAAACCAGCAATACAATTTTCATCCTACCTTTTAAAAGGGCAAGACAATTTGTGTGCTTAGCATGCAGATTTAATTCTACTGAAATAATATTTGGTTATTTTTTCAACAGCTCCCAAGCAGTTTTTCACATTTCCAACAGGGAAAATGCACATCTGAGACAGCTGATGACAAAGGTGTGCTGTCAGATGATAAACATGCAAAATATATCGAGCACCTTATACAAACCAAATAATATTGAACATCAATTAACTGCAGAGAAGAATACATTCCCTAACCTCTTTTGTGGTAGGTAATCCCCTTTAATGAAGGCTTTATCAATGACAAAGTCCACAAAGTCAAAAGCTACCTTAAGTGAATGTCTGAATTGCTAGTTTTCCTTCTGTTTGTCAAAGCACCCGTGCTCATGGCTCTTGCCACACCAGGAGGGGTTGATGTCCGGGTTTTTGTTGCGCCTCTAAAATAGAAGAAATATCTGATGTTTTATACACACAGAGAGAAATACATCCAAATATATATGTAGATATGTACACACATAAAAAAGTGCATCAATCTACACATTAGTTATCTGTATGAAAAATAACTCATTTCCTACCAGCAGACAGAGGAGCTTTGGCACAAACTTGCATGGTTTAAACTGTTATGAATTAAAACCTTACAATGACAAGCTAAATGATACAGTAAGTCCCTTCCTGTTCATGTGTCTTACTTACTAACAGGTAGATCCTGCATTATTGGTTGCTCAGTACATTCTAATGTCTACCTTGACAAATTGTAAGTCACTTTTTAGGACTGGCAGGTCTCTTAGGGAAATAGAGAGCAGATGACTGTGGCTTTTAATAGTTTAAGATCTGTAGAAAGGATACCATATTTTCAATACTTTGTGACCAATATGAAGTGAGCGAACAAGACTTTTTTTCTTTTTAGATAATGATGTAAATCCTTTTTCTTCAAAGAACAATTATATTTATGAATACAAATAGAAGAAGAAAGAAAGTGTATCCAGGTGGGCATTAGGGCCTCAATTTTTTCTAAACTGTCACAGTGTTCATTAAGTTGGGATCAATAGTATGACCACACAGATATGGAAGCTGCTCCCCTCTAGACTCATGAGTATTATGAGAAGTCAGTATACAATGACCAGCACATCTCAAATACTGAGAACATCTTGCTGCTGGCTTGATGAGTAGAGGAACACCAGAATATCCCAAAAAATCTGAGGAGCACTAAGAAAAATAAATTGGAAGGGGCATCATTTTATCATTAGTGATCAAGGACAGAAGTTTTCATCATTGCTCAAAAGAACTACAATTCACTGGGATTTCTTGTTTTTTGGCAAATTTTCAGACTATGAAATCTTGTGCATGACCAAGTTTTTCTGTTCTCATTCTTGAACACCAATACATAAATAATATTTAAGTTGGGACTCACTCAAGGACATTAAAAAAAATTAAAACAAGACTCCATAAAAAAAATTAGTCACCAAGAGACCATTCACTCCCTTCAGATAAACCTAACTGCTCCTTTAAGAATTATAAACTGCCTGGTCTTGGTTTGGTTTTCAAACTACATACAAGGAAATGCATTCAACTCCAGTAACTTCAAATGCAACGCTGACACAATTAAGGAACATGTAATAACTCCTTAATTATAGACATGCTGCATAAAACATTTCTCCCTTCATATCATGCACATGGAATAAAGATGGCTTTTCAGCTCCTTCTATCACTTCAACCAGTGGAGAAGTGATAAAATAATTAAGCACAAAGGTGGAAACCAGCAACTAAATGCAAGATTATTTAAATTGAAATTATATCTAATTAAAGCATTCAAGTTTAAAAATAATGGCTTCTACTTGTAGCAGGTAAAGTGGAATGACCAAAGATTATGGATCACTGGGCAGAACACTAACCTTCTCCATTAGTTTCCCTGTCTGCCCCCTTATTTTGCAAGGAGATTCTAAAGATGGACTTAACTGAAAAAAAAAAATTGTGCAGACTGAAAAGCACTACATCAGCTATATCAGAATTAAACTTAGTAGAAGTTGTCAGTCTTTCAGGAGTTACAGAATTCTAGAATAAAAGTTCTAAATGTAACCTAAGTTACACTGCTGTGATGTACAGATGCTCAATACTCATTTTGTGCTATTTTCCCCATCTCATTATACAGTGAAGAGGGACCTTTACTTAAAATTGAGTAAAACTCTTTAGAGCTCCATAGTAGAAAGAACATACTGGACTGTTACTTTACCTGTTATGGAAGATAGAAAAGCATATAAAGAAAAAAAAGAACATTATGGGAAACATAGTAACACAGAAACATTATGGGATCATCATGGATCAGGGATGATCACACAATGAAGCTAAGAATAGAATTGTGCCTCAATTCCTGTTCAGACAGTTTAAAGTAATTGGAAAACAAAAATTCAAAATTATTACTGATGCCGTTTTCTCTGCATTTTCACCTTGGGACCAACATGCTACTTTTTCAAAACTAACAACATTAATTTCCTAAATTGAAGTCTCTTCAGAGTGTACTTTGAATCAATTTTGAACATTATGTTAGGAGTCCCAGATATTTGAAATAAACTGATGTGAAAACCAGTCCACTATTCTTCCCTGTATTTCAAGTGTATCAAACACCCTTATCTCACTAAGTACTCTGATAATTCACATGGTGCTTTTGTACTAGGTGTATAGTAAAGAAATGTCAGAGAAATCAGTGTCTTAATACAGCATTCAGGCCACTGAGCTGGGGAGGGGAGGACATCAAAATACTGAAAAGCAGAGTGCAGAGTCCACCCTGTATAAAGGAGGCAAAGTCTCATGAACAGATAAAACATGGTTCATTAAAGGTTTAACAGGACATCTTCATTCCAAGATGTTTAAAAACAGCTTTTTGCATATTTCTGCAGTCTTTTTCCACAACTAGTTTTCTAAAAATATAGAAGAAACCTAATATATGTTTTCAGAACAGAAACTTCCCTTCCAACCCTACCCCTTCCGTGATTTCTGACATTTCTGATGAGCAAATGAACACAAGGAGTAGGCTGCCACTGTCTACAACTTTACTCAGCCTAAATCTGGACACAAAATTAGCATCAGGTTTCATGTATGTTTGGTGACAAATCTTGAAATTGCATCCTTAAGTAACAATCTGATCTCTAGAGACAGTTGCCTTCCAACAAAGTCAGGCATTTTTGGTTATTTCAACTTGTCCCACCACAGCTTGTTTTCTTCTGATCTGCCCCATCTCTGCCTTCTCTATATCCTTGTCCACTTCTGTTACATTTCCTGTTTGGTTGGGTTTTGTGTTTTGTTTTTGAAAAGATATATAAATTCCTGCTCTACACTGTATCACATGAAGTATGAATAGAGCCTGACAGCAGATGAGGCTGTGTACGAAGACCAGCAGGAATTCCTGAAATCTAGACATATTCTGAAGAAATTTATTATCCACTTTCTATTTCAAAAGAAGTAAGATTGAAAGTGACTACCCTTCCTAAAGCAGCTCATGTTGTACATCTAGTTGAATTACCACTTCTTGCAAAATAAAAATCTGAAAGTAATTTGTAAAAGAAGCCTGTATTTTTCTATGTATGCATGTATGATTTGGTTGAATTCTATCATAAAACACTGATATATAAATCTTGCTTCTTAGAGTGCTTTCAGATATCCTTAACAGCTGTCACTGTTACCCACAACAGCTCATAGTTCTGTGTAAAGTCATAAATAACTTTCTGCTGACTAATGGCATGCGCCCCAAAGTCCAGAAACCTTTGCCATAAACTGCAACCACCCACACTGCTATGCTCAATTTAAGAAAGTTTACGAACTATTCACACTTGCTGAATGCTGTTGGCATGCAATATACTGAATAACTTACTACCTGTAAGCCAGATTTAATTCTTGAACTAAGTAGATACTTGAGTAACAACAGGATTCTATGAAGAGCAGAAGAAATGCCTATAACTTTTAAAGAATTTTTCTTTAGAAGAAAAATCAAATCACTGCTCTATGCATAGGGCCTGTTTTAAGCAATTGTAGTAATCCACCAAGCTAAATTTTCAACATCTTAATAATGTATTACAAAATGAAAAACAGAGCTAATTTTTGATGGTTCACAGGATTTGTAACTCTAACCAAACATGCAAAGGAGCAAATAAAAACAAAGAAATTCTGTTTGTCTAAGAAGAGTTCCCATTCCTTTTATTGCTTTTGATTCTTCAAAACCAAAGTCCCTCTCTCAAAGATACTACATCTTTGGTTACAGCATTAAGAGATTCAGACACATTTCTACTATGTAAAGCAATACATTCCACATATGTGCCACATAATTCATTACTTACTTCTCTTTTAGAATATTAAAATACAGCCTATTTGAATTTGGCATCTTCCAAAATACAACAAAAGCTTAACTACAATTTAGTATCTACTTCCTTTCTAAAAGGTTAGAATAATTGGAATAACCTTCCTTCCTAACTTAGACCTTATAAAGACTTTTGAATATCCAGAAATTTTATATGAGGTAAGTTGGACTTAACCAAAGACTTCACCTTTCATTACAAAGTCTGCATTCCTCATATTTTTGAATCATCACAGCTACCTTACAGATGTAGGAGTTAAAGAGATATTTGCCCTCAAGAGAATAAAATTACAATTTTACTTTGTCAAAAACCAGTATAGTTATCAGGCATAAATGCTTACTTCAGTTTTGCATCATGCAAATCAGTTTTATTTCATGTTTAGAAAGGCACCAGTTCATTACTTTTAATCTGCAATCAAGGTGCAAATTTGTAACTTTTAATCTGTAATCAAGCACTGACAGAAGAAATCAAATCTGAGGGAAACCTTCATCTACCCTGTCCTATGAGGCTGTTTACCTCGCTCTGATACTAATGATATCATCTACTCTTCTCCCACAGCATTTATATGGAGGGCATACTGGGAAGCTGGTGCTCGTCAAGGACACACTTTTCTCCTCAGGAGAAACATTTCTGCAAAATAGATAAACCACACTGATTTGTAATACTCACTTCTTTACTGGCAACAACTCATCTGGCCTTTTGATGGTACTGTCTGTTTTTGTATCAGTGTCATAAAACCTTTGCACATCTCTTCCAGCTCGCAGTGGTGGGCCTAACTTGTCCATCTTACTATTAAAATATATAAAGGGGTGCTCATAAAGATAGTGCTATATTGCTATTCAAGTTATGCAAAAAAAGAAATTAAAAATGCTCACAATTCAATATACTCACAATTCAATACTTATATTACCAAAGAAATCCCATTGACTTAAAAATAAAAAAGAGTACAAATCAGACTTTAATTATCCAGCAAAAAAAATGATTTCTTATTGCTTTGATGAGGAATGGATTTCATAGACATTGGATTAGGTCTCCAATATATTATTTAAAATTCTTTTTCAACAAAACACTAATGCCAGTTATTCTCAAACTCTGCGCAACATATTCACATTTGGTTTCTTTAAAGAACAGTTTCCATTATATGATACAGCTTTCCAGCTCTCATACAACACATCTAAAAAAGGGGGCTCATAATTACAAGTCACAATAAATTTAAACATTAGAAATGTTTATGAGATGTATAGAAATGTTTATGAGATGTATAAGTGCAACTGTAGAACTAGCAAGAAGAAAAATTTCCTTTTTCTTTTTTTTTTAAATTTGTAATAAGAATAGAAGACAGCCTGAAAGAAACCCAGCTTTGTTTTAACAACAAAAACCTTATTCAAAATAGATAATACTATATACACAGCCAATAATTTAATACTTATTTTTTAGTATTATGGATAACATTTCCAAACCAAAAAGAATAAATCAAAAATCAAATTTTCAAAACATTTTAAAAGAAAGGCAATCAACAAAATAATTTAAAAAAATCCCTCACATCATCATAAGGAAAACTTTTAGCTTTTCAGAAATCGCAACTTAGATTGGAAAACCAGATCTTCAAGTTAAGTTCTGCATTTTTATCATCTAATCATCATAAAGTAAAACCTACAAATAGCATCCCAAACGGATGCTGTAGTTCAAACCAATTAACTCCTGTTTGACTCAATATATACTCTCTACATACTCCCAAGAAACTGAGAAGCAAGACTGAGGTCTTTGACACTGTAAGAAACACACTCCAACCTAACAGGATTTTCTTAGTTATTTTTGAACTTTAACAAATTATCAGCATAATCTGTGAACTCCAGGCACATACTGAGTAGGACGTCAAAGAAATATCCTAGAAGCCATCATAATACTGTCAAAACAAAGCACTACAGTATTCTTTCACACCTTAACAAAACCAAAAAACCAAAGTTGACAGCGCTTTCACATTCTGATGAAAAAAAACGTGATTACAAGAATTTTTGAAATGCAAAGATCTTGAAGACAACTACTTACATATTTTGATTTCATTAAACAAAGTCCTGTAAGTTACGGTCTTCATAAAAGAAACAAACTGCTTTAAAAAGATAATGCTTTTAAAGGTTACAAATGCTTTATGGCAAACATGTAAGTGGAATTTAAAATTTACTGTTATTGATTTGGTGTGCTGCTCATATTGTATTTCAGCTGTAAGACAGTAGTGGATGTATCACTAGCAGACATGATTCCCAGGAGGGAAACATTAACATTAAAATGTAGGTTTCATCCCCAAAATAAAACAAAAATTAAACATTAATTCCTAAGGGCTCATTTGCCATATTAAAAAATATAATTTCCAAGTCTCATTAAAAAAACCCAAACAAACATACCTGTTCACAAATGAAACATGTACAGACAATCTGTACACACAAAAGATCCCTGTCTGGCCACAAACAGTGTCTGGTTCTGATGGACAAAACAGTTTGCATGTGGGTGTGGGGTTCACTTGTTTGCTTATCCTTAGGTTAGGAAGAACCTACCCAAGTTTTTCTCCTGAACATCTGATTACTTCTGACAGCCATATACCTCAAGAAATGTAAGACACCACTAACCTGTATACTGTAAAAAAATGCATGTCAAACTTTGCTTCACAACATGATATCAAATTATAAGCCTAATGACAGATAACTTATATAGAATTAATTTTCCTTTTTTCAGTTCTTCAAGATCAAAAGGATAAAAATCTATTTTCATCCAAATGAATGAAGATTTTCCTACCGACTACAATAGTCATATGCAACTCCTCACTCGCTTCTGTATGACCCAGAAATGATGCCCTTATGCAACACTTTCATTCATACTGGAAGGACTGTCTGTGTCCTTTCTCTGTCCAGGCAGAAAAAGAAAACTCACAGCAGAACTCAGCTGACACATCCTGATCTACTCACACAAAGCCTGACTGGCACTAGCACAGCTTATGTTGATGATACTGTGCTGTGTTCTCTCAGTAGTCCTTCACTTGGGGAGCAGAATGGGAGAATTCAATTTTTTTAAAAAAAGGACAGTGCACAATGAAAATAACTTACAACAACTGAGGTCATAAGTTAGGATTTCACTCCTGCCTGTACACAGTAACAGTGCCAGCTGCTGCTGCGGTGCTGCACACGAGGTTTACAGGCGAGGATTCATAGTTAGGGTTCCACCCCTGGCCGTACACAGAAAAAGTGCCTGCTGCTGCGGTGCCGCCCACGAGCTTTACAGGCGATGGATGGGTAATTCCGAGCTCCCTCCCTGGACCGGGCTCCCCCGGCCCGGCCCGCGCTGCGCCAGCGCCACCTGGCGGGCGCGGGCGGCACTGCGCGCTCAGCACAGCGCCCCCTGCGGCCGCTCCGCGCGTCCCTGCACGAACAGCGACCGTGGCCCCACAGAACGCAGCGCTGTCCTCATCACTCGGTACACAGAATTCATCCTTGATATTGCACAACAGAATTGTAATTCTACTGTTAAGCTTCTCTTCTATTACGTCTCTGGGAAAATCCAGAATTACAAGAATCTGGGCAAAGATGGAAGGTTACACACTGAAGTAATACCTCAAAACCCACCAAAGTTACAGCTTCCCTTACTGCAAACCGCAGGAACTTGTCTCTTACAGCAAAACCTGAAATTTAACCTGGTCAAAATAACGTGTGTAGGCTCTTTAATATTTGCCAAGGAGAAAAGAAAAAGTGATTGATTAACATTCCATTTAAAAGACTGCCTTTAAAAATAACCCCACACAACACTGCTCAGCAAATTGTTTCACTATCAATTCAGAAGAGCACATCTTATCCTCCAGCATAAGCTCTGCCTGATTTCAGTGTACCAGAATCCCAGATCTCACACTAAGGCTTCATTCTACTGGTTAAATCATAAATGTAGTAAAAGAAATAGATCTTATTTAATGCTACTGAAGGGCAATGTTCAAAAGTTCTTCTATTTTAGAAAGTAATTCCAGCTGCACTTATCTATAGCCTAAATTGTAAGATGTTTTAGTGTTTAAAATCTGCCACTGCAGTATTAATTACTTTCACTCTCATGCAGGACATTGACTGTCAGTGGTAAAATTCTGTAGGTATTTCAAGAGAACCATATGTATTTCCCCTTCATGCCCCAATACTGAGTTGAGATGATTAAGGCCAAAATTGTCACCAGTGACCAATCCAACAAATCTAACTTTTCGATGATGTAACTGGCTCCTACACCTCTATGCTTCAATATAACTTCTGACAAATTTGTCCCAGAAGTGAATACAATGAAGCTAAAAAAAGAAATGCCAGGTTATAGATGCAACACTTAGGAACCAGGCACATGTAACAGCCACCTGTGGAAGGTTGGTTAGTACAAGCAGCAAATGCCAGAAGGGCGAGTTGGAAAACAGAAGACAATAAGTTTTTCAGAAGGACTGCAGGCAGAAACACATTCATCACACCCATATTCTTTAAATGTGGAAATTGTGTAGGCAATTGAGGTTATAAGCCAAGCTAACACTTACTGTCTTTCAGCAGAGATCATTATCTGAGAGCTGTGCCAGCCAGAAGCCATCTATTTGTGCTTAGCAGAATGCATAAACAGGGAGAACCTGGGCAAACACCTCCCCAGCTGCTATTTGGCTTCATCATGTCACAGATTCTTCTCCAAGCAACAGTGGAGAAAATGGAAGACTACTGAAAACAAAGTCCAGTAAGCAAATGTGGAAAATTGCCAGACTTATTATGTCAATATACAGAGATGCTGTGAGTTTCTGGGGAATTCATAAGGCTGAGCAAAAATGTGAGCTGAGTCACTTGCTTATCTTGCACCGGGCTGGAGCAAGTGACTTAACAACTGAGCGATGCCTGGGTGAGGCAGAGGTCTCTCAGCCCAGTGGTGTCTCAGGGAGGCACAGGAGTGCTCCCAGACCTCAGTATCAGCCTCACTCCACCTTAGCCATCCACAACCAGCCTCTGTCACAAATCTGCTCCTTTGGGAAGATGATGTGAGATGGTAACATTCCTGACAGGAGTAATGTCAGGTGGTCTTCACTGCTCCCTCACCTGGGTAGAGGATGATGCTGAATTATTAGGGATCTGTGCTACCTTTGTTACAACTAATTCAGCCAAAAGTGTCCAAAGATAATTAATACATTGGAAAAATGCACCCAACAATATGAAAATGAGAAAAAAGCTGCTTCTCCACCAACTAGGATCACAGTAACTGGCAAGCAATTATATTTGACTACAGTAATACCTCCACTTTTCCAAAAAGTCTAAAACTGGTATTTGAAATCCTCCATTTTTAGAGTATGAGAACATGACCTTACTTCATAGACAATGGCCTTGCTTCTCTCTCCCCTCCCCAAAGCAGGGATGACTCCTTGGTAAGATTTGTGCCTCTGGTTGCATCAACAGTATAGCTGGGAACAGTTATACAACATTTTGGAGATCTACTTCATTTATCACCAGTAATCTAACAAGAGTCAATGATCTGCTGCTTCAATAAGCTACATTACTGGTGAATCTGGAATTGTAAAAGTTCTTATTGAATATAACTAGCCACAGTGCCTAACTGGTTACAAACAGAAATGAAGCCACGCTGCACTCAGCCCCTCTGATCTCTGAGGAATAGATGGAACACAAGGGTGTTTATTTTCTACCAAATTTCATATGCTTATTGCAACACAACTGACTGGTAAAATTACATAGAACTTCCTTGTTAACAAGTGAAGATCAAAATTGCTGCATCCTCACTGACAAATACAGATTTCAATTAGGAATGTTCAACAGCAAAAAACCTTTCCCAGACAACTGGATTACACTACTGGATTCAGAAACATGCCTTCAAATTATTTCAGCTGACTTTTTTTACTGTGGTTTGCAGACCTGCTTGTTTGCCACTCATCAGTAGGTGCTAATTCAGCTTCTAAAAAATGGAGAAATAAAGAAAATGACTGAGCAAGGGGCTGGGATTTTCTGACAGTCACAGCAGAGATGCCTACAAATGGTACTGAAGCTGACCAAAGACTAGTGAGACACCAGGAGAGGGGAGAAATAAAAAAAGAAAGATATCTGTCAACCTTATGAACTCTACATGCGACCTGTGTCTGAAAGAGTTATCATGAGTAGACAGAGCAGGGAGGGACAGAATTGAATCCTGATCCGACAGGGCATTAGGAGGGAAGCATGACAGAGCTGTAATTCATATTCATACATAACCTGTAAAATTTAAGCGTGATAAATTAAAAATCTCTAGTTTTATGTAATTGCTGTCCAACCCCACAAGTTTTCAAAATGTCCTTTTTCTTCCTCATGAGCGTAAGACACTGTTTTTCTTCACATTACACTGTCTTCATCAACTGGACACTCATTTTTATAAAAATAAATCTTTTTCAATCACCAATGTTATAATTGCAATCACTTCCTTTTATGTTTTGTGTTTTCAGTGCTCCTTGGTGCTCCTCAACAATTTTTCTTCAATCCCCTCCACAGATTTCTGTCAGATTCTGTGAAATGTCTACCCCTCCAGCAAAGCATGAGTCACAGCCTTGATCACACCAGCACTTACACTGAACACTAATAAGTTTCATGTAGCACTCCTTGCTGCTGTAAGTGCACTGGTTTTCTCTTATTTGTGCTCACTAATTTGTTGCCTCTTAGGAAAGGGAAAAGAAAGCCTCCATCCTTTTGTGCTAAGAGAGAAGATCCTGTCACAATTGCCTTGTAGTCTATGGCAGAAACCTCCTTCTTATATTTCCATGCAGTGTAGGAAATTATGCCTAATATTTTCTGCTTTTCTAGGACCCTTCACTTTTACCAACAAAAAATTCATTACTCCAACCACCTCTGCCTATTCTTTCACTTTTAGTATATTTTATTTTTATCTTTTGACCTCCTTTGTTGTTAAATCAACTTGATAAAACCTCTGCCTTCTCCAATGTTCCTTAAACATTAGCTATATTTACAGATAAAGGATAAATGCAAAACACTGTACTTCCGAAGCTCATAGGAAAAAAAATAAAAAGTATGTGAACCAAACCACAAAGACTTCTAAAACTAGAACAACATAAACTTGAAATAAAGCACAAATGACAACATTAGATGGAACTCACCCTGCCTGTGGGTTCACCGCTCCCGGTGAGTTTTTATGACCTGGTGATAATGTCTGAATTTTGCTTCCACTGGATCCAGATGAAGACAGTGCTTTACTTGAAGAGACACCTTGCAGTTGAAAAGCAAGCACAAAAATGTAAGAAAATTTAAGATTTTGCTGCTGAAATTATACAATTTATTAAAACATTTTAATTGCAAAATTCATAACAAGAGTTTTAGAAATACAGAGATGTGAGTCAGTATCAAGATAATACAAAAAAAATGTTTCAAGAAATGTATAGAAAATAGGTAATTGAGATATAGTATTTTATTCTAAGAAAAACATACTGTATCTCAATTACTTTGCTCAGGAAAAAAGGGAGAAGAAAAGTCAAAGTATGTACAAACAGAACATGTTTGATATCTGATGATATCTGAAACCCAGATTAGACTGCTGTTTGCATCATTCTAATACACATACCTCGACTATACATTTTCACCAATTTATGATCATATTAAGCAGATTAGTTACACAATTAAGCATGAGAGAGATCAATTTTTGATACAATCATGCATTACTACCCCAAAAGATTTTTCATACTCAATTCAGACAAAAAAAAAACCAAAAAAACAAAAAACCGGTATATAAACCAGAATTCTAAGTACTCAAGAGTCTTTTTAGATAGATGGCAATCAATGCCCCTTCCAAATTTATTTTAAATGAGATTTTACAAACCACTATATCAAATAAACAATCAATTTTTACTACATAGTTTGAGAATTATTATTTAGAAAAGACATGGAACAATTCATAACATCCATTTCATACCTACAACAGTTTTGCTAACACCACTTGGCTGTGGTAAGCGTGACGATGGTGATGGTGTTGATCCTACAGAAGGCATCTTCTTAACTGGAGCAGGTTTGTACTGTAACAAAATACAACCTAGAAATTTAAGCAATTAAATCAAGCTATCTCTATAACACAACAGGTAGTTCTTTCAGGTACTGTGGGAGAACAGAGGATGATTTCCTACCAGGTAACCTGTTTCTGGTATGGGAACATGCAAATGGTTTCAGATAGTCTGCTTTCTAATACCTACAGGTGATACTAGCAGGAAACATTCCCTAACATAGTGGCTTTGTTAAGATTAGAAGTATCATCTCATTGCAAATTAATTAATTAATTAATAAAAACCAAAGCAAATACTCAAAGGTAGAATTATTTTTGTCTTTCAAAAATCCAAACCTTACTTTTACCTGTGTGGTCTGGACCAGTCCCTGCACTAATTCAAAGTACTGTGTAATACACCTGAATCCCTCTAAAGCCGCTAATTCACCACTATACTGCTGTCAGTTGTCCTGTATCAGGTACTTTTGTTTGCCCCTTAAGCAAGTCTTCAACTGAATTTAGAAACTAGCACAACAGAAATTCAACTTCCTTTACAAAAACTGCATCTCTCTTTCCTCCTGCTATATTTACTTGACATTTGAACATTTCTCAATTACATTTATGACTGGTTTTCATTTTGCAACTGCTGCCATCTGACTTATGGATCTCTGCAGTTTAAGAAAGCAAAAGCCTCATTCATGCTTAGTGTCTAATTTCAGAGAGTGCAAATAATAAAATTACAGAATGAAATAGTTCATTCTTTTTAAAAGCAGCACACTATTTAACCAGCTTAATTTGCTATTGAATGCAAGTTACAAGTTAAGAAAAGTGTTATAGCTCACCTGAGTTCGAGCAGGAAGCTTCCCTTTGGTATCAGCTGCCAATTTCCCCTTATTGGTAATACGTGCAGCTTGCTCCTTACAGAAATTGATGTGCCTGTCAGCTGCATTTTCATTAAATCTCCTCTGACAGTATGGACACTGAATGTAATCTTAAAAACATAGAAATATAACATTAATAGTCTGTTTTAAACATGACAGTGTTTTAAAGTCTTTCAAAGACCAGTCTCCCCTCCAGGGGAAATGATAGCTTTTTGAATCTGAAAATGAAATACAGATTGCTAGGTAAAAGCATATTCTCATTAGATGGATAAGAGTAGCTGAAGATTAGAAATAACCTAAGCAAAATCAGAAACACTTTAAGCGATGCTATTCTGCAGAGAAGGCAGCCAAAGAGGTAAAGGGACACGGCACAGAGATCACCTGGAAGGAAGCAGAGAAGAAGCTAAACAAACAAACAGTCAAAAATTTAAAGAAATTATTAACAGTTCAGTTTGTTCAAGATATGGGAATACATTAAAACCTTTCCCACACAAGCAGCAAAAGACAACAAATCTGTTTCCTCTGACAAATTTGAAAGAACTGAGAAATACTAACTGCAATACTGGAAGTGATCATTATAAAAAAAATCAGAAATTTTACAAATAAAAAGAATCAGAGGAAAATCAGCCAAAATAAGGAGCTATCTCTAGAGACATGCAAAAGAAAGTAACTGGTGGCCACGTTACTTTTGCAAGATTAATTTAGTCACATTGCAAACAGCATTACGTACATGAATATTACTCTCATTGGGGATAAAACAGAAAGGGCTACAGAAATGCTTAAAATGTTAAAAGATACATAATCTGTACACTGGAAATACACACCTTAAAATACAGTGCCCTTGGGAAATTATTTGTTTGGACTACAGTTTCAGACAACTGTGTATTTCAGTGCCCAGAGATATAAATGCTGTATGCCCCAGATTAGACCATTCAAAACCATGCAAGCATCAAAATCTTGACACTGGTAAAGCAGGTGAAATTAGCGTTTCTAGGTAATTTTAGAAATGTATTGTAGAAAATGAGATGAAATCCAACAGTCACTGCCTCCAAAATTACAATTAGATATCATAAAATCTAAAATAAGTTTTGGATTACATGTTAGTGGTCCAAATGCAGATCAAGCATAAATACTTGTTCCTTTAAATATTTATAAACAGTTTTGAGTAAGTTAAATGATGTAATGGCCACCAAACCATGAACTGTGACCCAGGAAGTGTGAGCTAAGGACAGAGGAAGAACATAGAGAAGAGACAGCATGAGAATCTCATGGGGTGAAAACAACAATTTTTTATTTATTTATTTTACATATGTTCTGCTACTGTCAGAACACTTGAAAATCAACTACACCTTAGGAGACAAAAAATCAGAAACAGAACTGTAATAGATATGCAGTCAAACCAAAATTATTTAAAAGAAACTAAAAAAAGAGGAAAAAATAAAAATGAAGCAGCTGTGAAAGCCCCTAGATAATATGCCATTTCTGGCTAGTGCAGAGCTCAATTTCTGCAGAAAACTTTCAAAGCCCACAAATGTATCAGATTAGAGAGGATGAATGTATACTTTCAGGAATCAGGAATTGTATCATTATTTTTTTGTAAACACATAGTGCCAGTCAGACACTTGGCTCTCTGAAAGTACTGCTCATACTGTCCAGAAGAACCTCTAGGATTCAACGTAAGCTTTATAAAACAAAAATGAATCAAAATAAGAGGGCAGTACACATACAGTCAAGTTCAGGGTGACTTAAGGTCCTTCTTAACCTGAGGCCATTCTGCACTTTCTCAAAAAAGTGGAAGAAAAGATGAAAGATGCAGCAATACTTGCCAGCTCAGAGCAGTTAAGTAGAAAGTATGAATATGAGACTCTTTCCATTAAAAGGAAAAAGACTTGCTGCTTATTAGAAACAAGTGTGCCCAAGACAGAGCTGAGTAGGAGAGGAGGTATACACATGGTATGTTCACAATCTTCCCACTCTCCTACATGATAAGTAGAAAAGGAGCATCAGTAGCTGCTCCTGCTCTGTTTGTAAGAAGAATATGCACTGATCATTTTGTGCATGGTCTCTTCATTCCTGGTTTCTTCTTCCTAAGTCTAGCCTACTGCAGTAGGATTGAAGCAAGAAGACTAAAACCAACTAAAACTAGGTAGAAGATAGATATGCTTTATAGATTATTAATGATTCTTTCCATGATCAGGCCTTGTGATTCTTATCCACAGCATTTGCTATTGGCTTTAAGATGGCCTTACTTTTTAAAATCGGCCATATGGTTTTTCAGGATTGTAAGTACAGAATGCTGAATAATACATTCTCTTAGAATGAATGCATCATTACAATCCTAATGCTGGACTAACACATCTTTTGCAAAGAAACAGGGTAGGGAACACTTCACATCCTCACTTGACCGCAGAGATAGGCAGAAGCAAACACGTGTTTTTTCCCAATCCTTCTGGAAATAGCCATTCAGCCAATCAAATGGTTTAGGTCTTAGGACAAAAGGAAGAAATCTATTCTTCAGCCTATTATCATATCCCAGAAGTTAAATGAAAGGTGTATTTCCTTCTCATTCACATCAAACTGCTTGAACACTTTACCCAGGCTCAGTTCAAAGATACCCAAGGACTGTCCTGCCCTTGCTAACTCCACACATCTCACATACCAAAAACACACGAGGCATTAAGGAATACACTGCATACATTAAACTAAACGTGAATTCAGCAAGAAATGGCAGAGATTACATTTGAAAAACACAAAAGTGCATTCCCACAATGTAGATATGCTGTGGGTGTCAGTTAATCAAAAAGGCAATCTGCTACTGCTGTGAGCACAAACAAGGTATTAAACAATTTGTTCAGCCTAGGGTGTACAAGACAGTAGCAAGCTGCAAACTGGCCCCAGCTATCTTTCCACACGTTAAAAACAAAGTCATGGGCTTTGAAATCTACACAGGGTGTGAGCCAGCCAGATCCAAAGTCACAATCCAGCATCTGCACAGGGATAGTAAGTCATCTTCAAGAACCTGTGAATGTTGCATTCCAACAAATTTGTTTTCAATTCAAACTTCTTCACATTAACTTAAAAATCTCTAAGGAACTTGACTGTTTTACATACCGGGGTCATATGATGGTGGAGGTGGTGGAGGAAGTTTTCCACCATCTTTGAGATTAAGTCCTTTGGCTGCTCGTATAGTTGCTATAAATTCCTCATGCTTTCGTCTCCAGTTAGAAGGTTTTTTGGGTGGTTCTGGCTAAGAGGCAAAAAAATAAAACTTTCTATATTTGAAGTTTTTACTTGAAGCTAAGTATGCACCTTATTTTAGCACATAACATCATAGTTAAGATTTCTTCCAAATCTTAGTTGATCTAATTAACACGAACTGCCAGCAGAAATAAGTCTTACTAAAATGCATACATAGTATGCCTAAAATGCTCATATTCAGAGTAAATTATAACATACCCGTGGCTTAAGAGGTTTTACTGTGGGAATGTCAGTTCCTTCTGCTCTCTGTCGGCTGGAATCGAATGTCTTCCTTTTCTTGGCAGAAGTTTTTTGGCAAATGGGTCCATGCTTTTTCTGTAAGCAGAAGCGAAATAAAAGAAGAATACAGAAATTAGTTTTGAAAACAGAACTTATTAACACATTATTTCCCTCTTTCTTGATAAAAATATTAGCGAAAAATCCCCAACTCTTGATGAATAAACTCAGACTGTTTTCCCTCAAACATTTATGCCAGCCACTACCTTTAAAACAGAACTACAGGAATTCAGAGATGTATATAGAGAGTCACAAAACCACACGTGATAATGAAGAAATGTTGAAGGCATCCACATTTGCTCCTTACACATAAAAAACTGATGATAGGTAGGCAGCTTTTAGTGGCCATTTGAGTGGCAAAACAAATCACAGGTGTCTGAAATTCATATTCACGTTGAAGGACAGACCGATTTCTATTAGCAATGGAGATGACAGTCATGGAAATGGCAAACAAAACACTTCATTTACTAGCTGAGACTCAAAACTACAGAAGACAAGGATTGATTTTGTAATCCTAGAAAAAATGCTTTTAGAGGCATGTATTTCAGAAAATGATGGGATCTTAAAAGAAAATTAAACCCCTTCTAAGGAGCTTCAAACCTGAGCCAACTGGAATCAGTAATTACTTGGGAGGGGAAAAAACACAAAACCCCTACCAAAACAAAGCACCTAGATCCATTTTATTTAGCTATAGTAAGCCCTGCTTAACTTTCATATCAACTTATCAAATCTAAAAGACAACAGGGCTCACACCACTTACCAGCGCTGCTGGAAAGAAAGTTCTTCCACAAATCTTGCATGGCAACAGATCTCCAGTTTGCACTGCAACCTCACCTTAAAAATAAAACATACTTCTTTAAGAAAATTTGATTAATGACTAAACATTATTTAAAAAAATGCTAACCTCATATACACTTAGCCCTAATAACATTTGTTACTGTAACACTATACATCCTTTAACGTGTGCAGAGGCTATGCAGATGAGAAAGGCAAAAATTATACCAAAGTCTTTAGGTACTTTTGGAAGCTGTCAGGCCCAGCAACAAGTCACCAGCAATTCTGTTTACTTATAATACATAACTCCCCTCCCTTAAAAGGATGCATATCAATATGGAACTAAAAAATCCCTTGTAAGTCCCAATTACAGCTCAAATACACATCAAGAATAAAGCTGGTTAGTGGGTATTTCTGTGCCTTTGAAAAAGATCAAATTTAGTATCAAATACAGAAAGGACACATTCCATTATTTATTTTGCTCTGCTAAGACAAACTACTCCACTTTCCCTGGTAAAGAAAACAGTCTTGATGCTGTTTTTACTATATATTTTATTCAGATTATTACTGATGATTTACAGAAGTATTTCTGATGTTGTTACTCAAGCTTTGGTAACAAAAATATAAACAGCACATTTGACATACAGCAGATCCACAGAACCAGACAAAAGACCAACAAGTCTAAGTATCAAGACCTGTGCAAGCAAATATATTTATATGACATGCATTATGCAACAGAGTTGTGGCAGAGACAAAAAACTGCAGGGTTTCCCAATAAAAGGCATCAATTATATCCAGTAGTATACCTGAGGAATACAGAGATGTTTTTATATCATGTATACATCAAGAAAGAAGCAGTAAATTAGGATTATGTTTGAGATGTACAAGTAGCTTTCTCTGTACTCAATATGAACATGGCAGACAATACAACTGCCTCTATTTACACCACATTAAAATAAAACCACTGCAAATTGACTTGTATTTTAGGTGAAGCAGCATCTTGAAGTAACAAAGTTATTAACACAGCAATGTTCAATCATTTCATCAGCTTTTGTTCCCAGCTTCCCAGTACAAAACTGTTTTCCATCTAAACATACACATTTGCTAACTAAGTGTATGACCAGTCCTAAAAAATGAATCATTTAATTAAATACTTCACAGCAAACATTCAGGCAGCCATGTTCCCCACTGAAAACCTTTTTTGCCCAAATGCAAAGATTAAAACTGAGTGAAAAGTGTATTACCAATAAGCAATTATTGTCTATTTCTGATTTTCTCAATTACTTAAAGCAAATTCAACTCCAGTAACTAACTGTATGCAATGTAATAGTTTCATGAACATACTACAGAGCACAATGCATTTTAAGAATGATAAATCACATGAAAAGTGCAGTTTAAAACATTTAGTCCATACCTTTAATTAATTTATATACCTTTTTCATGTAGATATGAATACAACTATCCTTACCACAGCACAGCAGGACTGCACAGACAGTAACCAAGTTCTACAAATGGAAACCATAATCAAGTTTCCTTTTGTGCCATCTAAATAGCTGTGCATTTAGATGCACACAAGTATGAAAAGTAGGAAAAAAGCAAAACAGGCAGATGAATCTTGGTTTTTTTCTATTCATGTATTTGAAGTGGACTTGAATGCGATGAGGATTTACTAGGAACTTGTTTTTTAACTGTATTTTTTCAAACTCTTTTTTAAAAAATCAGGTTTGAAATTTTTTCCATAGGTACCAGTGTTCATGAGCCACAAACCTGGGCTCATGAACACTGGTACAAAGCTTTGATGGCTGGGAACCTGCCCTCACCACTGATCTGAATGAAGGGTAAGCAGCAATGATTTTAACCTTTTCTCAATTAGTTCACTCAAAAATACAAAATATGCACAGATTTGTTTATTTTATTACTTCATTCTTCAGAGTCCCTAGCACTCTTAATAATGATAACCTACATCACTGCAAACTCACTTCTGCTAAAGAGTTCAACTTCTTTTTATGACATCATTCTGATAGAGCCCTCAACTTTGCAGAAACAAATGGGAGAGGTATTTTCCAAAAATATGAAGTGAAATGCTTGTGTCTTCAATAAATTAGCTGAAATAAATCAGAATTAGTGGTCTTGATACAAGGTATACAGTATGTGATTAAGAATTTGGCTGAGAAGAGAATAATTTCAAATATCTGCCTTAGTAAAAAAAGTTGCATATCACAGTTTTCTTCTGAGTTGTAGAATTTGAGCTAGTGTTTAAATTACACATGAAAAGAGGCAGACTTGAGAGCTGCTGACCCGAATGAGCAGCATTTACATGTGACATACCAAAGCACAAGGAATGCCAGTTACCACTTAGTGCAGCTGCAGTTACAGAGCTGGATTTCCTCACAGCATTCCCACCTTCCCCTAGTGCTGGCAGGTAATCACATCTGCCTAGAGCTATTTCTACTGCCAACACCTCCCACATAACCAAATCACTGACCCAAAGCACATAAGGAAGTTATTTTTAAAAAATGAAAGTTCCTGAAGTTTTGTTGAAAATGGGAAGCCAAGTGTCTTTTATGAAGGGGCACACCCCTTCAGCTTAACTCCTCTGTGATTTTCCTCACTTTCAAAGCAAAAACACCTCAAAACCAAATAAATCAAAGCCACAAAACCTTAACATTTCTTTCTAGGAGTCCATGAATCTTCCCTTACAGAAGGGTTAGCAATGTTATCCACATGAAATTTGATAACTTAAAATGAAGGCATGGGAATAAAATTGTAAAAGTTGCAATTGAGTTAATTTTGGCTTTGTTTATTTTTTTAAAAAAGACATTAATGTGTGATATCTACTGCAATTTTTTTTCCTGGAAAAGTTAACTGAAATAGTTTTTAATCTGGGATGCACTGCAGAGAGGAGGTTAAGAAAAAAAAAAAAAGGAACACTCAAATCAAGAATCAGAAAGAGGATATGCTTGAGAAATTGGTCTTGAGAATAGAAATTGGTAGTAAGATAGTGTCATGGCAATTTTCTTCAGTCTCTTTAAATTTAGCAACAATGCAGGACTTTTTAAAATAATTTTATTTATACAGCAGCTACACTTCTTTTCCTTTTTACCAACTTTAATATCGCTAATCACCAGCAGTTGAGATGCTTGTATTAAACAGGAATGAATCTAGTTAACTTGAAGAAGGACTGAAATATTTATTACTGTTTATCTAATCAAAACGCACCTTGAGAAAAGATAGACATGATCAAAATTGTTATGTGAATACCACAGAATACTGAGATAAGCTCACAAGATGCTGAGCTTTACATCCTATTCTACTGCCTTCCTGAGACCAGGTCTCAGACAAAAACACAATACACAACCTACTATGATGCTCAACCAGACTGGAAGCTCATTAGCAGGACTACAATAATCTTATCATTCATGTTTGTAAACTGCCCCTGTCAGGGCTCCTCCTCCTTCAGCTCTACTTCCAAATCACAGGGTTGGTAGCTACACAAGTTGCTGCACACATCCCTTCTGAGTATGGCTACAGTCTAGTTGCCTGTACTTTCTGATCTTGAAGTTAAGAGTTCAGCAGTAAATTCTGAGTGGACCACTAAGTCTGACAGCACAGCTATACAGTCTCCAGATGTATCATAGTACTTTCAGTATTATAGATAAGCTTAGACTTCCTTGAAACCTAGATTTCAAGAGAACAGCTTCATTCTTTCTCTTCTCTCATATTCAAACAGCACAATTGATTTACAGCAGAAAGGGCAAGCTGCCAGTTCTATTTATCTTTCTCAGTACAATGTGGGGACCCATCAATACACACAAATTTGATCTGACACAGTCACAGCCATAGCTGTCACAGTCACCTGTTCTTGCTGTCATGCTTACAGATAAAGCAGTTGTGTAAATAGACTTCACACCTAGAGGGAGCAGAAGCCTCCAGTATTGCTGAATAACTGAAATTTTGTTACACTTTACTCATCTGGAGAGCTCTATATACCCAAATATGTGGGTGAACTTAGATACAAATTGCAGAAAACAAGACTGCTCCTTGTAACAGTATTTCATCAGGTTGTAAAATCTGCCCATCAAAATCTTTTATTTAAGGACAGCAGTGATAGTAGTAAACTGTTCAGGCCAGACAACAGTGATAATCAGAATCATCAAGCCTCAATTCAAACATGCAGAAACAGCCTAGTACAATTCCCTGCCTTGGGACCACTTGAAACCAGCAAGTAATCTGCAAGTGTTGAAAATCATCACTTGAAGAGCACTTGCCAAATTCTTCTACTAAACTGTATTTATTGCTTTTAGCGTAACTCCATTCTCATCTCCAAAGGCAAGGTATTTGTCACTTAAGAGTTCCACATATTTATAGTACAATAAAAAATGCTGTTCATTCCCCACATTAGTTAGAATCTGCATCATCAAGCCACAGCATCTGCTTCTCTGAGGACTGCCCAGTCTCTAACATATGTCCAACAACCAATAACAACTGGGTTATATTTTTTAATCAACACACTAACTAACCATAGCCTAACCAATGGCAAATACTACAAGCAAGAGCCACCTAAAAATTAAACCAATGCAGTGACACAGGTAGGGAACCCTTCACAGAATCATAGAATGGTTTGGGTTGGAAGGGGACCTTGAAGATCATCTAGGTCCAACTCCCCTCCTGTGGGAAGGAACACCTCCAACTAGATCAGGTTGCACAGACCCTTGAACATTCCTTTAAATGAGAGCATTAATTTTTTTAATTTATAGCATTAATTTTTTAAAAGCAGTTTTGAAGAGAATTAAATAACATAATGGAAATATGAATGTACCAAAGTAGGAAAAAAGTATTCAAATTACGATCAAAGTTTTGCAAATTTGCATTATTTTGCCAAAATGAATTTTGAAATGAAAATGCAAGTAAGGTAAATACACTGACTGTAATTCTTAACAACAGACAGTACTTGCTATACCTTGGTCAAGTCTGCTTGATAAATGACACTGTGCATGTTTTATCCCACCAAGCACATCCCTTCTCACCTGTGCTATTCTGCAGTTCGCAGGAAAGACAGAGGAAATCATAGTAAGTCCTGCTTCTTAGTATTCAACCATCCATCTACTTTGACATTTTTAAGCAGGTAAGTTTTGACAATTGTCTAACAAATAGCAAATTAATCTACTTTTATCTATCTACTCCCAATTTTATAGGAAAGCCTCATGAATTCTCCTGTACTCCTGCATTGACAATCTTGTATAAACCTGTCACTTCTGTTTCCAAAAGATAACACCTTAGCACTGTAGCATCCATTCCCTCAAGCTGAAAAGACTTTCATAGTACTTCTGCACATTTTTGTACCAGCTTTTCAGTCTGACAATGCAAATGCATTATATTTCAAAAACCCTGTTATTGCACTGAACATGAATGAGTCTGATGATGGCAAATTTCGTTTGCATTTCTTGAAAATAACACATCAAGGTGAGACCCATTGCCTCAAAGTGACAGCCTGGAGGAGGATTCTGTATAGGTTTTTTTGGTGACTGAGAAATTAGTTCCGTGCAGTCAAGAATGATTGTAACAGCAGCACGCACAACTAACATCATAGTGAGTTTACTATAACTTTTACTGTAACTGTCTGTCCTTCTTTGCTTCCTTCCTCATATGAAGTGTAACTTTTAATGTGAAAACGTGCCACTCACATTACAGATCCTTAAAAATAACCAGCTCTCTCTATGGTTGTTTCTCATGGGACTCTTGCAAGCATATCCCTGAAGTCACAGACTGCATTCCTGAACTCTGGGGCTGAGATCTATTTACCCACCTCCCTCCTCTCAGGATCCTGAATTCAACCATCCTACAGTCACTGCAGGAAAGGCTGCCCCTGACCTTTACATCTCACATGTCTGTGCTTATGAAGTACTGCAGCACTGCCTCCCCTTGCCAGCTCCTTGATCACCTGGGTCAGGAGTTTGCCATCAATGCATACCAGAAGCCTCCTAGCTGCTTGCACCTTACTGATTTGTCCCTCCAGCAGATTAAAAGTCTCTTCAGAGGTTAAAGTCTCTCATGAGGACCAAGGCCTGTGAATACACTGATCTCTCCAATTATGAGGGAGACTTCACCTTTTTCCTGATCAAGTGGCTTTTAGCAGACAGCCACAATAGCTGTTCCCACACTGGTCTGCCTGCTAAGCCTGATTCATACTCCCCAGGTGGTTCTACAGCAAAGCTCCATTGCATTCTCACTGCTCTCCCACGTAAAGGCCAACTTCCCCCCATGCTGTCCAGCTGGTTCTTCCTGAAGAGCCTGTAGTCATCCACCACAGCAGTCCTGTGTAGGTCTGTGAGCTGTCCTACCACCTACACATGATCCCAAACAGATCCTAGCCCTGCAACAGAGAGCAGACCTCTGACTGTTCCCATTTGTTCCCATACTGAGGGTTAATGTGCAGGCATTCTAGAGAGTCACTCAGTCACCCAGAAAAATCTATGAAACCTTCCCCTGCAAAGCCTACAGAAATGCAACTCAACCAAAATGGTGAACAAGAAGTACAATTTGACAGATCTGAATTCCAGATAAAGCTTGTTAATAGAAAGCCAGATGATGTAAGATCAACTAGAAGCACTAGAAAGCATGTGACCTGCAAAACCTATGTAAATGTTACACAGTTCTGCTCTGGCTTCATAAACACACTGTTCTCCTGTATTAGGCTACAGGCACTGAGATGATGAGAAGGCAGTCAGGGAAACACTTGCCTTCTCACACCAGCCTTAAACCAAGACTGTCTTGCCATAGTGATCCCCAAAGCAAATCTGGGCTCATGCACTCTACAACAAGTGTAATTGGACACAATAATCCATACCTAAGTCTGCTTGCTTATCAGAATCTTAATTGGCAAAATATGATGTGTTAAAAAAAATGATAATAAACCTAATTTATAATATATTGATTCCTAGTTTGCCCCTCCCTCAGGATTTCTTTAGAAAGCAAGCCCACTCCTCAGCTGCTCCGGTCAAGTGCTTACCATAGTCCTGAAACAGGTTTCAATGAGATGCAACACCTGCCTTTGATGACAGTCACACCGTGCTGTGTGCAGGTAAAACATGTTCATCTTTCCACTATATTCAACCAACTGACGTCAATTAGGAGATCAATCTAGCTTCTGCAATTTAAGTTAAAAATGCAAGAAATCTAAAAAAAACTATAGAAAAGGGCATAAAATCTATTACTTCTAAGAAACTGAAGAAAGTAATCTGAAACATTTCAATTCCTGTCTACACACATTCCTGTCTACTTCCTCTCCTTTAAAGGTGAAACATATTCTGGTAGTGCACTTCTCCATATTGTATCAGCCTAAACTAGCTTTTGGGATTTTTCCTTAAGTAAAATAACCATTAATCAAAAAAATAAAAACATTATGGCCTTAAAAAGAGTAAAATAAATTGACCAGTTATAGAGTGCTCAATGTCAAATTCAGATCACTTAACGGAGGTTCGAGTATGCCCAGTGAAGCATCAGTTCAGTGCAGACACATTTATCTTTGTGTTTAAATGGCTACCAGAGACAAATAACTTATTTTAAAAACTTACTAAAAATTGTGTACATTAATATCAGTTTTGCATTTCAATCTTTAATAGTTTCCAAGTTGCTGATTTAAGAACAGTGCACAATAAAACAAATTCTTTCTTCTGTTGGACAAAAGATACACCTATTAAAAAAAATAAAAGCTGAAGCCTGAAGTCAAATGGAACTAAAGAAAATGGCCACCAAAGCAAGGAAGCTGCTGCATGGATCCAGTGACACAAGACAAAGATCAACTCTAAAAGGAAAAGAACACTCACATTAACATTATTTTTAAAACCTAATAATTTTCTGTACTATTAAGGAAAAAAATACGATTGGGCATTCAGAAATTCTGACAAAGCAAGAATTTGCAAGCACTTGCTCTCAAGAGTCACATTACTAACATAAAGCCCTAAAGATCTCTATCTTGCGCTGTTAGGGGTGGAGCAGGGCATCTCAGACATTCCCCATGCCAGGGACAAGTGCTGTAACAGCACAGACCCAGCTCTCAGCAGAAGGTGCTGTACAGAGAGACCTCGAGGACACACCCAGACTGCTCAGGGTGTAGTCCCTAGGCAGACCAGCAAGGGAAAGCTCTGGGTTTGACACTGCAGGCTATTTCCTGAGGCAGCAGCCAGCCAGCCCCTTCCAACCACAACCAGCCTTCCCTGGCTGCTCGAGCTGGGGCTGGGCAAGCGATGCCATCACCTACCACAGAGAGCTGGGCTTCTGCCCTCGGACACAGCTGCCCTCCGCCCCTTATTCCTTCTGCCCTCGGACACAGCTGCCCTCCGCCCCTTATTCCTTCTGCCCTCGGACACAGCTGCCCTCTGCCCCTTATTCCTTCAGCCCTCGGACACAGCTGCCCCTCTGCCCCTTATTCCTCCTGCCCCTAATTCCTTAGGCTGGGATGGGCTGTGAACAAGTGTGGGAAGCGGCATTTAGCTGGCTCAAGCAGCTGTTGTCGGCATCCTCCCAGAAAAAACAACAGACTGGAGAGAAGCCGATCAAACACCACCATTGGACTGCTCTGGCTTAAATGAAGTCAGGAATTCAGTGCTTGGTTCCATCTCGCTCAAGCAAAGCAAAGAGCAACAAACAAGCCAGTGTGACAGTTTTCTTCCTGACATCCAGCAGTGAAAGCAACAAGAACATGTTAATCCATCAAAAACGGCCCTGAGATTCAACACATGGTGAACTACTCATGAACAGATTTTTAAGCTCACCTTAGAGATCACTACATTGTCAGACAGAGCCAGTCTGTGGCTCTATTTTCATCAGTAAATTAAATGAAAATTAAAAACCAGCCAAGCAGCATGCAAGCTGCAAAGTAACAAATGTTGAGGTAGCGACTTTAGACTTAATATCAGATTTGTCATCTCTAATGACAAGTATGCACTCATTACTTTTACAAACCTTTAAAAGTACAAAGTTGACTCAATCTAGTACTACAACAATACTGATAAAAAATAACCTAATAGAGCAACAGCCTTAAAGGAGCAACAAAAATAAACTTTAGAAGGAACTTTAAAGTGACATAGAAACATACTTTACCATCTCACAGACATTTAAACTTGCACAGAGTGAGAAAATGCAACTGTGACACTGAAAATATTATTGAGCTTTTTAAATGTCATTAATGCAGCTCCACATGCCAACCATTACACAATCATCTCTCCACTTTTTGGAAAGATCATTATAAACTGGGTAGAGCTCTTTCTTATTAATAGCATGCTTATATAAACCGAAGTAAAACAGATCTCTCATCTATAATGCTGATCCTCAGCAAAGTGAAAGCACCAGCACCTTTCTGAGGCTGGGAAGTCCAGGACAAGCATCTTGAGCCTGAGGGTGTCTGCCACCATCACAGACTCACCAAGAGACTGCTGCCAACAAAGTCCTGCCCTTCCCCATCCCCACGACCCTCGCAGGCACAGCTGCCAAGCTCCTACTGCCCCAGCCAGCTCTGGGACATGACATTACTAAGCACTAATATAATGAGGCAGCAGGCCGAGCCAGATTTCAGAAGCTGCCCATACTTCTATGTCAGATGGGTATGACTGTGCAATTGCACATCCAAATATAAATTTAATACAAGATGGCAGACAGCAACGCTCTTCTGAGTTGCCAGTGGAGCAATGACTGAATAAAAGTGCAATATCCAATGAAGTAATTTATTATTATTGTTACTGGCTTTGCTTACATTTCTTCTGTGCTAGGGCAACCTTTCTACAAAAACTTAATCTGAGCCTAAGCTAATATACATGAACAGAGACAACCTAAACTGAAAAACTGTAAATATAAGAAAACCCACTTGCTTCACACGTTTTGAAGCAGAAAGAGAAGTATTTTATTTTGTGGTGATTTAAAAAAATAAAAACATGGCATAAAATGACCCATAAAAATGCAGAAAATTGTTCTTCAGTTTCAAAAACTTCCGCATTTAAGGACAGTGGATAACAGTGAGATATGAGTTTTCACAAGGCAAGGATAACTGGAGTTTTAGATATAACTTATGTCCTGTGATAGTCTGAAATTCATCTCAAGCATTCAGAAGAAAAATTTCACATGATGGAAAAAAGCTTTGACAAGCTCTAGCTTTTGAAAGTACTTTCAAAAAAAAGGTTAAGTAAAACATGAGATTTCACCTATGATTTAGCAGTTCCCTCCACTCTCAGTACCTCCTGAAATACAAGCCAAAAACAAAGGCAGGAGCTGGACAAACTTTATGAAAAAAATCCCAAGTTTTTTTAGGATTCTGCTGTTATCTGTAGAGACTTTCCTCCTACCCCTGCAATTAAAGTGCTAGAGCTTACACAACACAGCAAGCATAGCTGGTCTTGGTAAATCAGCACACAGCCAAATCAATTGATAGATGTGCTGCAGATGATGTGCAGTCTCAATTGCAGTCAAATGCACAGCTTACTCAAAATCAAGGCAAGCTCTTCCCTTCTGGAGAGGTAACATACCATTGTCCTGAGAGCTGGAATGCCTGATAAGGGCATTATTTGATAAACACTTGACACTACGTTTCAAATTTCAAAGGCATTAATAGTCAGCAAAGAATGCCAAGTGAATCAAAGAAAGCTCTTGGGATTTTAATGCCAAGTTATGTCCAAATTTAGAGTCTTGATGAAGTCACTAGGCTCAGGAACAGGGTCTGATTACTGTAAAATCTACTAAAGACAGAACACAGGTATTCTGTGAAAATTACTTCAGTTCTCCAACTGTTCCAGAAGGGATAAAGAACAAAGGCTAGTTTGTGCATACTCCTATTTAAGCACTTAGTTACCTCTAGAGAAGTAGAGCATGAAGACTTAATGACTCTGTTGTACAGTTTTTCAGAACAGGTATTTTTTAAAGTAGTATGGTTAAAGCAGCTTGCAAAATGTAGTAATGACAGGCCTACAAAAATGCCCAGATTGCAAGCTGTAACTTCATGAATTCCAAGCTCACATCCATGTTATGACGGACAACATCATCGATGAAAATGATGCTATCACTCCAGAGAGCAAGAACGTTTCCATTAATTGAACCGGCACAGGATAAAGTTGAAAATACCCTGTCAGCAAATTCATACCTAGTTTTCTTCACCGCACCGAACATTTCCCTAGCACGATAAGCGGATCTTAACACCCACCGCAGCCATCTGTTAGCAAAAAGAAAAACAACCACGGGCTCCTGGCAGAGATGCCCGCACGCCGCGCCGCACCCAGCCCAGCCCGCAGGGCCCCGGCGAGCGGGCTCGGAGCGCGGCCGCCGCAGGGAGGGGCCGCCGGGGCCGCTGCGGGAGGGGAGGGGAGCGGAGCAGCGGGAGACAAAGCGCGGGGAGCCTGCTCTGCCGCCGCCCGGCCCCGCCGCCTCCCGTCCCTGCCCGCTGCCCCCCCGCCGCCTCAGCCCCGCCGCCCCCAGCACTGCCGGCCGCGGGGGCTCCGCCAACGGGCAAGGCGGCGCCCGGGCCCCGTTCCCACCGCCGCCACCGCCCGAGCACGCCCCGGCTGCAGCACAAAGGACCCGCCCGGCCCCGGGCGCCCGCCGGCTGCCCCAGCCCCGGCCCCGCCGCTGCCGCTCACCTTCCAGCCCCTCCATGGCGCGCCCCCACCGCCGGCTCGGGCTGGGCTCGGTTTCCGACCGCCGCTGCTGTGGCAACGCCGCCACCGCCCGGCCCGCCAACAACCGCCGCTCCCATTGGCCGGGCGGGCAGGCGGGCGGGCGGCCTCTGCCTCGGCATCGGCACCGCCCCGGCCGCTGAGGGGATCGAGAACCCCGCTCCGCTCCGCAGCCCCGCTGCACCCCTCCCGCCCGCTGAGGGGATCGCGAACCCTGCTCCGCAGCCCCGCTGCACCCCGCCCACTGCGCGCCGCCCGGTACGGGGGTCGCCAGCCCCGCTCCGCCTCGCCGGGCCCGGGAGATGTCACCCGCCCTGGGAGATGTCACCCGCCCTTAGGCTGCGCCCTGGTTGGGCTCCCAAGGGAGCAGGGCACCGGGTGTGGGCATCTCCCTGCAAAAACCAGGCGAATTCTGACTCAGGTGCGATCTGACGGGTCCTGAAGCCCATTCGTTGAGGTTATGCTGTGATCAGCGATCTCCTTCCATGAAATACAGGATCACAGAATCGTTAGGGTGGAAGAGACCTCTGGGGATCGTCCTGTCCAAACCCCTGCCAAGGCAGGATCACCCAGAGCAGGTGATACAGGGACGAGTCCAGGTGGATTTTTAATATCTCCAGAGAGGGAGACTCCATGACCCTCCCTGAACACGAAGACCAAAGCGAAGAACACAAGGAGAAATAATCGTCTAGTCGGCAAAGCATCCAGCGTCTCTGGATGGATACAGGCAGCAGCTCGGATGGTGTCAGGGTCCCTCCACCCTCAGCACCCAGTAGCTGCACAGATGGGTGCTGATGTGTGGCCTTACTGAGTGTCCCCTTGCTAATGAGAAAACTAGGGCAACTACAGGAAAAACAGAGAAAAAAATGTTTTCAGGTTCATGTCCTGAAAACAGACAATGTGTTCCTGCACCCTTTCCCCCCCTTATTTTCTTAACTGAAAGAGATGCTAATTAAAGATTAGTTATCTGTCGGATCTCAAGATCTCAGTCCTGAGATACTGAGTCACCGAGACCCTGGGGGGGCTCGGGACTCCTGGAATGTTGCCAGAAGTGTCTGGTGGCAGGACTTTAACCCTGCGCAGGAGACGACAAGGATGAGGGCTTCACAGGGTGAAGGGATTAGTTAATTAGAGAGTGAGACACAAGGTTTAGGATTTATGTACAGGGGGGTTTAGAGGAGTAAGATGGAGGAATTGGGGTGTGTCCTGTCCTTCTTCTTCTTCCTCTTCTCCTCCATCTTCTTTGGCCACGGTGGCACCTTTCGATTGGTTTTTACTAAGAGTACACCGAGTTATAAGAATAGATGGTATTGGGGAAAAATGATAAATATTGTACACGTCACAAAGGGTATAAAGATACGTGGCTGCCCGGGAGGGCAGAGACAGTGTGCCCATGGCTGACTGCTGAGCAGATCTCTGCTGGCTGAAAGAACATCTTTTAGATAAACAATTAATAAACATAAAACCAGAAAGAAGAACTGAAGCCTCTTCTCGTCCTTCGATTCGCGGGCTGCCCCAAGGCCACCTCCGGGCCTTTCAGGCCCCTCAAACAGCCGAGATAAACCGGACAGTTATCTTGATGGAATCTCCTGCTACAGGAGAACATTTGAGTATGGATGTTTTTGGAAAATAGTGCTGCTAAATTGCCGTTGGCTAATGAATATAAATAATGCTTGATACATATGGAATTTTTTTCTGATTCTTTTACAAAAGGTCTCCACATTTTTAGCAACCAAAGCATTTCAATCTTTCTTTCTTCAAGCCATTATTTTAGAATTACTTCTTAAGAACTTTTATTTGTCTTTCTCGTGGCAATATGCCATGAGCAACTAATAAAGTTTTTCTGAAGTACAATAAATCTTACAGAAATTACTGCTGTCTTCACAGGCACATGCAAATAATTTCTCTTCTTATGCTAGACAAGTTGTTTGATACAGATTCACTTGTCCATAGAATCACAGTTACTGTCCTTATCACAGCACATCTGTGAATGCAACACAAAGAAACAAATACATTAAAACTACATTAAATTGGAGATTATGGTCATGTTGTCATTTCTGCATCCCCTTAGCACAGAACAAATAGATCCAGATGCTGCATGCCAAACAGCCAGCATGTAAATCATGACTAATATATGATTAAAATCATTTGAGACCAAAAGCATGGGTACATATGGTAGTTCCAGCTGCAATTTTTTCTAGTTAATTTAGTAAAAGTACATTTCAAATTTGCCTTTGGTCTCCAGAGTTTATGCTTATAAAATTACAGGCCATGCCAGAAGTAACTAGTTTGCCACCAAGTTGCAAAGTTCTAAACTTTGCAAATGATCCTTTAAATCTTTGACACAGAACTTAAACAAGCCTATAGCTAGCAAGCATTTCCTGATAAACTTACGATTTGGACAGTGTACCAGAAGTGCACTTCCTTTCATAATATTTCCATATGTGGATTGCAAATCCAAAACCAGAGGAGATGTTCTGCATTTTGTTTGGTTTTGTTTATTGTTTCTCTTTGGAATTTTGGGTTATTTTTTTAAAAGCAGGGACATATATATAACAGGGGCATAATAACTTCAGGCCACCTACCTTCAAGTGTCTACAGTGTGCTGTTCACATCTGAGGTAACGGTCAAGTTCCCCAGCACAGTCTGTAGAGATTTGTCCCTGTTGTTGATATGGTCTATGGGATCTGCCTGGCCAAATTATCATCTGTTCCAGGATAAGAGACAAGTGAATCACCAACACTTGCCTCAGAGCAGGATTCTGCTGAAAAACTGAAAGATTCTTTTGGCTCTTGTGGCTGGTATCTGAACATGAGTTGTGCAACTGTAACTGTGGACAGCACACTTTAAAGGACTCCTGATGCTGAACAGGAGCTGTCTTTTAACTGTGGTGTCGTATGGGGAGCGGGGGACAACTCCTCTGTGATCACAGCCACTGTGCTACATGAATGCCTTCACAAATTTATCTTCATGCTGACTGAAAAAACCCAAGCCCGTGTTTTCCTTCTGTAGACCTACTGTGCCAAACTCAAGTTTTTGATGCAATGACATTCGTATAACATTTAGGATTTTTTTTTTCAAACCATATGCTAAATTTATTAATTGCTTGTTAGCATCATGTATACTTGTGCCAAGATTTATTTCTGGCTTATGTATTTTATTGTTTATCTCTTTGATGCATTTATAGGGAACTAGCATCCGTTCTGTTTCAGTATTTGGCTTGTCAGCCTAAATAAAATAGAGCTCTTCTGCACTGTCTTCAGAATCTATGCTTCCCATTTCCATAGCCACCATGGTACCCTGTATTGGGCCTATTCCTTGTTAGTTCATATTTCATGTCTGATCAGAATCTTAAACTGTCCTGGGGA
The DNA here is from genome assembly GCF_028769735.1 of Zonotrichia leucophrys gambelii. Lineage (NCBI taxonomy): Eukaryota > Metazoa > Chordata > Aves > Passeriformes > Passerellidae > Zonotrichia > Zonotrichia leucophrys. The sequence goes on along the minus strand of NC_088171.1, from coordinate 123,827,803 downwards.
GGTGATCTTATTGCATCACTGAGACCTCTTTGCCTCTGCTGGGAATGTTTCTATGAATACATCTTAGGTTACATTTGCTATGCTATGGTAAGCCTGTAGGCACCAGTATATATTTAGCTCCTCTTCCATATCAGTTGTTTTGTGGAGTCAGCAATGATGATAGAAATTTTTGCCTCTAAAAAGTAATGCAGTCTGAACAGCTTCCATCCTGAGTGTTCAAAGTCCTGAGTGTCTCTGAGAAGAATCAGGAAAACACAGCCTTAAATCCAAAAGCTATATATTCCTTACTTGAACTTTTTTCAAAGAATTGAAATATAAATGCTAGCACAGCCATGCTCACCTGTGCCCAAACTTCAGAAGCAGTTCCAAAGAAGAGAGATAAAAGTCAATCTGAGGTTTGCTCAAATATTAAGCAGGTGTCACAGTTTCCAAAAATACTCTGGTCTCCTTCTGCTGGCCAGTAAAGGGACAGTTTTTCATTTTTTGTTGGTTAAAAAAGGAACCTGACCACAGGGATAAGTTGCAAGACATAAATGATGAGTTTGTGATATATTAGAAAAACCCATTTTCCCTATGGTACGTGGGCATAGATAAAAGTTACAGGTTAGTCTAGATCATTGGTTGCATAAGTCAGTCATTTTCAAGTGCTTAGAGACACGGAGTCATGACCTAAGATTTGAAAGTGTCCTGAATTTCAAAACTTAGGGAAGCAGTGACACCAAATCTTTCTTCCAGAATCTGTCAAGGCCTCTTGCAGAAGGACTGGAGGACGATCTTCACAGGTCCCAGGTGTATTGCTGAGATGTAAAGTTGTCTTTTTGCTTGTTTGTGACCAGCAGATGTTTATGGCTGGCACAGCCTGACTGGCAACAATAAACTCATTTCCTATATGTAAGCCCTGTTTGTCATGTAACCACTCTTGTGTGAGAGATGCTTGGAAAGGTAAAGGATATATTTGGTAAAATGTAATGCAAAAAGCTCTGACATTTAGAAATACTCATAGGTCCAACAGTCACTCCATGTGAAGGGGGTTTGCTGTAGGAAATGGGCTATGAATCTTATAAGCAGTTTAAACAAGCCAAGAGGAGCTGTGGAATAAATATGTCTACCTGTATATATCAATATAGAAAAATCCCTACACTGTACTTTTCCAAATCTTTAGTCACTTTAGAAAAAGATTCTGGGATCCAGAGTTTTGACAATACCTGGCCCCTGGTTTTTGTGAAGTAGTGCAAATAATTTCTTTGGGGTGGAAGTGTCAAAAAACTACTAAGTCCTGTAAAATGATCAAATTTCATTAACATTTCAAATGCTCTTTTTCACCATTTGAATCCCTGTCACAATGACTAAAATCTTTATAAAAAATCAAAACCTTTCCACTATCTTTCATGTTAATAATGAACACTGGATAAAGAAGGATCTCCCAGAGCAGTATTTTAATTAATACACTTCGCACTGTAACTAGCTTCTGGGAATTCAGATATGCTTGCACAGGGGGACTTTAAAATTTAAATATTCCTAATAAGCTTTTTCTTACAGTTAACGTTAGTTGAGGACTACAGACAAGAATGATTACTCTCCTACTAAAATAATTCCTCAGTTGAATTCCTGCAAGAATGCCTTTTGTTCCTTTGTGGGTTATAGTCAGAATTTATATTCAGGAATGGAGTATTGTGATTTTGCTATCAATCTTTTTAGCTACCCAATTTTTTTTCAGTACAGTTCTGTAGTTTTGTTTGGTGTGGTTGTCCCAGATTAGACAGAACAAGACCAGAAACCACAATAAAACCTGGTAAGCAGTACTGGAGTAAACAGCTTTTGCTCTCTCAGAACATGAACTGCTCAATTTATAAAGCTGATTCTAATCTGAAAAAAATAAGAGTAAATTACTTATAATAATGCCCAAAGGACCAAGAAAATATGAGTTTAAATTCTTGTTTGTCAGCTGTTGGGTAGATCTTCTCAAACTGAGTAGCCAGTAATAGAAGAAGACAAGCGACTGTGACTTTATCACTGGATGTAGTATCTCTGCTGGTTTCTTTTTTCCATATATTGGCTTTTGCAACCTGTATAACAGTCTTATATATGTTGGGATGTTATCTTTTAGAATTCTACTAGCAGGGTAGTTCTTAAAAAATAAGAGGGCAATTCAGAATACAGAATGTGTAAGCTGAACAAATTGACTTTTGGTAAATCCCCCGGACTGTGTTTATTTCCCAACACACTTTCATGCTTCAGCTTGCTGGTTTATGACATAATCTGTTTTATAAGGCAAAACACATGCCAAAAGTGAGAGATTACTGAGAAAAAAAACAATGCTGCAAAGTTGATTTTGCAAAGCCAGAGAGTTCCACAGAGCACTTTATGTGTTTGTCTTTCCTAAATGCTCAATTAGAAGATGGACTTTGCTAGGCAGACGTAAAACTGGGGTGCATCTATGTATTCTATGATCAAATTCATCACCCAGCTGGTGAAATACTCTGCTCTTCTGGAACCCTGCAAATGCCTTGCACGGTGAATAAAATTAAATTTATACATATGTACCATGATTCTGTCAACAAGATGAGGTGATTTCACCCTTCAAGGCATTTTTTTTTTAGATTAAGAAATTAAAATGGCTTTATAAATTAATCTACTTTTATATTGTAATTTGGTAGTTTATTTCTTCACTATGCAGATGAACAGGTCATATTGGACAATGGTAAGACTAGAAATTCTGGCTGAACTTAGATTTTGTTTCAGAATAAAATATTCTGAAGGGGTAGATGGAAAAGTTTCCTTTTTTATTTATCACCTAAGATACTCAGTTTTTTTCCCAGAATGTGATCTTGTGATCCATCTGTTCTTCAACAAAAACCTGGACATATTATGCAGTGCACATCATCCCTTATCACACTGTGAGATATGACTGAATTTGCACATTTGCAGTTCTTTCAGAATACTTAGCCATGAATATGCCAGTAGAAGACCTTCTTAAATCATTTTTACCTAATAGTTTTGCAAAGAAAGAAAACACTAAAGTTTCATCTAGTTGTAGATGAACATTTATTTTTGTCTAATCCAAGTATCATTAAATTGAATGCACTTTTCCTTAAGTTAAACAAAGAGCCCAGCGAGTGAATTCTCCAGGCCTGTTCCAGTTGTAGCTGATTTCCCTGTGATTGTCTCTTTTTATTTTTCCTTTCAAAGCCACAGCCTCACTCTCTACATTTCTTTGGCCTTTCTTGCTCTATTTCTTACCAGTAATATTTGTGCATGGCCAAGCTGAGAATTCCCAGTTCCTCATAATGATTTGTGATTTTTTTCCCCCAAATGCTAGATATCTGCATGCCCTGTGTTGTTTTCTAGTATTAAGATGTGTCAGTGATTACATCTACTGAGAGTGTGGGATGAAAACTGATGCTCCAGCCTCTCTCACACCCAGCTCCACAGGGTATTGCAATCAATTTCTTTTTAAGTATAGATCAATACACTAGAAGTTTTCAGCAAACTGAAAATAATTATGACAAATGTGGTGGCCCTCAGTCTGAGCTACTCTGAGATGGCTTTCTCTGTATAATTTTGCTTTGCTCTGTAATTAAATGCTTGGAAAAAAAATTAATTTCACCACATGATACAACTCCACTGATCTTTCCAGCTTCATGTGAGAACTTACGGAAGAATCTAGACACATTTGGCACATAGTGGATTGTAAAACATTACTTGTGGTGATGAATGGTTGCTCATGAGTGACTTTAATAATTACTGTAAATTTTAATATAAAGAAAAACATGTTGCATTTCATTTTCTAATTTGCCATCTGGCAGGAAGTCTTCCATGTCTTTATAAAAACTCACCAAATATACACAGGCTTGAGCAAGAAACACAGAAATATTAGTCCATGCTTTCACTCTGGGGAATGGGCCCATCAAACTGAATCATACTGGAATATATCAGCAACTGGGCTGTGGCATAATTCTATTTTTAATCTCAGAAACAGAGGGGACATATGCGAGGTTAGAATAATTTTCACAATGTATTTTTAAATATTTCATGCCATTTGATCAAGCTGTAGAATTTAGAGATTTAAAAAAATCTTTAATTATTTGATTCACTGGTTAATATTTGATAAGACGTAGCTTTTCCTTGATTCTTCTTTGGCTTACTGTGATATTTCATATTGATTTAAAAGATTTACATACATTGATCTCAGAAATTGAGTCAAGGTTTCTGTTTTTATTCAACAGCATGAGACACACTTTGAATTCAGAGCCTGCTTAAAGTGATATTTGCTCTAAGATACTGAGTGTAAAAAACCCACTATTTATATATAATAGCTGTTACTTGTGAAAATAATGTCCAGCAACTATGGAAGTTTCTTGATCTCAAGCTATTACTGACACTGGCAGAGTAAGACATGGAAAGAGGAAATGAAAGCATGAAAAACCACAAACAGAATGAAGAGGTGAAATTGTCCCTTCTGCCTCTTGTTCACAATCATCTTCCTTTTGCTTGAGGAGAGGTAAATATTTACAAAATAAAAGCTTAAGTATGTGATTTTGGCTTTTATATCATAATGGGCTGATTATTAATGAAGGAGATTTTGAGAATCAATGTATAACACTTTAAGATGGAATTTTTGTTTCTTTCATTTTCCTGATGCCACTTCTGTGATATTTGTGAGAATTTTGTTGATTTTAAGTGGGATTTAATTTTATTTTCTCAAGAGATTTTATATAAAATAAGGTAAAATGGGCTGGGCAAAATTCCTCCAATAAGTACTTTTTTATTTTGTGTCTCTGTACATCAATATTTCTTATGGGCCTCTTCTTAGTCTTTAACACATAAACATGTTTTAAGTGTTTAGTGGATTTTTATGTCCATTTGGGAAGGCCATTTAGATCATAAACTTATCAGGTGGTGCCAAGTATTGTCAATTAAAATGCAAAGGTGTCAGTTAGAGATCAAACATAGGGAGTAATGAAAGAAGAATAGTGTTTTGCTGACAGGCACTGCTGGTTGTCTCTTTCCTTATTGAACCCTCCCTTAGATTTTTCTTTAAATACTTTTGGAGAACTAATTCTATAAAACGTCTAATTAAAACTGAAGGGAGAAACAAGGAACTGAAACTCAGCTTCAGGCCCGATTTTGTATTTTCGAATATGCTTTTTGTGTGCATCTAACCTTAACTAAGCCAGCAAAAATCTTTTACAGCACTGGATACTGCTTACACTTCCTGAAAATTTTGCAATATAGAGTTCTCTTTCCTACATCTCTGTCTACCTCCCTCTGATTCTAGGACCACTTCCTTCAATTTCCACCAGTGTGAAACTCTCGATTTTTGTGAATCTAATTCTTTAACAATAGAACAGGAAGATCTGGCTTAGCAATGCTGTAGTTCTGCATTGGCAGAACTGCCAGTAACAACTGGCAGTTCAGGGAGCAACTCCACTGAATTCTATTACTCCTCTGAATACCTTAAAATCAGTCTCTTGTGTTACTTTCATGGCTTGATTTTCTTTCAATATTTCAGATTAGGCTATTTCCTAAGTACTCTCTCCAGGTATTCAAACATCTATTTCCAGAACTTTGCTCTCAAGAATTGCTCCTGCAACCTCAGGTTCTTCTCTCTCATTATTATTTCCCTCACTGTTTTCTGTATTGTAAGCAGAATCAAATGAAGCCAGCTCCTCATTTGCACTTCTGATCTGGCTTGTATGACTATGTCTGTATAATCCCTTGTAGGCATTTTATGCACCATAAACAAAATTTGGGACAGCAGAGTCAGTAGAAACTATTTACACCTACCTTTTCCTGAAACCAAACTTATGCATACAATTGTGATTTGACCTTGTGAAAGGAGATTCTGGGGCATCTCAAAGTACCCCAAGTTCTCTCACCTGTCCAGTGTCCAAGAGAAAATCACCATATGCAGTTGGGATAGATGGAGCCTCTTCAGCCATGCCTTGAGGGGCTGGGGCTGTTTGCACTTCAGAGAAATGTGTGACTAAGTGGGTTCCAAAGTGCCCGCCGTACGAGCAGACAAATGAGGAGATTTGCTTAGAGCATGGTGGCTGAGTCACTGTAAAGCAAGGCCCATTTATGTCTTACAAGTCAGCCCTTTGCATACCTGCTGAATATAGCCTTCAGCCCATATTTACAGGTAGGCATGCCCTCCCTGCTGACCAGTCCTACAGGATATGTACCTCAAGTCTTGGTGTCTTCACCCTCATGGCAGAGAGAAGGAATGATATCCTGGGCTGCACTGACAAAGTATTGCCAGCAGAAGGGAGGAAACTGCTGCTCTGCTCAGCACTGGTACTCAGTGCCAGTGAATACCACACTGCATTGGAGTACTGCATCCCATCCTGGATAGCTCAGTGCCACAGAAATGTGGATGAACTGGGCCATCCAGTGGGGGGCCAACAGGATGCTGAAGGGACTGGAGCATCCCTCTGATGAGGAAAGCTGAGAGAGCTGGGGCTGTTCAGCCTGGAGAAGAGAAGGCTCACAGGGATTTCATCCATGTGTGGAAATACTTCAAGTCAGTGGGCAAAGAGTGCAGAGCCAGGCTCTTATCCACAGTGCGCAGTGATGGGAGGAGGGGCAGTGGGCACACACCAGCACACAGGAGGTTCCTTCTGAACATCAGAAAAGAGCTTTTTACTGTCAGGGTGACTGAGCACTGACATAGGTTACCCAGGGAGGTTGTGGAGTTTCTATTTTTCTAGATATTCAAAATTCACCTGAACATGGGCATGGTAAGCCTGCTGTATGTGGCCCTGCTTGAGCAAGGGGGTTGGAGCAAATGACCTCCAGAGGTCCCTTCCCTCCTCAACCATCCCGTGATTCTGTAATTAATTTAAAACATGAAAGTCCAGCACAGTTCCTAGCAGAACCTGAACATCCCCCTGTACTATTATTTGTCTGTCAGAACTACAGCGTTATATGAGTGCCCAGATATCTCTTAGGTCATTCAGCTTACGTTCAGACCTCAGACTTTTTGGATGTTGGACCTTATATTTGAATTGCCATTTTAGCTCTTTCCAGTTCTGTACTTCCCTCAAAGTCCTCCACAGAAATCTCAAATGTAATTTCCATCAGCTGATGTGTTTATTCATCCATTATCTTAATCAGTCAGCTTTTGTGTATGTTATCCTATAGCTGTGTGCGTGCCAGTTCAGTTAATATGCTTGATGCATAAACATCTGGTTTGCTAACATAATGATTATTATTTTTGCCATAAACAAAAACAAGAATTAGAAGCAAATGCTGCCACTGACATTCTTTGAGGTAATTGGGTTTTTCTTTGCCAATGGCTTACAATTACTGTGTAGCTATTTTTGTATATAACAGATTTCATGATTCGAGTAGAAGGGATGAGGTCACTGTTTCATATCTATGGAGATATGGATCAGCATGCAGTATTCTACTTGGTACAGTAATTTACAGGAGCTCTGCATTGTTTCTGTTTGTACTATGAATTCAGAAATCTGTACTTGCTATCAAAATAGCATATGCACACCCTTTAAGGCAAATTCTCCCCCTTTTTTTTTTTGCTGAGAAATTTTTGTTTGCAGAGAAATTCTTTCTTTCCTGGTTCTTTCTTTCTTTCAAGGCTTTTGTTTTCACATTTAAAACTCCTGCCATTCCTAGTTTGAGGAAATGCCATTTTAACAAAAAGCATTACTTATTTATGAAATATTCCCATTATTGCTATGCATCATTAAATCACCATGAAAACACCAGAGAAGCTGAATTTGGATGCTGCTGTGGTGCAGATGATTTTCATCCTTATGCTTCTTTTAGTAATGCTTTGTGAAGTGATATTGACAGACACAAGGTTTTCTGTTTTCTATGGTTGTAGGCCTTGGCAATGAAAGTATTCTAGCTTCATTTTCAGATAGACAAGATTTTTTTAAAAACAAAAATTTTTCTTTTCCCAGTAATCACATTTAGCTACAGTTCTTTTAAATGAACACTCACCTTTGTGTGAGTGGAAGGACATCCCTTAAAGTATGAAAAAATTTCTTGGTCCAGTGAGCTGCATGCTAAATAATAAAGACTGCAAAGTACTATCCAACCAAAACTAGGTGAAAACCTGGTGACTCGATATGGGTATGCATTGTTGCTGAGTATCAGAATAACAAAACAAGCTTATTGTGCCTTTTTCTCACAGCAACTCCATTTTCCAGAAATATTGATAATAAAAAAATATAAATTCTTCTCTATGCTTAAGAATAGATGTGAAATACCATTTTTATATGTTTTGATCATGCTGCCTATGCCTATTAATCTATCTGCTGTGGGCTAGAACAACAGACTGCAAAATCGCTTTTTTTTCAGGCTCTGCCTTTCATTTTGCAAGATGTGAATTTTTTTTTCCCTTAAGAATAGCTAGAAAAGTTGTTCTTAAAAGGCTTGACCTGTGTGCTTGACTTTCTGTCTAAAGAAGGCTACACCCACATAATTGGTGCAGAAAAAATGTGACCCCTTGTTATCGGCAGATGCTAAAGCTCTGTTTTATCTTTTCATGGGTTCAGTATGTGCTTCCAAAGCCATCAGCCTGAGATCTGACCTCACATTCTTACAGTTTCTGATGTTATTCTGAGATTCTTATAGTTACTATGCAAACCTTTCCTTCATTTCAAAGAGGATTTTGCTTGAAGGAGTTGTGAGGAAATGCTGCTGTTCTTTATTAGAGGTGAATTCCTAAATTTGTATAGGTTCAGTGCAGTTAGGAAACTTGTAAGTAGGAGTAGAGAGTGAAACAATGATGTGGCCAAATGCCATTAGAAAAATTATATTGGTATTTGCCTAACAACCCTCTTGAAATCCAGGCAGGCCCTTAAAAAGTACTCCTTTTCCTTCTCACAGCAAAGGCATTCAATCCCACAGCTTTTTAGTAAGGCACGAAGGGATTGCTCCATGCTCTCCCCTTCTACATTCTTTAACCAGTAAGACTTTGTTAGTAAGGGTTATCATTCTCTATCCAAGTCTTACTAACAGGTTACAAAAAGCAAATGTCACCAATTACAACTGTCATAACTGCAATCATCTATTGTAACTTTTTCGTTGGTGAGTTCTTTCATGTTTGTTAACTTGGTCAAGATCTGTGAGGGGAACAGAGCTCTCTCTGCAGTAGTCTTTTCCATGAAAAATGTTTACAGTAAAGCTTGTGCTGCCAAAGTGAATGTGTAGTCCATTGGCATCTGAGCCTCTGCCCAGAAAGGATGTTCTGCCTGACTGGCTATGCTACCTTTCTACTCAGGTCCCCAGAAGCATAAATTGTCTTTGTTTTGGTACAGAGCACTGGCTTACAGGACAAGCTTTCTAAGCGTTCTTTCCTTAGTGCAATACAGTCAAGAAAAATGCTTGAGGAACTTGATAAGAAATGGTTTTTTGTAAAAAAGAGGAAGAAGAGACTGACATGATCTTAATAGGCATCCATCTGCCATGTGACTTCATAGCTTGTCAATGCTATGCTGCATCCATCTGCTATGTGACTACAAATGGCTTCCTGAAACTCTCAAAGAAAAGGATCTCAGGATCTCACTCCATGACTCAGGCTTGGAAGACTTAAAAGATGAAAGGGGCCAAGGTGAAGTGTCAAAAACAGAAGATTCACCTACAGCTATTCAGGAAAAAAAATTCTGACTTGTCTGTGTAATTGTTGGAAGATGCTCCTGTCTGGGACGTCTGACTTGCTGTTGGAAGGTCCAGTCCCACCTGGCAGAGAAAGGTAACATTTTCTGTGACCAGCAGGACTGAAGACGAAGCCCAAGACTTGTAGAACCACAGTTGCTAATGACACAGTCCAAAAAGAGGAATGAGGCTGGGAAAGTCAGAGGAAGGGTCCTCACAGAAGAAGCAAATAAAACCTGCCATTGCAAAGAAATCTAACCCTTCTGCTCTTTTCATAAAAATGGTGCTGTAAACCAGAAACTTGAACTAGAAGTGTGATGTTTATCAGGTTTCCAGACTTGAAGGCATGTAGAAAATGTCTGTTGCTAATGCATACCATTATATTAAAATAGCTAGTTCTGTGTATTATATATATGCATTAAGTGATCTTATTTTGTATTGTTATATGGATTTCACCACAGTTCCATTTAGGTGACTATTTTGTGAGACAGTTTTGCGTAATCAAGTTGTGATGAAAGAAAAATGAACTCAGCATTATATAATAAAACAGTAGCAATAATAATAATAATAATAACAATAATAGTAATCTTCTCTCATGACTCCTTAAAGCCTCAAAGCTGAATGTCAAATTAATATGAGGGGAATGAAAATAATCAAGATTTTGTTTGAAGAATGGGGATTTTGTTTGTGTTTCAAATGTGTTGTTTGCTCTTCTGAACTTTCAGAACAATATGCTATTCTCAGATACTGCCATACAGCTGTAAACAGTAACAGTATTTGTAGTCATATGTTCAAAGAAAGAAGTGAGCTTTGAAATATCTTCACTGGATTCTGTTAAGAATAATTTTCTAAGATACAGACATTTTGCATTAAAAGGAACCCCAGTACACCACTGGACACCTCCCCCTCCCCTCCACTGATGGACCTGTAGTAGCAATTTTCAGCAAATGTCCTAAGAATAAATGGATCTATGTGCAGATTCAGAACCTGATAAAATATGAAGCTGTTCTACAGCATGGATTTGATGCAGAAATTACAGGATACAGTTGGCTCCTGCCATAAAAGCCAATAAATAAATATAATATTCACTTCAATACCATTACCCTAAATTTACATGACAGGAGTTGAATTTGCCTCAGCAGTCTCACATCTACTCAGGAACAATGGATTTTAGAGAGATGGAGTCAAGGGAAACTGCCCACTTGTAAATTTCTTTTTTCAGCTGACCACCTAATTTCAGTTTCTCATTTAATCAATTTCTCCAGTCATAAATTTATGCTATATTTTTCTGTCACATATATAGCTATTTATATGCACATCATATAAATCTTTCTGTAAAACACAGCTGTAAAAGTTATATTTTTCCTATTAGTCTTAAATGTATTTTCTTAGTGAAGAATAGGTCTTTATTTTTAAAAGTGATGTCAAAATATTTGTTTGGAATACTATAAAAACAACTGCCAGGTCAGAAAAGGAACTAAATTCAATGATTTTGTAGATTTGTTTTTCTTCTGTTCCCAGATTTCATTCTTCCAGTCGGTAAAGGATGTTTTGGGATTTTTTTATGAACTATCAACATCATACATGAAAAAGGCAGGTTGTGTTATTAAGTTAAAAACCCTAGGATGGAGAAGCAGGGAGCTGACAGCTTCAAAAACAGCTGTTTATCACCAACCTCACCCAAAATTAGCCTCGAATATTTATGCCAGAAGGAAATCTGCTCTTGAATGCCAATGCTCAGTTAAATAGATTTAAGGTTTAATAGTTTAAGGATGTTTTATTATTCTTGTTGTAGGACAGAAAATGTTGATTATATCTAAACTTCAGATCAGTTGTGGCTTGCAATCTCTCCCATGAGAAGAGTTAATAAGTCTTGGACTGTGCTCATAAGGAGAATGCAACACTTGCAATTCCTTGTCCTTTGAGGATACCTAGGCTGACATTGGTTTATGGGCATAGAAATGTGATCTGCAGAAATCATGTGCCTCTACATAAGCCTGTAAAGAATAGCACAAGGTGATGTCTAAGACCTGCTTATCAAGGATGGAAATGTCTCCTTTTAAGCGTGGGATGCCTTTCTCTTCTTTGGCTTGACTGCTCTTATTAAGTATGCAAATTCCTTTGAGTAGCTCCCTTTGAAGAGGAGATTATCAATCCTAGTCTTTTTCTTTAAAGAAGATAATCAGTGTAGTTTTGGACCCATTGTGAGGTAATCTAGTGGTTATGGCATTCACCCAGGAGAAGGTAAGTAAAGATTTAAATTTCTTTTTACACAGTAGGGAAATGTTTTTAAAGGAAGTCTTGAGAATCTCAGCACCAGAATACTTTCTTGTCCAGAAGGTAAATGGTGGAGATTCAAAGCCTCAGACAAAGCATGGGAATTATGCTAATGCTTTGATGCCATGGATCACAGATTTATTTTTCAAACTGTTGTGGAAACAGGCACTATTGCTAAATCCTTTAATAAAGTGGTGAGCTAGAAGAATGAATGACTGTTATATTGAGACACAACATATTGTCACGAGCATCTGGCCTTTTTTTTTAATGTATGCTTGAGGTACTTTCTTTAAAGAGCAAAATGCCCCAAAGATCCTGTGAGTTTCAACAGGAAAAGAGGAGATCTCACTTTCAGCCACAAACGGACATGGCATCCAGACCTTGAGCTAAGTCTAGGGCTCTTACTTAAGGTTTTGAGTTTTGACTTTAAAAGATCATTGGTAAAAGTGATGTATAGCTGTCCAAAAGAGTAGGAACTTGACTTTCTGGAAGAACAAAGGGTTAAGGGAGCAGTTCTGAGTCTTGTACTCAGTGGCTGTTATATTAAGAGCCACTAAATGAGCTTAGTCAAAAATTATCCTTGTGCAGAACAATTCCCTCCAACGTTTATTTCAGCTCTCTGGCAAGGACAAGTGAGCATATTGGCTTATGGCTACAAGATGGTGATTGAAAGAGAGGGCTAACCTTTCCTACATGTGAAGATTCAAGGTTATATGCAGCACCTTCACTTCATGCACAGCACATTCGTACTTCCTTGTGATGCAGCCTGGCAGACTGGTTCATAGAAATCACAAATTTTAAAGCCCAAGATGTCAAACTGCACCCTGAAAGCTTTTAAGATAAAATTGCTTCCTTGTCCAGTAATGTGTCTTCAAAAAGCTTAGCGTATTATCTTTACTGGAATATAAAAACTAACAAAGACATTTGAACAAAGAAAAAAAAAAAATCTCATCCTACCTGGACTTGTTAGGTATTATAATGCTCAAGAAAAAAATGTTCTGCTTTTCCTGTTGATGATGCTGAAAAACTAATAACTGAACTGCCGTGTGATTATGGTTGGTGAGTAGAGCAATTTCTCTGCTTGGGGAATTGTACTCAGATTATAGACTACAGAGATATGTAATATATACATATAATATCCCTATATATCTATATGCTTATATCTGTATACAGCTGTCTAGTGTATCCCTATATGGCTATATCTAATCCATATGATTAGATGGAGATATAGATATAAATAAAGATATATAGGTCTAATTGATGCACAGCATGGCTCAAGAAACAAGTAGTAAGATGGGCACCTTCCACTATTCTGAACTCATTAGGATGTTAATTGGGCAAAAAAAACCTATTGCTCCTGGCTGACTTGGTGGAACAGATTGATTTTCTTAGTCCATATGCCCCCACGTTATGAAACAAAGCTTCAAAGTATCCTTCTGAAACCCTTCCAAAGTGTTCCCTGTGCTGTAGGTAAAAGAGCAGAATCACCTCAAAGGTGTTAGCTACAGAGTGCACATGCTTCTCTGAAACTGTAATTTCCTATGTAAAAATGTTTTTGTATTTTAGATTTGACTTTAATATTTGACTTAAACAAGCCAAATGGGCTAATTTTTAAAGCATTAAAAGTAGACATCAGGCTTAAGCAAGCAATGTCCTCAGAAAGTAGAGTGAGAAATGTAAATATACAGTACAAAAAAAGTAAAAATGGAAATAAATTTATTAATATTGATGAAACATGCTGCCATCTTTTTGCAAAAGTTCCATACCTTCTTGGTGATTTCTCACGGACAGCTCCTCACAGCACCGACTCCATCTTCCTCACAGCACAGCAAACAAACTCCAGCTGCCTTCTCATCCAGCTAACCCACTCTTTTATAGCACTCATCCTCATTTGCCACAGCTGTGGCCTGTTAAGGGCAGGCCTGTTCCTAATCTTTGGTGATTAGTACAGCTGCAACTCCTGAGGGGTGAGATTACCTTCTGCACTATCTCTATTCTGTAACTTTCCACCCCCCCCCAGAAACATATAGAGGTAAAAAAGTTTTAGATTTAATTGTATTGAATTCTATTAAATATATTCTGTTTCTGATATTACCACTGGTTTAATTCATTATGCTAATTCTGCTACATTCACTTTGCAGCACCAAAATGTTCAAAGAGGAAAGAACACAGTATAGATGGAAATACCTTCCAAGTTGACATTTATCTTCTATCTTCTACCTTCTTCTATAGGTTAAGTGCAAAGAAATAAGATGATATGAAATACAGTGTCATCCTGTCCCTTTACACTAAAATAACTGGTACAACTTAATCCACAGCTTTTCCAAAAAGGCAGACATTTTCAAGATTTCACATCAAATATCTCTGAAGGTGCTCTAGGATGACCATGCTTGAGCAGGGAAGCTGGAGTAGATGATCCACTGTGGTCCCTTCCAACCTGACCCATTCTGAAAAGCACAGACTTGCAGCTGCTACCACTGGAGACACTTAATTGCCAGCTCAGTCATGTATTTTATGTGCAATGCAGTTGCTAAAGTGAACAAACTCCAGATGCCTGTTGCTGGGGTTATTGATGTCCTTTCTTTAGAACCTTGCACAGCTGGTCTAATTAGTGTCTTTTGAAGTACTGCTTTGATTGCTAGGTCAAATTGGGTTTTTTCAGGTTGGTAGATTGTCATCTGTTGAGCAGTTAATCACTGTGTTTAGGAACCGCAGTCTTGCTGTGAATCATCTTGTGTCTAAATCTGCAAAATCCCATGCACCCAGTTAATGTGGTTCATAAAACATAATGACTATAGTGAAACTGGTACATATGTTTGAAATACTTGTTCCACTTGTGATATGAGCCTTTGCTATCTCATTTCAAGAGAAAGGGAAAAATTAATAGAAAGTCAAGTTGAAAAGACAAGTTTGTGAGTCCTGATTCTTCGTTGTGTAGGTATAAAGAAATATTTGGGCTAAAATATTTTCCCACTGAAGGGAATTGTCCATGTAACTAAACAGGAAGTCCCACCAAACACTTTTTATAGGGTGCAATTCAAAAAACCTAAATTAGATTGTGCTCCTTAATCATCCCCTGGAGAAGCTTCTCTCTCTCTCTTGACTGTCTCTCAGCCCAAATCAGTACAATTGGTTGGATGAGGGATAGGAATTTCTGGGTTCAAACTGGGGCAATTTATTTGGTGAAACTTCAGGGCAACAACTACACCATTAATTCTCCTTGTGATTAAAACTTGAACACCAAAACTTTATCAGCTGAATCTGCTTCTGGTCAGAGTGTATCTCCATATGAGTTTTATATTTCTCCAATGTGTTATCTTTAGTGAAGATGATTTTTATGAGATTTCTCTATAACCTGTATAGGTTATAACCTATATAAATCAGATCCACATTTTTTAAAGTGTTATTTTTGCAGAAAGTGCTGAGCACTGTCTAGTAATTACTAGTGAATATGTATGTACTGTGCCATAAAACTCAAAAGCAGTTGCTTGCTTTTTTTCCTAGCTTGAAATAAACCGCTCAGTTCTTTACATTCGCTATTACTGTGAAAATATTCAGGAAGCTGGAATATTTACAGAACAGTCTTATATGTCCTAAACAAATAAAAGCACCAGAGGAAAAAAATCAGTTTTAATACAGCAGATGAAAGTAGTAATCTTCAAATATTTTCTGACCTCACAACACATGAACAGCAGTCACTTGAAGTATTTTAGAGGAACAGAATAAAGCTTCAGAGAGCAGCCCCTTAATATCTAATGGAAGACAGTAAGGAGGGACCATAAAGAGCCTATGAGATCTTGGGAAGATGTTGACTGGCCTTGAATGTTGCTGACATGGAAGCTGGTCTCCTGCAGGTCAAACAATAAAAATATTATCTTGATAGATCTGCGTGCAAGTTTTGCAGAACTACTGTAATTAGGGCCAGGGTTTGCTAAACTACCATAGTAGAATTAATAAGGTACTTTGTCTTTTGAGAAAAGTGTCTTCAGGACAGCACAGTACGAGGTGCTGATATTTACATTAATGTCAGATATTTTATGGCCAAAATTTGGTAGAAGAATGCTATTTAGTAAAGGATGTGAATCTTTCTACAATATTTCATTTGTGAACTTGTTTTTCTTTGACAAAGAGTCACAGAATTCCTGAAAAAGCTGAGTTGGAAGGCACTCTGAATGATCATAAGATTCAGCTCCTGGTCCTACATAGCACCATCCCCAACACACACCATGTGCCCAAGGGTATGGAATGTCTGCCTAATTCTCCAGTCCTTGAATACTTACACAAACACACATATACATATATGGAAAGTAAACAGCTTTTATCTGACAGATCTGTAATTTTCAGCTCTGAAAAACCAGGAAGTTTTAGGGAAGAATGCGTTCCCAAACAAAAGCAGCAGAATTCACAACTGATATGATTCACAGGTAGGTGGCTATGTACATTCAGGTGCCTTCATTTCCTTGGGAGAAAGCTGTGCATGCAGTAGAACTGTGTTTGCAATACTGAAAGAGCAATTTGTGATTTTAGAGTGATACAAGGACAACACTTTTGCTACATATTGAAGAAATTCATTACTATGAAGGTGGCAAGGTGCTGGAACTGGTTGCCCAAAGCAGTTGTGGATGCTCCCTTCCTGGGAGTATTCAAGGATGCGGCTCTGAGAAACCTGGTCTAGTGGAAGGTGTTCATGCCGATGGGAGGGGGGTTGGATGATTTTTAAGGTTCCTTCTAGCACAAACCATTCTATGATTCTGTTTGGAAGTGCCATTGCAAAACAACTTACCATCCCTGTCATAATTGGTGTTACAATATTCTGTGGACTCTGTATTTGCGAAAGCATAGATAGATAAAGGGAATGAAATTTCTCTGTGGCTTTGTCTTATGCAGAACTGTTTCATAATCCTAAATGATTGGTCACAAGACTTGGTGGAGAATGAACATATTCCAGACAGTGAAAAGAGAAAAAAAAGTTGTAATAAAATTGAACCTGCTGCAGCACTAAGTCACCTTTCAGACATTAGGAAAGAAGGTAGAAAACAGGTTTACTCACCAAAGCTCTCTTCTGTTTTCCCCTTCTCTTTGAAGCATCTTGGGTTACTTATGGTAATAGCCAAAAAATTCCTTCATTATTTTTCTTTTTAAAACCTAGTTGTTTGGCCTGGATCATGGAATAGCACAAGGAAAGAGTAGTCTATCCTAAACACTCTGTAATAATTTGGAATTTCCCTTCTTATGAATTTGACTTGATGACATTTCTGAGGGTTTTTTGTTTGGGTCGTTTTTTTTGTGTTATGTTCTGAGGTTCTTTTTGGGGGGAATTCCAGTAAGCACAAACATTCCATAAATTTCAGATGACTATTCTTTGGTTTTGCTTTGATGACTATTTAAGTTTATAGCCTATTTGATATACTCAGATTTCTAATTTCCTGATAGTAAATATCACCAGGAATGTACAGTATTTTGTCTGTGCTGCCAGACTGGTGAACACAGGCTGGAATTTTTTTGGTTGTCCTCAGAGCTATCAGAGTTTGCATGAAGACCAGCCAATAATGCATTTCTGATTTCAGTTCAACAACTGAAAGCAGTTGCAAGGCCTACTTTAGAACTCCTGGCTTATTTCTAGTAGTTATGGAAATCTTATTTATGGGGTATGGGTGCAGTGCCTGGGGAAGTTCTGAAAAATAATTTGTTTTAAGAGATTAAGTACAAAAGGCAAGGCCATAATTCAATCATGTAAAAGATATAATTACAATGCTCTGCTCTCATGATTTTCAACGATTTTTCTCAACCCATTAATCACCCTAGATCATTCGTGGCTGTTTGGACCTTAGTTTCTATGGGTTGGTTTTATTTTGAATCCTTCTATTTCAAAATACACCCCAGTGCCACCAGGAGGTGTCCGTGTGCCATTTTTTGGTTACTTTCCAGGGTGCTTGCCTTTTTTTTATTTTTTGTGGGGAGAGCTCCACAATAATGCCATAATAGCAGTTTCTGAAGAATCATTATTATTAATACTACTATACACCGTTGTTGTTTGCACTTCCAAACAAATGAGGATGTTGTGTTTGTGTCCAGAGAGTTCTTCATTCTTTCCACAGATGAGAGAATTACGGATGAAAAAGACCTGTTGAGTCATCCATCTTCTTCCCCTCTGGCATGCTCTGTTCTCTGGAATATACTGTATAATGTATTGAGTGAGGATATCAGTCTGTTGCTAGGGAAATGATGACTATAATCAGATGTTACATAGTCTACATTTTGACTGCATTGCAGGATCAAAAATGAGGCTGTGAAAACAAAGATTTTTACTGAAACACTTAAGTTGTGCCCTATTTGCCCTTGTGTATAATTTCCAGGAAGACTGGAGTGTATACCTTAAAAAGCTAAATATCTCACAGTATTTTTATGTTGCATATTCACATTTAGTCTGTGGTGTTTAATTGTAAAGTATATAGTGTAGTTTCAGTGCAAATAGAGGCATAAAATATTTACAGATTGACAGGAAATTACAAATAACTACAAGAAATTCTATTACATTTCAGCCTAAAGTAGAGCCATTTTTATTACCACATGGATATTTAGAATTATACATCAGAGTGTATCAGTTCAGACGAACTGATGTTCATCTGAACATCAGTTTGGGAGAAAAAATTAATAAACCTGGTGATAGAAGGTATGGTTCAGTTGTACTCCGGAGCGTATCTTGAAAATCCTGTTCCAACCAACCCAAAATACAGTGTATGGCAACAGTCACAAGCATTACCTGCAGACGCTGTGTCTGAGGGAGGGCTATGTGCAGGAATGACACTTTCTTCACGGCTGTACAGTCAGATTGAGTTTTTCTACTTTTTATTGCAAGTTCCAACCTATTTTTTTTATAAAGTGCACACAATCCTTGTTGAGAAGAAATAGCATGAAAACAATTTCCAAATACAATGGCATGTTGTATGGGTTATGGCAAAACCTCTTAAAATGTTAGAAGCTTTTTAAGTTTGCCAGATCTAATTTAGTAGCTACATTTCTGGGAGAATATGGTTTTCAGGCTACCTGTGTAACACCCCAAGTTTCAAGCCCCCTCTCCCTTCCTAAATTTATGCATAATGTTGGTGTTTTACATTCATCTGTAACTATAATTTTCCACCAAAACCCTAGCATAGCCTCTTCCAGGGCCAGTTATTGAATTCCCACAAGTGATGGCAATCCCAGGACATTTTAAAGTAGATCCTGACCCCAAGGACTCATCTATTTTCTGTTCTATCGATAGAGAGAAATATTAAAGCAGCAGATACCTATCATTACAGTATATGTGTTTCTGCATCAATAGCCAGCTGCTCACTGAACTGGAAAGAATATGGGGAACAGAAGACATTTTACAGCCAAGTGAGTTGACTAAACTAGTGGGAAACGCAGTGAAATTTCACTGAGACTTAATGATAAGCTTCCCATATCAAAAACATGTCTAATACACATTGTCTAGATATTTGCCATTTGAGGACCCTAATAACAACTGAATTCTACTAAGAGAAATGCATGGTTTTGCTGATGTGAACATTCCAACGCTGAGTTTCTTTGCACAATCATGTGTTCTTTTTATTGAAAAGAAGAACCTGCAAATAAAAATATATGAGTAATGAAACTGACCTATTAGCATGCTGTGTGGTTAAAAATATCCTGTTTTCTTTGCTGCCTTGGAAGCCTGTTTTTCTGGACTCATACTTAAAAAAACTGTCTTGTGTATCTGTTTGCAATACCCATGTTTGATGAACACAATGAGACATAATTTACATGCTAATACAACAAACCAGATGTAGAACAGATCAACTTACATGCAGAGCAGCTCAAGATCTGATCTCTCCACAAGGATCTCCCATACCTCTTCTGGGTGATATGTCACTATTTCCTATAAATTGCTGCCAAGCTACCTTTTTTAAAAATTTCATCTCTTATCCTTTTGTATGCAAAAACCTGATTAATTTTTCAGGTTCAATAATTTTTTTTTTTCACAAAACTAAATCTAAGCATTAACTGATTAACCACTGATAAAACAGTTTTATTATTTAGCAAATACAAAACACTTATTATCTGTCTTTGCTATTGAAAGAAGGTGGTGTGGGTTTTTTATTAATCTTTTTGTCTCAGAAATTTTGGGAGCACTCAGTTGAACTTTTGTAAAACTATTTGCTATCACATTACACCCATGGATCAGCACCACAGAAATTCCTAACAGCAAATAGGATTTAAAGTGTATACTGATGGCTAATTTGCTAAAAACTTACCTTAAGGACTCATAAGCAAGTCATCACTAGCACTGATCTCTTTATAAACATTTTGTTTCAGGGGACTGAAGCATGTGTTGCCTGAAAATACCAAGAGATCATTTATACACACACATCATGCATTGACAAGTCTGTCCTGTTGTCCATTCTAAAACATCAGCAGCT
Source organism: Zonotrichia leucophrys gambelii (assembly GCF_028769735.1). Classification (NCBI taxonomy): domain Eukaryota; kingdom Metazoa; phylum Chordata; class Aves; order Passeriformes; family Passerellidae; genus Zonotrichia; species Zonotrichia leucophrys. The sequence continues at coordinate 123,807,461 of NC_088171.1, read as the reverse complement.
CCTAAGCCATAATGTAAAAATCAATGTAAAAGGATAGAACATGAAGTCCTGCTGCTTTCAGAAGATGGGGATGCTTTTTGTAAGCATGAGTGCACTATATTTTTGTTTAGCTTTACCCTCTGCTTTAAAACTTGCTCATATTTTGTTAACTCAGTATTAGATAGTGAGCTAACACTCATCCACATTGATAATCCTTATCCCTACTCTCTTGCAGGAAAAAATAAGTTCAGCCTGAAGATGTAGAGAACACTGAGAATGTTCCTGCCACTACCCTTATTTCTATAATTTTATTATTTGTTAAGCATTTCTGCTTTTTAAGAGCATTCTGAGTTCTATGTTAGAGAACAAGAGACATCTTTGATTTCATTAGAACCTGGTGATACTAGGATTGGTCTCAAGGGCATGTGCCCCAGATTTATGCTTCTGTTCTAGATTACTGTTGAGAACTGAAGTTGGTTCTGAAATCAAAATATCACCTAACATTGGAAGAATTTGTCTTCCTTTTAGCTATCATAAACACAACCTAACTGTTCATCATATCATAGAGGAAGCTATTTTGTGCACTGGGCCCACTTGCCTTGCTATTAAGAAAAGATATCCTCTTTATATTGCTGGCCTGTCTTCTTGAATTCATACTTCCTTCCTGGCTCTGTTGCTTCTCTCATGGAAAGAACTTCAAAGCAAATCCCACTCTGTGCATTGACCAATAAGATTAAGTGAAAAAGTCTTTCTTCTACTCTACAAGAACTTTAGTCAGTCAATATGCAATAATACAGAACTTCATCTGTTTCTAGGGTATTATTTTACATCAGGGAACCACAGGAAAATAAACCAGCCAGAAAGAGATGCAGAGCAAAACAAAGTAACAAGTCAGCAAAAATACAGCATGCAACACAGGAACACTGGTGAGGTAAGGCAAACTCTGTCAAAGCTGAGGTTACTACACTGTGCTCAGCCTCAACAGCAGCTCAGTCTTTTCTCTGGACAAAATTCAGTGATGTTTCTGAAATATAAAATTAAAACATTAAGAACACCTGAAATTCTCCATTTTAGCTGAGAAAGGCATTCATGATGTAGAATTTCCATCTTAACCCCTTTGGTAGTTGCTCCTCCTAGGCACCAGATAATTAATTATCCATTTGTACTCCTATGAGGATAAACCTTTTCCCATTTCAAAATTTTGGAAAAGAGAAATTACACAGATGAGGATCAAGTACACTGACATTTTTTCACATTCAGTAATTGTGTTATCAAAGGTCATGGTGAACTTTTGGCTCTAAAACGATGGTTTGATGAAGTAACAAACGTGTGCTTGCTGCTGTCTTTTAACACATGCTTTTTGAAGCACAAGGCCAACATTAATGGAAATAAGCTGAAGAAAGAAATGCCACTATCTCTGTCCAATTATGGCGCTAGAAGTTCTGTTTGTTTGAAGTGGACAGGGAACCTGAACCCTGCAAGTGCAATGATTATAGCCATAGACTTCATTGTGGAAACAAGAATGTGAATGCAGAGACTTTTTAAGAGATGGACCTTCAGAGTGACCAAAGCACTGAAAACATCTGTCTAAACAGACTGTAAAAAACCCCCCAAAAATGAAACAACAAACCCACCACCATCCTACCAAAGCCAACACTTTTAAGGACAAAGAGTATTCTATTATGCTGATATTCCAGACCTAACTTTGTTGTGTCTATATAGCTTTTTGGGAAGATCTTTCTAAGATAAGCATGGATTAAACAGACATTTAACTATAATGAACACAATAAAATAGAAAGAAGGTACTGGAAGAGAAGCCAGAGTGTCAGGTAAACTGAAATAGATAACTAACAAAAGCAAAAATAACCCAGTCAAAGTCTGGTTTTGCAATCAGTTCCCCTGCTATATGATGCAATTACACAGAAGTAAAGGTGTGAACATATTCAAAGTAGCTCCTCTGTAATTGCTTTGGTAACAATAATACTGAAGATACTGTGCTGTGACTTGGCACAGAATAACGACATGTTTACATTAAGTGAGGCCTCCTTGTAGATGCTACAGAAATATCCAAAATTAAGACAGCAAGCACAGTTCAAGGGATAAATCAAGCACTCATACACTTTTGGGGGAAGAGGAACATAAATAGCCTTTTACTCCACTAAAATTAATAACCCTATTTTCCATCACAAAGAGATGGGTTTCAAAAACCAGCAGAAGACACCATAATTTGTTTAAAAACAAGGAAAAAAAAGAGGAGAAACAGAAAAAACAGATACAAAATAGAGAGGGAAGGCTGAAATTAATTTTATTTAACAACACAAAAGAATTAAGAAGGGAAGTATACTGAAATAAAGAAAAGCAGTGAAGGAAAATAAGGAAAACCATCACTTTAATATACTGTAAGTACTTATTTTACTATTGCCTTTTTCTGCAACATTTTACTGATGGCGTTTCATGGATCATCAATAAAGTAACACTATAAAAAAACCTCCAGAATCCTATTTCCTTCTGGCAATTGTGCTAGATTGACAGTAACTAGTCCATGAAAAAGGGCAACCAGTTCAGCTTGAAGATTTGATGCAAGAGCGAAAGGGGGAGGAAAAATTAAAAAAAAAGGTGAATAATAATGTGTTAAGTCTGAAAGGAACACCAAGTGAAACAAATGAATAAGAATTAAGGATAACAGTATTTCAAAAGCAAATGGACTACTTCTCTTGCCAAGAAGACAGGGCATTTGACAGCTAATAAGACAGCAAGGCATTCAGCTTCCAAACACCAGAAGGTGAGAGTTAATATTACACGCATGAGCCACAAGCATACGGCTGGCTTGTTTTTATTAACACTAATAAATGATCTCATAATACTGATCAGAAGTGGGTTTTGTTCCTCCACATATCTCACAAAAAATTTTCAGGTGACAAGTACTATGATACATATGGTAGAAACAAACATCTGTGGCCACAAAGATGTTTTGTTAACTGATGATTAATATATTCAGGAAGCAATCACACTATTCATTAGTAAAAGTTTACAAACATTAAAAAGTGCATAACATTTGAAACCAACAACACAAAAATATATATAATATATATATACTATATATAAAGTGACATCACCTCCTATTAATAAAAGAAAACAAATCTTCTGACCTTGTGATTGGTGCTTGTGTGATTGCCATGGTTTACTATCAGTCACTCTCTTCACTCACCTTAGTCACACAGAGGTGTGGCTGCCCCATTTTGCAGCATTCAGCCTCATGAATGGCCTTGTCTATTGGGGCAGGACAAGGGGGAAAAACAAATCAATCAGCAATAGCTACTGCAGAACAGGTTATTAACCTGTAGATATTTTAAGTGATGTCCTGGATGGACAAGCTATCCTGGTATTTTGATGAAGGCCCAGTTTGGACTGCCATTTTGGAATAGATGAAATGGGAAAAAATCTAGTCTTTGGGTGCTAGATGCCAAGTCTCTCACCTCCCTTTCCAACTCCAAGCCACAAGGCTACTGTAGCAGATTCTAGCACTTGGCTGTTCAGGTGCATCAGTTGCAGGCTACTGGCTGTGCAAACCCAACAGCCTGATCAACTGAGGCAAAGGCAAGGAATAGTAAAAATTCAACCCCTTGCTGGATCCAGCCCGGGAGCCACTCATTGGACTATACTGCATTCTAAAACTCCTTTCAGAATACATACTTGGCAATAACCTATGCCAGTTATTTTCCCATGTGTAAACAAGGCCTATCTTTTACAATGTGAATCAGGAAAACCTCTAGCACCATGGAATTAGTTTGAATTTTAACCCATATAAGGTAATAAATGTATTCTTAAAACTACCATAACAGTAAAATACTTGGAATAACATTTTAAAAAAAATATCTCAGAGAAAGATTAAGAAATTGGGACCAAAATTAGAAAAATGGGGAAGAATAACATAAAAGATTCAATTTGAGTCTCTGATATGCAACTAACTACAGGCGAGTGGCAAAACTGTACCAAGGACACAACACACGCTCAAGTATTCACATTAACAAATCGTTTTGAAGGTTCATCTAGTAACAAATTCGAGTGTTGCTGAGTCATTCAGGTTTAGGCATAATCAATTTAGCAGTTGATGTTTAGATCTATCATGTGCACATCACCACCTTATGCAAAAAACCAGCCCTTTCAAAACGTGTGGTAGAAAAATTCACAGTAACAGAAATATTCTTCATAAGCAGTTGAGAAGGGGCAGTGTGGAGCATCTAAGTCGTACAATACAAAAACCATTGTAAATAACAGAGCTGTAAAACAGATGCAAAGTTCTAAAAACAGTGCTTTCTTTACAGTTCTTATAATGGGCAAACACTTTGGCCAGAGAATTTTAAACTCTGAGGATCACACAAGCCTTTGCTTAGGATACACAATTAGATCCTCTGATGCTTCAAAGGCCATTTGCTACAAGATTTACCTGTTCTACTTTCTAAAAGTGTTCCCATCGAGTAGTCATTATGAAGGGATCCATCTGATGACACTATCCCAAAAAATCAATACATGTTCAACCATTGCTAATGACAGAGGTAGAGAATCTGTCTTCTGTCACAGCTTGTACCCAGATTTTTAGCATTGTGTTGAGTGGGTTCCAGCAGTGAAGACACATGCACTTTCTTTTCTACCAGCTTGCTCATGGAAACAAATTTGTTCCAGCACACTCTTGTAGCCTGAAAACATCCAGCAGCTGCTCCACTCGGTCAAAGTCGGATGTCAGCTTTCTTGCTTTGCTGCCTCCCCTTGGGCCTCCCCAGTTTGCTCACTTGGATTTCGCTGTGCATCTCCTTCTCCTTCTACAAGACAGGAGAAAAAGATGAGTAATCCACCCTAAAATAAAGAGAACCCTGATTGTTCATCCATCAGCTTGAAAAACAAAGTATAAAGAAATTGAAACTGAAATATGAAACTCCTCACTACTAAGATAGCTATACTTTGTTTTAGGAAATGTCTCTTGAGATGCAAATTACTAGCTGCAATCACAAGTATCACTAAATAAATACCAAATGTAGCTTAAAATTAATGACTTTAACAAAAACAGTAGAGTATTTTTGAAAATTTCTTCACTATGATGCTATAACAGTATAAGAGAAAAAAACCTCATTGCACCAATCTGAACAGATACTGCTACAAAGAGATGCAACTTCAATAAAAACAAGAGTTTGTTAAAGCTGCTTTAGTTCTATGCATCCATTTTCAGCATCATGTCCATGGTGTTCAGTCCAGCTGTCTCACTACAAACCACAGAATGACCTGAGGAACCGCTCACATCCTACAGAGGCACAGTGAGCAGGCAACTCACAGTCTGTCTAAAGAAGGCCAAGAAAAGCATTGTTCAATGATTTTACTATCTATACGCAAAGTATTGTATTTTACATGACAATTAAAAACCTCACAGGTTCAGGCAACAGGAAAGTGAGTGCAAGTGAGATACAAGTCCCTGAACACTGGACAGATCAGCCATATATACACAACAATGAATAATGTTAAGACATACATGTCTCATGTATGTTGCAAGGATTCTGAGTAATTTGTACTGAAATGGCGTGATAAGGGAAGAAAATTCCATGGCTAGGCTGTAAGGAGGTTTAGATAGATGTAGAAGTGCCTCTTAATTTTAATCTATAGATCTTCAGAATGAAGATAGGGTTCTCAGTGCAGATATTTATTGTTTCCTTCTTTCAGATCACATGGTGCATCTCCAGATTTATTTCTGTTTATAGAAATAAGCATCATAAACGCCTTCTCTTTTCTGTGTAGAAGAAAGGGCACACTGGTAGGGGAAAAAAGTTCTTTGCCTTGCAAAGAACATTGCTAACAGCTTAGACATGACAGCTGTGTTTTGTGCATGCACTGAGTAGGCAGGAAAATGCCACGAAAGATACTGTGAACTATCACATTCAACCTGATAAAAAGTTGCATGGAAAGTCGATTACCTATTAAACAGTGAGGTTTGTTCTGTTCATTATGGGTTAAGTAGTAAATAGACAATTGTTTTACAAGGCACTTTCCCAGAAAACTCTTTTTCACTTTCACCTCTCAAATTAGAAAGGATTCCATAAGGATGGATCCACGTGTGATTATTTATTATTAGACAAAAATCCCTTTTGCCCCAGTTGTCTAAACACTTTCTAAAAACCTCCTACATTTGTTCTGATACTGCAGAAGATGAGATGAGTGTCATTTCAGGGGGTCATTTCTTTTCTGCCTGCTCTGCCCTCCATTTATTCTGACTATTACTTATGTGGGTAAGCCAAACTTTTGTGGTGGAAATCTTATTAACAAAAAGAATAGGAAAAATGTCCCACTGAAGAGCAAAAAACACTCTTGCAAGGTATTTGTGTTTAAAAGAAAAATCACTCTTGGACAAAAAGCCCAAACATTGTTAAACACAGAGCACAGAGACCCAGGGAAAGAGCACTAAGGTTCTAATATAACACTCCCTGAAAGATTCTTCTCAACTTGCTGAAAAAACTCATTCATCTAAACCCATTTAATCTATAATACACTTTCTTGGTACCAGCTTTTTCTTTCTACTGGCAGAGCTCTCCTACCAAAGGCTTTAAAATATGTTTACAGAGATAAATCTGCTTTTAAGTTCTGAGAATCTCAAAACTACTAAGCACATGGCTGTTCTTCCTTTAAAACCTGATGGTTAGAAACTCTCAAGAGCAAAACTGTAATTTTTACACAGCATTTTGAAACCATCAGGCAGTATTAAAAAAAGAAACAAAACTAAATAATACAATACTCTGAGTCACAATACAGTTGTGTGAGTAGGTCAGCTGGCTAGAATAACCAGTCTTGCTAATGTACAGCTTTTAACTCAATTTTCTTCCTGTAACATTACTGACTCTACAGTGTCTATCACTATTCCCCCTGCTTACACCCAAAACATTTCTACCATGGACTAAAATCAACTACTTTCACTCACTAATTTCTACAGCCAGTTCTTCATTCGGGTTATGTAGGTGTTTAACACCCTATTACCCCCATTATTTGTAGATGCTTGGACCACTACAATTTTTACAAGGAAATGTCCTTTTCTGTGTTCAATAGCACCTATAAAAGCAGCAGTTTGTTTTAGACATTAGATCTGCAGAGACTTGTCATTCTTCATTGTACTTTTACCTCACTACTTCATTTAGCTACGACCTGCAAGATCAAATTTCTTGGATTGTACTGGTTACCTTGAGAGTGTTGAGCAGGAGAGCTACCTGCTGATTTCTGTGCTAAATATCTTTCTTTTACTTCTGAACTTATAAGTTCTATCTGTCAGATGTACATAGTGTTGCTTTTACCTAATTTATATAAAACATGTTGACACAGACCTTGGAACCTGTATTTTGGTGTTTGGTAAATATATCCATTCCATAGATAATAACAGGTTGTTAGCTTACTATGGACAAAGAAAACTGGGACAGCTGTTTTGAAGGGAGAGTGCCATACAGTAATTATACTTATTATACATAATTATGCAGTAAACTCTCGATTATCTGTTGTTGGCTCATTGATGAGGAGATTAACCAACACTCACCTCAGGCATCAGCTACTGAGTAACAGAAAAATACATTGTCTTTGAACAAGTCTAGTGCTGTTAAAAGCTGCTCTGTTTTTTTACAGGAAACTTATCTGCAGGCTTTCCGAAGTGAATGTACTAAATATGCTAGGGTAGTTTAATTTACATATGTTTTATAACTACCTTTTTTTTCCTTTAACATCTGCATTATCCTACTCTGCCATTACTCCATGCAGCTGAAAGCAAACACATCTGCAGTTTTGCAAGAAAATGCATGCAGCTGTAAGAGGAATAAAAGGAAGGAATCGAAACTTGATGTCTATATTTATATAATTAAGTTGTACTTAGCATAAACGTTTGACATGCACCTTGAAAGAAATAAGATATAGCCCCCAAATGTGTTTTCTTCTTAATCCTGTCAGATGTGATGCACATATGCATCCTACAAGCATTAATATATTCTGAACTAGGATTTTACATGCAAAATATTTTTTAGCCTCTCTTGATTTGGAATGACATGAAGTGATAATACTCACATGAATACTAGGTAAGACAATGCCTTTTTCCAGTAATTTTTTGGAGGCTTTTACTTGGCCCCTAGTTGTACTAATAATACAGAATTTAAATGTGTTTTCATTTTATCTAATGGAAATTGAATAACCTTCTGAAGAAGTATGCAGACGTTTCTACTATCTAAGGTAATTTTATGAACAGCTCTGTATGTTTTTCTGTATTGATTAAGTTACCTGGGCTTCAAAAGGGATCATCAAGAAGAACTAAAGAGACTCCTGAAAACACATTTCTGGCTTATAAGAACTCCACTGTTTAACTTAAAAATAGGGACTGTTTTTATTTTCTAAATGGACAAGATCAAAGAAGATTTTGATAAGTGTAAATTAGAGACTGAATGTTGGCATTGTGCCATTCAAATAGCATCTACTTTTTATTTTTCCAGTATTTTACACCTGTCCCCACTAAAATAAAATGACACACCTACACACATAAAGCATTTTTTAAACAGAAATAAACTAAAGGCCCTGCCCAGCTAGAATTGCATATAGAATCTCTAAGTCGCAAACTGGCAAAAGGAATGACTTAGGATGTAGATTAGTCCAGAAGCCAAAAAAAAAAGCCCTCCTTCAAAACAGCACTACAACCACCTCAACACCATGGTGCCCACATATGACTGACCTGTGAAGAGACTCCCTCTCAGAACTCTTGTCTTTATCTCTGAGAAAAGTATGTGCACAAACAGGGCAGCTGCTTTTCAACAGTTTCTTCTCTGCTGCATTTATTATCTTCTGCTATTATTAAAATAAGTAAAACCATGCCTTCCCTCACATCTGAAAAGGGCTTTCTAATACCTGTAACATCTATTCATTAGCTGCTACTCATCTAACATAAAAATAAAGACCCAGTCATATTACTATTTTTATTTCATGTAAGGTCCACTCTCCCTCCCTCCTCTCAACTGAATATGCAGAAGCTTTTAAAAATGTTGGTAATATTAAAGATTTAGGATTGCATTACTGCTTGTCATCTTAAGAGAAGGACAAGCATCAGCAGAAAAGAGAAAGAGACAATTTACTCAGAAACAAAGATCCAGGTAAAACAAACACTAATGCATTCCTATTGCTCTGTCCTTTGGCAGCTAAAAAAAAGTTTATTTCACAACAACCTTTCAGCAGACATATGGTTTTCCTTACAGGCCTCAAGTCAGATAGATACACAAAAGGATATTATGCAGACTTGGGTTTTAATAAAAACTTCCCTATTTTCTTCCTTATACTCTAATTTTCATAAAATTTATCCTGATTAGGACCCTGCCACTAGACACTCACTGCAGAAGAACTTTTCTTTATTCAGGGATGTGTTGTACTTGCAAATAACCACCCTTTCCATTATGAAGTCAGTGATTCTTATTGCAGGCAACCCATGTTTATTAGAAAAAAATAAATTTCTTCTGCTGAGGAACAAAGGAATAATGCGGGCACATAAACCATGCTTTGTGTACTAGTTCTCATTTTAGTTTTAAATAAATACAATAAAATCCCAGAATACACTTACCTGTTTTGTTTATGTCAAGCTCTGATAACTTTAAGGCTAGTTCACTAGAGTTCCCACCCGGAGAGGACACAAGGATGTCATGTAATGCATTTCTTCTACCTGTTCTTCCTGAAGCAATAAAGTCTGCATATGTAGATTCCACATCAGTCATTGCTAACAAATATCCACATAGCAGTACCTGGATGGCAGGAAAAAAAAGAAAAACAAAAATCACCACTTAGACCACCAGAAAACCAGATGACTTCATGGATTAGGAACAGAAGTTCCCATTACAGGGCAGATTGACACACCTTCTTTTAGACTTTGAGACTGGTTAACCAGTCTCAAAATTTGGAGAAATTAGAGAAGAAACTGAGTAGAAAGCAAAAACACTGTGTGTATTTTATGCCAGCTGTATTCAACAGTATTTTAACCAACTTCATTTTCCATGCTTCATAAAGTGATAGTGAGTACTTTACAAAAGCAATGACCTCAGCAACATAATTTCTTTACAGAGTTGTCTCTGCTTTTAATATTAGCTGAGATGTAGGAGGTAGGCAGGGGGTGGAACAAAGTTCTTTTCTACAAAAAGCAGAGTGTAACGAGTAAGAAAGTACAAATTGATAATGCTTTTGTGAGCAGAACCCTGTGCTCATACACAAGACACTGTTTTGTTTTGTATATTTTCTTTCCTGTTGGTATTAGTTTTGACATTGTATAAAGACCTTTTCAGACTCAACTAATTTTGGTGTGGTAGGTTCCCTGATGCAAATGTGTTACCATAATGCTCCTGAAATGAGGGGAGATGTGCTACCAGAGCAAGCAGAATAGCTAAACTAGACTGCAGAGGTTTGAAAGCAGTGCTCTGTAAGCTAGGTATAATCTCAGAACTTCTTTTCATTAGAAAATAATTATTTCTTGTGTCATTATGGAATAAAGTGATGATGTGCATTAATGCAAGATCTGACAAAGACACAGGAAATACAATATGCTATTTCAATCTCGGGAACAGAAAGAACTGCCTCTCTGCTGCAATATATGCTACAGATCTAAGCTAGCAGAATTTTATTTTCTTAATTTATAAAATGTTAAAGAGTATGGGGAGGAGCACTTTCTCTCACTGATCACATTGCTTTTACTGTAGTTTCACGTGTACGTGTCTAGGGTTTCCTGCAAAATGCTAGGCAACCATGCTTTCCTCATGTTTTATGTTTCCATGTCATAGGGGAATCAGGGAAGCTGTCTGCTAGAGGAGTACTTAAAAGAGAAGAAACACTGCAGAACTACTCAACCAAAGCAGCTCTCCCACAGTTGTATGCCTCCTTCATTTGAAGCAGAATTTCTCTTGTTCTGCACACTGCAGAGAGAGGATATGGCCATGCAGGCAGCAACTCACAGCTGCCTGCAGCAAGAGGCTTTAGCTGTTATTACTAAAGTGGCCAAAACTTCACATTGGCATAGAATGGATAAATCTTTCTAATCAGTTCCTACTGCAGGTGCTGGACACTGAAGCAGCTCTTGAAGTCATCACAAACATTAACAGCAGCTAAAGCTTCAGCTTTCTCTCTTCAAATAAACAAAAAAAGCCCTCATTTTTTATAAACACTTTTTATTTTAAAAATAGATACAAAAAAGATAACAGCCAATCCTTTTCCACCCTCACCTCTGAATAACTTTACAAACCCTGTTCACTCCTCATCTTCATTCCATTCCTCACCTCCCCAGATTCAGTCAGCTGTATGAGGGTGTATGTATGATGTGTGTGAGAAGCCAAGAAAAGAGCTCTACACCATATTTTATTTAGTCTAAATATAACTACATCAAGTATCATTGCAAGACTGACTGGCTTGGAAAGAAGTTCACTGCTATCAAGCTTTGGTGTCCCAAGCCAAACACTGAATGGCTGACAGGCTAATTTTACTCTTAGGATCAACCACTATGATACAGGAAACTGCTTTAAAAAACCAAACCAACAAAGAAATAAAAACTCCAATCAAATCAACAACAACAACAAAAAAAAAACCAACCCAGAAAACCTAACACCACCACCTAGGGAGGGAAAAGAGGTCAGCATTGACTGAAAGCCTGCCTGACACACATAATCGCGCAGTGCCTTTGTTTAGTAACAAAAGCTTGCATGAGAATGAGACCCCATGCATTTCTTCCTCTGAACTGCCCTCCTATTTAAACACTGCAAGAATATTGAAGCAAGTGAGAAGTCTACCATTTGTTCTTTGCCCAAGGTGCAGACACTGCAATGCCAAATAGATCAACCATGTAGTAACGCAGCATGTAATTTGCAAAGGTTCAGGGAAACAATGAGGACAGTTTCTATAAGAAAACAGCACAAGTTTTCAGACTTATCTGACCCATTCACTGAATAGCATTCACCAAAATCAAGACTAAAAGATTTTAAACAGTAATCCCTTATATTTGTGCATGCTTTTTATTGCAACTGGCTTGTAGAAAAAGAAGTGCAAACCATGAAAGCAATCAATAGTATTACAGGCTTGGATTTCATATCAGTGTAGAACCAGTCCAAAGTCATTGCAGCTATCACCCCCGTGAAGACATTAATTTATTTTTAGTATAGAAAAAACCACCACAGAGTTGTTTTCTTTTCTTCTTTGAAAGGCGCATATGGAGTGCATCAGGCCCAGAATAACTAGAGAAGACCATGACTGAGGTGGAACAAGCTGCAGGTCTGTAGGACTTGCAAAATAATCCAGGTTGTACTCCATGAGAAATTCCCTGATGTACAAACTGCACTCCACTCCACAGAATATGCTTCTGTGAGATAATACTTCTCTTGAAACATTCCACAAAAATGGAGAATACCAGGGGAAATCCCAAGCTTTTTTAGTTTTAAAGCAAGCTATATTTATTTAGCTACAAAACAAGCTATAAAGGCATGGAAAAATGTGCTTGTAGAGAAATTTTTAAATGTTCATTTTCTGTATGCTCAATATGGTATTACTAACAACATTCTGATAAAAAAATAATGTTATCAAACATACATTTATGACACTTCCAAATTTTCCTGTCTGTGTCTCCTCCTAAATAACAAATACCATTCTGTTTTGTATTGGCATTATCTTGAGACATTACTGCATAAATATGGAACTACAATGATATCACCCAAGAGCTCCTCTTCCAATGAATGGCTCAGTGCCCAGCAGTTTGTACTTATTCACTGAACCAGTCATTAAGGAATTAACATTCACTTCAAAAAAATCTTTTTTCCCCCTGCAGTCTCTGTGCCAGGAGTGGAATTTGCTAATAACTGTGAAATATAATTTGAATTTCCTAAATAATTGCATAAACAGGCACTCCTGCATTAAAGATTGTGGTCACAGTCCCGCTAGTTCTAAGAATTTTAATTTTTCAAAAAGTTGTGAAACCAGTACTCTGCTATGTGAAATTAAACTGAAACAAGAGGGCTGCAAACCTCATTGTTTCTGCCAACTGAGCCAGCAAACTGAAGAAAGAAGGTCTCGGAGAATAAGGATTAATGAAACCTGCTGTTGCAAGATTGGATTCCTTGGTAACTGATAAAATACTATCCCTTCAGAAATCCCCCCCAGCTGTGATTTACCTTTCCTCCCATGTAGAGTCACTATGCTTGATATGGGTTAGAGTTTGCATCACAGCCCAGGGGATTTTCATACAGCATTTTTTATTTCCTCAGATTCTCAATTTCATAAACATCTAGAAATGTGGTACTTTAGACTTTTTTCTCTTTCCCTTCCCAGCCTCTTCCTCACAAAAAGTTGTGCTGAAAATTATTTACTTAAGAAATTACAGAGGATGAGAATGGTAGAGTTGTTACCTTGGATTTTAGCCAGTCTATCAAGACATGCCTGTATTGTTAATGAATATTCTATACTGAACATAAGGGGTAGAGTAAGTATCCAAGGAATGCAGAAGGAGTAAAGAAGGGTGCCAAGGATAAGTGCAACAAGGCCAAGTGCCTAATTTGCACCAGAACAACTCCATGCAATGCTACAGGCTGAAGGAAAAGTGGCTGGGAAGCTGCTCAGTGGAAAAAGACCAGGAGATGCTGGTCAATATCTGTTGAACATGATCCAGAGAGTGCCCAGGTGGCCAAGAAGGCCAATGGCATCTGGGCCTTTGTCAGAAACAGTGTGGCCAGCAGGAGCAGGGCAGTCACTGTCACCCTGTACTCAGCACTGGTACAGAGTCTGCACCCAAATCCTGTGCTCAGCTCTGGGCCCCTCACAGCAAGGACACTGAGGTGCTGCAGAGTGTCCGGAGAAGGGCAACAGAGCTGGGGCTGAGTCTGGAGCACAAGTCCTGTGAGGAGTGGCTGAGGGAGCTGGGGGTGCTTAGCCTGGAGAAAAGGAGGTTCAGGGGGGATTTTATCACTCCAAACTGCCTGAAAGGAGGATGTAGCCAGGCAGGGGTCTGTCTCTTCTCCCAAGAAATAAGGGACAGGATGAGAGGAAATGGTCTCAACTTGCAACAGGGACAGTTTAGATCGGATACTAGGAATACTTTTTTCACTAAAAGGGTGGTCAGGCATTGGAACAGGCTGTCCAGGGAAGTGGTCAATCACCATCCCTGGAAAAGTTCAAAAGATGTGTAGACATGTCACTTAGGGCCATGTCTTAGTGGTGAACACAGTGATGTTTGGTGAATGGTTGGACTTGATCTTAGAGGCCTTTTCCAATCTTAATGATTCTATGATGAGAACATTATAATTTAACACAAACAGAAAGTATCAGTTTTGTGTATCAATTTGTGTTTTCAGAAATTTACCAAAATACTCCTTTAACTCCACAATCCAATTTATGTTAAATTTTCCATTTCTACCCTATATAAAGCAAATGTTGTCCCACAAGTCACAGAAGATAACAGTCAAATCTCTGTAACTGAAAAAATAAAATCTTTAAAAGTTACTGATGAGTTCACAAATGTAATCCAAATGTGACTGTGTTCTATAATCATTCAGTGAAACCCAGTAATACACAGTGCCACTGCTCTCAGGGGTCTGGGAGGAAAAGTACAGAAATTATACCAGCATGAATTAAAAATCAGTGTCTCTACTGCTTATGGGCTATAGGCACCCAGGATTGTTGAACTTAAGTCTGTTTAAGGGACTAGATACCTAAAAGAAGCCCAGGTGAATGTGAAGTACCTGTGCTAATTGGTTTCATTATTATTTCAAAAGGAAGACAGAACAAGAGCAGGCACTTGACATACATACAGCTTGTCTATGAATTCGGCACATGCTGCTGGCAAGCACCAGAGAGCTGCCATTTTCTTGGCAAAGCTGCAGTGTAAGGCTAAGAGGTAAAATCCTTCAATGTATGCTCCCGCTCTTTCTCCATCTATGCTTAATGGCAGCATCAAATAAAAGATTTTCAAATAAAACTCTCCCAGGCTTTGGCTGCTAAATGTTGTATCACGATCAGCACATTATTTAAATGTAATTATCTATATTCAGCTTTCACAAGGGAACAAAAAAAAAAAGAAAAAAAAAGAGAATTTGTCATTTAATAGCATGTCTGATTTAGAGAAGATGTATAATTATGCTTTTAAAATAAATTTTGGTTCCAAATCTAGCCTAAGAGACAGGGCTACAGGGCTCTTTCCAGTGAGGATACAGACCTATTCCACAGCAATCTGTAGCTAGATTTCTACCTTATGCATGGTCTTCTAAGCTGAAAGCAAAATCAGAGGAAGAATTTACAAAAGCATTTTTCTTCCACAGAGATTCTATCTATTGTGTTATACAATAATGTGTTTTTGCACAGACAGATGAACAGAGAAATATAATTAACTCTTGAAAGCAAATGAAAAAAAAATATTAATAACAATGCAAGATATAAAGCTGGGCAGTATTTCAATCTGCATTTTGAAAATCACTCCTGTAGTTTTTTTCTGTCTGATGTTTCTGAAGTGGCCAGCTCCTTGAAACAGCAATGGAGAACAGGTCACTTGCATTTGATAATTAGCATACTTTCAGGGTGCACATTCTATACATAGCCATCCTAGTACTACTAAGATCATAACAGAAATTAACAGGCAATTCAACTGGTTAAACAATAAACAGAATGAAGAAAATCAACACCTGAGATTTTATTCAGAAAAAAAAGCCAAACTTGTTTAAACCTGCATAAAAAAGCACTATGAAATGAGATATCCTTCAGCTCACAACCCATACAGACAGATTATTCACAAAGACAGTTAATAGGTTCTCCTTTTATATTATCTAAATTGCAGTTTTCCTAAAGAGATCTACAGAACTAAAAGCCAAATAGTTACAGTTCTTACCATGTCCTTGCCCGAGCAAATTTCACTGTGCCCAAGACCATAAGAATTTGGTCTATCATCCACCATTTTCTGAGGTCACAGATTTAGTTTTAGCTTCCAGTTTTCCATGAAACTGGGCAATGGAATAGCAGCAGCAAATTAAAAAAAAAAAAAAGGCAAACATAACCAATAAAGCAATACTACAGGGACCTTGGTTCTCTGGAAAGATGCAGTGCAGATATCATTGATGGTTTGGGGAGTAATTAAAAACTAACAACAAATGTTTTGATATTTTGAAATTAACACCCTATGGAAGAAACTAATCACTACATTTAAATATCTACATAGGGACACTAGGTTAGGGAGCAGAAGAGGGTGACCTAGAATCCTCCATCACTGTTCGCTGCCTAACCTAAAGAACACGAATGGCAGGCAATGTGTTTGTGAGAAAAGGCGTCCACTGCTGTGTGACTTTTTACTTGCAGCTTGTGAATGAACCTCTTGGCTTGTGAAGGGAAGGAGCAAGTTAAAGCACTACTTTTCAGGACACTCTGATACTTTCTATGAACAGAAAAAGCATTGCAAGCATCTTATAATCACAGAGATAAAGGCCTCAAGGCAGGTGAGAGCATTTCAGCTCCTCACATGACACACACCTGGCAGCCCTGCTGAGCATTCACACATCCATCTGAACTGAAAGGAGGTCCATGTTTTAAGGTTCTGGCAGGATGAGGCCGGGTATGCAGCACCTTAGAATGCTATGGTGCTTTGAACCAAGGAACACAGGCAGAAGAACACTACATTGAACAAATACAGTGTTTGTTCAAAAGGACTAGTTTCAGCCTTTGGAGAAAGCCTGTGTATCGGGGTCTTTATATGGCAATTCAGAAGCACTTAATAGTTAGATAAAATAATAATTTTTGTCATGAAGACTATGACACAAAAATCACCCCTCAACAATAAAAACTGGCTCTTCCTCAACTGCTGGGTTACTGGAAAAGACCAGTCTACTGAGAATCCATTAACTGACTGGCAGCTTGGAAACACTCTGTGCAGAAAAGACAAGAATTGCTGTAGAAATGTGAAGTTGATGTCTGCTCAGGATCAGGATGTTTAGTAGGGGGGATGGGGATTAGGGGGGAAGGGAAATTTTTGTGGGCTTTGCTCATGAAGCTCCTAACCTTGCCTTTAATTCAGGATTCGTGCTGTAATCAAGTTTATTCTCTCAGACACTTCTGTCAGTAGTGCCAGCATTCACAGCCAGTGATTTAAAGGTATTGATCAACACAGGTCTCATTAGGTGAGACTGTTCCTTAGAGAACTTGATATAAGCACTGCAGTGACTATTTTTATCTCCTTTAGTCACTGCTACATACAACAGGCTGTATACAGCTTCACAGGGGATAAAACTCCCAAAACATTGAACAGTCATCATCAGTAACCTGCAAATATTTTGGCCCAAACTGCTGTGAGCCACTGTCTTCCTTACAGACAAATTTCCACTTAAAAAAACAAAAATACAGGTTTAGCAAACTTTTAACTGAAGCTCTGATAGCAAGATAATTCTGTGAGTTACCCACAGACAGGTATGAGCCTTCCAATCAATGGTATATAGGCAGTGATGTGGAAGACACTAAGAAAAAAGGTTTTCTAAGGAACACATTTACAATTTTTGGCAGAAGTTTAATGCTGTAGAAGGGTGTAAGAATGAGATTTTTAGACCATGAGAAATGCATTTGTTCAGCCTTGAGGAAAGAAGGTTTTAGGGGGCACCTTATCACCATCTTTCAACATCTAAGGGGTGGCCAGAAACAAAATGAAGACTCCCTTTTTACAAGTCACATGGAAAAAATGAGGGGTGATGAGTACAAGTTACTACTGGAGAGATTCCAGTTGGACACAAGAGGAACATTATTCACAATCAGAACACACTCATCCACTGGCAGTGGTGCATTCCCTAGTATTCTACACCTATAAGATTCAGCTGAACACAGGGCTGGGCCATCTTGTCTACAGATGCTTTTGCCAAGAGAGGTTGGACTAGAAGATCTTGAAGTCGCCTTCAAACCTGGTATCATGATTCTATGAATCATAACTCTAGATGCCCTAAAAGGATTCTGGTCCATTGAATTTTTTAATTCAGCATCCATAAAATGCTTATCCATGTAAGATCTATTTTCCTCACTATCTCTTTTTTTTTTTTACTTTGCAGTTATATATTTTGTTAGATATTACTTAACTAGTACTATGGCTTTTGAGGTCAAAACAATAACACCAACATGACCTCCCCCCCAAATAAACCCTCAAAAAAAACCCCAAAACAAAATCCAAACAAATAAAAGGAAAAGCCTTCATTCTCATAAAAAAAAAGCAAAAAACAAAAATAAAAAAAAAACCCTAAAAAATCCACACAAACAAAAAATCCAATGAACAAACAAGAAGTGGCATAAAGACTGTATGCAGTACATTGAGGTGAACTTTTCCATTTAATTGGGAACCAGCTCTGTTTTCCAAAAAATAGTTCCATAGCACAAGGCAGCCTCCATTTCTTATAAGGGCTCAAATACTCAGATGAACTATAGATTGGAATGGCTGAACATTCCTTAGTAATTCATTACAGTTGTTGCAATTCCTAACAGCAAACCATGAAACTAACATGAAGATTCATGCTCCTTTGTCACAAGCCAAGAAATGTAGCCCATTTCTTCTATATTAACCTATGCCCAGTCTGGTAAAATACTTTGCTATGCAAAATACAGCTGTGTTATGCAAATTGTAAGAGCTTGCCCTTCATTGTTTTAAAATATCAGTAAAGGTAATGGCTAGCAAGAAGATATTAATGAGCACTGCCAGGACTTATCTATGCATGTGCTGGGCTAGGGGAATATGATGGCATTGTAAGAACACAATATGGATGTGAAAGAATCAGATTTCAGGTGGGGAGGCAGCATCCAGAAAAGATTGTCTGCAGAACAAGACCAGAAATAAAGAAAAAAGCATATGGAGATGGGAAGGAAGCAGCAATCGCCTGAGATAATTAGAGTTCAGTTAGAAAAACCAGTTTACAACCAAAAAGGAAGACTGCGATGGACTCTTCCAGCTGCTCTACCAAACAGCTCCCAGTGGGATAACTTGACTCAAGGACTTGACAGAGCCACTGATGTGAGCGCAGGGCTTGGCTCCCCCATTGCAATGGGTCGCTCCCATCCCCAAGTTAGCTGAAGTTTGCATTTTGTGATGCTCAGCACTCTGTCAATTTGACTGATATGTTTACAGCATCTACAACAGCTGTCTGCAGGTAACAAAGCCTTTGAAAGGGAAAGCATGCAGTTAGAAGAGCAAGAAGAAAATGTCTAGATAACAGTATCATGACAGCATTTATAACTTAGCATTTATAACAGGAGGATGCTCCAGCATTTTCATAAGGTTCTTTCCACACCTATTTGCTAGGATTCTTCAATCTTTTAGTACAATGTGTAGTCTGGCCGTCAAATATTCAAGCTAAATGCTCTACAGTTAAGCTGTCCTTTAACTCTTCCTTATTATTAAAACAAACAGCTGTCCCCCCTCCAAGGCACTTTTCCTCAAATCTTTAGGGTAATGTAGGCTACTAAACAGAAGCAACATTTGTTGTATTACATATCTTTTCAGTAATTTCTGGTGAAATAGCTCAACTGTTTGCATGTGATTACCTTTTAAAATCATGCAGTCATGACTCATCAAGAAAGTATGTGTTGCAGCATCCAGAACAGAAAAGCTTCAGCTTATTACTGTTTCTTTTTGGGCAGCAGCAAACACTGTACTGAAAGGAAAGGATCTGCCCTTTTTGATAGCAAGATCAACCATAACCATGTATTTCTAAATATTAAATATTGGTTCCTATTTGCTTTTAATAAAATCCATTACCTCTCAAAAAAAATAAAACTGCTATAGAATAATTTGCTTCTGTGAAGATCTCACATCTCACGTGCAAAGTTGGGAGTTTCCAAAAATATACCCAATGACATCACATTTTTCAGTATTTGCAAAGATAAATACCACTGGGCTAGCCTGAAGACCTGTGAACACGAGACATCTAAAGTATATTTTCAATGCCTGGAAGAGAAAAAAAAAATAGATGGAAAAGGCAATTTATAAAATACTGATTAATGTATTGTGGCACAAAGACATTCACATTCCTGGTTTATCTGGTCAGCTTTTTGATTTGTTAATAACAAATTGCCTTTCCCATCCTTTTTTTTGTCCTGTGGAAGGCATTTAAAACCTACTTTACATTTGAATTAGTTTTCTCAGCCATCAGACATTCTGCCTTTTAATTACTATCTAGAAGCTGAAAAAAAAAAAAAAAAAAAAAAAGTGAACAATTTGGCTAACAGCATTTCAGTTTTTTTAACTTAAAAGCAGTTCAATATACTGTACCTCACATAACAGACTCACATGTTATATTGTATATCATTTTACTTTGGCTTCTCCTATTCTCAGCCTTACATTTTTCAAGGTTTCCATCATTTTTGCATTCTGTTCCCATGTGTACACTGACTACTTTAGCGACTAAGGACTGCCTGGCTCTGTTGCTATGCAACAGCATAGCCTACTTAGGGCTTCCTGAAATAATTGTCTCAAATGTGCTTTTTTTAGACTTGTTTCCAGCACGAATACTTTACAGATTTCTTATAATGGACCACTGATATTACCACAATGTTAGGTGGTGGTCAGCTGGGAAGTATTGGTAGATACTTAAGATTAAAACAAAGAATATTATTGCTTGCAAAATTCTGGACATATCTGCTGCATTTTCACAGGGAGGTAATTATCAAAAATATCCCTATATTTTTGCCAGATGTTATTCCTGTGTATGAGAGCCATATATTTATCAGAGGAAAAAACTTCTTATTTGTTCTTTGTTTTATTTTATTTCATTCAAGGGAAAAAAAAGTTTTCTATTTAGAGTATGTCACCCACCACTCAGAAACAATGAACCATTTTTATATAGAGTCTATTATAAAGTTAATAATCTCAACAGAATGAACACATATGCAAATACTCTTTATTGCAATTTATTATCAAATAAGTTGATGTCAGACTTCTTTAGGACAAGGCTCCAAATTTTTAAAATCACATTATGGACGCCAAAAATTGGATCTGCATTTGCTTTTTGAGGTATCTTCAAGCAGCCCTTGAGAAACTGTCCCATGAAACCTTCAATCTTTCCAGCCTTCAAAAGCATTTTTCTTGTTACAACCTTCTAGTGCTCCTGCTTCAAGAGTGGAGAAATATGTTGTTTTCTTATAGCTGGCATAATTGAGAATCTAAGGTTAATTAATTTCTGTAAAAAAATATAGAGCAATATAAATACAAGTCTCTTAAAAACAGCATTGATTAATTCCAGAGGACCAAATGTCTTACAATACACCAGGCTGAGGGATCAAAGCAAGGAGGTCTGACAGCACAGAATATTTTAATGAAAGGAAATATTTTACCTCTTATTCTTTTTTCTCTCTTGTTCACCTTAGCATGTTCAGCAGCAGTTGCATCTACAGAGAGCAGCGTGTCAGTCCAGAATTGTGATAAAGAGAAAGATGTTTGTCAGAGCCAGAGAAAATAAGAGCAAGGTTTAAATTAAGGTCCCTGCAGAGGCAAGTCCACCTGCAGCCTTTTAAAGGAAGAGGGGGAAGAGAGCAGCAATTTCATACTGTTTGCAAGATCCTAAGTCTTAAAGATGACTTTTTCTTAAACAGAGTGGACGGTTTCTCAAAACCAAATGCAGGAGGTGGCGTAAAGGGGTAATTTTCCATATTCATATGCATAACCACATACATGCATAATAGCCAAGCTATCCAAGAATATGAGTCAGCAAGGTTCAGTGAGTGGGACACTCCCAGACTTCAAGTCTCTGTTCTTTAAAACCACATAAGTAGCTCAGACTCAAATCTGTAACGATACTGTTTTAAAAGATAAGATACCAAGACCTGAAGAGCAGCAACGCTTGAAGAATCTCCTTTGTGGAGAAGAATCTCCTTTGTGGCAAATAACCAATTTGAAACCTCAAAAATGACCCAGAATCAGGTGGGGGGGAAGAAGGCATTAATAAAGACTCTATAATGGTGAAATCTGTTGTTATTATGGGCAGCTTGCATTTTATACTTTGCAGTATTTATGGGCATTTCAAAGAAAGGTCAAATAATTTCTAACCTACCAAAAATAAAAACCCTTATATTTGTCACAAAATGCTTGAACACAGGAACTGTAGCAACCTCTTTTGCAATGCCCAGGTTAAAAAAAGAATTTCATTCAACAAAGAGGAAAAAAGTGAAACTAAGTCCCTTGCTAAATAATCCTTTGTCACCTAGGATACAACACCTTTGTATTGAAAACTGTGCACTATAGAGTACTTTTCTGATAGGTTTCCATATGCTGGAACTAGCTGGAAACTAAAAAAAAAAAAAAAAAAAATTGGCTTGCACAGACTAATATTTAATTAAAAATTGTGTTGCATTACATAATCTGTCCATGACACTCAGATTTAAGATGCATTTCTAGATGCAAACCCAGGTACCCTCACAAACACATTACCCAGCCACAATCGAGGAACATACAAGTTCTGCAAACCACAGCTGCTTAGAATCACTGTTACAGCTTTGAACCTGATGGTCAAATATTTCTCTTTGCCCCAATTTAAAGTGAAATTAAAGCTCAAATACTGAACTCATATTCATCTAATGTCCCAGTTCTTCATCTACAAAAAGAAAATGCCAGTCTGGGCAATTTACAAGCCAGTGATGGAAGCATATAAACAAAGTAGAATTTTCTGGACTCTCACACACCTCATCGATTTCAGCCAACCCTAACAAATTGCTCAATAACTTTAAAAGATGCCCTATTTAAAACCACATACAGACATTTTATATTCATGCCAAGAAAAGTTATCCAACCAAACACATAGTTCCTGCAGCTCAAGTTCTTAATTCTGCCATGCAACTTTGCCTTTCATTGAAGTTGCTGTCCACTAAGAAATGTTTGAAAAGCCTAAGAAGAATCTGAACATACAGTTCCTGCCATATGCATAAAGTCAATTAAATAGAATAAAGTGTAAGCCATGTTTTCTGGTTATGAGCATAAACACACAGGTATAAGCAGAAACAGGAGAACTTACAGAACCCCTTACAAAATTCCTGAGAGGAATTAATGTTGTCAGACTACACAAATCCATCTGTATTTGAACAGCTCATTTGAGCTTCAGGGCCATGCAAATTGCAGATTTCCTCCTTTTTACTACCTGCTGGTGGATAATGAAAGGAAGTACCAGCTGTCTGCTTACAGTAAAAATGCGTATGTGGGCAGAATACTTCTTAAGACTTCCAATTTTTAAATCCTGGCACAGGGAAAAACCCTTCAAGAGCAAGAAGCACCCACAGATGTGAATTCCTGGATACCATATTCCCCATAAAAGGCAAGCTGCAGGTATAAATTCAGAGAAAGAAGGTAAAAATATAAAAAATGTTGCTCAAAATCTGAGGCAATGAAACCCACATCTCATAGTCACTAAGGAAGTGTCTTGTTTGAGTAAAAGCTAAACTTTAGCAATAAAGAGAATAAAATAATTAAGTAATTGGGAGACAAAGAAAAGACATGGGCAGAGCACACTAAAAAAGTGCATGAAAACAAACCCAAATGGACTCTCAGACTGAGCAGATAGAAAATCAACTTGAAGTATTTTCTGACAGAGATAAGACTTACTTGATTTTTATTTATTTTATAGTTGTCATTCTTCCTGGCAAAAATCTTGAGATGCTGACAGCTATCTGTAAGACTCTATCCCATCTCAAGTACAACTATCCACCTTTATACCTAGAAAAACACGAAGGACCATAACACCAGAGAAAACCGGTAGAAACCAGTAATGTTCCTATGCAACAGTTTGAGTGTTCAGGGTTAGAGAGCTTTGAATATCACTTTATCTACCCATATAAATATATGTATGTATACCTGCTGAGATGGGCATCATTAAATATTCCCTCCATCTGCATAACTACTTTCATCTAGACATATGATGTAGTAGAGTCTGTAAGCTTAGTAGATTTCCCATAAACTGTAAGAGAACTGCCTTACATCCCAAACCTCTATTTATTTGTGAAATAATTAGTTTTAAAGAACCACTTGTGGGCTGACCTTGGCTGATGTTCACCCTGCTCTCTCATTCCACCTCAACAGGGGGACAAGGGAGATGATGGTAAGATGAAAGAGTAAAGAACCAGTGGGTTGAGATAAAAACAGGGAGATATTGTAGTAATTATCAGCATTAGCAAAACAGACTTAACCTGGGGAAAACTAACTTACTGCCAATTAAAACAGTTTGGATAGTGAAAAGCAAAGACAAGTTAAACCAACACCTTCCCTCCACATCAGTCCCCTACCCGCCCTCACCTCCCTGTGCCAAGGCTCAGCTTTACTTCTGTGGCTTCTGACTGCTCTTCCCTTCCCTAGCACCCAGCAGCAGCCCAAGGGAACAGGAATGGAATGTGCAGTTACATCACTCCCTAACAGTTGATGGGCCTGCTGCTCCTTTTTCCCCATGCTCTTCCCCTGCTCCAGCATGGTCCTTCCCATGAGCTGTTCTCACACGCTCCAGTGTGGGCTGGAGCTCTTTCAGAAAACACCAGGTAGCTCTGCTGGGGCACACACTAGCAGACAAATGTCTATTTCTATACCTACTCCACTGTGGTCTCCTCCAGGGGCCAGGAGCAACACATCCACTTCTTCCTTTTCCTGCAACCTTTGTATTCCCTGTGCTGTGTCTCACTATCTTTATTTCTCCTCTACCTGTGTGTTTAGGGTTTTTTTAATTTCCTTGCTTAAATATGTTTTTCCAGAGATAACATTGTCATGGCTGAGGGGCTCAGCTGCATCCTGCAGTAAGTGCATGGAGCAGACTTGATCTCTGTCCAGCATGGGACAGCCCTTTCCCCACAGAGGCTGCCCCTAAGGCACCTCACTGCCAACACCTACCCAACAACAAAATTCCTATCTGTCAGAAGATACTTAATGGCTATAAATGATCATTGGCTACAAATGACCGTTACTGTGCTTTCCTGTGTCTTCCTTAAACTCCATCAACTGCTGAGACTGCCCTCCTGTCACTTTCCTTCACTTAAGACTTAGAAATCACAATGATGTGAGGACCTCACCCTGGTATCTCACAGCTGATGGGAGGCAGCCTCTTTCCAAGCACAGGCTATGTGGATAAGCACGTTAACACCATGAGAGATAGTCACTAAGGCACTACTATCTACTCACCAGCTTCTACCATTACAGACCAAGAAAACCTCAGTGCTCATGATCACTGTAGCTGGGACTTTTATAGCACCAGCATCGATGTGTTTTTTCCCCAAGACTGTAGCCCTGTTTTACTTGAGAGAGGACAATGAATCTTTTCTGTTATTTTAAATAATATTAATACAAAATTAACTTTGACATTTTAAGGTTTCTGTACCAAGAAAGGTAAGAGAGGCATATATACCAGCTTCTCAAACTCAACAGCTACTTCCAAGAAAGCATTCACTACAGAAACTAAATTACAAGTTTTTTTTCAAGATCACACCATATTATTCAATTGAACTAATGCTTCTCAGAAGAGCCAGACGTGCCAAGAATTCAAACACACTGCAAGAGGCAACATGTTTGGTTTTGGGTCTACTCTAAGCATTGATTAGCTTGTTCATAAAGTAAACGTTGCAATAGAACAATAGGTAAAAAGACAATACTTGCCCATATGCCAAGTTTGCATGAGTAATTAGAGTATATAGAGACTCATATTCTCAGTTTCAGGTGGCCAACATGGGATACTACAAAGAACCTTACGCTTCCGAAATTTGTATGAACTAACCTTTATAAAGTATTTAGGGTTAAGTAGTGAAATAAACTACCAAATGCAAGGCCTTTTATCACTTCTGAAACTTTGACTTAATGTAACATTGAAATGTAGGACACCACCCATGAAATTTGAAGATAAAATGCAAATTTCAAGACCAAACGCTGATGAAAAAATATCCCACTTAGATTTCAGCTCAGTCAGAAGTTCATCCAGACTGTAAAAACATTAAGGGAAGAAATACAGGGGAGCAGAAGAGAGAAGGCAAAAACCTTTTTTTTTCTACTCCTAACCAATTAATGGCCTCATTTTCTAACCTGCCTATTTACACCTGGATTAAAAGCTTCACTGAACATGTACTCCACAGGCATCCTTTAGGTAAGCAAATTTTAACTTTTAGTGCAATACATTTGAAATTTGCTATCTCAACCACCAAGAAGCATCTTTTCTACCCTCCCCTTTAACAAAATTTTCCATTGCTACTACATACCTTTTACCTACAGCCTCCTCATGATCCAGGAGAAACACTGCCAGTATTTTCAAACAAATAGCACTGATATTTGCACAGCAGATAACATTCCATATTTGTTTTCATCAGACTCCAATGAATTCAGAGCCAAGATAAAAATGGAAAGGCAATGTATCTTCAGTTCAGAAAAGCTTTTCAGTAATCTGAATGAAATAACATTCTGGTAAGACACATCTTAACTATACCATGCTCAGCCTCAAAGTCTTTTAAATCTTTCTGCACAAAATGCTTCTACCTCCCATTAATAATTTGCTTGTTAACCCTTTGTGGGGAATATCTTTAAATATGAGTTTCAGAACCAAGCAATATTTTCTTCCTTTTGTATTCTGCCACTTATCTTGCTCAGCCCCATGTAAGGGTTATTCAAACGTTAGCACTCAAATAATAAAAACAACTAAATTACAAAAACCATTTATCTTGAGAATTATGAAGTATAAAAATTTAAACATGCAAAGCACTGAAAGGAAAAAAAAAATCAAGAATCTGGAAAGCTAACTGCAATAGAAAACTATTTCCCCAGGGATAACCTTTGGATGAAGACTCACAAACTCTGGGTGCTACATTCCTGTGCAGCTGAATCCACATGTCTTGACATGTGTCCCCTCCTTTCCACAGAGCTATTTTTCATGATGTCGTTACAGGATTAACATATTTGTAACCAGACAGAAATGATCTACGTGTGACAAGATGTGTTTTGGGAATCACTGCAAATCTTTTAGCCATTTGACTTGTATGCCAAATGAAGCAAACTCATCTGTAAAGTCAAATTTGGTTATTGCCTGAAACTCCACATCTATCACACTACATAACATGATGATTCTTAGGCTCATTAAAGCTATTTTACATAAAATTTCCCCTTGTTTGGCCTACTTCAGGATGCCATTTAAGGGACTTCAAAAGTTAATGGGGTCAACAGAAAGTAATATCAAACTTAATCAAAATTTCCCCACAAAAAAGAAATCATGAAGGATTTTTTTTCCTTTTCTTAAAAAAGATACAACTGGACTGTAAACATGCACAGATTCTCTGAGTCTTACATTCAAAAGAGTAACACAAAGACAAGAATAAATTAAGTGCTATGCCATCCCCAGTAAAAACAGTAATACAGGAAAAGGCATTCACCATATTAGCTCTAAGAATATAAGGAGAAAAAAGGGAGGGGTGTTTATCGTTAAAAATCAAAACAACTCTCTATAATTCCAAGAAACACAAGCACACCTCTTCCACTCATCACATCCAAGACCAAAGAAATGCTTCTTACCCAACGAAGTTTAGCTGGAACAATTTAAAAATTTTAACCAGTTAACTTTCTGGTTAAATGTCAAGTTGAAGAAAAAATAACCCCAGAGAAGCTAAACAAAACAAACCACCACCTGTAATTTGATTAAACAGAGATTATGATTACACTGCCAGCAAAGGCAAACTGATTATTAAGCAGATAATCAAATATTCCACTGAGCTCTAATGTTACTGTATGAAGTTTTAATGAAGAAGCACAGCATCATGCCTTTTAGATGTTCCACTAGTAGCAAGCAGCTCTTTTAAAGCAAAACCATATGAGACTCAGGTAATTTTTCTCTGCTCAGTTTCATATCATGATCTTTTCTCTGCATTCTTCCTACTAATCTTGGGCACTCTATAACAACAGCAATAGAGCAGAGGAGGTCCAGAGATAGAACCATGCCTGATAGTAGGTAAGAAGGTTCTTAGAAAAATTGTGATGAGGTACATCTAGAAGAATAAGTACTTCAAGTCAGATCACATGCTTCATTAAGAAAATTACTCTCATTATGCCATTATAAGGCTGAATGTATTTTTTCTTAAAACAAACTGAGCCAGAAACATGCTATGTCACAAGGGTATTTCTATTTGCTTTGAAGAAGACTGGAAAACATTGTGCTGATCATGGTTCTCACCTAATAGATTAGGACAGAATTTAGAAGATAAAATCCAATGATAGTTTTGTTATAAAAAAGTAAGAATTACAAATAGGAGAAAACAAAGTATAAACTATAATAGTGCAGCATGGATAAATAAAAAAAACCCTGTGCTTTATACAAAGTGCTTTACTTCATATATTGCCACTAGCAAAATTACTACCAAATACACTTTTTTTTTTTCCCTGTGAATTGGGAAAAAAGTGTTTTCTCTATCCAGAATGAATATTTCTTACTAGCTTTCCTTAACAGATCTGTACAGAAAGAGTTTGGCAGTTGTTTAAAGTGAATGCAATTCAGGAGAAAAAGCTACAGGGTCTCCTAGAATAATGTTGACAATATTCACAATTAAAAATTTAAAAAAAAACAAACCAAAAACCAAAATACAAGAAAAACCCCAAAGAGTCTTTAAATTCCAAGCTCTTTAATGGATTTATGTGGTTTCTTGTGTCATTCCCTCCCAGTACAATATGAACAATATACTGTTATTAATTTAAATTAATTTACTTCCCAGGGTTCTTTTATGTTTCACAGATTTCAGCATGTGATGGAGCTGTTCTTGAATATCTTCTACGTGGGTGGATTTTATAGAAGGATAAATTTAGTTTGCAAGCCCTGTTGTCACATATCTGTGTTTTTCTGTACCAGAGTAAGGTACATTAAACAATGACAAAGTCATTAATACCTAAATATGGAATTGCTTATTATGTTCATATCTCATTGTCTTAGTAAGAACTTCATATGGAAAACAGGAATCATCTCTTCACAAAAAGACTGTGGTCATGTCTTGCAGGTTCAGGCAAAAAGCAGCTTGCCACCACTCTCTTCTACACGTGGGAGTTTGAGACCCATTTCATCTCAGCACTTGAGCATTGCTCTGCTGAATTTAGATACTCTCAGGTGTAACTGAAGCTCTGTCTCTTGCATGATCCTTGATCAGTTTACTCCTGTGAAATAAGCATTGTGTGATGGAAAAACTTGTCTTAAGCATAACAACAAAAATTAAAAGGATTTCCAGAACTGCTCATGTATTTTACTCCAGAGATCATTAAAATCAATGCACTTAATTTGAGGAGCATGATCCAGAAGTGGAGGTCTCCTGGTCTTCAGCACACAAATCACAAGACTACAGAGTTAAGCATCCTCATCTGCAAAAAGGCACAGGACCAGAAGGAAAACAATTGTGCTTGTAACTGATAAAGCAATTTCAACATACCTTTTATACTGAAGGCTCTGTCCACGGGTTCCTTGAGACTGAGAACAGTCTGGATTACAAGTCTTGTCGTTCTACAGAATGAAGCTATTATGTGGAAGATAAGCAGTGACATTCATTCACTTCTTCCCCACCTCCACACAGGTTTTTGAGTTAAACTTGAACCCTGAGTCAGGACTCATAGGTCTGTATGGACACACCTAGTAAACCACCACTCTGAATCACAGAAAAACTTTGGAAGGGATATCTGGAGGCCATCAAGTCCAACAACCACTTGAGGTTAGGTAAGCTAACAGTCAGGCTGCTCAGGGACTCAGAAGAATTTCAAGTATCTCCAAGGCCGGAGGGTCCCCAGGCATTATGCCAAGCTGTACCCGTGCTAAGCCATTTTCTAAGTGAAAGACTTTCCTTCCAGGCATCTGGAATTTCTTATTGCAAGTTGTGGCCATTGTCACTTATCCTTTTGTTGCAGAGCTCCAAGAAAAGTCTATAACATCTCCACAATGCCTCCTTGAGTATGCTGTTACATCTTGTAGTGTCCTTTTCATGCAGGACAAACCCAGGTCCCACAGTCCCTGCTTGTACACCATGTGTTCCAGCCTCCTGTTTTCTGTAGCCTGCACTACCCTTGAGTAGGCATGTCAATATATCCCTGCTGTAGCAGTGTCCAAATGACTGTGATGGCACACTGGTGCCTCTTAGCAAGTTCAAGATCAGAAAGTCCTCGTTACCAGATCTTAGGTGACACAAATACAAAGGTATGCAAAAACAAAGAGTCTGGTCAGCAGTTCTAGATACTTACTGTTTCTAAATAAAATAGGAAAGATTAGAGTCTTGAATTCAGTTTTCTGAAGGCTGTATGTAGTTCTCATATATTTTCTTGGCTCAAGAGTCCAGTCTCATTAAAAGCACTGGAGAAGTGAAGGGTACAGGAACATTGGTCAATCCATGATTAGTGAGTTAAAAAAGTTATCACCATGTCATGGGTGAAATACAGCCCTCAACTAAGACACACAACTGTGTCTTGGCAAGACAATTCTCTCACATTAGTACAGCCTGCTACAGACTTGCTTGTTCCTAACATGCAGTACAAGTGACTAAATATTTTCTCTGTAATCACACAACTGCATGGTATTTGTAAAATCAGATTTTAGCTTTCTGCTTACTGGAGCCCAGGTTTACACTGAAGTTGATATGCCTTTGAATCCTGGTACAATGCAAAACGGTAACATTACAGCCCATTAATCTACAAAGGATCAAACTACAACATTAATCCACAAAGGATGAGAGTTCTAACTACACAAGAAACCTGTCCTCTCAGCTTGTGGTCTCATGCAAAGACTACCTGGGTTTCTGCTTACAGGCCTGAGACTCCAGGAGGCTGCCTGCATGAGCCAGGCTCTGAAAGATCCAACTGTGAGACAAGACAGCGTGTTTTAAATGACTGTCTGTGTAATTAGGCACAGTAAAGGCCACCTTCTCATGTGGAGAAAGACCTGTTAATTACTTTGCTGCCTCTCTTCTGCTGCCACCATTCCTTGTCCTGAAGGACCAGCTGCCCTTTTCATCTTTCTCTGTCTTCTGCTCAGAATCTATTTCCTCTTTAGAAAAGGGGACCAATATCTACCTATCCCTCCCCTCCCACATAACAGTATTCAATTAGGAACATACCCCTTGATATTTTTAAGCCCCAAACTGTGCAATAGATTGAGTAACCATTAAAATTTGATTAATTAAGGTTGCAGAAGGTAGAAGTATAATCTGATACAAAATTAATGCAAAGTGTTCTCAGGATACCAGCCTTAATTAACTTTACTGGAGAATTTTCACTGGCTGAATTCTCATCAGATTCTACCAATACAGTCAAAAATATGTAATTTCTCAAGAGAAGATGAGGATTTGCATACTTAACTCCTAAACTTGCAAGAACACACATTCTCTGGCCTTCAGCTTGATGATAGCTTAAAGGCAGTCATACATTTTTCTTTTAATACATATACTATTCTATCTAATAAAGTCTTACACATGTACTATACCTACAAGCTCAGTAGCATAGTACAAGAGGCAGAACAATGATCTCCTTTATAAACTGGCCCACAAAGTGAGCCTTTGGGCAGACACTGAAATAAGATTTTCTTTTTAAAAGAATTTTTGAAGTAGTAAAATAAAAAAAAAAAAAGGTAAGAAATTGTATCTATTAACAGCATCTGGAAAAAATTACTTTATGCAGTTTTGTAGAGAGGTTTCCTCATCAATACATTTCAATTATGAACTTCCCAAGCCTTTGTTTTCAAACTAGGAATTTGTGAAGGAAGCTAGGAGAAAAAGCAGTATCTAATAGTACAAAACAATCACTCAGACATATGGATTGAGCCTAGAGATGACCTCCACATTTGTTCTTAGAGAGAAAACAAGAAGAAGGGGGAGGGATACAAACACAGAGTGATCTCAAACTGCTAGAGGCTGAAAACAAAGGATTCTGCAAAAGCAATTCTCATATGGTGTTCTGGACACAGCACTGCAAAATACATATATTCTAAATTGGGAGAGCTTGGGGACTTTTTGTTTGGTGTTTGGGTATTTTTCGTGGTTTCTTTTGGTGTTTTGTTTTTTTTTTTTTTTTTTTTTTTTTTAAGCTGCTTCTCAGAGACTCTTTGAAAGTTCTTTTTCATCATAATTGGTGAGCTTCTTCTTTGCATTTCTTCATGTTGTGTTTCATATGCCAATTTCAACAACTGATTTGAAAGACTCACTCAGCATGCTCTGACTGCAACAGACACAAGAGGTTCTCTTCATGCTACTAGGAAACATGCATAAGGCAGAGCTGGCAGTCTTCTGTTTCCACAGCAGTCAGGATTTCATTATATCTCCTACAAGAGGAGTAGCAAAGATAGTGGGACATTAAACCACTCCCTCGATTTCAGGCAACATGCTGAAGTTTGGAAGAATCTTATCCTGTTGTAGATGGAACAAGGAGCTGTGATGGAGAACAACCGGTACCAAAGGTTAAAATGCAAAAAGACAAATAAAACGAAGTTCTTATTGTCCAGTACAAACTAGAAAGAACCAAGATACACAAAATAATGACAAGAAATTAATGAGGTGCAAAACATTTACTGAGGCAAAGTGATGAGTCATATGGAAAGAAACAGAGATGTCCAGTTTCAGTGTTTCAATAGTTTGACAGTTTTACAGCAAGAAAGGGACTGTTTTAGTGGATTTAATAATATATATAATATAAATATATATATAAAATAAATATATATAAAAGTTTGCAATGAACAGGAACACAGGTGCATTACATGTAAACAGACAACATTGCACTAGTCATGCAGGTCTTTTAGATGGTCTGGGAGAACTCTTAATCTGCTTTGTGTTGCCTTTGAATTCTCCTAACAAACATTCTTAGCAAGCCTTAGGGAGAGGTATTTTTAAGATACTGTTGAGAAATTTGCTATACTTATGTATTCTGAATAACAACACTTTTGAACAAGTAAACTTGGTATGCATTTCTTTGGTTTCAGAGTTTTATTTCAAAAGAAAGATATGTGTCAAGGTAAGTTACCAGTAGGAAAACTATTCTTTCCAACTGGCACAAAACAGAAGCTGTATGTGACATCATGCAGCACTCCAGATATTCACAGCTCTTTTGAGCACTTCTGAATTCTGTTTCTACTCTCTGCTGTAGGAAAAACTTCCCTCTTGCTTTATTTCTTGGCAGTGCAGGTGAGGGAGGGGGTGGTAGTCAGGGAAGAGACAGAAAAGAAAGGGAACACTCACAAATATTGCAAACCATTGCAGAGACAGAGCAAAGAAGGGAAAAGCAGGCATTTGCCTTCAAATAGATAGTCATTGGTATTTTCTGAGGAGGCAGGACTCTCACTCCATCTTTTAGGAACCTTTTCACAGTGGACACAGAAGGAGCTGCTTACACTCTGGGCCAGTGCTGATCTAAACAGCACTATGAAGAACTTTTTGGGAAGTTATCACACATATAGAATATAGGACAGGTACAAAAAAAGCTGCAGTGGGTAATTCATAGGTATGAACTGAACACATCTGAATGCCGAACGGTTCTGAAACTATCACTGTGTTTGTCTGGCCTAGGGGAAATAACATCAATTTCTGTTTTCATTGAGTAACATAGGCTTAATAGTGTATTTCTTGTAATTGCCAAAATATGCAAAGCCACCATGTCAGGGTCTCCTTGACAGGATCTTTTTTTTCATTTACCATAGGTGATTTGCATTAATTATAATCCTGTCTGTCAATATACTTTACACTTACAGCTTTGCTTTTTCTACTGTTTTGCCGGGGATTTATCAGATCAACAGACCTTGGTAAATAAGTCATTATATTCACCTTTTTTTGTAGAAGAAGATCTTAGATTAGCTTTCATTTGACTTCTGTAATTTCCTTGCTATTCAAAAAAAAATTTAAGTGAAGAGTACATAAGCATGGAAGAAAGAATGGTGAAAAGTTCAATTGAAATTTGAATGACACTGTTGGGCTTTTTAAGCAAATTTATCCAACAATGTGGGACAAACAAATTCCACTCCTTTTGGTAGCTTATATACACACAGTAGGAGAAAAAGACTTGAAAATTGCTCACAGATGCCATCTGAAGATGAGAAGAATACCACAAAGTTCCATAGAAATAAATGGATGTCATAAAAGGCTTGTAGAAAAATCTCCTTTGAATAGAAAAACTCTTGCCTATGTCTTCTCCCAAGAAGCTTGAGGAAGGAGGCAAAATTATTTCAGTTATTAGGTGAAAAAAGTGTCTTTTCAAAAAGACTTTTAGCTCCCTAAAAACACCTGGCAGAAAGTTTGCATGTTGAGATAAGTCTTGTAACTGTAAACATACACTTTTTATTCAGCTTCAGATAGATGGAAAAGCATCAAGTACATCCTCTTCCAAGCAACTGTGGAAAGAGAAACTACTTGCCAAAACAGGTATTTTCACCAGAAAACTAGGGCTAAACCACACTTTCTGATAGATCCTACTAGATCTGCTCCAGCAAATGAAAGGTTTGAAGTATTACTCAGTGCAAGTAGCAGACGGGGTTTTTTTTTCATTTTAAAAATTATAAGAAATTGCAAAGAAAAAAAAGTCCGCCTGTCAAAAAAGCAGTAAGATGTGACAGTCAGTAAGACCAAACAACAAAGTCACATGTTTTACAATTACTTTGCAGATGTGTCATGATTAAATGTCAGGATGAGACCTAGGCATTCCCATTCTTTGCACCCTGATTCCAGTTTCTACGGAAAGGACATATACGTGAGCACAGTCCAAGTAAGTGCGCTGGGCATTACCCAGGTGCACATAGTGAGGCACTCAGTTGGCATTTAGAGCTTATTCCAGTCTTTGCTTATTCCTCTGGTGCTCAGAGACAAAAGGATTTTCAGAGGATAATAAAAGATCCTTCAGGAGTTAACTGGTTATTGTCAGATATAGTTGTGTGCAGATTTCCCAAGTGAAATCAAGCAAATAACTACAAAACAAGAATTATGTTTTCATCAAGTTTGACACGAAGCTCTGGAAGCAATGAGTAAATAGGGAAGGAGAAATACAAAAAGAAAGTAGCAGGTGTTCTGCTTTGGCTAGGTTTTGAACAATCAAGCATTTGAAGGAACAAAACTTGAATTAAACTGGTGAGAGTTAGCCCTTTCAGACAAGCCAACATTCATCAACGCCTTGCATGCAACCTTCTTTATTTATAGAACCACATGGATACTGACTTCAACGCTGGCTCACCCTCAGATGTCATTCATGCCACCTTAAATAACCAACAATTCTGGGCAAATGTGTGTAAAACCATCCTCAAGGGTAGGACAGAAGAGACTCTTTTTCACTTAGCTGATTGTGAGCAGGTATGTAACATCCACTTCAACAAATTTACTTCATCCCTAATAGGCTTCTTTTCTATCTCTGTACTTGACCACTTGTAAACCTAAGACCTTGTTTTAATGCTTTCAGTAGCTGAAAGGATTCGAAAAATCATCTTCTCTGATTCCCATTTTACATTAACTTCCCACAATTAATGCCTCCTTCTTTAGCTTGCTTTTAGCTTTCAAAGGCTGCTCCTGCATGGAGTAAACCCTTACACTTTGCTATTTAATCCTACTGAATCTTTTCATGCTTCTCTGAATACTTTTCCCTTTAGTGATACATCAGCTGGGTTCAATATAAACAGCCTTCAAGCCAAATATAAGATTTTGGCTTTCAGTGAGCTGGCCAGTCGGAGAGAATAGTAGAAACCTGTAAGAAAACCCACACAAACCTTTGTTCCTTAGCTTACAAGAGGTGTTTATGCCCAAACTGCAAGATAAAAACACCTAACTAATACCCAAATACACATACAAGCAGAAAAGAAAAAAAGGAGAGGAAAAGTTCAGAACAGAGATCATGGCTACCTTTACTCTGGGTTACTAAAATTTTGCTATTACTAATCTTCATAAAAGGAACTACTCCTTCACTCACATTGGGCTCACAATTGTTCCACAGAGATGGCACTTCATTTGGAAGAAGAGAGAAAAAGCCAGCGGACAAACAACTGACACATCAGCGTTACCATGTGCACACAATTACGTTTTTAGATCTTATGGTTTTGCCTTATCCAGAAGTGCATGCACTAGATACACCCTCCCATTCTTCTGCTAACATTTAACTCCTATTAACCATTTTCCAACTTGTCCACATCTATGTCCTTACTTACAAAAGGATCTCTTACAACAGAGGAGTGTTGGTGACAAAATAAAAGTCTAGTATTTTGGCTATGGTTATCAGAAAGTTAGTTACATTATAAATTAGTTATTAGTTACATTAGAATGTTAGTTACATTATAAATTAATGTAACTACATAGGGATAATCCAGAAATTTAAGGTGCTGAATTATGACATCTTGGATTTTCACATCACTCACAAAAAATCCCACATGTAGAAAGTAAATCTACTGAAAGTATCTACACCTGTTACTATGAAAACCATGATACTCCAAAATATTTCTGCTTTCCTGAACAAGGCTTTCAAATATGCTCAAAAATAGAAATAAAGTAGAACATTTTACTGAAATTACTGCTCCATGAGCAGAGCAGGAATATTTCAGAAAGGGGGATGGGAAGGTGAAATTTCTTCAACAGAACAAATGGCAGATATGATTACATGTTCAAGAAGAATGTCACAGAAACAACATTAGCTGAAAGACAGGCATCACAGGATGCAGGATGCATAGAAAGCTTCCACTGATTTCAGCAATTTGAACAGAGAAAAACCAGACAAATTAGCTAAAATTCTGGCCTGTTTCAACAGCAGCCACATCAAAGGAGAGACAGGTAAACTAAGAGGCTTCTAAAAGGAGAATTTATTTTCTAAACAACATTCAAATCACCTACTGGGAAATGGCACCTAACCCACAACAATTCCAAGAACAAGTTTTGTCTTGTTCAGAAGAACAAGCTGACCTAAGTCAAAAATGCACAAAAAAAACCTTGACAACAGTTTAACAGTCATGAAACTGTCCTAGTCCTCAGCAGAATTCAGAGACATTGTTTATCTCAGAACAAAGAGTGCCACTCTGATCCTGCTGACAGCCATGCCATACAAAAAGAAAAAACAAAAAAAACCACCCAAACTCAGAAACTCCATACTTGCCACCAAAATTCATACAAGAATAGAATTATGAAAGATGACACTGAAGAGCAGCCCTGAGAGTGTAATGAATCATTACCAAGCACAGAGACACAGGCAACTGCTCCTCTCAAGAGGAGCTGCATAAAAGAGTTCACTCACCAGAAACAAGCTTGGACACCAAAAGGAAGTGCTCAGGTGCTGCCTTAAGCTCAGAATATACAAAACACTCACAGATTACACAGTCAGGAAAGCAGAGGAAACTTAGGACGTTTTTGTCAGTTCTTTATTCTCCCACTGCAGTAGGAAATTAAAGCAACAAACCACCATAGGAATATGGGCATTTATTTGGACATTGACCTCAAAATACTGGCAAAGTTTTCTTTCCATTCAGCCTAGTAGTTGACTTTAGAAATCATATGCATTTATTTAAGGCGTGCAAACTGTTAGTCTCCAAATAAATGTTCAAGACAGTAGTCAAGAAATATGGTGCTACCAAGACGGATAGAACTTTAAACTCAAAAATTTTACACAAAAAAAAAAAAAAAGTAGAAAAATACACTTGCAAAACAAGTACCAGTCCCTACCTTAGCCAAACCAAGAAAGCCAGAGGGAGATGGAGGAACAGAAATGCAAAGAGTCGACTTGGAAGACCTAGAAAACTTACACAAAATATATTTGCATAGTGTGTTATCCCACTAGAAACACTGCTTAACAAGCAGAGCAGCAGTCTGTAACGGATGAATGGTCTTCAAAAATTGCTTCTGTGAGGCACACAAGTGAAAGGAAAGAGAATTTTCTGCCTGGAAGGAAACAGCACGGGTCAGCGTGCTGCAGCAGTCATCAGAAATCAGTACCTTTTTCTGGAGACTTGCATAAGTAACTCCCTGATCTGCAGCCTTATCGGCTATACAACTGGGAAAACAATGTTTAAATAACAGCTTTCATCCCTTATTTCCAAATATTGTCAATGAAAATGGAAGTGCTGAAAAGCATTTTGAGATCTTCCATGATTAAAAGGGCCACATAAATAATACATTTCTCCAGTATCTGAGAAAAAGAGGATCACAAAAGTGCGTTTCTTCTTGCTCTTTGGTCTGTACAGCAATTCCCTAAGTGTGCAGAGTGTACAGCTGAAAAGTATCTTCAAGAGTGACAATTAGCTAATGAATTATACTATGCAAAACACTTTCAATTCCTTCCTTAAATGCTAATGAAGTCATTCCCCATTATTAGCTAATATTAAAAGCCTACTGTTACATGAACATGTAATGAATGCTAAAGTATCAGCAAGGAAGTGATATTACATGCTTAAATTTCTTATACAGTATCTGTGTTCCTCTGGGTGCAGGCTATCATGTTCATCTTCTATAAATACCCATTCAAACTTTATCTGTTCTGGAGATGCTTTGTGCACGAGTTGGGGATGACTGAAGGCTTTGCACCTGTTTTTCACCATGTAGCAGGGATTTTGCTTTTGTAAAACTGAAGAGAATATTGCCATTGCCCCAGTCAGGCCCAGTCAAGTAGTACCACATTAGATATAGCAGACTAATTCAACTTTAAAAGGACACGTAGTAGTGGTGGCATTATTTTTGCCTATTGTCACTAGCATCAATGTAATTCTTACTATCATATAATATTACAGCTGCCATTCAATAAATCACCACCTGTAGTCCCTGCAGGCAAATAATCACATAGAAAAAGGGGGGGGGGGGAAAGTGTTCTACAAAGCCTAAAGCTATTCAGAATTGCTTAAGAGAATTCCCTATTTAGGCCAAATACTTTGCTTGGAAAAGGCTTTGGTGTTTGCAAACATTATTAACTTGTAAATAAACAAGTATATGATAAAATGGGCTTATTTCACTGATAAAAAGCTGTAGTTCCCTTAGGCTTTACAGGCATGCTGTAATCATTTTGATAAGTTATGTCTCTTTCTCAAGTCATACAGCTTCTATATTTATGCAGACTCCATTCACATCTCTTATCACGCTTTGACTCCACGAGACCTTACAAATAACAGTT
The DNA here is from genome assembly GCF_028769735.1 of Zonotrichia leucophrys gambelii. Taxonomy (NCBI): domain Eukaryota; kingdom Metazoa; phylum Chordata; class Aves; order Passeriformes; family Passerellidae; genus Zonotrichia; species Zonotrichia leucophrys. The sequence goes on along the minus strand of NC_088171.1, from coordinate 123,768,415 downwards.
ACTTAAAATGCAGCAGTCTATTTTTGGTTTTGTGTGGTTTGTTTTTGGAGTTTTTTATATAAAGTGTTTCACATTATGCCTGCCTTTTAGAGTCTGAATTATTTTCACATGCTCCAATTCTTATATGCATTAACAAATCCTATTCACTTATTTTCTGCTTCCCATGCCTGAGCTCAAAAACATTAGCCCAATCCAGTAAAGCTGCCATCATCCAACTATTTTAAAACAAGAATAACAAAAAAAAGGAAGGGTTTATGACTGAATTTCTCTGTAGGGCTACACACTGCAGTTTGTTCTTTCCTACATTTAAAATGCATTTTTGATATCCAGCTATCAACTTCTATGTCTCCTGCTAATGGCACCAGTACCTTATTGTCATGCAAACATATTGTTGTATCGATCCAACAATGAAAAGGAACCTCTTAGGGACACAAGAAATCAGCCCAACTGAAACATAATGAGTAACTGGAAAAAAATATGCACAGTGAAAAAAATGGGAAAGAAAAGGGAGATAAATATGAAATTATTGCACTATTAAATAGAGTTTCTAAATCCTGCATGTCAGAAATAAATTTTCAGATGATATAAAAACAGTGTCAAAGAATAAATCTAATATGAAATAGAGTCCACATCTACAGAAGGAGTGTATACAGGAAGATAACTCTGTTTTTGAGGAAAAAGAATGTGACAGAAAATCTTGACTCGTAAGAAACTTAAAAGGAAGCAATTGTTTAACATTACTCACATCATGCATGTCAATTAAAAAGGCGCCCAATTAAACCACTAGGCAACAAATTTTGAGAGAAAACAAAGAGACTTTCTTCCTTACACTCCACATGCTCTGAATCATGCCAAAGGATACCGTGGAGCCTGAGAACAGAAATCAGATCAACCAAACACATGCAGCAAGGACACGATGTCTCCTGCAATTAAACGTAATAGCGCAAACATTGCTTTGTGCCCAGGGAACTCCTAATCAATGCTGAGCAACAAACACTGGGAGACTGTATCAAAAGATGATTACTCCACCTAATTTAGCCATTACTTCTCAAGAATTCTTTACTGGAATCTTGCCAGCCATCTTATTTTAACAACAGACCTACATTCTTACAAGCTACATTGTAATACACCACAGTGTTTTTTCTTCTTGAACAATAAGAGGTTTTTGCCCGTCCTATAGAATTGGAACTGGCATCTGACAGTCACTGTTCTAGTGTGAGCAACTATTTCTTTAATTTATTAGCAACACTAAACTCAAACAATCAATGCCATCTGTCATGTACCACAGGAAAAAAATATTTCATATTTCATTAAAAATAATCACAAAAAATCCAGAGCTACTCATACTACTAGTTATGAGGAGGTTTTGCTAAACTTGAATGAAACATTCTTTTGTTCCTTTTTTTGTTATATATTTTTTTCAGTGTATAATAGTGTTGTCTTGGAATTCACTAGCATCATACAGACATCAAGAACTTTCTGTGCCTCAAGTGGGCACCTTGGGAAAGCTGAAAGTAGCTGAGTCTGTTTGGCCTGACAGCACTTTCACATTTCCATCTCGGCAAACTGACCCTTAACGTCAAGAAACTTTCATGGCATACCTGCAGATAGACATTTTCGAAGGAGAAATACATTTTTACCTTCCACTTTGAATGGGTTAGAAAACAAAATCCAAGACAAATGTAGAGAGCTGCAGATCAGAAACATTAAGCAGAACTCTAGAAATTGTTTAAAATTAAAACTGAGAACCCAAGTGACTCATGAGATTGAACAAAGAACACAGGAATTGATGGAACATTTACGTACCTAAACGTAATTTAGTGAGTTTAGAAATTACTTTTCTATGGTAAAAACATATATATATTAGGCTACAGTCTTAGTCAAGGTTAGAGTTTTGCAATTATTTCCTTTCCTTTGCTTTGAGTGTGAAATTATTTCCTTTCCTTTGCTGTGAAGTGTGAATTCCTTGGGGACAAGCTGTTGAGCTTGTCCCCAAGGAATTCACTTCAGCTGAGCACAAAACTTACAAGTGTATATAATCTGTGTGCTCATGATTTTTGTAGCTCTTGGGGTTCACTAGCTGTCTAATAGGCAGCAGGTATTTCCACAGAACACCTTGTGAAGGATTCAATGACAGCTCACTTGATGAGCATCACAATTTTGACGCTTGTGTGGAGTTTATCTCACTCCTACCTACTAATGACCGACAAGTTAAGCCAAGATGCTGAACAGGAATCAATTTAAGGCTGCTGCTGAAGTAATAATATCCTTTACCAACATGATCCACAGTATTTTAAGTGAGGTTTCACATGTACTATAAACAGCATCATGGAAGGACCATTAATAAGCATCTGTGCTATTTTAAAACAACAGGTGGTGAGATCGTTTCACCAAAGTTATGTGCTCACCATATGTGTAAGTGGAAATACTGTAGGAGGTAGAAGGCAAATGAGTGAATAGTTAGCAAATATATATATTATATAATATATATAATTATATGGATATATTAAGATCTATATGATCTCATTAAAGCTGCAGCACATTTCACGGACTAGCTAACAGCTGCCAAAATAACTTCAATATACCTTTGAATCTTTTGGAATAGTTGCTAGAACAAAAATGTGACAAAAAGAAGCAGTCAGAGTAAGAGAAACTAAGATTGTATGTTGGCATTAGATCTATTTGCCCCTAGTATCTGATGAACCATCGGGACATGAGTGCAGAAAGGGATACAGAACTGTGCAGAGACCAGGCAGTTGCTATAAAGGCAGGTTAAATTACTCATGAGTCCTGTAAAGCCAAAGAACAGCAATGCAGTCAATTTTTTAATTCATTTTAATAAAGGTTAGAAAACAAACTAAATTCTGCTAGAGAGAACTACAGCTGACATGGAAATTCTTCTACTGCAGCTCTTCCTCACAGTTCATCTTTTATACTTAGTCCAACCAGGGAAGAAGAGCAGAGATACCTGGGAATCCCTTTACAATCACAGAAATATGACCGGCTCAGAAATGCAGCATGTCTTCAGTATTTTAGGGAAGACAAAACCCACTATCATATCTTATTAGTTCTACCATAAGAATAAAAGGAAAAATAAAAGAAGTGTTTTGATCTGGCATTTGGCTGAGAGATTTGCACCAACTGTCCTATGCGAGTCCATTTTGTGTCACTTTCTCCTCCGATATGATTATCTTTTGAGACTGGGATATATACTAGAAACATACAGTTCGTGTACAATCAGATCCTCTCTTTTATAATGTTGTCTTAATAAAGTAATTTTCTCAGAGTAGACAATATTAAGAGTCTCTGAAAGCTAGTCTCTCTTTAATGACACATCATGAAAGCAATACATATAAACAGATCCATGCTTTTGCTGCTGTTTACATGCAGTTCCCTTCAAGGGAAAAGCTTCAACTAGCTTTCATTTGCAAGAAGCATACATGAACTCTGCATTTCTATCTCCATATTTCATATTAAACTCAAGGCCTCATTATCCAGGTTGTGAAGTGCTGACTTACTTGAATGTGTCAAATTCAAAATAAGATTATCAATACCTGGTTTGTTGCCACCACTAATATACTATAAATGGATAAAACTCTCAGCTCTCTTTAATGATTGCTACCTTTGCAGTTTAGTGGGCACTTACATTAAGATCCTCTATTGACAGTTAGTCCAACATGGAATCCATCTGCATAGTAGAAGACAAAGTTTCAGTTTGTGCCTGGCATTTATTTTCAGAAATCAATTTTTTTCTCTCCCAGAAACATGAGCTATTGCACATGAAGGACATGCATTTTGAAAGTGTGAATGCATTTCTTCTTCAAAATAAAAATGGTATGTTGAAATACTCTTGATTGTTTGCACATGCTAAAGTTTTAAGTTCATTGTGTAATATCTGTCCCCTTTTACCCTGCTCAAGCCTTTTTAAATAGAATTCTTAAATTGGAAAAAATAATCCAACTGAAAGTCTAGTAACAACATAAGTAAAAAATGACCTGCTTGCTCTGAGACATGGTTATTTCAGTTAGTTCACACAGCACTTGCTAACATCATTTTTAAAATTCTCATAATAACAGAAAATATATTCAGCTGAAGTGTTTCATCTTAGCCCTTGGAAAGGACCAGAAATGAAATCAAACCTCTGCAACTTCAAGTGCATTCAAGGTCACTGGGTTTTCCAGTTTGTTCTACTAAGGAACCAAGCCTTTTGCAAACATACTCATCTGGTCCCCACTAATAAAATTGTGTAAATGAACCTGCTGGTTCAAAGGCTGACAGCAGCCTAGAAACCTCAAAGATAATTAAGCTCTTACATATCTGAAGAACAAACCCAGATGAAGTATTCCAAAATAGCAGAACCTCTGAGGAAAAAGACAACTAAATCTCAGCTGCTCCCCAGTCTGTCTGGCACCAACCAGCTGGCCAACTAGGCTGTTCTTCCAGCCAGTGGTGCTGCTGCCCCAGAGCAGCCGCAATAGAGATGCTCTCCTTTGGCTGGCAGAAGTATGGAAAGTTACAGTAACAGAAGGAGCAAGAGTTCTGGGAAAGAAATCTGTAAGCAGTGGATTTACACCAGTTATACCACTGAACTATACTCACACTGATAACTAGATGCACTTTTTCTTCTACGGCCACGCACGCATTACACCACCTGCCTTCAGAGTACACAAGATAAAAGCAATTCAAGTTTGCAGCGGGGTTCTTGATCAACCACTGCTTCATCTCTGCTACCATACTGTTTAAAAATAAAGTTATTTTTTTAAGAATGAAGAGTCTTGAGAAATTAGGTTTGCCAAGAAGCATGAAGAGGTAAATTTGCTGTGATAACATTGTGCCAACATTAGTGAGCAGTCACACTACACTGAGCTTGTAACAACTGCCTGCGGGGCCATTATTTGATTTCTTCACTCCGGTGAAGAAACTGACTTTATATAGACTGGATGGGCTAATATGTGAAGCATCTGAACTCAGCTACATGGTTTCTTTTTCCAACTAAATGCAACTAGAGAAGAACACAGCAGCTCTGAAACTGTCAGCCATGCTTAATTCTAGAAAGGAAAAAGCAACAGAAATGTCCTAACCAATGCTTCAAAGTTTTTACAGGGACAAAATAAATGTGTGGTCGATGAACGACACAGGTTTGACAAAACTTTGTTGTTTTTTTTCCTAGTATACATTGCATGTGCCACGACTTAGTTAAAGCCTATACAGGATCATAGTTAATGACCATGCTTTGGAGAAAAGATTTGTCTGTTGGACTGATTTCTGACTCTGCAGTTCATCACTCGCTCTTTGTTTCAGCCTTGTGAAAGCTCAATTGGTTTTTTATACACATTTTCGGTCTCTGTAGCTGTCATTTGCCTTCTAAATACTCAGCAACAGTACAGACTGCATTTAAATATCTTCCCAGAAACAATGACAACAAATAAAGCAACTCCCTGTTACGTCCCTAAGGATTAATTGTGTCACTCTAGCACCATGACCAGAGGCTTCAACCACAACCACAACTGTCTGAGCTTCTGTGAACCCTTGGGTAACAGGATCCTCGAAGATGAACATACAGGTAAATAGACATTGAATAAAATAACCTTCAGCTTCCAGTATCCTGCTTCCTTTTCATTAAGAACAGATTAATTCCCAATTCTTTACTTCCCAGAGACACAGTAATTTCTTCCATTTCCAAACCACACAGAGCCATTAACTGTTGCATACGCAGATAGTGCCTATTCTAATGAGCTGTCTCTGCATGCCAACCTCCTGTATTGCTATACCTGCTTTAGGGCAAGTTTTCTTTTTTAAAGCAGAAAAAGCAAAAAATAAAAACAAACCAATCAACAAAAAATAAAACCAAACCAAAACAACCCAACAAAAACCACCAGTGTATCCGGCACAGAAATAGGTCAGGCAAATTTTTTTACCTTCTCAATTCCAAAACAACATTCATTTGGTGTTAAGACCTATGTGTGCACCACAATGTGCAATGTTAACAGCCAAGCTACAATACACATACGTTTTTTTTTCTGCTTCTACAGGTGATACCATACAGCAATTGACTAATTCTTCCCTTAACAAACAAATGCATTTGAATTTTGCTGCTGTTTTGTTTGTCGGGAACCTTAGGCTAGATAAAAATGAATAAAGGAAAAAAACCACGCAAGTCTTGGAAAAAGACGACAGAATCCATTTTGGCGTAAGAGCCGGTTCCCCAACTTCTACACTTTTTAGTTTCCTGTGAAGCGACTTCCAAAGCCAGGAATGTGCATGAAATGACATCTTTTTTTTGCTTCTGTTCCCCTGAAGCCCTTCTGCCCTAAGATGTCTTCCCCGTCCCTTGAGGAACGCCGGGGCAGCGCGGAGCGCATTCCCGCACCTGTCGCAGCCCTGCCGCTCCCGCCACCGTCCTGGGCTACGCCACTGACAGGGTGCCCCGACACGGGCACGGAGAGCAGCCCGAGCGGGGCTGGCACCGAGCCACCGCACATCCTGGCCATGGAAGATAAAACGCACCACTGTGGCGCTTCAGAGAGCGCAGCCTTGCCGCTTTTGGAGGGAACCGCGGCAGAAAAGAGGACAGGGAAAGAGAAGGAAGCTACTAGCCCCAGCACCGCTCCACGGCGGCCGGCAGAATCGGAGCGGGGAGCTCGCAGCGGCAGCGCCGCGCTCCCCCGGCCGGGCAGCGCCGCAGCGCTCGCCCCCGCACACGGCGGCTCCCGCTCACCTTTCAGCGACCGGCTCAGCGCATCTTCCTCCCTCCCTCCTTCTCTCCCGCAGCGGCTGCTGGTGGCGGCCCGGAGCCCCGGGCTCGGCGGGTGCCCAGCGCTGTTCCTCCCTCAGCCGGCGGCAGCTCCCGCTGTCACTTCACCCCCACATCCCGCCGCCGGCGGCGGCAGCTGCTGCTCCTAAATCCACGGCGCTCCGGCGGCATGAAGTCATCCTCCCCGCCCCCTCCGCGGGCCGCCGCACTCCGCTCCCGCCGCGGAGGGGGAGACGGCCCCGCTGCCTGGCGGTCCGAGCCCCGCGGGGCCCTGGCGCTCCACCCGCCCCGGAGGGTCCGCCGCTCCCGCGGGAGCACCCGTGCCCGACTGCCCGGGAGCCTGCGAGGGGCGGTACCGTCTCCTGGGTGCGGTGGCGGTCCGGGGGACCCTCCCCAGGCACGGCGGCGGGATGGGCCGCTCCGCCCCGCGCCTGCCGTGCCCTCCCGGGACTCCCCTCCGCGGCAGCGGGCAGCGCGGCGCTCCCGCCCGGCGTGTGGGGCTCCGCGCCCCGCTCCGGCCCCAGGCTCGGCACGGCCCGGCGTGTGGGGCTGCGCGCCGCGCTCCGGCCCCGGTGTCGGCACCGCCCGGCTTGTGGGGCTGCGCGCCCCGCTCCGGCCCCGGTGTCGGCACCGCCCGGCCGTGCCGCGCTGAGCGGCGGGGAACGCGAGGAGGCAGCTACCGCCGCGCTGCAAGGCCGGAGCCAAGGGAGAGCGTCCCTGTGGACGCTCAGAGCCAGGGCAGAGCTGTCTGTGTATCTGGGTCTCGCCGTTTGAAGGAAAAGGCGCTGTAATCCCTCGGGCTCGTGGGTGGGCTCCCTGTTCCCACTCTCACTTCCCGGCCTCAGGATGCCCAAGCGCTCCTGACTCGTGCCCTAAAAAATGCAGCGCTTCCTGGGATGCAGGAGAGCTCCTCGGCAGTGGCTCCTGCTCTGTGCCTGGAAGGGGGAGCAGGGGACAGGCACTGTGCTGTGCTCAAGGTCACCTGGGCAAACTTCCCCCTTACCAAGGGCGTCCTGATCTTTCTGAGACCCAGCAGTAGGCAGCATGTCTATTTTTGTTACTTACAGAGAGCTGTGCACATACTGAGTGACCGTCAGGCTTGTAAGGAAGGCCGGATTCCTATCACAGTTTACAATTCCATGACCCATCCCATGTGCACAACAAGCCCAGGTATGTTGGTGCATAAATGACACCAGGCAGTGTAGTGTGGATGTCACCAAATGCATGTCACCAGTGCATACCAAATCATTGTAGTCTGAGAGCTCTTCATATCTTACCAGCAAGGCAGGGTTGTGTCTGGTCGAGAGAAGCTGTGCTGGATGAGCTCCCAGGAAAAACAAACACAGGAGTTTCCCAGGTGCTACACCTGCTCAGTTGACCCAGTGGTCAAGTGGTGCCTCAGCAAGGTTTAGGAGTGGACTCGTGCTGGAAATGTTGACGATCTCCATTTTGGTAAGGTCTGAAACACGAAGAGCTGCTTCAGTGGCCTGGATATAGGTAGGAAGGTTGTCTGTAGTGGTAGAGGAAAACGGCAAAGAGAAATCTCATTAAGGTGAAGTTCTTAGTCTGTCAGATAAAATACAAAACCTCTGAACCTCAGTTCCCTTTTGGAAATTCATTGTCTTTTTTTTAAGGTGGTTATGGTATGACTTTTCACCTGTGCGGTTCTACAGTTGCTCTATTTTGGGCTGCTCCTGTTTACTCCCTGCCTTGAACCTCTTCTGTTGATTGGCATTGCAGACCTAAATGTGCAGCGCCGGCAGCATCTCAGCAGTGTTAGTTAATCTCAGCTGACAGTGTGTTAGCTGCTGACAGTGTGTTTGGAGGCTCATCTCCACATGCACAGAGGAGTTGAGGGGCACTTGGGCAGGTGGGGGACCCAGGTCAGGCAAAGGGAGCCCATTCCCAGCCCCTCCCAGGGAAGCCTCAGTTCCCATGGAGGCGGGGGACACACCCAGCACTCAACCAAAATCTTCTGTGTGGGTGTTACTGCCTGGGGTTACGCGACACGCTGTGGAATGGATAATGGAGCGTTTTGGGATTAAGATTTCTGAGATGTTGAGGGCATGAACCAAAGACAGGGAAAGGAAGGGATCAAGGTGATATGGGAATGATCACATGTGGGAAAATAGTGGGATGAGGAGGTAAATAGGGCTGGTCTGGTGTAAACAAATTGCTGGTCAGACTGTTTGTCTGGCTATGCCCTGCACCTGATCAGTGCAGTCTCTCCTAGACTAGACTGTGTTTCTAAACCTTACTGTGTGAGAGGTCTCCCTGTGCTATATGTGTGCCCCTGCATGGGTGTAAGTGCCAGCAGCAGGAGTCACACCTCGGGTTACAGGGACTCATGCCAGAGAGGAGGGCAGGATTTCACCGTTCGTGCCATCTGTGTCTGAGTGAGTGCTTCAGTCTGTGTTGATCTGTGTGGTTGGCCTTGGGCTTATTTATATATATATTTGTGTGTACATACTTTCTGTGTGTGTATGGCTGTTAGGAATATGTGTTCAGACTTGCTGCTTACTAGGCCTAGGAAAACGTTGCTATGGCAGCCTCTCTTCTATTGGACCATATTGTTCAGCAACTCATAATGCAATTCACTAAATGATTAGCATACTAGAAAATCCTAGATCTGTGCAAAAGCAGGAATTATTAGTATTTAATTTTTATTATTTCCTTGGTAGCAGTAAATTCCAGAGTGAAGAGAAGCAAAATGCTCTTGGCCCAAGGATTTTAGTTAGTATTATTCAATATACATGAGTGCAAAAACAAGGCAAAGAGGGAGACACCTATAGGATTTTATTTTAGTAGAAAAAACACATAGATATTCATCATTTAGCAACATTCAAAAGCCTCTTTTAGTCGGAGGATATAATCTTTGATTTAGCAATCATGGGTTCAAACAGTTAAAATGAATGTCAATATAAATTGATTGAAATGTAAGCATTTCAGCTTTAAAAAGTATGCTGTAGGGAAAATAAAAGGAATAAAGAGCTCTCATGAATATCTGAATATGGGGAAAGTCTGGAAATGTCTTTAGTAAGTGAGAAAATTGTATAAGGAAGACAGCTTGTTTGCAAAGGGAGTGGCTTCAAAGAGGATTACAGAAGTGTTAGGAGGAGAAAATTGTGTTTTAGAGGTTAGAAACAGCAAGGATGAGTTTTTTCAACATTGAAATTGAATTAGATTGTTAAACTAAATAATAAACAGCAAAAGGTGCATTGTAAAAATGTAAAGAAATCATGAAATGAAGAAGTTGAGCTCTTTATTTAAGTGAGAAAGGGGTGAAAAATCAAGGCTCTCTTACTCAAACTGAGTACTGGCTTTCCTGATAATTGCTGACTGGAGTAAAAGGTGAAGCAAAAGAAAAACAATGAAGGGGAATAAACACACAGGCTTCTTTAAACTTTATCCTCCTGAAACCAGAGAAAATTGGTTGTACTGAGTATAAAAAAAGAACTCTAATCTCCCATGCACTTTTAATTCTGCCTAAATAGCCTACTTCTTATGGACCTGCTTGTGTGGCAATTATTTATGATAAGTTATATTCATGTCTTCCAAAATTCGGATTCTTTGGGAGTTTCTGCAGTGCAAGCCAATGTGCTGTTTCCTGAAGAGCAATAGAATATACTGCCAGTGTTATAAACAGCTATTTTAACTGTTATAACCAGCTTTTTTGTCACTTTGCCAGAAGCTTTTTGTTTCCTTTTAATATTGAACTGAGTACTAATGTACACTTTAATAATAGGGTTTTTCTGAATATCCTCCAACTGCATTTAAATAAAAGCAAGACAATGAAAAAGCAGTTATTATGAATTTTTGCATTTTTTAACAGATGTAGGAAAAAATTTTACATAAATATTCAAAAAATGATTGAAAAAATTGTCTCATGTCAACAGCAGTGTAGCTTAAGATACTGAGCATTATTTTATGGTTCCCATGGAGAATATAGTAGAGTATAGTAGAGTACAGTAATATTCCTACTGGATATCAAAACAGTCTTACTCATGTTGAAATATAATGTAGGAGCGCACCATAAGAACCCTTAGTTACACCCCTTAATAAGTTAATATCCAGCTGATCCATCTGTTTATTGGAATTAATTTTAGGTCCCATAAATAAAATTATGCACAAAATAAAAATTGCTATACGCTTTCTACTGAGAAAAGACAGTATTTAAAAATCTTGATATTATAAGTATGGTGTCTGCAGATATTTTTTAAAAGCAAATAGATTAAGCTGTTTTTCCATGACCAGTTTCACTTTTCTTTATTTATTTTTTCTTTTCATTATGGCTTTATAAGCAGGTGAGTAAATTGAGTAAATTAACACATTTTGTTCAATTGGTTGGGGTGTAATATATATGCCAAAAACAGTGACTCAAAAGTACTGTGATGAAGAAGAATATTGCAAGATGAACTGCAATGTCAGCAATACTCAAATAGACTTCTTTATAACTGAATCATTATCAGGAAAACATTTTTAAAGGAGTTCTCTATTTCTGCAATAATTTCCAAACCATTTGTAAGGGAATAATTTTTAAAGTAAATTCTGGTTGATCATTTAACAGCTAATAAAAGAATATTAATTAAAAAGCATTCAGTATATTATTTTCTAATTCTCAGCAATAGTAAATTTAAAGTAATATGATCTGATTGTACGTAGTTTAGAATAACCAAACTCTGGATGCAGTCAGTCTCTGCCAATGTTTCTCACTATCCTCCTCTTAATGCTAGTTGCTTATTTTCTTAGACTAAAACTTTCAAGGCAGGGACTGTCAAAGATTCGGTTTGTACAACATTGTTAGGCATGAGCAAAATCCATTGATAATAGTTTATGGCACTTGACAATACTGTGAACTTTTGACTTGGATGCACAGGGCTCAGCTGCACCCTAAGTTACAAGTCTCTTCAGCTGAAAGCAATGGTAGCTGTGTGTGCACAGGGGCAGAGCCTGGCCCTTGGCCTCCTTGACGTCAGTAGGAACAGATGTGTTCTCCTTTCTTTTCTCTTGGGGCTTCCAGCATTGTCTTATTACAAAGCAGTGTGAATTTCTTAATGCTTTAAATTGAAACCTGCTTGGGTTTTTTAATTTTCCACTGTCAGCTTCATTGCTTGCCTATATGTTCTCTGAAGTTGGTAGGAATAATAGTCCCATCATAGCATTTTCTATGCCTAAAAATACATTACTAGAATTGTAGTATAAAGCATCCCTCCAAGTGGGAAAAATAACTTTTAACAAAATAATGTTGCTATAATGCATATGCCATAAGGGGAGAAATTAAGACATTAATCAATCTCAATCCTGGTATTAGCTACAATATTTTCTGAGTTCTTGACTTGTCACCCTCTGTTTTCTCACATTTTTTTAAGTGGTATGTGAAATCTGTGATTTTTTTAAAGAAAAAAAATAGTGTCATGACAATTCTGATACCTACATAGACCTTCAATATGTTAACTTACATGAATGGATATCTAGTGACCTGGTGTAAAGTTGTCCTTGCCCATGACAGGGGGTGTGGATTAGGTGATCTATAAAGGCCCATTCTAACAAAATAATTCTATGATTCTATGATATTAAAATAAGATGTAGTACTTTAACTTTTGCTTCCATAACTGTTTGTCAACAGTACAAAAACAAAAATGGGAGAATCCTGACATTTGTTGTTCATGCCCTCTTCTAACTCTGTCTTTGCATCCTACTGGATCTTCAAATTCCCATCTGCAGGTTTCTTATATCAGCCTGTTTCTTTGACTGTTTAATACAAATTTTAAATTCTGTAACATTTTAATCCTGATTTCAGATTTCTTCTCTTACCCCTGTTTGTTTTGGTGGAGGAACCCATTTAAGATGGGTCCATGAGTCCAGGTGCATATTGTTATGTAAAAGTCATTAAAAAGAGATTTGTCCAACAGATTGTCTTCTCTTCATTTACTATGCAGCAGAGAGCCTCTTGCAACACATATCTTTAACTAAAAAGAAGAAAAATAAGAAGATTGCTACCAAAACTTGCAGTGCACAACAAGGAAGAGAAGCAAAGACCATGAGAGCTGCCAAAACTCGGTGCCTTTGCAGATGCAGAAAATTTGACAGCAAAAATGTGTCACAGTGCTTCTGTATATCTTTGATTATTATTCACTGCCAAAACAATAAAAACCAGCCAAGAAACATGAGAATCCTATCCATCTGACCAGAGAAAATACATATTTTCCTAATTCCAGATCTAGCACGTCCCATTTCACAGTAATGTCTCAGCACCCATAAACTTTGCCTAAAGCAATTTCTAAAACTGAGGACTGCTTGTTTTCATTCTGTATGTTAGGTTTGCTTCCCATTTCCCTTTCTGTATCCCTTTCTGTTTAATATTCTTGGGCAAAAAAAAATCAGTTCAGAATTAAATAAAAAACCCAATGATTTTGGATGGTAACTAATCTTAGTTGGCTAAATAAAAGAAGCTTGTGGGTTGCTTGTAGTTTTTCAAATGTTGGTGAGTAGGTGGCATTTAAACATATCCAGTTCTCCTGGGTTTCAAGGCATTTATAGTTCTCAGTTGATTCTTTGGGTACCATCTTTTGAAACTTTTGATTAGGTCTGTCCTCCTGCCTTTTCTTGTACAAGGGTAATTTTCCTGACTTTAGTGCAGTCAGGACAAAATTGGACATGTGGAGTTCAAGATTTTATCAGTTAAGTCAGCTGCCTGTTTTCTGAGAAATCTTCTCTCAGTTGTACAGGTGTGTATGTTTTATGATTTTTTTTCTTCCCTATAGACTAAAAAGAAGAAAATTCATTAATAATTGCTGTGCCAAAAGCTGTGTTTAATGGCTTTTTCTAAGGCAGTTGGGGTATTGGAGCTTTCTTCTTAAAAATAAATTTCCCAAATCAAGTGTTATTGTATCAGTGCTAGCGAATATTCTTTTCCAAAACATAATTGTATAAAAACTAATTGACTTGTAATTTGTTTTGGTTTAATTTTGTTATTTCATTTCTGAGTGCGTGTTAGAGAATTCTGTAACTGCTACTTGTGCCTGCCCACTCACAAGCTTGATGCCTATATAGAAATCCCACTTTCAAATCACTCTTCTGTTATGATCATGGATTTCTTTGAGTCTGTTTATGTTCCTAGAGCAAACTGTGTCAGACATGAAAGAGAAGAAAGAACAGTTTTTGGAGACTACTTTCTCAACAGTGGGCTAGTGGGACATTGTTTTGTGTTATGAGGGGGAAAACAGATGATGGAAAAGTAGACCATTTCAGTAAGAGCTGTATGGAAGATACACCTGTCACAAAATTCTTCTGCAAGGACATTTTTTTCCAGTCAAGACAGAAAGAAAGGATTACCAAGGAACAATTTGTAAAAGAAGTAGTAGGTGTTTTAATGAGCTCAGATATTAGTATTGTGATAAACAGGGGAATAAAATGATACTATCAGTGGAGCATCGACATTTTATAATGTGTGGAATTTCATTGTACTTGTAGAGCGATGAACACTCAGACAGATAAAATTATATTAAATGTCCCTTGGATCCAATGGTAATATCAAATTGCATAGTATTGGAGCAGGAGAGCATGCTCCACCTGAGAACTGCTGCTGGACAGTGTATGCCAGCTATCTCAAGGCAATAAAAGATTATTAAGTGGATAAGTAGCTGACTAGCAGACTTGTAACTTTCAATTTGTAGGGCAAATATTTTTTTTTCCTAATATGACCTCTGATGTTGATGCCCAAAGATATAGTTTTATTCACTTCAGTTTTATGAGCAACAGCAATTTTTATCATCCTTTGCATATGAAACTACAGATGTAGGAATGCACAGAAATGCATGCTGCAATCAAAGTTATGGGATAGAAAGTTCATTGTTGTAACAGTGTTATGACTTTGTAGGGCATGTGGCAAAGCAAAAAAAAAAAAAAGGATATTGTGGTAATTCATAAGAACATAAATGAGATTTCTGGTTGCATAGCAAAATAGAAAAAAGAAACCTAAAGCACATTTTAGAAATGTTTTGAAGACAGACCATGGCTGAAATAAAATCTGAAAGGACAGCAGAAGAAGAGTAAGGACACAACTCAGAGAAGGCAAAGACAGGAGCTAAGAAAACTAATTTGAAGGCCACCCTAAAAGAAGTGGGAAGAGACCAAGGATGCTGTTTCACACAAATGAAGGAAGAACAAGATTCCACAGTAAACAAGTTAAAAATCAGTGGGAAGAAGGTAGTGCTCCTGGTTCTGATATTTTGGTAGAATGGTGGTAGGAAAGAGGAGAAGCTTGTTTTTTCTTGCTTTTCCCTTCCTTCCCCCTGTAAAAATTTCCTTCTTTTGGTTTCTTAATACAGCTACTACATAAATACTGACCATTTTTTTAGTTTTCTCTAGAATATGAGAGAATATATCGCTCTCTATTACAGCGCTTTCCAGCTGAAAATTGTCCTTATATAGGGAATATAGATACTATTTTTGCAGTTATTTATATTTCAAATGTCTCTAAGAGACTTTTTATTATGATCTTCCATTTAATTATTGTAAGAACCCTTTTCTAAGTGAAAACTACATCCAAAATGTAACATACTTACGTAGTATGGGCTTGATGATCTTATGAAATGTAAAGATAATTATCAAGCAGTAACACCTTAAAGAAAATCCTTTTACAAACAGCCACAACAACATTTCTGTGTCTTAAGTGTTTGATGCTGGTTTTCTGTAAATTTTCTGCACAGATAATGTTCTTATGTTAATTTTGCAGCTACAAGAATCTTCATTAAACCAGCTGATTGAATGTAGTTTTTATTTTAAGAGACAAAAGACTTGTCTATCAACTTTTTTATTCATAGATTTGTCATTATTGCTGCATCTTCATTGAGAAGGAACTCTGCTGGGCAAACTCTGAGATACTATCTAAAACTCTGAATAGGCAATGTGAGTAGCAAATCTATAGAAATAAAACTAGAACTTTCATTCCCTGGTATGCAGTAAAGTTCTCAAAGGAAGTCTGGACCCCACAATGTTTTGGATGTTGTACCTACTCATAATGATAAAAATAGCATCCATGTCACCTAGATTCTGCCTTGCCTTGACTCTCAGAATTTAAATTTTTCTCAAGTCCAATTTGGAGTGACTCTCCAGAGAACATTTAATCTCTTTTGCTGTCCTTAAAATTCCTTGTATACCTAAAATTAGAGCATGGATATACTGACTGTATGGATAGATTGAGCATGGAGGTTCTTGCCTCTTGCCTAAGCCTTATGCAGTCTGCAGTTTGTGCCTGCTTACTTAAGCCCTAGAGTAATTCTGCCTTGCAGCCTGGAGAGCAGTTAACTGGTGCTGACAGCACTGCCATCCCTAAAAAGTGTGGCATGAAACTCACCTCATGCACCCCTACAAAGGCATCAGTGTATAAATGGTGTCTATAGGGGTGTATATCTCAGGTATCTCATAGTCTGAATCATTAATTCACAGAGAGGTAGAAGAAAGAGAAAAGGAGTCTTTCATTTCTGCTTTACCAGTGGAGAAATGGAGCACATTAAAATTTGAGCAAGGTTTGGAATCTGCTGAATAAGGCTGCATCAGCTTGCCATTCTGGGTCGGTACGATGTCTGCATGGGAATTTAAAGCTTTTCCTAATGTTTCCTCAGAGCTTCACCAAATAGAAAATAGTGACAGTGCCAAAATTCATCCATGTGTGCCTGTCTCTGTCAGGCTACCATTGACTTTTCATTATTCCAGTTCTAAATTGAATACAGCCTCAGGGAAGGAAATATTTATGTAAGAGGGTGACAGTGAAAGAATCTCTGTCCTAATCCTGCACATGAAAAACAAGCCTTGGAACCAGCATGCCTTCAGCTATTTAAATGTAGCCCTTCTTCCCCTTCAGGAGGTGTTTTTTCCTGCAAGCTACCAGGGGGCTTTATCATCTTTTTTCCTTTGTCACAGAATAATTTTGGAAGAGGAAAATAAAACTCAGCAAGTAAAAGTCTTGATAGAATTAATGTTCTGCAGTATTTGTGTGCTTGTATAGGTGAAAAATCTCTAAAGCATATTTGTGTAGGGAGAATTCCCTGACAAAATTATTTTTCCTCTATTGCTTGGTTTCTCTTCTTCCATTTCTCTCTTTATTTAGTGTTTGGAGAAATAGTCTTTTGAGAAGGGTGTTTATAATTATTTTATAGGGAAGACTTAGCCTCTTTCAATTATGCCAATGACATGAAATAAAGAGATTCAGAGGACTAGTATTTTTTAGGCTATGTTGAATTCATTTATCGTGTGTCATAAGCATCATTTTATGGATGTCTGATATCTCAAATTTTGTTGATTTGAAGCAGCACAACATTTGAGACCTCTTACTGGTTCCAGAATAGGTAGCTGCTGGATGTGGCTATTCAAATCTACATCATGTGAAAAACATCATGGAAGGATGAATGTTTAATTACAAAGGATACTGAAAATCATCCAGACGACTGTTAAAATTCAGAAATACAGCTTGTGCACTTAATCACACAAAAGCTAAGTTCATCACTTATTCAGCATTCTTTGTGTCTAACAATGCCATGGGAAAACAAAGGCATGTTTTTTCTCCTAGAATGGACTGGGAAGCTCTGTTTCTTGGCTCCCTTGTTTGATTTACAATATATGTATTGTCTGAACACTTTGCATGAATATTTTTTGCAGTGGATGCCTTGCCTGTCTTGGAACTCGCTAGCTCCAGTGCTTTAATATTCTGAAGCTTTTATATGCATCGAAATCTATATTTTATTGGGAACTTTCATATCTAAGCCTCAGGAGAAGAGGCAAAATAATTGTGAAAACCAGACCTTGTTGTCTGTGAGAAACATGCACTATAAATTCACACACACACACATATGCAATGCAGGGTATGAATTTTATGGGTAAAGATTTTTTTTTCCCTGGAACATCTAGTAAAGTAAGAAAAGCTGCATTATCTGTCTGTTTAAAAAAAGAAAAAATTCTAACTGTTGTAAATAAAGTTTCAAGAGTAGTCATAATTATGGGGAGAAGTAAAAGGTTTTCATTAATGATCATATGATAATCAAATGGTAGTCAATTGATGATTGAATGAAAAATGGTGATAAAGAAATAGCTTAATGTTATTAAACCATGATGTTAAATGATGTTAAATTGATAGAGAATTATTTTAATGTTCATTGAAATGATAGTTTAGATGGTGATTAGACGTTAATTTAGACAACAATTTAGACAGTAGTCAAACATTGTTACTTACCACACTTCTAATAATTAAGCTACAGCTGGATATATGTAAAGGACTTTAGCCTACAATATATTTGAGGCCTAATGTGAGGTATTACTTCCCTTGTTATAGGTATCAGATGCTGGGACCTTGAGCAAAGGCCCTGCTGATGGAAGGTTGATGTGGCTGCTGTGCCACCAGCAGTGCTGCAGGAGAAGACAGTGGGGTTGGTGGTCCATGTATTTTCAGAGTGTAAAGTGATTGACCCCAGGCAGCCCCCTCCCTGGGTGCAGGCACAGCTGCGTGGCTGCAGCAGTTTTAGTTCTGTCCAGCCTCAGCTTGGGCTCCTGATGAAACATGGTCTGGACTCCTTTGTTCCTAAGAAGATGCAGCCCAGCACAGAGCTCACAGCCTGGCCAGCAGGGCTGGTTCCAGTGCAGGCACACCAGTTGGTGATGCTGGAACCATGGTGCTCTATAGTAAAGGCAGGGCAACCCCAACAATGGAGACAAAGTGATGTATCTGACTCTATAGATATCAGAATTAATTAATGACTTTATTATACTATATTATTCTATATTATGTTAGGCTATATTACATTACATCTAAACTGAATCTGCCAAGCACTCAACTGCCCAGAATCTTGAGACTGTCTGCTGACAGTCCCGACACACACACACGCTGGCCCTGATAGGCCAAGGAAACAAAACACCATCACTTTGAGGAAGCAATCTCCATATTGCATTCTACTTTGGCACAACACGGGTGCAGCAAATGAGATAAGAATTGTTTTGATCATTCTTATATCTGCTTCTCTCACTGCTTCTCTCAGGTTCAGAGAATGTGAATTCCACAGTGCTCTTCACCCCTGCAGGGAGTGCGTTCATCACGCCAACTTGTTCTTCAGAGAGCACAATGAGAGCACAATGAGCAGCAAAGAGAATGAGGAAAGAGGCTGCAAGGTCTTCTCTGGAGTTACTAGAACCTGCCTGGATGCAATCCTGCTTCAGGTGACTGTGCTTTAACCAGATGTGTAACCAGACAACCTCCAGAGCTCTCTTTCAACCCCAGCCATTCTGTGATACTTGAGTTTTGTCTCCCCTGGAAATGCCTATTATGAGCACAGCAAAACATTTTGCATGCGTTTGGGTTTGGTTTCTTCCTTTTTTTTTTTTTCAGTAAGTTGAAAAATTAGAATGGCATACATAAATTGAACCTTTTTAAAGACTGTATAAAAGCAAAAGAGAGAAAGAATACAGCTGACCTAACAATTCAAGAATGCTGGGGGTTTTGTAAAAGATCAGGTTATGACTGGTCCTAGGACTCGAATACAAAGAACTGATTTTTATCAAAGTCATTTAAATTTGCCAAGCAAACTAAATTTGTCAACCCACATGGAAACCTATTGAACAAAGTTAAATTCTTGATAGCATGAGCATGAGAGAATACAAAGAAAAAGAAAAAAAAAAAAAGAAACCCAAAACAAACCCCAAGCCAATTTCCAATTCAGAAAATAGAATCTGCAACTAAAAGAAGAAGCAAAGGCTAAATTTGGAATCCATGAAAGCTGTGTTGCCAAAATCACACCAGTAAACATGAGATCATCCAATGCTAATGTCTGTAATGTGGTAGTGTAACTACAAAGGATTGCTCAAACTGCAAGAGTCAGGAGAACATATCTATATACCATACACAAAAGAGGACCCTCCAGCTCAGAAAAGACCATGGGAACAATAACATCAGTACAGCAAAATTTTGAGTTATTCCTAGTCAATTATTAATGCATATATTTGCAAACTATACTCCCTCGTTATATGTCCCTCACTGTGTTTAATAATCCTTAATCTGTTGATAAAATTTAGTTTTGTCTTTCTTTGTCTATATGCATGTGGTATTTTCTAATATATACCATGTGAAAATTTTAGAAAACACAGCCAAAGTTCATTAATGTGGAAAAGTGATGCTAAGACATCCTTAGTAGTTTGCTTGCAAATGTATTAAATGAAAAGTTATAAATGTTATAAAGCTAATATGGCATGGTACTAATTGTTTTTATTTATTAATTAACAAAAAAAAACTCCATTAATTGTTTTGTGGTGAAGCATATCCTCATATGCTAACTTTACTATTATGCTTCTGGGATTTATGCCTGTGTGTCTGTAACAGGAAATAAGAAACACTTATTTGGACTCTCCAAACCTTGGCTGCTATTTGATTCTATTTTTTGAAGAGATTTATCAAGAGCATTATAGTTGACTTGCTATGAAAATGCTGTTTGCACAGGGTGTAGTTGTTGGAGTTCACCCACACTCCAGTTTCTGCTCTCAGGAACTGACAATTTTTTCAGGATCTGAATTTTTTTAATGCAGAAACTAATGGATTGATGTTATAATCTGCAGCCTTTAGTATTCAAAGAAGGAGTGTTAAAATGGAACAGTTAGAGTATAGCCAAGATAATTTCAGAAACAAGAAAAAGTACCTATTTATGAATAAACCCAAAAGCACTTGGCAGGACCTAGGCCCGTATCGACATTTTAAGAACTTTGTATTAACAGCAATTATGTTGAAAAGTACAATCCTGAATCCCCTTCACTAATGTAGGGAAGCATGTGAGATTATACTTTGTAACATTCTCAAAGATTGAGAAGTGTAATATTCATGGTATGGCTGTTGTGATATCAAATGAGCCATGACAGTAAGGAAGCCGTTGGAGACCTATGCATATGCCAAAATACTAAGGCAAAGTCTGCAGCTGATAGGGATGGCACCTTGGAAAAACTGAACTCAAATTGGCTGTTTGGTATTGGCTGAAAGGAGCAAAGAGCTTCTTTGTGGTAAACTCAGGTAAAGGCTGGACTTGATGTTCTTTTCCAAAATAAATAATATTTATTCTCTTCACCGTTACATATACTATTACATATTACCAATGGGCTGGTGGAAGATGATATAAAAGAAGAAAAAAAGTTCAAACTCAGATTCTGGATCTAAAGAATAGGAGAATTCTTTGGTGCATGTCCCTGCCCTTGATGGCATGCCATGCCTTTGAATGCCTCAATGCCATGAGGCGTTGAATTCATTTTTTTTTTTTAAGTGTCCATGCCCCTTCTCCCTCATATCTTCCCTTCCAAATTTTCTCTCCCTGTTTGACATTTTCCCCTGCAATTGCAATACCTGTGAGCTGAGTTTCAGCATCTTTTGGCCCTTTGCACTGCTAGAATCCCAGTCCATTTCCTAGTAGCCACTAAATTTCCCTAATTTCCCTCATTTTTTCTCTTTCTCGTCCAATTGCAATTGCTTGGATGGAATCTCGATTCCAGAGTGTTTGTAAGTCCTAGTTAATTAGTTTGGCCTTCAGGAGACATCGATTTAGGTGGGCTTTGCTGCATGTGCCTGCACTTGTTGGCATCGGCTTTTGATGGCTTTGACTTTGGGCAAGATTTTTTTGATTTTTTTTTTCCTAAGTGTCCACAGCATGTCCATGATATGATCCCCTCCAAGTTGTATCTTCCTGTTTGACTTTTTCCCCTTGCATTTTCCAACATCTGTGAGCATATTTTTGCATGTTTTGGTCCTTTGTACTGCACCTGATAGAATCCCGGTCCATTTTCTTGTGGGCAATAAATTTCCCAAATTTCTAACAATTGTATTTTTTCTCCTCCAATTCCAATTCTTTGGTTGGAATCTCCATTCCAGTGTGTTTGTAAATCCTTCTTATTTAGTGTGGCCTTCAGCAGAGATCGATTTAGGCAGGCTTTACTGCATGTGCCTGCATTGGTTGACATAGGCTTTTAATGGCTTTGTCTTTTGCTCAAGATTTTTTTGATTATTTTTTTTCCTAAGTGTCCACAGCATGTCCATGATATCTTCCCCTCCAAGTTGTGTCTTCCTCCTTGACTTTTCCCTTTTGCTTTTTCAACATCTGGGAGCATATTTTTGCACGATTAGGTCCTTTGTACTGTACCTGATAGATTCCCGGTCCATTTTCTTATGGGCAAAAAATTTCCCAAATTTCCCACATTTGATTTTTTTCCCCTCCAATTGCAATTGTTTGGATGGATACTCCATTCCACACTGTTAGTAAGTCCTTTTTATTTCGTTTGGCCTTCAGCAGGCTTCAGCAGATTTAGACTGGCTTGGCTGCATGTGCCTGCACTTGTTGGCATAGGCTTTGGATGGCTGTGATTTTATTCAAGATATTTTTTTTATTTTTTTCTTTTTTCCAAGTTTTCTCTTCTGCCTTGACATTTTCCCCTCCTTTTGCAACGTCTGTGACATTTATTTTTGGCATGTTTTGGTCATGTGCACTGCACCTGATAGAATCCCAGTCCATTTTTTGGTGGTCACTAAATTTCCCAAATTTCCCACATTTGTTTTTTTTTCTCCTCCAATTGCAATTGCTTGGATGGAATCCCCATTCCAGAGTGTTTCTAACTCCTTCTTATTTGGTTTGGCCTTCAGGGGGGATCGAGTTATGCAGCCTTTGCTTCATGGGTCTGTACTTGATGCCACATGGTTTTAACGGCTATGACTTTGGGAAAGATTTTTTTTTTTCCCCAAAATATCCATGGCACATCCCTCATATCTTCCCCTTCAAGTTGCGTCTTCCTCCTTGACATTTTCCCCTGCTTTTGCAACGTCTGTGACTTTTATTTTTGCATGTTTTGGTCATTTGCACTGCACCTGACAGAATCCCGGTCCATTTTCTGGTACTCACTAAATTTCCCAAATTTCCCACATTTGGTTTTTTTCTCCTCCAATTGCAATTGTTTGGATGGATTCTCCATTCCACACTGTTCGTAAGTCCTTCCTATTTGGTTTGGCATTCAGCGGGCTTCGATTTAGGCAGGCTTGGCTGCATGTGCCTGCACTTGTTGGCATAGGCTTTTGATGGCTTTGATTTGGTTCAAGATTTTGTGGATTTTTTTTTTTTCCCAAATTATCCATGGCATATCCCTCATATCTTCCCCTCCAAGTTGTGTCTTCCTCCTTGACTTTTTCCCCTGCTTTTGCAACATCTGTGAGCATAGTTTTGGCATGTTTTGGTCCTTTGCACTGCAGCTCATTTGCTCACAAATGATTTTTTGCTGACACTAAATCTCCCGATTTTTTTCAATTGCATTTCACTTGCTCCTATCTCCTTTCTAGAGTGTTTGTTAGCCTTTCTTTTCAGGTTCGCAAGATTCCGTTTCCCTTCCCGAAAGGAAATTTCATTTCCTTTCGGGAAGGGAAACGGAATCTTGCGGTTTCAATGGGGACCACTAGAGGAATCTTTGGTGCATTTCCTTGCACTAGACGACATGCCATGCCTTTTCATGGCTTTGACTTTGGGAAAATTTTTTTTATTTTTTTCTTATTTTTCTAAGTATCCATGACATGTCTCTCATATCTTCCACTCCAAGTTGTGTCTTCCTCCTTGTCTTTTTGCCCTGCTTTTGCAACGCCTGTGAGCATAGTTTTGGCATGTTTTGGTCCATTGTACTGCACCTGATAGAATCCCAGTGCATTTTCTGGTAGTCACTAAATTTCCCAAATTTCCCACATTTGTTTTTTTTCTCGTCCAGTTGCAATTGCTTGCATGGAATCTCCATTCCAGAGTGTTTGTAAGTCCTTCATATTTGGTTTGGCCTTCAGCGGGCTTCGATTTAGGCAGGCTTGGCTGCATGTGCCTGCACTTGTTGGCATAGGCTTTGCATGGCTTCATTGTTCATGGAACACTGAACTCCTGTGTCTGCATGACAAGGAATTACTGTGAGAGCTGATTGGATCTTTCTGTGCTCTTGCAGTTGTCTCTGGCAATCTTCCAGAGAGGTACAGAAAAGGGATAGTGATGGAAGGAAAATTCAAGAATATGAAGCTGATGTTTAAAAAGGTATTATTGAAATGTGTGCCATTTTTTCTAGAGTAATAGGACCTTTTCTTTCAATTATTTTTTTCTTGCTCCTATATATGTAATTCAGTATGTGTCAATTTGCTATTTAATTTTTTTCCAGTTTTAATGTTTTTCAAAAATCCCTCCTCAAAAATATCTAGTATGCAAATATGTAATTGCAATGAGTTTAAAATTCAACCTTAACAGAATTTATATTTAGCAAAATTGTGCAGTGTTCTCAATACTGTTTTCTTGGGAAAATCTGATATAAAGTTATTAAAATTCCTACTTTCCTAATTTTCATACTCTGTTGACTCTCAATTAAAATGTTCCTTATGCAAACAATCTATCGTATGTCGGCTTTCAGGCTCTAACTTTATCATAATTGTTACAGTTTTGTGAGATATAAACCAGGTACTTTATACTGTAATTTGATGTTTGGTTTGTATTTTTTTTCTGACACATTAATTTTGCGTTTGAAAGCTATATGGAGCTACATAAGTTTGAGACTGTATTGCTAAAATAAATTTCGTCATGTTTTGTTGTTGTTGTTTTTGTTGCTTAAGGTGTATTAGATTTGTGAAAAAATAATTTGCCATCAACTTTCGTTTGGTGCTTAACCATCAATGCATTATGTCATTAAATAAAAGGGAATGGTTCTCAGTACTCAGTCATGGAAAAGTTTATTCCAATCCCTCTTCTTCATCTTTAGAGAGACTTAAAATTGCAGTTTCTTCTCTGGGGATAAATTTGATATTGGAGATTAAGAAAACATTTTATGCTGCTTTCAGCTGTAGAGAAAGGGACTCACATAAATTTTCTAAGTGTCTAAAAACTAACAAAATGATGTAGCTCCCATTATCCTGAGATTTTGGAAGATGAGAAAGAAATATAAAATGTATTATTACATCACTGGCAGAATCATTTTATGACTTATACTGCATTTTGCTCTGTAAGAAATGGGCAATTAGCTAGAAGTGAATATTTGTTTTTATTCCCCATTAATTTGCAGACAGAGTAATATCTCACCAAGCTGATGGCTGCCCCAGGAGACCCCCAGCCCCAGTATCCTGGCATAAAATCCATCATCATGACTCACTGGGAGTAGGTCTCCACCTTTCCGACTAAGAGGGGTCAGTGCCTTGTGATGGGGCACGTGATGGGATGCAGAGGAAAAATATCTCGGGATGAGGCAATAGTCATGGAATTCCAAGCAGGAGCTAAAGATGAAAAAGGAGGGATTTAGGAGATTTGAGGAAAAGCAAATGTGGAAAATAGGAGGATAAGGAAAAAAAAAAAAGCCTGGTAAAATATAAAAGTTGGATGATTGGTGCATTTGTCCAGCTGTGCCCTTTGCCTGAGTAGTGCAATCTGAAATTCGGAATCCTTTCTAAACACCTTCCATAAGAGGTATGTGGTCTTATTTAGATACTGTAGGCTACACATTTCTTCGAACAGTGGATAATTTGCCCACATTTTCTTGATGTTAGACCATGACTCTACTGCAGAATTGCTGAATCCCATCCAAATACAACTTAGACTTACATTAGCTAGCAACCTAAAGCAATCACACAAGACTTCTTGGGATATCCTGAAGAGAAAGAATGCTTTCAAATTAGTGATGCTAATGTATCTGTTTTACTAAAAACTGTAATACCTTTCTATCACAAGGCTTCCAGTTAGCTGTATTTCTCCTAAATAGATACACAAGTATATACATGCTGCCAATAACCCAAATCCAATAAGAATTTGTGATTAAGTATTTGATGTCAAAAAGCACCTGAATTTACATCAAAAGTAACTGCAAATTAGTCATGATGAAAATTAGAAAGGTGGTAAAACAACCTTTTATCAATACTGGAAGCTGGCTAACGTTCTGATTTTCAAGGGCAAAGAGGACCCCGGAAACTCAGTTTCAGTCTCACTTCAGTGCCTGGAAAAATCATGGAAGAGATTATTCTGGGAGGTGTTGAAAAACACCTGAAGGACAACACAGTCATTGGTCACAGCCAGCACATCTTCATAAGGGGAAAGTCCTGCTTGTTGAATTTCCTCCTACAAAAGGGTCACCCACCCAGCTGATCAAGGGAAGCCGGTAGTTTTAATATTTTGGACTTCAGCAAAGCTTTTGATACTGCCTCTTTCAGTGTCTTACTGAACAAAATGTCCAGCCCACAGCTGGATAAACACATCATGGGATTGGTGAGCAACTGGATCAGGGACAACGGTTTACAGCGAATGGGGCAGCATCCTTGGTGGGGTTCTGCAGGGCTCCATCACCAGCTGGGCAAGGGAGGGGCTTGTCCTGCTCTGCTCTGCTCTGCACTGGGGTGGCCTCACCTGGAGTGCTGGGGGCAGTTTTGGGCACCACAATATAAAAACATTAACATTAAACTATTAGAGACTGCCCAAAGGAGGGCAATGAGGATGGTGAAGGGCCTTGAAGGGAAGCCATATGAGGAGTAGCTGGGGTCACATATTCTGTTCAGCTTGGAGGAGAGTGAGGGGAGACCTCACTGCAGTTACAACTTCCTCACATGAGGAAGTGGAGGGGCAGGCTCTGACCTCTTCATTCTCTTGACCAGCGACAGGTCCTGAGGCAATGAATGGCCTGAAGTTATGCCAGGGGAGGTTTAGGTTGGATTTTAGAACCCATACAGTGCAGAGGGTTGTGCCTTGGAACAGGCTACCCAGGGAAGTGGTCACAGCACCAAGCCTGACAGAGTTTGTGAAGTGTTTGGGCAGTGTTGTCAGGCACATGGTGTGACTCTTGGGGATGTTCTGTGCAGGGCCAGGAGGTGGTGTCAACGACCCTGATGGATCCACCCAACTCAGTATATTCTGTTTCTATGATTTTAATACAGTGGAAACAGCATTACCTTCAAAGTTTTGAGCACCATTTTAAACTATTCCTGTTAATGCAAGAGCACAGAAAAGATTTGTTTTAGCAAGTATTGGAGAATCAGATTCCTAAGCTATAAGGAAGAAGAAATGTATTTTGGGGTAATGTGGTTTTGGAATTTAGAGTCTTTAAGAATAATTAAGCTGGTGCTTAGTTATAATGAAATAGAAATGATATTATTTTCAGTACTATATAAACATTTTAATACCACTTTTCTTGCAAAAGTGTTTAACTGAACCATTGCTGTGGCTGAATTCGAGTATTTAAACAATGCAGACTGTATGGCCAGGCTGACTATCTGCGTTCAAAATGCTTCCCCACCTCTTTCCAGAACTTTCAGAAGGTCTGTTTCTATGTGTAACAGTCACCCTCCTCCATCTCAAGTAAGATTGCAAACTGTATTTAAAACCACTATGGGCCACTGAGCAATGAGACAGTATAACTGGGTCAGCTCAGTAAGTATAATTCTTTGAAATAGCAATGTAAAGTCTTTCCTGGGTGAGATAGTAATGTCCAGCCATTACTGGGTTGGTGCAGCAAGGCGTGGCCTTAAAGTCAGGTGTCCGGCTAGCAGGAGGGCGGCCAACACCCAGCAGCAATGTGTGGGCACCCCTCGGCGTCAGAAAGATCCAGTCTGTGCTCACAGTGGACGGAATCGCTGCTGGCCAACGAGAGTAAAGAGTCCAGACACTCACTGGGGACTTGTCAGATTTATTGTCAACCAGAGAGTAACAGACACCCAAGCATTGAATCTAATGCGTCTACCAGCGAGTACCCCAGAACAAAGAGTGCAACAGGGTTATAAAGGAGAGGAGGGATCTCAGGGAGGGGTTTACAAAGGACCAATAGGGGAAGGTAGGGGAGTGAACTTAGGATAACTGACATGAGGAAAAACCCAATAGAAACAATGTAAAGGAGGGGTCCCGGAGCCACAGCCAATCAAGTCTCCCTAAGCACAGAAGATTCTGGCAAACTAGGAGGAGTGGGGAGTGATTGACTGGGCCCAGGGAGGAGAACAAATTCACATATAAGGAAACATAGGGGAGGGGAAATTATATAACAGAGAGGATTGACATAAACTGTGGCGGGAGTAACCAAGGTAACCAAATGACAGACAATACCATGGCGGGAGTTGCCATGGGAACATAATAACTGACAAAGCTAAGGCAGGAAAACCTGGGAGGGCAGAACTATTACAGAAAATGGGGGAGCGATACAGAAAATGGGGGAGCAATTAAACAAACTAACAGAACCTACTACAACAGGTTGGTTTGCCTTCTGGTGTCCTGTTAAAACCACGTAGCCCTCAGTTGTATGGCTAGATCACATGAAATTATTTTGGTGTGGGGTAACACAGTGAAAACCAAACAATTCATCTCTTCTCCCATGCTCCCTTTCTGCCTCCCTCTTTCCTTGCCTTCCAATGTTCTGGATAACCTTGACAGTTTACCATTGCAAATACAATGCAGATTTTAATGATATCCCTACTTCATATTAAATGGAAGTTCCAAGCACAATATGAATCATATCAACTAGACTGCATTTCATATGATCTCTCAGTCCTTTTGAAGAGGTGATATCTGCAGTGTCAATAAATGTGATGCTGCCTTCAGTCAAGATCTGCTCAGCCTTTCAGATGCTTATGGCACTCACACTGTCACAAGCTTTCTTTTGTTCTTTCAAGAGATTTTCTGAAGGTCATTTAAGAACTAAAAACCTGAACATCTTCACTATAGTCTGATTCATATCGTAGAACCTGGATTCTGTGTAATATGAAAAGCATTTTTCTTTCCAGCACAATATTAATATTTTAGTAAAATTTATGACCACTCTTCTTTTGAAATAGCAGTTTTGCCATCAGTGGAACTCAATTCACACTTTTTAAGCTACAGTAAGAATCAAAATTGAGAGCAGTTATTGACACTGACATGAAGGAGTCTGTGATCCATTCACCTCCTATTGCTGCCTTCTTGAGGGCAATAGGAGGTGTCAATAGGGCCTTTGCAGTAGCTTCAGTATAGAGCAAATGATGGAATCCAAGCACTATCCTCACTGGATACATATGTGGTTTGCATTTGTCGCAGAGCACATACAAGTGTTTCACACTCGTGGTGTGAAGAAGTTTGTGCAAAGAGGGCAATCCATTAATAGCTGCAAAACCTGAGTTTGCTTAAAAAATTGCTTTGGCTGTCTTGCAAAAGGATGTGTCTTTCTATTGAAAATTTAAAAAAAAGTAGAGAACAGAAAGAAGCCCGTTAATTTAAATGAGTATCTCAATGTAAAAGTGTAGAGAATTTAAGTTACATAACATGGGTTCATAGCAAATGGCATGTGTTCAACTCTGGCAAGATATGCAAGATTTGTGGGGATTGTAATGCAGAGAGAGAGCAAGAGCATCTAGGCTAAGAGAAGGGTTATTTTGTGTGGATGAATGAATCTAAGGATATGCAGAAACACATTTTGAAAAAGAAGCTGAAAGCATGGAGTGTGAGCCTTGCAGAGTAATTCAGGACAATCATGTTTGAATTAACCCTGTGAGACAGTGCCTGGAGGGGACTTTTAAATGAGAGCAGAGCAGGAGTGTTGGTTGAATGCAGTGGCAGAATTAATGAGAAATCCAAAATATGTCCTACTGTTGAAACTGTAAATTATTTGATAACTTTTTTTTATGCACATATTTTCTGGCATTTTTTTCTAGACTATGTCTTTAGGTAAATCGTGATTTCTCAACAATTTTTCACTAAAGCTATCTGAGCTATTGTTGATGTGAAAAGGGGCAAGATATATATTACACTCAGTTCTCCTTTCTTGTTTCATGAGACCCTGTATTCTGTCATGGATGACTATTAGTTGGTGTGACAAGGTTTTTATCTAGGCAGCCTAGGTTGGCACTTCCTCCTTTCCATTGTGCTTTTCAAGAGCTTACAAATTTCTTTATTGTTTGTTAGTATTTTATAGTTCTGAATTGAGATGGCTAATCTACAATAATTAGGCCACGCATTCTGCCCTGCTCTCAAGATCTCCCACATGTTTTTCACTTCTCTCCTTTTTTTAGGAATGTCACCCATCTTCTATTTATTTTGCTCAATCACAACTGCTAACAATGCTGAGGTTGCTTCAGGGCAAATACTTCAGGATTTTCTTGATATAAGTGTGATATAAGGCACTTATGTTTGCTTTTAAGTGCACTACATACTTCAGGACAAATCTTTTTAAGGCCCAGTTGACTGACACCATCAAATTTGTCTTAGTGCCCTTTAAATTGTTCCTTTTTTGCATTCTCACTTGAGCACTTATCCCATGGTTGAGGATTCTGCCACAGCTTATTAGCTTTCTCTCCCAAAGTTTGACTGAGATGAATTTCAGATCAAATTAGCTATTCAGAAGAGGTCATTTGTGTTGGTTTTGAGTATCAATGGTTGTTTCTGAGTATCAGTGGCAGAGTTTGGCTCAGAACAGCCAGAGTGCCAGCATGGGAAATTGCTGCAAAAATTACCATTTTATTACAGGACACGAAGTGACTGCCCTCAAGTGGCAAAGTTGGAGTAATGTCACTTGTGGTACGTTTGTATCTTTATTTGCTCCAAAAAAATTTTTATTAGTAGTGAGGATCAGAGGATTTAACTAAAACATTAATCAGGGTCTGACGGCTTAACCTTCTGTTTCAAATATTGCTGAAGGGGCATGCAGTCCTAAATGGGCAGGTTCTCCGTAAAAGCTGCTGTGTCTCACTCAGGCAGGGCTTCTTAGAATTTGTCTGTGCTGTTTAGTTTCCCTTTATATAATTTATTAAGGTATTTTTAAACTAATAATGAATAAAATTATTAAGAACTGTAAAAAATGGCTAAGACTGATTAATAAATGAATGCCATTATGAAATTGGTCTTCTAAAATGTAAATACTCTGTCACTGGAAATTTAGAGCAAGGGGACAACATTAAAATTTTATAATCTTTTCAATCAGATTTTTTTTCCTACAAAGTAGAAAGTAAAGGCCTTATGCTGTTAAAAAGAAAATAATCTTGTAACTGTAGCAGCACTTCAGCCCCATTCTCAGAACCAAAGCACTTAGTCCAGGGAGATTTGAAACACTGAACAGCAAGTGCACAGAAAGCCACAGAGAAACTTTTAAAGTGTATTCCTCTATGACTTCTTCATCCCTTCATTTTGGACCTTCTGTGACCCACTGTTATGCCATGATCCACGGTTAATAGCAAAGAGAACAGAAAATTCTGGCAGGGCACATTGGGAGTCTGGGCTTTACCACTGGTGCTGAGAAGTCAGGAGAGCAGCACTTGTGGCAGTGGTTCAGTGTGTCCTCATGAGAGGAGATACAAATAGTGCATCCTGATGGACAACTTCACTTTTAACTGCCTTTCTTCTTGCCCTTTGGAATAGGGTGTTTTGTTTCTGTGTGAGTGGGAGTGAGGTTGGGAGGCAAAGCCATAAGTTTTGTATTGTCAGGACTTGTTTAGGATGAGGACTGTATGCCACTAAATATTCTTTATTTTGAGAAATTGTGCATCTGAGGTAACATTAGCAATGTACAGTCAAAGTGCTTTAGCCATATCATTTGAGAATTTTCTCTAGTGCAAACATCTGAGCAACCTTTTGACCAGCTATATAATGCATGAAATAGGCATTTATTTTCTGTCTATTCAAACGTCAGGTTACAAGTGAAAATAACATTTTCCTGTAACTGAAGTTTTCCTTGTAACTCTACAACCCAAATAGGCAAATACTGTTCATTTTCTGAATCTTTTATCACTATTTTCTTGGGCACAAATGGGTTTGGGGCACAGTTTTGTATTGTAGCTCCTTTTTCTATCTCATTTTACAAAAACTGATTTTTTTCCACTGGACCTTCAGTCATGTCCTGTCAATCTAGAGCACCTGGCACTTTTCTAGAGCCTAAGCTGCCTGAAATTATGTTGCATGAGATGATGAAAAGGCATATCCCATGGGGAGGTGGAGGGTGACTGCCTATAATATCTTGATTATAACTCTTGAGTTGGCAAATCCTGCACAATGGTCTAACTGCATACTGTCTACCCACAGTCAGTCTGAGGAAGCTTTTTTAACTGATTAGAAGCCTGCTTCAAAGTAAATTAAAATTATAGAGGGAAGATATTTATACACAGGCAGAAAACATAAAGTAACTGATGTGTAGTTAATTACCTCCAGTGTCTTCCTAGTTAGTTAATCAAAGGCAATACTTAGATATTTAGACCCTGAAAGACCATGCCAGATTCATGTGAAATTAGATAGAAGCTGGAAAATTCAAAGGGCAGTCTTCCCAAATAGATGGAAATTGATTTAGGATCACCTTATACTGTTGTATTCAGGAGAATTAATCTACAGCTAATTTTATATTTTGAAGATAATGTTTTCTGTTTCTTCTATGTCTGCTCAAATGCTAAGGGTCTAGTTATAAATAGGTGTGAAGGACAAAAGGTGGAATTTATAATGGTTATAGACATCTAAAAATTACTCAAACACTGCTTTATAATAAGTAACATTAATATTAATTGCATCAATAATTAATGCTAATGGCTGTATATTGACTTGGACTGTAAACCTTTGTATTCTTTCTGGAAGATGAAAAAAGTCTTGTTAATTCTCATTTCTACACCTTGAAAATCATAAAATGTTTTATTACTTGGTTTGAAGCCAGAGTTAAATGCTGTCCATTCTGGATGATAAGGATATTTTTGGGACAGAAATGTGATGTTTCAGAGCAAGACAGAAAAAATAAATTTATCCATTTTGAGCTGTAGGGAAAAAAATAAAAGGGTTTTTATGTCTTTAGCATCTTGGAATGATTGAAGTACCCTTGGCTGAGATGAATTCATTTACATGCTCCTATTGGGGCTGTTCAGCACAAAGATAAAAACAGTTTTTCATCGTGATAATTATTACTTTTTGGTTTTTTTTTTTTTTGAGTGTTTGTGCTTTTGTCCACATATCATTATAAAAAATGTAATACGATAATGCTAAAGTGCTGGCTGCATAGACTTGACCACAGGGACTGTAAAAATTAGGATGATATCGCCTTAGAAGTAACGATTCCCAAAAAAGTCTGTGTTCTACCAAGTCAAATCTTAAAAAGGAACAAAAAGTCAAAATAAGGCATTCTAAATCAAACTGGCTTTCTGTAAATTGTCTAGAGACAATCAATATGCATGAAATTTGATATATGTGGAAAATTATATCTATAAAGAACTCAGAAATGCATTTAAGTATCTGTATCATTTTCTCACAATACACTGTTCAAAAACACACTGGGCCAAATGCATTTGCCTTTCTCTCATGAGAATTTCAATTACAATCCATGAAACTAAGTGCAAAAATAAACTGAACAATCTAGGGTCTAATGTATCTTTCTACTGGCATCAAAATGAAAACAGAAAAGCTTTTCAACCTTTTTTTCACTTGCATTTCCTGACTTTGAATTGTTTCATTTCTGAATGTTCGTGCTGAATTAATTACAGCCTATTTCATGATATGTCCTTGGAAAGAAAGACTATAAAAAAGTTAATAAGCTTCTAACATACCAGAGCAGGAGAGTACCTCTGTACACATCACAATGCTAGTATCAGTATGCTGCATCTATTTCTGTCTTCTGCATGAGAAGAAGTACCCTTCACTGACAAATGAAGACCATACTGCTAGTACATATGATACATTTTCCTAATCTTCTTTTCCAAATTCTGACAATCTTATTTTCTTCAAGTCAGGAAAGCTATCAAGATCAATATGTTATAAAAAAAAATCTTACTGGAAAATAAACTATGGCTACCTGTGTATCATTCAGGAATTCTGGTAATGTGATGTATGAAAATGAGGCAGTAATCTTAAGTAATGGTACTTTTCTGAGGTAATCTGGAGACTGAGGAAATATTCAAATAAACTGGGGTAAAACTAGATGTGTCAAAAGCTATGAAAGAATTCTAAAGGAGTGAATGGGTACACATAAATGCCATGCAACTATTTTTTTCAGAAAAAAAATTTTGGTTTTCTCTAGTTCTGAAGATAAGATTAGAATATCTAGGTATTGATTTTTACAGTGCTGTGATGTATTTGCTAATCTTGTTATGACGTGGGGTTCAGAACCAGAAGTTAAATGGATTCAATTTGGTCTTTTGAGACATTACTTTTTATAAATGAAAAGCCTATTTTTGAGTCCTGTCTTTAGTTGGGTAGTAAAAAAGAAAAACCTTTTGCTAGATCAGGTTGCTCAGAGCTCCATCCAACCTGACCTTGAATACTCATGAGAATGGGGCATCGACAACTTCTCTGAGCAACCTGTTCCAGTGCCTCACCACCCTCACACTAAAGAGTTTCTTCCCAATTTCTAAACCTACTCTCAGTTTAAAGCCATTGCCCCTCTTCCTGTAACTACATGCGCTTGTAAAAACTCCCTCTCCATCTTTCTTGTGGGCTCCCTTTGTACTGGAAGGCTGCAATTAGGTCACCCTGAAGCCTTCTCTTCTCTAAGCTTTCAGGCTTTGGTCTCAGCCTTTCCCCTTGGGAAGGGGTCCTCCAATCTTGGTGTTTCTCATCTGGACTTGCTCCAACAGCTCCATGTCCTTCCTGTGCTGGGACCCCAGAGCTGGATGCAGTGCTCCACGTGAGGTCTCACCAGAGCCGGGCAGAGGGGCAGAATCCCCTCCCTGGCCCTGCTGCCCACGCTGCTCTGGATGCAGCCCCCTAGGATACATTTGGCTTTCTGGGATGTGAGTGCTCATTGCTGAGTCATGTCCAGCTCATCCACCAGCACCCCCAGGTCCTTCTCAGCAGGGCAGCTCTTAATTTGTTTATCCAACAGCCTGTGTTGATAGCAGGAGCTGCCCCAACCCAGGTGCAAGGGCTGCAAGAACATGAGGCAGCAGAGAATGAGCAAGGCAGGTGCCCATCTGTGCGAGCAGAAGTTGACAAATTTGAAGATACTGACTCTTTTTAGAGCAGAACTTCCAAACAGACACCTGGTGTGCGGGTACATGTGTATGAATATGCTGGATTTTAGTCACAAAACATTGCATGAAAAATAAAATTAATAAAATGAAGCAATTTCTTTGAACAGAATTTAAAATGCTTCCCTTCCCTATAAAAAAACCTTATGTGTTTCCCACTATACTCTCTCAAATTAGTATGTACTTTAGCTTATTAAATTAAATGGATACATTACAATGCTGTTAAAATTAAAAATTCTCTTCTTTGTTACTTTATTACTAAGAAATATAAAAATTTAGAAGATTAAAAGTTATTAGGTAGTTTTCTGTATTTCTCTTTTGCTGGTCTGCAGCAGCTTGGGAAATGAAGACAGGCAAAAAAAAGTTTTCTATTGAGAATCACCATTCAAAGTTTTCACCATTCTATCATAGATGCCAAAGTCACTTCTACAATGCAGAATAGGCATTAGACATATGTGATGGGATTCATAACAACTGCTGCCCCTGAGCAAGGGATCAGCTAGCCAAGCTGGTCAGGAATTTGCAGAGAAGCAGCACACAAGTGTCTCCCTGAGGCAGCAGTTAGGCTAGGATTCACACATTAGGCTTAAGTCTCCTCCAACTTTCTTATTCACGAAAGAAAAGCAGCTGAAGGTCTCTCTCTCTTTATGGCACCTTAAGGAAATGAGATTCAATTTCTTTTTGTTAGTGGACACATAAAAAATTTGCATTAGAGGTGTGAGTCCTAAAACATAAAATAAATTCCTTATAAGTAGTTTGCTATGTAGTTTACTCTATATATGCCCATTATTCCTAGCGATATTTTTCATTTTACTTCTTAAGAGGGATTCATAGGTCTTCCAGGCTGGAAACCACAGGTAAGAGTTAGAGCCCTCAGTCAGGGAGGGAGAGGTTTCAGCTATATCTACATCCTGTGTGAAGACTACATTTGAGCTCATTCTCTGTTCTGGAAAATTGACTGCAGCTGCTTCCATGGGCAGACATTTATCTCAACTGGATTGAATCAAGTTCATTAGACTCTTTATTTGGTTACCGGTACAAAGGTAACCAAATTTACTGCTCTCTGAGGCACGCTGGGGATTCCTGGCATCTGCATGGACTGGCAATGATGATACAGAACCTGTGGGAAGCTCCAGGTCTTCTGGGAGGCACCTTAGGTTCAAGTGAGGCATCTGAAGACATCTCAAAAGGATAAATATCTCTGCCTGGCTCTCTAGATGGTCTTTGTCATGGTTTGACCAGGAAGGAGTGGGAATTCTGGGAAGCTGTGGTCAAACCAATGAAGGTTTTGGGTTTGAGACTGGCGTCCGGTGTGGCCAGTGGGGTTTGGACACACCTCCGAGAATACACAGGGGTTAAAAGCAAGGCACTGCCCTGGCACTTCCTCTTTTGGACATCGTCGGGCGAAGAGGTCAGATCTCTCCCCCGCCCGGCCCGCTGCTGCTGGGCGGGGGAGGGGCCAGCCATGCGGTAGGCCT
Organism: Zonotrichia leucophrys gambelii; assembly: GCF_028769735.1. Classification (NCBI taxonomy): domain Eukaryota; kingdom Metazoa; phylum Chordata; class Aves; order Passeriformes; family Passerellidae; genus Zonotrichia; species Zonotrichia leucophrys. The sequence continues at coordinate 123,732,243 of NC_088171.1, read as the reverse complement.
GGGGCTTGGACAGAGATGGTGTTGAGGGGGCTTCGGGGGGGGCTTCGAGGATGGAAGGGTGGAAGGTCCCAGAGAGTCAGCCCTCGGGCAGCCAGCCCCCCCCCCCCTCCCCCCAGGAGAGCAGCCAGCCAGGAGGAGAAGGAGGGAGACTGCCCGGCCGCAGCGGCAGCGTGTGGGCAGCGTGCGTGGGAGTCGCTCCGGGACCGACAGCAGAGAGACTGAAAACTTTTAACCCTTTCTTGCATGACTGGGGCCTTACAAAAATGCTAATCCTCCTCGAAGCTGAATAAGAAGGGAGATGAGAGATGAGATGACTTGGCCCGGAGATTGTGGAGATGATTGGATGGGGAGAGATGATTTGGAGTGGCCTTTTGGCTGGACTTTTTCTTGTAGCCATGGACTCAGTTGTTCCTGTGACACAGACTGCATTTAGGGGGAGGCAGTGCCTCAAAACCAGGAGGGTTCATTCGTGAGGACCCCCCGGCCCCAGGGGGTTGGAAAAATATGGGGGGGACAGTTGTCCCAAAAGCAGAGACTGTGCCTTTTTGGAGTGAGACAAGGCATCCTTGAAAGACCACCCTAAAAGCAGCTCTGGCCATGTCTCGGTGGTGAGAGCACTGAGCATGGAAGGAACATGTCACAAGCGGCAAAAGGACTTTTTTTCCCTTTTCCTTATAGTCTTTCCCTATTTTTTCCTGTAGTTTTAGGTAATAAAGTGTTCTTTATGTTTAAGTTGGAGCCTGTTTTGCTTATTCCTGGTCACATCTCACAGCAGACACCAGGGTGAGGCATTTTCATGGGGGCACTGGCTCTGTGCCAGGCTCAAACCATGACAGTCTTGATGTCTTAGGTTTTAACTTTTATATTTTTCAGATTCTGTACTGCTTTAGTGTTTTGGTCGTGGCTTCATATTAAAGGATGGTGAGCCCTCTTCACAGAGTAGGTAGACAAAACAATTCCTTCTCTAGCTGGGGACCAAGGACAACCAATCCAAACTTCAGGCCCAAGAGCATAAACAATGATGGAATGAAGAGAGAAAAGCAGGAGGGAAGGAACTTCATAAGCTAAAGCTGTAACTGGACATTAACTCCAATATGCAAGTGGACCTGAGCTCATAAAATGTGAGATGCCGTGGCCAGTCGTCCATTTTGTGACCATTTTGGATTCATCTTGGGTGTAGCCCTGACTGGGCTCTTGTACTGCCCAAAGTGGATCCATTGAGGCTTTTTAATAAATACCTACTTTATTCTTTAACTCCATCTAGCCTCTGTTCCAGGTCAGCCTCCACAATGCATCAGTCTAGATGGTCTGCCATGTTGTACAGTCTTATGTTTCAGTTCAAACCTTACATATGGGAAGTAGCTCTGGACTAGAAGACTGAAATGTAGTTTTTTATCAGTAATTGTCTACATGAGTTGTTGATACAAATAGAATCAACTATTTAGGGCATGATTCTGTTGTTGAAATGTAGATCCCATGTGGACCTTTTGATTCAGCCACAGGTTCCCTGGAGATTCGTGTTATATTTGAAATCATCATGCTGGTGTTTCAGAAATCCTGTGGTGTCTCGCAAGTGACTTCCTTTTCAGGGTTCAGGGTTTTGAATTGAGACTTTTTGTCTACATTGTTGGTGGAACCTGAAAAATTACTGTCCACAAAGTAGGTACTTGTACATAGGAATAACAGTGAGCAACCTTGTATTTGTTTTGAACTGAATGTTCCTTCTTGTGATCTGTGTGGAATGTCCTCCTTATATTGTCTTTTTACTGTCTGTGCTTTTAAAAATTAGAATGGAATTTGTGTTCTACCTCATTTCACCTGACTTCTTGCAGGTGTTCTGGGGGATAAGGACAGGGGGAAAACATCAGATGCAGTGTCTGGACCAGCTCTAAGGATGTGGCAGATTGGTGCTCCCAGAAATTCAGGGTGAATGAAAATAACCCAGCAAACCTCACTGCCAGTCCCTGAGTGTGCAGAGTACCTTCCTCATTTTCCTATTTACCTTCAACTTCATCCCAGAGGTGCAGGTTCCACTGAAAAGTTTTCCTTTTTTTTTTTTTCTTTCTTTGAGTTGAAGTGACTTAAATCTTTGTTCTCCAAGAGATTACTCTGCACACCAGGGAACTAAGCTGAGGGTGAAAGAATACTTCTTCTGTTGAACTTGAACATATGGATCCATAACATGGTGATGGGAGCATCTGGCCGGGAGGGGAAGACCTGAGTTCTGCTGTCTGCTCTCCACTTCCTAAAATTTTTGGTAAACAGGTCCCAATTATTAAGTGAAAACAAAATTTCTCCCTCTTTCCTGTCTGCCATTTCCCTTTCATTCCTTCCTGCATGGCCCATATTCCACCTTCACAATGTGCCCCTAGATGGTGGGAGTGCTCCTGGAGGGTGGATCTGTATCCCTTCATGGATGAAGGAGTCTGAGCACTCTGGTTCCTATTTTTGGGAGAAAGCATTAACTGATGCATCTGATATGAAAGCTGAGATCTGTAGTTTCACTCCAATTCCCTGATCCAAGAAGCCACAATCTCTGCTGTGCTTTGTGCTCATCCTAATGCTTTCAATTCGTATTAAATGTTTACTGTGAACTTCTGTTTGTGTCCCTTGGGTTCCTCATATAGTTAGAGGTACTTTCTGGGCCCCACATGAAACTGATACATTTAATAGATGTTGAAGGTACTTTAGTTTAATGTGCAACAACTGGAAAGAAATTCATGATAATGAAGCCATGCCTAATTCATATAATCCTCTGTACCACTATTCTTATTCCTCACGCTGTAATTTCTGAAACTCTTGTACATACTGGTAAATACAAAGGACAGAGAAAAAAAGTTAGTGTGAATTCCAATGCTTTGGCAAGAAATTTATAATTAAATTGGAATAAAAATAGTGTTTTCTCTGGCTGAATATATGAATTTTTAAATTTGTAAATTTCTAAAACATATATATATGCTTATGAAGGCTCTTAATTTTAAAAATATTTGCTGGCAAAGATACTTGTGTGATTTTAGTGCATTTGGGTTCTCTGGCCTCATGGTGGCACAGTTGGTTAAAAAATCCGTCGCTCCTGCAGTCACGAGTTGTTCCCTGAGTTTTCAGGAGAGGCGCAGATGTGTGCTGGAAAGCAATCCTGCTGCTTCTTTCTCTGTACAGAAAAGGACATTTTTCTGAGTCAGATGCTTTTTCGTTTAGAGAAAGGCTGTGAAACATTAGCTTTGAAAACAGATTTTTAAAATCTGTGTCAGCCTAAGAAAGCAGCAGCAAACCCATCTGTTTTTTCAGTTTTCCTCAAGGACACTGTTTGAAGAAAGCTTGGTGAATATACTAGTTAGATAATATTTACAGTGGTTCAGCAACCTGTGTTTTGATCTATTGTTAATTGTAAAATTTCTGAAACAATAAGTATGCAGGATATTTAATAAGCAACAATGATGCTCTGTTAGCTGCCTCATGTTTCATAACAGATTGACTTTTGCAGAAACTTGACTTTGAGTCTGCCCTGGAAAAACACAGGGCAGAGCCCAAAACCCCTCACTGATTACTAAATAACATTTAACTTCTCTTTTGAAAATGGTTTTTAAAGAACCACAGTTAGTATGAATTTTAATAAGATTTCCCATGATTTGTTTAATTGTGAATTTCACTGTTTGCATAGATAAATGCTGACACAATTATTCAAATTCTTCTTCTTTCCTAACTTACAGAAATTCCTGGCGACAATGATGGAAGTTTTTGGGGATGAATATTGTTAAGGTCCTAATCATGAGGAAAAAGCCAGGCCAGCTACTCCTCAGTGGCATTGTGAGGGAACAACTATTCTTTAACAAGACTCTTTTGTGTGATTGAAATTTTAATATTAAAAAAATCTCTGAGAACATATGAGTAGTGTTTGTGAGACTAGAACTTCAAAAGAAAAGAAAACTGGTATTTTAAAAATTTTATTTTCACCTGCATTACTTTTCTATTGATCTTGTACCGTATATCTATACAAATTCCAGGAGAAAGAAGAAATACAGATGCCTGAGAGAGAAGAACCAAGTATTGTTCTTCTTGATGGGCAGCTCTGAGCTATCTTAAATAGTCTAAATGCTTCTTACAGAGTTTCATAGACTCTTTTTTCTCCCTTTTTATGAGTCACTTACTTAAAAGATTTCTGCTTGGTTGCAACCTGGGAGAGGGTTTTATTCTGAGAACTGTAACAAGAAAAGCTAGTATGTTTCTGTCCCCAAGGAGACAAAGAGTTAGTAGGAGGGGAGAATAGGAAGGACATTTTATTAAAAAGACCTTAATTTTCAAAAGAGGAAAGCAATCTTATGTTTTTGTAGTAGACAGGAAAGCTGAAATTTGGATTGAGAGTGCCTCAGGGATTTGTTTTTCAGTAGCTTCACAAAAATTATTTTTCTATTTCTCTGCATCATAATGCACATGTAAACTATGTTTTTTTTCTGAACCAGGTTGTCTGTGTTCAAACTCAGTATGTATGTATGAAGGTGGATGCATGAAAATAAAAAGTTTTGAGAAAAATCCTTTACATGCCACACATGACAGTGCATATAGACTTGGAGCTCTTTCACAAAGATGTATTTTGCTCAGATCAGTACATTTTTCTTTTCAAAGCAAATACCCAATAAACTGCTTTTTGTTTATGTTTTGTCTTTTGTGTTGAGCAGGGATGAGTCTGTTTTCCACTGGAAATGTCTATGATGAGAATGATAAATTTCACCAGGGAATGATTTCATCCTCAGCTGTGCCTGCCTATGTGTCATGCCACCAGCCCTGCCTAAAGGACCACGTTCTGCACTTCCCTAGGACGTGCACCTCCTTCGGGTTCAAGCACAAGAGCAGTGAGATGTACAGACAGATCCTCCCTGACCTGAGCAGGCTCGTGCCCAGGCTGTCCCACGAGCTGCTAGATGCAGAACAAGGCCAAGCACACTGAATTGTGCTGAAGTGCCTGGAGAAGGGCTCTGCCTGTGCGCAGTAAATAAACTCTGTGGGTCAAATGCAGCATGGAACAGCTTGTGCTCCCTGAGCACAGTACACCCTGGCACTGAGTGAGAAAGCACTCGGCTTTGTTTTAATCAGAACAGGTAGTTACCTACGGGGAAGGACAGTGCTCACTTACAGAAAGGGCAGAGTTAAAGTTAGCTGGTACTTTTGTAGTGATTGTTTCCTTTTGCCAGCTTAATGCTTTTTAAATTTCTTTGCCATTTGAAAGCTTTGTAAAGGCCTTCGCTGTCGTGTTATCAAAAGTTATTGTGACCTCATTTAAAATACACTGAATATCTTGAGTAGTTATCTTAGACCATCTTGACTTGTAAAAGGGGATGAGCTTTATAAATAAAAGGGTAAATTATTAATGCGGCGTCATATGAGTCTATACAGTGGTGTTTGAGCAGGACACTGCATAGCAATAAAATTTCATCAGAATCAGGAGATCTAGGGATCACAGTAGCAATGTTTTTCAGCTCCATTCCTGAGCAGGAGAAAAGTGTTGTCTCCTCTGTTAAATATTAAATTGTTAATCGGTGGACATTTTTTCAGGCATTTGATGCATCTGGAAGAATTTTCTTTTGTACTACAAGGACCACCTTTTATAGTATAAGTAAAATTGGAAAGTTGTAGAACTGTATCTTAATAATTCAGCTTTTCATGGCAACATATAATTAAGATTTCCACTGGGAATGTGGAGAATGAACCTATATTCCCATAAAATCCTAAGAAATATTAAATGAGATTATTTCCAAACAAGAGATACTGAATTGCAGTGAGATAAAGACAAAAGAATTTTTTTTTCCAGGAAAAATACCCTTAAAAATAAATATATGAGAACCATCATCCAGTATAGCATTTGGGAATTGCTTGTTTATGGTTTCCTTTCTGATTTTCGGTGGCAAAAAGAAAAAAAAAACCTGATCTCATTTTGTTTTAAAATGAGTATTTTTATATAAAGCAGGTATTCTATTCCATTAAATCCCTAGGCATTGTGCACAAATGACAGCAAAGGTGTGGCTATTGGTCCATTTCCAGGCAAATCTTGTATTGGTTGATATTCACTCAACTAATATAAAGCCTTTAAAAATAGGATACAGAATGGAAAAATGTTGAATCAAAGCATGTATAGAATACCCTTCCTAATGCTCACAACTGTCATTACATCTTAGTTATTTGGATTTGCAAACAGGAGGGAATCATCTGAAAGAAACATATTTCAGCACCAGAAATTGAAGGAAAATAAAAACTAAATAATAATAATAGTAATAATAATAACAGTAACAACAACAATGACTATAATAATAATAATAAACTCTGGGTTTTGGAAAAGGAGTATCTTTAAATCCATTCTATTTCAGTTTTATTTTCATGTCTTCCCTTTAACTAAATTAATTTCTACATGCTGTTGCAGAGAAATAATGTCACTGAAATCCAGGCAGTCCTTCCTTATCAGTCAACAGCTGTCCCCAGATGCAGCATTTTAATTTTGAAAGGAATATAAGAGCAATACATTTTCACTGACAACCATGCAGCAAACAACCCTCATTCTATAATAACTTGTCTACAGTGTTTCTATTCATAGTGGCTTTCTGCCTATTTCATGTAACTGAATTTTATATTCACCTTTTTTACATTGTTTAAAGAGAAGGTTGTCCATTTCTGTTTATAATTTAAAAGTTCATTATTTTTGCTGGCTCCTTTTCTCTTCAGTGCTGCTTCTTGTTTGATCTGTTCCTGTTGTCCTACCAGCAGGAATTCCATTGTAACCAGACTGCTGTGCTCAGTGTTCCTGCTGTTTTCCATTTTAATTGCTATTATGTTGTTTGCCTCTCTACTATAAGACTTGGTAAATAAAGAAGTTACTGTACACCTTAATCTTTGTAAATATAAAAACTGTATTAAAAATTCTGCTTATGAACTTTCATAGATTCATAAGATCCTTTCAGAACAAACTGTAGTCTTTTAAAACTCAGAATAATAAGGCATATTCAGTTTTTTCCTAAGAATTTACATGTCTTAACAAAATACTGTAAATCAATTAAAGTTACAGGAATGTTTTCCAGAGCGAGTTTTCATGATTATTATTAAAGATTCTTTAGCTGTCATTACTTGTCATTCATGTACTGATATAAATGCAATTGGTATTTCTAATTCTTTTATGCCAAACTCTCAGGAAGCCATCTCATTAGCAAAGATAATACTGCTAGCTATGCCTTTACAGAAGACTGTCAGGAATTTCAGTTAAATAATATCTAATTTTGTAAGATATTATCCTCAACGTTTCTTTATGTTAGAATATGCTTGGAAAAGAAAAAATTTTTTTTGCATAGTTCAAACTAAATTTAGTTTTGTTTGTCTGGGCCTGGAATATAGAATATTATTGAAAACTTGAACCCCAAGCCCTATCTTGTATCTCCAAAGCTAGAGAAAGCACTAAGGGTGAGCCAGAACTGTCACTGTTAAAGCCAGCTGGGAATTTGCCCAAATGTCAGGTCATGATTTGACTTAGCCCAGTGTAGATTGGTACCAGACATAAAATTTGGGTCAAAATTCAATTTCTCTCGAAGGACCTGATGTGTTTCCATTCAAGCTTTCCCATTTATATTACAGTCACTTGTCTGAGTTTAATGGTGAAATCCATATCAAGAATAACACTAGGAATAAAGGCTGTTGGATTATTCATGTCTGTGGAATTTGGGAATTCCTGCTGTCATGTCACAATGACACCACTGGAAAACCAATGTACCTGATTGATTTTGTGTAATTAATCTGATCGTGGATTTTGTGTTTCAAAGCATTCCAGATTTGGAGGAGAGTATGCCAGACAAAGAGAGGGTTCCTTGTCAGTGGCTGATTCATCTAGTTCTTTCTGGGTATTGACTCTGTGCTGTGCTGAAACAGCCATAAGACTGCAGTTAAGGTTTTCATGAAGACTTTCAATTTCATAGCATAAGGATTTATTTTCACATTCCAAATTGTTTGAAAATATTGCATACGAGGATTATTATTTTGAAAGTACTTGTATTTCTGTGCTTGATTTTTTTTCTTTCTATTTACAGCCCATGCAGGCAATGATAGATATTTGTGAAATATTTTCCTGAAAATATCATGAGAAATTTGAGGCCCCAAGGCTCAGCTAATTAAATACTGCTTACAGTGTTCCCTGTAATTAAATACACTAGAATGATGAAGTCCTGAAATACTGGGTTTATGTTTTAAATGCTTTATCTCATCCCATTTTAAAACCTCCTTTTTTTCATATTTTTTTCTTTGTGCAATTGTATGTGCAGAATGCACGAATGCAGAGACATCAGATTCAAGCAGAGATGCAGGCACTGAATTTAGGGATTATAATAAGCTACCTAATGGAAAAGGAAATAGGTATACTGGTCAATAGCTGGCTGAACATAAGCCAGTGTGTGCCCAGGTGGCCAAGAAGGTCAAATGGCATCCTGGCTTGGATCAGCAATGGAGTGGCCAGAAGGATGAGGGCAGTGATCTTCCCCCTGTACTCAGCACTGGTGAGGTCACACCTCAAATCCTATGTTCAGTTTTCTAAAGAAAGACATTGAGGCACTGGAATGAGTCCAGAGAAGGGCAATGGAGCTGGGGAAGGCTCCAGAGAGTAAATGGTGTAAGGAGAGGCTGAGGGAGCTGGAGGTGTTTATGCTGGGGAAAAGGAGCCTCAGGGAAGGACTTCTTGTTCTCTACAATTACCTGAAAGAAGGGTGTAGCAAGGTCAGGGCCAGTCTTTTCTCACAAGTAGTAGGTGAGGAAATGGCCTAAAATTGTGGCAGGGGAGAGATAGATTGTATATTAGGAGAAATTTCTTCCATGGAAGAATGGACAGGCATTGGAATAGGCTGCCCAGCTGAGTCACCATCCCGGGAGGTGTTTAAAAGGCAGAGAGATGTGGCATTTAGGACATAGTTTAGTGGTGGCCTTGGCAGTGCTGGGTTAATAGTGGGACTCAATGATCTTAGAGTGCCTTTCCAACCTAAATGATTTTTTTATTGTCATATCATAAATATGGCTGATCATCCATATGAGTGCTTCTCCATTAATTTACAAATTTACAATAATCCTATGTACAGATTAAACACATGTAACAGGCAATGAACACTCCAGTTGGGCAGCAACTGAAATGGAGTTTTACTCTATCATTCACTGCTTTGGTCCATGCTCTGCTTGGTATGTATAGTTTTGCAAGACCAATATATGGAAGTTACTGTGTATAGGCAAGTAATATTGTCAGTGAAACTGTCGGTAATCCCTGAGTGAGCAAGCACCTTAAGTTCAGTTTTTTCAGGATGGGTGATCTCTTTATGGTGCAACATACCAAGTTGTAGTGACCAAAAAGTGTCTGTCAAATAGGAGAGTGTAAATGTTTTCTATATTTTAATTCACTGATGAGCTGCGTAATTCAATAAGACTCACCTATCTAGTTTCTATTAACTTGTCTTGTGAAATGAACCACCCATTGTCTATTCTTTTTGTAATTTTTTTGCTCCTTCTGATTAGGAGGTTGAACTGGAGGATTAAGGACAATCAGATCAAGCCAGTAAAATTAAACCTCTATTAGGATTTCACCTCATTTTGCTCCAATTGCAGCACCTCTCATGGAATTGGATGCTTCCCATGAAAATATAGGTGTTTTCCTGCATCTTTAAGAATCCAACATCTTTGGGAGTCAAGCAGCATTTCTGAAATGTAATTCCAAAACGAAAGGGAGAATCTAATGTGAAAAAGATTTTTGCACATGTAATTGAAGAAAATTTCAGCAAATGGGTATTTCTTGGATAGGGAGCTGCAAAGAGCCTGGATAAAGTAGTAATATTTCAGAATCTTTCTAGATGCATAGTGACTGTAATGAAGATGCTTTGTTTCACATCTGTAAGAGAAGAGTAGATATGTATAGCAAACTCTTATACTGAGAGACAATTCATGTACACCAGGTATATGCCACTAGGTATACAAACATATGTGCAGAGACCACATATGTGTATAGAATTATGGCTCCATTCTGCCTCAGCCTACTACTGCTTTTTTTTTGTTTTTTTTTTTTTTTAGGGAATAGAGAGGCTCTCAAAGCATCTCCAAATGTCTGTGTGGTGTCAAGTTTAGCTTTCTACCACCCAGAAATAGAAATGTTCATTGCAAGCTGTAACCTGACTGCATGGAGCTAAATGATCTTTAAAACAGAATAAACTCACAGACCTTAAATAATTCCTTTTCTTCTTTCTCAGCATTCACACAATGAACTTAATACAAGTAATGACATCAGATATGTACAGCATGCTCTGAGTACAGTCACATGCTGTAACCATGTCATGCCTGTGTTCATTTATATTGTTTTAATAAAGGCCATTGCCCCTCTATTCATTTTATACCTGGCTGCATATTCTCGCTTAGTCAAAGGAAGCTTGAGGCCTGAATCATTTATAAAGCATGTATTCATGCTTTTGGTCAGTTACCTTAGATTTCACCAGCTGCCTGTAGTAGCCTCAAATGTATAGCAGTTCAGGAGTTTGTGGAGAATTTATTATACTTGACAATATTCCCAAGCATATTTGGTAGAATGGTCTGAATATTAATGCATCTCCTGAGTCAGTACAATCCCTCACTGTTCTGTTGTTACTGCTTTCTTTGAAATTCAGTCAACAGCATGCAATACCAAAACAACAAAAATATGTGCACTTATCTTCAGGCCATTAAAATCCTACAGCTGTGTTTACCTTCCTTTTTGTGCAAGGAATGAGTAAAAAGCTTTCAATCAAATGCATGTAGAAAAGAGGAAGGACAGGGAAACTCCCTAGCAGGGATTAGAAGCTGCTGCCTTCCTGGCACTTGCTGCAGAACAGAAACATCCTGTATAATGTTAGTTGCCCTTTTCATTTCTGTTGAAGCAGTGACAGAGTTTCTAGCACCCCCTACTTAATGGCTAAGGGGCCCATGGGTACAATTCTGCAATCTAATCATTCCAGGTAATTTGCCGTATGGATGGTTGGGTTAAGGCAAAGTGGTCCAGAGACCTGAATTCATTTCAGCCCCGACTTATCGTCACAACTGGAATGAGATTCATGTTTTAATCTTAAACTTTGTCCATATATATTAATGACTTCTCTCCTACCTCCTACACCATATGCAAAAGAAAATGACAATTTGTTGTTTTAATTTCAATTTGGCTGATGAAAGGAGACAGGGAATCTAATGTATGTATGAGTAGGGAGAGAGACAGCTCTCTCGACTGATCAGCTCTTTGAGTTAATTAATACCTATATCATCTTGCAAAACTATGTGCTTCCCATGCTTGTATTTTTTTAAGAGCTATGACTGTCATTCTTGCAGGAACCCTAGGTGTTCCCTTCAGAACAGGGACTATTTTGATCTAGACATGGGTTTTTTTTATTACCTCGCCTTTTCAGAAAGGAAAGCAGACTGATTCAAACACACATTTTGAAAACTGCAGCAAACAAACAACGTCCCTTCCCCCCACTTTCTTGCTGGAGTGATCTACTGTGGTAAAATTTTATTTATAAAAAATATTCAGTCTTTCTGCCTCTCCTTCATTACTCCACCCCAAAATAAAAGAAAGACCTAACTTCTCACGGAGCAATTTTTGGAAGGTAAAAAAGGTCACCCATTTCTCTTTTCGTTTTCAAATCCCAAGAGGAGATTTTCAAGGATACTAAGGGCTGTTAAGCACCCAATTCCCACTGAGCATCAGAGAGAATTGGACGACTGGCTGCCCTTTGTGTCTTTGATTTATTTCCCTCTTTGGTCTTTACTAACAACAATTTTTTCTCATTTGGAACACACTGATTGAAAACATCCAAGGTCAAATTCATTTTGCGGAATTCTACTGAAGTCAACAAAGACACGCACCATGATGGAGTTGAGTCTATAGCTGTACTTTTAGCCTCTCATTAGTACCAAATCTTCAGGTTTTTTATCTCCATTGGAACCACTTGGAGAAAGAGAGGAAAAGACAACTTAATAAATGCTTAAAACTGAAGAGGGATGAAAACTAAATTGAAATGGGGTTTTTTTGCAAATTTTATTTTTAAAAGTATTATCAGGAAAAATGTTTTACTTTTTGCAGGTTTATGTTCCTGACATATGTGTTTCCTCTGAAAACTTTACAAGAAAAAAGATGGGCTTCTTGCTTACCTAGGTTTTTTTTCAGCTTTCTTTTTCTGTATATCTTCCAGTGGTTGTTAAGAGTGGAATTCATCTCACATCACTTTACAAGTCTGCAATCTAGCTGTCTATATTTGAATTACTTTTCCTTGGCTACATTTACAGTCTTAAAAAAGACAAAGGCACTGTGGGGCATAATTAATCTGACCTATCCTAAATAAGATGTGAGGAATAACACCCTATGTGTACTTGTTTTTCTCTACTAGCAAGAAGGGTAATCCAGCTGGCTAGATCAGATTTGCACTGTAGGAGTCTACATTTGATCAGATGAATCCTCCCCCGCTGTCATCCATTTCTTCTTCCTTCCAAGGCTAACCTTGTTCAGTCTGGTGTGATTGTAGTTTGTTTGTATGATAAATTGCATTTGTGAATCTTCACATGTTTTATTTTTTCTGATGTTTGTACATTAAAAAAGACAAATTCCAAACTAATGAATATGATGGAGCAGAGCATGTAAAATTCGGCACATTTCTCTGTCTGACATATTATGTTGGCCTTTGTCACAGAAATATACAAGCAGTTTAGCTGTCCCTATCCATTTATATACTTCATTAAAAATAATTTATTTTTATTCAAGTGTAGTAGCTTTGTTCTGATGTGGTATTGAATTATCTAGTGCAAACTAAAATACATTTTTATTCCTATCAAGAAGATACTGAGAGCTAACTGGAAGGATTATGGTTCAGGAACTTGTAGCATTTGTCATGGTGACGAGTACAAGTTCCAGGTGACTGGAGACTGGTGGTTCATATCAGACTCCTGAGATCTCCTGGAACGACTGCTTCAGAAATGCTGTTATGTGGGATTTGTTACTTCCTGGGGCAGAGTTTCCAAATTTCCCAGTGATGTTATTGAAGGTTCTGTCTATCATTATTAGCCACTTCAAGCAAAAATCTGTATTTTCTGATAGCGTGCCATAAAGATATCACACTGCAGCTGATATAATTTCAGTTTAATTCTCCATGATTTGTTGTTGCTCTGTTGTTGTCATTGTTAAAGTGTTTTCATACTTAATCCTTGCATTAGTATTTTAAAATAAAGTTTTGCTTAGTTAGAGCCATTCTCCTTTGATTGCAAAGGTAGGTGCAGAGAGGGTACGGAAATGCATTTGTCTGCAACTCGGATACAACCAGGTTTAGAAAGTTTAGTTTTAATGACTTGGGCCTCACTTAAAAAACTGGACAATCAGTACTTAAACCACTATGTGTGCCCACTGACTGTAATATCTGAGCTACAGCTTCAAATGAGAACTACCCACCTAGTTTATTTAGTTTTTGAGAATATCACTATATGGCAGGAAAATGGAAGATTTACATGACTACTCTGCTGTTTACATGTCTGGTTTAGCTCTACAGTTACTGTTGAGCTGAAATTCAACAAAGCCACAAGGAATACTGAAAAGGTCTGAATTCTTTTTGTGGATCAAGAATATACATCTTGAACAATTTGATTTTAGATACTGTCTCAATCTGTTATTAGAATATGTTTCCTAGGTAGAATGGTGGGAATCAAAGATTGCTTCACTAAACTGCAGTGCTTTAAGGTACTTTGTCAGATTGCCTCATCAATAACTCAAACATAATCAATTTTACTTACATTATTCCTTATGGTTCCTTGTTTATACAGTATTAAAGACCTCCACTCATGAAGATTCCACAACTTTCTCAGCCCACCTCTTGCAAGATCTCATTTGCTTTTACTATCATACAGACTTTTTGTCTTTTTACCTAAGCCAAATCTTCTTTTTTACCCTTTAAATGCAATCCACCATAAGCTGAGAAAGCAGATTATTCTGATCTTTGATATTTTTTGGGATCATGTTATCATACTCTCACTTTTACTTTCTCTTTGGTGCAAACTACTAAATGCATTCATTCTTTCCTCCAAGGTATTATTTCTAGACAGCTTATGATTCTTACAGTTTTTCAATTTCTGCTTGGTCCACACTTTCTTTTAAGTGCGGGTAAACTAGCTAAGATTTACCAGTATGGTGTTTATAATATTTTGCAGCAGGATGATGCTGTTGACACTTGCTGAATGTGTAACCCACAGCCAAGGCCCTAGTGCTTACTTTTTTATTTACTTTAAGCATAGATGAACAGCCAACATACAAAATGATTGTATGGACACATAGTATTTGTTTGGAGTCTACATGAAGGACAAGACAGCTTTGCACATAATCTAATAGTGCCATACCTTTTAGTATTCTTATGGTAACCTTAAAATCTGTATTATTTTTCCATAGTGCTTCTGATTAGGTGTTGTTCTAGCATCGGGGACAGTCTGTGAAGTTGATTCTTCCTGACACTGTTATTATTGACCGGTTTTCAGGTCAGACCTCCACCTCCAGTTTCTCAAGGTGAGTTTTAATTCCTGGCTGTCCTCCCTATCTTGTTATCTGAAAATGTAATTATCTGCACATTAAATAAGTACCCACTTTATTCTCTCATCCAGGTCAATGGATACCAGATCTGGAGCAGACTCCCATGGATACTCACACAGTATGTTCTTCTCTTTTGACAATGAACCATTGATAACTAGAGTACAGTTACACTATAGAGTACAAAGGAATACATTGAAAATGAGACCAATTAATTAGAAGCAATTAGGGATTAATATTTTAACAGGTTCTGTTGCAGTTTAGTTACTTATCGTCATTCTTAGTGTAATTTTTTTCCTTTTTTGTTTATCAAAAACCCCCCAAACCTACTCAACAAAAACATAAATAACTAGAACTAAACTGCTTGCTCTTTGAAAAGAGGCATTATGAAGAGATGAATCACTATTATGATATATATTTCTGCTGTTTCAGGCCATTTGGTACTTTCAAGTAAGTTAATTTTAAGTGTGTCAGCAGAACTTAACATTTTGAGGAAGAGTGTACTCCTTGGTCAAGATATAAAGCAAAGGACTCAGAGAAATTCTGAATTAGTAGTAGAACGGTGTATAATGAAGATTCTGTTGATATTGGTAGACCTCTTATCTTAATGGAAGAACAATGCTACTAAGAATGTCTTTGGGATACACCACCGACCATATGACACTGTGGTTTATATTGTGAGCTTTTCGTTTTTAACTGAAATTCTGGTTTGGTTCATAGCTTACCTGAGGATCTCCAAGAGTATTTATGCACAGACTCAAAAAAAAGTGCACACACACCCACACAGATTCCCCAAATTCTGCCTTTTACTGTGTATTCCATAAAACTGCATTCAAGTCTTTGTTGGATTACACAATTGCAAAATTAAAGCTGAAACTGACATTCCAGTCTATAAATAAATATCTTGGTCTACAAATGAATAAAATATAAAGTATTACCTATGAAAAACTGTTAGATGAAGCTGAGCAAAGAACCCTATCTCTCCTATTGCTTATAGAAACCAGAGTGCAGATGTTCAGCCCCTGACTGCTTATTTGCAATGTTACTGTTCAGGTCATGGGCGACCATCTGTTTCCTTTCACTTTATGACATAGCACTTGCCCTCCATGAATCTTTCTGAGTTTCCTTCTGATATGATGGCAAAAGAGGAATGAAAGAAACACTTATTTGGACAAGAGGCAGAGGAGCTTGAATGAATAATATTATTGTAGTAAAACAGTGTGATTCTTCTCTTTAGGTACCAAGCATCCCTAACATTGTCGTTAACTACTCCTCAAACAAGACGAAGAGAAAGATACAGAGCCCTATAATTGTGTGACTTTAGCCCCTTTAGCCCCTTAGGGCTCTGTTTCTTCCCATTGACTAGATTGGCCTCCTTTGGAAAATGATAAACAGAACAGTAAGTATCTAAATTAGCTGCCATGGTATGACTCCCCCCCTGTAAGGAACTGGATTAATACTTGGAGCAAATGTTTGTCTAAACTTTGTAGCAGTAAAACATTAGCTCTTTCAGAAAGCTGAACTGGCATTCAGTACAGTTTCATGAATCAGAAGTTTTTTCTGTAACACAGATGGGCATTTTTTAGATTAATTCTAACCCTATATTATGAATAGTTCTCTTCATGAGTGGGCCTGAGTTTATTTCTACAGGGAAATAGTATCTTTTCTTTTTTGAACAAGATACTTCTAAGCATAAGGGGAGAGAACAATGAAACAATGTTGAAAAGAAAAAACAAAATGCAAAGTTAACCACAAATTTCCATAATGAGGAAACAAACCACAATGTTCTCTGAGATGGTGCCAGCCAGTCCCTCACTGCTTTTCAATATAAAATAGATGGTAAAATAAGAAAAGTTAAGGGACTTTCAAATTATTTATGTGTCCTGTTGATTTTAAGTCCCGACTTCTTTTGTCAAATATGTATATGGAATGCAATTGTACACACTTGAAAGAAATGGCAACAAAATTATGTCCAATGTATATGTTGTGTAGGGAAGCTAAATCTTATGCCAGTATTCTGACTTTCAAGAGCTTGCTTGAAACCCAAGCGCATAAAGTCTGGAAAGACGGGTTCTATTCAAAGCCACAGGCTTTGATATTTTATGTATCAGTAACTGTATGCAAAATGTTGTGTTTGTAGCACAGCCACTGTGCTCAAAAGCTTGGTACCTTTAATGGTTTGAGTCAGATTTAAATCAGTTTAATTATGACTGTATGTACATGAGAAGAATTTAACCTATGCTTTCTCATAAACACTTGTAATTACAATTTCAGATATGAAATATACAATTTAAGGAAGTGGCTAAAAACTCTCATATGTCTTCTAGCTTACCACAAGCTGTCTTGGGTCATTATTTGACTGTCAACTGAGTGAATGCACTCAGATTTGAAACCATTTCATTCCAAACCAATTCTTTCCTTTTATAAGCTTTACTATTTTTAGTTGACTCCAGAATCCACAGACTTTTTAAAGCTAATTTTGCCATTTTTCACAAACAGTAGATCTAGGTAGGTGTCAAAATGGACCCTATATAACCGTGGGCTCTGTCAGCACTAATTTGGACTTAATATAAATCAATGAGTATTTTTGATGTCTACAGTCTCAAAAAAAAGTGCAACAGAGGCTTCTGTATTTCTATACCCAGGTTTTGGCTGTCACACACAAAACTTTATTTATAAATAAAAAATGGAGAAGAACCAACAATTCCTTTATTTTCCTGAGCACTGAAATATTCATTTAATGGAAAAATGTTTGAATTCAAATAATCCATGGATGCACAGAAAATATACTTTTCAACTGAGGTTTGCCTCTCATGAGATCCACAATCAACCCCAAAATGTTGATAGATATTTAACCCCAACAGGAACAGTTGCTGATCAGTATGTTCCTGGGAAGAACTAATCTGAAAGAAGTTGATATTTCGTGGAAGGTTCTACAATTTTCATTGGAAAATTCTGGAACTTGCTCAAACTCCTCCTGTATAGCCCTGAATGTCACTAATTCTGTTCTAATTTTGAACTCATTTACCTTGCAACCTTTTTCTTATTTGCGGAAAACTGTAGAAAACATGGTATCTGCGAATTAACTTGTGTCTCAAATAGAGAAATTGTCTTGACTTGGGTTTCATTTCTAGTATTTCCATGTAATTTTTGCTTTCACTGAGCCAAGAAATCAATTAGTATTACACAATTGTGCACCGAATCACCTTTGAACTGTAATGCTAAGTGAAGAACAGAAAACCTTCTGTATTTTTCCAATCCATGTCTACAAACTTAGAGCTGGGGAGAAGTGTCTCAGCACCTTGCAAAATAGAGTACTGAATTTTATTAAGTCAATACACTTCCTACAGATTTATGTCACTATAAATAAGTTAAGTGAGCTGAGTTATTACTCAAAACACCGAAACAGAAAGTCGATGTATTTGTGGAAAAGTATTTTCTTCTTTAATCTCAGAACATTTGATATAGAACATTTGCATTTGACTGGACTTTGTATAAAAATGCAAAACAACCACCTATTACTTCCCATGGGAAATTAGTCAGCAGTCCAATAGTTCTAATGCTTAGGGTCCTTTTTTCACTTCATCTTTCTATTCCTTTATTTAATTTTATTAATTCTCATTGCACAGGTACTGTTTTAAATTATTCTTATATCCCTTTGATATTAATGCTGCTACATTCTCAGCTTTCTAGCCTACTGCCCAGAAGCATCACATTATATTCTTCTTTTGCAGTAGAAGAGACAAGCTGTCAAAAGCGAAGAGTGCAGTTTAGGCTGCCTCTGCAACTTTGTGTTAGGTAGGCAGCATAGGTAGGTAGAGTAAAGCACTTGAGGCATGTTCACATAATTTTTTACTAGATGTACAGTTGCGATATCAGGGTCCACTTAAACACGTGACCCCAAACAGTTTTTAGCCAGAATTCAGAATTTAAGGTTAGGAAAATCTTATTCTGATGTCCTGGGGTGTTTGAGACACCCTAGTATACCTGACATACATTGTGAGGCAGCAGTGTATGTCAGACACTAAGGATGAACAGCTAATTAGAAGCCCTGAGATCATATCTAACTTCATGGGTGCAAGGGGAAGTTGATGCTTCTGGCTGCATTTGCATGACAGCCTAATAATTCAGCTGTTCACCAAAGGACCTCTTTGATCTAGCTCCTCACTGTAAGAGGATTTTCACATCCAGCTTTTGTGTTCTAGGAGGGCATCTGTAGTGACAGTCCCTGGAGTGATTTGACCATGACTTAGCTTCTCTTCCTATCATCACTGAGATACATTACAACCAGAAAGGGAAAGGCAGTCAGACCAGATAGTGAAGCCTTGCCCTGTAAATAGCTGTTTGGGCATTTGGCCAGAAAGGATAATATGGGGTCAAGTCCTGCACAGTCTCTTTTTTCTCGTTTTTGTCAAAGGCCAAATGCTTAAACTACCCTGGGAGCAAACCGGTGTCTAAAAGCAGGAAATTATGTCAGGCCCTTGGAACCTGGAAATCTGAACAGTGACCATGAAGCAGGTGTTTAAAGCAGGAAAGTCATTTTAGGCACACTGAAACTCTCTGATAGAGTGAGATCACACATCTTTATGTTCCACTTATTCTCTGCCTTGAATCCCAGTCTACAGACTTAATTTTTCCTCTAGACAATGTCGAACGAAGTTGGATCTCTGACTCAGCTTTATGAATTCCATTTTTTTGAATATGCTGAGTGCATGACTTTTAAGCATTGAAGCACTGAACATTATTATGTCAAAAGCCTTTTGTTGAGTGATTACCATGGTGAAAAATACTCTAAAATTATGTTTCCAGAGTGACAGAGAAGTATTTTCATTATTTGGCTTGATGCATAGCTCCAAGTCTCATTTCCTGCTCATTATTTGCACCTTCTGCATGTAGGGATCTGTGGTACAGGCTGATAGCAAACTGTTTCCCAGGCTATAGTCACCGCTGGCTAGGTTATTCATACCCATCCTGTGTTCTGTCTTCAATTTCCCCCCCGTTTCCTTAAATAATTTCTCAGTTAATTCCAATATCAATTTTTTTTTTGTTCTCCTTTGCCCTTGTTCTTCCTTGATTTTAGCTCACTGTTTTGTGTTTTATGCTTATAAGCCAATCTACTTTTTTCAGTACTTTTAAAGTCAAGTCTCCAAAACATCTTTGTGTCTGAATGATGATACTCCTTTGTCTCCTCTTTAATTTTCTTCCCGTGTTTGGAGCAGTTGGATTATGTACATCCTGTACCAAGAACACTCTATTTTATGGTGTTTGTCTCTAACTCATGAGAGTAATTCAGCACGTCTCTTCCACTCTTCTGTTAAACACACATCCACACGTTTTCAAAATGCAGGTGTTCCATTTTATGCCATAAGCAATACATGAACAAGGGCTGATGAATGAACTTTCTTACCGCCTAAACAAAACCCTTTATTTTTGTTTGAGTGTCATAATATTGGAGAGAAGGGTTTAGGCATATGAAGGGTCTTGAGTCCTTCTCTCCTCCACTTCTGGATGGGAAAGAATGGGCATTGCTGTATGTACTGATGGTTCCCCGAGCGTGATTCCTCCCACCTTGTAATCAGAATTACTTACCTTTTGTTCCTAGTCCTCTAAAAGATACTGTCTAGAATCTGACCAGTGAAATTAGGTCCAAATGATTGGAATTTATCCAAGTCATAAATGTATATATATGAATACAATATAATTACAAAGACTTACAACAAGAAAGTGGCTTTAGTACTGCATAGATCCTAACCAGAATTTAGCTTTTTGTGCGTCCTTACAAATGAATTTTTTCTAAATCCCTACATCAACAGCAAATGGAGCCCAGTATTTTCTAGGCAAGAATATTAATATTATAAATATGCATACAAAATTTGCTATTAGCTATTGCCAAAACATAACACATGGTCTTGTTTAACTGGACATTGAAAGATTCTGCTGGAGTATACATACACATGTGTGTACTTGAAGAATGAAAGTTTGATACTTCCAGTGCTGTGTCTATCCCTCTTGATTCTGTGAGCATGGGCAATGTGTTTGAGGGGAGCTGCTGACAAGGGAAGTGGTTTGCTTTTCCATTGTCCAGTGTTGTTAACAGTCCCTTGGGAACATTTTAAGGACTGGAGAGACAAACAAAATCTTTAGTTTTCTTTGAGAGTCTGGCATCTGGTCGGGGTGGTAGGCCAAAAATGATGATGATCTTTCCAGTTTTCTTATGCATTTCTTCCTAGATGTCCAGTGTTTCAGAACTGAGGTTTTTTGCTTCAAACCGGACAATGCAATCTGCAGGTAATTAGGGTCTACCACTTTGGTGGTCAATAGTACATTCCAGAATTAAGGTGTTACTCTTGCTCATCAGGAAATGCATATTGCAGTATATATAATATTCTCATCCAAAACACCTGCCTTTTCAAAAACTTTTTTTTTTCCAAATCTTACTGAGCACATCCTTCTCAATTTTCGTTTCCAATGTGGTTGTATTTTAAATTAGACTCATTCAAACTTCTGAGCAAACAACCTTGAAGAGCCCTATGTCAATAACCTCTACACATATAAAGCAATATGCAGTTTACAGAACCTGTTTTGCTCTCCCCTGGCCAGCACAGTTCCAGAAGGCAGTGTGCAGCCATCCAGGTAACTACAGCACTGTTTATAGAGCTGACAGGTGGGCCACCACAGCATCCCAAAGCTCCAGCAGTTACAGCCTTACCCTGTCCTTTTCAGGTTCATATTAGCTTTTCTTGCTGTGGTACCAGCTTAGAT
This sequence comes from Zonotrichia leucophrys gambelii, assembly GCF_028769735.1. Taxonomy (NCBI): domain Eukaryota; kingdom Metazoa; phylum Chordata; class Aves; order Passeriformes; family Passerellidae; genus Zonotrichia; species Zonotrichia leucophrys. Next base: position 123,710,900 of record NC_088171.1, on the reverse strand, counting down.
GACAGCAGCAGCACACAGTTGTGCATGGGCAGGCTGCATTAACCTCTTCATTAAAATCAATGGAATTACTGTTCAGGAGATGCACAGGAAACAGAATGACAGGCACTAGAGAGCTCTAGAGCTTCGTACATCTGATGTATTTTATATGAACACTCAGTAGAAAATTTAATTACTTTCATGAGTGAAACACAGCCTAGGTAGGAGTCAGAGGTAGAAAATATTGTCTGGAATTCAGGGGAAACCATCCAATCCCTGCAGGAAAACAGAGATTACTGCATAGTAAGCAGCCCCAATTTTCAACTTTCTTAGCAGTATTCCAGCTCTTGAATAAGTAAAAATTCAATTGTGTTGGAAATTCTGGAAAGAGCAAAGGAATAATAAAAAAAGAAATCACTTGAAGAGCTAGAAATAACCTCATTCACAAAATAATGACTCACCCCTTCTTTCCAATCAACTCCTTAAATGAGATTTTATCATTGAAAATAGTTCACCTAAAAATCATAAAATAAGAAAAACCTTATTGAAAAGTTCACCCACATACCCCATAGCTAACAATTGGCTATTTATTTTCTTCCAGTTGCTTTATAAATTCCCATGGGAACAGAGATCTCTTTTTGATTTCAGGCAGGAAATATCATTCTGTCAATATGCTTGTCTAACGTACACTAAGTCATTTTTTTCCAAATAGGTGACATTTTAACATTGAATTTCATTTACACAAAGACCACAATATTAAGAAAACTTAATCATTTTTCTTGTATGAGTAAGAATCCAGATACAAGTCTGGAATGAATTTTTCAGCAGTGTTGAAGGTAATAATGGTTAGCTTCCTAAATGCTGATGTTTGAATTTTGGCCTTTTCCACTTGTGCTTGTTCAGCTCCTTGAGTAGCTGTGAGCAGCTTTATTTTTCTACTTGATATTGTTAGTTTAGTGAAGACTCAATCCAACAAAGTTCATAGGTAAATCTCAAAGCAGTAAAAAGATTCAGCAAACCATTTACTTCTATGTATTCCTTGCCCTGTTATTTTGGCAGCAGGATGATGTCCTCATTGGGAACCTTGTTTGTCAGCTTCATTGGTCCATCCCAGTCTGTGAAAACTGCAAATTCAAAAAAAAACAAAAAACAACACTCAGTGCATTTCTAAGGGAAAGTTGGACATAGGGCAGACTTGCTGTGGTGGTCTGTTCTGAGGATGCAGGACTGAGTTCTGCTCTTTACAGCCAATGCAATCACTTTCCTGTTGTCATTATGAAAGTCCCATATCTTCTCAGTGATTTCTCACGGACAGCTCCTCACAGCAGACTCCTTCACAGCACAGCCAACAAACTCCATCTCTCTTCACAGCACAACCAACAAACTCCAACTCTATCTTCACCCAGCTAACTAACTCTTTTGCAGCACTCGTCTTATTGGACACAGCTGTGGACTACTAAGGGCAGGCCTGTTCCTAATCTTTGGTGATTACTGCAGCTGAAACTCCTCAGGGGTGAGATTACCTTCTGCACTATTTTCTTACATTCTATCCCTCCACAATTTCCTATCCTCCTTATTGGACTAATCACGGTGTGGCTGGACAGGGCCCAGGCAGAAAGGGGCCTGAGGGTACTGGTTAACAGCCAGCTGAACATGAGCCAGCAGTGTGCCCTGGTGGCCAAGAAGGCCAAGGGCATCCTGGTCTGCATCAGGAGTAGAGTGGCCAGCAGGAGCAGGGAGATCATCCTTCCCCTGTACTCAGCACTGGTGAGGCAGCACCTTGAGTGCTGTGTCCAGTTCTGGGCCCCTCAGTTTGGGAAGGAGTTTGAGATGTTTGAGAGGAGACAACAAGGCTGGTGAGGGGCCTGGAACATAAACCCTGTGAAGAATGACTGAGGGAGCTGGAAGTGTTTAGCCTGAAGAAAAGGAGGCTCAGAGGTGACCTTATCACTCTCTACAACTGCCTGAAAGGTGGCTGTAGCCAGGTGGGGGTCGGTCTCTTCCTCCAGGCAGCAACTGACAGAACCAGAGGACACAGTCTCAAGCTGCGCCAAGGGGAATCTAGGCTGAATATTAGGAAAAAGTTTTTCACAGAAAGAGTCATAATGTTCTGGAATGGTCAGCCTGGGGAGGTGGTAGAGTCACCATTCCTGGATGTGTTTAAAAAAAGATTGGATATGGCACTGAGTGTCATGGTTTAGTTGAGGTGTTAGGGAATGGGTTGGACTTGACGATCTTGAAGGTCACTTCCAACTTAGTCATTCTGTGAATTCTGTGAATTCAGTCACCATTTCCCAGCCACTTAAAAGTCATTATTAGAACACAGGAAATTATGAAAATGTAAGACATTATATATCTGAGAGACAAATGATACCAGAAATACAGTTTATTGTAGCTAGAGACTGGTATAACCTTTTGGTAAGGAAGGAGATCAGTTTCTCTGCTGTGATTCTGGAAGTTATTTGCATGGATACTGGTTATGTGACACACATATTCTCTTGGTCAGTTTTATTTGCAGTGCCTTAATATGCACTCCTAGCTCAGTGACTTTAAGTCACTTCTGCATTATGAAATATGTCTGTCATCAACAGTGCACTTTCCTTGGAAAAAATGTCACTCCTTCTTTAATCCCACTTTCTAGCTAGAAAAGAAACTCAAAGTTAAGAATCCTACATTTAAGTATCTTCACAGAAGTGACTGTATGTGCACTGGGTGTCTAAGCTGCCACTGTAACCAGTGAGATATAGCCAATGTCACCAGCAGACCCTGAAGGTTCCTTCAGCTGACATTAAATCAAGTATCAGCATCCTGTCAGCTGCTTGGTGCTCTACACTCCATTGGCTAGGAGCTCTGTTCAGCAGCTCTCAGCCCCAGAGGAGGGACCTAGCATACTCCAATCTCAGGATCTGAACTCCAGCCTGTAAAAAGAGAGCACTGAGGAAGGCTCTCTAACATTCCATTTCAGAAACATGTGTGGGTTAAATTAGTTGTTATTTAAAGAGGAATGGAAGGAAGATTTAATGCCATTTTTGTAAAATAGATATTTTAGGTCTACTAGCAGTGGACAGAAAGGATTTTTCCCACCTTTCTGACATTCATTATGGTTTGTGGGGTTTATATTTTCCATGTTTTTCTGAAGCACAAGGTGTTGCTACAAAGGCAAGAAAGACTTAAGGTCTTACTGGCATTTGATAAACTCTCAGAGGTCTGACTGATACTTGTCATTCAGGACTAAACTGATCTCTACATTTTTATCTAAGAATGCTTGCAAGGTCAAGTTCACACAGACCTTTTGGATTTTGCCTCTTGCTTTAACTGTGGGCCAGAATACACTCAATGAAATTACTGGCCAGTTTCACTTAGCATATTTCTATATGACTGTGGTGCCTCAGGACAGCAGTGAAGCTCTGACCAACAAGGCCATAGCAGCTGCATATTTACAATACCTTAATTGTTGAAATGGTTTCTGTGTGGATCATAGCATGTATTACTCAAAGGTGCTGCAATTAAAATACCCTGTGTATAGCAGACAGTTCTTAGTACTTCCTGAAACTCAGTTCCATCAACATTATATAAATTTGAATAAAAAAATCAAATATTCAAAATTGTTGTTTGTTTTTGAAACTTTTGTGTTGTATTTTCTGTTTCTTATTTGATTCACTTTCTTTACATCTAAAGCAGCAATATCTTGGAAAATTTACATTTAGATACAAAATATTAAGTACTTGTATAGTGTTTTGGTTACAGAATCATGTTTGCTGTAGTGATAGATTTTTTTTTAAACTCCAGCATCATTTGCACAATATTCTCATACCCACATGCATGGAAACAACATGCTGTTAGAATGTTTTTCCAAGAAAGGTTTTGTGACAGAAAAACCCCCACATATTGCGGCTTTAAATTTAAAATGTTTATTTACAGTGGAAACCAAAACAAAAGTAGACTGATTTAGGTAGAGAAGATGTTTTTCTCCAGGACTTGTCATGATAGTCAGGCCAGGGCCAGTTTATAAGTGATGCTACCTTCAAGAGCAGTTAGGTGAAAAATATTTTATTTGTTAATGAAGCTTCACAGCACTATGCAGTACTACATCATGCACTGCATGAGCATTCATTTGTGAATTGTAACATTTAAAAGCATTATAAAAAGATCAACTGCCTCCTTTTGTTCTCTCTTGACTGGTAATTTTGCACTGTCTGCTGAAATGGCAGCATTGGTGGCTGATTACAATACTGATGTCAAAGAAAGAGATGTCAAAGGCATCCTGTTAAAAGCGCTACCTTCATTACATATCTGTTTGGTCATGTATATTGCAGATTATTTCTGAACATTAAAAAACCCCTGCATGGCATGGTCCAGAAATTGTGATTTTTACATTTAGTGTTTTTCCCCCCAGCTCATTTCTTGTCATATAGAATTATTTAACTATTTCAATAATAATAATAGCAATTTGATTCACAAAAACATTGTTATTCCTGTCTCTCAACAAAGGGTGCTTAAACTGTAAGCATATTCATTGATGTATTGCTATTTTTCTCTTACCTTTTCTATTAGGAAGCCACCATTGGAATGACCTTGGAATTTCAGAGTCACATTTAACACTACCAGCCTTGAAAACATTAAAACAAGAGAAATGTTGCCAAATGCTTCTTGCTTAGGTAATGTGACTTTGTTGTCCCCAATAAGTTTGTGCTGGTTATGGATGTTCAGCTGAGCTCACCTGTCCTCCAGTGGTAAATAGAGTGAACAGCATTTGAAAAAAACCAAAAAACATTGGAACAAGAAAGGAAAGGAAAGGAAAGGAAAGGAAAGGAAAGGAAAGGAAAGGAAAGGAAAGGAAAGGAAAGGAAAGGAAAGGAAAGGAAAGGAAAGGAAAGGAAAGGAAAGGAAAGGAAAGGAAAGGAAAGGAAAGGAAAGGAAAGGAAAGGAAAGGAAAGGAAAGGAAAGGAAAGGAAAGGAAAGGAAAGGAAAGGAAAGGAAAGGAAAGGAAAGGAAAGGAAAGGAAAGGCCACTCCAAACAAATACATTTTAAATTTGGGAGTTTTATCAGAAAGTATCTATAGCAGGAAAACACAGGTAAATTTTTACCCTCTTCATATTACAATTTATTTTTCTTAGAGGTGAGTTCAAGTTGCAGGGCCAAGCACAAAAAAAATGATCATGTCTCCATGGACACCCACAACTCTATTTCCACATATATAAATTAGTAATGGATACAAATAATCTAGTTTGAGAAAGAAAAGAAGTCCTATACCCAAGCAAATAAATAAAGAGAAAAGAGGTAAGAAATGCATTCTGTCTAATCATTACTATGCAGAGATATTTTAGATATTAAGTAATAATCACATTGTTTAAAGCTTATTCAGGACAAAAGTAAATGCAGTTTCAGTAGGTCTATATTTTTAAAGTTATATTTACCCATCTCTGAAATATGTACATTTCACATATGTGTACATTTTGTTAACTACCAATTTTAGTAAGAATGGGTTTTCCACCTTTGTCCATTGAAATCAATGGTAAAACCCTTGCAGAGTGTATTGAGATTAGCTTTTCTGTCATCATCACTACTTTGACCCAAGTAAATGATGTCATCTTTTGTCACTGAAAAGAAAAAGCATATGCAGTTATGTCCAACGTGTTCCCGTTTATATTTTGAAATGCTGGCTGCTGAAAGCTCTGCTGAGGTCTAAACAGAAACGTTTATTCCTCCCTTCCCCCAAACACACACACACAATTTCCTACACCTCCTATTTACCACCCAGAGAGAAGGATCACATTTCCACTCCCCCTGTGCTCAGAGAGTATTCCAGAATCTTTTTGAAAACTCTTGATCTCACACATAAGTGCTATTACTGCAGAAAGCTTCTTTAGTTTTCCTCAGATACCTACTTCTAGGTAATCTCATACAGAACTATAATTAGGATAAATAAAGGCACTGTCTTTAGAGAGCTTTTATTTTTCTTCCGATATTCATGTGAATGATTATTAACAAAAGGTTTAAGCAAAGTGCCCTCCTTCCATGCTTTGCAGGATCTCTGGCTCTCTCTACTATGTCTGAAACACCTTGCTTCTTCACAGTAGCCAAGCTGTTTTGGACAATGTAAGCACTGTCTGAATGTGCTGCATTATGAGTTCAGTAAGTTTTATATGACTGTGAGTCTTTTGGGGGTACTCATCTTATGAGTACTAGCTATTCTGAAAGGTCACCTGGAGGAGGTAGCTGATGGCAGGACCACCAGCACTGCAAGTGCCTGATATTGCTTCAAATTCCCCTTAAATTCAGGGTAAAAGGCATCCACAAATCCAGGTGGACCACTGGCCTGGAGAGCTCGATGCATACCAGCTTCTGCAGCAACAGCACACAAGGGTAGCGTAGCTAAGAAACACAATCAACACAATGTTCAATGGCCCAGCCCTTGTTTTAGGAACTGTTTAAATGTTACACATAAACACTGAACTGGTAGGTTGAGGTACATCTTTTACAAGCTGGATGCTGTATTGTACAATAAAAGAACAGAAACACCTAAGAAGGTTTCTTCCAGATTTCAACATAATGTTCCTTTAAGCCTATGCATATTTTCTTCAGTCCCCCGTGTGCTCTGCAGAAGTATTCCAGATTGCTTTGCCTCCTGAGCTTATGCCTTCAGGAATTTTGGGGAATTTTTTGGGGAGAAATGTATTCAACTTAACAGCAATTTTCCTTTGTATCGCTCAAGATGAAAAATTTCTTTTGTGACAAGGCCTGAAGAACAATTCCTTCTAAAGAGGATCAGGCCAAGCATTTTTGTTCTTAAAAATGGCTGTAGCTTCCTATTCTCAGCAGGTCCAAGGCTTCAGGCTACCCTCAGAGAAGTTTGTGACCCCTTTTTCAACATGGTCACCTCACTTCTTATAGTCAGTGCTCTCCATGGAGTAAGCTTGACAGCCCTGGTGCAGGTGGAATTTCCACTAAGGTTCTCAGAGCCCATATACCTCCAGGATGCTGAATGACAGCACACTCATCTGCCTACACACAGAACTGAGGCATTACAGCATTGGACAACTCTGATTGATTGAATAGACCCTGAGGGCAGGACCCTATTACCAAGCCAATGCTCAGAACTGATTAACCCCTTAGCCAGTGTCAAATACAGTACATTGCTGTAAGAAGACTATAAATCATAGGATAACTGTAGGGTCAGGCCTATTGTGGCCCTCCTATATGTCTTGCCTAAAGCCTACTGTTGATTTTTCTAAACAGAGTATGTTAGTGCTATTCTGGCAGAAGGATAACAGTACAGGAGCTTCCCATCCAGATTTTTATTAATTGCAACATTGTGTAGGTGTTTTGCTTTTTTCCCTTGATCCTCCTGATCACAGAGGGAAATGCTCTACATGAGACACAAGGTGTAGTTATGGTGCAATACCAGCCATGCCCACACACTGTCTTGTAGAAGGGAGCCCAGGGTTCTGTGTTTGTTTCAGTTGGTACATTTCCTTGGAATGGGAATCAGAAAGTTGGGCTAATTTAGTGAGGATACACCTGACATTAGTAACAGCTGGCAGTAGATGATGTCAGTGAAAAACATCCTCTTAAAAGAATTTGTGCCTGTATTCATGGACTAGGAGGCTTGCTCAGATGTCCTGCTTGGACTACATGGGCTGTTATCACCTCTTGAAAACAGGTCTTCTTAACTTTGAGAGAAAGAGCATGATCTTCACATGTGAAAACAGGAGATAGGCCCTGTGACTATGCTAGTGCTAGTGCTGGTGATAATTCTCTTTTATAGGACAGTCCAACGGCTAAGGTACTACCCCTATAGCTGGGAGAGGGCTACTCCCACATTCACAGCCACATTTGCATAATACATCACTAGCATAGAGGAGGAATGAACTCGAGCAAGGACCAGGATCCATGTTGGCTCTCTTTCTGCAAACATGTGCCATGTTTCTGCTTGTTTGTTCCTTTTCTGGCCCAGAATCTTGAATTTTCTATTCTTTGTGATAGGGCAGCTGTGTAAAAACCAGCATATGATGCATCCTTTCCTGAATAGTGTAGAATATGGCTTAGCTGAGAGTACTGCTTAGGGCATCCTCTTGGGAGGCAGAAGGTGTAATAAGAATATCCTCAGACTAAGGAGAGGGCTGATTCCAAGTCATCCGCTTCCTGGATGAATGCTTAAAGACAAGTGCCTGCATTATCACCTCCTTATAAAGGAAAATGAAAATGGCCCCTCATCTAACTACACCTATCTTTATCAAGGGAGACATAAAGGGCAAATTTTTAAAAAATGGGTTAGGCCCAGGTCCTCAAAGACATTTAGGCATTTGATTTTCTTTGATTGTAGGGGGAATTAGCTTCCAAAGTGCCTTTGAGGATCTGGACCTTGGAGATTTAAGATACTCAATGTCATTTATCAAATGTGGAATCAGTAGGAGTCGGGCATCTAACGAGAACCCCACAGTCTATATGTTTCTAAATTATGTATGCACTTTGAAAATGCTAAGCCCTTTATCATGCAGGAAATCAGGATTGATGACTGATGATCCTTTCTCATCTTAACATCCCTTGTAAAGCTTGCTAAGATCATGTGAGCGCTATGATAGACACATCACAGTCATATATATGTCATGCATCCTGAGATTTTTACATCTATATACACTTCTGATGGACAGTCAATTTCATTCCAATATGGTATGTCTTATGATAGGCTTCTTTTTAATTATTTAAATTATTTCTGCATTTTCTGATGCTTAGATCTTTCAACTATATATTTCATTTTAAAAAGAAAATACTGCGTATCTTTACCCTGATTGATGTTTTCTAAAAGTGCACTATTTCAGTATTGATTTATCCTAGCAGAACCAATTCTGTGAATAATATCTATAAATATTATTGAAATAAAAGGTTTGTGCCATTTACCTTGAGAGTTAACTTCCTAAGGCTGATATATAATTTTCCGTTCTTGTTTTTAGTTGGTTTTTTTTCCTGTTTGTTTGTTTTGTGGTTTTGTTTGTTTGTTTGTTTGACTAAAAATAAGAGAAACCCCCTCTTTTGTAAATATAGCTTTTAACAATATAGCTTTTAAAACAATCTGCAGCTTTTAAGCACTTTATGGTACACATTTGCCTTCTCTGTCACTTAGGCAGTTTAGGCAGAAAGTTACTGACTGTAATTAAGTGCTGAGATTTTCCAGAAAGGTTAGGGCCATTTTTTTTTTTCTTTTATATTTTATTTTAACTAAATTGCTGTTAGAATTTCATGGCAACCTGGGAATTTTTTGCGGTCCTTTGCTCCAAACATTGTCAGTATAACACAGATAACCTTCACCACCTGCTCAATGTTAGTCTACTTTTTAATGATTATTTAAGAGAATTCAGCATCTTAGAAACTCTCAGAGACTCCACATCTGATATCGAAAGCAAGATCATATCTTTGTCATTCCACTTATATTTTCCCCTTTTTTTTCTTTTTTTTTTCTTCAGGATTGTTTCCTTCTCCAGTGATAAGATGGTTTGCCACCTTGAGGGCAAGACTAGGTAAGTTCCCTATTGTTAGCATGTGATTCACCTTCTTGGTCTCGGGTCCCTTTCAGACATAATAAGCAGTATAAACTGCCTTTATATCTTTTCTTATCTTCAGCCATTCTGAGATGAATCTTCTTCATGCAGTCACTCTATTCTTTAGTTTCTATAGTGCATCCACTGCTTTATAGTAGATCTGTTTTACACATTAATGTATGTCCTGGTACGTGAGTTTAAAATAAGACAGAGGATGAACTATTTATGAAATAGGAAGTAATGACTAAGAGGAGAATTATTTTATTTAAATATCATCAGTGTTATAAAAGGAGCACAAAAAAAACCCCCCAAAACTGAGGATACAGAAGTGATATAATTTATCTACAGGTATTAGTATAAATAAGCACGGTCAATACCTAGCTGTCTATTAGTAATAACAAAACTAACTGATGCCTGTAAATGTGGTTCCTGTAAAGGGAATATGATGTCATACACTAAAATTTGTAGCTAAAAGTCAAATAGGATACCAGAAATTTGAATTAACATTGGCAAAATATTAATGAATTAGAGTTGCACAATGGAGAACATGTTGTGAAATTTGAGGAAAACCATATCCATTGAATACAGGTTTCTCAGAGTTATGGAGTGAGAGGGAAAAACTCTTTGACAATTAAAGCTCACAAATTATTTGACTTTAAACATACTTGGAGGAAATGAGGCTACCAATTATTTTGTTGGTAAAATAGATGAAGTAAATACAGGAGAAATAATCTTAAATCTTTTTGTAGGTCTTTATAGAAGTCCAACACAAAGAGAGAATATAAGAATGGTTACCAATGTTGAGTAATTCTCAATTACAATTAGGTATTAAGCAAATGGATTCTTAAGACATAGAGCATAACACAGCACAGGAATCACATGACGGAAAAATTAGAAAATCTTTGTTCACATTTCTACATCTTTATTCAGCATTTACTCACCTCTAAATCCTTTTTTTTCAGTAAGAATTTTATGCAACTAGGACATGAGAACATGGACATGGCCTGTGGTTTTCCTCTAGGAGGGAAAGAGGAAAGAATCGTTCAGCTCCAGCCTGCACAACTACAGACTGCTAGAACTGTTCAAGTACACCTGGCAGGTGCACTATGGAATGTGCCTTCAGCAAACTCTCTGGCAGCACCAAGCTGGAGGGAGGGAAGCCATCCAGAGGCACCTGGACTGGCTTGAGAGGTGGGGCCATGCAAACCTCAGGTAGTTCAACAAAGCAAGGTCCTGCAGTCATGGCAATCCCAGGCACACCTGTGGGCTGGATGGAGAAGGGATTGAGAGCAGCCCTGCGGAGAAGGACTTATGGATGAAGAAAGGAAGGACTTATGGGGGATGAAAAATTCAACATGAGCCAGCAATGACCACTCACAGCCCAGCAAGCCAGTCGAATCCTGGGCTGCATCAAAAGGAATGCTGCCAGCAGGGCAAAGGAGGTGATTTTCTCCCTCTGCTTTACTCTTGTGAGACCACACCTGAGGTCTCTACATTCAATTCAAGTATCCCCAACATAAGAAGGACATGAAATTGTTGAAGTAAGTCCAGAGGAGGGCCATGAAGTTGGTAAGAGGATGGGAGCATCTCCCCTATGAAGACAAGGCTGTTCAGCCTACAGAAGAGAAGGTTGCATGGAGGCCTCATAGCAACATTCCAGTATCTGAAAGGAGCCTACAGAGGAGCCAGAGAGGGACTCGTGGTTAGGAATCACAATAAGAGGAGAAAAAACCATGGGTACAAGCTGAAAAAGTGGAAATTTAGGACAGATATTAGAAATGAATTTTTTATTAAGGTTGGTGAGACACTAGACTGAGTTTCCCAGGGAGGTCATGGGTACCCCAACCCTGGTGTTCCTGAAAGCCAGGTTGGATAAGGCCTTGAGCAACCTGGTGGGGGGGAAGGTGTCCCACACCCATCAGGGGTGGTTGGGACTAGATGATGATTAAAGTCCATTCCAACTCCATAATGTTCTAAGATTCCATATCTATGTGCTGCAACTTGTTCGTTAGGATGCCCTAACATTTTTCAAAGCAGCTCATTTAAAGTATAGTTTAATTGAGAAACATAATAATTCATATTTAATTTTATATTTAGATTTGTAATTGGATTTAGAATTACAAGGAAGAAGAAATGTTCATAGTTATAATTTTTAAAAGGATCTGTCAATAATATGAAACATTTTTATTTCCAGAATACAAAATTGGGAAGAAGGAATTAAACAAAATATATGAGTAATAAATAATAAAAAAATGAATTTTGGGCAAGGAAAATAGAGACAGTAAGAATTAATCTATATTTGTTCTTGTATTGCAAAATAATTAAGGAAATGAAAAATATTTAATCTTTCTTTTTGAGGAAAAATGTACTGGAAAAATATATAGTTTAGAAAATTAAGAGAAGATGACTTCAGAAATAGTTAAAATTATTGACATTCAATTATCCCTTGAAAGATCTTTGTTAAGAAAGAGGCATTTAAAATGAAACCTATATAACTAGCCAATGACGACATTTTCAAATGTACATTGATAAAGACTAGACAAAACACTACTTGGAAAAGTAGAAAATTTGCAAATTGTTCAGGCCAGCTGTTAGGAAGGCAATTAGGAACTTAATTTTCTTTTCCACAGGCAATTATTTTTGGTGAGACACGGAGATCTGAGAGGGACTAAATTGCCTAAACATTTGTAGAGAAAAAGAAACAAATTCTGAAGCAAAAAATTTGTTTTCTGAAGAATCTCTCTACATCCCAAAAGAGTACTGGCAAAATATTGAGAGAGAAGAACTCACTGTGAGTTAGCTTACTCAGCCAGCCCAGAGAGCAGGTCCTGTCTTCTCAAGTCAACTCCATAAGAAGGCAGAATTAGTGGAAAATAAAACAATGCCCCCCCCAAAAAAAAAAAAAATTGCATTGTTTCATTACCTTCCATATTGAAAAGCTGGCTCAGGGAGAGGAGCAAAATATTTTCTTTACTAAAAATAACAGTAAATCAGAAATATTTTGACTTTCTGAATAGGCTTTTTTTTTGTCAACTTGTTTATTTGTTTTTCCTGTGTGCTCCAGAAACAGTGCTTTCCTCACCAGAAATAGACTAGGGGTGAATGTGAGTCTCAGGAGCCTGAAGATCTAGAGCAGCAGGAAGATTTTTAATACAGTCTCTCGATAGATAAAGATGGTAACATTTCACTGCATGTAAATTGGAATGGATGGAAGAAAAGCAGTGAAGGTTGGATTTCTAATTAACCTCTGATACTATGACTCATAAAGTGTTATCCAAATTATTCCATAGCCTGAAAAGTGGCTGCAGAACCATAGATAAGAAAAACATAGACTTCCATCAACAGAAAAGGGAAGAGGTTAAGGAAAGACAATAGGTACTGTTTTAAAATCTGCTTAATTTAACATATTCTAGCTCATAGGAATGTACAGATCTTGAGCCTGGAGGAGATGATGCCTGAATATTAACCAGCTCTCTTCAATCCCCTTCTCTTCTAGAGCCCTAACCTGTGGGAGCCTAACTAAGTAGGTTCTTAAAAGGCTAAACTTTGCTCTCCTGAGTCCAGGGTTATAATCCTATTCACTGCCTTGTTTCCTTCCTGCAGGTCATTAGATGGTCACTGACCATCTCATGGCCACTGCAGCCAAGACTGCCCCCAAACCTTCAAAACCCTAGCCAGTCCTTCACTGTTTGTTAGGACAGGGTGCAACACCTCTCCTCCACCATGGATATAAAAAGTTATCATCAGTCCTCTGCAGGAGCCTCCTGAACTGCATGTACTGAGCAATGTTGTCTTCCCAAGAGATATCAGAGTGGTTGATTTCCTCCAGAGAACCAGGCCATTTGGTCATGGGGCCACTTTCAGCTGCCTGTAGGCAGCCTATATAAACTTCTTCTTCCCGACCAGGTGACCATTTTCCAGACCTGTAGTGAACTCCCACAACAGTGTCACCCATATTTGCCTGCCTCTTAATTTTTATTCATAAGCTCTCAACTCATTTGTGGTCCCCTTGGAGGCAGAGATAGATTCCGGTTCTGCCCTGACATAAAAAGCAGCTCCAGCACATCAGTCTGCTGCTCTGTCTTTCCTAAAAGGGACATAGCTATCCATGACAGCATCCAAGTCATGTGAACTATCCCATCATGTCTCTGCAATTGCAAGGACACCATGGCCCTGTGACTGCATACAGATCTCTAATCCTCTAATCCTTCCTGTGTTCCCCATGCTGTGTGTGTGTGTTTGCGTGCGGGCATTTCAGAGAGGTAATCGTGCATGCAAGTTTCCCAGGAGGGTAGCAAGAGGATCTGCCACAACCACACACACCCTTGAGGCTCTTGGCCTTCTGGTTCTCATCCTGGGAGGCAGCCAAGGAATATTTGCTGCTGCTCAGGATGGCAAGGCTTATCTCCAGGTTGGATGCCGTGGGCTAAGCCTTGCCCATGTGGACCCTGCATTCTGAGTCCTTCAGTTTAAACCTGGCAAGTCAGCCAGCCTCTGCCAAAGACTCTCTTACCTCTTGTAGACAGGTAGATCCCACTCCTCCTTAACAGTCTAGAGGTATCAAAACATATATAATTGTTATAAAAACCCCTCACAACAGCACCAGCCACAAAGCCAGAACTTGATTGGCATTATGTCTCTATTTCTGACTGCACCCTTTTGTCTTGCTGCTAGAATGGAAGAGGAAATATCTATAGATTTAAACTATATCTATATATCTCATCTAAATATACACTATAAAATATGATGTGAAATATTTCACTTAAATTATACTTAATTTAAATTACATTTAAAGCATATTCAATACATTATCTATTAAACATGGCCTTATGGTGCTGTGTATCACCTTTCCCTTTGGCCCATTGTTTGCAGAGCTGACATGTGGAATTATGCAGCCTTTGCCATCTGGCACAACAGGAGTAGACGAGGATGGTTTAAGGAATGTCTTGAACCTCAAGCATTCCCAGTTTCTATCATACTGCTCTGGCTTTACACCATTCCTAGAAGAGAAGGGGAGAACCAGCTGCCAAGTACCCCTTGGAGCAAGAGGATATGATGCAGAGGTGAGAAAGTGTGTTCTTCATAAACAAACCAGCAGCTATTCTATGAAATCTTGAAAAACATTAGTAAAAGCTGAATAGATCATTTATTCTAAGATTCAAAACACTGAGAGTAATTTAAAACAGTATAAAATAGGAAAGAACTAATTTAAAAATAATTTGAAACACATGTATATGTGTGTGATAAATAATTGGTTTGTGTGAAATATGGAAAATATGTGCAATTGTAAGGAAATAACACTCATAACTCATGAGATTTCAACTAGCCAAAATAGTATAATAAGGCCAGTAAAACCACTCACAAGGGGAAAGTGCAAAATTCCAGTAACAGTTAAATGAACTAGTTTATTCATTTATGATTCAAAAAACCCCTTCTACTAAATATTACAAACTACATTGTGGTAGCAAAATAATTCAGTGTACTATGGAAAAAGAAAATTATCCACCCTGTAGGTTAATTTTTTTCTAAGCTTTTTTCCCAGCCAAAAGAAAGAAAAGAAAATGGGAGAGAAAGAAGGAAAGAATAGAAACAGATTAAAAGGAATATTGAATATTCCTTATCAAAGACATAATATGATTTGTAAACAAGTTCCCCAAAGCAGCAAAAGCTATAAATTTGTTCATAGTACTACCCTTTAGAGGATTTTATAAGTCTCTCAATTGTGAGTCACCCAGTATTTACTAATAAAATATTACTGCTGACATATCAAAAGAAACATTTTATTTAATTCAGTACGTCTCTGAATTATGCAAATGACTGACAGCTTAGTTTTTTACATTTCTTTAAAAAACCAAACACAGTCGTTAGACTGTGATTGAGGATGTGTTAATCCTAGAACCACCATTATGCAAGTCTGGCACCAAAGACTACATTTCCAAATACAAGTTACAATTTTTAGCTCCCTGTCCCAACCCTGCAGAGCTAGAGCCTGCAGAAAAAAACCAAAACATTGTCATGTGAGCTGATTTCATTTATCTGGAGATATATATATATATATTTTATTCACTACTTAAGTGGTGGTTTAACATCAGAAAGTGAGTGTTCTGGAGACACTGCTAACCTCAGAGTTAGCAGTGAGCTCCATTTTAACTCTGAGCATTGAAATGGACAACTGAGAAAACTCTGAAAGAAAACAAATTATCATATTCCATTTTTTACTAGCCAGATACAGTGATAGTCAAAAATATATATCTGTTAGACATCTGCCTCTTTCCAAAATCATCTCAGCAAACCAGACATGCAAGAATCATGTGTTTCCCAATACTGATGGCCTTTGAATGGGTAGAAGAAATGCTTGATAGAAAAAAAAATTACATGGCACAAAAATAATTAATAACTTAATAAAAAACAGCGACTGAGAAAATAGCTGTCCTTCTAGATGAATGATGAAGTCAATGTTTCCAAAAAAATCCTCTAGTTTTTTTACTTTGTGCCAGTCTCAAATTGCTGTAATTCCACGAAAGATAAACATTATGGCTAAATTTGGGAAAATGCATTAAAATCCCCTGTTTTGATAGCATAAAAAATATTTTAGGTTATTTTTTCTGTTTAATCTGGGAAGAAGGATAAACCTTTATTGTGCACTGAAGTGTAGCAATTTGCAATTTTTTTTTTTTATTACAGGATATATGCACTAGAAAAATGTTTTATTTTGGACAGAAAATTCTCCTTCAAGTATAGTGTGTTCAGTCTTGGATAAGCATTCATGCATTTTAAAAAGAACTGTAAAAAAGAATGGCTTCCTCTAATTAGGCAGCTTGATCAATGTATGCATTAAAGGCACATTTCCTAATGTATTATGAATTCAGATGGGTGAGAGGAAAGCAGGCTTAAACAGCTTTTAAAAATTACCCAGAATCCTCTGTAATTTCCCCCTACTCATCTCCTCTGCATGCCAGTGTTAGCATAATCTAAAATTCTTCAGCTTTCTACTACTAAAAGAAAGCCGTATAAGAGGTGGTTTAATGCAAAAAATATTTTCTAGCTCCAATTGCTTGCAAAGTGCTGGGAAAATAAAAAGGTGTCTTAAGGAATGTTTATAGTCATGTTTTCTTCTGCAGTCAACTCTTTCCCCTAGGTTTAGTGCAAAGATTAAACCCAGCCGTGGAGATGCAAAGAAAGGATTACTGCTCAATCTCAGGGAAGACTGTAATTATTAAAGGAGAGCAGACACCAACCTGCAGGCCCTTGGATCTTCTGCGGTGTGATATGATGATTGATAACCTGACCTACTCTTCTTGGATCACTTGGCAGGTAGAAATATAGCATCTGCTGTACTGTTAATGCAATAAATTATACCCCTTTCAAACATTATTTCAATAAATTAAATGCATGGATCTGTAATAGTTTGCATAAACTATGTAAATAAGTGCCATGACTTACGTGTTGCGATTTGGGCATAAATTCAGTCTACTTCTTTTAAAGGCAGAAGTTCAGTATGGATATTTAAGATGGCTTGTGCAATCATATTAATCTTTCTACTTCATATTTCACATTTTTATGAGAACTTTATTACTAAATAATATATCTCCATGTTCCCTTTTGTAGCTGTGCTCTCCATTACTTGCCTAAACTACTTGCTGTCATTAGTTATAGCAGTTTTATGCCTCATATACTACACAGACTCTGATGGCTGTCTCCCTAATAAATTCTTCATCACCTTCAACATGACCATCTGCATTGCAGCTTCATTAATATCCTTTCATTCCAATTTCCAGGTGGGCAATGTCTTGCTTAGTTAAAGCTTTTTGTAAATTATTAATTATTGCAACCAAGAATCCTCCTCCCTGGGCTCTCACTGGTATCATGAAATAGTGATTTCATGGATATTAAAGAAATGTTGCTCAGTGCTGCCTTTATCTGTTAGGTTAATGAGGATCATTCTGCTTGAACACAATGGATCAAAATCTGGCCTTTGGTGTGCACAGATATTTCCCATTGATTTCACTGAGCTCATTGCATCTGAAACTCGGGCTTAGCAGCCTTTTAAAGTAGCATGGAGAGTGCAAAGCTCAGATAGAAAAGTTTACCCTGGTAAATCAGGTGAAGCAGAAACTGAACAACTCTTAGACTTGAAAGAATCTGGACCAGTGCAATCAAAAAGTGAAAAAGCCTTAGACAACTGGGCAGAAGATCCTGGATGATCTCAATTTCCTGGCTGCATAGAAGGTTAAATTCAGCTCTTCAGCAGATGGGCTCTATGCTATTTGATTCCTTAGGGAGACATTCTGCTGACTATAATATTGAGTCAAGTCAAATATGAGAACTGAATGCTGAATTTTACACCTTTGAAGAGTCTTTGAAATAAAGAAAAAGTCACTAGATTATTTTTATATTGATGAATCAAATCGTGCTTTTACCTTATGCATAAAAATGCTTGAACTGGTGTGGCTGGATATTTTTCAGTCTATCATTCCTTTTGGTACCTGTACAGGAAATCATTAAAGCCTGGCAAAGTTGAAAGCAATACTAAGTCTGTAATGCAAAGTTCCAGGCAGTCTTCTCAGGAAATCTGATGCAATGAAGCCTACATATATTATGTCTACATTCCTCCTCTTGACTTGGAGATTTTTTAGGACAATTCTGCAAAACTATTTAAAAAAAGTTGGAGATCCTCTTAAAAAACCCCAAAAAACAGATCTCCTTTGTTCTATGGCTTACATTGTTCCTATTTTCAGTGCATTTGAACTTCTTTCATTTTTTTTTTTCTTCAAATTCTCTTCCTTTTGTCTTCTTTTTGTCATTGACTTTGCATCTCCAATTTGAGAACCATTTGGGGACTCATTTATACTCAAATTTCAGGACTCAGGCCCATGTCCAAAACGGGCCCTTTTTCTTGATGCGCCATTTCAAAGCTCTCAAAGTGATGTTGTCTGATATGTGACACCAGAGAGCAAAGCAGAAGTTATGCACAAGCCTCAAAACTGTCTTCAGAAATAAATTGCATAAGGAACAAAGAAATGTGTGTTGATGAGCCAATCAGAAACCCTCCTTTTACCTTGGAAATAAAAAGGAGTAGAGAGGTACAACTTGGTTGGGTCTGCAGAGAAGTTGTTCCCAAGGGGATATGAGTAGCAGGTTTTTCTGGATTAAACGTGAACAAGTGCCTCTGTAAACCAAAAGGACTTTGTCCTTGAAACAGGTCACTGAAACATCATGGTAGGTCAGAAGCAGCTTTTGAGCCAGGCAGGCACCTGCCCAGCTCTACTGGCAAAATCTCATATTATTACTGAAGTCACAAGTATAGCATTATTTGACCATTAATTAAGAACTGCTTCAACTAGGTTGCTGGATATTGCCAAACCAGACACTAGCAGATTCATATAGGCTTCACTATGTTGAATGTATTCATTTCCCTTGCCTAATTTATGTCATGAAGTAACCCAATTCTGTATGCAGCCAAGACCAAACCTGCCCTTCTTAAGTGTTCTTTGTTTTTCCCTCTGGTTTTTATTCTGTTTCTATAATGCTAATCCAAGGTTTAGACAGACTGTGGGGCCCACCTACTGTGGAAAATTTCCCCAATATAATTGTTAGCGGAGGCTCCAGCCATTTGAAAGAAATGAAAACAAAACCTTATTATCCAATAAAGGATCGTTAAAAATTCAGCAGCTAACAGTTTTTGGCTGACAAAATTGTTGAACACACCAAGAAGTAGAAAGCAAAATTGGCTATTTTCTGATCACAGACCTAATTAAAAATGAACGGCTTAACTGCACCATTATGTGCCAATGACTGCGACCTGCATGGTATTTTCATTTCTGAATCTCTTTATATAAAGAATTTCCTGTGAGATTTTGTTACTCTCTAAATGCCTCTGTATGGTATTGAATACAACTAAGGGTCAGGTTTTGTAAAAAGAAAATGTCTGGCTTTAATGGTGTGGAGTTTGAATGTATATATATATTTTTTATTGGGTCAGGTACTAAGACTGGATATCCCAAAGCACCAGTCTTGTGGATTTGGGTTGGGTTTGTTGGTGTTTTTTTTTTTTTTTTTTTTACAAATTCATTTTTACAACCTACAGCAGCCAGTTGAAAATTAGACAATAAAGGTTATGTGAAAATTGCAGGACTGTAGGACTTCCTGCAATCTACCTCAGGAACTGAAATGTTGCCTTGGCAGGCTCAGTTGCCTCTCTGTGACCATATTCAATGTAAAACTTGGCAGAATTGGGTTTTATGAGCTAGATTCCTTTTTATGTTTACTCCTCACAAATCAGCATAATTTTTTTGAGAATAAATTTGAAACAGCCTTTTTAGGGCTTCTGCTCTGGAGTCTACATTTACTTGAGTTTTGTGACCAGTTGCCCCATTTCCTTCCCTGGGTGAGCCTGAGACAAAGGTCTTGCAGAATAAAGCTTCATTAGATCACAGAGATATCATAAATAATTTAACAGAGTTTATCATAATTGAAGGGTTCTTCTCACAAGGGGATTAAGCTGACCTGGGGCAGAATTAATTCCCACTTCTGGAGTCAAGTGCCAAATAAAGTTGAAGGTCATTGGAAAGCTCCTGTTCTGGAAGTGCATCCTGCTGGACTCTCACCTACTCTGGTGAGGCACTCCCACTTCACTTAGTGTTGAACAATGCCTAGAAGGGCTTGTAACACATAGGAATTGAACGTGTTAGGAAAACTGCATTTTTTCATGATATTTGATCTGGTGGTCTGTTTCTGAAAAACAAACAAACAAACAAACCAATCTTAAATAGACTTTCAAATACATTGAAATAATTTTTAGCTTCTTTCACAATAGGTGTTCCATAATTTCTGAAATTACAGAATTAGAGCAACGAAAGCAAAAATCACAGAAAATATATAAAGATGAATGAGAAGTACTCTTTCACCAAATTTCAAAAGGAAGGATTTTTGAGTTCCTCCTCTTGCTTTTTTAGGTGTAATCTATGATAAAATCCCTTAAAGCCTACACGCCTGTTTCTGTAACAAAAATAAATTGCAGAATTTGATGATTTCTGACCCAATAATGAAGCTTCTTAATGTAATTATATGGCATTACAATTATGTACCTCAAGAATGCCACGTCTTACTGTATTGTAGTGCCACCATATTTCAACACAAATGGCAAACCCATATATTTTTACCTGATATAGTATAAAGAAAGGCCAAGTTTGGAGCTGCTTTGATATGTAAATAATCCAAAGACTGAAGTAATCCCACTCTTTTTCCATCAGAGAGCTAATACAGGCAATGGCAGTTATGTAAGCAACATTTTTACATGTTAAAATCCCATGTATAGATGTTGTTGCATTCAGGACAGCATTCCTTTTTACAGATGTTACATGAGTAGCAGTTGTTCCTTACTCTCTTTTTTCCACAATGCAGGATTCAAGTTTGTTGTGAGACTATTCTCTACAATTTAATAGCAAAAAAAAAAAAAAAAAAAAAGGAAGAAGAAGTAACGAAATAGGTTAGGTACGGTTGTTCATGCATGCATAAGGTGGCATGAAATCACATAAATTTCTGATCCCCTGTTTTATTAAGATCCCCCAGCTTCAGGGCTTTTATGACAAATTAAATTGCAATACACTTTGACTTTCATCAAACTCTTGCAGAGATCTGATGACAAAGTTATTTGTTTCCTTTAAACAACTGAACTGAAGTTTTTCTTTTGACCCTATTCTAAAGAACTACGTTGCTAAAAAATGTGGAGTAAAGAGGGGATATAAATCTATTGGTTAAAGATCTTGTATCACCAGCTCAGGTGGTTTGGATGTCACCCTTATGGTCTTCTGATGTTACTTCAGAAAGATTGTACTGTCAGCAGGAAAATGGGTCTTTTTGAAAAGATTTTCTCCTTTACCAAAGCGTCTTATGAGATGTTAAGCTCATTAGGAAACCAGAAGAAAATCCAGCTGAACTTTTAAGTCTTTTTTTACTTTTTTCTTTCTCTGTTTTTTTTTTCAACTTTTGGTCATTAAGATTGTGAAAAGGGGCTTAGCTTTTTGAGCAGCTCCAGGGAAAGATGGGGAGGGGGAAAATGTTGAGATCTTATGACTACAGTTGTTAATATACAGTGGTGATACTATTCAAGCTGCGATACTCAAAGGCCTGTCAGCACTTCCATTTGAAACACAGTCTTTTTAATGTTTATTTTTCCAAAAAGGAGTCCAGTATTAGTTGAATTTTAGCATGCAAGAATGCATCCTGGGAGAAAATTTTCTTTGTGACATTTCAAATAGCTGCTTTGCATTGTACATGTTAGAAATAATTCAAAGTGTCCCAGCCTAAGATGTATTTTTGCATTTGTATCCAGCTGTCAGCCATTTATTTGTGTGTGCATTCCTACATAGAGGTCTATGACAATGTGTTTATGTGCGTATGTGTGAGTACCTATTGTAGTACAACCTGTAAGAGGACTACCCTTATGCTTAAATGTTAATATAGGCCTGAACTTTCCTCAGGTTAGCAGCACCTTGCAGGATGAAGTCTTTACACCTGCTCAATCAACAGGATGGAGATCCAGCTGTTCTCTTGCCAGGTCAAGAGAGCAGTCCATGTTTTGCACTGAAGTCCCAATCTTAAGATAAAGTTTTACTTTTTGTGGTATAAAATACACAATGCTGGTAGGGAGAGCAAAAGTATTTTCATTAAAAGACTGCATTGGTAGGATAAAGGAGCAAGATTCCTTTCCTTCAAGAAGAAGAGAAGGAATGGACCAACCCCTACATTTTCAGGTGCAGGCAGTGAAAGGGGAGAAGAATACTTAGCATTGCTCTTTGCTATTTTTTGCAGAGCAATTTAATGTACTGACTTTTCACTTACTAAAATTAAACTTAGATATTTAGAAAGCTATTTTTCTTATTTTGAAAGAGAAAATACTGAGACAAGGTTGTCTTAGAACATGTGCCAAATGGAGAACTAGAATCTTGTCACTCATAATATTATCTTCTTCCATATTTATTGGGTGATTTCCACTTACCTTGAAAAATTAAATGATTGTTAATGATGTAAATTGATGAAATATTGAGAGTGTTCCAACTGCATTTTGAGAAAGACATACCTTGAATATTAGGAAATGTATGGGAATGCAGGGGGTATGTCACTGGCTTTTCAAGAGCAAGAGTCTTTATGAAAGGCCTCACACTCCATCTACTCTTTCTATTTCTTGAAAAATTATAGATTATGCAAATAAGTATATGAGATTTGTTACAGAAATAATGGTTTTCTGCTTGTTCAGGGTAGCTGATCATTGTCAGGGAGTAATGTTATTCAGAGCCCACTGGGACTTTGCCATGTCATTTTCTTTCTTTGCAGTTCCTGTTGTTTCCTTGGCTTTTTGTGGCAAGAGAGAAGGGAAGTCCATCTTGTGAGAGGGTAATAGAATATAATTTAAGAATTAGCCTTATCACTCATTACTTTCATTAGCAGCTTCAGGAAAGTACACATATCTGAGACCATGTATTTCCAAATAACATTCCTTGGGAATTCAAGCAAGATTAGGGCCAATGTGTTTTCTCAAGAAATAGGTGGTGAAGAGGTTCTCTAGGGAGCACAAGATCATATCAGTAAAAAGTGCAGATTCTTGCCAGAATACAGTATCTTTGAAGCAGGAAAGGGACAGGACAGCTCTGTAACCCTGGTGAGTAGTGAAGCATGCAGAGCCATACCAGCCACTTAGTGCTGAGGGATTTGCAGACGTGGGATTTAAAGCCAAGTCGCCCAAGGGCAAGGTAATACATATTGTTTCGACAATAAAGATTGTTTTCTCCATAGTTTCACAAACTATGGAGACAGGATCTGTGCAAGGTAGCTCCCTGAGATTTTCTTTTCTGGTGCAAGGCACATGAATGCCAGAGTTAGAAGAGATACTGTAGTGTGTGTTATTTCTATCACAATGAAAATGACAAGAACTGAAGGGTAGCTGCTTGCCTCATTATGGCTGGTTAATTCTTATTATGTTTGATCCTGTTTGTTAATTTTGAATCTTTTAAATATATCCTGTTATCCATGTAAACCTTTGTCCTTATGAGTGAATGTCTTGTAAAACTGGATATCTTATATTTTCATTATTTTTCTATGGCAATTACAATCAAATCTCACAAATCTCTAGTTTGGATGTCACATACTTTAATTATAATGTCATTGCACATAAAGCTGAAAGAGCTCCTAGATCTTTGAATCTGATCTTATATAAACGCTGCAACTTACTCATCTGCAGTTTAAATACACACCTGGCCAAAATTATGTTTCAGAAAGCCATTGAATGTTGATCTGGGGAACATCAATGTCTTATTTCCAAATTTGGTCTTACCCATTCCCACAGTTAAACACTGGTGCCTAATAATATTAATTTTTTGATGCAGCTTTGCAAAGACCCACTCACAGAGCTAGGAATTTGATGAAGAGGAACTTTTTTGTTCAGTCTTTCTGACACTGGTTGCCAGATTTTCTATAAAAGATGCCATGTCATGTTTTTATGCTGAGGGTAAAAAATATTTTATGTCAATGCAGAAATGAGACCAGATGGATAAAGCCAAAATTTATGATTAAAGCTATAATTCAACTGGTGATAGACTTAAAGATGTCCCTAGCCACAAGCCCCCCTTGTAATTCTATTAAGCAAAGGTTTTAAATAAGTTCTAAAATACTAATAGGAATAGTACTTAGTGTCTTTATCAGTGTCTTCAGCAACAAAAATCTTGATTATGTAAATGTACTTCAGGCCTTCAGGTGAGATGAAAAGATTTATGGCTTTCTCCTGACTAATAAAATTGCACTTAACCTTAAAAGAAAACATTTAGACAACAGATTTTTCTAATTTACTTATTACTTGATAGAATTTTGTTATTCTGATACCATAGTGTGATGGTATAAAGGGAAATTAATTTTAAATCTTTTAACTAGGAGGAACAGGTAAGAAATAGTTGTCTAATGGTGTTTTCCTTTCCAATACCATGATGGCCACTTTTCAACCCATCAATATTGTTGCTGGTGATCTAATTATCCCCTTACATCCTCTCTCCTATATTTCCCCTGTATAAAGGAAAAAATAAGGTAGGTATATATTTTTTTACTCTCTAGAGAGAATATATCTCTTGGGCAGAGAATATGTGAAAACCCTTGAGCACCAATGTTTTACATATAGCCCTGGCAGCAATAATTGGGTCTTTTATTCTAACAGTTGCTGTTGCAAAGGAGGAAGGAATTGTCTGCATTCCTATAGCAGCTTGAAAACTTGCTCCTCTATCTGCAAGTGACCCGTGGTGTGAGGTAATGGGAAGAGAGCCAAACTTTAAACAGTTTTTATTTGGATTCAGTTGAATGCCAGGTGAAGATCCAGGCTTTCTTTTTTATTTTTTTTTTTTTGTCCCAAATATTTCTCTCAGCCCAAGATGAGAAGCAAAGTCTCATATTCCATTGTTCCTTTTTCTTCTCCACAGCAGCATATTTTAAAGATGGAAATTCAGCTATCTGTATTTCCCTACTTTTGTCAGTTTGGGTCATAGCCTTAATGTTACTTAAACAGTTTCTTTAAAGTAATGGAGCCCTTAATATAGACTTAATAAAGCAATGCAAGGCAGTATGGATTTCCTTCTGTCTAAGGTTCAGAGGCCTTTATCTGAATAATACATTAGATACTTTTATTCACTGGTGAGGCTCCGTAACAGGAAAAACTTTGAAGGCAACGTCTATCCTGTCATTAAATTGATAATAGACATGTTCTTTACTTTTTATCCCTTTTGTAGCACATCTTTTACCTCTGACAGGTTTCTCTAGGAATTAAACAGGGACCATAGGATACTTTTACCAGCATATAACAATGTGGTCTCCTAACTTGTTGCAAGCATAAATAACTGTGGTGAGGAAAACCTTATCAAAAGGTTCTTTGATACTTGCATGTTACTTGTATTGTTATTATACATACAATGTTGTAATGAAAAGTAGAATACACTTTTAATATTCTTTTTCAGTGTGAGAGGGATGCATAAACTAGGTTCATTTTAAGGTTCAATTTAAAACTTCTTCCATGTTGACATTACATGAATTCGGGTTCAGTGATATCTATATAACTAATATTCTTTTTTCCTTGAGTTGAATATCTATGTGTCTTCATTTGAAAATAAAAAGCTTTTAAAAATGTTTTAATATGCCAAAACACAAAAAATATTTTTAAAATATGTATAGCAAAATCACAAATGCAACTGTTCACCTAGATTGCCATATTGTACTTTATGTTTTCTTTTGTGTGTGTTTATAGTCCCAGGGTTAAAGTTCTTACAAATATCCTCCAGATATCCTATCAATTGTTAATAATCCCTGTTAATCAGTTTATGCTGTTGGAGAGAATTAAATTTTATTTTTATTTTCTTCTTTATTTTATATTAATTTCCCCTATTTTTTCCCTATGTTCAGTTTTTAACTTCTCGTTAAAACCTCTAGCATGTGTGTTTCAAATGAAGAGTTGCCAAAAATGCATTGAATTCTGAACAAAGTTGTAAATAATGGTTTGATAATCATTTCCATATTCTCCACTGGTATAGACAAAAATGTCTTCAACTCCAGTAAACTGTTTCGTATGTCTCATAAAATCTGACCCTGAAAGCCCCAAGCAAGGTGGGTATATTGTTCTTCTGGCTGTATCTTAGCACTCTGATGTGCATCAAAATAAAAAAGAACTGAATATGAAAGGAAGAGTGTAGGAAATAGTCCAAATTCACTGTTCTATCTATGCCAAGAGACAAAGAAGACAAGAGAAGAAATGTGGATATTTCTAGGTTTCGCCTGTTATAGAAACAAGTTCTTGCATGTCTTTCAGTGAGGAAATGAAATTTTGTAAAAATCCCTCTCAATGAAAGGTCTGATTCATGCTTTTTGACAATCAGATGATAAAATCTTTATGGCTTGCTATATTAGTGAAAACCCAGCATAGCTTGACAAAAATATATGGAAATATACTTGATTTACAATAGAGTAGGTGATTTTGAACTATATTTTATGTCATTTATAGATGCATCTTTTCATCTGGACTGTGATAAGAAATATTTTGAGCTAAGTCACACACTGCTGCAAATCCGAATTAGAGTGGACTGTTTGTGAGAGCTGATATATCTATTTAAAAAATAACAATTCTTATTCATATTTTAAAAATAACATAATTTGAAATAATTTATGGCTAAAAATTAACAAAAATACATTTCTTTTCATAATGTGCAGTAACTCCAGTTATTTGTAACATTGAGCTGAAAAAAAAACAAGAATAGTTATTTAAGTAATGTATATCAGCTGTCTTAATTCTCTTCTATTTCAGTTACATAACAAAATTAGTGAAATTATTAGCTGGAAACGATCATTATTATATTCACCCCAACATACATAATTTTGGTTTTTCTATTTGTATTTATTTGTAACTTTTCTTGGTGGATTCAATATTTTTTATCAATTTCAGCTTCATACTGAAATGTATAAGGAAGTGATTGACTTATTAAGGAAATTAATATGTCTTATTGCTTCTAGCTAAGTGCTTTGCAAAATCATGACACATTTCTTTGGCATTCCTATAGATGTCACATACTTATAAAAATTCTTCAACCAGAGAGATTCATGAGGAGCAGCTATGAAAATAACTGCGAATGAAGAAACAACTAAAAATCTTGGAAAACACATAATTCTGTAAATCTCTCACTTTACATTTGGAATGAATAATCCCATTCTGCTTTTAAAAATTATATTTGAACTCTAAATAAGATTATTTTATTGGATATATCATATTAGTATAATTTAATCAATTCATATTTCAGTTTTGATCACTCCCCTACTTTTAACTTGCTAGAATTTTATAATTCAAAGAGAAGTGTATCTAGAACTGATGTTGACACTCTACTTAGCAACTTCTTTCCAAGGAAATTATCAGTGAAGGAAACCGGAGGTGAAATGGGCTATTATTGATTCCAAAGGTAACGAGCTTGATTATTTACTTTAGTCTTAAATTTGAGCCAGCTAACTTAATAATGTCAGCAATTTTACGGCATATTCATAAACATAAATTGGGATGGGAAAGTTCACAGTCTTTTATATATTGCATGAATGGACTTCTCAGGTATCTAGAAAACATTGTTAACCTTTTGTGATTCATCTGCAAACCTAAAGCTAACACAAAAATATTGGACTGACTGCAACAGAGCAGTTTTGAAATGAGAGGATTAGCTAAGGCAAAAAGGGGACTTGTAATGCATGTAGCTATTGCCTCCTTGTTGATGTCCCTGCCTTGTGAATCAGAGGAAGCTGAACTCATCAGAGATATGAAAATGAGATACAAGAAAAACAACGCAGCTATACTGGAGTTTATCACTGCACTGCTCAGTGCTTTCTGCTGAATGAGGCTATTATTCTGGGAGTTCATGACAAAAGGCTCTTCCTTTGTTGACCACAGGATTTTTGTTGAAAGTTCATGTTCAGATAAAAAAAAAAATGTTGGCCAGCTGCTGCTTGGTGTGTCAGTAGGGAATAACTTTTGATGGTGGTGTGGATAAGATCTGGCTGACACCCAGTCCCTCTGGGAAAGTGTATTTATTCAAACAGAACACTGAGCTTTCTGGAAGAATCATTTAGACAGAGCCTTTTAAAGATGCCACACCAAGGGACCCTGCTCTCCACTCCCTCAGTCTGCACTGAACTCCAGAGCCTCACTGAACATTGCAATGCTTTGATGACATGTCACAGGGGTAATTTTGCAGCCACTTGGGACCAGGAATTCTCAATACAGTTGAACAGAAAACCACTAAAACACACAGAGAAATATTGTGGAAACTCTGAAATTCTAGAATCTGACTGTTTGTATACTGCAACAGTTGAAGTGAAAATAATACCAAAACCAAGGTGAACCATGTTCCTCCATTGCCATATCAAGGGATATATTTGACTTTTCTGGTATTCTGCTGAGGTTTTGTCAGCTGCATAATCAGCAAAAGGATGTGTCTGTTCTCAGCATGGTAGCACTATGAAGTTTTAATGGGGTTCTGGGAGAGAAAAAGAAGGGATTTTCCAGATTTTTCCCTTCTTAATGACTAAACATTTACTTTAAGTGATGACAGTGTCTAATGGAACTAATGGGAAATATGAGATAGTTTTAACACAGCAGGAGTCAATGCCTGTTTTTTCCCTATGTTTTTCTGTTTCTAATGCATAATAAATAATAACTCATCAGTGGAAGTTTCTGCACAGTGAAGTCTCTTCTGAGAGCGTCTTGTGACTGAACTTTGCAAATTCTACTCAATCTAAACAACAGAGCATAGTTAAGAATCTTAAATAATGTGAAGCATGTGGGCTCATTTAAATGTCAGGCTCATTTAAATAGATGAAGATAGTAACTTAGCTTTTTATCTTGAAGAAAAACCAAACTAAAAAATGAAAAATAATGATTACTTCAAAACTTAGAGCTATCTGTATTTTTATCTATTGTTGCTAGCTTGCTATACTTTTCTTAGTGTGTTATAAATCCTGTGTTAAAAATACCTTTACTCTAGAGAAAGATTGTTTTTTGCTGGATTTCTAGTTATGCAGGCATTTATTAGAAACTCAACTGGAGAAGCAGTAGTTAACAATTTAGTTTAGTGACCCTTAAGTTAATACTAATGGGAATTAATTACACCCACCTTATTAATAAGTCAACAAGAGCTCTGCAAAACTTTGGTATTTAAAGAATAAATCTTTCCTTTTCTTTTACTTTCCTGTGGACCACAGGGCTTTGCTTTAGTGTCAGTCTGTTTCTCAAAGACATTTGAGATAGGGATAATACTGCAAAAAATCACTGTCACCTTAGGGCAGATCATTTCTTATCATTGCAACTTTAGCAGCATTTTTTACTATTTAATTTGCTTTTTAGGGAGGAAAAAAACCTCTTTTTTTTTTCTATTTCTGGTCCCACATTCTTTAGAGTTATTTAGAGATCAGCGGAAGTGATTTGTGGGGAATGCAAGATTACCTGTTAAAACCATAACTAGGTGGGATACGAAGCCCCAGTTTTCTGAATTCTTTTGCTATTGAATATCTCATTATTTAATTGTAATGTATATGGCTTTCAGGCCATACTCACACATTGTTTTTACTTCCAGATTTCACTCTTCGACCTGGGGCAAATCACTTAACCTCTCTGTGCTCCCACTTACTCATCTACAAAATGGGCAAA
Organism: Zonotrichia leucophrys gambelii; assembly: GCF_028769735.1. Lineage (NCBI taxonomy): Eukaryota > Metazoa > Chordata > Aves > Passeriformes > Passerellidae > Zonotrichia > Zonotrichia leucophrys. The sequence goes on along the minus strand of NC_088171.1, from coordinate 123,681,178 downwards.
ATAGAATTAACCTAATAAAGATTCACATTTGTCTTGTGCATTATCGTTAATGGGGATGTGAATCATAATGGTGGAGTGCTTTGATGTCCCCAGATGATGCTGTAATCATGAAACTATTATTTTGTATTTGGGCAAAATAGCTGAAAATGTATCTGCATAAGTTATGCAGAAATAAACTATACATCTAAATAATTGCCTGCAGTTGTTAAGCTGCTAGTGGCCCATGGAGAGATTTGTGAAGCTGTTCCTATGTGTAGCTCCCTCACAGCTTGGTTCTTGCTGAGCCTGGCTGTTCCACCTAACAGTTTTATATTAATAGGGCCTAAATCAGACCTAAGCTTCTTTTGTTCCTCATGATTGATTTTCTTTAGCAGCAGTAAAAAGTTTTCAGTTTTTCCCACTTGGAAATAAACCCATGGTGGGGTAAAGGGCCATGAGGAAAGGTCAGTGGGATTTGGGGAGGAGACAGCAGCAAGAAGGATCATGTGAATATCCTGAGAGGTGTTTGGCACTTGCTGAGGGGCTGGGATGGACTTGGTGCCCTCCCCCTGGTGCCATTGTTCCCCTGGTGCATCTGTTCTGTTCCTCCTTCCCACACTGCTGCTCTGCAAAGCCTTCCCCACCTCCGCTTTATTCCATGCAGTCAGGCACAAAGGAGGGAGGGATGGGAGACAGCCAGGCTTTCAACTCACCCACTTGAGATGAGAAAGGGGCAGCAGCCAACCATCATTAAAAGGATTAGGGCTCAGGTATTGCTAACCTACAATCATACCATGACAATGGAGAGAGATTTTTCTTCCTTTCCCCTACCATGGCAATAATTGATATTCTTGCTTTTTGTTTAAGCTACTACCATTTTTCCATCTTGCCAAACCAAGTCATTTAGCAGTGTATAGACAGAAGGTTTATATTAGGAAAATAATAAATAAATCTTGATGCTTTCCTGTGTCTATATTTCATAGCTTTTGCTTTTATATAAGAGACTAGTTTTCTCTAATTAACCAAGATAATAACCAAACTGAGCCCATTGGTAGAACATAAACAATATGCAGTTAGTACCTTGTCTTAGGCAATTTTGTTTTCATGTGAGTTATACCGGCAAACTGCTGGCAATTTTCAGTGGGTAGTTATGGAATAAGATGATAGTTATAAAAGAAAAAGTTATTATGTCAAACCTCTGGATTCAGGACAACAGCAGCAATAGCTCCAGTCTTGAGAGATGCCTATCTGTACCTAATCAGTACTGGAGTCCTAAATTTCTTCAGCCAATCTGTTCTCAATTATTCACTATCCAGCCCTTAGAAAGATTGTCTAAATATTTAATATCTGATTATTTATTTCTGATTATGTCACTCATTATATTTAAGTCCTGTCTGGCAAAGAAAGATGCTTCAGTAGAAGCTTTGGCTTTGTCCAGGTAGCATATCAAAGAAATGTAGGGAAAAGTTAATACATCTAATACCTGATAAGAAAGCAGATATTTACACGTCACTGCCTCCATCAGGAGTTTAATACTTCAGCTTCTAACCACCTTTCTGAATTGGACCATAATTATGAACCAAATCAATTGCCACTAGACATGATTTTGAATCACATTGAGTAGATAGTCTAAAATATTTGTAGAAAACTTTTCTAATTTATGAAATGTACTTTATAGAAAGTTTTCAGTGAGTTATTGAAAGAGGAAAGATGTCAGGGTGGTTACATCCAAAGTACTTTTTTCTGTTGGAGTGAATTGATAACAAAACCTTGGGGCCTTTGCTTAATCCTGTTAGTATAAATGTATCAGTTCCCTCCATAAGGGCCATCCTTTCTGAAGTGAAAAATGAAGTGAATTACGAAGGGTCAGAGGATGCTACGATAGCATTCCAACTCACTGCAGGAAAGTACCTTAAAAGTGGAGGAGGAAGCGATACAAAATGCTACAAATATCACAAAGAAGTAAAATATACTTCTGAGTAAACACCTCTTTCTTGTTTTACAAGAATAAGGTACATTGTCCTAGTGTCAAGATGTTTCACAAATCATCTCTCACTTTTAATTCAATGAATCCATCCCTTCCTCCTTCTCCTGATCCAGCAACCTAAAAGTGCCACCTGGACAGAATTCTCCACTTTGTGAAAATAGCAGCTGATATTTTTCACCTTTGGACTCTGTAATCTTCAAATAGAGAGCTTTACAGATAGTAAAAGAACAAGACAGGAGCTAAATCTGTTGGCTTCCCTTTCTATGTGAGCACCACTTCCAAACCTAGCTATTGACATTTTGCTTTTCTGATTTTTGGTTTCCTGTCATCAATCAATCCTGCAATACCCAAGCATTGTGAGCTTGTGTTATCTGTTGCTAATCTGTTATATACTTTGAAGAAGAAATCCTTGATGTATATGTTTGTCAGCTGAGCTGCCAGAGGTGCAGCCTCCTTCCAGGCCTTGCTTCACTGTTGATGAGTCCTGGGTTTCTCCTCTTAAAGCTGGGACCTTTGCCACATACTAAATTCCTTATGCCCCCAGGTATGCAGAGGGCAATGCTTTTTCAGAAAGAAACTGGTAGAGATGTTGTGAGACTTTCTATCACCGTTACGTTTTAGTCTGGTGTCACTTTGTGTCTCAGGAGTGTGAATTCACATCAGGTGAGAGAATCCTTCAGGCTCGCCTTCAAAATTGTGGCCTATGCAAGTAAGGTTTTATTCTTGTGTTCACTATTAGATGAAATGCATGCATGTATTTCAACTTTTATTTTCACTTAAAAAGACCCTGGACAATGGTGCCATTAAAAGATTAGACTAAAATGATCACAGCTTTATGTTTCTCAAAGCTGTACATATACCAGTGTTCTTTATGCCCTCCACAATACTGTCTTAAGCATTTTTCTGTGTTAATACCTTGTGTAACTTCCTGAATCTCTAGAAATGTTTTACTCAGAGTGTTTGCGAGGTCCTCTGATATTGAAAAGCAAAATTTGAGTTCAGCCACTCAGTAATTATAAAATATATTTCTGAAGTAATGCCTAGAGCACAGGTACCTTTATGCTATTATTTGGCATGTTCTCACTTATTCAGTAACAAAAGCAAAGTCCTTCTGTGATGCCTTTAATTGATGACACTTTTTGGTATAAAAAGTATCTTAGCATGTTCTATTTTAAGTAAAAACCACCTAAGCCAAATCTGTAAAGAAAATGTAATTGTTAATCAATAGTGCTGTGTGGTGTGCAAATATATTGGGCTTTTTTAACCAACCCTTTAAAACTTTGAAAGAAATTGTGTGAGAGCATGTATCAAGTTAAAACCAGTCATTATATGATGAAAACTTATTCCTGCTTAAAAGAGTATCTGGTTTTCTTATCCCTCTGGATATATTTGTTATTGTACTTTTAAAATTATCTGGAATCTCAAGATATCTAAACTTCCACAATTTTTCCCAGAAAACCCACTATTGTTTTGGTGATAAATTTTCCAACTTTCACTAATAAATTATGTGAATTGCTGATGCCTCCAAGTTTACTTAAGGAAATTTATTCAGTGATGATTGAAAGACACATTTGGAGAAGGGAGAAATTACAACTTATTCTCCTCTTTACTTTTTCATTTATCCCCACATGGTTTCCAATTCAAAACTGCTTCTTTGTTTTCCCTTCCAAAACAGTATCTCTTTCACAAATCTCTCTCATTGTCCATTGAACATATCTGGAATTTTTATGCACAAGCAATGGATCCCAGTCCCTTTGAGAACCATTTTATGATGTCATGAAGGTCTCAGAAACTGCAGTTCTGCCTTGACTGAGTCCTGGACTGTCTGTACTACATTATGCTATAGCTTTTTGCAGTAATGGACTAGAAAAAAAATGTTTTTTAGTTGTGAGTTGAGAGAAGGACCTAAGGCAGTACCATTCAGACTTTTCTCTTAAGCTGTGACATTAGCAAAAGAGAATTAGATAGATCACTGCGACTCCTTCCATGTGCAATAGCTAAAATCTCTTCTTAGATGCAAATTCCAGTTGTTAGTAGCAATATCTAGTTGGAAGTGAATTGTACCACAAACAGAAAGAAAAAAGTTGGAGTCAGGTAGTCCATGTACTGAAAATTATATCAATTCTTAGGCGATGTAACTCAGATGGCAGAATTAGTTTCTTTCCTCTCACACATTTAGGTTTTGACTATGCTGTTCTGCATTCTATTCTTTTCAAGGAATGCAAATATTTCCCCCTTTCTGAAAGAATGGGCTTCACAGTACTGCCCCATGCAATGATTGTTACATCTTTTTTAAATTTATTGTAGTCTTCTGTGCAGTGCTTTTATATTTGATGTGTTCCAAATAGCACAGGTTAAAACTTCAGAAGGGGAGCAAGGTGTAGACCTCCAGTGTTAACTCTGGTGGTCTTTCCAGACACAATGGGTTCAATCAGGATGGCAGTACAGTTTGCTGAGGAAAGTCTGGTGGTGCTGAAATCCAAAGATCTGAAACTCTAGTTTCTTCCTCTGATGGGCTCAAGTACTGTGTCAGTGACTGTGTGTTGAGGTATGTGAATTGTTTTCAAATGGCTGAAGCCAACTGTGGGAGAAGTGGTAAACCTTTATAGCCATTTTCCATTAATATATCTGAATGTAAGTGTAAATGTGCAAACCTCAGGGGTTTGAGAGAAGCTCTTTCATTAGGGGAAGTTCTATTAAATATACCCCACTTTTTTCTCTTCATTACTTTTCAGTGCTTTTTCTATCCAAAGGAGGATATTTGGTACCTTTAACAGAAAAAAGCAGTGCTGCAAAGGACAGTAAAGGAAAAACTGGATGTCACTAAAGAAGGCAGATGAGATAATTAGGTCTGGAATAAAAAAAATGCATGTGTTGGGTATTGCTCTAGTGCTTTCACCAGCTGTTCTTTCCCCCCTGTCCCCAGCTCAGGCAAGCCAGTGATGTCCATACTTGCTTAATTATAAAGCTTCATTATTTCCTAAACCACAAAGTCTGCTTTTTTTTTCTTATAAGGGCTTGGCGTAATCCTTTTTTTGTAAACACCAAGAACAATGCCAATTAGCCCGTGGGTAATGGTGATCAATTGCAGGAGAAAGAAATCAAGAAGTTTGTACACCTCCTGCTTTGCCTGGTGCATATCAGGGCTGAATTGCCCAGTGCTGCCATCCTGATAAGCAGTAATCTATCAAACTCCCTGGAAATGGCCAAAAGGAGATTCTCCAATTCTCTTGCGAACAAGAGGAATCAAGTAAGCATGCTTATACATCTAGCCCAAATTTTGCAGCCTGGAGACATACAGTATATAGAATCAAGCTGATTTTTACCTTTCTGGCTGGCGTTCTCTGAATGGAAAGTTTAAAGTGCATGTTCTTCCAAGCAAGACAACCACAAAGAAGTTTATTTCTGCAGCAATTATTTTTGGAAATAGAGCCCTTCTCTTTCACATTCCTTGTGCTAATGTTCTTTAAACACCACTTTAAATGCACATTGCCACAGTTTCACTGTCTCTTTCTTTTAATTAAACTTCCAGCATTTCTAGACAATGTCCTAGTCTTCCCTTACTGTGTGCCACACATTCTTGTATCAGACATTTGTACCCTTACTGGAACAATCTGCTTGCTCCAGAATTATCTGGCAGTCCTGCCTCAGTCTATTTATTCCATCACATGATTGTTTTAGTGTTGTTTGAAGCACTATTTTGGAGCCAGACATAATCATATTATACAGTTCCTCACCTTATTAACTGACAGAGAACTGTTCCCCATTAGACAATTGATCCTGGGCAGATGAAGCCATTAAAAACAGTACTAATTAGCTGGAGAGTGGAGACAGTAATACAGGCTGCATCACTTCCTTTCATGCTTAGGGAAGTTCATGTTCCAGACAAATAATAATTGATATGTAGTCTTCCTTAATTGTGGTTGTTAACAGCCAGTATTATAATGACAGCCTGACAATCTCTGTCTAGCCTATTGTATGTTTATTTCTGAATCCAAGAACCACTGAATAACATTTTTGGTTTAACTTGAACTTCATAGAATATAGTTTAAATGTCAATGTAATGAGAGTTGGGCAGATAACTCTAACTTATGAGTTATTCCTTACATGTCTCCAGGTGTCAGCTGTTTGTCTTGGAAGACTGAATGTCCATAATTACATGGAGTTATGGCATAATACATTAGAATAAAATAAACAGATGGTTTGAATGAGAATAAAAAAAGTACTGCATTAGATCCATAACCAGGAATGCTAAGCATCTAAGTAAATTTCAGTGTACTAACTGTAGCTTATAGAGTAAGAAAATCATAGAGTCTTTAAACAAAAGAATGCTTTGATTTTCTTTTCCAAAAATATATTCAGTTTTAAAAAATGTACATATATATATATATATATATGTAGATGCATATGTGTTCATGTGCATGTATATGTAATGCATTTAATGCAGGAAGATGGCAACATGGTCTATATTTTAGTTTGAAAAAAACATGTCAACTGTTATCCTCTGTCTTCATTTATTATAGTTCTTCCTGAGCTAAAAAGAACTAAATTCATAGTGGTGGGTTTTTTTTTTTCCCTTCAGATGCTCTCACCAAACACACAGCTCTCGTACAGATCAACAAACTAGGAAAAAAAAAAATCACAGTAAAAGCAGAAAATTTAATTTCAGGAAAAAAAAATTGACATCTGAAACGGTAAGCATTAGACATATTTAGATGATTTGATAAAATTGTTTTTGATAAGGAGTTTCAGGCATTTTAAAAGTGATTTGAGCTTCAAAGCTCTTTTTTCACTCTTCACCTGTTTTTTTAAAAGAAAATGAACAGAAAAAACCCCACCCAAACCCAAAAAATACCAAACCCCACAACCCTAGTCCAAGTCCAATTAAATGTAATCAAAGTAGCATGTGAAAGAGATTAAAAGATGAAAAATATTGAAATTCTAAATGTTACAGCTCTCAAAATAGCTAACTAAATATATATACATATATATTTTACTATTTCCTCTGTTGTCCATCTACATACTGTTCTTCTGTTATCAAAACTTCCTGTATATTTGGGTTTGAAGGAAAAAGTTTGTGGTTTCAGAATAGTGCTCTCAGTGAGTTGATTTGGCTTTTATTGCTGACTGTGAAATCTTGCATAAATCACTGACAGAAAAACCTTCCTTGCTTTATTTTTTTGGGTAGTCAGGCCTATTAAAACCCCTTGATGACATTCTGGCTGCACTGAACTCAGTGGCAAGACTCCAATTAATTCTATGGGAACGAGAATTTTCTGATAGGATTCTAGACTGTTATATATTGAGTAGTGTTCCTGCCCATGGGAGGCCATTGAAATGAAATAATCTTTAAGCTCCCTTCCAAACCAAAGCATTCCATGATTCAGTGATATAGCTAAATAAGCAGATAAACATAGTCCCATCTTGCTCCTCAAGATGAAGTTAATTATTCACATTGATGGCATTAGCACACAAGGAAAGTGACAACTTCATCACAGGCTACAGGTTTCAAGAAGAGAAAGAGCCTGATGCTTGTTAGCACCTTGACATCTCCTAGGCTCCTCTTCAAACAGTCTTGATGATTCAGGCACCTGCAGGGAAGGGACAAATTTTGTTATACAAACAACAGATGTTTGGATTTTAGCTCTTCTACAGCAATGTGAGATTCTTACCTCTTGAATGAATTCAGCACTTTTATGAAAACCTTGACACTTTCACTTTTAATTTTTTTCCCAGTCTTATTCAATTGGTTTATCAACTTTTTGGATCTAGGGATAGAATGCCCTTTGACAAGCTTGATGATGATATGAAACTGGGGCAGTGCCTGATACACCTGAAGGCTGTGCTGACATTCAGCAGGACACTGACACCCAGGAGAATTGGGCAGAAGGAAACTGAATGAGGCTCAGCAAGGGCAGGTGTTTGGTGCAGCACTAGGAGAGGAATGGCCCCAGGAGCCAGCACAGGCCGGGGGCTCACCTACCAGAGAGCAGCTCTGGGCAGAAGGGCCTGAGAGGCTTGGATGACAAGTTGGCCATGAGCTGGCAGTGAATCCTTGTGGCCAGGAGGGCCAGTGGGACCCTGGGCTGTCTCAGGAAGAGTGTGGCCAGCAGGCCAAGGGAGGTGACCTGCCCAGCCCTAAGGAGGCCACATCTGGAGTGCTGCGGCCACTTCTGGGCTCCCCAGTACAAGGAAGACAAGGAGCTGCTGGAGAGGGTCTGGCAGAGGCCACAAGGGTGATGAGGGGTCTGGAGCTTCTCTTATGAAGAGAGACTGTGGGAGCTGAGAGTGGATCTCCCAACTGGAAATAAATACCTCCAAGGCAGGTGCCAAGAGGATGGTGTCAGATTCTTTTAATTGGTACCCAGAGACAGAACAAGGAGTAATGGTCATAAACTAAACCACAACAAGTTTCACTTCAACATGAGGATGAACTTTACATTGAACTTGGCAGAGTAGTGGAACAGGCTGTCCAGGAAAGTTGTAGAATCTCCTTCTCTGGAGACATTCAAAGCCCACCTGGATTTGTTCCTGTGTCACCTCCTCCTGATGACCCTGTGCTGGCAGGAAGGTTGAACTAGATGAACTCTAGAGGTCCCTTCCAACCCTAAGAATTCTGTGATTCTGTTATTTTTTACCTATTGCTTTTTTCCCCTGCTCTTTCTCACTTAATTATATTCTTTAATTCAGGGAGAGTTTGGGGTGGGCCAAAAAAGGCCATTTTATTCAACAATAATTGCTACGATTTTGCCTCAAGTGTACAAATCACATTGAAGTCACTGGTCTGGCTGTCATTTCAGTGGGTTTTGGATTAGGTGCATATCAATTTAAGGAGCTGTTGGCAGAAATAGCTCAGCAGTAAACAGGGAAAGAATAAGTTATGGTACTCTCCTACAATGTAGGTTCAAATTATGGAATAGTTCTGACTATTGGCTAAATAGGGAGAATGATGTCAAATACAATAATTCAAAACCGCTACTGAACTAATGAGTGAAGTTGTATAAGATATGAAATCCCTTTTTGCAGAAGAACTGGAGAAGGATGAAAAATCAGGAGATGATGGTTACTGAAGGACAGGTAGAAGAGCAGGGGACCTGATGTGTTGAACATTTACCTCTGTTCATATTTGCTCATTAGGAACTCTTGCTACAGTTTTTCAATAGTCAAAAGACTTATTTAGAAATTAATAAAGCCCAGGAAGAATATTTGACTGTAGTAAAGTTGATAACACATAAATACTTTTGTATGTTTATCTACACCTATATTTACACAAACAAGAGCAAAACTAGATGTACAGTTTACTGTGAAATATTAATGTTAATATTAAAAAAATCTACAAAGGCTTTGGTAGATTTTACCTATCAGGTGCTGGAAGTTATGGTAGTATTACCAAGTTCACAGAAACAACACTGGCTTCTACCCCCGAAAATTGGCATATTATCAAAACTTGACCATTAGAAGAAGATTTTTATTTTTCATACATATTCACTGTCTTTTCACCAACCCTCACAATTGTACTTCCTCTGATGAGAAGATCTGAGAGAAAAAGTCGTGGAGAATTCTGGGATTTTACAGCTTAAAAAAATAGTGGAGAAATTACTCAATATAATTAAAATGTTTCCCCAGTGACAAGGGTCACAAAATCCTCAGAATTCTGTCAGATATATGGTCTCACTGTCTGTGTTGAACTTCTAGGTTTAGTTATTTCTTTGGAGGAAGCTCATGGATTTGACTTTCCCTCACATTTTCTCACATGTGGTTCTGTGTTTTCTTTTTTTCCTCTTTCACAGTCTTAAGCTTTTCATAGTATAATAGTCTCCTTTCTGACCCAAATAAACTGAAATGAATGAACAAAGACAGTTCTGGAAAAAACCCACATTTATTATAAAGGTGGTCACTGGATATAGGCCTTTTGGTCTCCCTGTGCTAATGGTGTTGATGGTGTTTTCAAGCTGTCTATCAAACTGGTTTAAATCTTTTAACATGCTATTTCTCACTCTCAGTCCCCCACTATTTCTCCTAGTTGTCATTCAAATTGTTCCACTAAGAGAACAAATAAATGCATGCCATGAAAACTAGCAAGATGATATAATGAATGAGTTACAATAAATGCCCCCAGCATAAAACAATTATGTACCTGCTATTGTCAAAAACATTCAACATTCCCTTTGTTGAAAAGGAAACAGCTATAAATTATTCACTGGGGCACTGTAACTCTTTTCTTTTTTTCTTTCTTTTTTTTTTGGTTCCTCCAATTAATTCTTCCCTGAACATCCCTGGGTATTTAGCTGAGGGTAGAAATTTACATGCAGAGAATTTTAGCTGCTTCTTGGGATTGTCAAAATGGGTGTCCAAATTAAAAATAATAATAATAATAATATTAATATTACCATATTTTACTGTGTATAGTCAGAGCTTGGCTACAAAAAAGGTGTCATTCAATATCAGTATAGGTTATATTTGTCTAGGAGTAAATATAAGTGGTCTTTTAACCGAGAGCATCTCTCTTTCCTCAGCCTGCATTGCTTTCAAGTCTCATTTTCATTTCTGAATTTGCTTCTTCCTGTAATATGTACCCCAACATCATGCTATCTTTATTTCCTTAATGATATTTTTGTGGTTTTTCAAAAGGTATAGATTTCCCGTGGATTTCAAGAAACAATGCTTTTAAAGAGACTTACTAAAGGTGCAAGTTGCACAGTTGTGAAAACAAAAAAAGAACAGTTTTTATATATACCATATTTTCACCACCCAAAGTAAGAAGCTTTCTGACACACTGCCTTCATGCAGTAAGCACCAGAGTTATGTCAAAATTCAAGGCTGATCTTCTGACCTCCCTCAAGAAGCTGTGGGATGAGGTCCAAATGGAGTGCTTGTCCCATTTTATTTCCAAGCACATAGAATATCTCAGCAGGGCATCTGAAATAATTAAAAAAGGAATAAATATTTTATTCAGGGATGAAGTGGGCTCATTTTATTGTTAGCAGTATGTAATTTTGTTCTGAAGCTGGGCCAAGCAAATGCTTATATTTTGCATGGCACTAAAACATGGCACCAAAAAGGTCTCTAGATTTCCTCCAGTGCTGAAGGTCTCATCCTTGTGCTTTGTGCCTGTACTTAATAACTTGTGAGGCAGAAACAGTGATACCCAGCTGAATTTGCAGAATTTTAACTTTTTGGGTGTGAAAGGACCTATATCCAGGTCTCCAAGGTGGTCCATGCAACCTGACACACATGCTGTGGGTGCCCTGCCCGCCTCTCCCAGCCAAGGGAGGTTTGTCTGCCAGGTCTGGTGTATGCAGCAGTGGATTTTATAGCGCAGCTGTAATTGTTAGACTGGGCTGTCTGTGGTATCCCAGGACTCAAATGAGGAATGGCCTAGGTTAAATGCATCTGGAATGCAGGAACCACACCATTTAGCTAAGAGCACTGTAGTGGCAAACAAAAACTGTAATTACTTCCCATCAGAGTGCAGTGTTCAGTCATGCTCTTCTGGTTCACAATCAGCATCTGAAGATGATGTAAGAGGCACTGGATATGGAAAAGAGACCCTACAGTCATTACGAGAAAACAATCCAAAATCCAAGAAGGAGAAACACACAATGGTGATGATTTTGGTTTTCCTTTGGTTTTAAGAGAATTACACCTTCTCTATTTTTTGAAATAACTTGTTTAATTGCTATATATTGGTTAGGTGTTTGCTGGTTTGGTGAATCAGCGTTGCTAAGCATTCACTAAAAGTAAATGGCATCCTTTGAATTACCAAAATACTTAATAATTGAAGGAATTTTGTCCATTAAAAATGCAGTTTAACAAAGAATATTTTGTTTAATGAGATTTGAATCCAAAGCAAAGGAAATGAAAAGTTAAATTGAAAATCAGCCTACTTCTTCTGTTGCAAATGATGTCTATGTCCCCTTGTGAAATGATCCTGAAAAATCAAAATGTTAGCAAATGAGAAAATATATTGTTGATTCTCCCCCCTCTTCCAGCATATTTGACTTCACATCTGAGTGTTTAACCTCACATATTTCAGCAAATAAAGTAATACATGAAAATCTTTGATTTAGTCCTACTCACTAATACTGCTAGCCACCAAAATACAATTACAATTACAGTAACAATTACTGTAATTAAAATTTGGGATAAATAATTTGAATACAATTATGTGTATGCATATTTTTTGATGAATACTAAAATAAGTGGTTTTAAGGAAGACCACGAGGTATTTGAAAAGTCAAGTAGTTTAATGCATTGTCCTAAACACGAAATGCATTTTGGGAGTTCATTTTAAACACTTATCAATCAATTTATCAGAAAATTAACATAGCACAAACAAACAGATGTACTTCTCATGAACCTAGACTAAGGCATGGCTTTAAAAAAAATCAACATTTACAGAAAAGAAATACTGCTAGACTTCTATTTGTTGGAGCCTGTATTCAGTGTTTTAAAAAGTAGATACTTTAGGCAGAAAGTGGATTAATCAAATTCACTTTCTAAGACACTTCTCGGATTGCTCACTAGTTATGCACAGCCTAACAAGAAAATTAAAATTAGAACAGGGGTAGGTTTCCACAGACATTTGGTGGGATTGAGCTGAATATTTTGTGCATGCAAGACAGCTCTGGCAGCTTTACACGCATTAATTCGAAAGCTGGTGCCCTATTTAGTCATGTGTTGGCTCCTTGGCCCTTGGCTTCTTTATTTCTTCATAAGGATGCCTACATGTGAGCTTTGTAACCATTAAATGTAATTAATAGCAGAACATTGCTAGAAAGTCAGACATAATTGATTTCTTATTTTTTCTGTGCTAAAGATCAAGGGGCTATATCCTTCTTCCGCCATTATGCATGCAGAGCTATAGGAGAATGGACCCTCTGGGACAAGTCTAATATCCGGTACGCTGCTGTCTACCTCAGCCTTATTATAAAAAGCTTTCTACTCCAGCCAAGCTGTGAAAAAGCTCATGCTGTAGAGGCTGCAAATTGAGCAACTTTGATTATGCAGTCCCCATCAAGAGTAAGGTTATAAGTTAGCAAATTGAATTCCTGAGAAGAACTATTCATCAAATAAATCTGAATACCGACTGTTTTCAAGGAGATTACAAGCCATTTTGGGACACTAAGAAAAGATGATGTGTTTGATGGAGAGTTTGCTCTTGACTGTATCTTTTACTTGTAAAAATTAGAGCTAAGTGAATTTTTTCATGAATATTAAGTCAAATGAATTTCAGAAGGATCACAAGTATTTAGGAGCTCAAATGAGAGAACAGTTTGTGCCATAAACATAAGAGGTATTTTAGCCCATTCAAAAAAGCAAAAATGGAATTATTTTCTTTTAAAACATCAGAAAAAAAACCTATTTGCTTTCTTAATCAAAATGAACTTTTTTGACTTTAGCTTTGAACTGAATGTAAATAAAAAATCATGTGCCTGATTTTAGGGGACTCCCAGATATGGAAAAATTCTGCTGCAGTCAGTATGTTTATGAGATCCTATTTCAAAATGTTGATTGAAGAGAAAGCTAGTACATTCCAAATGGAGTTTTAAAGAACACATTATAATGACATTGATATATCTTGATCTATTCATAAAAGTTAATATAATTTTTTTAAATCTGCCTGTAACTAAGGAGAAGTCACTCTTCCTTTTGTACTAACTTATATGAAAAAAAATATTACTCCATGCATTTTCTCCTAATCAAAATATAAATTTTTGCATTTTCTAATAAGAGAGAAACACGGATTATGTTGGTCAGCGTAAGGATGAAGAAGCAGTGATAGAAGAAGCCATCCTTTTCCCAACCTGTATACATTGTTAGCCAGGGCAGAAGGGTATTTCTTATAGAAAAGAAATTGCATGGAACACATAACCCAGACCAGACCTGTGATCTGTGGGGAAAAGAAGTTCACAATACTTCTATGTTCATCCTACACTGCCATGAAGAATAGATATTATTTTAGTGAACTCCTCACCAGCAGCTACCAGAAAGGAAGATGAATTAAGGTATTAGGTGGATGATGACACTTTAGACAACTCTTGAAATACAATAAAGAATCAACAAAGCGTTAAGATAAACTAAAGAGCTTTTCCAATTGATAGAAGAGGCTAAACTCTTGCTTTGTCAAGGAGAGTAGTTTTATGTAAGATGACATAAACCTCCTGCTTTCTGGTGTTTTATTTTATAAAGACAAATTTTAGATCCTGTGTGTACTGAGACCCATGTGAGCCTTTTTCTGAAACAAGTGTGACAATGCCTTATTGTGACTACCACACACTATAGGAAGGGTTCATTGGAAGGACTTGGGCTGTAAAAGTAATGGTTAGAATCCAAAAGCATGTAGATGCTCTAACACAGAGAATTATAACACCTCTGTGTTGGCCTTGTTCTATTACGTCACCCTTTGCAAAATGTGTGGAAGATCAAGTGATGTAACAGGCAACGTGTTGAAAAAAGCACCAAATTGAAAGCAAACCAAAGGAGGAGACACCTAAAACTAGTTTGCAGGAAAACACTCAGGATTTAGTTTTCTGTGGGTCTTTCCATTTTTCCTGAGCACTGACTTCCAGTACTCTTTGGGATAAGTGTCCATCATTCCTCAGCAGTTCCTAAAGACTGGAGTATGCCTTTCTCTGTTCAATGCATGTCTTCCTGTGAATTCCACTCCATGGGACAAAGTACCAAGAAAAGCCTCTTCAGAGAACCCACCTGCTGTTAGAGGCAGTACGTCTTCAGAAACCCACAAAATTCCATTTTCAAAGGTAGCAGTCTTCATCTTTATTTGATGTTTACTGCCTTTGTGTATTCAGACAGAATGACAGAAGTCAGAAGACAGAAATCATATTTCCCCTCACTCCTTATTCCAGTGGGCCAAACAGATTTCTTTATTTTTCTTTTTTTTTTTTTTCCTATATAAGAAAGAGTAATACTGACCTCTATAATGCATTTTCAGTGTTCCTTTTTCAGTTGTAATTGACCTTTTTAAACAGCAATGTCTTAAACTGTAATCAGGATTGTGGAGAGCATGATTAAGAAAAGGACCGATAGAATGAGAATACAAAACTTAGGAAGGGAGGTTTCCCACACAGCTTTACTGCAATTTTATGATTTTCTTCTCTGGACAGACTTTTAAGCTTACACATCCATGAGAGACAACTCCTCTCTGACACTGAGATAGGCTTTTTGCAAGCACTTTAGCCACTGTCTAAAAGTTCATTAAACTGTTAATTGAATCCAATTCATAACATAAAAAGCCTCTGTTTTCACTTCTATTTCAGTGTGAATAGAACACTAGCTTTTCCTGCTTCCAGATTATAAATTGCCTAGTCACTGAAGCATCAGAGAGGCAACAGGGAGGATGCAGTTCCTCATTTCGTCCCATAGACTGTGCTGGAAGGAGCTCTGACTTCAGACCCTAAAATCTTTTAACTTCCCGTGGAGAGGAAAGTGCAGAAAGAACATCAAGGCAAGCTATTCCTGAAGCAATTTAGCTCTTTATTTATCAAAAGGTTGAAATAATAGAGTACATTGTGCAGAAGAGCCTTAATTGACATACAGAGGCATTATATCTCAGTGCCACAACTCAGTCTCACCCTCCAATACAGGCTGATGTGCTTTGTTTTTGTGTGTTATTTATGTTGTGAGCTTTCTGCCTTATCATCTGGTATTGAGATATCACTTTGAGTGCTAAAAGGTTTGAAAACAACTTTGTGAGTGAATTAAATGGAACAAATCTGTTGAATGTTCAAATTTGTAGAAGTTTTATGCAGCAGTGAATATCTTATAAACAATTTCAATGGCCCTGCATGCTATCACTTAATATTTTTGGTAAATATCTATGGATTTTTATAGAATTCTTTGCTAATATATTATTAGTGTGTTGATGAATTTCTGTTTTATTATTTATTTGCACAAAAAAATATCTTGCATGTAAAATTTTCTCATCTGATTTGGGAAGGCAGGCCATGATCCCAGGATAATTTTTCATATTTTTCTTTTGCCTCATCCTTTCATTGCAGAAAAGGAAAAAACTATTTTGCTGTCTCTTGGATGATACATCTTTCTTCATATATTACATGTAAGAATTATATTCTGTTTTTCTGCTTCGTCTATGCAAGGATTTTGAGCAAAGTCTATTCAAAATAATATAAAAAATGAATACTTAGATATTACAATTGACCTAATACTTACTTGAGTCATTTACTAGGAGAATGAATGCTGACTGTAGCTAGATATTTTTCCTTGCTTGTGAAAACAAATACTTGCTTCAGTTTCAACTAAAGTAGGCATGAGGCAGAAAAACACTTTACAGGCCTAAGAGAGAGTTGTTTACCGGTTTGAGTCTCTTCAACACCGCAGTCCTACTCATAGCATGCATCTCCTCTTGTTTACAGAATTACAG
The DNA here is from genome assembly GCF_028769735.1 of Zonotrichia leucophrys gambelii. Lineage (NCBI taxonomy): Eukaryota > Metazoa > Chordata > Aves > Passeriformes > Passerellidae > Zonotrichia > Zonotrichia leucophrys. Next base: position 123,664,808 of record NC_088171.1, on the reverse strand, counting down.
TGCAGCATCAGGACAAGTTGAGAACTAAGATCACACTGTAGTGGTGCTTTTCTTAAAAAAAAAAAACATTTATAAAGAAAACTAATGATAGCAGGGCCAAACCAATATGCTACATGTTTCAGTACATTACACAAAAAAAGGGATAGCAAACACAGAGCATTTTTGTATGAAACTCGCATGTTTTAACAGGCATAATGTGACAATTGATGAATCTTAGCCATCAGTGGTGATTTGGTATGAAAGATCCAACCGGAGATGTTGATGTTGAGAAATTGAGAAAATAAGATCTAACCTGTAATCTCTTTCCCTTTAGTGGCTGCAGAGTTATGCATGGAGTACCAGTTTTGTCACATTAAAACGCATCTAGGTTCCAAATATTTTTGAGACTAATCTCGAGGTCTCTCTTATAGTGTCTCAAAATATTCCCAGACATAATTTTTGGGTTGAGAATAATAAACAGTATCTGCACTGGCAGGGATACCCTCTAGAGGAGTGAGAAGCATGCCTTCCTGATAATCACTGTACAGTGTGTAAGTGTAGCAATAGATGAGAAACATTCAAAAAGCCCAACAAAACAAACCAAAATGTAGCTTTTCATTTCCCTTAGACATTCCACACTAAAATTACCTGCACTCTGAAAACAAACACATACACTGTTGATTCGAGCTCAAATTTACATCCAGGTAGGTCTGCAGCTGTTGAAAATAGTTTCCTGTTCCTACAAGAGAAAATATTTCTATACCAAAGAAAACATGTTTCTATTAGAGAAAGCAAAAGACATTGTATTCCATTATGGATAATTAACAAAATATTTATTTTTAAAAATTGATGGTAATTTACATATCTATTCACATTTAAATGGCTAATTTTAAAAAATGCACTAAATCATTTTATATGAAGGAGTTGTGATCTATTATACAAGAAGACTTACACTGCTGCAATTTGCTGGTATGTACATGAAGGTGACAGAGTTAGATCAAAAATAAAAGCTGCAATTAAACCAAGGAAAAGTAATCATTAGAGACAGTGTTGCAATATTGTAATAACAATGCAGGAAATCTCAATGAGAATCTTTGCATAATGACAGATGACTTTATTTTTAAATTAAATGAAACTTGAAAAACACTGTGGTCCTCCCTGCTCATTCTCATACTCACATGCTCGCAAACACCAAGATGCTGCTGTATCCAGGTCATCTGTCTAAGAGAAAATGGGAGGTGAGACATCTCTTTTTCCCACCTTCTTGTGGGTCCTCCTTTTGAAGTTTTTTGATTCTTCTTAGGTTAATAACCACACACTTTCCTTGGATGGGACTTTTTAAAACCACAATAACTTGTGGTATAATAATTTGACCACAACAACTCTCTTCACCTTGCCCCACCTCTGTGAGCCTCAGGATTCAATAATTGTCTTTTGTGTCTCTACCTGAATGCCCTGTGAAGTCCAGCCTAAATGTGTGATAGGATTTTAATGATCTGCTAGTGCACATGCATCTGTACTTGCTCTTCAGATAGCTTTTTCCTGTCTTTATGTTCCTGGTGTTTCCACAGCTGGAATGGAAACCAAAGGCTGCGTTTTCTCAGCCATTGTCAATTCCTACTGATTTTAACATTTCTATTAAAATTCTCTGCATAATTAAACTGTAACTCTAACACATTTACCGTCTCCCCTTTCTGATGTATGAACTCCATGAATTCAAGTTCATATAACTTGGATGCTAATTTAATTACTTTTAGGCCTTTTTTGATTCTTACAGCAGCAATATTTAGAATCTAGAAATAATAAATTACAGAAAAAAAACTTTTCAAGCTTTTCTTTTTATCTTGCTAACCTTTAGGCTGTGTGAATATCAGGATGCATGCTCACAGTCAAATTGCAGTGAAACTTCTACAAATCATAGCTGCATCCAGAGAGGCAAGGTTAATTTTGTACAAACACATAATAGAAGTAACTGGACATTTTGTCAAGATTCTTTCCACATGTATTCTTCAGAGCAAAACCTTTTCTACTGTATTTTTGGATGCATTGGGCTTTCTGGGACTGGTACTTTCATTTATAGCATGGCCAGTAAAGATGTCTTATTGTACATGAGAAATGGAACTCTATTTCTATTCAGGAAAGTCCATTCAGAGCAAGTTCCATACTCAGTTCATGTCCATGTTTAGCCTGGCCTAACATAATGCATAGGACACAGGTAAAAAGAGGAAATAATAAGACTTCAAAGAATCTTCCATCTGTTCTAAATTCTTTGACAAAGTAAAATAAACCACAGTAATTGCTCAGATTGTACAATCCCATACAGAAGACTGTTCCTATCCTTGTATCACCTGAACATAAATAGTCTTCCAGGCTTGTGAATTTTTTTTAAGTTAAAAGGATAAAAAGTGTGGCTTTCTTTGTATATATAGATGTACTATCAGGAGGATAGCTGAGGAACAAACAGTAATGCTTGAATTGACGTCCTTTTTTTTCTTGAAAGAGGCTTTTTGCCCATCCAATTTACCACTCCTTTCTCAATACACCACCACCAAATGCACTGATTTTCTGCAATGCACTGCAAAGCCTCTTTCATCTTTTTCCCCAGATGCAAGAGAAACTGTGCTGCTAGTGCATGATGAATCTTTTGGGACTTTATTTGATACCTGGAACTTTGGAGGAATCAAATTTCATTGAAAGGATGAGAAATGTATTGCTACTACATTGATGAGATTGTTACTTAAAGAACTGTAAAAGCACAAGCTGCTCACCTTTTCCATTCTGTAAATCTAAATATGTAAAATAAAATTTAAAAACTAGTCTGAATATGCCACTACAGTTTCAGAAAATCCTTCTGGTATTTTTCTGGATTCAAGGATTTAAGGATTTAAGGATTCAAGCCAAACCAGCTTTTTTTTCTTTTCAGCTGCATATGCTCCATTTAACCATCAAGCAGATGACCAAGTCTGTCACAGTATAGGTATCGCATGCATTCATACATGTGTTATATAAGTGTAGTCTGTATATATTCAGATTCAATTTAATCAGTACAAATCTGAGCCTCAAATTCCAGATCTAAATAAATAATTATTAAATTGGAAGCAAATTAGTATTTGACAAGAGATAAACAGATTTTCTGTTTTTATGTTGTTATGCCATTTAAGTGGCTTTATATGTTAATTGAATACCAAAGTTTTTTATTTACTGCTAAATGGATTGCTGTTACTTTATAGCTTGTCATGAAGCATCTCTTGGAGATCTTTGAAAAATAGTCAAGGATAATTTAAAATCAATTAGCTGAATAGAGAATAATTATCCTTTTTCCTGTCTAGAAAATAAGGCTCTGGAACCATGGAAATGCATCATGTTTTGTAACTACAGTCTATTCTTAGAAGTGGAATGCTAACCACACAATCAGGGAAAAAGAAATTTGATGAAGAATAATTTTTTAATATTAATTGATTGAATAACTCCTCTTAGATTTGTTGTGAAAAGTTAGATGACGAAACTAAGCACTGTCCAAACTGATGGTGGCATCTGATCTGCAAAAATGGGTTTTTCTTTAAGAGAGCACTCTTTCTTGCCATGCTCTCAAAGCTCTGTATTGATGTAACATGCGATGTAACCTAAAACAGCTACGAATCATAAATTGTAGGTGGAAACATTTGTTTGTGGTATCACCTCCTCTATAAGGTAATGACAGCTCAAAATCTCCATTTTGGAGAAGTAAATATCTGTAAGAAAAATAAGCAACTTCTGTTTAAAAATCTCTGCATGGAGTTTATTATTGAAAATGTTTTTATTTAATGCAGTTCCCTATAAATTTTTTTCAGACTAAACTGAGAAATAGGTATGTAATACAAAAGGTAAATATAAAGTCAGATTTAAATATGCAGTGAGATATCCTTTCTACCTCTTCCTAAATAAATAAATAAAAAAGACAAAACTTAAAAAAAAAAACCCTACCAAAACAAAACAAAAAAAGGAGCAAATGTTGAAGCAAATACAGTTAGATATGTAATATAAAATACAATATCTTTTTCATGGTCTGGTCTTATAGTAAGAAACCTTGAAAAATCATTATTCCAGATTTCCAGGATTGTGCATTGGTTCCAGCTCTAGTCTTGAAGTTCAGATGGTAAAAATGAATAGGTGTTAAGGCATCTCTGAACTGTAAAACATAGTTGCGCTCATCCGTTGAACAACAGCAGGATGTGTGTGAAAAACAAAAGTGTGAAAATGTGTATTTAATGGAACCCACTATATATAAATCTTTCAAATACAAATAGAAAGAAAAAAACCCCTCTTGTGTATATTCCTAAATTAAATCTATATAAAATAGAATCCGACCGAGAGGATGCATCAGTAAGCTAAAGTGAAATGCATTACAGGAATGCTACAATTTCACTAGAAAGAGAGAGAATAAATTCTGGAAATTTAGATTCAAGGCAAATCTTAATAGAAATCTAAGCCTCAGAAGGACACAGCTAATGCACTCAGATAACCTTAGCTCTGCCCATTAGCAATCCTTTTAAACAATCAGGCAATTATTTTCCTGTAATTGTTTTTGCACAGTCCAATTAGATGAAACCATTCCTGTTAGATTGTTTTCATTTTTATTTTCTTTTATAGTGTCACTACAGTGTGAAATTAATGTTTCCCATATCGCTCAGCATCTTAAGTCTTGTTTACACTTGGGAAAGTTTTGGGAAAAAAACAGTCTCTCTATTGATGACACCAATTCAACTGAACAAATGCTGGCAGCCCTGACAAAAGTCTTAGACAGCTCACTGACTGCCAGAATCATTTCAGTGCTGCCTTAGTTAGGCTTGCTCCCAGCTGGGAGACCTGGCACAGTGTTGAAAAGGGTGTTATTGTCTAGATCAGAGCGCTCTACTCTGCTAGATTTAATTGCTGCAAGATGTCCTTTTTAGATAGGTGTCCTCAAAGTTGTTGCCAGACTAGGGACAGACAGTGATGGGTCTGAGACAATTTGAATAGTTTATGCAACATAAGAAAAAAATCCTGAGCTTGTCCGAGTTTTTGAAAATCTCGGGGATAGGCATACACTCTGAAATGGAACATGATAATTTTCTATCCTGCCTTTTTTATTGACATTATGTTCACCTTTGAAGGAGTCCATTAAGATTTCATGTTAAAGGTGATGGCATATTTCCTATTCAGACTATTATGTACACTAGGAATGCAAGGCTTACATTCAGGCAGGGTACAAAGTAATTTTGATATTTCATACAAATCACCACAGAAATAACTACACTATCTCTTGGAAGCAGTTTAGCTGAACTGTTCTCTGAACTTGCTATTATAACTTGTTTCTTATCCCCACTGCTTTCGTCAGCTTATTACCCAGGACTGGATTCTTCTATGCTTGGTTTGTCACTGGGCTCCTTACTCTTTATTCATCTGAATTCCTCCATCCACTCAAGTTCCCACCAGAAGTTCCTGTCACCCTGCAAAAACCCCAATCTTCTACTTGCTACTCACCTTTTCTCTGTCCCAAAACAGATGAGATGGAAAAGGAACAGCATGCTTTCAGGGAGCCATCCATACGTCATCCTTTCCATAAATAAAGGATCAATTCTTTCCAGTATGAATGATTCTGTAAACATGGAAAACGGATGACCTGAAGCTTTTTTGACTTTTTTAGGATGCAATTACAAAAGCACTTGCCTATTTTTCATTTCTGTACTTGCATTTGTGTGTCATGGCTCCCTGGGTTGGTATGACATAGCAACACATGTTTCATAGCCATTAGATGAAAGTCAGAACTTGCAAGACTCACAGGAAAGTTTTCATTCTGGTGTTTGCAGAGAGTATCCAAGTTTTCCAGTTGGTTGAGGTTTCCTAATTGCTGTCCTTTTTATGGTGTGGATCAGGTTTCAACATCATTGACTATGCCAAGAAATCTGAAATTCCACCATTTGTGTGCTATAGAGTTTTATTGTCTGTCCTTATATAGGACATTGTAAGTAGACTTGTCATAATAAAAGTAACTATAAAAATTCTTTCAACTGCTTTAAAGTTCACTTTCCTAAACTAAAATAATAGATAGAACATTTTTATTTCCAGCAGCTAGAACTAATGAGTGTAATTTACCAAGGTTTTCCATGAATGGTAGATGTAGTCAAGTGGATTTGTATTCTATGTACACATACTTTGACCATACTTGTCTCAGTCTTTACTTGTGTCCTGCATGATCTCAGTTCTCTTTTCTGATGTGAACTTCCAGTTTTCTTCCATGTCTCAAACAGTCTATCACAGTAACCTCATCTCGCTGGAATGTTACTGCCTACAAAAGAGAGAGAATTCTGCCAAGTTGATTTTCAACATCTTGTGTTGATGGCCCACTTGTGCTGATTGGTCAGAGACAACAGATAACCCTTGAGTTCATACTGCTTATTTAAAATTATTTTCTCATGCTGAGCTCTTTAAGTCTTCTCAAACACAGATATTGTTTTTCACAAATCCTGTAAAAGCTTCAAAACTGGGAAATTTCTAAAGCCCTGTAAAGTCTAGCCAATTGAAACCAGCCAATGATTTGGAAAAAAAAATCAGCTTGGGAAATTGACAGGCAGACAAACATCTGCATTGCTGGAATCCTGGGAATATAAGGGGATTCTCTGTACTCACCTTTCAGCACAGCTTCTCTTTCCCTCTGTGTATGAGTGGGAGGATGTAGGGTATGGTTCTACACCAGCTTAAACAAAGACAGCACAAAGAGCAAGATCCAACTGCTCACCATTTGTTCTTGCTATAACCTTGTGCCAGCACTTATGGTCTGGAGTCAAAGAGAGCTGATCCATCTGGGAAGCAATTTTCAGTATTAAAGAAAACAAACAAACAAAAACTGCCTCAAAAAAACCCAAAAAAACAATCAACCAAAACCACTTGTGGTCCGTTAGTTTCATGGCCTTATACATTCAGTCACAGTTTTGTGTTTGTCAGAGTAAGAGATGTGTGTACACACAGATACACGTGTGGAGAATCTCATGGATAGGAATTCACCAACAGTCTTTAAGAGGATGAGAGCTTTTTCTTTTGAGGGAGTGGAAAAGAAAAAAAAAGAATGAGAGACAAACTAGTATTTTCCAAACTGACTCGTTTGCAGTCAGCAGAAAGAAAACTGAAGCTCCTAATCAGGCAGAGGGCCAGCATTCCACTTTGTAGGGCTCTTCCAAAGTATGCATGACTGGAATAAGAGAAAGTGAAATGTAGGGGGAAATGCAGAGTGGAGGGGGAGAGGGAGAAGGAAGGAGGGAGTAATAGTTGAGACTTATGTAAATCAAGTGGGTCCTGAATTTAGTTCTTTAAACCAGATATGTTTTTTGTTCTTACATGTAGCAAACCTGGGGTGACAAGAGCTTCTGAGAGGTCTTTGAACTCTTGCAGCATTTTTTAATCTTTATACATTTTTATAGGTTTGAAAAGAGAAATAATATATTAAAATGTAAAATTTTAATGTTACTCAGGTAAACTAATTGCTTAGAAATAAAAATGCATAGATAAATTCTGTCTTTTGGTTTGACAAATTTAGTCCGATAGGTTACAATAGAAAAGCAACTGTCATTAGTGTTGTATAAAGAACAGTACTTGTTTCCAATACTTGAGATAAAACAAACAAAAGGAAGCAAATCTCTTATCTGGTTAGCTATTTTAAATGTCTGTGACACACTGTGTTGTGCCCTAGCCATGTCCTTCCACAGAGTGTGATGACTGCACAGGATAGAAAATGCTCCAACATGATATGCACTGCATCTTGTATTGGGTGGGGATTACTCATAACTGACCTGAGTTTTGTGAAAGCTGACTGTAAAGGCTGCTTGATTGTGTAAAAAAGCTTGATATCAGGCTCTTTTTCTCTCTCTCTTTTTTTTTTAATAAGTTGTTGTTTGTTTTCATTTAAGACTTTATGCTTTCTCTTCCCCATGGAAGCATTTGTGTTGGTTTATTTCATGACTCAGGTTTTCTTTAGCAGCAAAAATCAAAAGGAAAAAAGAGAGAAGGTGATGGTGATCTTCCCTTACGTGCCCCTGTTTCATATTTTTATATGTTGATATATATTCTAAGCTATTCTTAATTTTTTTTTATACTCAAAAGTTCCCTTGTGCAAAGAGAATAAGCACTAATTCATTGTGTCATAAATAAACAGACTATCTCCAGGCTCTTGCTGTTTACCATCCCTTCAGCACCCCTGCCCTCAAATCTAACAAAACATAAACCTGGGGAAATAAACCTGCATGAAACCTGGGGAATTTAATTGACCTTTTGGAGAATTTATACAAAATGTGAAAACACCTGCATCTTAAAAAAGTGTTCAGAAGCTCTAGAAGCATTTGGAATAATGTTTTCAGAATGTTTTCAGAATGTGTACTGCTTAGCAGGTGCCAGCTGAAGCAAGTTCTACAGGTATTAGTCTGAACAGTGTTCACCTTGTTTGTGCATTAAAGTAACTCATTATAATAAGCCAAGGAACATGGACTGCATGCTACTTACATTGGACTTAAGGCCAAATGAATTGTACATACTCATAATATCCTAGAACTTTTTTCTTCTAATCTTTGCTCCAACCAATGACTTGCAGATGTTTTATATGATCCTATCATATTTGGAAGCCAAAAGTAACTGCTTTGTGTTGCTGTAATTCCAAAGTCAGATGTTTCCTTTCCTTGCAACATTATTAAATCTAAAAAAGGGGAGCATGCTAAGAGTATTGCTGGAAGCTTTTTATTGAAATTGCTAAATATATGAAAAACACACAGTGTGTGTATGCATATATAAATTGAGATAGAAGAAATACAGAGATTTTTACTCAAGCTTACTGGTTTAAATTTGGGCAAAAGTACTAATTTTCAAAGATAAAATGAGTTATTAATGATCACAGAAACATAGCTTGGCTGAGGTTGGGATCTCTGAAGGTCATGGGGTCCCATCCACCCGCTCTAGGCAGGGCCTCCTTCAGCTGGTTGCTCAGAACTCGGTCCAGACCTGTTTTGAATATCTCCAAGGATGGTAACTCCATCACTTCAAACATTGTTTGCCATATTTTTTGCAGAATTTATGGAATATAATTAACTGAAATGAAGAAAAAATTAGTCAAGTGCCTTGGTTATTAATCTTATCTCAGACTCTTTGCTGGATACCCTCTGCAAGTCCATTTATTTTTCCATGCTTCTTCTATTGCTTTTTGAGGACTGTCTTTATTTAGATTGTAAAGTATTTGGGAAAGGACTCTGTATTCCAGAGAGAGATGTCTTCCATTTTTGCACAATGTGCCTTATGATCTCAGTTCTTTAGCATAATTGTACAATACTAATTGCAGATATGCCCCTCTAACTGACACTTTAATGGGAATATTTAGAGTAACAACTTAACATATAGAATTTGCCTAATAGCAGGTAAGGTCCTTAGGAGCTTCCTTGAAACCATTGAGTATGCTGTAAAAATATAATAGGACTCAAAAAATTCCCAAACCAAAGTGGTTCAAGGATCACTGCTTATTACCAATTTCCTTGGGGACAATAGATCCAAAGGCAGCCTGATACACATTTTATTTCCTGGATTCCCTGGGTGCTTACAAACTACAAAGTGAGCGAGGCCAAATATTGAATCTAGGAAAAATCTCTAACCCCAAAATCAAGTGGTGCAGACAGCTGTAGAAGTACTTCTCAGAATTAGCTCCCACTAGAATAAATTGACTGTATTTGTACTATCTACTTTGACTGACGTTTTGCTGGGTCCATCGTGATCTTTTTCTCACTCAGAGAAAAAAAAAAAAAAGATTTTATTCAGAATATCTACAGTAATGTGAGGTCATATTGGCAGCCAAGATCAGGGTCAGGTGAGCCTAAGGGTGCGCAATGGGTCTGTGTTAGGGTATAAACCTTGTCATGGTACTGTTGGAGGAGGTATTACAGGGTGGGAAAGAAATTTGGTGAAATCTCAACACATGATGGCTTTTAGGAGCAGATCTTGGTGTGAATTATTCTAGCAAAGAAGACAACCTTCCACTGGCTCTCATCAGTCAGAAGTGTTCAAAGAATGCTGAAATGCCTCTTTGTACTAAGCATATATAGCATATATTAACTGTGTATATAGTGCAAAACACAGGATCCTCTGTTACTTTGATGTATCAGCATGAATGCCAGACTCTGTTATCCCTTTCCTTGAGTCCCCAGTTACCCCCCTATGGTGCCATGCACCTTTTTGGTGCAGGAATATTGAACATTTTACTGTGCCGTGGTTCAGCTTTCACACGTGCACTGTTTCTCTTGCATCCAAATATCGTTCAGCAGGGCAGTGTTCCTTCTACTGGGAGTACCTCTAGTAACACAAAAACAAATTCAACTTGCTACAGTTATTAATCTTGCAGAAATTTTTAATATTTACTAAAGCTACATATCTAAGTGATCGAATGACACACTACTGTGTCACTGCTTCTCACAAAGCATTTTTGAGACAAAGGACCATTATAAATATAAGGAAATATATGACATTTAGTATATCATATAATATTTTCCTTAAAATATTGCACCTATTATTAACAAGAAAGCAGCCTACCTGCTTTTGCTGACACAAAGCTACTGACATTTGAATGTCCTGACCATAAGAATTTAAAGCTTAAACTTGTGGGATATTCATAAATACATTAAAAAGGTATATGCACAAGAATTTGCTTAGGCCACCTAACACCTTCCCATAATCTGAGGGTTACATTACATAAGAGAAATTTATAATGAAGTGTTACAACATCCCTCTATGCCTCAGCTTCCTTTCCTGGAAAATGAAAAATGTGACATTTCATTTCTTTCAAAGTAATTTGAGATCTACAGATTAGAAAAAGTAGCTAAGGAATTGCTGTTCCCAGGAAGTTCAGGGGTAAGTCCAACCTCTATCACAGAATATTACAATAAAGCAACTTACTCAGCATACTAGTCTATTTGCAGTCCTGATTGGGCCTTGATTTTTTTGGTGCCTGTTAAGCTTTTCAGGGCCCTCACCAGCACAGTGTGACATCTATTGCAAGCCGTGGTAAAAGGTTTGGGGGTTACTCTGTGTAAGAGCTGTTTTATGTTGAGCTGGGTTTTCACCAGTCTAATAAAGCTTTCAGTGGACTTTTATTGTCATTCGTAGCTTTATTAGTCTTTTATCTGACTGTTGCTTTGGCCTTTCCCTTGATTGACTGTGCCCATAGCAGGAATGCTATGTCAGCTGAAATACTCTTCACTCTTTAATTGTAATGCTGCCTTTCAGGGAATAGAGTTTCCAGAGAACAAGTCAGCTGCTGTAATAGCTAAACTTAATGCTTTGCTATAAACAGCTCCATGGCCAAATTGTCTCAGATTATGTAGGATATTCTTGTGTTAAAATGATTCACTTTTATTTGGTAATGCAGGTATTTATTATAATTGTCTCACAATGTTTTGCTTTCCAGAAGTGTGGGTTCAAATGCCCCATGGCTTGGACAAAGCACATTTACATATTTAGATAAGTAACATGGATTTTGCAGGTGTCTGGAGTCAGAAATGTGGGTCTCTGTTCTGCCACACTGTACATGTTTTCCTCACCAGAGACTCCTAAACACCACCATGAAAGTCTGATCACCCAGGCAGAATAGCTGCTGCCCTGTATGCATTTGGGACAGAGAACAATAAATTAGCAGCTAATTGCATAATTTATTTGGTGTTGGTCTCCTAAACTTAAAATTATGTAAACTTTATGTTAGAATTTATTGTTCAACTCTGTGTTAATCTGGGGGCTGCCTGGGATGTGCTTCATTCCACTTGGTAGAACCATCTGTTAAAGCTGTTATGGTGGTTTGATATTTATTTCTTTACCACCTCTTCTTACAGGTGCTGAGGCCTTTGCCAGGACTCTCTCCATCAGGAATTCTTGCTCTTCCTTCCCTCTCGTCCTGGCTTCAGGCTCTAAGTCCCATGTCCATTTGGGAGAGCACAGCTCCTACTGCTGTTCTACTCAGGGTATAAAGCTGACTTCCTTTTTCCATCCTTTCCATCAGACCAGCAAGTTCACAGTTCAACAGTGGGGAAGCCTATAAGCTCTTCCAGGCTTCCCCACTGAGACCCATGGTTACCTTACATGGACTCTTGTTCTCCTTTGTCTTGGAAGAAATTGATCTTGGCACTGATGGTGTTACGTGTTGAAATGATAGAAAAAATAGAAGATAATTGTGAATTATACAGAATTATAGGTATATAATGCTTTTTTTAGGATGGAGGTACTGAGTGACCTTTGTTAGTATATTTTTATGGGATTTCTGAAAAGGTTCAGTTAATGAGATCAATTATATTATTTTAGCTGTTCTTTGCAGAAATCCAGGTGAAAACTGCTTTCTTATCAGACATTTTAGGAACAGTTCTTGTCTTACATGTCCTAACATTCCCTGATTTACACTTCAGTGTGGATGATGAAAGACCCTGAAGCAGGACATTCCTTTAGTAACATGATGGAAATGATCATTGTCCCATGATCTTGGGACATCACCTAAAGAGATATGAAGTCCTTAATTCTGAGCTTCCTGCCTGCATTTTTGCTGTGACAGCAAAATACTTTGGTCTGAGATTCATATAACAAATATGTTGATGATGTAGGGTAGCCAGTGAGAAACAGCAAAGTCAAGGAAGGATTTGAAGAGACTCTTTGAGATGATTTGCTTTTTCCAAATGTGTGTTTAAGCGTGCATAATGTATCTGAGTGCAAATGTTTGTATGTTCTTATATCTGCACTTACAGTCTTTTTCTTTTTCTTTCTCTTTTTTTTTTTTTTTAACAGCATTTGATAGATCTTCTGTGACTTTGTTCAGCTTTTGAATTTATGTAAACATTGAGTGCTCTTTGCTTGCCATCATCTGGCCAGCTGGATGGCTTTCACCTCTGAAGCTAACTCATGAATGGTACCAAATGCTTTTGTGTGAAAACCTACTTCCTCTGTTTTTTGTCTTTTTTTTTTTTTTTGTGGGTTTTTTATGTATTATTTTGAGCTCATCACTTGGCACTGTCATCCGATCTCTCTTAGTTCTTTCATTGAAATGAAACATTAAATAAAATGCATTTGCATGGCAGTAGCAGGCATAAAGCAGCCCTCAAGGGGTTTATCAAGACATGTTCAAAAACATGTAGATATGGCACTTGGGGATATGGTTTAGTGGTGAACATGACAGTGCAGGGTTAATTATTGAACTCAATGATCTTGGGGGTTTTTCCCAACCTGAGCTATTCTGTGATACACCATGACCACAAACATCCCATGCTGGTAGAAGCTCAGGCTGGTGTTCTTGGAAGGTGTCACCTACTGAGATTGTGGGCAGCCTCAGCCCATGCTGAGCTCAGCTGGCTGCAGGGAGCAGAGCTGTACTGTGCTTCCAGACCCAGCAAATGGGATGTGCAGCCTGGGACCGTTGAGGAATGGAGCCCTATCAGGGGATTGGGAAGCTGCAGAGGGAATCCCCTTGGAGCTGAGCAGCTTTTCAGACCTTGTTTCCTTTTTCTCTACTGAGCTTCTGCAATCCTTGCTTTAAAGCCCTTAAAGTGAGGGATTACTCTGGAAATGCCAAAACAGGATGATGTGCAGTAGCATTTGCAGATAGTGTGAGAGAAGACAATGAAATCTGTATATCCTTTGTTCATGATAGCTTGATATTTTCTTTCATTATATTCAAATTGAGAAAAATTCAGACCCTAGCTGCTAACTTTGGTGATATTCTTTACATGTGGATTTGGCCCAGCCATGTCAGTGTGATGAGATTATATGGGCAGAAACCTCAAGCAAGGGAGGGTTTTGTGAACAGCTCATCAATTTCATACCAGTTGTGTTAGACAATATCAGTTGGTAGATTCTGCTCAACCCTATGCTCATTTCTGTAATATTTACATTGTCAATTTGTCCACAATGCTGGTGCACTAGAGCAAAACTCCCAGACTTAGTGGTTATTAGATATCAAAATTATGTTTGGGGATTTTTTTCATTCTGGCACTTAACAGGCAATGCTTTCCCACAGAAAAGCAAGAGCATTTTAGTAAACAAGCACCCTAAAATAAATGCTGTGCTAAAACACAGAGAGAGATGCTAACCAAATTTTTCTTTTAAAGGCAATTCTTTCTTTCCTTGGGGAACAAGGCAAACCTAACAGGTGGAAGGTTATTAAAATTATAAGAAAGATGAGCAGAGCACAAATTTGTCCTACAATATTTCACAGGATAATCAGAAAAATAGTATAGGTCAAATTCTTACATTGTTTGACCTCAGAATTAAGGCAGGTGCAAACATCTAGTGCTAAGATTTCAATATTTAGCTCTGTTTGTTGTAGGTCACTTTTTCATTTAGCACAAACTATACTTTGCTCAAAATTTGTGTGATTAATGCATTGATTTAGCTTCCCAATGTGCATTGCTGCTAGGCAGATTCAGATATTATTTATTTTTATTAGTTTATAATATGTCAATTTTTCTTGCTTATCTGTCAGCTCCCACAAAAATACATAAATCAAAAATATAGCAATGTGGACACTAACAAGGCATAATTATTGTAGGGTCTGTCCCCTTTTAAAGAAAAATACAATTACCTACCAATATGTTCCTGGGATTAGGTCAGAATTTGCATAATACTGACTCATATTTTCTTAACAATTTTAACATCAGACAATAGGTTTTGCAAATCTATATGCCTTTCCTGTTTTTCGGTTTTATTTTTCAGGCTAAAATAATAAGAAGCTCAGTCAAAACAAGATAATTATTGCAGTCTATCCCCACAGAAAACTTTAATTACTCCATGGCATGTTTCTAGGATTAGGTCAGATTTTTATATGGATGATTTTTTTAAAAATAACAATAGGCAATTAAGTCTGCCAAACTATAATTTATTACAGTTAAATTTATTCATTTTTCCACTGATAAATATTTAATAGAAAATAACTCAATCACTGTAGGAGATTAAAGAAGATTTGTACCTCAATATAATCTTAGAAAAACAGCACACAGTTTTCTGTTCTTGGCTGTAATACCAAACAGCATCAAGTTAAATGACAAGATGAAAATAGTTGAAAATTTTTAACTTCAGTGAAATAATAGCTGTTAATGTATAGGATTATGAAGCCCCCAGTAGCAGTACGTAACAAATAGATCCCTCCTGAAATAGTGAAAACTGTGGTTGGGATCTAGGGTTAAATAACCGTGATATATTTATAGAGGGCAAGGGATCACCATAAAATAAAGCAGCAAATAGTAAAGAAGTCAATGTAAAAGAGAGGCCGGGGATTTAAGGTATAGACATCATAAATTTTCATCGATATAAACAGTCCATGTACCTCAGGACCTGAGTTTTAGCTATAATTTCAGGTCTGACCTATAGGCTTTTGGTGTTCACAGTGCATGCACGATCAAGATGCCATCTGAGGAGGTGAAAAAAAATGTTTCAGATCTGGGTGATTTACTCATTTAATCATCCCCAAATCCACCCCAAACACAACAATACTGTGTCGAATATCAGTACTTGAGAAGATTTTATTGTCCCACTAAATTACATTTAATTCTTACTATAGCATCTCATATAAACAAGTATAGTGAATGATTTCCTCCCCAGTGTGTTTTTCAGGAGACAGGAAAAGACTGCTATATGGAATTCATAGATCTGGAAAAGGTCACCTTTTCTCTATCCCTCAGATCTCCAGAATGCGCTCAGATACTTTCAGTAGCAGTGGACAGTTTTCTTTTTCTTCTTTAAGGTGATATTTTCTGGTTTAAAATAATAATTATGAAACTACCACAAAGAACCATTTGAGGCTTTTAGCTTTTTACTAATTGCTCTGAAAGAGAATTCTAAATGATTTCCAAATGACTTAAATGATTTGGCTAAAGAGCATCTTATTACAAATGGGCTGAGTTGAAAACATTGTGTCAGCACTAAATGAGGCTTTTTTCCCCCCCTGCCTTTCTCTAATGGGCAGATCAGAACGTGTAAAGCACCCTTCCTGCAATGACTTTTAAATGGGCTTGGGATCAAACCTTTATTTAGACAACGTTTTCTTTCTAATGTAATTTACCACACTGTGCTATTTGTCATTACTGCATTCCTTGCAGTATTCCCTATCCTTTGAATCTGAAATCCTCCAAGCGATGTGGGCAAACTTAACACCAGTTTGCAATAAATACCCATCCAGCTTAGAGCAGATGACTTCAAGACTGTCAGTAGCCCTGTTTTGGTACTGATGACAGCTTGCTGAAGAATTCCTGACTTGGGGACTGGTCCAGTAACCCTTAAGCAAGAGAGAAATCCTTATACGCGTGAATAATCACGTTAGTTTCATCAAAACCAGTTGCATAAACTACGCAACCTGAGTAATAGCCTGCAAGGCGCAACCCAACGCCAAGCCACCATTTACCCTCGCCAAGTTCCCTGTGTTATGCCAACATCTTTGAGGCTCTGTGATGCTATTGAAGAGCCCTCTGTCCTGTGTCTGTGCTAACGGCATAGGCACGGTGTGTAAAACAAGGCCGTTTGATGCACGTACTGCTTTCGAAATACTAAAATATCAGCAAGAGGTGCCCAACAGCTCGGTGGCTGGAGGACAGAGCTCTCGTGGAGAGCCACTAGGTTGCACTGTTGTATAGAGAACAAGCTCCCTCGTGCCGTGCTGCAGACGGGCAGCCTCATGCTGTGCAGAAGCTTGTAAATACTGTTTTACAGTTTTCACTAACAACAGAAGTATATGAGATCAAGAGAGGAAGACCGGCACTTGGAAATCTTTGCTTTCTCCTCAAAGGCAGGTCCAGGTCCCGGTTTCAGTTAGGTGTTTTTGTTCTGTGTAAGGTGCCCTGAAGATAACCACACTTTGGAATTGGAGGGTTTTTTCCCCCTGGAGGGAGGAGAAGCTGCTGGGGTACAGGTTTGGAAGGATGAGCCAAACAGTTATTCTTGAAGAATTCTTGACTTGACCCACATGTTCCTGAAGATTTGTCTAAAGCTGCAATGGGCCTTCCTATGTGCGTAAAGTCCAAACACGCGCTTCCCCATTCTTCCCCTGGTTTGGCACTGTTTGATGGCACAGACAGCACAAAAGCACACATGAATTACTTCCCTATGTACATTACACACTGTGGGCAATCACAAACATTATATGCTGTTCACGTGCGAATAATTAATTACAGTTCTATTATATAGTCATTCTTTCCACTACTATTGTCCAAAGTAAATTTTTCCTTTAAGAGTAATATGGTTTTAATTTAGGAAGCAGGGTTTCTTTAACCTATTTGACATTATGCAAACCATCTTAAAGGAGGTTTAATGCTATTTCCACTCTGTCTGCTACATAGCTCCCCGCCCAAATGTGAGCTGTGTTTTATCAAGCAAATTACTTACAGAGGATTTGGTTCAAAAAGACATTGGGTTCATTCCTTTACCCATATTTACTCAGCTCTGGTGTAAATCTTTCTGTATTTTGCTCTGTGGATTAGCACCTCTCTCATCCTCCCACTACCCCTCACTTTAGGGCAGTAAGCTGAGACAACAATAATGAGGAGCAGAGCTGGTGACTCTCTCCATCCTGAAGCTTTGGGAGCAAATAGGTCATCCCAAAGGACCTGAGTTTGTGCTGGGTTAGTTTAGTTTACTACAAGCCACACATTTGGGAACTATCTGCTTCAGGTTTGAATCTTTCAGTAATGACGTTTCTGGCTGCTAATTAAATTCTTACTGCTACAACACCAGAGAGGAAAAGCAAGTTCCCCTTTAAAAGGGCACATAGAAGAAAACAAACTTCACTGATTACAAGAACATGTGTTGCATGCAATTAACCCATTACTGGGCCCTCGAAAGGAGAAAGCTGATCTGAGGGGAAAGAAGGACAAAAAAGAAGTTGAGAAACTTAATAGGCTGAAACAGAATTTTATCTACCAGCCTTTTTAATTTGGGGCTTAGAGGCTTTTTGCTAATGATCAGCTATAGTTGCCTCTTTCACTTTTTCTCAGATGAAGCTGATGATTCTACTTCGTTTCACCTAATATTAAAATAAAACTAATATTTTTCTATAGGATCACAAG
Organism: Zonotrichia leucophrys gambelii; assembly: GCF_028769735.1. Classification (NCBI taxonomy): domain Eukaryota; kingdom Metazoa; phylum Chordata; class Aves; order Passeriformes; family Passerellidae; genus Zonotrichia; species Zonotrichia leucophrys. The sequence continues at coordinate 123,646,761 of NC_088171.1, read as the reverse complement.
CACACACAGTCCTTTACTGCAGAAAATAATTGAGGTGGACAGACATAGCGAATATTCTGCAGTGGGTTTGCCTTCATATTTAATTGCACTTGTTTTCAGATACACACGTACAATTTCATGAGTCTTTCACAGTCAGGCTGCCTTCCCTGTGTATTTGCAGAAAGTGAATCTGTAGTTATATTGGCAAGTATTCTCGCATGAAAATTCAAATGTGCAAGTGTTTATCTTAAAATGGATGCTCATCCATCCAGGCAAACAAAAGACTTCTATAATCTTTCTGGCCAAATGTAACCGAGCACTGGGGACAGACTGCTGCGTACTCGCAGAAAGTGATTTGTGCTCAGCCCTGGAACTTGCCCATTTCTCCTCGGAAAAAAAAAAGTGCTTGATTTGGCACAGCACATAGTCTAATATGCCCAGTTGGAATCATGGGATGTGTTGCAATAAAACTACTTATAAGGGAGGCTATCTGCTTGCCCAGAACATTTTCTCTATTAACATGGTATGAGTAAAATAAGAGGACATAGCAGACTTGTCTGTGCAGTTTCCAGGGGGAGGGAGAATTTAGTCCTTAGGATAAAAGGAATCTTCTTCAAGTTGTGTTTATTTTAGTAGGAGCTGCACATGAATGCAAGCATCTATCTTTACAATTTTCTTGACAGGAGTCAGACCTTTGTTAGAAATAGGTAAAAGAATACACCAATTTTGCTGCCACATTGATGATACTGGTCTTTGTAGAGCCAGGTTTTTATACTCAGTTTGAGAAAGCATTGCCCCTAAAATCAACAGTAGCACTTCCTTTCCCTGGGAAAACAATACTCACTGTTTCTGTTTTCTGAATGTACAATAAATAGATTTTTTTTCTCCCCCCTACTACATTTCTTCCTTAAACAGAAATAGGCATCTTGAAGCAGACCATATCTTAATGGTCACACAAGTTTTGTAGGTGAATTCATTGCCTTAATACAAACAGAGACAGAGAAAGAGCATGTGTTCACAGCCATGTTTATCCAGGGATCAGGCAGATGTCATGGCAAAGTCTTTGTCTGTATATCCTCTACCACAGGAGCCCGCTGTGAAGGACAAATCTGAGCTGCTGAATACTCCTTGCCTTACCCAAATGAAACTTCTGTAAATAAGCTTGTTTACTTAGGTAATGCATACATATATGCATATAAGGAAAGGCTGCACTCGTAGCATGTGCATCTGTGCTGTCCTGCCAGCTGGGAGCCTGACTACAAACACTGCCCAGGCTGCACTCTCTGCACATGAGCTCTTGTGCTGCTGGGAGGGTGTTCAGCTGTTGCTGTGTGCTCAAAACCTCATACACCTTGTGGGAATGACTGGGATTCGAGCCTGGCCAAAAGGCAATATGGATGCAACCAGTTCAAGGCCCTGGGGTCTGAGAGCCCAGACATACACCTCTTGAAAGAGTGTAAGCTTATTCAGTGATTCTCTGTGTAAACAACACACAGAAGACAGAGGGAAACACACAAATACACACACATTGTTAATTTTCTGTCTTTGAAAGAAATGTGAAGGGAAACAGCCCACAATGATACAGAATTTGTGCTAATTAGTCTTGAAAAGCTAATGGATATGAGCAATCTGTGGAAAATACACCTCAGAGTAAAATGGCTATGAGTTTGGACAACAGCTCCAGGAGTTATTGGTGAGCATTTTTTATATAAAATATTGGAATACATTTATAACAAATGGATGAAGGATGTATACAACTAACTGGAGTGAAATGAAAGGAGTAGATCGTATCCATTCTCTCCTACTTCCCAATAATTTTGACAGTTTCTTCTGTCTGAAGGTAGTTTATGTTTATTGTAATAATTCTTTATCTCTTTTGCTATAATTTGCTTTTAATAAAAAATAACTGATTGACTGTTAGAGAATTAGCCCAGGGAACCCTCCTTAGTTTGCACTCTTTCCTCTTACTAAACTAGCGAGCAAATTTAACCTGTGACTCTCTCACACAGTCATCATTAGATGAATATGTTTCCACCTCATTTTTTAGAGCAAGTTTGTGTAGGATATGACTGCATTTTCATATTAGAATTCAAGAGGGCATGTGTGTGTATACAGTGCTGTATATATTATGCATACAAAGTTATTGTTCAAAAGACTTCTCTCATCTATTCCCTTGTAACACCTCTATACTTGAAACATGGTGCTGTAATGTGCCTGTACCAATCAGGAAACTGAGCGATCATAACCTCTTGCTTACATCTAAGCAAAAGATATTTCAACTGTCGCATCAACAGAGTAAATCCCATTTTATTGAGTATACTTGGAATATAAAAATGATAAATGCTAACAATTAGATGAGAGTCATGTGTGTTTTGCAGGGCTTTAGAGTCTGAGCATACAGGATTCTCTAAGCCTGACCTTCCAGAGTCATCCATGGTATATAGGGAAAGCTATGTAAGCAGGTTATGGAAATGTGTGATTAACCCTTGCAAAGGTGGCCAGCAATATGAATGCTTTTTTGTCTGTCTCACTAATCACTGGTAGGTCTGACTGACTTAAATATTTATTGTCTCTCCATATAAAAAAACCCTAGAAAAGCATTGCCTCAGAAATTCTATACACGAGTTTTTCTTGAAGATTTGGTCAATACAAGAGCAGGCAAATATTATCACTGGAAAGCAGGCTTTCCCCCAAAACCAGAACTATATTCCAGATCTTAAAAGACTTGACACACAACTTGACCTGATCAAGGCACTTCTCAGGCACACTGCATACTGAGGACCAGTTATGTTGCTTTGTTACAAAACAGACTAACACCAGGCCTTCAGATGTAAGCAGGGATACAGAGGATTCCCTGGCTTTTTTTTTTTTTTCTAGTGATCTCACATGTCACTAACTTGTCTTCTTGTGACTGTCAGCAAAATAGAAAAGATATCTAGATCCTGAACTTAAAAAAAAAAATCTAGAAATGAGGTAATAGTCTGTTATTACATGAAGTACATTGGAAGAAATTTGGGGAAAAAATATGGATAAATTTGTCTGTCTCACAGGAAGAAACCTTAGATGCTGTCCTTGGACCTTGTTAAGCTTTCTTTAGTTTTGTATTACTCACAGACTCATTCTGTGAAAACTTAATAGTGCAGATCTTTATTTTTCAGTAATTCATTGCTAAACAACAGAAGAATCCTTCTGTTGTATTCCTCTTCTGACTATAAAGCTGTTTCAGCACAGTGTGTCACATTAATGACAAAATAAGGGAGCTAGCTGTTAAAACACAGAGGGTAGAAAATCTCTTTACGTACTGGTCTGTTAAGATTTTGCTAATTAGGCAAAACCAATACCTCAGTTCCTTGCACTTGGCCAAAGAGGGGAAAGCCATATGCATTCCTTCCTTTTCCCTGAACTCTGCTTTCATACCTTCTGTAAACATGAGTCCCCTTATATAGTTTACCAAGCAGAAGCACACTGCCATGGTGCAAATTCTTGGTTTTGCTACTGTCTACAAATTCTTTTGGTTTGTGTGTTATTATCCATGCTTGACCCATAGAAGAAAAAGGACTCAGAGTCTCTTCTGATGTGAGAAGCCTGGCTCAAGTTGTAAGGATGCATGACTTCAGCACACTCTGCATCACAGCCCAGATGGCAGATGTTCTGTTAAAATGCATGACTTTTAAGCTCTGCATTTAAAAAAAAAAGGAACTTTAAAGAGTGTCTTTAATTTCACCCTCTGGGGCCTTGCAGGCAAACAGCTGCTAAGACACTTGCCCTGCTGCTGCCACCAGGCTGGGAAGACCCATGAGCAGGCACTGGTGCAAGTCTGCAGCTTGGCCTCTGAGCACATGCAAGCAACAACCTTGGATTAGTGCAACAAACCACAGGTACTTCCAAGTAGCTGAAGGAGTGTAGTGTTCCCATGCTTAAAGTCACTGTTCCCTCTGATCCATGCTCCACTCAGAGCTGAGACGGGGTTTTTCTGTGTCTGAAGTGGCAGATTGTCTCTCTGCAGTGTCTGACAAAAATGTATCAGGTGTCCAGGTTAAGCCACTGGCTATCTCCTAATACAGGGATTCCTAAGGGTATTTTGGCATTTTGAGACAAAATTTACACAAGCAGGAATCCAACTCTATTGGAATTCGTCCAGTCTCAATTAGCAAAATCTTGTCAGACCAGAGAATAAGGGGTTTTTTTATCCCTCTGTATTTTTATTGCAAGCTCATGTGAGGCTGTTTCCTGTCTTGTGAAGATTAAGGTGCATGGCTAGTGGGAGCCAGGATGGGGAGGTGATGGACACAAAAAAAGGTGGGATTTCTTGTTAAGCAGTAGGTAGGGCAGAGAGAAGATGCTTGATACAGACTCCAATTTGACTTCCCAGTGAAAGACACTTTTTTCATTAATAGCTACATGTGGGCTACCTGAATCTCCTTTTCTAGATGTCCCTTCTTCATGCTAAAGTTCTGTACTGATGCATATAAATGACTAATCACTTTTCCTTAACCACCTCAACATATCTTATCTTGAAATTGAAATGCCTACAGCCAAATTTATTTCAATGCTGACCCCTACCCTTTCCAACATTCCTTATTTTGAAGCCTAATATGTTTTTTTTCTTATAGCTTTTATTTATAGGCTTTATCTTCTATCATATTCTTTCAAAAAATACCACATGCCCTTTTGCATCTTCAGTTCTCCTCTTCTCATAGGTGCATCTTGATGCACACAGAAGATACAGAATTTGACAAGATTCCATAGGATATCATGGGGGAAAAAAAAAAGCTTTTGGACATCCAAAACTAGTATCCAACATTATTCTGTTTGGAAGCTGGCCTAGTGTAACATTTCATGTGCAGGGTTATAATCCTTGCTGTTCAGAGGGAGGCTCAAAACCCCTGGAGCCTATGCTGATATGTGCAGTGTTGGGCTGTAGTGTCTGTGTGTCTGTGTGTGCGTGTATCTATCCCCAGGGAATGGGGGGGAAGTTATTAGTTAGGCAGAATAAAGTATTCAGGCTGGAAAACAGACACCTCTCCTGAAGGAGCAGTATAGGGAAGAACTATGAGGAGTTTGGATGAAAGGACTTTGTATGAATGTAAATATGACTACAAGGCATAGAACGACTGGAAAGGGTGGAAACACCCTGTGGAGTCTTATAGTGTTGTTAGAATGTGTAGTGTTAGTGGAGGCTTTGTGATCAATGCTAAATTAGTGAGGGGGATGTAAAAGGTATCTTTTCCTTAAAAAAGGGAAGCACACTAGAAATTAAAAAGTTCATATTTCTTTGGAAAGATGTGTCCTTCATGAAACTGGTTGATTTTGATTTGCTACCATAGCTTAATTCTTTAATGGCTTCATTTTCTATCAGCATTCCCATGACTTTGAAAGGTACTAATTGTAAAATAACCTGTCTAGCACAGTCATGTCTGCTCCCTAAAAAACTTCCATTGAAATGAAAGTTTCACCTTCACTAAATTTTTTTTTTTAAATTACTCTAAGCTTAAAAAATGTTCTTTTTTTCCTAAAGAAAAATATACAAAGGAAGTTTAGGATTTTTTTTTTTTTCTATTCACCTTGTGGGGGCAGGCTTCCAGTACTCTGTCAGTTATCCAAAATCTTTGCTTTAGCAAGGTGAAACTTCCAGTCTGAAGAGATTTGAAAGTGCAGTTTCAGTCCCTAAGGAAATAGGTGTATCAGCTTGATAAAAACCCCTGTGTGAGAACTGCAGCCTTGGACAAAAGTCCCCTGAGGGAAATGTTTCCTCCAGTTTGTGTACCTCTACTTAGTGTTAGAAGGTTTTGAGTGAAGATCAATAACCTGGAACTAAACCTGAGGAGTTTAGCATTGAATCAGATTTTGTTCTGTGTACAGAAAATCAAGAATCTGACTCTAGAGCATGAAATACACCAGATAAATATGGAATTTATTTTAATTCACTATTATTAGAAAAAAAAATGTATCAAAACCTTGCCTTTCTTTATTTTATCCAGTCTAATTTGGATCACTGTTAGTGCTGCTATTTTGGTTTCTTTGTCTTCATTTACTCCTAGCACTTCCAGTGCACAGCTAAATAGACTTCTCATGTGCTGAAAGCATTTGGAAAAGCTCATACATCATTCATCCAGAGAGGAGAAATGAAGTAAGAAGGAAAGGACTTGAGTGTCTTTGTTTCTTCACAAGGACTGAACACATTACTGAAAGACTGATAATAAGGTTACCATTTAGACAGACACATTATTAGAAATGCAAATTTAGACAAGGAAATGCTGAATATCTCTTATTCTAAAAAGTAATTTTTGCTAGATTCACTTATGAATTCGTTAGAAATGTAATCCTATTAATGGCACTACTGGTTCTTGTGGATGGCAATGACAAAATGCAAAAGAAGACTTTCAGACCTTCTTTTTAAGGATTGCAGCCATCTTTTCACCCATGGGTTCAGTGTTCTCACTCAGAAAAGATGCTTTTATATCATCATATGGTAGAGCCTTGGCAATAATAACATCTCAATTGCCAGGATATACTTACAGTGGGTGGCTCTGGCTCTGAACACTCAATTAAATGCATTTTTTTCCTACCGGGTCCCTGTGGTACATTTTACTGATACCTAATAGCTTCAGCATCTCTAAGGAAACTGGCCTTGATTTTATTAACCTAAAAGATTGAAGAACAAAAGGCATGTATTGCTGACAGGTTAAAAATTCTTTAACAAAGGAGTCTTAATTGCTTTCTTATTTCCCTTCGTATATGCTGGGGTAGCCTCCACTGTTCATTCAAAAGGATTTTGTATTTGCAATCAGTTATTTTCTGAGGGATGGCTTGTAAGGTTTCATAGTTGTTGGGTTTTTTGATTTTGGGTTGGTGGTTTTTCTTGGTTTTTTGGGTTTTTTTTTGATTTTTCAGGAAAGATTTGAACAATGTTGTCAACTGTGTTAGAGGTTAGAACCTTTCCCTCTGTCTTTGAAAATCACCTGATTGTCTGCCTCACTCCATCTCTCTGTCAGAGGGACTATTAAAGCTAAAGTAGTGTGCAGTGATACATACGTGATAACCAACAACTTTGGCCTAAGAGCTTATCTGTTTACGGTGTCAAATGCTATCTGATAATCAATATAGCTGCTCTTGTGCTATGTGTCCGTGTTTCTGGAGGCATGACTCTTTGCAGATGCCGGTTCTGCTTTCTATCCTTTTGCCTCTTGGTGGTTGTCAGCCTCCATATCTGTGTCTTTCACAGGTTTCATTAAAAGCTGTCTGCAGCAGTCAGAAGAAACCTGCAGCTTTGGAGGATACCCAAGCCTTAGCAAGCTGTGTAAACTGTGTAAATCTATTTAAAGCTAAGAGTCTTACCTCCAAACTTCTGCTCTGTATATTAGGGTATTATGGATGAAAGAGATTTCTTTAAATGAATATGCTGCTGTTCTCAATTCTGGTGACTACCCTATAGTGGTCCTGCATTTTTAGGCTTATCGTGCACCTCTGTTTTGCAGAATACAGACTAGGAATCCTTCATCCCCCAGGGATGGAGATAACACCAATAAATGACCCCAGGAAAAAGGGATAAGTTATAATCTTGCTGATTTTTTAAGATGAAAATTAAGAGTTGTGATAGTAAAAGCATTTATTTTTTCCCCTTTTGCAATTTTAAGGCACATTGGAGACAGTGTGTATGCTCATGAAAGTGAAAATATTTTATAGTGTTTTGTAGCAATATCTTACAACAATGCAGCCAACTCAGGGCAGGCAGTTTGAGTGTCAAAGAAAACATTAGGTATTTCTGATATTACACCTCTGTGTGAGCAATTTGCAGATTTACATATTTTTTTCAAATTTCATTGCTACACTAAGAATCACGGAACCATTTGCATTGAAAAGGACCTTTAAGATCATTGACTCCAGCCATTAAACTAAAACTAAGTCCACCATTAACCATGTCCCTAAGTCCCATGTCTTGGGACTTTTAAATTCCTCCAGGCATGCTGGCTCTACCACTTCCCTGAGCAACCTGTTCCAATGCTTGACAACCCTTTCTGTGAAGAAAGTATTCCTAATATCCAGTCTAAACCTCCCCTGGTGTAATTTGAGGCCATTTCCTCTTGTCGTATTGATTTTTGGATTTGATGTGTGGCCTCACCAGTGCCCAGAACAGGAGGACAATCCCTGCCCTGGTCCTGCTGTCCATGCTATTTCTGGTATGATCCAGGATGCCATTGGCTGTCTTGGTCACTTGGGCATACTCTGGCTCATGTTCAGCTGCTGTTGACCTGCACCCCCAGCTTCTACACTGCTGAGAATATTCCCAGTCACTCTGGAGCTCTGCATAGGGCGGGTGTGACCCCGGTTCAGGGCCCAGCACTTGGTCTTGTTGAACATCATACAAGAGGTCTTAGCCCATCAATCCAACCCATCCAGATCCTCTGCAGACCTGTCCTGCCCTCCAGCAGATCAACACTCCCACAGAACTTGGTGTCACATGCAAACTGACTGAGGGTGCACTTGACCCTCTTGCCCAGATGACTGACAAAGAAAATAACAGGACTGGACCCAACACTGAGCCATGGCAACACCACTTGTGGCTGCTTGCTAGCTGGCACCACCACTGTCTGGGACTGGCCATTCAGTCATTTCTTTACACAGTAAGCAGGGCACCCTTCCAGGCCATGAGCAGCCAATTTCTTCAGGAGAATGGTGTGGTGAGCTGTGTCAAAGGCTTTCCTGAAGTCCAGGTAGAGACAGTGTCCGCAGCCTTTCCCTCATCCACTGAGTGGGTCATTTTGTCACAGAAGGAGATCAGGTTGGTCAGGTAGGACCTGCCATTTGCAAACCAGGGCTGGCTGTGCCTGATGCCATGGCTGTCCTGCATGTGCCATGGGTGGGATTCAAGATTATCTGCTCCATGACTTTCTCCAGCACTTGCCTAAGGCTGACAGGAATGTAGCTCCCTGGGTCCTCTCAATCCTTCTTGACTGAAATATTTCACCCCTCACCTCTCCCTTTCTCCTGGTGTGGGTGTTTCAGGTGCCAAAGAGATGACTGAGGAGCTGTTCAGGAGATACAGTGAAACATAAGGAATTCTCAAATTTGGAAATTATTCCATAAAATTGTAGAGTAAATCTGCATCCTCTGATCTGAACAGAACTGAGGCACAGGAGTCTGATTTGGCTGTGAATGATGCTGTGCCTTCCAAACTTTTTGGACTCAGTAGCACCATCCATCTGACCTCTTCCCTTTACCACACAGCTTTAGTTGGGGAGCTGCTGATCAGTGCGTGGGCTGCATGTTGCAGCTGGCTATATCATGAGGAAGCAGCTGGTGCACTGAGAAAAATTCTGGTCTGCTGTGTTGTGTAAGTAACAAAGAAAATTAATTCCCTTAATAAAAGTGTATTGTATCCCTCACAAACACAGCTTTAAGGTCTGTGACAGAGCTGTGTCTCTTTAATGAAAAAATAGAAGTGTTTTTCCTTGCAGCAGAGTTGTCTGGTTTCAGGATTTGGGAATCCTCTCCCTCATTTTGTGGATGTTGTTTATTTAGGTCTTGCTGTCTCATATTCTGCACTCAGTTATGGCTCCTTATTCTTTAAATATTGTCCTGTCAAGGACTAACTGGCATGAAAAGTCACATAAAATATGATGCAGAAAATAAAACGCAGAAAAGATACTTTATCCTGTTTTTTAAAAAAATATCATTCACTATTTCCTAAAGATAGTTGGAAGCTGCATGTTTTTCTTTAATGGAGAACAGGACCCTTGGCTCTCACGAGGACAGTGGCAGGACTCTGGTGTTGGTGAAATCCAGGATGCTTTTACAGGGAAGAAGGCAGCCTGTGAGGAGGGACTGGGAGGGAAAGCCTGGGAGGAGAAGTGCTGGCGATGCAGCTGCAGGGCTTGGGAGCTGCCCTGGGCCAACAGCTGGGGAGAAACCACACTCTGCTTTCCCCCAGAAACATTTGCTGCAACACATCAATGTCTGCTCCAGCACATTCCCATGATTAGTGTGGTGGTCTTTTAGCACTGACCTCTACTTAGTGCTCAGCTTGACATATTAATATTCACCGAACTAAAAGTTAATTCTAAAATAAACCTGTTAACCCTTCTATTTTCGATCACTCCATTTGCTGCAAATTATTCTGGGACAGATTCTGTCCCAGAATAATGAAGCTGGGGGCAGGCCTTGTCATGAAGCTGGGGGCAGGCCTTGTCACCAGCTGGAGCACAGCTGGGCCTTTTCTGGATATTAATTGGCTTCTCTCTTTAGGATTTATATTTTAGCATCCCTAACAGAAAGAATTGTGCCACAACTCTAAACATGATATATTTTAATTGTGTTCAAATATTTTATTATAGATATTTTACTGTGGCAGAATGAGTCACATGATCCTTGCATTTTCTTTGGACTCTGCACCACCCTTTTCAGTGATCACTTTAAAAACTCACCTATAGGAGGGGCAGAAAATAATATTTTCATAGGGTTGAACTAGCTTAGACAATATAGGAGAAAAATATTTTGGTAACTCCTATATATTTAAATGCAAATAATTCAAATGTATAAAAAACGATGTCATTTTTAAATTTTCTCTTTCCAAGTAGTAAAGCTTTTCTGGAAAACTTTTGTGGAATTTTACCATTTCATTCCTATAGATTTTACTTGGGATTATTCTGTGATGTTATTTCAATAAATTGGTTTGAGGAATCTCAGTGGAAACCACTAGCCCAGGGAAAACAATTCTGGCTCTCTTGTTACTTGTCCACACCTTTAGAAGGGCCAGGTCTTTTACAAGAGGGCCAAGCTGCTTCTCTGGAAAGTATGCCACTTCTTCTCTTTGTACTTGGTAGTCAGATTGCCCTTTTTGGCTTCTTTTTCACTGCTGCATATGGTGATGGTGAAGTGAGGGCTGGCTCTGTTTTCAAAACAGTGAAGCACCTGAGCATGTTTGCACTCTGCCATGGACAAAGCAGAGGTATGTAAGCCTGACAATTTCAGTGGTGGACAAGTCGCCAGTTTTTTCTCTTTCCAGCTGAAAGGAAAAAATAGCAACAATCAGGTGACTAATTTTAAAATTGCTCTTCATTAAACCAAATCACATAAATATATGAAGGTTTTCACTTTGCTTTCCCAAACAGAAATGTCACTACAAAAGACACACAAATTCAAATGCAATTTATTTTAGCTCATCTACTTGAAATTAGTATTTCTATGATGTGGATGTATTTAAATTAAAGAAAAATCTTGTGCCATCTGATTTCCTGCTTCAAATGCCGACTCCAAAGAAATCTCTTTATACACTATAACCTCCACTCTCTTCCTCATACCCCACACTGTAATTTGTATCCATGGTAATACATTACTGTTTCCAGCAGCCAAGGGGTTTGGGGGAAATTATGGGAAGAAAAATCTTTCACTGTTAAAGTTGTGGCAGAATATCATCAGTCTGACAGAGCAATACAACACTCTTAGTATGAAGCCCCAAACAAATTGGAATTTTGTTTGTTTCAGGTTTCATTATAGACTATGGAATATTGAACCTCTGCTCATCAAAACATTTTCTTGAACTTGCTTTTACACAGACCTTAGGCCCAGTTTCAAAAGAATCCCGGACCTGTTCTGAGCAGTTTATGGGCTGACTTTAACATAAACCAGATCACAGTTAGCAGACTTGGCTGAAATTCACCCAGAATGTTTAAGTGAAGTTGAACCTGGAAGTGAAATTTTGTGAGTGAGAACCCAAGCAGACTGGAAAAAAAAAAATTAGGAAAATACTGTGCATTGATCCTGCGGAACTTCAAACAACAGGATTTGACATCCTAAGAAGAATTCAATAAAAGCTAAAGAACCAGTTAAACTTTTTATTTCATTTGGGAATTTAGCTGTTATTTTTAAATAAACAGAGTAACCACTACATCAAACAAATTATTGAATGCAACCTGAGATTCTTGTGATGCCTGGTATAATTTAAGTGGCAGGAGAAAGACATATAAAACCTTTAGGAGAAGATTTTTAAAAGCTCTTAGAATTGATTTAGCTTGTCTGCTTTAAAATTAATGAGAGTTGTATTATTGTCTCTAGAAACAGTATGAGACAAATCCTGGACATTTATGGAAATCCCATGACTAGTATACAAAAACAGTGGGGTCCTAAAAGAAGCAGACTGTACAGAACTTCTGCCTGAAGTTCTCTGGTTGCTTTGTAGCTGAGGCTGGACCTTAGGTTTCTAACATGAGTCTGATGCTAATTTTTATTTACTTCCCAAAAATCACCATTTCTCTTAAAAATGGAAATACTGCATTTTGTTCTGAAGAAGATATTTATGAGCTGGATAAGATGGGATATATAGTTTTTTACTGTAGTTTTACCTGTCACTGAACTGTACTTTATTTCTATAGTCATAGTCAAAAGGTAGGCAAGATCATTAAATCTCAGACCCAGAATTCTTACTTGACATACTGTCATCGAAGTTTGTATAAGCAGTCTTTCTCATGCTATTTCTTTGATAAAACTGGCCAGTGAGTGAAGATTTTAATTTTTGTTTCTTTAGATAAGATTCTGTCATTCCAAATTGTGGTTTTGTGGGGTTTTCTGGGGTTTACTTTTTTTTTTTTTAACTTCAGGACGCCAAACTCTTTCTAATATTTTCTTTTCCTGCCACACTCTTTTCTTGCTATTGCTCATTTCTGATATTGATACCTTGCTTCCCCTCTTCTGTCTAATGATGCACATGTCAAAGCTGACCACCTTTGACAGTGCCCTATGAAAGAATGGGGGAGCGTGCAAGACAGCAGCAGTCAATCTTTGAAATACTGAAATACAGAATTTTGAATATGAGGACAATGGCAATTGTCCAATTAAAGCAGAAGCAATTAGAAATATGTATAAAGTAGGTTCTGTGTTTTGTGACAAAGGGAACTGGATCTTCACAATTTACCACTTCAATTTTTTTTTTTAATTCTTTTTTTTTTTTTTTTTTCTACTATTACTTTTAGGTTCGTAGTCCAAGAGGCAATTTTTTTTTGCATCCTGCCTTCATGGTTGACTTGGCTTCCCTAAAAATATTTTATTAGGCAGTTTGTTAGTAGGCCGACCTTTTGCTTTAGGAACATCCAACTGTTGGAATGCCACAAGGTCATAGCCCATATCTTCCATGTTAAAATTAAAACATATCTAAGAGACAGAACTTGTATTTAAAATATAGTTTTACCATAATGAAACAGAGGGCTCAAAGGTCCTATAGAATCCATAAACTGTTAGCATACAAGATCACTGGCTTTATGCCTTCTTCAGAAAATTTACTGTAATTTTACAGTATTTTTATATTTGAACAGCATTAATTTAGAGAAAAACCAATATAACTGTTTTAATGTCACATATCACTTTAATAAATTTAGATTGAAGACCCATTTTCCTAAGTACTGTAAATCAGAGGGCCCACACATGGAGTGCTTACTGTGCTGAAATCTGACTAATGCAGAGCATCACTGAAGCCATTTGTGAGTGCAACAGCCTAAATGGAGACTAAACCTGAGACAGAATACAGGCAGGGAGAAAGAAGATGTGAAAGCTGATTGGCCTCTGAAGCAGCTTTCCTTTGGGAGGTTCCAAATCTCTTGGATTTAGAATAAAACAAGAAGTGACATCCAGAATTAAATAACTTCTCTCTGAGAGATAACACTTGTAAATAATTGTTTTCTTTGGAGTGTGTTTTTTACCTTTAGAGTAAAGTTGCTTAGTAATTTGGAGGCTGTAGCTAATGTCAAGATAGGCAAGGTAAAGAAGACATTTATTGCTATTGAGGAAGAAAGTTGGGGGGAAAAAAGGAAAAATGAAAAAAATTTGCACAGAACCACACAATCACAAAATGGTTAAAGTAGGAAGGAACCTCTGGAGATCAGCTGGTCCAACTATCATGCTCAAACAGGGTCACCTATGGCTCATTGTCCAGGACCGTGTTCAGGTTGCTTTTGAAGGAGGGAGACTACACAATCTTCTTGGGCAACTTGTGCAAGTGCTCAGTCACCCTTACAGTGGAAAACCCTTCCATGATGTTCAGAGGGAGCCTTCTGTGTTTCAGTGTGTGCCTCTGCTGCTGCCATTGGCCACCACTGAGGAGAGCCTGGGCATGTCCTCTCTGTCCCTTCAGGTATTTTTATACTTTGATAAGGTTGCCCGTAATCCTTCCCTTCTCCAGGCAGAACTGCTGCATCTCTCCTAGCTTTGCCTTAGTGGAGCTATGCTTGAGTCATAAACATCTTCATGGCCCTTAGCTGGTAAGGCCAGTGTGTCCAGTATGTCCAGGATGTCCATGTGTCTCTTGAGCTGGGGAGTCTGGGAAGGGACCTGGCACTGCTGCCATGGAGTCATCAGGTCTGCATAGGAGACTAGAAAGGGGAAAGGATCACCTGCCTTGACCTTCTGGTAATGCTTTGTCTAATGCACTCCAGGATAGCACACATCTTGTTTGCCACAAGAGTACAATGCTGGCTCATATTCAACTTGGTGTCTACCAGGAGATGCAGGTTTTTTACAAACTGCTTTCTAGTTGTGTGGTCCCCAGGATGTACCAGTGCCTGGATTTATTCCTCCATAGGTGCAGGACTTTGCACTTTCCATTCTTGAACTCCATGAGGTTCCTGTCAGCCTTTTTAAGTCCTTGATGGCTGACAGGAACCTCTGGCATATCAAACACTCTTCACAAATTTGTTTCATCAATAAACTTGCCTAAGGTACACTGCCCCATCATCCAGACCATTAATGAAGATGTTGAACAGGACTGGATGCAGTACTGACCCCAGGTTACAATCCCATTTATTGGCATCCAACCAAACTTTGTGTCACTGAGCCTGGATATTCATCCATTTTCAATTCACCTCATTGTCTGCTATTTCAAGCCCATACTTCATCACCTAATCTCTGAGGGTCTTATGGCAGACAGGGTCAAAAGCCTTACTGAGGTCCAGGCAGACAATATCCACTACTCTCCCACAGTCTAGAAGTTAATCAAGTTGCTCAAGTATGAGCTCAATTATACATGTTCTTTTCAGAGTCTGGCTGTACTGGGAAAGCAGTGGATCTGGAGAGTGGAGTAGGAAAAGTGCATGACATTAAAGCAAGAAGAGGGAAGAGAAGTACCTGCTTAATCTCTGATAAAATGAAGGCACAGCTCTCTCAGAACCCTGTGAGAAAACCCACATCCCTTCCAACTTTAGCAAGATTTTCTCCCTTAGTGTCCCACTACTGTTGACCTGGTTAGTGTCTTGTTACCTGCTTTTCTGGGATAGTGGTGTGCAAGCTCTCCTGAGAGGATTGTAAATGCGAAAGCTTGCCAAATCAGTCAGTGAGACCTGTCTTTTGGTGGTGTGAAAGAAAAGAAAGTAAATGAAAATTAAAATAATAGAACATGTCCCACCAGAAACCCCCAAAAAACTGTTGTTAAGTTAAACATTCTCTACCAAAATACACACTGGATGCTATTTTCTACCTTGAATTAAGTTGTGAACAGTGATAAATTATAGAACTTATGTAGTTCTTTTTGTGACAACATGGTAGATACTTGCTCTTACCATTTGGTCCTGAACAAAGGAATTGACTCACATTTTAGATTTCCTGCAAATGTGATTCAACCTTTGATATTTATCACTACATCATTGTGCAATATGCTGTTTGTAGTAACTTCTTTGACAGAAATTAAAAGGGGAAAAATATTATTTATCACCCTTATTATTCTAGTCTTCATGGTTTTGTGTTGACAGTCCTATGTTGTTCTCTTCTCTGCTTTCCTTTTTTTTCCATTTGTTCAATTTTTTTTTACTGACAGTCCCTGACAATTTTTTAATGACAATACTGACTTTTGCTTTTTTTTGTTATCTCCTTTGCTTCATTTTGCTTCTTCTTTTTTTTTTCTATTTTTTTCAATTTTTCTGGTTTTATTTACTTCTGCTTTTCTGTCTCATTTATTTGTTTTTGGCTTTGGTTTGTGTTTTTTTTTTCTTTTTTTTTTTTTAAATAATCTCTTTAATGGCTTTTTGGTTGCCTTCCTTTTCCCCTTCCTCTGGCCTCCTTTGTTTCAGGCATAGTAATGTGAGAATACTCTCAGTTCCCAATGAAGATCAATACAAGCTGAGGAAGAAAAACATTGTCCCTGGTTGCTTATATACTTGCATAAAATTTGCTTTTTAACCCTTAGATTGTTGATATAGGAAATTACAGTTTTGGATACTTGAAGGTTCTTCTGAAGCTGACAAAGGAATGAATATTTGGGAGAAGCTGGACCAAAAATTGGAACCATGTCACACCATCTTTGCTCTAGCACTTAACCAAAAAGAATGCAAAGAGAATTTTTTTTTTCATATTGCTTTAATATGTGTCTATAGAACATTAAATTCTACTTTAAACACCTTTTATGCAAAAATTGCCATGTGTTTTGAAAAAAATTAATTTACTCTCTCAGTCTTTTGATAGGAGTATTATTATCATCTGTATTTCACTGATGTGTACATAGCTGGAGCCAGTGTTCTCTGTACTATGCCTATAAATCAAGGACATCTGCCTTCTTGCATATTGTTGAGGTGTTAATAGGTTGGGAGGCACAGATGGAGGTAGTCACCAGATGGAGGTATTGTTAGTTTAACTGAATAAATAGGAAGATCATGGTGAAATATTTGTTATTACTTGTGGTGCTGGGTTTTTTTTAAATATATATAATAAGGAGCTTAAAAAGTGATATTCTATGCCTGACTCTTCAGTTGTTGCCAACTTCAGTGATTTTATCAGAAGTCTCATGATAGTGGTATTTTACTCGAAGTCTAGTCCTTGGAATCAATTATCATCTGATAATCTTAGCATTCATTTCAAAATAAAATTGAGTTTCTGGGCTTCATGAATATAGAAGAAAACTTGAAAACATGGATCGAATGCGCATGAAAGGCCCAGACACAGTAAGGAAAATAATCCAAGCGCAATTTTTTAAATTACGTTTTAAAATAGCTGCATCACCTGAAGAAGACTGACTTGCAATTTTTTTAACCTTATAATATGTACTGACTCCTAAGTTTAGAAAAGGTAGGCACCCATGTAGGTAACAAATAACGTTATATGACAAAACAGAGAAAAAAGAGAACTATGAAATGAATCAAAATGGATACTCTTGTAATGCAAAAGATGTTCATATTTCTCTATCTTGTACATTGATTTTTTAGCAGGATATTTTCTTATCTCAGGTAGGTTATGTGGAATAGTCACATTATGCTTAGTTTGTTTAGGGAAAAAATATATGCACTACTTTAATGGCAAATACCATGCAGTTCTAGAGGTCTTTCCTCCTAAAGACTGAGTTAATAGCAAGATGGAATAAAAAATTATTGAATGAGCCATTAGAAAAGGGGTAAGGAGTTTACATGTTGTTCTTAGATGTGTTCCCTGCACTATTTGCTCTCCCAAATTCCCCCTGAAAAAAATGCAGTGCCCGTCTTGGATTAATTTTCAGTGAGTATTGCATCATTCTAAGTTCATGATCTGCCCTGCACTCCTATATTTTCTGTTTAGGCTGTCTGGAGTAGCACTCAGTGATTACTGCCAAGCTGAAAGAGAACAAAAACCAGAGACTGGCACACAGGTTCCTGCTTCTCTTTGAGCGGACGGTTTACCACCTCATTTCTCTGGTGGACCTCAGAATAGCCCATAACTGGAAGATAATTTTTGTGGTGCTCAGATTTGGAATGTAGTTTGTGTCTGCTGAACAGGGAAGTGGGAGGCCGGGGAACTCCTTCATGCATTCTTCCCAAACCTCATAGAGAAAGTGTTCCATTCAAAATGAAAGCTTGTTTTTTGTTGCTTTACAAGGTGCCATATAAAGAAGGCAAAACTTGTTTCCTCTGTTATCTGTTATTGCTGTATCCTATCGAGGTAGATTTGAGATCTGAGGGCCTCCACAGCACACAGCTCCATCACAGCTGCTGGAGTTGGCAGTGTTGCAGCAAAGCCTGTAAATATAGACAATCTGTTTTAAAAGTTGTCCCTGTGTAAGGTAAAATTATTAAGGAAACACCAGGTCTTGTTAATTCTTTTTTCCCTTTGAAAACAATTTTAGTAATGAGGAATAGGAAGGTTTCTAGTACAGGCTGGTTACATCCACAGTGGGAATAAAAGCTATTCTCCCCAGCATACATTTTTGACCAAAAGATTTAATATTCAGGGTAAAAAACAAGTGGTTTTTCTCTAGTTAACGTTAAGTCCCTGTTTTATTTTTTTTTCACTATAAAGAAAAGTATCAAAGGAAAACTGAAAGCAAAAAGGCAGTGCATGAAAACAGGGAGATTCCCAGAAAAATGAATCCCTCTAAAATAGGTAGAAAAGTATAACCATGTACTTGTTAGGTTGTTCCCTATGGATTTTCTCTTCTGAATTCTTTGTTATTGCAAGTTAAAATCAACTACTTGAACATTTTATCTAAGAATTTAAAATACATATCTAGATATCTTTAAGTAGGTTACCTGTGAACTAAAATCAAAAAAATACAGTATCTATAGAACCATGACTTTAAAAATATGCACTAGAGTTCAGATCTTGCAGGTCTGAGCTGCAGTCTTGTTATGAGTGTAGGGAAAAAAGGAACATGGATGAAAGAAATTGAGTAATGATTAAGAGAATGCATGGGTCCTGAGATCCTAGTATTTTGAAAAGTAAAAAAGGTACTTATTTGATCATGGAGGTTAGGCTAGGCAAATGAAACTATCTAAAAGATTACATTTTAACATTAAAACCCTGTAACCTCTGGAAATAAGAAATAATGAGGCCTTGCAGTTCTGGTATCAAAAGTGGAATCTGCAAACATTTATTTAAAAAGAGAGAGAGCGACAGGGGTATTATTACTTGACATGCAGACAGATTAAAATATTATACAATTTTGAAGCAGTGAAAATACGTATAAATATATAAGCTTACACTTTGAAAGAAAATGTGTATGTAAGAGGAAAAAGAAGGGCAAAAATGCTCTCATGGCCTTCCAGTGTGATGTCTGAATGCAATTAAAATCTCCAGTTTTGATGCTGTAGCAGGTCTTTGACAGTCAGCCATCTGAATACCATTTTGACAGCTCAGACACCTTTTTATGGTCACGCCATAGGAAGAACAATTATTTTGTACCCATGTCTGGGAAAAAGCCTCACCAGAATCCCTTCCTCCTCCTGCTGATCTGAATGTTTTGTTTGCTCTGTCATAGTAATTTAGCCCTTGATATGTGTGCTAGGGAAGCCCTACAGAATTGCCTGCTAAATGTTATAATTTACAGATACAGCAGAATCAGCAAGATAAGCTTAAAAAATTTGAGATGGAGAGGGAAAATAGAACTGTATTGTCTAAACTGTTACTCATGGAAGCCATTTCAGAGTGGCTTGACAAAAAGAGTTTAACTGGATAGGAGATTTTGGACTCAGGTCCTGAACCTGCTCCCATTAAAATCAAAGGTAATTTTTGACACTGAAAAAGGCAAAGTAGAAGAGCATCCTGAATGTTGCATTGCAGCCCTTTCAGAATGATTCAGGATGTTCTTCCTGGCCTGATTACCTCTGATATTATTTCCAACTATTCCATCAGCTACTATCAATGTCTGAAAATAATTGATCTTTTATTATATACTGGTGTAATAGAAGCTCCAGCTCATCAGAGTTTTCACAGAACACATACACTCCTAAGCAGCAAAAAATGACTAGTAAGTATTCCTTGGTTTTCACCTTTTCTATCAGCAATTTGCACTGATACAGTGTCTTTAATGCAGAAACCATTAAAATACAAACATCCCAGCGGTTTGATTTCATCAGTTCATTCTTACTCTAAATACAGACTTCTTACATTTGAGGAAACTGTGCTGCAGTGTCTAGAAAAGAAAAGACCATAAAATTAGAATTTAAAAATGATCAAGAGACTGGATTAAATTTCTTCCATTCCCTTTCCTTGCTGAAGCTTTTGTCACTGAAATACAAATGTCATGAACGTAAGAATAAAACATCTCAGGCATTAGGATTCTGTGATAGCTTATTCACATGACAATGACTGCACTGAGAACAGAACATTTTGCAGAATGTAGCCATTCTTGTGGCAAAGATTATAATGACAGGGAGAAACGGTGCAAAATTAACCAATTCTTGCATCTTCCAACAGTAATCTAACAAGCCTCCTTGTGTTCTGTATAATGTGTTATATTAGACCCAAAGAGAGGGTGAGAGGGTGAGAGAGAGAGAAATGAAATACTGCACACCTTGAGTCATAATTAAACTTATCTGCTTAGCCCAACAGTAAGAAATCAGCTTCTGCCTGTGCTGTTGCCAGCAGGTGCCACTGTAACAAATAGGATAGTACGCTGAAGATTTTGGAAGAATTAGATGTTGCTGGGGCTGGAATATAAGAAAGCTCAGCCAGTCCTAGGGAGCAGTAGCTGGAGCCCCAGGGCCCTCTGAGCAGCTGTGGGGAGGTCACCTCAGCTCCCTGTGCCTCATGTCCTGTATGCAGGGCGTGGGTGATGGCATAGGGCTGGTGTTTGAAGGGTGGCAAGACCCTCCCCAAGACTATGCCATGAGCTTCTGTAATTTCTGCAGTAAGAACTGGTATATTCATCCCATGTTAATTTCAGACCTCCATCTGATTAAGTCATGATAGTGGTACCTCAGGCAGCAGTGGTGGGTTTTCTTTTAAAATACAGGCCGTTCTGTATATTTGACCAGAGAGTAACAGGGTCACAAAACGAGTATTGCTCCTCTCTTGGCGCAGTTGCATTTTAGCTGTTGGGAATGTGTGTAACCCTCTCCTTGCCAGCTTCCTCTGGAGTGGTGCTGTAGGCTCTGGGTCAGCCCCAGGGTGATCTTGCAGCTGGCTGTGGTCTCCTGCCCCCAGCACAGCTCTTGCTGAGGGCCTGGGGATGCTGTTTTTAGTGCGTGTGTGTTTCCTTACAGGCATTTCCTGCTTTGGCCAAACTTCAGTTGGGGCCTTTTCTGTACAGGAGTTTGGCTTCATTTAGGTATTTTTTTGTGAACCATCGATATTAAATCTTGTCTCATGAGACTATTTCATCCTGGCTGTATCTGAAAATGCTTCACCACAAAAATGTAAGGCTTTAGTAGTCTGACAACCTCAAGCAGGTTTACTGGTGTAACTCTATGCTCACCTCCGGTCTCAGGGCCCCAGAGTGCCATTTTTTTGAAATTCAAAGGGGAATCTGCTCTTCTGTAGTAGAATTTGGGGAAAGGAAAGCTCTGGGTTTACATTCTCTTCTGCACTCCTGGAGCGATGAGAATAGCAGGGGAGTGAAACCTTTGCAAATTTTGAGACAGTGCTGTATCAGTTCGTGCAAGAAATTATGCAGTGATAGACTCTATAGGAAAATGAATTGTTCCCAGGCTACATTGCTGTAAACAAACTGAATGTGACCACTGCCATTTGTTTCCAACATTCGTGTCACTTCTGCAAACAAATGTCCATCTGTGCAACGACTGCGGGCTACTGTACAAACCACAGATCTTGGCTTTCTGGCATCACAATCTGATAAAGATTTATTCCTTTTTGCCTTCAGAACTTACTTAAAAAAGATGAGTTTCACTACACAGAAGTTGCTGCACAATTTCCAATTTCCCATCACATTAACTTTTAATAGACTTATTTCTCCTTGTGAATAATAGAAAAAAGTATTCCTGATGCATAGCCTCTAACCTGAATCATTTTTGGCTCTCTCTGCAAGTGCTGATGAAGACTATCCTTCCCTGAATCCTTGCCTTCAGTCTTTATCTGAAATATTGCTAATGTGGGCCTTATCAGAGATACACAGTGTGGCTTCTCCCCTAATTTTCCTACTCCTGCTCTAACATCCAAGTGGTTTGTGCTGTTAATTAACATCTAGAAATACTCTAGTGATAGAATTTCTATGTTCTGTTAGTTCCAGATTTCTAACATGGTTCTGTTAGTGCTCATAAATCCCTAATTTACATGAGGGATGCTCGTGAGTCAGATAGGGGATATGTCTACCTTAGCTGAAGTTTGTCCTAAGAATGTAGAATTTTTTTATTGTCCCTTGAAGAGCTGGGAAAGGTTATAAAATGACAGCTCCCCTTTGTTCTGGTCTTGAAGTTGGTCATTTCTATTAGGTCTTATTGCTCTTTTCTGAGGTATTGGCCCATTTTTCACTCATGAAAACCTGTCAAAATATTTACTCCCAAATGTAAACTAAAGTAAAAAGCTCATATTGTTTGATAGGAATATCTGCTGCATTGTTTAATCCTCTCTTAAAGCTCTTTTCTCAGCTGTTGTGCCTACAAGTCACAACTGCTTGGCAATGGTATGCTTATAAAAGAGTCAGCTTTTCTGCTCAACCCATTTTATTTTTATTTCTCTCCTTTTTCCAGCCAGCATGAGCTTCATTGTCTGCTTTGTTCACCTGCAGCATCCGATCTGACAGCTCGGCTGTGAATCCTCAGGGACAGGGAGATTTTTCCACTTGTCTGTGTTGTACCTATCACAAACCAGCACAATTCCTTGACTGCTACACCATAAATAATGATAACATGACAAAAACACTGTGCAGAAAACAAACAGAACTAGAAAGTAATATTTTGGTAAACCCTACTTTTTTGGCTCTGCTCTTCAAGAATCTGTAAAACGAGGATTCCTGAGCAGTTGAAAACTCACACGTATCTGTGGACTCTTTTGTTTCCATTTGAATTTAGACAAAGCTTAGCCCTAGCAGGGTTTGGTCAAAAAGTCACGGACCTTAGAACATTTCTTTTAGAGTAGCACTTATAGGAGGATCTGTGAAAAAAACCATTGCTCAATTCTTGCAGAAATACTGCTCATTATATGGAACATTTAAATGAAAACAAGATCAACCATCCACCCATCCACCCTTCCCCCCCAAAATTCAGTGGATTTCTGTACAATTAGCACTCTCCAATAGAAGGGAAAATTCTGAAACAAGGAATTCCTTTCCCTCTCTTCTGCATGGGCTCAGAAGACAGAAGTTAGTGTCCACTGGGAATAGGAACCTAAGCTGACACATGGAACATATTCCTTAGCAAGAAGAGGAGAACAAAAAATATTTCAAAACAAGAAAATATTGCTTGAAATACATTTTATTAATTGTGGTAGAAGAGTTGGATATGAGCAGTGGAAAATATACAGCTATGTCTTCTGTTTCAGAAGTTCCAGGAGCTTGTGTATGCAATGTCTTCAATTAGTTTTTGATCTGTCACTATAAAGTCCTGGAAAATTATTCATTTTGAGAGATTTCACTGTTTACTTTTGCATTTTAGATTTTCTCAATCCAAGGTTCTTCATAGCTTTGAATTTATTAATGTATCCTTCTATTCAGATACATACATACATACATGTATATGTATTTATACATGTGTGCATATATCTGCATGAATATTAATTTAAATATATGTTTTTATATATAATTCTGCATTTGAATGGCAGTAGTATTCTAAATTTTACTTCCTTTCTTTTGAGAATTAAATGATATTTATCCCAGAGGCTCAACCATCTATTTTTCTAGGTACTAAACCTTGGCCTTCCTCACTGGAGAGACTATGCTCTATTTTCTCATTCAGTTTAGCCTTTCAAAGTTAAGCTCTTTTGATTTGTGATAGATTGACATAATTAAAAATTGCCGCTACTTTGATAATGCAGAGAAAATGTCATTAATTTAAACCAGTTTATTTTTTTTTTAGGCAAATGTTACTCAGTTTCATAAGTATTTTTGTAGAATTAGATTAGGAATGGATTTCAGACAAGAATTTTGGATTTCCAGATCACAAGCAGATGAATTGGCGCATCCCATGTTCACGGTCTGTTATATTTTGGGTAATAAGCAGTGAGCAAATACTATGCCTGAATTGTTCTTTAGAAACTTAGAAATTAATTTGAGTGTGTTGAATGATTCTGTTATTTTTTAAATCTTGCTTATGAACTAATCAGTTATTGCAGAAACTTCCTTTCTCCAAATTCTTCTGATGAGAATATTCTCCAGCAAAGTTCTTTCTGACATTACTTCAGACTGGTTTCTTTCCACGTTTAATTTCAGCGTTCATAAATCAGTTATGTCTTGCTGTGTAATCAGGTACCTTAGGGGCTAGGCCCAATAATTGTTCCGATTTATATATTTTGCTGAGCTAATATCACACACAGATTTAGAGCTGGATTCCACTTTTCCTTACAAATGGGTGTTTGAAGTAACTCTGGTGAGATTAGCAGAGTTACATTCATGCAAATGAGGGGAGAATCAAGCCCATGATCTGTCAAACTACATATATTAAGATAACATGCAGACCTTTTTCTGCAGTCTAAAAAAATATTTTATGATATCTTTCCAATGTGTCTGTTTGGCTGATTTACAGTATTGGAAAGCCAGGAAATTTCTAAAACTGAATCCATATAAGACAAAATTCTTTTGATTGGACCTTATCCCCAATCCATCAACACTCTTCTATCACTTTTAAAGTTGGCAGTTCTTGGATAGCATCTGTCCCAGGGGTGAAAACCTTGGGTTTGTGTTTGTCTTGATTCTGTCTCTTCTAGACTATGTAAATATAAATATTAAACTGTCATGTTTTACTCAGAGATATAACAAACCTGAAATTGGTACCAGTTTTTGAGGGTGGTCAAATATTAGAGCAGATCTGAAGAGTGCATGAGAGGATGTTTGGACATGTGTGTGTTAATATAGGCCTGGACCGCTAATAATCATCTTCTTAGGAGATGAATTCTTCAGCAGCTTCAGAATGCACTGAATTCTTTCATGCATCTTCTCAACATAGAACACTTGATCTGTTCATTTCCCTGAATAAATATTATTTATCCATAAAATGTCATATTGATTTTTAAATACCCCTTGCAAACTTCATGCTGTACATATCCTTATCCCATGAGGCTTTGAGAACTACTGTTAGCTTTTGCCCTGCTTCACTTGTTTATATATCAGTAGTAATCATTTTTTCAACATTTTTTGGATTAATTTTAAATCTCAGTGGATCTGGATTTCAATGAATTTATTTCTGCATCTCGGTTTGTTTTTATGATAATTCAAGCAGTTGTGTTTTACTGACATGTTAGTGAAAAAATGCTTTTGTGTCAAAAAAATGTTTTCATGGAAATAACATTGTAATTTCATATGGGGTTTCAGGCTAGCATGCCTCTGGAAGAATAATATAAAACAGCTTACAAATTAGCTAATCTGTCACACCTAAGTAAGAAAAGCCACTCTTAAATACCATAGATTCTTAAGAAACATATTTGTTCCATACATTTCCTAAATCCTGAAGTGCAAGAGAACTGTGCTTGCCCCACTTATAGTCTGCAAACATAAAAAAAAAATTAATGTAGCAGTCACTTTATTAATTTGTTTTCCATTCTGATCTAGGAGAGACTGTTTTTAGCTGACTTTTAGTTTTTTTTGAAAGATGTTAAAAGGCATTAATGTGAAGTTTGTTGAGAAGGAATTCAGGTCTTCACTCTTCTAAGGACTCCAATTAATGTTTTTTTCCTGCTAAATTCTTCATTGCTTTGGCCTTACACAATTTAGGTCATTTCTTTTGAGTCAAATGTTGGGAAACCATATGATTCTTGGCATACTCCTTTTTCACTGTCACTCCCTTGCAGTAAATAAAATCACTGGAGGGACTTGGTGACAGCAGTACCAAGTAGAAAATGTAACCTTAGCATCATTTGAAATGAAAGTAGATGCAGCAAGGAAATATTCTATTAAAATTAAACCCCACTTCAAGCAAAGCTCTTTAATTGGGAAGCAGCCCAAGCACAAAGGCTTCACTTCCCAATAAAGAAACTATTATGCTAATTTTTGTAGCCCCCCCTACAAACCTTGGGTGGATCTGAATTTAGTTGTTGTTATTCTGGCCAGATTTTCCAACCACATCCATTTTGCTAGATTGCTTTTGTATGAGAGAGTGGGTTGATATGCTGCAAGTGTTACTAATTCTATTGAATCACATTTTTTCCTTTTAAACAGAAGATCAAAAACTCAAACCACTTTCTATTTTTAAAATGCTATATTTCCATAAACAAAAGTAGTCATTTGAACAACCACCTTATTAAGATTTGGTGTTCCTGAGATGGAGTCCTGTTTCTTCATGTTTGTTACTAACCACAGCACTAAATTATGCAAATCTTAAAAGTATGTTTCAAAAAAGGCCTATATAATTTAGCTGGTTGAGATTTTTATTTTTAGTCTGTGGGTGTGATTTTAGTGCTGACAGAGGTAAAGATTAAAAATCCATTAGAGCTTCCACAAGGCAGTCAGAAAGGTTTTCATAAGGCCCAAAGCAGAGCTGGACCCATAATCAGCCTCTAAAATGTATTCCTTCCAGAATATTCTGGAGCAGATTACAAAATTGCATAGGGCAGGAAGGATCTTATACTTCCTGAGCAGAACTTTTGCTTTGACAGGGCTTTGCAGAGCCACAACCCGGACAATGCTGCTTAGGGCTCTTTGAAAGGGCTGCCTCTCTCTAGTGGGAGTGGGGAACACAGGATTATGTAGAAAGATGAACACATGGAACAAATGGCACTTCAGGTAAAAAAGTATAAATATCCAGTTCAGTCTTATACCTGGACTTTAGAGAGACCAGAGTTCACTTTTAGTGAGGCACTGACAGACACCCAGCCCTCCCAGATCCAGACTGTAGAGCCTGTGGACTCAACTTCCCTGTTTTGGAAAGAGAAGGGATGCTGCTGCTGTCACTAAGTATGATGAACAAAATGTTTTTCCTTGGTTTATTGCCTTAAACCCAAGTGATTTAGCATCTCTGCTATGCATTCAATCAGGATCTTGGCCACTGTTGTTCTAAATACAGAGTATATCATTCATACATTCCTGAATTCACACAACTTTACCCTTTTTGTGGAGAATAGACTATGAAAAAATACCTCATTAACATTTTCCTTACTTTCCATACATGTTTATTTACTTTCTGTCTCCATTTATAACTCTATTTTTATTCCACTGTTTGTTATTTTTTCCAATATTTTTTTCCATTTTTTGCTCTTCATCTGTTCCACATTATATTGTGTTTCTACTTCTCTCTTGTTTTGGAAAGGCTTTTCAGATTAATTTTTGCACTTCATCTTATCACCTTCTTGCTTCTGTATCTCCTTCTAATGTATTTTTCTCACACTGTCTTTGCTTTTACTTCCATTTCTCTCCATTTTCTCGCTTGCTTCCCATTTCTGCATTTCCTTTCTATTCTCCAGAATTACACTAAAACACAGTGCAAATAAATGTCTTTGACGGGACTTCTATCTTTGAAAGTGTTTTATAGCCATGACATGCTGCTCCCCACCACCTTTGCAGAGATTTATAGACAGACTGTGTGCTCAGATCCCTAAATGCACATTCAGCTGCTTAGCATTTATGTCTGAGCTTTAATAGTTTGAACTTCATTCTTGAGTTAAGTACAATGACCAAATGTTCTCCGGTACTCAAATCTTCAAACTTGTCATAGAGGAGAAAGTCCCTGGTAATGAACTTTCATTTGCAAAACAGAATATTATAGAGCTCCTTTGCCTGTTCTACAGCAGTCAGGGCCCTGCTGTTCTGAGAGTTTTCTATTTAATCTTGAATGATAAGCCAGCCCGGCAATGGAGAAAGATCTCCTGCACAATTGCACCACATGGCCTCAAGCCTTGTAGAGCTCCTGAGAGCTGGTGTCAGCCCTCAGCAACCCTGGGTACCTGTGAGCTGGTGGGTGATGGGGTTTTACCAGAATGCAGCTGATCATACAGAGTTCATTTACTCAAAGGAGCAAACAGGGAGTTTGCTTCTGACAGCAGAAGTGAGATAATCCAGAAAAGTCAGAATGGTAGGTTTTTGACTTAGATTGTGAAAAGGGATTTGTCCTCTCACTATCTTAGAAAGGGTCTCATCATACTAATGAGGTTTGTCCCTGGCAATCTATTGCTTCAGAAAATAAATCCTATGTTGTAGTAGTAAGGATGTTTTGTCATAATGTCTGAATTTTGTGTGTTTTCTTTCAGGCACCTTTCTGTGGTGCTACTTTTTTTTATTGTATCATCTATGTCTATTCCCTAATCAATGATCAATTTCAATTTTTGTTAAAAACTTCTTTTTAGCTCTGCTTCTCCAAGGGTACTACTGCTCACCAATTTCATAATGGAGAAAAATCTCCAAATTTTCTGACAGCTGGAATGTGTGGTTTTCATTCATTTTCTTCATCCTACGCCTCTGTCGAGAAAAAGAAATCTCAGTTCCTCCTGGAAAGCATAGATCTTTCACCAATTTCACACTAGCAAATGTCTTCATATGTTTCCTTAGTAAGTGGGAGATTTCATAAGAATTTTGTGGACAGGCAGTGGCTCCTTCATTTGTGGCTAAAACATTTGTTGCTTTTGCAATTTGCAGCGATTGCTTAAGAAAGGAATGGTTTGGTTTTGGAAAGCTGCTTTGAGTTCAGTGGGTTCTGTGCACAGTTAACGACAATACTTTAATTTTGTGGTGGGGGTGGTGATGCAGCTTGTTCTTCTTGGAGTCTTTGCTGCATTCTTACAAATCACATGTCACAGGAAGCCTGTTTTTGGTTTACTTCAAATTTGAAGTAATCCCCTCCCCCTGCTTTTATTAGACCAAGGGTCAATTCCAGGAGCTCTGGTGGCAAAAAGCAGCTGAGCAACAAACATGTCTGCTCCCTGAAGATTATCTGATAAATCTCCAGTGACTAAGGGCAGATGTTCTGGCTTCTATGCCATCTCCTTCCAGTGCATGGGAAGTGGGAGTGCAACCAGAATGTGATTGTGTTCAGAAGATTTACATTTACCAGAAAAAACTCTTACTCTTACTCATCATTTTTGGAACTCTGCCTGGAGTTAGGTTGGCACAGTGGTAGGAGGGTGACAAGTTGGTAAAAAATCTTCTTTGTTCTCTGCTTCTCAGTCTTCAATGTGAATATTAAGAAGGAATCTGATCTTCTCACATTTTTGTTGGTTTTCTTGTTTTACTTTAAAAAAATCAAAAGAGTAATAAATGAAGTAGTGAAGAGTATTGCATGGAAGCAGAAAACTCTGAAATATAAAAACAGGCTAAAAATTAATGTGAAGTGCAGCTGACACAAACACACCATTTTTGAAGCCCATGCTGACATTGTATGGCACTACCTCCATCCACCAGAGTTTTAATTCTGGGATGCCTGCACCAGGCACTGCTGTTGTTCTGGCTTGGACAGAGCTCACACAATGCTGCACATGGATGCACAATGGAACCTGAGAGCTTGGAATACACACACGGCAATGTGCTCCACATGGTAGTATGTGTGCTGGTGAGAGAGAGAGAGAGAAAATAACAGTATCCATAGCTGTCCTAAATGAAAAACATTCAGTAATTCAAACTGAACCAGGGCTGCTGTTTGCAATAAAGTAGTGTTAAAATTAACAGCTAAGTTAGGGATTTTCTTTGTCTGTGTAATCATTGAAAGTACATAGAGGAGACAGGGCTGCTGTTTGAAAGTAAAATATCTGAAATGCTTAGATAATTAAAATATATGGTTTAAAAAAAAGCGAAGTTTGTCATACAAGATGTTACAAATCAGTAAAGCTGCACTATATCATTCTGGAAATGAAAATGATGCAAAAAATATTTTAAAAACTTTTTTATTTACTTGCTGCTGCCATGTATGTTTCTTACAAAATGATTAAAAAAGGTATAATATCCTTACATGGGATATGTGAAGTGTTCACATAATTTCATTCTCCATTGTAATTCAGATCACTGGTGTCAGGTCAAAATCCCATTGTCTAATCAAGAGAATCCTTTTTAAAGAAGAGAAGTAAGAAAAATCTTCTGAATGTTCTCCACTATCTCATAAAGTGAGAATGCCTCAACTATTTTGCTGACTTCCCAGAAATCAAGGCCTCTTAATGGTATTTTTACATTCCTATGTTTCTTTGTACTTTGAAATAAATTACTCGGTGTGAAAAGCCTTCTCCCAGCTGTACAGTCCTTTCTCTCTCAGCAGGGGCAGTCATGTAGGGTTGGACAGTTTCAGGGCCCATTATGCAATGTAAAACTGCTCAGGGCTCAGCAAGCTTCTCCATATTGTCAGGTTCTCCCCAAACCCAAGGTATCACTTGACAACAGACAGGATCTGGTCTATAATAGAACCTAACAGCAGCAAAAACTCTTGGGAAGTCATCCAATCTATTCCCCTGCACATGACAGGATTATCTACAACCATGTCATTTCTGACAGATGTTTTTTTTTTCCAGTCTACTCTTAAAAGCCTTTAATGATGAAGACATTACATTCTGCCTTCTTTTCTGAGCAAAATAACTCCAACTTATGTATTCCTTCATTTTAGAGCATATTTTATAGACTTCTGACCTTTATTTCAGACTTATTCCAATCTTTTTAGCAATATAGTGTCCCAGAACTGGTACAGTATTCCAGATGACTCCATTCTAGAAGAAGCAAACAAGTGAGATTCAATGTTCTGTCAAAAACTGACTTTGTTGGAGCTACCTAAAATCAGTTTAAATCCATGTTGTGAATCTTGGTGGCAGGTCTCAGAAGCAAGCACGTTATCTGTGAAAGAAGGACACTGTTTCTTCATTAAACATTAAGAGCAATCATGCAATATCTGCTTTTGCTTACTTTCAACAGTTGAAAAGATGCTGGCCCCATGACTGAAACCTCAACGAACCCAGTCTCTTACACAGTTTGCAAAACTTATATGGTTGTATAGTACTTAACACCCTTAGAATCTTGGACATTTTAGTTTCCTTAAAGAATGGTAATGGGGTATTCCTGCTGTTCTCTATATTCAGCATACATGGCCATAACAGGCATAACATTTCAAACTCTGAATGCATCCAGTGGGCTATAAATGAACATACACAGCAATTATTAAGCATTGGCTAACAGGTCATGGTGGAGAAGACCTACCTGAGAACAAAGGCCATAGCTGCAGCTATGATGAGTTCATTTTTGGCAGAGG
Organism: Zonotrichia leucophrys gambelii; assembly: GCF_028769735.1. NCBI lineage: Eukaryota > Metazoa > Chordata > Aves > Passeriformes > Passerellidae > Zonotrichia > Zonotrichia leucophrys. The sequence continues at coordinate 123,615,805 of NC_088171.1, read as the reverse complement.
GTGGAGGTGTGTTACCCTTTTTGGGAGCAAACGCAAGCTAATGTATCCCCAGTGCAGATTGCTGCAGTTGTCAGAGGTTACAGGGAACTGCAGCCCCACCCTGTCCTTATTGTCAAGAGCCATGACTGTCTTGCCTTCAAAACAGGGTGATCACCCAAGTTTTTGTCCTGAATAGCTTTTTCTAGTTAAATATTGGTCAGCAGAGTCCTACACCATGCTGGGGGTGCTGCCAGCACCCTAAGCAGCAGGATGACTGTAGAACAGTGCTGTCATTCTGGTAGGGGTGGGCAGGCTGAGGCATCCTGAGCAATGCTGCTTCCATCTGCATGCTGTCCTACTTTCTACCCCTGTCCTGGGAGAGGAGCTGGCAGGAATAAGGCTTTCTGTATGCAGTTTAGTCCACCTTGCTTTTTCTTTTCCTCTTGGGAAATCTCAGCTGTAGACTTGAGTGAGTATTTTGCCTTTTCAATCACTGCAGAAGTAGAAAGGTAGTGCAGAGCCAAAGTCCTTTTCATATTTTTCAGCTTAACTAATGGTATAAAATTAAATTGTGGTCTTTTTAGGCCCAATTTCTAGTAAAATGGTCTCTCTGAATTTCCTGGGGCAGACTTGGTTACATCATGCCCAATGACATGCTGTTGGCATATGGCAGTAGACTGTAAAATGGGGAGAAGTGAATCAAAGGCATGTTAATATTAATACATCCATGTTGCTTGCTGCTCGAGGAATGCAGTAGAAAGAGAGTCATATGTAGTTTATAGAAGCAATGAATACATTCCAGATGTTAATCACACAACCAAGCCTTGTATATACAAAAAGGGTTTTCCCAGTGCCTATATTTGATCTCCACATTGAGATGGGTTTTCTAAAACTCTTCCCACTATATGTCAACATAAATCAGGGCTATTTTTCATCTTCAATCACAAATGTAGTAAATAATGCCCATCTACTTCAGTATTTGTTTATTCATAAACATTTATTTATTAATGAGATACTAAGATGAAATGTTAGTGGAAATCTAATGCATGTGAATGCATGTTCTGAACAGTTTCTGCTCTATCCACAGTTTCTGCTGCTCTTGTCAGATAAGGCCAGCATTGCAGAATGTTGTAAATTATGATTGAAGGAGTATCCTAATCCAATGGACATGTCAATTCAGGGATTCTGTAGGATCTGGTATTTGCTTTGGAAAAAAAAGGGAAACCCCAGAATTAAGGCTGTAACTGTTGCCTCTTCAGCATTGGAAATCTGCAGTATGTATATTCTATTGATGTTAATTTGATTCAAAAGCAAGAAAATATACTGGTTTGTTCATCACACTGCAAATGTTGACATGATGGAGCTGTTTTAAACTTTTGTGATGTTTTATCTGCCCTTTTTGAGTCTGAACTGGAGGCATACGAAGCCAAATAAGATGTCATATTATATTACCTTTCTATGTTAACAGAAATTAATGCCATTCAATATTAAATATTTATGTAGATAATGCGATCTCTGCATTCAATCTAAAATATCTATGGCAACTCAAAATTACCATTTTCCCTACACTTTCCATAAAAGGTTAATAAACATTCTGTAGACTTGAAATTGTGTCTCTAAAATAACCAGTGGTATAACTCTGAATGATCAACAGATTCAAGAACATTGTTATCTGCTGCCAGCCAAATTGTGAATGAGAGAAGAGATGAAATTCTTCAAGTTATTCACTGCAAATTATTTGCTCGGATTTTATTATTGCAGTGGTGTTAAAATATGCAATATGCATAGCACGCAAAAATGTAGTAGACATCTTTAAAAAAATGAAGACACCAACTTGGAATGCAATTTGGTTAAATTAAAAGGCTGGACAACTCCTGTTCTCTTATGTTTGAAAGTCTGTGGAAAGAGAGACTTGAAAGTTATAGGAGGAAGAAACATCTGATATTTTCTTTTTTCTAACAAGCCTCTAGGGGTCTTGGGATGAATCACCTGCTGGATAGGTCCCAAACCAGCCTCCAGACTGTGATCTCCAGTTCATGAGAACCCTGGGCTCCAGAATGTGAGACTTTTCCTAGCAAAGGTGATGTAAGCAGCCTCTGTCTTTTCTGCCTCAGCCTGGCCTTTCCAAGCACTGCCGTGCCACATCACATCTCTCCTTTCTTTTGACACAGAAGTTTGTGGCTCCTTGTTAAACAATAAACTCAAAGACAAATAAAAATAAAATCAAAAAGTCAAAATCAACCAAAAAAAAAGTTCAGAATGCACCAGAAAAGCTGTAGGTTGGCACAGTCAAGGCTGGCCCCATGATAAGTACAAGAGTGTAAGAACAGACTTAATACCTACACTGAGGCCAAGTCCCTCATGATGCTGAATTGCAACTCAAATCCATGCATGTGAAGGATGAGTACTATCCCTCTCCTTTTAACTTCTAGGACAAGTGGTGCGTAAATTCCTCATATTGTCAACATCTGAATTTTCATGCAGAAATCACCTTGTGCTAAATTTCTTAGGGGGTATGATATGTCCTGCATGATTATATAAGTCCTGGCATCCTCCCATTAGCTTTGCCTGCACTTCCAGAGTGACCAGGCTCTGTGGAGTCAGCCAAGAAGAATGTGGCAGGCCTTGGCCTTATTTCTATGACCACAAACACCACGTGCCACTTTTTACCTGTGTGCTGCCTTTCTGCACTCAAAGTGTTACATCTGAGCTGCAGACAGGGATCTCAGATAAACCCACTCACCCTATTCAGGGTGAATATGTGAGTTCTCTGAAGTCAGTCCTTTCATTCAGGGTCTGGTGGGAAACACGGGATAAAAGACCCTTGGAAGAGATGCAGAGTGAGAGAATACTTAGTGAGGGATGGAAGCAGTTTCAAGGGAACTTCTCAAGGACTAAAAGGCTGGTCTGTCACTTGAGGAAAAGCTGGTTTCTAGGAATTACAGACCTAGGACATAATGAATTTCTACCTCACAGGTGTTTTTTTTTTTTTCTATTTGCTGCTCAGCAGGCTGATATTTGGTTTGGTGCAAAAGAAAATGAGACTGCTTAAACTTCTTTGGATATGGGCCCCACCCATTTTTTAAAGCATTTCTCCAACTGTTTTGACCCTTTTGACTGGTACATCACATGCCCTCCTGATAACAATGCTCTCCAGACAGTCTAATCCTTTCCTGGAGGGGAGACCCATGGCAGAATGCCTGCCAGAGGCCTGCTTAACACCCAGTGGGGGCCCAGGCCCATCTCATCACCCAGAGGTCTGGTGAGAGGTGGCAGAGGCTGCTGGCTGACATGGGACAGCTGTCTGGGAGACTGGGCTCTCTGCTGGCTCTCAGGGAGCCTTGGCCTGTGCTCGCTGACTTGCCCTTTCCTGCTGCTCTGACAAGTAGCCCAGAAGTGGATGCTTTTGGGTTCAGCTGGGAATTACACACATTATTCATCAGGCTCTGTCTGCTTAGCACCTCCAGACTCCTCCTGGCTGTTTATATTTAAGAATAAATCCTAACAATCATTGCTCAAAGCACAGGCTGACAGCCTGCAGCATTTTTGTTAAAGAATGCTGGGCAGAAACTGAAAGAGAACTGAAGAGTTAACGTGTGTTTGTAAAACAGGCAGGAAAAACCCCTCTGATCCGTGAACCTTCACCAACAACAGCTTCCATGTCGGAGCAGAAAAGGAGCTGGAAGGGCAAGAGCCAGAGGATTTGACAGGAGACCAGCAAGGCAGGGCCTCAGGGAATGGCTAAAGAAAAAAATAGGGGATCTGTGAGGTAAACAGGACAAAACTGGTGCATGGCTTTGAATGTCAGCAATGCAGTGCTGCAGGTAATACTAGATTTAATGTGTGTCCATGGAAGAGCCCAAAGTGCAAGAGTGACATGCTGGAACAACCCAGTAGTGGTACTCAGGATACAGTACCTTCTGGGAGGAGCTGAGGTTTCCAGAGACTGTCAAAGAATCACGGAATCAACATTCACTCTGGAGGAGTCTCAGCAAAATTGCACTCCTGTGGGTGTGTGGGCTTTAGCTGAAGGCAGAAACATCATGTGGCACCAGCCTTCAGTGTCTGCTGACATTCAAAACAAGAGGAATTTATCTCCTGCTTTATAATGTACTGAACACTCCATTCTGTTTAGTAGCATTCTGCAATGTGTATCTCTGTTCTATCTCATTTTAATCCCTGAGCACAGAAGTGTTTATGTTCCCTTAAAGAATGCTGGAAATTTGCAACTTGCAACCGTTTTGACCACATTAATAATTATATTATTTCAGGAGATTTTGCCTGGGGTAATGAAATATTTTTAGACACTGCTGATCTAGTTTTTGTGGGGTTCCCACTCCCCCAAGAACCTATGTAAATAAAAAAAGTTAAAAACTCATAGCACAAAAACTTTTTTGTCAAATCTGAGTAACTTCACTAATCATAAAAAATTTAATATGTCTGACTATATCCTGATGGGTTTCTCTCTTGTGTCAATTCATTCTCAGATGAGATGACATTTTTGTCTATGTATAAATAAATACATCTGCTCAAGGCCCCATCTTTCCTTTCACTGACAGAACTGATAGTATTGTATTTGTCCTTCAAAGTCATGCAAATGGAATCCTCAAGCTCTCAGTATTAAATGCTGGCTAACCTGATTATTTTCTTCAAAACATAAATGAAATTATTACTATACCCCTCCATTTTCATACCCTTCAAAAACTCCTGGCAGAAAAAGGAGAGATAGATAATAAGATACTCGAATCACTTTCTTACTCTGTAATTAGCACATGAAAAAAGAACTTATTGAAAACAATAATTCCTCAGTCATTTGTCTTTATTTTAATTTTGCTTTGAAGCCAACATATTTTCTCTGAGATTTCATTAGCAGCCATTTTGTAAATGAGTTCTCACTAGCAAGAACCAAGTTTGAGTGCTCCACTGCATTAAAATTTAACATTTTTCTATGGATTAATATAAATTCTTCTTAATGCAGAGAGTCTTTTCTGAAATGTTCATAGTTTAAAAGGCTGGATCTAATTAAGAACATAAGTGCCTAAAAGTAAAGTGCTTCAGTACCTAACTCTGAGGCATCTGGCTTCTCAAACCTAGTCCAACTGAAGCTATGAAGCAAGAGTCTGTGCTTAAGGGAAAAATTAAGCATCTTACAGAAGAATCCAAAACAGCCAACAAGGTGTAAGAGCAATTTCTAGTAAAGTTTTAAAACCTCCTACAAGGGCTTCTTCTGCCAAAGGGAAGTACCTTAAATGAGTTTTTAAATATTTCCTAAAGATAGCTCAATTTCTTTAGAATAATTGAGTGTTACCCTTTCCTCTTTAAATGGATCAGTCAGTGTGGAAAAAAACCCAACCCAGACAACCCAAAAAACCCCATTAGAAACTGTCTTTGGAATAAGGGCTGAAAATCAGGATTGTGTGCTCATGCATCATGAGCTTTCTGCATGTCTGCTAGGAGCCTAAGCTTTTCTATCTATCTGTGAAACCATACTTCTTGTGGGAAGTCAGGCCAGTCCCCTGGAAGGTAAATAAGAAATGTTTCCATACTCTGAGAAGTGGCTTAGCTACATAGGCCTCCAGAGAAAATGGACAGGACCTGGCCTACAGGCATATTTGAGAAAGGCAGCTGGGAGTTCTGTGGTTTAATATGAACTTACCTTGTCTGTCTGTCCTAGGAAAGGGAAATTTCTATAGCTGACTATCTAAATTCCCTAACTTGCTTCAGGCCTGAATTCTTATTCTTTACCCAAACCCTACTTGTTGCATTTAATTAAAATGGGTCCAAAATTCTTTCTGGACTGTTCTGCTTTCACACCACAGCTCTGGAAACAGAAGAGACTCTGAGGATTTTTGCTGTTCTTGCAAAGTGAGGAGAGAAGTGTGAACAGGAGCCATGATTTCCAAGCAAAGCACTGACTTGCTGTTGCTTGAAGATGTGCAGTGGTATAGCTTCTTGGGAATTTTGGAAACAAATGTGTCCACATGGAGCTGTTTTAGCTATCCAGGACCATCCTTGACCAGGTGACTCCAAGTGTTGTTGATGCTGTATTGGCCCCAGATTTGCTCGGGAGAATTAGCATGCCTTCTTACCCAGGACAGGCTGCAAGATAAATATACACATATATATATTAATAATTGCTTCAGAATCCTTTCCAGGTGAGCTCACAGGGCAGAAAAGCCCTACCAACCTCTCACTGTGAGGCAGACTAAGTTTCTGGAGATTAAAGCACAGCAGCAGTGCTACCAAGCAAACTCAGTCTTGTCCTGACTCTTTAGCTTCTTTCTCATTCCTCTCTTCCTTGTACTGCCTCTTTTGCCATTTGTGAAGCAAAGTGATACACAAGGCACAAGCAGTGCATATCCATGTGCACTGGGAGGATTTGTGTCTTTCCAGGGTTAGATTGTCTATAAATTGTAGCTACACATATTTCTGCATGTTGGTTTGCTAAGTTTAAAAGCGTAGTCATGTGAGAAATAAGCACTCAAATCATTTTGTTATGTGCTTGTTGCTGATTAGCTGACTTGGAGTGTAAATGTGACCATCAATAAAAAGCATAATGAAAGCTTGTTATTTTAAAACATACTTAAGTCAAAGGAAAAACAGTTCAGCATGACTGTAGAAATAATAATTGGTTCATTACCTGTAATCACGTTAGTCTGCTCACATTAGCAGAGGCTAATTAGAGAAAGGAGAGGAAAAGGGAGCACATCCCTACATACACAGGTGTGATCTCTATATCTAAATGCATTTCACTGTATTATATGTACTTCATTAATAAATTTTTAGATAAAACAGTATAGGAGGAATACAGCAATGCAAGAATGGAGATACTGAGAAAATGTAAAAGTACATTGGAAGAAAAAGAGAACTATTTGTTCATCAGGTAAAATTAAATAGAAATAACTTATCTTGTTATCCAAAACACCAGAAGCGACTGCATGTTTTACTAGAAATTCTAGTATAAACAATTTTTGAGGCAAGGTGTGTTATCAGCACATGTCTTTTCCTTCCAAAAACATGACATAGAGATGTAATGGGAAGACCTTTTAGTATATTGTGTGGCCTTTTACTACATTGTCAGAGTCTTGTTCTCAAAGTTTCATTTCTATTTCTATAGTAAACTGATGATAAAGATTATTTGCCTGAAAATATCCTGTTGATTCTGACAACAAACTTGGTCTCTGGTGAAGGTTACAAAATTTTATAGAAATATTTCATAAACTGCTTCACAGGAACAGATCCTCTCATTTGTCCATCATATTTACTACTTGGTTTTGGTTTTCAGGAAAATATTGTACTACAGTAGACTCAACAATCAAGCAGAAGTATCAGGACCAAAAGTCTTTGGGTTATCAGGTTATGCCAACATGTTGTGCTGCCTTGGGGACAGTGCAATGTCAGAGATTTAGGTGTCATCTTCTTTGTTCATTGCTATAAACTTACTGTTTCAGGGAAGGCTGACATATTTGCCTTTACTCCAGGCAATATATGTCTCAGCATGGTAATGCCAGAGTTTGGAAAGGGCAGGAATATGAATTGATTGCTGCTTCTTTGTTTATTATTTCACTCTAATGTATTGTTTCTAACACTGTCGTTATGGGAGCCGGTTTTATATAATGATGTGAAGATGTGTAGGACAGAGAGTGGCAAGAGTAGAATACTTTGTTATACACCAGTTTTTTTCCTAGGATCTGGCAGCAAGATAACAGCCAGGTTTCCACCTTAGGCAATACTTATGTATTTGTCAAGGGGCCAAATGACCACCATCTGGTTAAAGTCTGAGCTGTGGAGGACAGATAGTTAGATTAGATGAGCCCAGGCTTTGGTCTTACCCAGTAAAGCATTTATTAAACTTTTTTTCTTACAGAAAGGGAGGGATATTATCTTAACAAAATAAACAAGGCAATGACAGAGAGAGGAAGACCTACTAAAAAATTATGTACTTGGTTTAAGACCCCTTGCCTTTTGCTTTCTGTGGTGGAACTTGGGGATCTGGAAAATAAATATCTCTCCAAAGTTTATAGCATGTCAGGTGCACAGAGATTTTCATAACTATTAGAAGGCTGCAATACTTAAAAGGCCACAAGGACCAACTAATATTTGAATAAGGTAAGACTCCTTTTTAACTTGGAGTATTCATGTTTATTTTCACTGAGGGGGTTTACAGGAATTATTCCTTCTGTGACCTGCTTGGGAGCTTAGATCAAAGGACTAAAGTCTCCTAGCTCTAACATTGACCCTTAGGGAAAGAACAGAAAAAATAAGGCAGTTATAGAGTGATCCTTCCCATGGTATAATTTCTCAGCTCCCAGAAATCAGCTTTTTAGTGATTTTTTTCTGAGCCAGAGGTTGCATCTCGGCTTTCATGTTTAATATCCAATGATGTACATCTCTTCTATGAATTTCTCTAATCCAGATAAAGTTTTGTCCTCTGCCTGTTCCTCTAGGCAATACGTTTCACAATTTCATTATGTAAAATAGAAAGAATGCTTCCATTTGTTTGTTTTAAACCTCTTTTTTTTTCAGTAAAGCAAACACTGACAGTAATAACACCATTTTCTCAGTGCAAGTGAAGATGTACTAAGAGTTTCTGCTGGGAGAGCTGTGATGATTAGGCATCACTTCTTGGCTATGCCAGAAACTGTGGTGGCAAAAGTAAGAGGTATGCTCTAACTTAAGTAGACTTACAGGAAGACAAAAATGGAAAACCTGCATTTTCACCACGAGAGATTTTGGCCTGCACTTGTTGTCGAGAAAACCCCTTTTTTTTAAATGGAATTTGACTCCATGATCACTTTTGTTTCAGATTTATATGTGGATCTTTGGCTTTTTCTGAGCCTCTTGCAGATGCCTAACTGGGAAAAAATTACTTCTGCAATGAGTAGAAGGAGCTGTGGGACATACCTTGTCTCCCTTTGCCAATGTACTGTAATATGACTTCTACTGAAATATCACCACCTCTGGCAGTCCTCCTCAGAAATCCATTTCATAAATAAACATTAGATGACATTGGTTCACAAGTACCCAGAGAAAATAGCAATCATGAAATCATGCATCTTCTTCTCCACTTAGAATCCCTCTGTTAATATCAAGGTACAAGATTGATCTGTAGCTGAAATTACAGCTCTGAAAGTACAGAAAATTTACTTTATAGTAAATTACAGAAAATACAGTAAATACTTTACAGTAAAGAAACTTATGAATGACTAAAATGTTTCTTGTCTTTTCATGTTTGTGAAAATTTTGCCTTAAAAACTGATTTCCTTCCTGTCCACTTGACATCTCAGATTTGTCTTTCACAGGAAACTGATTCACAAACCAGTTGGTTTTCAGAATTTATTTTCTGTTTAGCCTGATTAGATGGCCTTGAATTTCTTTTAGGTGTTTTTAGCTTTCACTGCTTTACCTCCAAGCCTCATTTTATTTGCTTATTCTACATGTGATCCTTTAAAGTTGCCCTGTTTCAGCTAATTTTAATTAAGTAAAAAGAATTAAATTTTTTTCTTGATGTACAGCTGCACACAGAACAATGTGTGTTTATATGTGATGATGGCCTATTCCCCCTTGAGTTCTCTGTTTCTGGCTATTGTATTTGAAAAACCAAAGAAATTATAGCAGTCCAAAATCAAGTGACAGGAAAGGTCTTAATGTCTATGAGTAACATGATGTGTGAAGTTACATTTGAGGAGAAAATAAAAAATGTGGAAACATGATTGTTATATATCAAATAATGGACTGTGCACAGAAAGAACACCAGGCCTTTGAATTTAGTTTTTCAATGAAATGACCCACCCCTCCAAAAAAAAAAACAAACCAAACCAAGCCAAACCAAAACCAAACCAAAAAGTAAAAAACAACCCCCAAAAAAGCCAAAAACAAAAACAACAACAAGAAAACCCCCTCCCAAAAAAAACCACAAAAAAAACAAAACAAAAAAAAAACCACAAAAAAAAAAAAACCAACACAAAAAAACCCAACCAAACAAACAAAAAAATCCAAAAAAAACCTCAAAACAAAACAAAAAAAACCCCACCTCCCAAAAAAAAGCAAAACCCAAAAAAACCTCCAAAACACTTTGGTCAGTTAAAGTATTTACTTAAAGCAGTTTTGAATTTATTACCTTCCAGCATTGACTAATATGCACAGGTTATTATCATACAGGGTTTTGTGTGATACAGAGAAAACTCAGGTTTATTGTATGAGTAACAAGTAATGAGGTATGCGAGCCCATACCTGTGTCCAGTGTAAAGCTTTTATGGGTTCCAAACCTTGTGGCTCCCTCCCAAGTAAATGTGTTTGACTCCTGAAGGGACAGAGCCTTCCTGGTTCCTCTCCAGACCTTTAGAAATAACTTTTCTCCTTTTTGGAGATTTGGTATTGCCTGCACTAGAGTTTGTTAGCATTTCTTTGGAATGGTAGAGGCATTGGGTAGCCTGTCAGTGAAAGGTTGCTGAAGTATATCTGTTCTGCTGTGGTCGGAAAATGTCTTGGCTAAAAAAAGAAATATTTAAAGGATTTTGATCACTGCAAATGATAAGTAATGAGTTAAAGTAACAGAAAGCTTCTTGAATGATGGAGGTGTCTGTCTGTAGGACAGACTGTGGCCCGTGCCTTAGCATGCCCTAGTGTTTGTTCTGCTGGCAGCTAGAGAGCAGGTGAAAGAATTGCTTTTCAGCAGAACCTGCACATTTAAGTGAACACAGTCAGCTTTCCAGAAAAAAACCCCTGCCACTCTTAACAAAGTAGTACTTTTTGGATTGTCAGATCAACTTTGTGGGGCTCCCAAATGGCTGTCCTGGACATAGCAATGGTCTAGCAAGCAATGCTTCTGTGATTTCCAGGAGGACTGGATCTGCAGGGAGAGTGTGCTATGTTCCTCTACAGATACAGAGAGCTGGAGAGACTGCCAGCAGAGGCTTGACACAAACGCATTTTTTTAACCTTTCTTTTTTTGAATTATGATATTTGCACTGAGACTGAACATGAAAATACCTGATATTGTAGTATATCTGCCAGATAACATTAGGTACAACCTGTATATTTTGAATTAAAAGGGAATATAGTGACGCCTTTGATTGTCTGAGCTTTCTGGATACAGCTGCAATGTACTGTTTCTTAATTTGTTTTTTAATGCACTCTTGCTTTTTAATTTTTATTTGTAGATTAGGCATCTTGGACCTCTATTGATACTTCTAGACTGCTTGACAGAGGTACATTCCACAAGCAGATTTAGAAGCTATATGTTACTTTGCCAGTGATTGTCTGATCTTCAAGTCTGAGAACAGAAGGTTAAAATAGCAGGAATCCTGGATGAATGTCTGTCATTAGCAAAGCTGTCTTCTTCCATTACTTGCATTTTGTGTCATTCTTTGAAGTCTTTTCTGAAGAAACATGTGCTGTCTCACTCACAAAATCACTACTGAAGCTTACCACAATGTTAGACACTTTTACTCTTCCTTTATTTTGCTCAGCAAACATAGGTTTTTGAAGGCTAAGAAAAAGAAAGGATATAGTGGAGAAGCAGAAATATGTAGAACTGGCAATAGTTTTGAAAGGAAAAGGAAGAACTCTATTAGGTATGAGTAAAAGCAAGGTGAAAATATACAGGATAAAATTATTCACCCCTTAGACATGTAGCTAACCAGATCCAAGAACTCATCGAATTTAAATAAGAGCAAGCTTTAAATTACTAAACAACCCTTCTTTTCCCCACTGCACTGACTGACTGCTTCTGAATACTTTCAGCTGTGTAACTAGGCAGATCCCATTCTGGCTGACTTGACCAGAATGAGCAATTAAAATGGAAGATGACACTGTCGTCAGCCCCTCAAGGTGTCATCTGGTGCTCAGAGTGGTTCTAACTGTGGATACTCCAGATGCCATGATCCACACTTGTTGGTCACTATCAAGTTGTCCATGTGACTAAGACAACAGGCTAAGCAGCACTCTTTTATTTACAATATAGAGCTATTAGTGTGTGCTCCTAAGGAACCACATGTGAGGCTCTGTGATGTGAATAATCAGGCATTCCAGCTGCTTTTGAGTGATCCCAGCACTGACAGCTGAAAGCAGGAGGAATTTTTCTCCAGTGCAGCACCATTTATGACATCCCGTTATGCAGCCTGAAATGAGCTCCAGTGTTCCAGTAAAAGAAAGCTCAACACTTTGTGAGGGAACACACAATCACCAAGAATTTGGCAAAGTCAAAAGCCAAATCCAGGGCCATTGATTTGACACTCATGTCTCATCTAATGTCTGCTGTTGTGGTGTTGCTTCTTAAATTAGGAATATGTTCTTGGCCTGGTAGAATACAGGTCTTCTGAAGCACAGATCTTCTGTTTTCCCGTAATTTCCTGAATTAGGGGAAAACAGAACTCTGCTGCAGCTTCTGGTTTTACAGGTCACACCTCTAAAATGCTTTGTTCTCTGCCTGCTCAGCATTGTGGATAATCAGATTTTTTATAATAAAAAATAAAATCAGATATTTTTTATAATAAAAAATAATTTTTATTATAAAAAAGCACCTCAGGTGTTTGCATTCCCAGTGCAAAAACTATAGAAATGCTCATGAACTAATCCCAGACTTTCACCTAAAATTATATTCACGCAAGTCTGTTTACAAGGGAAGGAACAGATAACACAGATTACATGTTAAGTAGGACTCAACAAAAGAAACCTGCACCACTGGCATTGTGTTTTCCAGGCTTATGCGTACATTTGTTGATTTATGATAAAAATGCATGTGGTTATAAAGTTGGCCAAAGCATTCATGGCAGATAAATGTAGAATTGAGAATTGATCTCAAACCCACTATTGTCATTATTTGATCAAAGGAATTTGATGATTGAGTGACATAAAAGGAGCAAGGTATTTATAGGACTGAAAGAAACTGTCCAGCCAGTGATTCTGCTCCCCTGCTACCTAAAGCAAAAGGGTCATATAGTATTATTCAGTGGAAGCTGGAGCTACTCATGATTAACACGTCAGTGTTATTGGATCCCTTTTCCCTATATTGAGTCTTAGTTCTGAAATGCTATAGAAAATTTTGCTGCAGGCAAATTAGGTAAATGGCAGTCCTGTTCCTTCCATTCCAAACTCAAACTGAACACTCCTCCTTAGTCCAGAATATCCTCAGCTCAACCTTTCTTTGCAACAAGGTAGTGCCTATTTATGTTCTCTGGCAATCTAGTTTTTCACACAGGCTGATTAAATAAACATAACAGTTTCTGTCGGTGGTTGTGTTTAAGAAAGCACATGAAAGCTGTAGGATGCAGGAGATAACATGAAAGTGAGAATGTCTGTCTCCTAGAGTAAAGATGTGAAATCTTGTTCAACAGCAAGCTACCTGAAGAGCTCAGCATTATCTCCAAAGGAAGAAATGAGATCATCACAAATTCTTTTGTGACCAGTACATATCTTCTTGGTAGTTATAGGAGACTAAAACAGGGGGAGAGCTCTCACTGTTCCAATTAATAAGGAAAGGTATTCAGAAAGTGTATTGTGATTCCAGTAGTCATATTTGATGCTCTGAAAAGAAGCCTGTTTCACCTGATGGCTACTACTTTACATGCTTTTATTAAGAACATGGCTAAATGAAGAATCAACTACAATTATTTTAGTGCAAAAACATTGCTAATGAAATTTTAGTTGGTTGTAGTGACATATAGTTCTTAAAGAGAAATGCCCACTTTTTGCTGTTCTTCTGTCACATCTCACTTGAAGATGCAATCATTTTGAATTATTTTGTTTATTCAGGGTACAGCATTTCATTATTTTTTCCCTAATTTTTATGACTTACGTAATATATATAGCATATGTGTCTAGATTTTTCAGGATAAGTACCTGCAGACATTTGTATGCAGTAGAAATAGATACTGGAATGAAATGGAAGGAAGAAGTCAGTAAAAAAATTAACTTCTCAGTCTTTGGCATGTTTTGGTCCACAACTTGGTCATCTGCAATGCAGCCAGAACTTTAAAGCAGACAAACCTGATGCCTGCCCTTTAAAAAAACAAAACAGACCAAAACAAAACAAAACAAAAAAACCAACAAAAAGGCCCAAGAGTTTCACATATCTTCATGTTATTTATGCATTTATTTTGGGAAAAGAGAGCAGTTTGTCAAACATTTAAGGTTGACAGGCAAGTCATGTTGTTGCAATGCAGGTAAACGCTGTCATGAGTGACACTGGCTGTGTCACTATGTGCAGCATTAGCCTGGGAATTTGAGAAGACAGGCTCATGAAAAAAAAATGAATGTTGTCAGACAACCCTGCATTTTTTATTATTAAAATCTTGAGTGAATTTAGTGCTCATGAAAGTGAGGGACTAAGCTTCTCTGCACATCCCTTTCAATAAATCTCAGTTCTGACCTGCAGCACCTTTGCTATTCTAGTTATGGGACTTGAGCAGAGATTGCTCACTATGTCAGATTGTGGGAGGTTTGTGAAATAGATACCTGAAGACTTAGATGAGGCCACTGAACATATTCTTATTTGTGCACCAACCATGACCTAAGCCCAGATCCTCAAAGATGATGGGCAGTCACAAATTAAGCATATATCACACTATACCCCTTGGCAGTTAAAATAAAAATTGTTCAATTGTGTTGAAGGTGTTTTTACCCGTAGAAATTGATAACTCCCATTCTGATAGGAGGTTACTTCTGTGAATTTGTATTTTGGGGCTTTATTAGTTTTAATAATTGTCCTGAAACAGCTGTCCAGAAAGCTGTGTCCCTATGTGCTGTGGAAACACATTTTTGCAAAACATCATATTCAAATCATGAGTTTTGAGAGCACTTCATTATCCAAGTGGACTCAGTTTCTACTACTAAGTCAACAAGTGCTATTCAAGAGGAATGAGAAGCAAGAGGGGCCAGTGGCTGCATAATGCCTGCATGGGAGGCTGCAGTCCCTGCAGACACTCCTGGGAAATGGTCGCAAGTGCTCTCGGCAAGTCTGAGTTTTATGAGTTCAATCTGCTCTGTGACCGTGAGGAAAATGGGCCGCAGTTAATCAAGGATTAGCAGCATCACCTCTTCTCTTCAAGAGAACATCAAATCCCACTCCCTTAGGAGAGAAAGCATTGGGCAGGTGTGTGGGTGGCATTGCAGGCAGCAGCCATGGGACTGTCCCTGAAGGAATCTCAGCTGGGGGATCACTGCTGCTGTTGCTTTCCCCCTGGAAGAGCAAGCTCTAAGGCCCTGTGATGCAGAGGCTCTGGATCATACTTTGTGTGTTTCAATGCAGAGCCTAATCCACTTAGGCAAGCACAGAGTGAAAATATCATTGCCTTTACAGTGAGAGCCGAAGGCTACAACAAATCTAAATGCCACAGCTCCATCAAAAATAAACACTCAAAGCCATCTTGACATCGAGGGTATGGAGCTGAGAATGACATTGAGAATGAGATTTTAGGAAGAGTTTATTTCACTCTTCATGCAGATATAACTTCACTTTAAAAGGATTCTGGTGCCTTTGTAGTATTTTTGTAATCTTTGGAAGGCTGAGAAACTTTTATTCTGCCCCTTGCTTTCTGTGTAGTTTTGAATTCTTAGGACATGGTCACTTTTTCTGCAGTGGTGAGCACATAGCTTAATTATAGTGTCCACCAAATTGGCAAAAGAGATGGTAATCTGCCTGGAATACCTCTGACAACATGCCTGTTAAGCAAAAAACACAGTTAGTCTGCATTACTCAGACTAAGCATCTGCAAGAAGATGCTTCAATGTCCTTTTAGTAATGTCAATAATAAGAACAAAAGAGTGGAAGGACTAAATAGATGGTAGCACACTTTTCCTAGTGTATATGTGTGCACTTTATTTCACTGTAATCCTGCTCTGTATTGAAACTAAAGCCACAGTGCTTATTTCAAGATACATTTCTCTCCAAGTTTTAAATACATTCATGATTTCATTGTGCCCCAATTAAAATCTTGGAATAAACTGTAAAGAGATGTGGCTAACTATTAATTTTTGAGCACTTTGAGAATATAGTGCAAAGTTTTTAAATGAAAGAAACCAATTGTCCTTGTAAATCTTGCAATGTTTGGCAGTAGTCCACTACTTGCATGAGGTGCTGCTCTTAGCACCTGATTTATTATTGGTTTCAGTAGACCTACACTGTTTTGCAATTCTGATTGCTCCATTAGAAAATTGTGATGTGGCATTAAAATTTTAATGGGTAATGCTCTGTTTGCATTTTGTCCCACTTAGCTTCAGATTGCCAGAGACTAGGAAGATAGGAATATTAAGCATTCATAAAACAATTTCACAAAAGCTAAAATTCCAAGGAATAAAAAACAGAGAAGAATAATGATAAACAGTTTAAATTTTAAAAAAATCAAAGTCTGTTCATCTTTTATGTTTATTATTAGTTGTATTATACTAAAAAAATGAACATTTACCAAATTATGTCTGCATGTTTTTGCTCTGTGGTTGTTAAGTCTGACCTCTGTCAGCACAGAACACTAAAACTGTCCCAGATCTGGCAAGATTCTGTGGATGTAAATATAATCAAATTTGCAAAACCTATAAATTGTGTTTATGCATCACTACTGAAAATTCCTATTCTTTCACTATATTGTGTGCCAGTCTATCAAAATGTCTGGGGCCAGTTTGCTTTTTATATTTGGTTATTTTGACTTTCAGAACACTTTTTATTTTACATTGCATAACAATATTTTTTTATTAGTGGTTCTAGGTGGGTTTATTTAACACCTGCATAATTTTAAAATGGTTCCTTACAAAGTAACCATAAATGGATGTTTTGCTCTGCAGAATCTTCAATAAAAACATCTCACTATCACCAATAGCGATAGAGGGGGTGGAGTGGGGAGACTTTGAAATCTGCTTTTACAAGTCCAAATCCTCAGGCAAAATAAACAATATTATTTGAGATTTAAAAAAAAATGCACACAGAGATGATAAGAAAAAATCTAATGTCGGCAGAAGGCTGTGCTTCAGCAAGCAAGGTATATGTTAGTATGTTTGCTTATTTTTTAAGTTTTCCAGTACCAAAATGCATGTTTAAATGATTGCATTTGACAAAGGAAAGACAAGGAAAAATGGTGCAGCATCTTTAATTTATCAGTTTACATGAGATGCAGGCAATAGCCTGTGGGTACCAGATTGTGATTTTTCTACTCAAGTACATTCTCATGTTTTACTGATGAGCTATATGCCAGACCCTTGTGCTCTGTATAGTAAGAGTTTCATGGAACATCTGCTTCAATTGCTCTATCTCTTGTTTTGTTTTGTCACTAAACTCACTTATGCTACAGAAGCACTGACTATAAAAGAAGCTTCTTTAATTCAATAGCATATCAAAAAGGAAGATTCTCTAATGCTTGCAACACTGCTATTTATGTCTAATGCTGTCCATTGCATCTAAAGTGGTACAACAATTAACACAATATTCTGTCATACTTCATAGGCTAGCCAGTTTCCTGACCTACCAGCATGTTTTTAACTAGAAAAGCTGCACATGTGTCTATGCATGTGTATCTGTGTGTAGGTGCAGACAGAATGATGCACAGGGAGGTGTCCCTGACTGTCTGCATTTGCAACAGGATGTATGAGACATTAATGCAAAAACACATATAAGTGCCAGAAGAGTAACATTTTCCCCATTCCCAATGCCATGTGTCACAAAGGAAGATAACAGAGGAACTAAGTCCATAAGATGAGAATAGCTCTGGCTTGTTACTAACTGTGTGCTTTAGCATTTACATTGCAAATGGCACTCGATGTTTTTGTGTCTTTAACCTGGAAGGAGAAAATGTTTTACATTGATGGGGAACATTATGTGGGAATTTAAACCAACATACATCACCCTTTGTCAGTGTTTTCTTCTTGCCCCATTGGGTAGTCTTGGCTATTCAGTGCCTATGAAAGGATGTTGGGGTTTAAAGGTGACACCTTAATTTGCTGTACCATGGTCAATTTGAATGCAAAAAAAAAAAAAAAAGAAGTTGATTAACTGAACAAAAATGAAATGAAAGATTTTTTAAAGCTGAAAGTATTAGGACCTTTACAATATTCTCTAGTTTTGCATTATAAATGCATAAAAGAAAAAAGGAGAAGTTTTGTAAAAAAAGACAAATAGGATAAACATCCTTCCCACAAAAAATTGTTATCTCCTTTCTCATATTTTTGGTCTGAACAAATGCTGAAGATTATGGTGTTGTGGATATTCCTTTTTAAAGCTGTAGTCTGGTTTGGGTTTTTTTCCTTAATTTTACTCTCACCTCTTCTGACATCCAGCTTAAAAAATCCTGTTAGAAACAAAGAAGCTATGAACAGATGCTGAAACCATCTTTAGTTTCAGTGTCGTTGTTACGGAAAGGATATGTGGCTTAATTTTAATTTTTTTTTTTTTTTTAGGAATACGGTTTATCATTGTATGTGAATTGCCATTGACAAGGTTGGTAATTAGCCTTGTATTATTTTCAGCATAGTTCACATCCACACATCACAGGATGGAAAATGAGAGCCTTAGACAAACAGTATCCTTGTAGAAGATCATTAGGAATCCCACTGTGACATGCCACGTGGAACCTCGTTGATTCAAATTAGTCATCTGCATTGTTCTGTATTTCAGACTGCAGGAGGTTTCAACTTATTTTACAAAACCACAATTGTTATATGTTTATGGTCAGAGTAACAAGTAATGTTCTGCACTCTCAGAAGACACCAAAGACATTTTAATATGTACTCATTATGCAGCTCTGCCTGCAACGCTATTTAGAGTTTCATCAGTGTCTGGGTAACAAAGCTCTATTTCCTCAGCTTTTTACAACTGAGCTGTAAACATGAACTCTCAGTTAAACACAGCAGTGTATAGAAATTTTTATCTAGGACTCAGGGTTTTGATTTTCCTTTTTTTTAACTAAAAAGAGGTTTGGACAATACACACTTCTGAAATGAATGTATCCTATTGCTGATTTTTATTGTGTTTAGATTTAATACAGGTTTGAACTGTGCTAAATCCACTGGGTTTGGCTGAAAAAATACAGGACCAAAAATTCTCTTTGTCACTGTTATAATTTACTGTGAGGTCAAATATGTACCTTTAAAACAGAGTTTATAGTAGAGTTATAAAATAGTCATTTATGATGCCTGTTTGATCCCATATGTGTCTATGCAAAATCTTTTACTGGTATTGCCGATAGTAATATGTATATGTTTTAACATATATACCTCCCTCAAATAGGATATCTCAAGAATTCATGTTTCTTATTCCTTGCTGGTATTTACTGGTGCAAATCCATCTATTTCAGTAGAGGATTTATTCTAACAGTGTGTTTAGTCCCACTCAGGATCCTGTCATGATACTCAGTAACACCAGAAATACTTGGGTCTGCACTATGTGTGCTGCAGATAAAAATAACCCAAACCTAAACTTGTTAGGGGCAGGAGCCTTTCAAATGATCCTAACCTGAGAAGGGCAGAAATTTTTGTTTTCCAGGAAGGTATCAGAATTTTAATATTCTTAAAATAGATTCAGTATATATTATATATATTTTAGATATAAATCCACATGCACTGAAGAATTATTCCTATGAATTCTCTTCACTTTGTGCACAGAATCAGGAATCTGATATATTACTTCAAGAATACATAACACAACATAAGAGAAAGAATTCAAGAGAAGTGAACAACTCAGGGGACCAGTAATAGAATATGAATCCTAGGTTGTTGTTTCAAATCTAATCCAGGTTGGAAGTAACAGCAATTATTGATATCTAATGTCTTTTCAGTGATCTGTATGAAATGAGTTTGTGGTCTCAGTGTAGTTTCTAACAGACAGGTGTCTAGATCACAGCTGACACCATTGCTGGCAGACACAATGTAAGGACTAAAGCCCAGTCTAAAAATTGAGCTGCTCTTTGGTGTCAATGCAAAAATCAAGCATTCCAGCAGGAGAATGTGCAAGTCAATGAGTTTTTTGAACCTATCAATTAAAACTATTTCAGTCTTCAGGCACTTGCCCAGGAATCCTCTTAAGATCAGAGAATTTTTTCAGTTAAACAACAAAGATTTATAATAAAAATTAGTACAAAAAGACATACATAAAAGGAGCAGCCACAATAGTTTCAATTCACTTGCTGAAACTCATGTGTTTAAATTTATTCAAGTGCTTCACAATAGAATAATTCCTTTAATGGCTTGCAAATCTGTCCTGCACACTACACTATGACATCCGTATACCACATGGCATGTTTCACAAATCACTGACAGTAACAACATTGTGGATACCATTTGTTTCCTTCTACTTGTGAGAGCACTAGGAAAAATCTTGACTAGCTGGTATACTGCTCAGATGACCTGGCTGATGTGATCATTTGTGCCACTTGTATTACAAAGCTCTCTCCTCTTTCATCCTGTTTGGGCGTGTTAGATCAAAAATTATGTGTAGAACAGCTCAGTGGTGACTGCTAGACATGGCTCTGCTGGTGTTGGGTATCCCAAAGGATCTGCACAAACCCTCCTGCAACTCTTGCTACTGCAGTGGACTGCTAAATAACGTGGGGGCTGCAGAGATGCACTCTGGGTCTTCTCCAATTTAAACACCCATTCAAAACCCTATGGATAATCTCTATGGTCTAAGCAGAAAAAAAAAATCACAAAAACATTTAGGAAACATCCATTTTTATGTATGATACAGTTAGAAAAATTTGAGTTCTGAAAAATCATGTTATTTATGGACCTTCCCAAGGGTACCCATATTATAAAGGGACTGTGACTTTTATAAAAAAAACCACAAATCAGTGTGCTTAAGGCAACTAACTGGCAATTATGTGCAGTTTTGATTATGGGAATTTACATTTGCACAAAGGAATATAATTACAAGGGAAGTAATTTTATTTTTTTTTTAATGTTAGCCTTTTACTTTTTGACCTGGGTTTCAATTTAGCAGAGATTGAGAAAATTATATTCAACACAGATGCATATATAAATGTTTATATAGTAGGTATCTGGCAGGCAAAAACCCTTCTACTGAGGCTTATCTGGATCTGGGGTCCACAATATACTAATTACTAAGCACTAAAGCCAGTACAAAAGAAAGACCTCCAGAGAGAGAAGCTACTATATTTTATCTACTACAGGTGATAGATATTATTTGCCTATTATTATTTTATATTATTTATGGATCCCTCTAAGAATGACATATATGAGTTTAATATATTCATGTAAGATATTATATACATGGGAAGAAAGACAGAAAACATTTGGGTCTAATTCTTACATAATTTTGTCATGAAAATTGAATATCAAGAGGCTTGAAAAGTAAAAGGAAAATAAAGGAAATAATGAAAGGAAAGAACCCAAAAGCAATAATAGAAAAGAGAAAGAATGGTATTGTTAATAAATGAAGGATTAGGAGACTCAAACAAAAGGAGACTTTAATATATGATAGAGGAGTAAGAAATTGAAGGATTTTTAAATTTAATAGACAGTTCATAAATTAAAAAATCTGTCATATAGTATTAAAATCACACTTAGCATTTCACTGAGCAATATATTATTAATTTATGTTATGATATATGATTCACTGTAGTCCCAATAATTTATATTTTGTGTAGAATTTTAAGTCTAGATTTCCAGGTTTAGTAAGCCTCAGATTTTTTCTGACTTTCCTGCCTCCAGGTCTCATGTAGTGATCAGACTTTCCTAAAAGAGGCATGAACCCTGTGTGAGAGAGTTGGGCAAATGGGCAGGAGACTTCCTTGTTAAACACAACTTTTGATGTCATGACTGTAATGATGGATTCACCAAATTATTACAGAGTCATTATTTGTAGGGGTAGGACAGCCCTGTGTGTTCTTGGCGCTTACATACTCTGAAGGATTTTAGCTTTAAATTTCTAAAGCTCTGAACATGGTTTCAGCCGCAAGACTGTGGCTGGAATAATAAGACTTAGCAAAATTCCCACACAGCATTTTGAAAAGATGGAGACTGAGGTTGGTGGTTGTTTTGTTTAAAAAAGAAGAAAGACCCTGAAAGTGTCCTGTGTTGCAAGGCCACCTTAATCTTTTTCACTTTCTAAGTCAAGCCCCCTGTTTCTACTGAGGTCTTCACCAAAAACCTTGGCTCTGAATTTCCCTTCAACCTCTCCTTTCTATTTTTGGCCTACCTCCACCACTCAACTCACCATTTCAGGCATGTCTGTCACAGTTATTGGGCTAGGGGTGATAAGCAAGCCTAAATGAGGACTCCTTCCTTCAATCTGGATTGCTGCTGCACCAAATACTGTTCCACATCCTCTGACTAGTAGTATATCAGTTACAGTCCCCTCTCATTCCACCTCCTCTCCTGAGGGTCATCAGTACCCAATAACCCAGGGACCAGTAAGCATCACCTTTATGATAACTCTGCCCAGCTTCTAGCCCTTATAAGGTTACTCAGTCATTATGCTCATCTGTGTCAGAAAGCACAGATCCTGAGTTTGATGTAGTTTATCCTTCTGTTTCTAAAGAGAAATTTCATTTATAGCTGGAAGCTCTCAAAAAACCCCACCCCAAAACACACCAACCCAAACTCACATTGAAATAGTCTGTTTGGGGAACTGAAATTCTTGCAGCCAGAACCAATGTGGTGCATAAGTTGGAAGTGCATTTGAAGGGCTGAGAATTGACCATTCTAGAAAAATGGGCAATTAAATGGAAATGCTTGCGGGTGCCCTTCCCTTCCCTTCCCTTCCCTTCCCTTCCCTTCCCTTCCCTTCCCTCCCTTCCCTTCCCTTCTTCCCTTCCCTTCCCTTTCCCTTCCCTTCCCTTCCTTCCCTTCCCTCTCCTTCCCTTCCCTTCCCTTCCCTTCCCTTCCCTTCCCTTCCCTTCCCTTCCCTTCCCTTCCCTTCCCTTCCCTTCCCTTCCCTTCCCTTCCCTTCCCTTCCCCTCCCCTCCCCTCCCCTTTCTTTTATTTTCAGCGTAATGTGATTGGGGAGAGAGACTGATTAGAATTACACAGTGAGGAATCTCATAATCCCAGCAGGACGAGGGAGCACTGTTATTATCCTCACTGCAGCCCAGCCCCATGACAGCAGTAGAGACAGCTCCACAGCTGCTAGGGGGAACCCAGCCAAGAGAGACCCTGGAGCTGTCAAAGATCCAGATGTTGCTGCTGCTATTGGAAAGAGATACACCAGAGGTTGTCATGTGGGTGTGGAACTGCCAAACTTGACTGCCTTTGGGCCACAGCTCTTGGCTTTGCTGCTGCAAGACTCTTGAGTAGGAAGAAGAGTTAAAACTGTGCCAGCACAGTGGGGAGACAGCTACCAAGTTAATGCTCAAGTGGTATGCTGGCAGTTCTCAATTTGCTTTGTAGTTGTTTTGTTCAGTGGGAAAATGGATGCACCAATAAAAGTTTAATTTGTAACTGTAGCTTTAAGTATACGCATGCAATATGGTAGTTGTGCTTTTGTAGATTTATGACGAGTGACAACTGGATATCTGTGTTATAGACTACTCAACACATGCAAAAGCAAATATTGTACCAATAAAGTTCTTCTGTCTTCTTCAAGTGGTTAATCAAACTTCATAACCACAGATCATACTTTTGCTGGATATCCTTAAATGGGGAAATAATTCAATGGCAAGGGAAAGGAATGACATCTTGACTGGGCAAAGTGCTAGAAAGTGTTTGGTTTATGCCTTTTATTTATTTATTTTTAAATAATATTTACTAGGATAAGGCATTATTTCAAAGCCAAAAGGAGAAAATTTTGAAATCTTGCCACACCTCTTTGGTATCATATTAAACACAGGATTTAAGATTGTAAAGGTTCCCATTGATCAGTGAGACCAGTGCTTTTCTATGCTAGTCATTTTGATGGTTTACGTTCATTTGGAGACAGTTTCTATGCCTATCTCCTAACACCAACATTTTCCGTTATCTTAAATAGTTTATTTCACTCCTTGACATTTATCCTCTTGGTTTGTTTATAGAAGGCATGCACGTCCCTTCTGCCTTGTCCCTTGTAGCTGTTTCCCACTTCTCCCTCCCACTAGTAGGTTTCATTCTAGTCATTTTAATAAGCTCAACTCTCAAAACCCAATCTGCTGCACAGAAGTTTTGCCAGTATAGATATTTCTGTTAATACTGTGGAACAAAACTTTGTACCCCCAAGTAAAGATAGCTTATAAAATAGGAACCCTATTTCCCTAATCAGCTCAGCTTCTACTATGTGTAGCTGTTACAATTTAATATTTTCTTAGCATGGGTTATTAGAATCTTGCACAGTATTCCATATAAGGAGATACAACAACTTAAACAATAGCAATAATATTTCCTTGTTTTGATTAGAAATACATCCTTAGTATCTTAAGCATCTACTTCTGATTTTTACAAACACAATTTGGCCTTTATATGGTTTTTTGTGATTTTTCTGGGTGTCTTTCTTCATGGCTGCATTACTCCATGGCTTATGGGATGACAGACCCTCTGATAAAGTAATATTTTAAAACAGTCTAGACAGGGCACAATGGTGCAAATCTCAAGAAAAAAGGTAGAAGAAAAATGCATTTCTAGAATTTCAAATCTACTTTCTATCCTTAACTCCACTGCTAGGACATAGCAGAATCTTCCTCCAAAGCCTCTTCTTAAAAGACAGATACCTGGAGTACTGCCAGCAAGAAATTAGTTGTTTATATGTTACACTTCCTGGTCAGCCCACCAATATAAATTCCCTGGTTTGGGTCACCTCGTGGCCAGCTATTTTGGACTTTTAGGCTTTAAATATCTCCCAGATGTCCTCAGAAGGTATAAAGGAGCTCAGTGAAAATAATACTAACCTTCAGTAATAGAGGTGGTGTTACTGAATTATTTCCCAGAACTATTTAATTTTTTTAAATATCAAGTATGGAACAACTTCTGTAGTGTTCACTTTCTGGACAATAAAAAATAAGAAATACTAATGAAAAATTACTGTGGAGAATGATCCTGGCTTTGCAAAATGTGTTTCATTGCTGCATTGAGTAAGACACATCCCTTATGTTTCTAGTTGCAAAACAGCATCAAAAATAAAAATAAAAACAGCTGATCAACTCTGTGTCATCATAAGCAGTCAATTTAATTTTTATGTGAATTTAGAGTTTGCGTTTTTAAGGATATATATAGATATAAAGGTACTTAATGCAGAGACAAAGGTCTTATTTTACATATTCTATGTGAAAATTTCTGTGAGTAGAGCCTTCCAGTGGGAATAAACTGCACCTTCAGGAAGCATACCAGTTTGAAATCTGGTGAAAAAGAAGGTTGCTAGGAGTTGAAGACTATTAGCAGAAGAGGCAAGGCAGAATGAGGGAAAATTAATTCCTAGGGAGAGAAAGAGTATTTCCTTTATGCTGGAATTACATAACCCAGGCAAGATGTTGTCATCCATCTTTGGGATATAAACAACTTTTTTGAGGGGCCAAATAATAGACCAACTACTTCACTTATCATGCAAATGTAAAGTTTTATGTGGAGAAAAGTAATACACAGACCAAGAAGCTTTCATGAAAACTAAAGAGGTTAAATTTGTCCATACTTAACTGAAACAGTGATTTTAACTTGCCACTTGTAATCCAAAGGAAGAGGTATAAAAGGAGAAAACCTCCCAAAGGAGCAAATTATTTTTAGCTAGAATAATGTTAATCTTTGTATTTAGATATAGCACTAACATATCTAAATGTGTGCTTTAGACCAAGTGTACTGTCCTTTAGTAAAGTGGTATAATGTATAGTCATGCAGAAAAGCAAAAATTTAGTTTCATTTAAAATAGACTGAGGGTCTTTTAAAATTTATTTTAAAGTGCCAATTCATACATACAGTATATAGGGAAGTGCGCATAATACCTACATGCCACTTTTAAACTTCTGTAGAATGTTACCTTTTGCTTCAGGTGGGAAAGAGGAAAGATATGTGACTGAGACTCCTTACTACCAGAAATTCTGATGACTGCATGTTGGAATTTTGTGTATCCTCAGTGCTGCTTCAGTTGTGAGTCTGAATGCTTTGAAATATTCGAGTGGAGTGTATCTTTTTGTGCTTACGTTGGATATCTGTAACCCTCATTATTTCTGCATTTGTTAAAATACAACTCTCTGTTCAACATACAGACAAAGCAAAAGGCTTTGATAAAACCTGATCTACATCCAGAGATCTGCTATGATCTCAGCTTTTCTAAAGTGGCACATTGCAAAAGGCACAGTACTAGTAGAAAGTACTAAAAGAGGTTACTTTTATCAGCTTCTCTTTACTTTTTCTTGCCAGGAGTGTTTTCATTTACATACCTGAATCATGTCATTATTGTTGCCTTTGCTCTGTCTCTTTTTGGCACATCAGTGCCTTATCACCTTTTCTTTTTTCTTTCTTTCTTTTTTTTTTTTTTCTTTTTAAATGAACAGTGTGCTCTGTACATCTCTTGTGTTGATTTCCTGAATTAATATTCATGATTCTTCTTTTCAAGCCACAAGATCCTCTGTTGATGTTTGCTTTACCATACTTCTATCAAACATACTTTTACAAAATAAAAGGTCTTTTTCCTTTCAGATTCTTTGGTTGGAAAATAGCCAGTTATATTCCACATGGCATGTAATGGCTCCTGGTTTATTATCTGGATCGATACATTTTTTTTGCTCTCCTAAGTTTATTTTTTATATTTTTGAAGAAACACTGCACGATCTCTATCTAGAATGATCTACAAAACAGGCTCATAGGTCAAAACCACATGTATGTGGGGTATTTTTTTTAACATTTTTTTTGCATTGAAGTATTTTTTCTGAATTTTTCTATTTAGAATGAAAAGTGCCACAAATGGAATGCTAAATTTTAAGTAGAGTAAGCAGTGTACATTTTTTTTCCATAGGTTTCTCATCTCATCTCTTATGCATTTCTAAAAGGAACAAAACACAAAAGTGAAGAGCCTTTTAAAGATATAACCAGAAGAGATGACTATTATCTTCTCCATCCCTATCTCAAAGAGAAAAAAAGTACTGTATATATTTCATTCTCAGAATGCTCCATTTCCCCTCTGTTTTTCTGTATTATGTCTCTTTTTGTTTTGGATTACTTTCTACTCAGGACTTTGTTGCCCTTCTCTAAAATGGTAATAGCAATAATTAAAGAACAATCACTGTACATCTGCATCTCACAAATACTCTTCCACCTCAATCACGAGAGTCTTTTGACTCACTGATAATTAGCTGCTGCATCCATCACAGTTCATTTTTTCTTTCTTCTCTTTTTTTTCAGTCAGCTGGTCCATCTGTCAACCAGAGCACTAATATGACTGTTTATGGCAGCAGCAGTGTTCCTGTTTTATGCATCAGACTACCACCTTCTGCTCCTTTGAAAGGCTTCTACTGTTACAAGTTGAGTATAAAACTCAATTTCTACCTACAGTTATTTTATATATATTAAATAAATAAATAAAAGACAATTTTTTTAAAAACAGTTTCTCTTTGTCTGAATTTACTTGCCTACTTACACGTGGACTGTGAACTTTGGGTGTCATGAGTTTTCCCTCTACTATATGAGCATGGTGAACAGCAACACTTGCAGAGAAAGATGGAGCTTCCTGCTGTATGAGCGTGAAAGAAAGGAGGCTTTTATGCACTGTTTATGCTACAGAGATAAAAACAAAATGGTCTTCCTCTTTTTATATTCCCTGCCCTGATCCCCAGCTCCATCACCTCCCCTGCATATACCTCCCCATGCCATTAGCCTTTGTCTCCTAGCAACATATGGCCCCTTACCAGAGCTTTGGCTGGCTGCAGCCTGTATGCAATCAGCCTGTCAGTCATTTATGAGAGAAAGTGATTGAGCTCTGTCCTGGATGCATATATTTGCAGCATTTCGACTCTGCATAGGTATGATGATGGGAGGACATGTAACAATGTGGGTTTGCAGTATGCTTGGAGCAAGGCCTCACGAAATGAACATTGCTCTAAGTAAAAGAGAAGACATGGGTTTGAATTTGTGTCTATCAGGAATATTTTCTTTATCTGTGGCACTGACTTCACCACTGTCTTACTTACAAAAGTGGAAATCTATATTCCTTCTAAAAACTAGTTTTCTGTGAAGCTGTGTAAGCTGTCATTAACTGGTTCCCTGGCATGGCAGTATTCCCATTCTCTCTGAATCAGATCAGGAGGGCACACAGACAAAATTTGCATCCTGCTTTCATTATCTGTAGTGGTAAAGCACAAAAATGCATCCTGCATGTTGGATACTTGCATTTGCAAGTCATTGTCACAAATAGGAGCAGCATGATTTTGACTCCTAGGCCAGCACAGCAAAATGGTCAGTGACTGACAGTGTTTCTGGAGTGGTGCAATTATTTGGAAGGAGATATTTCTAACACTTAATGTTAGACATTTGCGTTGTTTGTACTTTAGCTGCCCTTAGTGTCAATGGAGAGAGTTTGGATTTAAGACCTGTAAGGTTTAACTACTTGAATGATTCCGAACAAGGCTTCTGCTGTGATTATACAGGCAACATAGACTCCATACCTGTTCTGTGGTATGCAACATTAAGTGACTTCAGTCACGTTACATTTCCTTCCCTGGCAGACAAACAATTTCAGTGCAGAAGATAACTTATGACACACTGCAAAGATAAAATCCTGATGCTTAGATCTTGTTGTGAGCTCTTACCAATTAATACACCTTAAATGAGTGAAGGGGCTCAGGTTTGTCATCCAAACAGGCAAAAAGGATGAAGCGCAAAAAAAGCTGCTGTGGGAAGTCCTAGATTTGGGCTCCCTACACCTGATTGGGTTCTACCCAAGGATCCCCAGTGACAGATTCACATTACAAGGCTGCTGCTTGAAATGCTGGCCACAACTCTTCCTTGGCTCTTGCAGCCCCAGGCCTTCGTCAGGTTTCCTAAAATTACCTCCAAGGGAGATTTAGGCATGTATTCCATGGGGCAGTGAGAATTTTTGGCTGTATAATCAATAGGTTGGATAGCCTACACCTTTTTAAAATCACTTACAATTAAATCCTTAGATAATCTGTGCCTTTCTGGGGTGAGGGACAGCAGCAGCAGAGAAACAGAGATTTTGGCATAAAATTTTCCTTATGTGTATAAACCTGCCCACTGCTTAATTATCATCTATTTTTTAGATCATTCACAGATTAACACAGATTCACAGAAAAATGTTGCTTTTCAGGCGCCTGCCTGGAGGTAGACTTGACTTCCTCCATTGATTCTGTAGAGACAGTTGTTCAGCGGTGGGTAATCAGCACTTGGAATTACTCATCCCTTTGGTGTTGCAATACAGCAATTAGTAATTAAACCAGTGCCCACTGAACTCAATGGAAAGACTCTGACTGCCTTCAGCGGGTACTGGAACAGACCATTTATGGAACAGTTCCATTTTGATATCCAGCCAAGTGGATAAAGCCACTCATTCTTTCTCTTAATACAGTGTTTAGCCCACACTAATCTGGGCACAGTGATTAAAAAAACCCCAACTAGTTCTCCAGAGACTGTACTTCTGGAAATTATATGTTTATATGTAGTTCCAAGCAATTAAGCAACTACATAAGCATTGGGCATCTGAATTTGCACATCAGACAAGACTCTTGGCTCTTCTTCCATGTCCAAAACTCAGATCTCTAGCTGTTATACTCAAGTTAAATAATAACCAAACACATTTCACTTAACAGCAAGTGAAACAGTCATTTCTGATGTCTGCATTCCAGCATTTGAATCCTCACTCATTTCATACAGACTTCTGGTAACAATTAATACTACCATAAAAAGAAAATAACAGAGCGAAACATGCACACAAATTGAAAGCAGATATCTGAATTTTGTTGTCCCACAAATTTAGATCAACCGCATGTCTTTCTGGAAACTTGTAACCAGCATTCGTGAGTGATGTTATAATGTAAAGTGTGGTGGAGAAATGACAGTGAAGCCTGTTTATACTTTCTGGAATTAATATATATATGCAGATAATTAAAAGAATAATAAAAATACATAAGATGAACATACACAAGGGGATGGATTAAACATCATCCAAACATGTCATATGCTATGGGCCTCAGGGAAATAAAGGCTTACAGGATACTGGCAGACAGTTCTGCTGCTGGTACCAGAATTTAGCAGTTTCATTGCTTGAAAATAAATCCTTTTAGTTAATCCAGCTCTGTGGGTGGAATTACACACACCACTCCCGTTATTGTTAAACAGGAGTGCAGGCTGAATTCCCATGAACTTCTCTGAAAGTGTAACTTGCAGTCTTTCCTACGCAAAGCTTTATTTATTAGAAATGCTTTTTAACGTGTCATGGTGAAATCTTATCATGGTAACATCAGATATGGCTTCTATTAGGGAGTGCACATTTCACCCTTGATGTGTACCTGCAATTCTTATTAGCATGACAGGGCATTTACTATGCATATCAAGAAGGGAATATGTGAGATCGTGAATTCTTTCACCCAGTGTGTTCCAGAGAGCAAAATTTTAGCAGCCAAATGTTAACACCTGGCACAGTAAAGAGTTTGGTGCAGACAGCCAAGGTTATTGAATGGGAATGTTGCTGCACTGTAAGCTTTCCCTTCACCATCTGGTTCAGTCTAGAATATGGAATATATATCACAATTATATGAATAAATGAAAAGATATGCAAGTTAACTGAAATGTATGTGTTCTCTGCCTTTCTGCACAATGAAACAGCCATCTGGGAATCAGTGTGTCTCACATTTCAAGCACAAATCAAAGCAAGCAGCAATTGACTCCGTGACGTGTGCTTCATAGAAAACTGGACTTCATTATCTCAGAGTTAATCACTTTGGAGTCTTTTTTTCAGGTTTCCGCCCCCCTTCTTCTCCCCCTCTCTATGGATACAAAACAAAGCTATTTGGAAATATAGGGAGAGTACCCTTATTAAAATTTCATTTGGAACACAGTGTGGTTAAAAAAAACCAGGAAAATGGAAGCACATTTATTTGCACTCTCGCCTCTCAGATCCAAGCTCAGAGGTGGGTCTGTGGAGTGAGTAGAAAGAATTGCTAGATAGATATAAATTTTTTTCCCTCTCCTTCTTCGCCTCTATTTGTTTTATATGCATATTTTTCTTTTCCACATCTATGCAGCACTACTGACTAATGGAATGGGTGAGAAGGATCCAAAGCATATGCTGTTGCCCGGCTAAATATAATGGGAAGTGGATGGAGTGTGGGGCATGCAGAGAGCCAGAGTGCCAAGAAAGCCACCTCTGACCTTCCACCATCTCATGGCACATGAGATTTGAGGTCAGAACTGCACAAACCACACAGTCCTTCCCCTCCTGCCCTGGTTTTTCTTTCTCTTCTGTGGATGGTGGGGGCAAATGCTTGCAACAGAATGCAGTGGAGATTTGCTGTGGGAAAACTCTTCTGGGGCTAATCCCAGGGAAAGGATGCTAGGACTCACAAGAATAAAAAGGCATGGTCTCTGCAGTTATACCGGGTATGTGTGTTAAGTGTCTTTGCATCCCAAGGCAAAGAATGTGTCTGATAGACAAGTCATGATAGCGCTTTGGGAAAAGCAGTCTTAGAACAATGAATTACTGTAGTTCCATTTCATATATGTCATTTTGTAGCCTTTTTGGAAAGAAAAGCTATCTCTATTAAACAAAAATCAAAAACTGTAATTGCTGGAAGAGGTTCAGACACATTTGCTCCTTTTCCAAGCTTCATTAATCTCCCCAAACACAAGGTTTGACTAATTCTATGGGCTTGTAGCCAAGATCCTAAAAAATAAAAGTTAAGAGCAGATATTGATGATTGTTGCAAGAGTCCTTCCTATGCTTGTCAAAAGTCCCAAAAGTCCTATACAAAAGAAATAAAAAAGTTTTAAATATGATGTGATCTTAGAGAGTGCATCTTTTTTATGCATGGAAAAATTGACTAAATATGTAAAATCCTTCTTTGCAAAGAAAAGACTGGTTTTCTAGTGGCTGCATTTTGGGAAGGGCTTATGTACGTTCACAGACTCATACAGGAATGATGGAAGGAGCTTGTTTCAAAAAACTAGCAAACCTATATGTCTGTATGTGCTACACTCTTTAATCTTCAAATGATCCTGCAGAGTTATAGCAAATCTAGAACCAAAATATCTTCAGATTTCAGTAATCCAATTTTTGATATGTTGAGCACCCTTAAGGCTGACAGAAAACAATGACAATGTGGCTTTTGATTGTATAGGAGCAGATCCCTGAAAGGAGCTGAGAATCATCAGCCCCTTATGATTTTAAACTCTTAGCAAGCAGCAGAGATGGAAAAATAGCCAAAACCAAAGTTCACTTGAACCTCTGTTGTCTGAGGTCATTTTGTGAATATCGAAAGAAAATCTGCTTTGAATATGTTCTTCCTACTTCAGTTGTCTAAAAAAAAACCCCTCGGGGTCAAAGAAAGGGCACAGTAAATTCTGAATATCTGAAGATGTGGAGCTGATGTATATCCACTAAATGCTAACATAATTAAGATATGACATCATCTTTCAAGCATTATGGGTGCTGCATTTTGTATTGTAAATCCTTATCTAGCTTCTAATAGTCTGCTAAGGTCTTAGTTATTTTTTCACTCTGCACCTCACCTCAGATATGTGTATTAAAAATTATAAAAATCAAATTGACTTCATAATTGATTTTTTATGGATGTTATTTATTTTGCCATGAATATTTCATAAACAATTTTTTCCTTAAATATAGCATCATAATATGTGCAACTGAGATGGATAGTGGGTGCATGTGAATCTATATGAAAATAATGCTATCCTTAAATTTAAATTCTTTGTTAGTATGTTGTGTTTTTCTATCAATTGTTTTATCTTTCTTGTTTTAAAATCAAAGGGGAGCTTGTTATTATCTTCAGTTAGAACAGGACAAGGTATTTTATCCCTATTTTACCATTACAGTTACTTTTATGATTTATTTGAGAAGTGGCAATGAAAGAAATGGTCCAGAATCTGTTACACTTTTTCCCATGTAAAAACCTTTATTCTCGTGAATCATTCCACTGGGGTCATTACATAAAGAGGAGTTGCAAGACACAGACAGCTTTTCTCAGCCACATGAATTCTGACTTTATCAAGCTCACATGTGGTGCAGCTGAGGCGATGAAAAAGTGGCTGAGAAGATGAGGAGGGTGGAGACCTTTCAATTTCCCACAGCACAGGATTTCTAGGGACATAGAGGAGAGAAAATGAGTATGAAAAGCCAAGCATTACTCCACACAGGGCTCTCATTGGGGCCTGATTGCTCTGAGCCCATTGGTGGGCTCCTCCCTGCTGCAGGGACAGGGTGTATCAGAGACTCCTTTTGAAGAAGATGCTGTGAGCAGATCCTGCACAATGGGGACATGTGACAATGCTGAGATTTCTGCTTTGAAACAAAGCTTGGGTCTCTTTGAGCTTCTGTAGACAAGATGGGTGGTGTTGGCTCACGGGCTGGGGCTCTTCCTGCCCAGGGTACATCCAATGTGCCCTCTGATTTTGACAGTCTGGAAGTTCATTCATCCTGTAGTAAATGGGGCTTGGGAAGGAGTCTCTCTACATTGACAGGAGGGGCTGGACAGCTGGCTTAGAAATAACAGTTTTGAGCGTGAATTTAGGTGAGATGAGTGGCACCCTGAGCTAAATCCTCAGCATTAGTATCACCATCAACTAAACATAATCTCTGAGCAACTTTTGACACCTCAGGCTCCCTCCAACAAGATTTTTCTCTTGCCTGGTGCCCTGTGCTACACTGCCACATGCTTGGATAAAGCAAGACAAGCCCACTGGGTGAGGACAGCATTACCACCCGAGGATTAGCTCTTCAACAGCAGATGGCAGAGAGCTGTTAACCTTTTGCTTTAGTAGGTATTAAGAAAGAGGGTAACAAGAGTATTCCATCACTAAGGATGTATCAGGCAGCATTAGCAATGGATAATTTGAGGGGTTAAGAAGCCTACCCTGTGGGAATTTCTTAGAAAGTTAATCTTTTATAAAGATTGAAAGTTTCACAGGCACAAAGTTTGCCTCAGAGAGATTTAGTTCTTTTAGCCTATGATCTTGGTACTTGCCAAAGGACAAACTAAATGTGAATTTGCATCATGCCTCCACATGTGTTTCACATATTTCACATGTGGTGTCTAAATGGCTTCTGTGACCTTAGTGTGCAGATCACACGTTTTTCGCATATGCTTTGCGTGGTTCACATCTGTTTGAAACATTGTTTCTGACAGTAGAAATCATTATTGTTTTACAGCAGACTCTAGTAATTTAATTCAAGCAGCAGAACTTGAGAAGATGCAGAGTGGTTTTGGTTTTGGTTTAGATTTTGTGTTGACTGCTACCCATTATAATTGCATACCAAAGGAGAGATTCACAGCCCAGGCCAGAGTTTTCAATTAGGGTGATCAAGATTTTTTGTCAACATGATTTTTTTCCCCAGTGAATACACTGATTTGTTGAAGTTGTCGCTTGGGCAAAAAAGTGCCTGATCCAAATATTGTTATATTTTGGAGGGTTTTCTGGGTCTTTGATTGAATTTATGCAAAAAGCTAGGAGGACAGTGGTCCACTAGTGGGTACTCACACAGGGTTTGGGGAAGCTAAGCTTAATTTTTTATTCTGTAACATTTTGAATACAGCTTGGACATGACTCTTTTGTTAACCCTTTTGAGTGCCCCAGCATCTCAGGCTGGGAAGCTGGTTTTTCTATGCCTCATTAAATTGTTTCTACAAACTGGAAAATGTGCTGCAGAAGGAACTTGAAAATGACAGACATTCTGAATGTGTAGCTTGGTTGTTAGGACAAAGATGAAAGAGACTCTTTCGAAAAGCCTTGATGCAGCCTATGGCTTAATTATTAATACAAGTAAGTCCTCCAGTGGTCCATTCTGCTACTGGACAGAGAGGGCTCATACCAGAACTAACAGAGATGTGTAAAGAAGTGCTTAGCCTAAATGAGACCAAACAAAACTTTGAAGCTTGGTGTCTCACTCACCACTTCCAAATAGCTGTGCTAAACTGAGCAGGTGTGTTCTGTAATGGCAATTTCAAAATAATTTGCTGAATATTGAGGGCACCAGGCAATGTGGATACACTTGAATTTACCTGTGATTCTGTCTTCCATAAAGTGAGAAAGGCCTGCCAGATGTTGAATTTATTGCTTGTGGTTTTTCCATTTATTCCTATCCTCAAAGAGTTCAGTCAAACACCTGTTTCCTTGCCTATCACAAGTAGCTAGCTTCAAATTGCATGAAATTTTCAACCTCATGTAATTCCAATTATTGGTGGTAAAATATTTTTCTTAATTTTATGTAAATTGGTAAAAGATAGCCCTTATATTACAAATTCACAGGAAAAACCACACTCCAGCCTGTATTGCCATGCTGTAGTTGCAGACCTACAGCTGTTTGCACCTATCTGCACCTACCCACCTACCAAGATTTCAAAGAAATAGGAGCAGTTGAGACTATGGAACTTAGAAAATGGGGCCTTAATATGGATACAGAAGTGGCCATACTGCATGTTGCATGATGGAATACATGTTTTCAGTCTGAGCAGGGTCTGAATTACCCTTTGGGCAGAGACCTAGCCAGTAATTTGAAGTCCTAAATTAAGCTTTATGTTTACTAACAGCTCATGTGCTCCCCACTCCTAATGATACTGAAGAGTGTTTTTGCTCCTGTTTCCAGAGCAGATAAAAGGAACAGATAAAGGTAAAATGTGTTGTGGCAGGACAAAATGCAGTGTGGGAGCTCTGTTTCTAACTCTGTGCTTTTGTTAAAGTCATGCTATGAGCAAAAACATCTCAGTTACTTTACGTGTTATGCCCTGGTATTTTCACCTAACAGTTTATTAGATAGCCTTCTGTGTGAATGTCTCTTATTCATGCATTGGTTTTTGCTTTTTCCTTCCAAAATAATCACACCCTTCTCTGTGAGGGCAGAGGGTCCTGAATACAAAGGTTCAGCTAGTTGGGGACAGAGAAGTCATGCAAAGGAAAGGTCATGAAGGGGGATCCCTGCTGCTCATTCACCCTGCTTGATGGCATATGTCTTCCCAGCAGATTTATAGGGTTTGCAAGAAAGGGCTGAGTTTGACAAAGGGACAGGGTCAAGGAAAAAATTAATGGATAGCCCCTCCACAGGAGGGAACTGCTGCTGCCTCACATAAGCAGTAGTGACATATTTGAGTCTGGAGTGTGTGTGTGTGTGTGTGTGTGTGTGTGTGTGTGTGTGTGTGTGTCTGTGTGTGTGTGTGTCTGTGTGTGTCTGTGTGTCTGTGTGTGTCTGTGTCTGTGTGTGTCTGTGTGTGTGTATTCCAACTCAGTCCATCACAAAGCCCCTGCACATGGCCTGTTTACTAAAGCTTTTCACAGGCATGCAGGATTTGGCTCAAAAAGAACAAACTTCAGCCACAGAGAGGACCCCTGAAAACATTAAGCCTGAGAAGCTATGATTTGCCTCTCCTCTCCTTGAAGTACACATGCAAAGCTCATTAATGCTAATGATAGTCTAGGAACAAATGAGCCATGTTGTGCCACGGCTACTTTATCCCATAGGCAGAGCAGGAATGTGGCACCACTCACCCAACAAGTTACCTAACACAGACTTGGCCTCATGTTGAAAGAGATTTCAAGCTGTAGGCAGTTAAATACATAGCCTGCCCCTTAGGACTGCCACCGTAAATAAGCATTTTAAAAGAATCTCAGTCTTTAATGAAGAACAGAGGGAATTTTCAATCAGTAATAAGAAACAGCTCTCAAATTCAGGGATAGCGGAGTGGTATGCATATTTTTATTTGGTGCACAGAAAATACATTGTTTCTGAACTATTCCTCTAAGTAGATTCACTGTACTGTTAAAACCTTAGTGGATCCTGCAGTGCTTGTGATTCTCTGAGTATTAAAGGAATTAGAGAAAGCTTCTAACGTAGTTAGAGGCACCACAGTGAGAAATGATTACCCACTTTAAAACCAGCCTTGTACAATTAAAAAGAAAAAAAAATGAAGGAGAATAGATGCACATAAAAAAGTCTGAGTCAAAAGAAAGGAAAAAGGACTGAAAATGTCTATCTGTTATAATAATTCTAGACACTGTGAGACTACATGTGCTTTAAAAGAAGATGGAGAAGTAAAAAGACACTTTCTAACCATCTGCAAATTAAAATATGAAGTACATTAATGCGAGCTAAGGATATATTCCTGTTAATGAGTCAACAGGATTCTTGGGAGTAAATGAAATTTCATGCTGCTGAAGCAAAATGTAGTTCAGTTGCAGCAGAAAGACGTTGTTAGTCAGAAAATATATAAATAAAAATGCTGCTAATATTCAAAACTATAATTGGTGAAGCTCATGTGCTGAGATCCTAAAAATCCACAGTCCTTCACGGTATAAGTACAAATATATATATAACAGTAGAAGCTGAGGCCACAAGCTACAAAAGCAAGGGAATGAGAAATGCTTTTTGTGTTTGAAGAAATAGATATGGGGTAATATAGAGATCTGTGAAGCATAGATACATGTGCTTTGACATCACATGTAATCAGTTTTCTTCTCCTCATCTTGTACAGTTCTGCTCTCTACTTTTCAGTCCTACGTAGTGGTTATTTCTTATTCTGTTGACTCAAAGCTTTTGGAGAATTCTGTTTCTGGCACAATGTACAACCTGTTGGAAAGAAATTCATAAAAGATATATTGCCTTTATCTTCTCACCATTTCATAACTTTTGTGAAATTCTTGCTAAGACTTGAGTTTTTGACTTGAGAAACAGACTGGAATGAGAGAATCTGAAATGTATTTTCCTAACAGATGGATAAACCTGGAAACTAATGTCCTATTTCTGGGCAGTATTTAAAATAGTCAGGGAAACAAATGGCTCAAAGCAGAGAAGTATTGCCTGATATTCATGCCCAAGATGTTAAGTCTTCAATTTAAACTTTAGCTGTGAGTTTGAAAACCTTTCCTGGCTGACATGCACTTACTGAAGGGGTCAGTCAGTAGTTAGGTAAATCATTCAAGATGGACTAATATCAACAAGTAGTACAAAGAATAACCTTCCTTGAAAACACACATGCCCTATTGGAAAAGATAAGCAAACACTGAGAAATAAGCAATACTGGGAGAAATAAGAAAACGTTGTATTTTTAGGTCCTCAGAGGCAGATGAGACATTAAATCTGGTTGTGATTTAGGTCACCAGAGTGCTGAAGTCATAAAAGAAGAGGTAAAAAAGCAGACATGAGAATAAATGAGTTTGAAGCCAAATCTTTCTTTACTCCTTAAACCCATTCAGAAACAAGTGTCTCAGAAAATTCACTATTCTGAACAGGTTGTAAGCAACTGTTTCATCATTTCTGAAATATGTTTTCCGTGTTGTTTCACCTAAAATAGGTCTTTCAATCTGTGTAGAACTTGTGAACAGTTTTGGCTCTTCTGAAGATGAATTTTTAAGAAAACAGAAAATTTACTAAAAAATATCTTTCATCTCTCAAATTTTGTTCAATTATCCTAAGCAATTCCAACATCATAGGGTGGGTTTTGGCACATAGGGAAATCTGTGGGGCATTTAATTAGTTGGGTTTTTAAAATTTAATTTAGAGGCACAGAATTTATTGCACTACTAAAGAATTTTCCATCAGACCCTAATTTCTTCTTCTTTCATGAAATCTGGCAAAATTTAGGACATGGAAGGCAATGGAAACGTGCTGATTCTTAAGAAATCTAAACATGGCCAGGAATGTGCAGTGATGAAGTGTCTTAGAACTCTTCAGTTTCTTCAGCCAAGTGTAATCTCACGAAAAATTACACATACATGAAAAGAAAAAGATGTCATCAAGTCATTTCCTTACAGTCATCAACATCATTATGAACTGGGGCTTGTTCCAAAGCATCCACATATATTTATTTTCTCCAACTCAAAGGGTTATCTTCTCACTAGCCTCCTTAGGCTTTATCTTATTTCCAATTGTTTCTGTAGCATTTTGTTCTGTTTCTCATCACCTAATATGTTCATCAGTGTCCCTTGGCCCTGATCCCAAAGCCAAGATTTTAACCTTCTTCATCTTTTTCACAAGAATTAATTTAAAGTCAAAGTAAATCAGGGCATAACTTTTGCAAAATACATTTTAAAACGTAATGAGAATATGGGTCAGTTTATATACCAAATATTCTTGGGCATATTGCTAATTTCAGTTATTATGGAAGGGTCCCTTTAAAACATAAACCCCATGTGATGTGGCAGCTGCTATGTTAACTAGTATGGCTCCTAAAGCCCATCCTATAAAAGCATACTATGTGGTTGTGTAATCCCAAACTAAATTCATTTGTTAAAGTTATGTCTGCCAAGACACCTAAGTTTGCAGCTTTTAATTGCTCAGTATGTCTGGGGGTTTTGTGCTTGAAGGGATAGATCTTTTTTTTTTTTGTTCAAATCCATTCATTTTGTCCTTTCGTTGAGGTAGATATCTACTAGTTATAGTTGCACTCTGGTATTCTTCCTGTGAGATAGTGCAGAAGCCAAGGTCTCCACCCAACATCTGCCTTTACTAGACTTTCACATCTCAATTTGATTTGGTCACTACAATTAGTTCTGTCTCGTGCCTAAACCACAAACAGCATAAACAAGAGTAGTAAATAATAAAAATCCTAAATGTAATTTAAAAAAAAAAATCCTAATGAAAAGTACCAAAATCCTTAATAGATCAGTGCTTTTTAAAATTTTTCGCCTAGAAATAGTAGTATTTTCTACATCATCAATAATATTAAGTTTTTGGGCTGACTGTTTACCTCCAGATTTCCCTTGACAAAAAAGTGGCAAGCCCTTTTTGAAGTGGAATGCACTAAGTAATTCTTCAGTTTTAGAGTTGTAACTGAAGGGTTGTGTTAGCATTAGTGTTATCTTCTAAAAAGTATGCAAGGCAATTCATGCTGTGGACACTGAAAGGCTAACATTTCACAAAGGGAGTTTTTTTCCTGGGTTTTCTTTGCCTGTGTACAAAATTTGTTATGATATTAAAAAAATTGTTGTGCCAAGTCCAAATTTTGTGGGAAAAAACTAAAAATAAAACAAGTAGGGAGAAAATTTTATGAGATCTGAATCTGCAGATGACCCAGTCCTTTTATGATCAAAGATGTCAGTGCCCCATTGTTTAGAGGTAGATTTGTCTTTTCTGAACCATCAAAAATGTTTGATCTGATTTATATCTCCAATCTAGAGAAATTATCCTAAGAAGCTATTCCACAGACTACAGATGCTCTAGACTTGGTTTGGTCAGAAATATTTTTACTCTTGCACTACATGAAGTTGTTCACCAAGCTCCTTTCCACTTTATGCCTTAGAATGAGGGATGAAAATTTTTCATATTAGTGTGACAATTGTGAGTCTTCCTTGTCAGTAAGTGAGAGCAGGATGTGGGATAGCATTCCATAATGCAAAGCATATATGTAAGAGTTATTTATTTTCAGAGCAGAAATGAATTAAAATATGTTTGTGCGTTCATACATGCTCACACTAAGAAGCCATATGATATCTTACACGAAGTTTCTAATTTGTAGCAACAGCTAATGTAACTACAGTTGTAGGGAAATGCATTTTCTGTTTTGCAGGATCACTTGGAAGAATATTTTGGGTAACACTCATAGTTCATCCAGTGTAACTTTCTGCCTAACAGCAGTCCTAGGTGCCTCTGAGGAAAGTAAAAGGAACTTTTCTTAGGTGAGATGTCTAAAATAGAGAACTTTTTTGAACTAATTGTCTTGAAGGTTTTGGTTTTTTTTTTAATCATATTCACTGTTATAACTGGTTTATCATCTGTATAAAATCAAGTTTCACTTTAAATTTGTGCCCAAAAATGTCTTGTATGCATAGTTTAAGAAAATATTTCCCTGTGTCAATTTTGAATTTGCTGCCTTTCATTATCCCTGAATGTTCCCTTTTTCTTGTGGGAACATTCAGGGATATGAGACAGAGACGTTAAAAATGTTCAGTATATCTTCTGTATCATTCTTTAGATACAGATCTTCATAGAAGTTTGTTTTGTTCATTTCCATTTTCTCCTTGTTGAAATTCCAGTCTTTTAAATATTTTCTTCACATTAGAGTTTTCAAGAAGTACCAACATTAGAAAACCAAAATGTAAAGAGGAAATTATTGGAGAAAACAAAAAAATAGCGTACTCCCCTTTTATAAAATACCTATTAGATTATGGAAGAAGTGAATTAAAAGAAATGCCAAAAGTATTTGTAATTCAGTGATTGAAAGTGTGCTCATTTTTGAAATAAAAAAGTTCTTTCAAGTGGTTTGATGATTACCAAATACAAAGTACAGAGCTGTATTTTAAAAAGCTCTATTATTGATTTTGTTTTTTCCTAATTGCTTCATATTTGTGTGGCTATAGATAGTAGATTGTTCTGCAGTGAATAGAAAGCTTTAACTGCTGATGAGTTTTACAGATGTCATGAGAAAGTAGAACAATTTTTTCCTTCATTGAATTACTCTTATCCACATCATTTTAGTTGCTGTTCATAAAGAGCAAAAATAACATAAAATGGAAAGTATTTATGATTTAATAATTTAACTGATTTAGCTGTTCTTGGAAAACAGGATTTTATGTTCATTCTTGTCACTATAATTTTATGACAAGGACATTTCATACCTTAGCCAGCCCTGATGCAATCTGCGTTCACTGACGTCAATAAAAGGGGAATTCTGGTTTATTCTCTGTGGCCCTCTACAAAGAAATAAACCACCATTTATGTGATATAAACAGCTTAACAACATCTTTCACTTAGTCTAAAACTTTTAGTCACAATGCCAACTTTTAGCTTTGATTTTAATTTTCTGCAGTACTCAATGGCACAGTGGGCAAAATGCCAGGAAACCAAAGGCTAGGATGAAATTCCTCTGAGAAAACTTTCGAAGCATTTCATCAGAGCACCATGGGCAAGTTATAGAGATATGACTACTCTGTTTCACTCAGTTCACGTTGCTGATAGATGTTGATGAGCTGTGAAAGACTAGAAAATATGAAGGAACCATTCACTATATCATTTGGCACTGGTTTACAGAGAAGCTAGACGCTTGGTTGTCCAAGAGAAAAAGACTTTTAAAACACCGCTCATATTTCTTTAGAGGATGATTTCAGTAGATTTTCATTAAAAGACAGCTAGAACTTACCAAAATAATTCATATGCATAAATATTGCCTTTCATTTACACTGTGCAGCTGGGAATGCTTGAGATGTTCTCCAGCTGCTTGTTTTAACTCCATATAAGTGCTAAACACAGGACAGAGTACTTCTGGGCATCATATCATATTTATACTCTTTTCTCTCAGATGCCTTTGCTTGGAAGCAAATATGGACAACTCAGGAGGTACAGTAATTTGCTAATTTATGTGAGAGATTTGTTTAAATTTATGACTTATGAGAGAGATGGGCGATGCATGACCTAAATGGAAATCACTTGCCAGGAGTTTAGTGGGACTGGGGATGTGGAGAGGGGTATCCAAACCCAAAGTCATTACAACTGTGTACATAGTATCATCAGCAGCTGAACTCTGTGCAGTATCCATACACTCCATGCAAATCAAGAGCTGGCATATGCCATATTTCCAGACATGTCTTGCAATGATTAGGGCTCTAAAACAAGATGCATTCATTTAAGAACAAAGTCTATAAACTTGGTGACCAAAACCACTGCACCAGTGGCTGCCTTCACCTATTTGATATTGACAGAACTTGGTGATGCACCAAAAGGCAAGAGGGAAAAAGCTAACCAAAGACGTCTGTAGATAATACCAGCACTGTTTTTCCTCTGCCAGATTCAGATACAACATACTTCATGAGAAAGGAGGAAGAAAAATATGGAATAGGCTGCATTGGACAAAGGGGTAAAAAGCATTCTCAATCGTGGCATTTACCTATTCATTATGTATGCTACATAATTTCTTGATTAATACAGTAAGTGCCTATAAGCCATTAATAATGTGTAACTGCATCTATCTTGATTTTCAGAAGCTCACTTTGTTGATATATCAATGTTTTATTCTTGATAAAAGGAACATAAAGCAAAAATTTTTAAAAATAAGAAAAGATTTTTTTTCTATTTAACTAAAAATAAGGCTCCACCAAACTCTTAGTTTTATTAAACTTCAAGGAAATCTCATATAAGAGGAAGGCATTTAACTGCAGTAACCATAGCATAAGTATTCACACAGCTATCTGGAAAAAACATGCAATTACAAGAAACCTTTGTTCCAGATTTAATTCTCACATTTCATCAATGAAGGGCAGAAGAAATTTTTTTGGCCTGCAGAAAAAGTGACTGTTAGGCATTACATATATGTATACAGTTACATTAACTTAAACATTTTTTTGCATAATATTTCTTCCATCCCCATGAATTCTCCTTTACACTGAGTAGGCTATCCAATTTAGTGGTATTAATTAGCCACTTAGCAGAAGTCTTTAATAGCAGTCCATTTTCTTGTTTGTGGATTTGCTTTTCTGTTGACTGAAAAAAACAAGTGCTTAACCTTAATATACATATTGCTATATATTCATATTTACTGTTTTCTTTGTCCACCATGTAATCTAGGGTGGGTCCAGTTACATGTGCTTGTCTGGAAATCATCTGCACAAGACCTATAGCTGAGGAGGGATTTAGGGAAATTATGTAAGGTGTTGTTCTTGCTGTCTTGCCGACACTTGATTATTCCAAGATGATCTTTCAGAATGTTGCCAATATAACTACCAAAATCATTTTAAGGTTGTCTAGGAAACCTTTTCTATCTGGATATCTGTTGATTAAAAGATTTCTGTGTTATTTTTGCTGTTGATTCATGGAGTGGATAATTGGGTTTTGGTTTCTTTAGTGGAAGTTTTTACAATTGTTATTGGACAGTACAGTGCTAAGAGCTTTGCATGACGGGCAGTCAAAGTAGATTCTACCTCTCCAAATGAGAAACATGAAGAATGGAAAAACTATACTTGCAAATATGAAATTGTTTTCTGGTACTCACTGGCTTTAAATTATAAAATTAAAAAAAAAAGAAAGGAAAAAAAGAAAGCAAAGGTCTGATTCTCTTAGCATTTTATTAGAGAATTACAAACTCAAAACCAACAAAAAGCCTATTCTAGATTATGTTCCAACTGTCATGGAAAGTAGTGGTTATTGCCTGAGGTTTTTCTGCAAGATGGTGCAAAGGATAACCTTAGAGAGATTAGCTAAGGAATAATCAATTCAGATTTGTCAAGAGAAAATAATTTAAACTAACCCAATCACTTTCTACAACAAAATAGCATCTTCTGTAAACATGGAGAGACCAGTGGACATTTTTTATGTAGACTTCAGCAAAGCCTTCAACACTGTTTCCCACAGCTTCCTCCTGGACAA
The DNA here is from genome assembly GCF_028769735.1 of Zonotrichia leucophrys gambelii. NCBI lineage: Eukaryota > Metazoa > Chordata > Aves > Passeriformes > Passerellidae > Zonotrichia > Zonotrichia leucophrys. Next base: position 123,571,464 of record NC_088171.1, on the reverse strand, counting down.
ACTAGCAAGATACAGGTTGGATGAGTCGTCTAAAGGATGTGTGGAAAATTACCAAACAGGTGTCACTTAGGTGCTGTCTGTCCAGTGAGGGAAAAAGCAGTAACAGAAGAAGAAGGCTGTTTTTACTTAGAGTAGTATTCAATGGTTTTTACTCAGGCTGACTGACTGTCACAAGTGGGGTGCTCCAGGTACTGATATTGATACTGGGCCTCAAGGAGTTAAAAATCTTCATAGATGATCCAGATGATGCCATTTAAATCTTTTCAGGTTTGCTGGCACCAAACTGGCTGATAAGTTGAACACATCACAAGGGAGAATCCTCTTACAGATAGATCTGGACCGGCTGGAAGGAAGGGCAAGCAAAACTAGCTTGAAGGTCATTAAAGATGAATAGCAAGTCCTGCACCTGGAGTGGAATACTCAAAAAGCCCAGTACAGGTTAAACCCTGTGTGGCTGGGAAACAGCCCTGCTGAATGTGACTGGGAGTCCTGGTGGACAACAACAAGCTGAACGTAAGTCAGTGGTGCAGCACTGCAGCAACAAAGGAGAATCAGACCCTAGGCTGATTCACAAGGACATTACTGGGAGAGATAGAAACATGATCACTCCACTCTCCTCACCACTTATCAGGCTGGTATCCACACAAGAAACGCAAGAAAGATGCAGACAAAGAAAGGGTCCAAAGGAGGACCACAATGATGATGAAAGAGAAAAGACTGAAGAAGTAGGTCTTTGCACCCTGGAGAAGAGAAAGCTCAGGACATACCTCATTACAGTATTCTGATGGACTTAAAGGACAGATAAAGAGGACCTAGTCTCTCTCCTCACAAGAAGTCACATGAAGACAAATTGCACAGGAAGAAGTTTTATCTCAAAATAAAAAAGAAATATATTACAGTGAAAAAGATCATTCATTGGAATAACTTTCCCAAAGATATGGAAGAGTGTTCATACTGGAGGTTTTCAAGACATGACTGTACAGGGACTAGATAATCTCTCAAGGTTCCTTCCAGCCTGCTGGGCTGGTCTATGATTTTATTGTACTATGAGTCGCCTCTCCCATCAGGTGGCATCTCATTGCTGTGAGGAAGAAACTGTCTGCTTATCCACAGCTGAAACTCTGAACAGCACTGATCTGAAGTCATAAAGGAGGAGTTTTCTGGACAGCTTGTTTATCTGCAGGATGTGGCTCTGGCTGCTATTGTTTCAGTATCCAGATTGCAGAGGTAGGTACATGGTGCTGACCAGAAGAGTTCCAGGAAGCAGCAAGTTTATTCAACCAGCTGTGCTGTCTGTCTAGTGAGGGAAAATGTGGTAACAGAAGAAGAAGGCTGTTTTTACTTAGAATGAATGCCATGATAATGGATTTATGTCTTCTCTTCTGAAAAGCTGCACCTCCCTATTTCTGATAACACTCATTGTAGAAGAAAATGACACCTTTGGGAATGCTGGCCTTTTACAGCCCATCTTCCCATGTCACTAGCCTGGCATTTAGCTTGATAAAGGCATGCAGTGACACATCTTTATATAATCAGATTTCACTGATGTTTAGGCGAGAAAAATTAACCAAGCCGACCAAATAATTTTGTGCCTCAGTAGTATGAAAACTGACACAAACCACATGGAATGAAAGCACAACTGCCTCTCTTGTCTTGAATTACAGGATTCCAGTGTTGTACAACTCATCAGTTAAAGAGTATTCAGCCTCTAGGAGTTTTGTTTTTTTCCAGAACAAGTAAATTTTCCAGCTGGTGGCTTTGTTAATTTTTGGGGAGGAAAAAAAATCAAGAAAAACATGCATAAATTTCTTCTCCTGTGACCCAGTAAAAACTACCTTATTTTTGCAAGTAGTGGACCACAGACCTTGTGCTGAATTTACCTTGTGCTAACAATGGAACACCCTACTCCTAGCCTATTAGGCTTGTTATCAGCTGTTTATGATAACATGCTGTGTGAACCAGTGTGGTACCAGGTGCCTGCTGCTGTTGTATGAGATAACAGCAAAGGCCTTGGAAATAGGGGTGCAGGCTGAACACAGAGGGACCAAGGTCTATAAGGATCACTGGCCATTGGAGAAACATACCCTTGAGAGCCAGGAAAAACTGCTTTGAGCATGGCAAAGAAAAAACCACCCTCCATCATGATGCAGTAGAAAGTTCAGGGCTCGTGGCCAAGGATTATGGACAGCGTGCAAATTCTAATGTCAAAGAGAAGGATCTCAAATCTAGGAGGGGTCACCATGATAGGGATTACTGTCATAGAGTGCTTGGATGGTGGCTGGGTCTGCAAGCTCAACCTGTTCCCCCTGCCTACCTCAGGGACTCCAGGCCCTGCTCCCTGCCTCACAGAGCTCTTCCTTGAGCTCCTGAGAGTCTGCTGTTTTGCAGCCCATTGCCCTTCTCCCTGACTCCCTCAGCTCCAGCTCCTCAGGGGCCTCTTCTGCTGATCACTCACCCATCTACAGGGGCGCTATGACTAGGCAGCCCATGTGCATTTGAGTGTATCAGCATGTGATTTTTCCCCTCCAGGTTATAAATTTTTCTTCTCTGCAATGCTGTAAGGACACTCCTCAGTGAAGACCTTCTGCACATAAACTCAATTCAGCTAGTTATTATTTTTGGCAAAAGAGCATATAAGAAGAAAATAAAAATGAGGTGGCTTATCTGCAATTCTTATAGTAGGAAATTCTTTGCTGAAACTTTAGGAACTGATCTTGTCATCTTTCAAAGCTTTTTCTTATTTTCTGTGATTCTCTCACTTGTATTATATTCACTGGACATTGAATCAGGCTCTTTGTTATCAAGCAGTCATATGGAATAGGAATCATCTCTTCTAAAACTGTGGAGATCATTACTGTCACAGAGAAATAATGAAGTCCTGGTCAGCTAAAAGCCAAATCCTTACTTTCCACATAGAGTAGATGTGGTTTAGGACACATCTATTATAGAGGCATCACATCCAGTCCCAGACTTTCCTCTTTTCAGCAGATAATTTCTGTAGCAATCAATGTAATGATGGAGATTCATTTGTTTATAATGCAAAGATTGTTTGTAAGAGCCCTGCTGAAGACTAGGCAGTGTACAACACACCTTGGTTTATAGAGAAATCTGTAGCAGACTAGATAAAAATTGCAATCTGTTATAGGCTCATCACCACAGACTAACTTAGAACAAAGAAATGCAGACCTCCAGTTTTACTCATAACTATTCCACTTTGGTACATTAGGTTATAAAGATTTTATTTCAGCTGTGCCCTGAATAGTATCATTGTTGCTGGTATGATATAGTCTCTACTATAATTAATGTATAGTCACAGTGTAGAATTGTCAATAAAATATGCTGTAATTGCTCAAATATCTGTCAGTGATTGTCCATCATGCCTGTATGATAATATGCAGTGATAATATCAAAACATTGGAATATATTGTCAGATCTAGAGTCAGTCTTATAAACAACCATTACAGTCATGTCAATTACGTCAGATAAGATACAGATATTAGGGTGCATATTTGGAGGTGGGGGTGGTTGAAAATGAAATTATTCCACCTAATGTCATCTGTGAAAAGACAGCAATATCTCTCATAACAGCTGAAGAATCAGAAGTCCCTGATTGCTAGATGCTGAAATATTCCCCAGTGACAATTCTTTTTGGAATAATAAGAGACAGAAGTGCCACTTCCAATTCCGTGCTGTCAGCCCGTAAGGCCGAAAATCCTGTGGGTACCATAACACTTCCATTTTGCTGAGAATTTCTTTAACTTGAGAGTTAAGGCACCCTTCACAAGGTGATGGAATTTTGTCTTTGGCTCCAGAGGGACTAGGATTTCCTCTTTGGTTCACTTTTCAGATCTGCTTTATAAAGAAAAATAAAACAAGCAAACAAATACTAAAACAAATTACAAAATCATGTCATGTTTGAGATTTCAGCTGTTTTTGATTTCTGCAGCTTGGAAAGACAATGTGATAATCCCTGATGACACAATATAGTAATGACTTTTGAACTAGTGATGTATTGCTAAAGATACTGATATACAGATGTTTGACACACACACATAAAACATTTGTATAACATTCTCAAACACATGTGAACACACATATATATGCACAAATAATGTGCCATGCTGCCTCTGTACTGCTAGAAATTACAGAATTACTATGATTCCAATTTCTTGCTTCCTGTCACTCACATACCTCTAATTCCAGGGATCATTTTGTCTCAGAGGGACTTTGTGGGAAGTTGCATTCCCAGGAATGCCAGCAAATAAGTAACTACACTACACAGAAAATACATCTCAGCGTTTTTGGGGAAGCTGCATAAGTGGAATTGATTTAGATAAAAATGTGCCCGTAAATTGATAAGGGAATCCAGGAAAGCAGAAAAAGCCCAAAGCTTTCAAAAGCTTTTTTGACACTGTGTTTCTACACGTTCAAATATAAAGTGGTATATTTTTTTTCTCTAATTTTTCCAAAGCCAAACAAAAAAAAGGGAGCTGTATTTTTTAAAGGCCCCATAAAAATGATACTGAATTATAAAATACATAATATTTTAGAATTTCTAGTGATAGTATGACTTACAGTTGCAATAAAACATAGAATCCATCTTCAAAGAACAGAATGCTTGGTTTTACAATAAGAAATTATACAAGTAATAAAAAAATTCATTGTTGAGGGATTTGTTAAAACCAGATCATGGGTCTCAGCTCTAAGCGAATTTATTTTGAACCTTCTGAAGCAGACATTGCAAATTTTTACATTCTGATGAGTGAACTAAAAACACATATTTCAAAGAAAACAGCTCTCATAAATTACATTTATGACACATGAGGTTGCTGACTGCTGTGCAGAGAGCACAGAGTAATGGTGCTAATATGCACTCTAGCTTGATTTTCTCAGTTCCCAACATGCTCTAATTCTACACTACAAATCTTTAAATGGCAGTTATATTTTAATTAATATGATTATGTGCTGCCATTAGCAAACCCTCCCCCAGCACATTTCTTCTGCCAAACCCATGAATGCCAGTAAACCATTAACATAAAAGGGCTGTTTGCTTATTAAATTCATCTACACAAATAGGCAAGGGTTGCAATTGTTGATTTGCCATTGAAAGAACAGAACATGAGCGAGTTGCACAGTAGCTGGCAGTTGCAATTATCTAGTGTAATTAAGTCTAATTTATAAGCCCCCCTCAAATGAGAAAGTAACAATTTTTGTTAATTAACAAGAGCATTTGTAAAGCTCGTTAACGCCATCACTCACCATCTGCCTGGATGGATGGGAGCATGCAGTTATTATTGTGGGACATGTTGCATATGTGTATTTGTGTAGTAATCTGTTTGGAAAGTCTAATGATTGAGATGGGAGATAGAAATGGATGTTGTATTACAATGAAAAGAAGATCTACTGTTTTCATTTATCTTTACGGCAATGCAAGTGCTTTGTCATTATCTTGTGCATACGGTTTCATTATTCTGATACAGCACTCTGTTACATTGCCTCATACCATCATCCCTACAAGCCTGCAGGGTACAAGAGCACTTATCTTTCCTGATGACTGTTGAATCATTTAAAACAAGTTATTAGTGAAACAATTAAAATGATATTGGTTCACAATTGTATTGATAGCTGCCAGGCATAATGAAACATTCTGAATAGCAGTTGGGGGTTCTCAGAATGGATAGAAAATGCTGTTAATCAGAGGCAAGAGAAACCTCTAAAGAAAAACTAAATTGCAAGAACACATTAATTGTATTGGAACATTTCATTTAATTGAGAACAAAGGGAAGGTAAAAATCATATTATCAATGTTTTATGAACATGAAGGAATAAGAAAATTACTATGTCATTTGTCACATATCTTCTGTCGGAAGTGTAAATTGAAAAGGCTGTATTTAACTTTAACAGGAGCAGGCCAAATACATCACGTTGTTGCACATTTCGTTTTTCACTGGGATTGCAAAAACTGAAAGGAATAAGGATTTTTTTCCCTGCTAAAAACTGACTGTGAGTGAGTAAGCAATAAACCAGTTACAGTCTGCTAGTCAGCCATGTAAGGGAACAGGATATCTGTGCTGTCCTGCCCATTCATGGAAGTCTTGAGAAATTGCTGCTATAAAATCAGATATGAACAATGTGCAAATGGGATAGCACACACTTCTTTTTCATTCTTTCTTAGGAAGAAGATCGTGATTCATGTTGTGGAATTGTAATGCTCATAAGAAGAGGACCTTTAATACTTTTGGTTAATAATAGGCATATTTCCCTGATCCAATGCCCCATTGTAGCTACTGGAGAGGCTAAGATCAAATGATTCTCATTTATACAAAAGACCTTAACGTGGTTGCAAATATATGTAATTTAAAGCCTCTTACCCTACACAACATTATAAAGGGTGTCTGGGTAAATGGGAATTGGTCCCACTGAGTTGACTGAACACTGGATAAATTTACCTTAATCCCACTCTCCATCACTACTGACCTCCAAATACTAGGCATCAGGGAGAAACGTTTGCCATTTGTACCAGGTTACTGGATGGCTCTGTGATTTTTCCCTAGAGTGACAAGGAGCATGAAAAAATTGCATAAAAGTTGGACATCTAATTTCTTTTAAACAGTAATTGGTACGAAACCATATGAAAATCATTGACAAAAGAAAACTCTTCCAACTTAAAAATCATTAAGGTAAAGTTTTATGCTTTCCTTTTGTTGTTCATCCAAAGATTCCTGGTATGATGTGGAAAGAGGGAAGACTGCCTCTTCTCCAGATTTTAAGCTGAACTCAGTAGTATAGCAAACAAATTCTGTGTATGGCATTCTTATCACTCGGGCTTGAAATGTTTTTAATTAGGTACAGCTAAAACATACATCAAATTGTTTCAAAGAAACGCCAGTGTTTCCTCACAAATTATTGCATTATATTTATATTTTTAGTACCTATTATTGTTGAAGGGACAATGTTTACAAATATATCTGAGCTAGGAGCATTTCTCGTATCCAGAAAATATTTAAATATTTTAGAAATATATCACACAGAACTAACTTCCTTCCTTCCTTCCTTCCTTCCTTCCTTCCTTCCTTCCTTCCTTCCTTCCTTCCTTCCTTCCTTCCTTCCGCCACTTCCTTCCGCCACTTCCTTCCGCCACTTCCTTCCTTCCTTCCTTCCTTCCGCCACTTCCTTCCGCCACTTCCTTCCGCCACTTCCTTCCTTCCGCCACTTCCTTCCTTCCGCCACTTCCTTCCTTCCGCCACTTCCTTCCTTCCTTCCGCCACTTCCTTCCTTCCTTCCGCCACTTCCTTCCTTCCTTCCTTCCTTCCTTCCTTCCTTCCTTCCTTCCTTCCTTCCTTCCTTCCTTCCTTCCTTCCTTCCGCCACTTCCGCCACTCTCTCCGCCACTTCCGCCACTTCCTTCCGCCACTTCCCCACTTCCGCCACCTTCCGCCACTTCCGCCACTTCCCCCTTCGCCACTTCCTTCCTTCCTTCCCTTCCTTCCTTCCTTCCTTCCTTCCTTCCTTCCTTCCTTCCTTCCTTCCTTCCTTCCTTCCTTCCTTCCTTCCTTCCTTCCTTCCTTCCTTCCTTCCTTCCTTCCTTCCTTCCTTCCTTCCTTCCTTCCTTCCTTCCTTCCTTCCTTCCTTCCTTCCTTCCTTCCTTCCTTCCTTCCTTCCTTCCTTCCTTCCTTCCTTCCTTCCTTCCTTCCTTCCTTCCTTCCTTCCTTCCTTTTTTCTGTAATGTGGGTGTTTAACTTTAATGTTACCTCTACGATTTTCAAGCTATAATGCAAGACACTGAAACAATAAGAAATAGTGTTGGAAATTGTGTAACTATATATAAGTAAATAGTGCAACTATAATTCATTCCATGTCTCATCTATTTTTAAATTCTTATCTAGTCTTTGGCTACTGATCAGGTTAAAACATGAAACACTGGAGCAGTTAGCATTGTAAACTGTTAGCATGGCAATTCATATATTTGGAAACACAAAAAAATTAAAAACTCTACACAAAAATATATTGAGTTATAGATAAAATGTATGGACCTGGAAATGATGCATAGTTTTAGAAATTAACAAAAGAAGCAGCTTTTAAAAACCAATATTATCATTGAAATCTTTAAGCTAAATTTTTTTACCTTAATGAAGAGAATCAAATTAGACCTAAAAAAATGGGTATTACTTAATAGAGAGATGGAAAATGCAGAATTCATCACAAAGAGTTATTTTGACAATATTTATGAAAACAAAGTGTTTGTTCTCTCAGTCTCTCAGGAATAAAAAGAAGAAAGACAGACTCATTTTGGGGCAGGATTAAGGCCAAACCCTGGCTAACAGAAGAGAAGAAGTTGTATTTGTAGGGTGCATTGGCCCAGTAACAATGACAGATGGGTGAGGTGAACTTTGTGAACACTTGGAGAAAGGCATGGGCATTTTTGTGAGTGATTCCTCAAAAGATCAGCCTGTAAAAAGTGTTGAACACCTGCAGTTTTTAATGGCTTTACCTGGAATTCTGTGCATTGAGCACTTGCAGAATTCATTCCTGTAGTGGGTGGGGGGTGAAAGGGAGGGGGAAAGAATCTCTCTGTATATGTGGTCTCCTGATGTTTTATTTTAAAGAAAAAAGAAAAGTTGGAATTTTACCTGCTAGAAAGGAAAGAAGTATATAGGCCAGATTTATTCTCTGCCTAGCAGTTTTTACATTCAATTTCATTCTTGTATTCAGTTTTCTATGCACATATAAAGATCAGCTGGACAAGCACATTTAGCAGAAAAAACCCCAAACTTGTTTGTGGATAAATATGTTGATTCACATGCAAATAGACTCATTCATACATGAATAGGCATGTTTGCCTGGATAAAATATTCCAGACATTCTTGATGAAAAAAGTAAAAAGACCAGCAATAGCAGTACAGATGTTCATAGCAAAGAAAAGGAAAAAAACCTAATCAAAATCCTGTCATGGACTGAGAAAAAGTATTCATAAAAATATAGTTCCATTAAATTTCTAGTGTCTGCATTTGCTTATTTACTTGTTAGGCAAGGAAAGTTGTTCTCACAGTACCAGATTTTAAATGTGAAGATTGCATACTTGTGTGACAAAGAGGTTGTGCATATGGAGAAAACTTCCTAAGTGAGCTGCAGTGATGAAGAGCCACATTTACACTAACCTTGAACTGAGAATATATAAAAACTTTTCTAGAAAACAGGGTGCATATTCCAGCAAAAATCAATCCCTGTTTTGCAGGCAACAGTTTATTAATTTAAGAATGATAACTAGGGTTTCTAACCATGTTCTTAGGATAATGAAAGTTTCTATGGCACTGGTTCATCACTTAGACAGCACTGGTATGTAGAAAAAGTGAAAAAGAAACCACATAATTTTTGCATATATTTTTTAACTTAGAATGCTATCTCAGCCTTTGCTAGTCCCATTTTTTTTCTGTAGAATAGAACTTCTTTCATCTTTGGAGTTCTTTTTGGTCATTGGAGTTACCAAGAAAATAAATCTGTATCAATGCTCTCTGATATAGTAGCATGAACAGGTTCTCATTTAGGATGACACAGAATTAGCCTCTCATCAGCAGACACTTTCTAAATTAGAATGTAATTGCCATGGTGGGAACACTTTTCCATTCAAGACCAGATTGATCTTTTAACTTAGAAAGCTCTTTCCTTTCTGTGGTAGTTACCTGATCAGCACTTCCCAGGCTTCTTGCTCTTAGATTATATCTCTTCTCTCTTTGAGGGCTTCTCTTGTCTCCTGGCCTCTCAGCTCATCCTGTGTGCACCCCATACTCCATAAAACAGCCTTGATGGTGGAAGACCAACAGGTACAGTTATTCCCAGGGAGATCTCATTAGCATTCAGAGGCACAAGTGTGTCCTTGCCTTTAGATCCATGGATACCATTTCCTTTTCATGGCTCTGGCACAGCAGCAGCTGAACTCATGGTTAGCTGTGCTTGTGTGACCAGGTGGGCACACATCATTCCCTGTGCTCCGTGCCATGTCAGCTCTTTTGCCTTTGCTCCTTCATTAGTTCCCTGATGCCACTAAATATTATTCAGCTTACACCACTGTAGGACAGGGGGGTATTTCAGTATGATACTGCAATCCTTCTTCACTATTGACACTTTCCAACATCAGCATCATAAACATTGGTATACTGTTTTTCTTCTTTTTGCAAAAATGTTGCTAATGAAGTGTTTAAAGTAATGTGGATCCTAAGAGTGATCCATGAGAGCTTTCAAATGAACTTTCCTCCCACATTGTCAACAATCCTTTTTGTTAACTAACCTCAGAGAACTTCTCAAGAAATTTCTTTCCCTTCTTATTTTGAATATCATTCTAGAGGAAATGTTTGCATCACATCACATCACTTGTGTAGCTATTGGTTAGATACACATCTCTGTTTTACTGATTTAGTAATCTTTCACTCAACTCAGAAAAAATATTCATCAATCAATTTATTTCAAATTTAGATGTTTTTAAAACCTGAAATTTTAAAAGTTAATTTTTGAAAATATACCCTCTTTAAAAAAAACCTTCCCCTCAAGTTCTGGATAGAGTCATTTGACCTCATATTAAGAGTTTGAAATCCTCCTCTCCTCTCCTCTCCTCTCCTCTCCTCTCCTCTCCTCTCCTCTCCTCTCCTCTCCTCTCCTCTCCTCTCCTCTCCTCTCCTCTCCTCTCCTCTCCTCTCCTCTCCTCTCCTCTCCTCTCCTCTCCTCTCCTCTCCTCTCCTCTCCTCTCCTCTCCTCTCCTCTCCTCTCCTCTCCTCTCCTCTCCTCTCCTCTCCTCTCCTCTCCTCTCCTTTCTATTTATTTCTATTTCTATTTGCACTGTCTGTATGCCTTTTGCAGTGTTAGCATCAACTCATTAGAGAAAAATGAAGAATTATGAAGAAATTTCCCTCCTATTTTACTGTAGACTTTTGAAAATAATTTTTAATGTACCCCATTGATATCATACTTTCCTTTTTTTTTCTTCTTCAGATTCATACTGATGACTAACAAATCATTCTTTGTTTCGACATTCTTTATCAGTATGAGTTTAACTTGGCTCTTAGCAACTTTTTCATGTCTCTAGATAAAAACAGAAAGTATTTTTACTATTCCCCATAGGCTTCTTGTTTTTCTGTATATTTTTTTGTGGTGTGATTATTCCTTCAGATATATTCAGGACTTCCTCCTAGAAGGAAGAAAACTTTCTTTTTTCCCCTGTTTTGGATACAGAGTTTGATATCTTAGATTTGAAGACTTTCCAAATTTCTTAAACAGTTATCTCTCACTGCTCTTAGATGTACCTGTAGTCTCTAACTGCTTCCCTTAATTTATTAAAATTTGCCATGTGGAATCAAGAACCTTAGCAGCCTATATTTTTTCCTTCTTTTTCTAGTTCTACTGAAGTGAAACCAGATCTATCCTTGAGCTCCCACTATAATGACAAAATTGGGGAACAGCTTTGTTACCACTGGACAATGCACAGTTTTCACTCTGCGTTGTTCTCGGCAACATAACACGCATTAGCTGACAGCAATTTTCAGTCTCAGTGGTTTATACAAAGGACAATTCAGATATGCTCCTGATTCATCTTCTTTCAAAAGCTGAAGGTCAAGCCATCAGGTCAGGAAAAAACTTGAGTAAAAATATTTTTTTTGTACTGGAATAGAGTTAATTTTCTTCATAATGGTCTGTATGGTGTTTTTGAATAGTGATCAAATTAACGCTGATAATGCATTGGTGTTTGGCTGCTGCTGACCAGTGCTTGCACAGCATCAAGGCCTTCTCTGTTACTCAGTCTCCCCAGTGAATAGGCTGGGGCCTGGCAGGAGCTTGGGAGGGGGCACAGATGAAGCATCTGAGCTGAGGTGGTGAAAGGGACAACCCATAACATGTGCTATCAATCTAAACAATACAGGCTGAGAGCTTGGTCTTTGCTCACGGTCTGCCTGGGCACTGGCCTGTTTAGGAAAGGGGGGATTGATTTTGCATCCCTTCCAGTGGGGTTTTTTTGCTAGTTTTTGGGGGTTTTTTAACCTTTTTTCTTCAGTTACAAAACTTTTTATCTCAATCCATGAGTTTTGTAACTTTTCCTTCTCCTAGTCTCCTATGCATTCCCCTGTCCCATTGGGGGTGGTAAACGAGTGGTAGTGTGGATGCTTAGCTGCTAGACAGGGCCAACTATTACAGCTATTTACTTAGGAGACAGAAGAGCCTAACATTTACAAGAAACTTTCTTTGTCTCATGAGTTCAGAAATATGCCAGTACAGTGAACAACAGACAATAAGTTTCAATAGTTGTATTTTGAACAGACATAATTAAACCACCACCAGTGAGATTATACTTTGATTGTCCTTTACCACAGTATTCTGTTACCATAGCACCTACTTGGATTTTTTCTGGGATAGATAAATAAATAAAATGAAACTTCCTCTATATCCTTAAATTGTAGCAGACTAGCTAGAGACATTTTTAAAGGTATCTGATATTGAAGTTTCCCTGGAAGGAAGCCTTCTGTGCTCCAAAACCTCTGTGGATGTCTTGTATTTCCCTCTGTTAGAACGGTGTACCACAACAATTTGGTGCAACTGGAAAGAAATCTTGAACATAACCACTTCTAGGCAATGTTAAGAAGGTACAGCCAAGCTGAATTACCTTACAGGCCCAAGCAGATGAAGTGCTCGCTTAAATCACCCCTGGGACACTCTAAAGTTTCTACTGAAGTGGCTGGGTTGATGGGAACCTGAGTCCAAGCAGGCTGCAGCTGGACTTAGTGCAGCTGGAGAAAGCTAGCACATAACCACTGCTGGGAACAGTTTTTGCTTACATGGGACTTAATCCCAGCCACTGCTTTAAATCCAGTGATCTATTCTCCCACACCAAAAGCTAGGAAAGAACTTGGCAAGTCAGAGAAAAAAAAACCTAAGTTTTTGAATTTTCGTTGGCAAGCGTGGGAGCTCAGTAGCTAGAGAGAGTATAAGAACCTCAGGGCAGGAGACCAGCAGCTCAGGGCAGGACACCAGCAGTGGCTCTTGAAGCACATAGTGTTTTTCTGGAAATACCATACTGTCTATAGCAAGTCTTCTCTGTAGAGAAATTTGTCCTGATGATACCTACAGCCACTCACAAGCACTTCCTTGTGTTTCTCTGTCTGGCATGGGACTGCCAGGCAATGAGTATTTAGTGGTGCTTGTACTTCAATTAGAAGCGCTGGTCTCAGAACTTAACAAAGCTGTTCCTAACATCCTTGCTGAATCAAACCTTTTCTCTTGCAACTCCCATCCACTGTCAGGTAAGTTCAGCAGATGAGAAAAGCGTGCCTGTTTTCAACAGAGAGAGCATTTCTTCAAAGCACTTCTTTCTGCATGTTGATCTATTACATGTATGCCCAGCTAACCCTGTTTTAAAAGAACATTCTTAACCTTTGACTGGGATTTTGAGGACAACAGCAGCCTCTGCTGTTTTGACAGACTGTCTTTGTTCAAGTGGCTTTTTGGAACTTGCGTTTGGTATATTAAGCATAGATGTGCTAGCTCTCATTTGTCTAATTCATACTGTGCTTAAGTCAGCCTGGCTAGCACATTATGCATCCCTTTGTACACTGCAGGGCATTGTATTAGCATGATGGTTAGTGGCTCTGCCAAGATTTATCAAACAATAATTTGAAGTTGCAACATCTGGCTTTGAGAGTAATGTGCTGTCTACCCAGTGACTGATATAACTCACATATCAGAAATTAAGCGGAAGAATGACAAACTTTCATTCTCTGGCACTGGTGAACTGCAGTAGGTTTTCCCTCTTTCAGGCTGTATTAGCCATGTAAGGCTTTCATGCATAACTACCATGTTTATGTTATAATTTCTACTCACATTGAGCAGAAATAGGATTCTCAGAAAACAATGGAGCAATAAACACTGGTAAAAAAAATGTAAACAATAACTGACCAGGAATGAAATATGCTTCTTGCCCCTGTATAAATCCTATGTGGATGTGGATGATTTGATTTACTTTCCATATCAAAAGCAATATCTTTCCTAAGGCAATATTAGAATAGTTTTTAATGATAACAGACTGTGTAGTGATGACTTTTTTATATAAATTTAATGATTTTTACCGTAGGCCCTCCTGTTTGAAAACCTATATGAAATCAAATGGATGCCAGCTAAATAGCACCCTCTCCATCCCAAATCTACAGTGGTGAGTGTGATTTTAAAAAGATACTGTCTTAATTGGGCTGATTGCTTCTGCTGAATGCAGTGGTGACAAGTTAAAGAAAGAATAACATTTAAGGATTATTGCCTTAAATTAACAATCCACAACTTTGTAGGCTCAATTGCAGTTTATCTTGTTAAAGATAGTCAAAGTTAGTATTCAGATATCCTTCTTACATTTTCCAGGGTCTCTTGGCCTTATTAATTCAAATCTTACTTTCAATGTATGCATGTAGCCAAGATAATTATTAGAAGGAGAGATCAAAGCAAGCATATTATAGTCCTATTCCATTTTCTGCTGATGTGAGTGATCTCCCTCTTCTTTGATGTTGTATGCTTCTACAGTGAAAGTACAGAGGATAAAAATACTACACCATGTAATCTGGCATTTATCCCATGAGAGCAGAATTCCAAATTGTGACACATGTCAAGAAGTTAAAAAAAAATAACTTAAAAGAGCCCTATGCTTTATACAGTGACATACTCTGCATTTAAACACCATCAAACATCATTTTCCATTACAAATTTAGTCCCCTATATAAAATTCAAAGAATTTCTGTAACTTTAGTCAAAGAAAATGACAGCAATACTTATAAAATAGCTGCTATATTTACTAGCAGTTACACTAAGATGGCAACTTAGCTTTGTTCAAAAGAAATTCTTCTCTTTTTTTAATCCTTAAAAAGGCAAAAGAAAGACAAAATTAATGTCTTTGTGCAAACACAGATGCATCTTCTGAACAATAGGGTTTCATCTCCAACAGTGTGTTTATTCAAACTGAGTTTTGTCATTCTTTGGAAGATGTTTGTGATTCCAGGTGCTGAATCCAGTACTGACACAGGCTCATAGGATTTTCCCTCAGTGTGAGGAAGCAGGATTTGTCCTTTATTATGGTATGTTTAAGAGGTAATTGTCCCACATTTCTTGTCAGAATTCTGTCATATTGACACATATATTGGCAACTGAACTCATCATGTTTCTGCCTTTGTAGCATAACACTTGATTATTTTAGATAGTAAGGAGCAGAAAGAATGTCAGTTACGACAGTGTTACATTTGGCCTTCTTGGGTTTACTGGAAAATGTCAGAAGTCTTTGGACAGTTTGAAAATTTTTCCTTCAGTACTGAAATCAGTGAAAGGTTTTTTTTATTATCTCCAGTGACTATATAGATGTAAAACAGTAATGCCCATTTCTTTATGTCTTGAAGATGAAACAGGCCAAATAAGAGCTTTCTATCTTCACTTTTCTTCATGCTCGAGACTGTAATTAATTCCAAACAGATTCCATATGAAGTTTGAAGAATGTCCTTAATTTTCTTTACATAATTTACCTGCATTTTCTCATGTCTGAGTTCTATGACGGGCAGAAACATAACTTTCAAAACACAGGATAAAAGAAAAAGCTGCTCATGAAATAAAAGTTTAAGCAGAAGACACAGAAATAGCACCAAATTCCTATTTAACCTTTATATTTATGAGACGTTTTTGTATTTTAGATAGAGAAGCTGTATATGGGGACTCAACGTCAGATCATTCCTGCTGCTATTGTTGCCAAAAGTGTCCTAATCTCTTAATTTTATCATTGAGGATCTGTTTCATTTCTGTTGCTTTGTAGTGATGCAGCTGAATTTGATGGAATTTTATCCCTAGAAAATAAGGAAATAGACTTGCATGCGACTTTTTCTTTTTCAATTTGGAGCTTTTTCTATAGACTGAGGGCCAAAATCTCAGCCTCATAAAGCTGGACTGTATTACCAGTTCAAGATTTCCCTAAACAAAACATTCAAGGGCAAATATACTAGATTTATGGTCTGGGATTCTCTTAAACTTGAAGTCACACCTAGGTAGACATGAGTTCAATAAACTTTCACTTTCATCTATGTCTGCCTTGAAGATTACCCCAGAATCTATCAGACTGTCATCTGGCACAGGTGTACACACTCCTGCCATGTCCAGGCTCAGTTACTGCACATCATAGGACTTGGGAATGAAATTTGCTGAAGGGAAAAAAAAAAAAACACCAAAAATCTAGGTGGTTTAACATGCATCTGCTTGTCTGTTCAGCAATGTGGGTCATACTGTTCTTTCTGCACAGTGTTCCCACTAAATTCAGAATCCAGATGAGTTTCTCAAGATTTTTGTGCAAATTGTTACTAGAGTCATTGTCAGGTGGAAAGTAGGCTTTCTCCAAAATCAAAACTCTCTCTGCAATGACTTCCGTTCTCCACCTAGATTTAGTTTTCTCTCAGAAATTAACTTCCAGGTCCTCCATGTGTTAGTAGGGTGCCAGATGTGGGCCTTAAAAGCCTGATGCACAGAGTTCTGCTGAGAAATGGGTTGTTGTTCAATGCAATACTCAGATATTTGCCTGGATGAAAGAGAATATAGTGTTCTAGACATCATGAGAGTATTTGGAGACATTTAGTAATATTTTGGAAAAGCTAGCCATGAAAATGTCTTGGAAATACATGCCAGAGTTTTCTTTTCCTTCTCTTTCCTAAAGAGAAGTTTATAAACATCAGCTTATTAACAATTCAAATGGGGTGAGGAGGTGTTGGCTTTTTTTTTTGGGTTTTGTTCACCCACTCCTGCCTCCCCCACCAAAGAATTAGAGGTTCCATGTAACTAGCATTCCAATTTCTCACTGGTTCTGTCTATGATTTATCAAACTTTTTGTGAATTCAGATATGAATGTCCCAGGAATTTGCAGAATGAGGGTTCCCAGGGCACAGTGCAAGGAGCACAGCAGCACTTGTGTTTAGCTGCTGTGAAAGGCTCAGCAGGGCTCTTTGCTCCCTCCCTGTCTTGAGTGTGGAGAAACCAGCCAAGCAAAAGTCAGAAGTTCTTGGCAGCAATTCCCGGACTGTTTTCAAAAGGGTGATGTTATACTGTATTTTTCCTTTCATCTACAAAGAATGTCTTGCATTCGTGTGTGCAGCTGTTCCAGCAATCCACCTTGAACAAAATCATGCACTGCTGCACAAGCAAAGGTCTTCTCTAAAGAGTGGACGGAGTCAGAGGAGAAGTGACAAAAAGGCTTTCTTTGTCCCTCTTCAAATTTTCTCTTGGACAGAGAGGTGAATTTTTGTCATCAATGTGATAAGAAGCCACTTTTTCTTTTTATTGAAGTACTAACTTTTCACTCAGAGCCAAAGCACAACGGAGTTCTCACTGTGCCACATTTCAGCAGCAAGTGAAAGGTATAAGTAAATGTTGGAGAACTACTTTTGAGTAGCTTGCTTTCCTATGAGAGCTGAATTAATGAGAAATGAACATGTCAAAGGTGGTTGATTGTTATTTGGGAAAGACTTTGTCTCGAGAAATCTGAGAGCGAGGAAGGATGTGTAAGGAAGTAATGGACTGAGAGGTATTTAAACAATGCCAATTGCCTAGTTGTGTTGTTCAGTTAAGGAAAAACATCTCCCAAATTGGTGTGTCTCTATACAGATTATAACCTCTCTGGTAAGCACTCAAATTCTCTTGTCCTGTCAAGGCACTAGGTCATGATGAGTTGGTGGTGTTTTACACATACATATATACATACCTACCTCAGAATGGCCAAAATGAGCCCAAAGAATCCATATGCAGGGTGTTGTACTTCTAGGGTATAACCACTAATTATTACATCTAAATTTCTGAGCAGAACAGGTATTTAAATTGTGCTTGATGTTTTTTGCATGTCTGTCACTGAGAGCTACAGCCAGGTAGCAGGAAGTAGGTGTGCAGAGGAATAAACTTTGCTATAAAAATATGTATTCCTTACTTTTTCTGAGTAAACACTACAGATACCTACATAAATGGTGCATAAAGCTTTCATGAATCAGGCCTCAGGCTAGACATTTAAGTGGTCCCTACTGTATTCACATGCAAACAGTTGCACAATATATTAAGAATTACAATAATAGAAACATAGCTATAAAATACTAGCATGATTTAACTTTTATTTTTATAGCTCCTTGTCTTTCTTGACTTTTGGGGGTTTTTTGAAATAATGAGAAAGTCAGTAAAATATTACAAGCATGTATGGATTGAAGGGGTGCTCAGCCAAAATTGGGAGGCATTTTATACTTTTCATATTCATTGATTACACTGGAAGAAAGCTTAAGAGAGAAAATATCTGTGTCTGTATTATGCTGAATATATTTCACATACAGTCGTCCTAGTTATCAATTAATTCAACTTACTTCCTCATCAATTTTTCCCCCCTTAGTCCTGATGGTTTTATGACCTAGGCCCAGGCGATACCCTCAGGCGGTCCATCTGATAATTGACACATTTTCTAACACTGCATAGTGATACCCAAGTCAGTGCTTTCAGGCCGTGACTTCAGCTTATTGGAGACTGCAGCAGGGACTCCTTTTATCCCTCATACATCAGAATACACTGACAGCTCTCCCAGGCAGGGACGAGGCAGGTCTCTCCCTCAGGAAAATGTATGCAAACACCTCCGGAACATTGTACTGGTTGCTAGGCATCACACTGGTGACATCTTTATGATAAACATGGTATGCAGAAGAAGGTCTAATAAAAGAATAACAAATTATTACATCCAGAGGGCAATTTTACAAGATTAACTGGTGTAATAAATTACTGCTGTAGTCAAAAAACTGTGTTACCTTTTAAGGTATTTCACAGCAAAGTCTAAATAAACCAGCCTATAAAAACAGAGAATGCTTCACAAAAAATAATAAACCCATTCCTATATTTTTTTAATACTCTTCATGTTACCTGTGTGTGCTGTTTGGCTTGCTGCATGGTACCTTCAGCAATTGCTTGCTGAAAAATAAGACTATAAATGCAATTCATACTAAGATATCGCTGTTCATCATTATTTTTTTCCTGCTGCTGGACATTCAGTAGCCCTGCAATTTAAAGAATATCAATTTGAATGAAATACCATAGCATTTTATTTATAAAACCATTTTAATATATTAAATATTATAAAGAACATGCCAGTAGACAAATAACTTTCATATTAATTATCAAATATATTTATTTTTCTTTCTCCTATATAGAGAAAAAAAAATCTCACATTCACCCTCTCTCTCTCATTGTGACTTGCTTTCCCCTGTTTTTCTTTAATTGTTGGAATATTTTAAATTTGTCCATTAGTAATTTTGTCTTTTTAATTTTAAGGATTTGTATTTTACATTTCAAATATCCAAGTCCTTTTGTATTGAAAACAGCTTTGTGGAAAAAAAAAGATTCCTCAATTGAATCCTAGCTGACACAAGACACTGGTTATTGTCATCTACTACTTTTATACTAATACAGAAGTGAATTTGCATTTCATTTGTAAATGAATGAGACATGTTTTCCTGTGGTTATTTCCATCAAAATCCCAGGATTTTTCACAACCTATTAAAGGCAGAACCTACATCTGGAATTCAAAGGCCATGGATGTACTAAAATTTATCATAAACTCTCCTGTGTTACTCTATCGTAACGCATTAACAGGACAGCACAGCTACATTTTCGTATGCTGCAGACCATTTGCAGCTGGCTTTGAGGTCAGATTTTTGCAGTTCCACTAATCTAATATAACTTAAGCCAGCAATATCTGTACTTACAAAAAGACATGCTCTAGATGGGATATTTGCCCTGGTTTTAGTCACAGGTGTTTCTAGGTGTTGGTCCCTTCCAGAATTGGATGTGCTCATTATGCTTCCCTCTCCTGTATTAAGGGTGTGGAATATGGGACTCCTGTCTGCATAAAAAACCAGCACCTCCCGAAAGCCCTTTCAGACAAATGGTCAAAATTACTTTTTCACTCCCTGTAGGGAAGAGAAATTTCCAGTAGGAACTTAGTGCCATGGGTTTCCTTGGTAGCTTATGTGTATATTATACTGGAATGATCAAAAAGGTTGATGCATTTTAAATGAAAACAGAGAAGATGCAGAAATATTTGTAAAAGTGCCAAAAGGGCACTTTAGATATACTCAGACATAGTCAGTCTGTATGTGAATTAACAACTCATTTTAAAGATCCCCTCTTATCCATCTGCACAAGTGAAACAAACATGCGGCTTTATTGTTGGGTGATCTGAGTTCACAAAAAACCCCAAACTGTGCAACCCTGCATGCTGAACACAGATCTCTTGAATCTCCGACAAAAAGTGTGCAGCAATGTCACAGCAGAGGCAATAATGGGTGGTGCAAGATGAAAAACAGCAAAACCAAGCAACAGAGGGAGGGCCTGAGCGTGGTAACCATCTTTCAAGGCACCACTAAGAGGTGACACTGAGACATCATCATTGACTGGGATCAAGTGCAAGGTTCAAAGCAAGATCTTTTACTTCAGCAAACAAAACGATGCTCCCAGTGGGTAGATGCCGTGGAGGAAGGCCAGGAGACAGCGCGCTGGGGACAAGATGGCACATAAGAGCTGAAATGAGAGACCAAGATGTGGGAAGAGACCAGTCAGGGCAGTTCTGGGGCCAGGAAAGAAGGGGGAGAACCAGAATCAAAGGACACGTGGTCCAGAAAAGACTTGAAGTGTAGGAAATAATTTGAACCTGTGAACTTAATCAGAAAATATTGTTTACTTTGCAGATGACCGAATGTATATATCAATTCATTCTTGTCAGAAAGGTACCAGTCAAATCTGTGCTATTTGTAGAAAAATGCTTAGAAAATATAAATCACTGGTAAGTAAATGTTAAACTTAACACATTAAAAGATAGAAAATCAAAATACTTCCAAATGGTATCAGCTTCTGTTTTTGCAAAACATAAGCTGTGACTCAGTTGTCCAGCATGAAAACAAAACTGTATGAAAACAATTAAATGTCAT
The DNA here is from genome assembly GCF_028769735.1 of Zonotrichia leucophrys gambelii. Lineage (NCBI taxonomy): Eukaryota > Metazoa > Chordata > Aves > Passeriformes > Passerellidae > Zonotrichia > Zonotrichia leucophrys. The sequence goes on along the minus strand of NC_088171.1, from coordinate 123,550,472 downwards.
TAAAAAAGCAAATTAATTAAACAAATCCAAATAGATTTTTATCTCCTAGAATTATTGAAAACTAATACACTGTTTCCTATTTCTTTGCAGATCTGATGCAGATTTAGACTATTAAGATTTTGGCTTCATGTTTCCTTCCAGGACTATGCCGTTTTTGAAAAGTAAAAAGCTCTTTAAAGATGAGCATCCCTGTGCATTAGTATAAGTATTAGTATATTTAATTTTAATTATTTAAATTTAATTAATTGAGTGAAATACTTGCTGCCTTTCTGTGTTAAAAATAATGGTGCTTTCAGCAAAAATATTCCACATAATATTTTCAGACTGTTCTAATAAGACATGGATGTCACAAAAATTTACTCATAACCAGTTAGATGCAATAACAAATATCTATGGAATTTTGACTGAACAAATGCAGAAATACTTGCACTCAGAATACAGTACTGCTAAGCTTATCTGTTGAAGTTTCCAAATAAGTAAAACACTGACAAATTATTCTGTAAGAAACATTAAATATTTTATCCTTGTTCAAACACTGCCTCATTCTCAAAATCCAGACTATAATTCACGATGTAATAATTTGTTGGCTAGAATTATTTCAGAGTATTCAGTGTGAATATCTAATACTTAATTGAGCAACAAAACAGTGCTAGGTGATTTTTCACAGATTTTATTGAATTTACTTATTTAAAAGGAGAACAGTGAATAAGCTTCTTTCAGGATAGAGAATCATCTGGATGAAGCAGCAAAATGTGTTGTGCAAGGGGATGTGGTAAATGTAACTTTTTGCTAAATACTTAATACTTGGAACCTGGGTTTAAAGAGCTATTTGCACAAGACATTTATCTGAATGATATAAGGGGGAGGATATTCTTCATAATCAACAACCATTCAAGAGAAAATTGCACTTTTGAAGGAAAGGTAGCTCATCAGCAGCACACTCATCAACTCCACAGGCAGATCCTGGCATGCAAAAGTTCCTGTATCAATGGCCCCAGAAAAGATTTTGGGAAGAAGTCAGTCCCTAACCCAAAACAGGTGCCTGTAGTGATAAAGCATATCTATTAAATCAAATGAACTTTGCAATTAAACACCATGCAAACAGGAAAGATGGTCAAAAGCAACTTCTGATGAGGCAAGTGGAAGCATTGGATCAGGTTTTTTTCAGGGTACTAATATCCTATCATTTATATGCATGTTATTGAATCTTGAAGAAAAAGAAAAACCCTGGAACTTCTGACTGCAGTGTTCAATTGGAAAGAAGTCATAGCTGCTATTCAGAATTGTCTTGCTGGGCATTGTAAAAAGAAGAAGAGAAGATACAGCCAAGAGTCACTACAGCAAAAACCTCAAAGTAAAGCAATAATTATTTGTGAAAATGGTATCAAAAGAATCATATGGATCATAGAGATACTTTATAAATTGATCAAGCTTGACTGTCACAATGTCTTCTAGTGTGCTTATAACACAGACATTTTAGATATCTTACTTTGATTTTGTGCTTGGAGAAGTCATTTGAATGGTAGTAACCATACATTTCCAAGTCCACATCTATAATAGAAAACAGAGGAGGGAGCATGAAGAGATAACATCAAAATTTGCATACTCTGTGTAACTATGGAGAAGTTGCAGCTATGTGTAACCACTTATTAATATAAGATACTGACTTTTGGAGAACACATTTAATCAAAAATTATTTGAACCTGCTCTCCTGAAGGGGAGGTTACCACTCTTCAGTATTGAACAAAGATCCATTTCACTGATGCTATGTTAAAGTATCCAAAGTTCTGTGGGATCTCAGCACCTCAGGACTGAGGTGCCGAGCCACCGAGACCACCCTTGGGGGGCTCGGGAGTCCTGGAATGATGCCAGAAGTGTCTGGTGGCTGGACTTTGATCCTACACGGGAGACGACACCTGTATGAGGATAGGAGGACTTCACCGGGGTGAATGGTGAAGGGATTAGTTAATTAGAGGGTGAGACACAGGGTTTAAGATTGCTGTACAGGGGGGTTTAGAGAAGTAAGATGGAGGAATTGGGGCGTGTCCTGTCCTTCTTCTTCTTCTTCTTCTCCTCCATCTTCTGTGGTGATGGTGGCACTTTGGGATTGGTCATTACTGAAAGTGCACCGGACAATAAGAATAAAAAAGATTGGGGAAAAATGATAAATATTGTACACGTAACTATGGGTATAAAGATAGGTGACTGTCCGGAGGGCAGGACAGAGTGTGCTCATGGCTGGCTGCTGAGCAGACCTCTGTCGGGCCGAAAGAAAATCTTTTAGATAAACATTTAATAAACATAAAGACCGAAAGAAGAACTGAAGCCTCTTCTCGTCCTTTGATACGCGGGCTGCCCCAAGGCCACTCCGGGCCTTTCCAGGCCCTTCAAACAGCCGAAAACCGGACAAAGTTCCTAAAATCCATACCAAAACTGATTAAAAACATGAGTATGCAAATCTGACAGCTGAAAATTTTATTACTCCCATTATGTCTACTCACATCTGATCACTCCTATCTGACATACAAGTCAGATGTTTTGAAATGGAAAATGTGGGATTCCATAGATTGAGAAAATCCTAGTTAATGGGACTATTTGTAAATTTGAACACTGCCATAATTTGGAAATTTTTAAAAAATGCTGAAATCAGGAAAAAATATTTTTCTGCTACCTATATTCAATCTATCGCACCAATCACTTAATTTCTAGCAGAATTTTATGCATATGCTGAAGGAGGAAAAGAGCCTGAGCACAGATGTCATGTTGTCACCTGCAGAAAATAATCTAGCTATGATGTACTCTTGGAGCATTGTTGGGAATAATAATCGCTGCCCCTTTCTCCAGGGCAGTCTAGAACCTCACTATTTGAATTCAGTCCTTCAGGAAAAACTAAAATCACTTTCCCAGTTATCTGACAGTAAGGAAAGTCAGTGAGCTAAGCATGAATAAAGTATATTTTTAAAATGGCTACTACTTGCCTGAAACACAAAATAGCAGTTTGTTGTTGTTTTGTTGGGTTTTCTTAGGACTGAGTCACAAATCAGATTGCAGAGCCTGGATTGGAAGGTTTATGCCAGACTAATGACAGTCCAAAACAAATTCAAGCAATCAGGATAGCCTTGTAAAAGTTTCTTAGGTTTATTTGAAAACAAGAGTTAAAATGCCCAGGTGTGGGCAGGTGTGCAAGAAAGCTGCTCACCTCACCTCCAGAAGGAAAATTTGACCCGGCCAACAGAAGTTATGAAGAGACATTTCTCCCCCAGAGGCTGCTGTGCTAAAAACTTGTCCATGGTGGTTAGAGGAGATATATATTTTTTACCTTGTGCCCCTTCTGGCCCTCCTCATATCACACATAGACAACCCAGGGTTCTGGTTTTTTAATGAAACTTAAGAAAAAATCATAATATATCAAGCACCTAGGTTAACTCTGTTTTCTTCACTTTTTTTACAGTTCAGTGGACACGCAGGCAGATACTTCAAGACTAGTTCTTGTTAGTAACACACCCTGTTTTAACAGGTGCTGTTTCAGGAGGAAAATGCAAAATCAGTGTCTCAAGAAATATTCATCTTTGAAGGTCAGTCAGATTCAAGCATTCACTTTCAATTAATATTTACTGACCTGAAGAAAAAAAACCCAGTTCTTCCCACTTAGCTATTATTTGCTGTTTATCACTTCGGAGATGATAATTTACTCAGGACCTAACCTGAAAAAATTGTCATATGACATGGAGATATTTGTGGTCAGAATCAGACCTAAACTGTAGAAACCTGGATGTGCTCTCTGCCTGTGAGTTATGCATATGAATTCTTTGTAGAAGCAGTGGAGATCTAGTTAATACAGTTAATGAAATCCAGATTGTAATTCAGATGTGTAATTGCTAAAGCCAATTTTATTTCTGAATAGTTCTCCAAAACCAGCTAGACCTCTTTCCTTCACTGAAGTCCAAAATGGAGCTGTTTCTGCTGTGTCAGAGCATTGTAGGGAGCTTGTAGTTGTTGTTCCACAATGGTGCAACCCTCCTGTAGGATATCTGGGGGATTCACTATCTGATTGTTGATTTCTCAACTTATAGTCTCCAGGTGCTTGTCTAAACACTGTTCTTTCTCCTAACATAATCAGGAGTATTGGAGACGCATGAGAATTATACTATGTTATTGGTTATTCAGATTTCCATTTTTGGCCAAGTCCTTCAGTTAAGCCACTCTTCCCTTGTAGGACACAACACTCATTCCCACTCAGAATACGGAAGGTTACATGTTCACAGAATCATGGAAATGGTTTGGGTTGGAAGGGACCTTTAAGATCATCCAGTTCCAGGCTCCTTTCTATTGGTAGGGATACCTTCCACCAGAGCAGGGTACTCACAGCCCCATCCAGCCTGGCCTTGAGCCCTTCCAGGGATATTCTCTGATGCATGAATATTATATTTCATTCACTCAGCTTAATGATAATATTTTACACAGTGACATAACTGGATTTAATAACTGTCCACTAGACCTGGCTCTCAGCTGCAATGGGTGAAAACAGTGACCAGTTACAGAGTTTCAAGGCTTTGGAGACAATGAGCAGCCATATCTGACCCTGCCTGGACTACCTGGGTCCTTCCCAACTCCTGGCCATGGCCCAGGATCCTATTTGAGTCCAGCCTGAGTAACTCAGCCCTGTTCCTGGTTCGACCTTCCTGGACTTCTCTGAGTGACCTTGGACCTGTCTCATGCCTCAGGCCTGCTGCTCTGTGCCCCATGATGTTGTACGTGATGGTGAATATGAAGAAACTGGCCAGGCAGCTCTGCCATCTAGACACAGTGAGACAGCGCTTCCCAGCTGTCTTACACAAATAAAAAACCACTCTGAAATGGAGACCAGCATCAGAGTAGCTGAATCAATCAGCCAGGTGTAAAGGTTAAGTGAGGGGTGGGATGCAAAATACTCAGATAATTCTGTGTTGCTATTTATTATTTCCTATCATTTGCACATGCTTTTTGTTGTGAATATTTTATATCTTTTTATAATAATGAGGCTTTGCACAGTTAGTATTCAGTGTTATATGTATATTACTGCTGTATTTTGGCAAAAGTTTTCTAGGGTTTGTTCGGGTATCTTTTTTCCGTTAAAGTTAGACATTTACAAACAATTTTTCAAAGCCTGATTAAAACATCCCAATTTTCAACTGGCCTGAGGGTAATGCATGGATCAGTGGGTCTATGCTTAATGTTTCTTCCTCTACAAATTCTGCTGAATGTCACAGATGTGAAATGAAGACTTCCTCAGAGTCAAATCTTCACATTTCCATTTGGAGTAAAAATTTTTAACAAGAACTAGACTACAGTTGTGGAAGCAAGACAGTAAATAAAGTTTGCTTTGGACTATTTGCTACCTAGTTACTATAAGAATGTAAGGTGGTTTATTAGAGCCATTTTGAAAGTGTTAAAGATGTCTGTAGTCATCTACAATGGTGAAAGAAGGATCAGGCTGTAGAATTCAATGCAAAAAAATTACAGAGGTACACAAAGTTTTGCTTAGTTTGAAGAATGGGTAGGAAGGACTGCTGAGTTTTATAGACAGTTTGCGGCTATGTTATGGTGGTGGAATTAGAACTCAAAACTTTGCATAATTTTGACATTATCAGAATCATTTTTTACAGGTTCACCAAAACAGAGAACTGGTAAAATGAGTTAGAGAAGGTTCAGAAGAACATTTTTAATCTGCTAGCTCACTTTAAGCATTCTACAGGATGGAGGTTAATTTGGAAATTAGGAGGCTCCTTTTTCCTCTGTGTGTCTGGTTGATTGTCTGGCTGGTGGGCTTGTCTTCCCTCCACGAATTCAGCTCTTCAGAAGCCCTGCTGGTGTCAGGCCCCCCTAGAGATGCTTTTCCACAGTGTGAACACAGGTAACCTCCACAGGACCCATCTCCTTTACCAATTTCAGCACTGTTTTAAAAACTAAAACAGTAGTACTGCAGGGACAGTGCCTTCCATAATCTTGCCTTCATTACTCATCATGAGCTCAGGTTTTCCAGTTCCACATGGGACTACCAGGCATGCAGCAGACTGTGCTTTCAAGGTGCAGCAAAAGTAAAGATTGCCCTGAACTAGAAGAATATATTTCTGAGAACAAATAATTTTAACATGGACTTGCATATACTCACCAACTTTGATAGAAGGTACTGATTTCTATACATCATTAAAAAACTGTATTTATTCTCAGCTAATTGGTTTGACAAAGAAAGAAAAACAATGGCTATATGAATCATTTGTGGTACCTTAGATTCAGAGATCTCTTCAGTTTTGTTTGACAAATTTCATTAAACTAACTATGACACACAGTTCCTACCACACTTACAATATTTATCCTTAAATGTGTACATTATTTTCAACTACTGGGAATTAATTATCTTAGAACAAGAATACTTCTTAGTTGGGCACTGATAGGTCACAGGTGAAAGAATCACACAGCACTTCCAAAATTTTCGAAAGTGTAGAATAACCTTGAGAGATAAATCTTTGATTGCAAAAGATCACACATGGGATCACAGAAGCCACAGCTACTTGATTGGATACTAGCATGTGGCCTAGGAAAGGAGCTTATGCTTCCCTTTGAGATCAGGCATCTTAAAAAAATTCTATCATGTAAATTGCTGTATGGAAAAAACAAATCAGTTTCCAACCAATTTTATATGTACAATACAATGCAGAAATTTTCTTTGGAATCTACTGGTGTATTCTTAAGCACAATAAAATTATGAAGAAATATCAGACTCGAAAATCAGTAACATCATTCTCTTGGCAGCATAAATTAAAAGCATAAATTCAGAGTTATGGTGTGAAAGTGTCTCTGCCTTCCTGTTAGTGAATTTTATAAAGTATGTAATTGAAACATGAATGCAAAATTTGTCCCATGCATCAGGTAGTAAGAATATTCAAATTACATTATTAAAGATTTTAACAAATACCTTGATGCAGAATAAGCTAACCTATGACAAAAGGGGAAGCTGAAAAAATGCTTTCTCTGTAAGCCATTCTACCCAGCCATTTGATAGTGGCACTTCTAGAATATCCCAACACTGGCTTGTGTTGGGGAAATTGAGAATGAAATAAACAGACTGCTGCTACAATATGAGATAATACCTCTGCTACTTAGAGAGCCTTTGACAAAAAAAAAAAAAAATGTTTTGCATATCACTGGCATTTAATATCCTCCTGTCTGTGGGAGTGTGTGTCCCTCAAAATCATCTTATTCAGCTTACATAAGTTCAGATGCATAAAACCTTCCTTTTTGGTAAGAATTTCAAACTCTTACTCTGGGAGGTAGTGTATTCTATGAAGCTGTTCTTTTCCTGCTTTTGTAGCTCCTAGGACAGCTTTTTTCCCCAGACAAAGTCAAACATCTAAGTTCCCGTTGTATGGGAATCACTTCTTTTCTGATACACCAGTGCCAGAGCACAGCCCAGTGTCGGACTCAGCACAGCCTGCTGCAATGGAGACAGAGGTTAAACAAGGAGGTTTATTCAGTTCTGTTGGGGAAGAAACACATCTATTAACAACTTACAGGTTTAAAGCAGTCAAAAGGCCCATTTCAAGAATAAGAGTGTCAGTTTTCAAAATATTGAACTCGGCAGGTACACAAAGAGTGACATGTGTCATCGGCGCAATACGATAGCCAAGTGCAGGGGTTGCTCCCTTCAAGTCTCCTAAAGTAGCTCAGGCTTCAGACCCTTTGAAAATATTGCAGATGCAGGCAGAATTGACACAACTGAACCAGTGCCTGGTGAGCTGAGAGTAGTTCAGTAAAGTGAGGCTGTCCTCCAGGGAACAAGTGTCCCAGGGTGCAAGTGCCATTGTAGAAACTTATTTCAGGAACAAAACAAGCTGAACTGCATTTATCTACAGTCAATTCTAAGGCTGGTAGTGGGGGACTAGGAGTCAATCACAACATTCTCAGTGCATCAAGAGCTGTATTTCAATTTTCCAGGCTCTTAGAAACATTGTGGCAAATGGAGTGTAAGACAATGGCCAGCATTTTCTCTAAGTTAAAAAGAAATCCCTTTCAGAGCAGATGTAGAAGTAAAATGGTAACCGCCTTAGCAGACCTCATCTGAACGGTGGGAGAAACAGAACAGATGAAAGGAAAATTAGGAGGAGGCTGGAGAAAAAGGGAAAGGAGAGACAGAGAGCTAGAATGAAGGGAGGGAAGAGGGTGGAAGAAGGTCAGATGAAAAAAGGAACATTTGGACTCGGAGAATCTGCAAAATTCTGCATATATTTCTCAGTAAATTTTTGATTACCCATTTTGACAGGCTGTCATGATAATCATACTAATTATTGAAATATTGTCTTTACTGATTGATAAATAGTATCAGGCAAAATACTAGTCATATATATGTCCAATATGTTATTTTTCATTAAAAAACCCCAAAATACGCATTGTTTTGAAGCACATTCCACATTAGCATGAATCAGTCTGGAATTTATTGTAAAGAATCTCAATTTAAACAGTAATCAGCATCTGGAAAAACACTGAATATCAAGACATTTTCCAGGAAGTTAAACAGCTATTAAATTTTTTTTGGGCAGCACCATATTTTTTCCCCCAGATCTTTCCTAAACAGTTCTCACTTACACTCTCTCTTTGATCTGTATTTTAAAATACTGTCAAAGTGCAAAAAGCCTATCTCAAAGACTTCTTTACACATCCTTCTCTTTCTCTGGCTTACCTGCATATGCTACTATCTCCCTTTCACTCTCCGGTCTCCTCATGTGGTAGAAGAAATATTTCTTATTTTCTTGATAAATCCATCAGCTGCAAGTTCTTAGGAGTGTGCACATATAAAAGAAAAAGACACCCCATCAGACTCTGCTGATATGACTGCTGTGTTACCCAAGCTTGCTTCCCTCTTTACTCAGGGCTATGAAAACCATGTTCCTGTGAATTGCTAGGCTGACATTTGTTTATAAGAGAATAAAAAATCTGAAGCCGTTTTATTTATATATTTATTTCTGAAAGCCTTGTAAGTCTAATATGGGTATTATCTCAGTCAGATTTTGAAAAGTGATTCCTACGATTAGGGTCAAATTTTCAAAATACTGTTCCCTTTAACATATTTGAATAAAATTGTTGGTGATGCTGATGACTTATAAAAGTGCAGTAAGTAATTTTCATTAAGCAGCTAAAGTATGTTTGGTGCAGAGCTCTTTTGGAAAACCATTGCAAAAACTTAACTGTGTTTTCACTGTTGCCCTCCCTTGTTTTATTTGTTATCATACTGCCAGTGAATACCATCATTCTCACTCTATCATACCAGAACATTTTTATATTTTTACATTTTGATTAGAATACCTTTGGTCTAATTAAAAATGTTAAATCAGGATGGATAATAGCAGCCCTAGAACCACACTTCAAATACTGTTACAAGCATTTCAGGAAGGGGTCAGAGAAAAAACCTGCAGCTCATTAACCTGAGGCTATGAGTGATCTACCAACCATACAGAAAATTGGAACTCTCCTTAAGGAGCCTGTGTTTTAAACTAGTTGTTAAATATAGCAAACAGACTGGCAGTCCCATCAGACTATTTTTTGCACATGTAAAATAATGTAATGTAAAATTTGTACATCATTGAAATGCTATCCATATAGATCTTAAAAATGTGCAAGCACTAACAGACTTAATAGAAATCTTCAATACTGGCCTGAGATTTTAAAGCAGCCAGTCTACTGTAAACTGTCTAGTTAGCGAAAAGTGTAGATATCTTATTTACAAGGCAGGAATAAGTTAAAATTCCTATTGAGAGGTTTTTTTGATGGCTAATTTTTAATAAGTGCGGAATTGTTTTTTAAAATGACAACATTCTTCAGAAGCATTCTTAAATGTTTGGAATAGGAATGAAAAATCTTTTCATGTTCATCTTTTCTTTATCATGTAAATATATGTATAAAGACTGTGACATGCTTCTCTTTTCCTAAATTATATTTTTTGAAGTTAGAAGCTTTTGTGATGGTCAAAAATTGCTGAGTGAGATTTGTTCAATATTAACTGATATTATTCCTTACTCTTCTCATTAAAAATTGGTGATGCAGCACAATCACTTGGGTGGCAACAATGAAGATGATTTCATTCTATTCCTTGATTGGAATTTTTGGATTGTACCAATCCACTGTCCACATCCTTTTTGAGACATAATGTAAAATTACCATAACAAAGGAGAACTCTACATGCACAGAGAACATTGCTGTAAGAAAAAAATGAAAACAGCATATAAAATCTGTGACTGGAGAAGAGTGGTAGGTGGGAGAATGATGGAAATAGAAGAATTAATTTTATCTAACTTAATTTATAGAACAGATAGGTCTATAGTCTAATTTAGTTGTCTATTATCCTCCATCTCCTACCCCAAATTGTTATAGCAGCTTTTTTTTTTTTTCTGCAACAATTTACATGAAGACTCGTTTCAAATCCAGAGTGGATTTTGTAGCAATTATTGAGTTTAATTATTTGTAGTGTACTAACACCAAAATGATCCATGTGAAATAGAAGCTGGTGATAGCTTCTGTGCATAAATTTAATAACGTCAAGCCTCTGCAGAAGACATCTCCAATCTCCTGGTCAGAATTAGTCTCAAAATTCTAGAATCTTCTTACGGATATTTCTTGTTAAAGAGTATTTTCAATACTGTATAACTGAGGATGGATAACTTGAATTATTTATATTCTTTCAGAAAAGTAAATAATTTGTAACTTTTCTAAAAATCAGATCATATATTGAGCACTAATTTTTACCTATTTTCCACCTCTCTAAGCTAGAGCTGCAGTAGATTTCATATTTAAAAAATTCTAGGTGGCTTTGAGTCATGAGAAATGGAAGAATTCCTAATGTAAAAAAAAAAAAAAAAGGTTAAAAATTTTAGAAATTCAAATTGAAAACAATAACCACAGTTCAAATTTTTGTATCATGGAAAAAGAAGATTTCAGGACTTAACAAATATGTATTTATTTGCATCACACTGCTCAGAAACAAAAAAAAGTAGTTGATTTTTGTAGGATTATTCATGTACTTAAAGGTGATTCTTTTTGTGCTTCACCAAACTTTTAACAAGAGCAAATACTAAAATTTGCATCTTGGACAGGGCAGCCCTGGATGTATGCACAGACTGGGGAATGAGACGCTGGCGCGACGGAAAGGCACCTGGGTGACCTGGTCAATGGCAAGTTGAATGTGAGTCAGCAGTGCCCTGGCAGCCAGGAGGGCCAACCCTGTCCTGGGGGCATCAGGGACAGCATGGCCAGCTGGGCAAGGGAGGGGATTGTCCTGCTCTGCTCTGCTCTGGGGCAGCGTCAACTTGAATTCTTGGGCATCAAAATAAAACAAGGATATAAAACATCTAGAAAATATCCAAAAGAGTGCCACAAGTATGCTGAAGGGCCTTGAGGGGAAGCCTTATGAGGAGTGCCTGAGGTCACTTGGTTTGTTCAGAGTGGAGAACGTAGATTGAAGAGAGACCTCATTGTGGGCTACAGCTACCTCATGGCAGAAAGCAGAGGGACAGGCACTGATCACTTCTCTCTGGTGACCAGCGACAGGAGCCAAGGGAATGGACTGAAGTTGTGTCAGGGGACGTTTAGCTAGGTTATTAGAAAAAGATTCTTCATGCAGAGGGTGTTTGGGCACTGCAATAGGCTCCCCAGGGAAGTGGTCACAGCACCAAACCTGACAGAGTTCAAGAAGTATTTGGACAAAGCTCTCAGGCACATGTGTGACTCGAGGCATTCTGTGCAGGGCCAGGAGTTGGGCTTGGTGATCCTTATAGTTCCATTCCAACTCAGGATATCCTATAATCTCTGATTCTAAGCATGCAATTGTCAGAGCTAGCAGGACTGAGTTTTTATTACTTAGTCATCCTTCCCCTCCCATCAAGCAAATGAAAATGTTACACTTCTGTGTCTGCTTACAGTTTTAGTCAAAGATTTACATTCCAGAGGAATCATTGCTACTTCAGAGTATGCCATATCCAGTGACCAAACACAAAGAGGTGGTGCCATACATCTGATTTTATTCCAAACAGCTAAATCATGAGTTCAACTAAATCAAAGGAAAGCTTTCACTACCCTCATTTGCTGAAGAATTTGGATTTAAATAAAATCAGTTGGCAAATAACAGTAGGGGATGATGCTGTCACATTCTCTTCCATCCTTACTTGTGTTAAAAGTTTATCTTTAATGTATTTTCCTTTTTTTTAAACAGGAAAAACACATCCATATGATGGAGATTATGAGATACAGTTGTGGTTTGAGTTTTGAATAATCTAATTCCAGTTATGAATTATCTTAATTTAAATCTTCCAAGATTATCATACAAAGAAAGCCAGTTTATTGCTTCAAGTTCAGAAATCTTTTTAATTGATATTTGAAAAACTACACTGTAGCTATAACAAAGAGTTCATTATGTTTTGGGGTGTTTTTTTTTTCCTCAGTATCCTGCATTCCTAAACTGTAGTCAGCATTAACAAATAGACAAACTAAATAATCCTTTTATCTTAGATATTCACTCAGAATTCTTGGTTCCTTCTAGTTTAGTATATGACAAGGTGATCTAAGAAAATATATAAAGTGGCTGGTGAAAGAAAATCTTTCAAATGAAGTGCATATTATTTTCATCTTCATAAACTTTCTACACAACATTGATAAAGCTTAAGCAAGGCTTAAAACTTTAAATAGTCAAACACAGTACAAAACAACAAATGAAACATAAAATGGCATTTTTAAAGAATAGAAACAGCCTTCCAAAGTCAGTGTAATTTTTCCCATAGCTGCAATAACATAGGCATTCTGTATTCCTTTCCTTAATGCTGACAAGGCTACTTCAGTCCAGAACCACCAAACTATTTAAAATCCCTTGATCACTCAGGATCATCAAAAGGAAGAGATAACATAGCCAGATTTCTCTAACATGATGTTTTAATCCAAGTCAAGACTAGTGGGTGCTTGTAAAGTAGTAATAAGCAACATAAGCAGTATTTAGCAAACCGAAAAGCCAAGAAAATCATACATAAATTTACATTCAAGAGTACATCAAAGACCAAAATCTTCCACAGACTGTTCAAATTGTAGCCTTCATTGTCTTCAACTGATTTTATGCAGAAAAGAGAGAAGCACTGTATAAAGTCATGGATGTCTTCACAACACATACAGATATGCCCTAAATAAAAGCAAACCAACCTTCCTTCCTTCCTTCCTTCCTTCCTTCCTTCCTTCCTTCCTTCCTTCCTTCCTTCCTTCCTTCCTTCCTTCCTTCCTTCCTTCCTTCCTTCTTCCTTCCTTCCTTCCTTCCTTCCCCCTTCCTTCCGCCACTTCCCTTCCGCCACTTCCTTCCGCCACTTCCTTCCTTCCGCCTTCCTTCCTTCCTTCTTCCGCCATTCCTTCCTTCCTTCCTCCTTCCTTCCTTCCTTCCTTCCTTCCTTCCTTCCTTCCTTCCTTCCTTCCTTCCTTCCTTCCTTCCTTCCGCCTACCTTCCTTCCTCGCCACTTCCTTCTTCCGCCACTTCCTTCGCCCTTCCTTCCCACTTCCTCTTCCTTCCTCCCTCCTTCCTTCCGCCACTTCCTTCCGCCACTTCCTTCCGCCTTCCTTCCGCCACTTCCTTCCGCCACTTCCTTCCGCCACTTCCTTCCGTCCTTCCTTCCTTCCGCCATTCTTCCTTCCTTCCGCCTTCCTTCCTTCCTTCCTTCCTTTCCGCCATACTTCCTTCCTCCTTCCTTCGCCACTTCCTTCCGCCCTTCTCTTCCTTCCTTCCTTCCTCTCCTTCCCCTTCCTTCCTTCCTTCCTTCCTCCTCCTTCCTTCCTTCCTTCCTTCCTTCCTTCCTTCCTTCCTTCCTTCCTTCCTTCCTTCCTTCCTTCCTTCCTTCCTTCCTCCTTCCTTCCTTCCTTCGCCACTTCCCTTCCGCCACTTCCTTCCTTCCGCCACTTCCATCCTTCCTCTTCCATCCTTCCTTCCTTCCGCCACTTCCTTCCTTCCGCCACTTCCTTCCTTCCTTCCTCCCTTCCTTCCTTCCTTCCCCTTCCTTCCTTCCTTCCTTCCTTCCTTCCTTCCTTCCTTCCCTTCCTTCCTTCCTTCCTTCCTTCCTTCCTTCCTCCTTCCTTCCTTCCTTCCTTCCTTCCTTCCTTCCTTCCTTCCTTCCTTCCTTCTTCCTTCCTTCCTTCCTTCCTTCCTTCCTTCCTTCCTTCCTTCCTTCCTTCCTTCCTTCCTTCCGCCACTTCCTTCCTTCCTTCCGCCACTTCCTTCCTTCCGCCACTTCCTTCCTTCCTTCCGCCACTTCCTTCCGCCACTTCCTTCCTTCCGCCACTTCCTTCCTTCCTTCCTTCCTTCCTTCCGCCACTTCCTTCCGCCACTTCCTTCCTCCTTCCTTCCGCCACTCCTTCCTTCCTTCCTTCCTTCCTTCCTCTTCCTTCCTTCCTTCCTTCCTTCCTCCTCTTCCTTCCTTCCTTCCTTCCTTCCTTCCTTCCTTCCTTCCTTCCTTCCTTCCTTCCTTCCTTCCTTCCTTCCTTCCTTCCTTCCTCCTTCCTTCCTTCCTTCCTTCCTTCCTTCCTTCCTTCCTTCCTTCCTTCCTTCCTTCCTTCCTTCCTTCCTTCCTTCCTTCCTTCCTTCCTTCTCCTTCCTTCCTTCTCCTTCGCCACTTCCTTCCTTCCTTCCGCCACTTCTTCCTTCGCCACTTCCTTCCTTCCTTCCGCACTTCCTTCCTTCCTTCCGCCACTTCCTTCCTTCCTTCCGCCACTTCCTTCCTTCCTTCCGCCACTTCCTTCCTTCCGCCACTTCCTTCCTTCGCACTTCCTTCCTTCCCCACTTCCTTCTTCCTTCCGCCACTTCCTTCGCCACTTCCTTCCTTCCGCCACTTCCTTCCTTCCCCACTTCCTTCTTCCTTCCTTCGCCACTTCCTTCCGCCACTTCCTTCCGCCACTTCCTTCCCCCTTCCTTCCTTCCTTCCTTCCTTCCTTCCTTCCTTCCTTCCTTCCTTCCTTCCTTCCTTCCTTCCTTTCCTTCCTTCCTTCCTTCCTTCCTTCCTTCCTTCCTTCCTTCCTTCCTTCCTTCCCTTCCTTCCTTCCTTCCTTCCTTCCTTCCTTCCTTCCTTCCTTCCTTCCTTCCTTCCTTCCTTCCTTCCTTCCTTCCGCCACTTCCTTCCTTCCTTCCGCCACTTCCTTCCTTCCTTCCCTCACTTCCTTCCTTCCTTCCGCCACTTCCTTCCTTCTTCGCCACTTCCTTCCTTCCGCCACTTCCTTCCGCCACTTCCTTCCGCACTTCCTTCCCACTTCCTTCCGCCACTTCCTTCCTTCCTTCCCACTTCCTTCCGCCACTTCCTTCCTTCCTTCCGCCACTTCCTTCCGCCACTTCCTTCCTTCCGCCACTTCCTTCCCACTTCCTTCCGCCACTTCCTTCCGCCACTTCCTTCCTTCCTTCCTTCCTTCCTTCCTTCCTTCCTTCCTTCCTTCTTCCTTCCTTCCTTCCTTCCTTCCTCCTTCCTTCCTTCCTTCCTTCCTTCCTTCCTTCCTTCCTTCCTTCCTTCCTTCTCCCTTCCTTCCTTCCTTCCTTCCTTCCTTCCTTCCTTCCTTCCTTCCTTCCTTCCTTCCTTCCTTCCTTCCTTCGCCACTTCCTTCCTTCCTTCCTTCCGCCACTTCTTCCTTCCGCCACTTCTTCCTTCCTTCCGCCATTCCTTCCTTCCTTCCCCATTCCTTCCTTCCTTCCGCACTTCCTTCCTTCCTTCCGCCATTTCTCCTTCCTTCCTTCCTTCCTTTCCCGCCACTTCCTTCCTTCCTTCCTTCTTCCTTCTTCCTTCCTTCCCCACTTCCTTCCTTCCTTCCTCCCTTCCCACTTCCTTCCTTCCGCCACTTCCTTCCTTCCTTCCTTCCGCCACTTCCTTCCTTCCTTCCTTCCTTCCTTCCGCCATTCCTTCCGCCACTTCCTTCCTTCCTTCCTTCCTTCCTTCCTTCCTTCCTTCCTTCCTTCCTTCCTTCCTTCCTTCCTTCCTTCCTTCCTTCCTTCCTTCCTTCTTCCTTCCTTCCTTCCTTCCTTCCTTCCTTCCTTCCTTCCTTCCTTCCTTCCTTCCTTCTTCCTTCCTTCCTTCCTTCCTTCCGCACTTCCTTCCTTCCTTCCTTCCGCACTTCCTTCCTTCGCCACTTCCTTCCTTCCTTCCGCCACTTCCTTCCTTCCGCCACTTCCTTCCTTCTGCCACTTCCTCCTTCCCCACTTCCTTCCTTCCTTCCTTCCTTCCTTCCTTCCTTCCTTCCTTCCTTCCTTCCTTCCTTCCTTCCTTCCTTCCTTCCTCCTTCCTTCTTCCTTCCTTCCTTCCTTCCTTCCTTCCTTCCTTCCTTCCTTCCTTCCTTCCTTCCTTCCTTCCTTCCTTCCCATTCCTTTCCCTTCCGCCACTTCCTTCCGCCACTTCCTTCCGCCACTTCCTTCCGCCACTTCCTTCCGCCACTTCCTTCCTTCCTTCCGCCACTTCCTTCCGCCACTTCCTTCCTTCCTTCCGCCACTTCCTTCCTTCCTTCCGCCACTTCCTTCCGCCACTTCCTTCCGTCACTTCCTTCCGCCACTTCCTTCCGCCTTCCTTCCGCCACTTCCTTCCGCCACTTCCTTCTGCCACTTCCTCCCTTCCGCCACTTCCTCCCTTCCGCCATCCTTCCTTCCTTCCTTCCTTCCTTCCTTCCTTCCTTCCTTCCTTCCTTCTTCCTTCCTTCCTTCCTTCCTTCCTCTTCCTTCCTTCCTTCCTTCCTTCCTTCCTTCCTTCCTTCCTTCCTTCCTTCCTTCCTTCCTTCTCCTTCCTTCCTTCCTTCTTCCTTCCTTCCTCCTTCCTTCCTTCTGCCACTTCCTTCCGCCACTTCCTTCCGCCACTTCCTTCCTTCCGCCACTTCCTTCCGCCACTTCCTTCCGCCACTTCCTTCCTTCCGCCACTTCCTTCCGCCACTTCCTTCCTGCCTTCCTGCCTTCCTGCCTTCCTTCCTTCCATCCTTCCTCCCTCTAGAGACTCTACCTACTCTACCTATGTGCCCTGTAAAAGCTTTTTGTCCTTGTGTGAACAGTATAATGCATTAGGAAATGTTAGTACCAGCTCTCTCTATCAGGTTAACTCTGCAAATTCAAGGTAAAACAATATTTAATTTCTTTTTTACTGAAGGAGGTATAAAAGGACTCTGTATATACAGAAACAAATAAGAGTAAAAGCATGGTATTTTGTGATATTATAAATTGAATCAATGTTGTAAAAGGTCTCAGCCTGTTATAATGGACCATTTAAATCCCAAAACAGTGGGAGAAATGCACACATACATGTATGTTTTAATTTATACCAATTTAAAAGCACAATAACAGTAGCGAATTTTTTTAATAAATGTTGTTACCAAGAGAAGTTTGAAGTGCATCCTCCCTATCAGTTTTGCCTTATAATTAAATCTGTTGCAAACTCTTAAATACTGAATACTTTTATTCATATCAGTTTTGACAAACCCTTATCAGGTAGCGTGCATCTCATTTTTCTATTTCCTTCCTTGAGATTGCAATAAAAATAATTATCTGGATTTTTATTAACTGCTTGAAAAATCAACTGCTGTTTTTTCTCAGTTAAACCTTTCATTCTTGACCTACATTTAGCAAGCAAACCAGACAATAGCAAGGTTTTTCCTCAGGAAAATTCAACGTGCAGTATATTTATGACTATATAAAAAGAGTGTCTATGGAAATTTGGATTTAAAGAGATTGTCTGTTTTCCTAACCCCTTTTTGTCCATGATAGCATTAAGACCAATTTAATTATCAAATAGCAAGCTATGAGTGTAGTTTAAATCAGCTGAGAAAAATATAGGTTCACCAAGACTTTTAAATTCATCTCAACTCTAGCCTCAAGCAAGCCTGTTTTTCCCAACCTGTTCATTCTGTTGACAGAGTCTGGCATTGGAGTTTTAATTTCTGTGATGCTTAGTTGATTTGTGGGCGTCGATGCATGTGTATAAGATGACAAATTTAGTGACTTTCCAGATTACAGATCATGCTGGCAGAAAGAGACATCATGATACATGTGTGACTGGCAATGGATTTAGATGGAGGCTGAGATGGCTTCATTAAACTAAATTTCATGTAATTATTGAAGTTTGAAATTAGGGCCAATACAGAGCCTACTTCACCCCTTCTCTTTTCTTTGCCTGATCCCTGCTGTATTTTATTTAAATCACATGAATATTTAACCCAAGCATCTCATAATTTATTGTTTATTATGCTTGAGTCCATTGTTGAAATGAGATGTTCAGAGTCATTGATAGATATTTCTGTGAGTTTTTTCCAAAACATCTTAGCAAGTTTTGGTCTGAAATGGATTGATACTGTAGGACCAGGCAGATTGTACTTCACTGGATCAATGTACAAATGGCTGTTGTTGAACAAAACAGAAGGCAAAATGCCTTACAGAATTCAGTTAAAGTAAATCATCAAATTTTCTTTTACATTTGTAAAGCCAAAAGCCAGTCTTAGTGCTAAAAATCTTTTGACAATGTTCAGTTGTGGATGAAGTTGGGGTTTTAATATTTTTTTTAGAAGAGAGCATTTCCCTTTGGCAAAAGCGAGAGCAGAAGATTTCTGTGACTGATGGAACTGATCATTTGGAAAGTGCATATTTGGACAGATGCAATAGGTAATTTGGAGATGAAGTCAAATAAATGTACTTGGGACATTTTTTGAGGAAATCTAGTCACTTGGAAAAACACCAGGAGGAATAAGAAGTGGATAAAGCTGATCTTTAAATTCATTCCACTGTCTTTTTGCATCAGATAAAACCATGATTTTGAGTTCTGTCCAAAAGAGAAAAAGATTGACGTTCTTTCAGTCGACAGTATTAAAAAACCCCGGAAATCATCTTTTCAGGTATATGTTCAAGATGGTATCAGAAGTTCAGTTTGGGTCACGGCAATTTAGAGAAAATTTTCAGTGCTGACAATTCACCTCTTTACTGCTCAGTTTTCTCATCTTTATAATGGGAGTAGGGAGTAGTATTTAGCTTGTGATGAACACAGAGCTTTACATGTCTTCAATGAAAGCAGCCAGGTAAGAATGAACGATTGCCTCAGTTTTACAGATGCAGTAACTGAAGCTGAGAAATATTTTGGTAAGTTGAAAATAGTGAAAAGGAAAGTGGTTTTGTCTCTTTGTGGTAAATTCTTGCAGGGGTCATGGTAGTAAAATGGGACTGTCCCTTCCAACAATTCAATTTTTACCTTCCCTAAAGAAAGGAAAAACTGTTTTGTTCCTTCTCTGGATCTTGCTTCACATTTTAAGGCATTTTTCATGCTCATTGTACTGATGTCTAAATTTGTTCTCTCTGGAAATTTATTATGACTTTGTGTGTTTATGCACAAAGCAGAGGAAAATGTTGATTGTTTTTTTGTAAGTTACAGTGAATTTGAAATACTGAGGACAGAGCAAACATTTTTACTGGTAAACTATCCCAAAATGACATGGAAATCATAGAGGGTGTGTGTGGCGTGCAAGTAATACAACATATCTTTTTCTCTCAAAGTACATTATATCACCAGAGGGACACTTTAAAATCAAACCTTTCAAAGTTTTCAGATATTTTAGTGGCATGCACATTTATGGCTAGCAATTAAACACAGAAATTATGGATAGAATGCAATTGGAAGTGAAAATCTAAAAAAGTCTGCACTGATCTAAAAAGACAGCCTGATGCAAAGCATCATCTCCCAAAGGCCCTTATGTCTACGTAGTTTTGAAACATACACTAAACCAGCTGCCAAACCAGGCTTTTAAATAGAGGCTACAAAAAAGGTGTTCTGCATTTTCAGCGCATGCTACTTTACAAAGAGGAGAAGAACTGTCTGGCTGCCATATAGTACAGCAAAAGGGAGCCAGCTTGCAAGTGATTAGAATAATGAAACTGGAAAGGATTAGCTACATTATCCAAACATGAAGCAATAGGCTAGTCAAACTAATCCCTGAGGAATAGTTAAAAGAAACAAATGACATGATAGACATAAGGTTACTTCTCAGTAAGATAGCATTAGAGCATGTGGTACTGCTGGCATATTTTCTGAAAGCATGTGCAAGATATGCAAGCAGGGAGAAGGTAAGCCGATGTGTCTGTGACAATATTGAGCTACTTTTATTTCAGATTCCGCATCTTATCTGACTTTTAAAAATAATTAAAATGTTATTAGACTGACTGATATCAATGGAACATCCACATCCTGTGGAGTCCTTAATTGCAGGAAAAGAAGGGTAATGATCCAGGTTTTAATATGACTGTGTCTATTGTGCCCTGTTGGATGAATTCATTATGCAATGAGTGAATATTTTTTTTCCCTCATATTTAATTATTTTGAAACTGTAAGAAGTAATTCCAGTGCTAATTGCAATATTTATATTTTGGAAGAGTAAATCAGTGCCAAATATTTTTTCTTTCATAAAAATTCATCACATGTGAAAATGATAGCCCCAGTTCTATATTCATACATTTCCAGGTTTCTTTCCATACAGAAATTTGAGTTATAAATCATTGTTAGACTTATTAATATCAAAAAACATGAAAACAAGGCATGTAGTGAGTATTTTTGAAGACCTAATTGTAATTCACAAGGGTGAAAAAGAGTCCTTCCAATTTCATAGGCATGATACCATTGGGAATGCAAAGTAAGGGTAAGGGCTGGATTCCTATTGAAGTTACCATGTGTACATGGAACTTTGACTTGGGGCAAAACAAAACTAAGCTGTGACTGAATATCCTTTAGATGACTTCAGGATGCACTGCAGGTGTGGTCTTTAATCTAGCAGGGAGAAGGGCTCTGGCAGAGCTGTAGACCTCTACTCAACACACACCCCCCATGAACCAACTCACTCACATTCACTCATCTCATGCAGGGAGCCCAAATGGTCATCTTGCTTGCCCTTCAAGCCCAGCACAATACATCACCCATCATACAGTTCTTGACTGCAGAAGGGAGTTTTAGAGAACATGGAATATCAAGCACCATCAAGCTGTACCAGTGTTCTCAGTGGTTTACAGTATTTCTGACTGTATTTCTGATAGAACAGGATATTTCTGATAGGGTAGGATATTATGATGAATATCAAAGTTCTCCAATGGATGATTATTAATTACTTTGCTTAAGTTTCTTAACCATGATCACCTAGTTACTGGCTTCTGTGCTGTCACTTGAGAGTGCACAATTTTACCACATTTTTCCTCAGTTTAATGACGTGCTGAATACTCTCATTGTTCATATTCAAATCTCATATTTTTACAGATTCAATAATCAATTGACCTCAATAATGTTCTTTGACAATGATTTCCCTTGGTTAATTGCATGAGCTGTCTAAAAAGTACCTCCTTTCCTTTTTTATTATCTGTTTTATATAAGTATTTTTGTAACCTCTTAAGAAGACCTGAATTTAGGAAGAGCTTGTCAGATTCTGAAGCAGTGTAATCATCCATTTCTAACCAAGTTGATATATTAGATCATTTATTTGTGGCAAGACAAACATTTCAATAGTGCTTATTGTTTCCCATAATGAAAGGTTTAAATCTTCCTTTAGGTTTCTCTGAAATTTAATTTTTGTGGATGGAGACAAGCCAGTTTGTGCAAGATATTTTTGTAAGGGTTTCAGAAATCCCAAACTATTAATTATATTTTTCCACTCTCTAACTCTATGTTGTGAAAAAGAAGAGGTGGAGGAAATCAAGTACAATAGAAGCTTTCATGCATCTCACCTTTAAGAACAATAAATTCCTTCCCTTTTGCAGGGTTATATATTGAGCTGTTTAGACACTGAAAAGGAATTTTTTCATACACTCTACACCACTCATGAAAACTACATCCTATTGTATTTATGAATTTACATTCGGTAGAACTGCACATTACAAGTAAAATATTTCTTTCCTTGAGCAAGTTAACCCCAGAGCAGGAAGTTCTGGAGTGGTTTCCCTTTCTACAGGAAAACTAATGTTCCCTGGATGTGTGTTAAAAGCCTGAGTGACTTCTGTGTGAATCCCTTCCTCCTACATTTGAGAGATTTCTTGCAGGGGAATATAGCTTACCTTAATTAATAAGACCACTCTGTGGTCTTCTAAATATATTTATTGTCAGTACAATGTATTTCTATTTAATTTAAATAGTTAATATCATTGGTATAGAGAAATAAAAGTCTTTATCCTGCAGTCCTTGCTTAGACAGCATTCACACTACCAAACAGTACAGCTTCCATGGCTGTAACAGCATAGTTCCTTCCTGCTGTTGAGTTTTCAGTCCAGGAAAATATGTGCTTTCTGTTCTCATCTCCAATGCATTTGGAGGTCATGGACAAAGGCCTGAGCAAAATTTTCTCTGAGAAAATCAATAATGATGTATGATATCTGACTTCAAAAAATGTTGTTTCATAAAAGTGATAGACAATAAAGCACTAATCTACTAAGATGACTCTGGGTTCCAGTTCACCTTTTATTTTATTTTCCGTCAGCCTAAGCACTATATGGGGAAACAGCTATTGGGTTCTCCAGAGAAGTTGCCTCATTTATCAAACACACTGAATTCATCAGCAAGCTGGCAATTTCACAACCTGTTATGAAATTATTCAGAAAATACTATCAGAATATTCAGAAACTGTTACTTGTTCAGCTGCCCTAATGGCTCAGATCCTGGAAGGCAAACTGATTTGACTCCAAAACTTTAAAAAGAAATATAATGACACATAAACTAATCTCAGGATTTGGAGGCACAAACCATGATTTTTATACCATTCAGTCTGACAGTGCTGCTATTAGTGGTGTAGAGTGGGCAAGGGAGCAGGTGTTTAAGTAGATTGCAAACAGCAATATTTTTTCTTCTTTCACCTGAAAGAAGAGTGGTTTATTCAGAGAAGAGTGCCTGGGTAGTTCCTCATAAAATTTCATAAAATTTTTTATTCCCTAAAGAACTGGGTTTATTCACAATTCAGAACTGGGCATGAATGAGTCATTGCTACCCACAAACTGCAGAGGACCAGGAAATTCATTCATCAGTTCTCTCTGCTTAAAAGCTTGCCAGGAGTATTCTGACCCACAAATGTGTACATCTGTGTCTGTTTGAATTTACATGACCCAGCCTGTGTCTTTAGAGCTGCTCTGCTCAGGATTGCATTCCATCCTTGCCATGTTGTCTCCCAGTTACTATTTTCCTCAGTTTTATGATGGAATATATGTAGGGATGAACAAGCTAGTTCTGCACTAATAAGTTCAGACTAATTAGCCTAGGAGCAGCATTATTTTGTTAGAATTATGTCACTTGCAGGATTCACGTCTACTTCTTTCCAGTGCTAATCCATGCTTCACAGAGATGCTTTTGGTACCTTGGTGTGACAAAATGCATCATTTTCACCATTCTTTCACACATCTGTGATAGACCTTTCATAAAAGGAAAGAGATTCACAGGTTGCAGCAGTGGTTTGTCAAGTTCTGGCACAGAGCCTGGCTCCTCTCACTCTCTCCCCCAGTAAGAAAAGGAGGAAGCTGCATCATTCTTTCATATTGGAAGAAAACTGCATGACTCATTTTTCTGGGTTTCTCACTGTAATGTAATGTGCAGTGTAGCAGCTGTTCAGCTGGCTCTGTGGTAACATTGAGCACAGTTGTGTCCCTCCATTCTCCTTGCCATTTAGTAGTGGACTCTGACTGGACTGAATGATCAGCTGAACTGGCTGTGCTAGGTTGTGCTAAGGGTAGCACGGGGTCCCTCTGTCCTCTTAAAGGCTGGGCCTTCTAGTGTGAAAGTGTTTCAATGCTGACCACAGCTCACTTTGTCAGTTATAAAGCAAATACTTTCCCATTTCATGTCAGCTTTCATGCTAACCAACAGAATGAATTAGAAGCAGTGAGCTTTCCTCTGATGTGAGACAAATAAAAAAGGATCCTTACTTATTACAAAGTAGCACTGATTTGCCTTGTTTCCCTAATTCTCTTTTTCACATATTCTCTTTAAGTGCCAGATAAAAGCATGTATAATTCCATAAACTGTAAATACATTGCCAGAGTGCTACAACTCCTCTTTCAGAAGTCATCACAAAACTTTCTATGACTGCACCATATGATCTTATAAAAATTCTTTGCATGAAGTAAAAGCAGTGTTCATAGATGTGTATATAACAAAACGAATTGGCATTACTGCAATTGCCTGTGTTCACACCTTTATTTTAGTTTTATAAGCTAATTCTTTCCTGAGAGCAAGGAAGAAATAGCCTCCTTGTCTTTCATATAAAATCTGAAAATCATGTGTGACTCATGATCTACCTTTAAATAATAAATTAATTCACCTCACTAAGGCATTTTTTGTGCAATGTCAATGCAACATATTAAAATGTCCATGAAGACATGCTGGTTTTGTGCAGGAAGTAGGGCATAATTTCTAAGAGGTAAACACCAGGTGAATTTCTGGAGGTATTGATAATATTTCCCTGATGTAAAGACATTTGATTATTTATGCCATAAGCTAGATCCCTCCAAATCAGTACAGAAAGTCTCCTGGAAGAGGTCTAAGTTTGCAGTCTGATGCTGTCATTTATAAGCTATTTTTTACTACATTTATATCTAAGAGACTGATTCACAATTCTGGGAACAGGCGATGCTATAACATGTGCAATCTTTTTCTTCAGCAGCCTTTATTATTAACCGTTATTATTGGTTATGCAGCAAATAATGCCTATACTTATGCCTGACTAACAATCTCCACAATAATATTCTTGCTTATTATATTGTTAGACTTAAACTGTTCAGGATGAAGAGAAGTTTCTTATGCCAAACAGCTGTCTTAGGTTTTGTGTTTTGGGAACATTTCATATGCAAAAGGTACAGTTCTTTCCAAGAAACAAGTTAAGAAAAGAAATATACTGTTTTGCACACCAAGAATCTTCACTGCAACAAGATGTCCTCTGACTACTGGTAAATAGACCAATGGGAAATCTGGAAAAAGTACAGTTTGTGCACTAAATACAATCATACTGGCAATGTGGACAACTTTGATGGCATGGCAGGCCTTTTGGATATCCGGCATTTCAGTTGCCTGTCTATGGGATCTCTTTGGAGTGAAATGTGGCTCCTGTTTGCTCACACATTTGGTTTCCTTCCCAGTGGGAGCACAAGGTGTGAGGCAAGTGTCAGCCATGCCCACTGTGGCAGAGAGGGCTCTCCATGGGGGCAGCCAGCGGGGGTGCCGTGGGTGAAGGCCAGGTCAGTGCCACTGGCAGGTCAATGCCACACCACGGGCCTGACTAAGAGAGCAGGACAGGGCCAGTGGTGGGCTGTGAGCTCAGCCTCAGCCCAAGGATCACATCACTCAGAATCAGGAGTTACAAGGTTGTGGTGCAGCTCAGGCAAAGACTTCCAGGCACAGTGGGGAGAGTTTGACTTGCAGCACTGCCCCCTCCCAGCTTTGACCAAGGCATGGGAGCTGGTCTGAGCTCAGGCAGCCAAAGCTCTTGGAGAAGGAAAGAGGCCACTGACCCAGCAGGTACAGTCAGAGCCTTGCCAGTGTCCTGCCTGACCTCAAAGAGGAGGTAAATGTAACCACCAGGCTCCCAGCCACACCTGGGGCCTTGGACACCTCTCAGTGCCACCAGCAAGGGTCCCCATGAAGTGCCATGCCTCAGTGAGGCCACTCTTAGTTTCCTTTGCCTTTGGATGCTCTGTGGCTCTGGGGTTTTCCCCTTGACACCCCATTCACCCTTCTGCAAGCACAGACATAAGCACTGCCAGCACACACAATTTCCTGCTGCAGTGTTTAGCCATCTATAGCTGTTTATTCTGCCTGCCTCACTATCCCAAGAATGCGCTTGGTTCTTAGTGAAAAACACAAATTACATTTATAAAGTATTTTTTTCTTATGTAGAGGTGAGGCAAGAAAATGAACTTGCTGAAGAAACTTGAAGGCATGCAAAAAAGAGGGAAGGATTACAAGAAAGGAAAAGACTGTTTTATTGTTAAGGCACTTAGAAGACCCTTTGGAAAATTGCTTCCTACCAGAATGCCTATATGGGGCTAGAGAAGTCACTTCAGCTTTTTACAGCTGACTGCTGAATATACTCTTAATTTTGCATGTAATCTACTTGATAGCTTTCACATTTGTAGAATTGTTTGGTCTCATAAACATAATTTTCTGATTTTAAAGCCATAGCTGACATGGCAAAAAGTAAGAAAAGTGATATAAAATAGTAAATGTTCCATGAAACTGGATCCAACCATGGGCAGTTTACCCCTTAAACTAAATCTTCTATTGTTTAGTTTAATTTTTTGTAAAAAAGGATAAAAAATAGTACCACTACATGCAAGTGTTTTAAAGCTTAATTACATTAGATTTGTGATACACTGGTGAAAAATAAGGAAAACATTTAATAAGAAATGAATTTCATTAAGAAATTAATGTTTCATAGCAAAGTTTATAATTCTCGACTCAATTCTGGTTTAGTGACAGGCTACAGATAAGGCTGGTGTCTCACAGTCCTTGAGGGTACAAAGACAATCTGAATGAACAAAAGACTTAGCCGAAGAGGCAACTTGGTAAAGTGAATTACAAAACTTTGTATATTAACCCAGACCTATCATATTCTCCTCTCCCAGTCCATTAAATCATTTTAATTTGGTCAGAGATGAAGAAGACGTTTTGGGAGAGGAAAAGGGCTAAGACAATAAATTGGGTCCTATTAAATCCAAACCACTGTATGATTCTCTGATTTTTTTACTGGTACTTATTTTTGGTTAGCTGACCAGCAGAATATCATAGAAGAGTTTGTGTTGAATGAGACTTTTAAAGGACTTCTAGATATGCAAAAGTACATTGCATCCAGCGTCCTCAGAAACCAGGCTCACCAGAAGTCATAGAGGAAGCTGGAGATTGCACTGAAGTTCTAGGACTAAAGGTGAAACAAGGACTAAATCATTGGGAAGTAAAAGATAGGAGTCATCTGGGTGAGTTTCCTTCTCACTGTCAAAATCAAAATGTAAACAGGTCTAAACAGACTGGTCAGGACCTTTACTCTAATTTTCACCCATTCTAGATCTCCTCTTGTCATGCCATTGACCACAGCTTTAGTCGAGTGTTGACAATGGTGATAAGAGTGCTGCTTTAGTTTGTTAACATCACTCTGTTCTTTAGGGTTATATTTTGAAGTTCTAGGCCTTGAATTACAAAACATTCAAAAGTTTCTTTAAATTTTTGCTCATTTCTGTTATTAAAAACTGATTCATAAGAGTAAAGCAAGCAGTTACCTTAGCTTAGGTTTATATTTAGATGCTTTGCTGAATCAGATCCTAAATAGCGATGCAAAATAACTATCATAGGTTATCTAGGATAAGTGTCTTTCTGCTGTCATGCCTGCAGAGGCTACCTAGAACAGAGGCTAGACAGAGTTAGAGAATGAAGCAGGTATTTAGTGAAAGGCCTTCCAAGGATACACCTTGAGCAATTTGAAAGCCTGGCAGAGGCTGCGCCCAAGAGGGACTGATGGAACCCAGGGCATCCACAATGGACGACAGTCACGAGTTTTCTCAGACTGATATAATTTTGGTCTATTTGCATATCAGAGGTTAATTGTCCAATTATAGCTTCAGGTAATGAAGTCACATTATCCCAGTTTGCTGCTCTTCGCAATTCATATTTTGTTTATACTTTCTGGGGCCTGAGGCAAATGGTGTGACCTTGGTTCCCAGACCCAGAAGGATTGTTTAGTCTGACCAAGATGTGAAGAAAGCTAACTAGCATTCTATGTAGTGTTCAGAGTTATACACTAATGCAATACAGAATCTGAAAAATACAAAAGCTAAAAAATTAAGGCATCAGTTGCTTCCCAATCTTTCTAATATTTTGTTTGCTTCTTTCTTTTCCCTTGCAAAGCTCTGTATTCTGGAGCTTACACTGTTTTTCTATATCATTGGTTCATTGTTTATTTAGCTAGGCTATTGTCTAAGCTATATTAAAATTGTCCTTAGAGACAGGGTGACACCCATAATGCATATATCCTTATTACAGCTAGAGGCACAGCTCAAAAGCACTGTTAATTTATTACAAGAGACAGTGTAACCATTGAGCCCAGTTCAACCTTGACCAGAGGACCCAGGTGGTTTAGCCATGCAAAATACAGCTCATTTGTATCTACCTATTTTGTATTCACAGCTGATGTATAGCTATTGAGATTATATGGCTATAAGGGAATAATAGTTATAGATAGAAATGGATGAAGTGTCTTTAAATAGATTAGCTTTGATAGTCAAAGCTTTTTCCTTCAGGATCAGGCTTTTACAAGACGATTGTAGCCATTTAGATGATATTGAAGAAAGCACAAAGGGAAGCATGAGATGAGAAGGATGGAATAGCTCTAAAGCAGTAAAATGAGGAAAGGTACAAATACTGGGACAATTATTTACATCTTGTTTATCATCATTGATATCTGCCAGCAAAAGCCAGAGAGCAAAAATCTGAAAAAACAGAGTTTGTGTCTGATTTATTTGGACTAGTATTTCATTTCACCACAGCAATATATCAAAAAAGAGCCTTAAATCTTACCCATATAGGGCTTGTTATTTGCCTTTTTAACATTTTCAAAATTTCTTTTTTTTTTATGCCACCTATATTCAAATATTTTCTGCTATCCAATTTAGCCCAAGGAAAGAAAAACAAGACTGTTGCCAAGAAGGGAATATGGCCTGGAACCAAGAGGTATCACCTCTAAGGAAAATGTAATGAGTTTCTATGTAAGAAGCATAGAAACTTGTTGGTAGCAGAAGCAGGGAGAACCTGGAAGAGTGAGGAAGCTGCCTGATGCCAAATTACACATGAAACCAGTACTCAGTTCTCAGTCACAGACTGCTGGATTTTTTTTTTTTTTGGTCAGAAAATATTTTCATATTACTCTGGATGACAATTTTAAATCCAGGAAAGCTTGGAGATAAGAGGGCTAGCAGGCTAGAATCTGCACATATAATGAGTGCATCTGCAGATATTAACATATAGGGGAAAAAAAAAAAAAAAGTGAGTTCCACCTTACTGCAAAAAAAAATTTTAGTTTCCTATAAAAAGAAAAAAAGAAATATCTGAAAAGAATTAGATTTCTAGAGCAGAGAGTAGTAGCAGCTTTCATGTTAAAGAGCCCATGACATACGGAGAGAGTTAACCAAAGTTTTATGCACTAAGCGTGAAATAGGAAACTGAGTGCTCACAGTCACTGGTTAAGATCCTCTTATCTCACTGTGGAAAGAAACTGAACTTTATATTTTTCTCTTGCTGGCAAGGCAGCCTTCTATGATTATCAGAAATGCAGAGGAAAGTCTAGGTGGAGATTTTTCTCTCCCCTTTGGCTTCTATGCAACAACTGTAGCTGATTAATTCAAGTCAAAAGAAAAATCAGCCAGTATCATAGATAAAATGAGAGGAAATTGTTGTTGTTTACCCTTACACCTCCTCCCTTTTTATGGAGTTCTGCTATTGCAGAAATATGGGATTTTCTTTTTCACTATACGTCACCAATCTGAGCCGCTGTGGTTGCTTCAAAGCTGGGCATGCTCTTTTGATAAAACAGAACTATATTAAATCAATCTACCTACAGGCTGCTTTTGTTTTCACCAAAGAAGAATTGACAGTGCTTTTAAGAAGAGATCAAACTTCACCCTTCCTAAATGCTTTAACCACAGCCGACTCATTTAAAATTGGGGCAGGTTAAAGCAGCAAATGGTTCACAATTTCAAGATGGCCTTTGTCTTAGCCTTCTTGGAAAGCCCTGGTAAACCTGTTCTCTTCCCTGTGGCAAGGTCACAACAAGCTTGTTTCTCTTTCTTCCAGTAAGCTTGTTTCAAACTTATTTTTATCTTTGCTTTAAGCTTTTAATCCTCCTTTCCCTTCTCATCTTGAATAAGACCTAAGTCCTCAAATACAATGGAACCAAACTTTCAATGTTTGAATGCCCCTCTGCAATCCCTTACAAAGGGTTTGTCTTTACAATTAAAGTCAGACAAGTTAGAAAGCTGCAGAGCAGGTTTACCTTCAGATTTTGGTCTTTTAACAAGAGATTGAATGATACAAACTATTTCAAATAATCCTTTGAATACAATTCCTAAAACAGCCAAGCAAATTGCAAACTTCAGGTATATCCTAACAACAAATAAGTCTGTATCTAGACCAGCAGTGACCATTGCAAATTCAGGAAGCTCTTTGACCTTTTGGCTCAAAGTGCTATTGCTATGCAGTACCTTTTACAGCTGAAACAACACATATTAAGACAGAGCAGAATGGAGGCATTTAATATGATCTAACACACCTGGGATGCAGTGTCTAAATGCAAGAAATCTGTGAGCAATAAAAAATGAATTAAACAGCTAAACTAGTTTCAAATTGGTGTGCAAAAACATTGTTTAAAAAACTAAAGAAAGAAAACAAACAAACAAAAAAATAAAAGACAGGCCTACAGGCAGACCAAGAAGATTGAATGATAACATCCTAGTGCAGAAATTCTGTCATCACTCTTCCAGTTTAGATATTTCTTCATTCTACAAGTAATTGACCAGACACTTGTTCCAGCCTTGGAGAGCAACATCAACACACAAAAAATGAGTCTGACTATGATGAAGGAGTTCGGTGATGGAATTTATAGTCTAGACCTGATCGGTATTACAATTCTAGCAGAAGACCATTACTAACCACCCTCCTAAAAAAAAAAAAATCAAAAAGACAAAGTCAGATTTCAGAAAGAAAAGAGGTTACCTAATTTCTCTGTCTTGATTTTTAATTTGGAGCTAGATTATCACACAAGGATAAAAGTGAGAAATGAGGCACACTTCTGTGGTATAGGTCGGGACTCAGGATCCCACTGCCCAGTTTTGCATGACAGAATGGAAGGAAATAAACTGAAGATTAGTGTTTCCCCCTTGCACAGTGAGGGTTGAGGACAAACATGCTCAAACCCACGGAGATATGAGACAATGAATATTAGGCTAACCAAAGGGTTTGAATGGGTTCCTTCCCTGCCTTTTTCTCATGCTCATGTCTACTTCTACCTGTCTTTCAGGCTGGGAAATTTTCTTTAATTGTAGTTTAAATTAGCAAGTAAAATTGCCTTGTGCTGCATCCAAAAAGAGCAGACTGTGTTTTCACAATCTGTAGACATGCATGTTCTTCAAAATGCTGCTATATTCTCTGGAATGGCCCAAGACTATGCACTATTCAAAATTAAGAGAATTTCACATTTCTTCTCTGTGGAAAGGGACTGGAAAGGAATCAAGACTGAGACAGAATTTTGTTCAGTTTACCATAGACATTGACTGTTGCTTGAATCTGAGGAACATCTAAATATCAAAAACTTCTCTCATGTGGGAACCTGTCTTTGTTTTTAAAAAAAACCCAAAACTCCAAAAACACACAAGAAAAAAACCCCAAATATATTCACATAACGGAAACCTTTAGGCCATGGTCCAAAAGTATTAATTGCAGAAGTGCAAGATTAATCTAACAGGGCTAAATGACTCCCATATATTATTGAACTTGCACACAAAATCAAGAATATTTTTTTTTAAAATAGGATGATGTGGGCCTGCAGTTTACGTCTGTGTTAGGATCTGATTATTAAGAGTTGCTTCTGCCTGAATTAAGGGGCAAACAAGACTGTAAGCCAAAGTCAATAGTATGGATTTTATTTAACAGTAAATATGAGATAGAGGGATAGAAATGGGGGGGAAGGGGAAGAGGTAGAGAGACAGAGAGAGCGATCAAGCAGAGACACCACCACCATGTGGAATCCTACACATCCTGTTAGTCCTTCTTCACCTCAGTTTGCTCGGTGGTGTGTGTCCCAAAGTGCTCTTCTGGAGGTACCTCTTTAATGTAGCTCAAGTCCTTGAATCCATGGGGTATATGTGCTTGCTGTTCCCACAAGATATTGCATGTGTGTAACGGCTGCTTCCTTTCTCACCATTTGTCATGGTGGGAATTTTATCTGGATGGGTTACCAAGATCTGCCTCACCAGGCTTGGCATCTTCCTATGGCTGCTGCCTACACTTCTCCCACAGTCTGTGCAGTGAAATCTTGTCCAGTATGCTAATTCTAAACCTTTCACCTTTGTGTGTGCCAGAAATTAACACCCTCCTCTTTGCCATCTGTGGTTATTTTAAGTTCCTGTTGTGGTAGCTTATCTTGTGGGAACTTCCTCCTTTGACAGTGTTTGAGACAATTCATTATGCTTTTCTTAATCCTCACACTCCACTACTGGTGCAACTACTGATAGATTTTCTGTTTATACAGACGTGAGAACTAGTAAAATATGTTATTTTTATGTAAAAATGTGCTGGAAAAGTATGCACATTTTTCATCATTTTAAGTTACATTTTGAAAGGGCTTCAGTAGTTTTATGCTTCAGAGCTTCCTGAAGAATTTTATTAGTGGTTAGTAAGTTCATACTGTTATCTCTTAGTGTTCTATTTCTATAATAAATGCATGAGATCTAGAAATCTCAGCATGTGTTTGTTGAGGCCAGAAAGTTCTCCTTTCATGGACTGACAAGAGACATTGCTTGCTTGATGTTTATACTGACTGTGGAGCTTTGTGAATTACATTTATTTAATTGATTTCTTTTTTTATTTGTTTGACTTCTGAGCCACTTCTGTCATTGCTGCTCTTTTACATCACAAAGGGGTTTTTATTGTCTGCATCACACATTATCTCCTCTTTTTTGAGTTTTTTGCTTTAATTTGCTTTAAAGTTGAAAATTTCTGTTACAGAGATAAATGGTTATAGCCATTATGTTTTTCAAAACTCTTTTATATTGAGAAGATATAATGGTTAGCTTCATTCTAAAACATATTTACCCATTTATATTTTCAAGAAAATGTAAATATCATTTAAGAATTTCTCATTCTTGGATCATTTTTGTTTAATGGGTCAATATGTTATTAATGGCTTGTATTATGTATATATGCTAGTTTTTATGCCACCCTCTGACACAGATGTTTAAGAAATGTGAGTTGTAATGATGTCCTAAAATACAAGATTTTCTTCTGTTTTTGGTTTGGTTTGGATTGGATTGGTTTTGTGGGGAATTTGTTTGGTTTGGTTCAGGTGGCTTTGTTGATTTTTAGGTTCATTCTTCTGTTTCTTTAGTTTTGTTTTTTTTTTTTTCTCTTGCTTTAGTGTGTTTTGGGCAGGATTTTTGGTAACTTTAAATATAAATTCACAGCTTGTTTGTAAATTCTATTAGCTATGGACCATGTTCTGAGCTCCTGAAGTTTTTAAATCCTACACCCTGCAAAGCCAAGGGAAGACTCACTAATTACATCCTCTGTGGAGACAATGACTAAAAAGAAACAGGAATCATTGTCCTATTGCTGTATATGCTGACTGAGATAGTTCCTGAGGTTTAGAGAGGGTAGGAAAAGAAATGTGTTCCTTCATGGAGAGTTGTCCACAGCACTGCAACTAAAGCTGTGACTGAGACAACTCATTTTCTGCAGTTCCTCTTTGGCAATCTGAATGAGGCAAGCAGTCACAGATGCAATTCATAAACTAAAGTTTTATTCCACACCTTACAGATTTTTGTGATCTTACCTAATGTCTGCCAATTGCATTAATTCCCCATCTTGTCAATCGTCACAGTATGTGGAGACAAGAAAGATCAAATCATGCCATTATTACTGAGATTGAGCAAATGTTAGAGGTTAGTGGCGCATGTGGCATTACAGTGATGGGAATTATAACTTTAATCAATGCTGTTCGGTGTTTGTGAAACTTTCTGAAATACGGTTAGATGACATATTACACTCCCTATTTTGATGTTAGTTGTTTTCTTTAATTATATTTCCCAAACATGAGGTCATAATACTGCTTTTCTACCAATATGAAGGTTATCATAGTCCCACATCCAGCACTATTGTAGCAATTAAGGAAAGATTCCTGTTGACTGTGATAGTTCTATAAGGCAAGGCTAGCTGTTAGTTTTGCTAGTTACTAAGGCACTCTCCACCAGAATGTCTTCCTCTCAATTTCTTGTAAATTTTTCAAAATCCTAGCAGTTTTATTGAGAAAAATCACAAAAATTAATGGGGTAGGGAATATAGCTAAAGCCACACCAAGATTCATCTGTGACTGCTTATCACAGAAGGAGGACTTGCTATCTTAGTTTGGCATCCTTGCTGTCTCCATTTCAGGAGCATCTCTCCTTTTCTGTTTACTCTTAACAGACGAAGTTAAACAGCTGATGTCATTTGTGAACTAACTAACTCAAATCCTTAAATGCAATAATATAGGGATAGAGGCAAACATTTCAGTGACCATTACTGAATGTTCTTCTATTCAGCAAAACTAGCATGTTAATACTTCTTTGTTTGCAACTCCTTGTTGCTTGTGTTTGATTTGTCTTTTATTTTATTACATGGGAAACAGAACATAAAACACCTTTAGTGGTACCGTTGATTTCTTGTGCATATGTAAACAAAGACTCAGTTTAATTGCATGTCACACTTTCATTTTTCTAACAGACTTCTGGTATAGAAGCTGTAAGATGTTCTTGAGAGCAATAAAATTTGTGTAGAAAGGTCATGCACTGGGCATACTGGGGATCATGAAGTGAACGAGGGAAGAGATTGGAAAAAAGCAAGGGAAATACTTTTATCTTAAACTGTTGAGTGTTGGCATGGGGAACTAGGCCTTGTATCTGTCTCTGCCACAACATTCCTATAGGTTGCTAGGGAAACTGCCTAAGCTATACTACTAATATTATATGTCCTTTATAAATCCTATTTGCTCATTCTTAAGATGCTGATTTGCACATGTGATGGATACTTAAAGTTGCAACTGAAGTTACAGGAGCCATGAAAAAAATATTAAGTTATCTAAAATCCCCAAAATTCTTTCAAAACTCAAGTGTCCAGTTTTCTTCACCTGGGGACTCAAAATTAGTAAACATTGCTAATGTTAATTTTTTTTCATCCTGAGCTCTTAATCCATAAAAGGGAAAGTGGAATTGCCTCACAAAAATGGTTTCCATGGAAAGAAAGCAGTTCTTCAGATATCTTGAGGGAGTATGCCCTCAGAAAATACACAAGGAAATTAACATATCTGGCCTTACGGAAGAATTTGGAAAGTGTAATTTCATTACAATTATTAAGATACAATGTCAAAAGTAAATGAGGCAGACTTCCTGCAAAAGTAAAATAATTTTATTTTGTAATTAAAACCCACATTGGCACACATGGTCTTCAATGAGTGAATTAATTTTACACAAAGAACCCTAATTTTTGCTCCTTCTTAGTTTTGAATTTTATTTTCCAATAATAGCTTATGAGAAAGTGCATCTGTAATATAGCACGGGCTGATCCTAATACAGATGCTGCCCTTTTATTTGAGGTCATCATACTATATACTCACCCCTAAAGGAGCATCAATAATTACAAATTAACTCTGTTTACTAAATCTCAATACTTTCATAGTTCATATTACAGCTAGAATATATTTTAATTACATGGTGTAATAGTTTTCCCCTGCAGAAGTAATAACTCTTGTTTGGAGCTCTAGAGCCTGTTGTCCACATTTTGACACTGATATTTTCCTAATGGAAAGTTACTTCTGTAGCTGTCTATGGATTTGCAAAGCTCATAGTATTTTTCTCCAGACTTGAATATAGTACTAGATTTCTCTTGCAGAAATACAGTGTTATTCAGTGTATTCACCCCAGGGGACAGGAAGGATTTAAAGCATCTGCTGATAACACTATGTATTGGAAAATACCTTTTTCACATACATGCTGGCAGATATTAATTTACATTTGGTGTCATGATAAAGTTAGCTTTGCGGATCAGAAAGAAGGTATCCTGACAGAGATTTTTTGAATCACTTGTTCCACATGAATGCAGCCAGAGTGGGGGAGTATTCGCATAATTCTGCTCCTCTGATACTGAGGCCTCTGGGTCCCTCATGGTTTTCCGCAGAAACCATTGCTTTCCGAAGAGCCACTGCTCATTGAAAGCAAAGATTTGTCTCCTTCCAGTCCTCTTGTTGCCATGGGCTTTTTCCCAAAGCAAGTTAATATCACAATCCCAGCTCCAGCCATGGGAAGTTAGACTTCCCAGAGTGTCAAGACCAGCGGCTTTTTCCTTTTGCAGCAGTGCTGCTGTCATTAAGGGACCTAGAAGTCCTCAAATGGCTTCTGTATACCATCAATTACATCATATGATTGCTAGAAAATCAAAAGCATATGAGAGACACAATTGCAATATCTGACCTCTTTCCAAAATAGAGAGAACAAAAGGAAACCAAAGGGAGAGCAGTGAATATGAAACTTTGGGAAATGAAAAAGTAAACTTGCTTTTTAATTTCAACAATATTTTTAAGGAGAAAGGGACATTTTGTCTTCAGAGCAAATCCTGTAACCTTCATTTAACCAGTAAAAAATGACTGAGGTGGGCAAGATTATGAAGGTGAAGTTCTGACAGATATTCTTCCATCCCTGTTAGGACAAAGGTTATGCTCTCGTCTTTTGTATTGCCTGCCATTTTCTTCCAGGCAGCTGAACCATTCCTTCTGAAAGGTCTCTTTGGTCTGGGACCCCTAAAAGCTCATGTAATATCTTCAGCAGGTATGTGTTTCTTGTCTCTCTCTCTCTCTGGTTTTTTTTTTTCCTTTTCGTTTTTTCCACTGAAACTCATTCTTAGCTTCTTTGAGGGCTTGAGGTGCGTAAGCTTATAAAATTGTGGCAGCAGCAACAGCCTTGAAGAGGATACAATAACCACTGTACATCTGCTACGATGTTCTTAAGTATTTGCGGCATGCTGGCTTAAGCCTGTCAGTTTTTGTAAGGGCTACCTGTTACAATGCACCTAATTAGCTTACTGGCTATTTGGAGACAGCTCTACTGGTTTTTCTATCATCCAGTCTTTATTAAGTGAGCTGTTGCTGAGACGAATAGGTTCTTTATAATGATGAGGTCCTTTTTACGCTTATTAGTCCTTAAAGCAAGCCTCTTCTTATAGAACAAAGTTCTCTCTCTCTCTCCCCCTCTTCCTTCCCCTCTCTCTCATTTTTTTTCTTAAGACTTACAGTGGAAGAAGCAAAGCAGCTTTTTTTCTGCTGAAGTATTTTATTAAAAGTTTTAGTGGCTGCACTAAGAGCAAGGTGCCTGTGCCTTTAATCATTTTCATCTTTAAAACAGAACCTTATATTTTCACATCTTCAGCTGTCCCAGAGGGCAGCTAGGCCATCTTTAACAACATTAATTTCTCTTTATGACAGGACTAGTGCTGCCCCAGGTCTTCAGAACTGCCTAAAATGTCTGGAAAAGTAGATAATGAAGAGGATATTAGAATTGTAAACAAGAACAATTTGGTAATAAAAACCATATATTTTCTCCATAGGACTTTGGGCTTAATATTGCAGCAGCAAAAGTGTCACAAGTCGTAATTTGTTGATGGCTACTGTACATTAGTTACTGTAGGAGCATGTGCATAAAGGGCAAGAACTATTTGCTTTGCATTAAAGAACATCTAAGATGGGTAATACTAATTTGCTTATTTTGATTAATCTCTTTTGTTTGCCTTTATTGCAGCATAATCCTACCAAAAATTTTCACATATTCTGCTTTGTAAATCCTGTGACTGTTTAGGAAAGGTTGCTTTCTGTATCTGGAAATGCTGGACAAACACCTCAGCCATGCTGTCGGCATGAGCTGGAGCAGCCCCCAGCCCTGGGAATTATCCTCACCTCCATGAGACACGGATTCCTGAATAGAGAACCAATTGAAAGAATGAAATGCTGGTATTTTTCTACTATGATTATGGCATTTACCAGCTGCACATCCCTGCTTCTGTCTACCCATACATCCTTTATTGCTGACAGGGTTTATGAGTGTAATATGATGGAGTAAGAAACAGTAGATTTTTCCCAAGAAGCCGAGCACAGCTCTTTGTCTGCAGAGAATGTAGGAGGGTAGTATAAAATGGTAAGCATTGTAGTCTGCAGATGTCATAAACAGGGCTATCTTTTCATCTTAAGGTGCACAGCCACCGAGAAAGTTCATGCTATACTTAACCTTTGGCCTTCTGCTGATCTTTTGTTGCTCTGCATTAGTGTGCTGAAATCTGAAAACACAATCCTTACAATACCTACCCACCTTTCTTTCAGCAGTGTGGTTTCCCTTCATAATTTGCATCTGCTGCTTTTAGCAGACTGAACTTCGTCCAGCTTCTTCGACCCAGTCACCAGATTTTAGACTGCCTGGATAAAACAAAACAAAACAAAAAAGGACAGACAAGAACAAATCCAAAAATCCCAAACCATATTGACATATTTCACATTAGTTGACAGCATCATTGTGTGTTTCCTATTAAAAAGTTATAGGCTCAATCAGTCGTCTTGCTTACTCAGAGTATGCAGTATTTCAGCACTAAATGTTTTAAGCTAATTGGCCCAATACTGAGGTAGCACATTATGCACTTTAGTGAGGAAAATAAATTGGCTGCATTTTTCTAGGGTTCTTTTCTGAGTCTATGCACCCCCTGCTTCCTCTAGCCCCCCACCCCCGCTCCAGTCAGGACAACAGCTTTTCTGTCATTAATTCTACATCAAATTGTTTCCTTGGTGAATCAGTTCCGAGGCTAATGAGCTGCCTGCGCTTG
The DNA here is from genome assembly GCF_028769735.1 of Zonotrichia leucophrys gambelii. NCBI lineage: Eukaryota > Metazoa > Chordata > Aves > Passeriformes > Passerellidae > Zonotrichia > Zonotrichia leucophrys. Next base: position 123,511,824 of record NC_088171.1, on the reverse strand, counting down.
CAGTTTGACTCATTGTTTTTAGTGGAGTTTCAGATGAGGGCATATCACTTTAACGTTCGTCGGTGATAGCGGGATCATTCCCCAGACAGGGCTCACTCAGCCTTGATACAAACTGAAAGGCTAAAATGAGCACTCTTCTATTATTTAGGCACCTGTCCAGAGGTTGGAAGAAATCCTACTTCTGCGGATTTAGCTAAAGAAAGCAGAGATAACCACCTTGCCTTCTGTGTCTAATAAGATGTGAAAGGGGAGAAATAATGAGTATTACACTGTATTCTCATGTAAAAGGCTGAGAAACAATACTCTCTGAACACTGGCAGCAATTCCAGTCATTTTCAAATGAAAAGGACTATTTGTTTCCAAATTACACCAGCCACTGGAATGCATACATATATGGCTCCAAAATCCTCATTTTGCGAAGTAAAATTACCTTTCAGTAATTTAGTCACTGCAGGCTTTCCCTGCTGCCTGGCCAGGAGCTATCAGATAGCTTGCAGCTGCAGCCTGAAACGGGACCATTTTTTTCCAGGACAGGCAGTTAGTTAGTAGAGCCATCAGTGTGGCATCTGTCATCCCGCTAGGCCCAAATTGTTTTCTATGATGGATGTCACAGTCTGTATGATCAAAATAGGAGCCCTGCTGCTTTTAATTGCAAAATCGGAGTACTTGCACATTTGTTATTATGCTGAGGTTATTACCTCACACAAAATGAATTAACAGGTGAAAATAATTGATGAGAGGAGTCTTGGGATTTTTAGCCTCTTCAAAGAGACTTTGTAATTATGGCATAATGAATGTTCTGAGACATATCTGTGGGGGGCAGCATGAGACCACCAAAGATCTCTTTAGATTGATGATAAATTCAGTGAAATCTACTGTAATACTGCTTAAATTTACTTAGCAATTAGTTTAATAGGCCTACATGATTCATGATAACGTAGTGAGAATTTTTAAATAAGTTTGTTCCATCCATTTATAAATTAAGCCGCTTACCTCAGCTTTCTTCCCAAGGTGATGGAATATGTTAACTAATCAGACTTTCTGAAACAAAGATGATGTTGGGCAGGGATTTCGGTTACTGGAATACATTTCTATTTAAATACTTCATTGCTTTCATCTTACACAATGTGAATCTCTCTGCCCCCCACCCCCATGCCAGCATCACCCCTCCACCTCCTCCTCTCATCAAATTTTGTCCAAAGATAGTATTGATGGTTCTTTAGCACAAGGAGATTGTTCAGTTGTCTTGCAAAGTAAATTGTTCAAGCTTTTTGTAATCTGAAGTAATTGTTCCTGGCTTTCTGACCACTATTCCATTCAGACTTGGTCAGGTTTCAAATTCATCCAGCTCCTGAGCACAGACTGATGCAGTCCAGTCCATCTCTGCTCTCGCTCTGACACTCTTTGGTTTCAAAAGGTGTCTGCAGCACTGTGCACTGTCTCACCAGGCTGTCCTGCTGATGCTAAGAGGGAAATTCATTTTATTTTTGAATTCTTGCATTAAACAGGCCGGGCTGGCTCACCAAGGAGCAGGTTTGCATGTGCTGTCCATTCAATTAAGCACATAAGCAGATTTTAAATATCAGATTTTAAAAGTGCCAAAAAGTAAAAATTGTCTGATTAATTCAATAACTAGTAAATAATTCACTGTATAAAACTCACAGGGGAAAGCCTCCACATGGTGTATGTGCAAAGTTCATCCTCTTTCTATTGCACATTACGTTATTGACATACCAGATACATTCAAACACCTCAAGGTTACTCATTAATTTGCAAGGGTTTAAATCTAATTTAATTCCAGCTACTACTGACATCCTGAAGATTCTACAATAGAGTTTGTAACAGATATGCCTTTAGTTCAGACTGTGGACTAAGGGAAATAAGCAACAGAGGAAGGGAGAAGTTGCTACTAATTAGAAAATAACAGAAAGAAACCTATCTTGGGAACTTAGCTGATAGGTCACATGGGGCTTTTCATTAATTTGCTATACTTCCATAAGCTCTCTCCACACCTGCAATACATTATTTATTATCATTCCAGGTATAAGGCACACAAAGAATAGTTTAGATTACATATAGACAGATATGCACGGAATTTACTTTCCTCACAAGACAATGACACTTTGTTTTCAGAGAATTTCATTTATTCTTGGGAGAATTTCTAACTGAAGCTTTGAACAGTTCTCTAAATAAAACATACATCACCCTAGTGAGCTAAAATGACATGTATCACTGGGACATGCAGTTGATGTTCAGTTAATTCCTTTTAAATTCTGATTCCCTTCCCTCATGCACACATCATTAAAAAAAAAAAAAAGAAATCTTTGTGGTTTCTTCTTTATTTTATTGTAGTTACATTTTACATCTGTAGTTTTGTGTCTCTTTCTACATCATGCATTCTTTTCAGATTTACTGTCAATGTTTGGTATTTAAAAGTATATAGTATCAAAGGGTCTCAGAAAAAGAAAGAGAAAATGCCTAGGAAGAAAATACAATAAATGCAAGACAAGTAGTAGATTGCCCCACATGTGAAGCGGACTGTGGTAACTCATATCAGGCTTCCTGTCACTTGCTGAGACATTTTTCATAAACCCTCACACGCTTGCATTTATCTTCAGTGCAAACCCCAAGATGAATTCTCCAAAGACATTAACAATAGATAAATGCTTATTAAACAAAACAGTCTATTCAAGAGTAAGTATAATGTCTGGATTAGACGCAGCAAGATGTTTATAAAATCAAATATACATTATGTCTTTTGCCTTGATTCTTTTCACTTTTCTATGATTTTTTTTTTTGCAACCTTTGGTTATAATCTTAATAAACATGAAATAAAAGGCGACCAGAAGCTCGAGTTTAAGTGATAGCACCTCTGATGCCTGTTTGATTCATAATATATAGATGGATTACCTGGATTACTAATAATATAGTAGCAGTAAAATTAGGGGAAAATAGGGCCAAGGGAAGATGACTGTGGATATATTTCATGCCAGTGGACAATGCAATATTGTTATGGAAGTCTTTTTGGTAAAAGCATTTCAGAATCCAACTCACAACCTTTGAAACAGTAGAATGCACAATTTTTGTCCGTGACAAATTCTGAAAAAAAGTCTCCTACAAAAAAGAAGGAGCAAAACCCCACAAAAAACAAACAAACCAAAAAACAAACCAAAAAACCAAAACAACTGAAAAACCAAACCAAAAAACTGAAAACATCACAAAGATAAAGATAAATAAAAACTACAAAAAACCCTCCAACCCAGCAGAATTGTACATGCTTTACGATGGCTTTAAGACAAATGATACACGAAAATGTGGTGCATAATTGACTGCAAAAGCAAATACCAGTCTCTTTCTTTTGAATGCACTGTGTAAGTGCAAATATTTATATGGTGCCTAGTGACTACAAATAGTTTCAAGTAGAGTGTAGTTTTTCTAAATCTGGTTTTATAGCTACACATTTGATGTGTTGTTTAACTATCATGGAATGCAAGATGGACAGAGTAAAAAAAATAACTGCATTATTCATGCATCAATATAAAATATTGGGGAGGCTATGGCTTGTGAATTACATCAGCAGGCAAATCCAAACTCTACAATTGCTATCTAAAATTGCAAGTTTAATATGTAATGAGGTTGCAAATTAATCTCCTGGATGATGTAAGAATGTTAACTTTACATGTAACCTTGCTCCTGATAGCCCTTTCATTCAGTAATTAAACTGAATTTGACTCTGGGTCTGTTTTCTTTAGATGGCCCCTGTTCCTGAGTAATACCCCATAGGAGCCCCACACTACTGATGTATTGCATTAATATATCATCAGAAGCAGTTGTCATTCCAGTGATATATTAGTGTAATACACGAGAATGAGGCTCACTGATGATGTATTTAGTCCTTACAATATGGCATTGTCCAGGGAAGCAAGGGTCCTATAAGAGATTCATTACAATTACAGTATGAAGTCAGCTAATGCACTGCAGGTTGGGAAATGCATTTCTGGTACCAGGTAGGTAATTTTGATGCAAAATTCAGTGTCTTGTCATTGTTTCTAGTACTTCAGTCTAAAAAATTTGTGACAACAATTGAAAATAATTCCAAAAAATGAACAAGCATTCTCGTATTTCTATTTACTTCCTTTTTTTTTTCCTAAGCTGGTCTTTGTGAGCTATGTGTAAACTGTAGGCTATTGTTTATTTTTTCTTCCTCTTGGTAAATTTCTGTTCTCAAAATGTAAGCATCTTAGACCTGAGGCCTACATTTCATGAAAGACTGAAAAGCATTTCTCACATCCTGGAAACTCACATAAGAAAATATTTATTAACAATACTGGCAAGATCTGCATCCTGTTTTGGGTGCTCCTTGAAAGCTTTTCATCAGAGCTTTCATAGCTGCTGAAGCCACCCTTCTCCTATGAAAGATAAAGTTTCTGAGTCAGTGATACCAATGAAATAATGTTCTATTTCCCACTTTTTACCTTAGTGAAGGCTGCAGGTGGATGCATATTTCCTCTGCTAGAGGAAGTGGTCTTTGTTGCCAGCCCTACCAAATAAGGAAGATTTGAAGAGAACCATTTTGTTTAAAGGCTACAACCACATTTTCTGCTAATAGACCTTGCAAAAATTGCTCAAAATGTAGATGAATTAGCGACTTGCATTCTGCACTTTCTATCTAGCCTCTGCTGCTTTTTCTGAGAGGACAAGAAATAGGAAAGGAAAAAATTGAATTTTTCAAATTTATATAATATAGGGCTGAAAGAAAGAAGGATATTTTATGCATTGGAAAAGCAGTTACTGCTCACTTCCCTACAGTCTGATTGCATCGTAAATAAAACAGTAGCATGAGTCATCCTGGACATACAATGTATTGAGATGCTGGTTGGGAAGGCCACTTAAAATTATGGTGGAAGATCCTTAGGTTGGTGATGGCTGGACAAAGAATTAAGTGATATTCTCATTTCCTCTTCAATAAGAGGAAAGGAAAGGAAAATATAGCATCTCCTGGCCAAAACATGTTGTGGAAACCACTCATGTTTTGAAGAGTCTTCTTGTCTTTCTTGTCCTAAGATAATTACTTTGGGCAAAACAAAGTGAAAAAAAGAGGAAAAAATTGAAATATAAGAGATCCTGATGAGCTTCTGTTTTCTGCAGCCTTGGAAATTAGATTTTGCTTCTGCAAAAAGGAAAGTCAAGAGACAAAGTATGTGGTAGGTAATGGAAATAATATGTGACAATGGAGTGAAGAGGGGCGCAAGTATCATCAGTGGGTCTGAAATGATTAATGCATGTGTGGATACATCCCCTGATGTATCTTTTAGATAAGTGCGGAATTTTAAACTAATTAACGGGGTTGCTAGAGTAATTTGTATAGATTCAATGTAGACAACCAAACTGTGTTCCTTGAATCCCAGTCCCCAGACCACGTACTGTTTTTACTGAGAGTGTTCAAATTTAAAGCAATAAAACTATATTTCCTTGGGCTTCATTGTGATAGTCATCTGAATATCAGGTTGTGCACTGCCAGGTGACACCCATGTAGGTGTTTGTGTTGTATTTCTGGGAATGGAGCTCAGAATTGCCTCCAAATAAATTTTTCTTTACTTGGGGATTTTATATGCACTTGGACTTGGCATCCATCATGCATGTAGAAGTTCCCTGGCTACCCTGAAGTTCTAGCAACTCACAAACAAAGGTTTCAAATCCTCTGAAAAGCTTAAAAGTTAGGAAGTCTGTGGCCTTGCCAAGAAGCTGGAAGAGGAGCCTTTTGTCTCTCTTCACCTGCACTCATGCTAGTGACTGGCACAGCTGAAGGCTTTTTGCTGAGACTCTTTGAGATGAGTGATCCCCTTGCTCTCCCTCCCCAGGATGCCAAGGGGAGGTAGCTACTCCTGCTGTCCCCTCCTTGGGTCTAGTAGAAGCTGGTGAAAAGCTCCCACTCAAACTAATCTCAATCAGGTACCCTCAACACCTGTTAATCTAAGTGTGACAGCCCCAGACCAGGCCTCATTTGCCCAGGTGCAGCCTGCACAGACTTTGTGCAGGGCTGTCTACCTGCCAGGCATGCTGACTGCAACTCCTCCCAAGCTTCCTAATGCAAGAGTAAAGCTTGACTACCTGGCATGTTGTGTCATAATATGCACATCTGGACTTCCTCCAGCCTGCCTGACTGGGGAAACTGAGGCATGGAGCTACAAGGTGAATTGCTCTCTTCTAACTGTGGTACCCCAGAAACTTAGGTGTTAACTTCTGCTTAGCACTTTATTTGATCTTACATTATTTATTAGTAGTATCCCCTTCTATTTCTCACTCTGCCTGTTTAGGATCCACCCTTTCTCGATTATTCACATGAATAGCTTCCTGAGGATACTTTAGCATTAACTCTTTTTATTTATAAGGACCTACTTAACCACCTAATAGAAATAATGCATTAAATCTGTTTTAATTTGTCTTAGGCCTTCTTTTTAAAAAATCTGAGGCTCCTTGTATCTCCTACATTTATTAAGATTGATCGTGATTGCATATAAATGTCCAATTTAGCAAGACATTATACCCAATGTCCTTGAGTTTTCCAAAATATTATCCTCATCTCAAGCAGCATTTTTCCTAGACTTGCCATCAAGTACTCTAATTCTTATCTACATATGCTATCCACAGAAACATGAAGTATTATACTCAATTTCCCTGTATTTTGGCTGAATAAAGCTATTATCTAGATGCATGTGTGCCCTGAATAAGCTAGTAAAAAAAAGGAGAAAAGGAAAAAACATATTTCGGTGTCATCATAAAAGAGAAGAGCAAAGGCAAATCATAATTAGTATTTAATGCTCCAGTGTTAGTTGACCAATTAGACTTTGAGTATTATATTGTGTGTCTTTCAAACAAGAAAAAAATGTGTTTTTTCTCGTGCATAGTTATTACATAAACTTTTGTTTTTCCCTGTAATGTGTTTTCATATAAACACACTTAATTGTCTAGAGAATTAAATAGTGTTTGCGTGGCAAGTGTACTGTGCCAATTAAATACAATGTTGATTATATATTTCTCAATTATTACAGTGCTCATAATAAATTAATCAACAATATCTACACTACCTAAAGTTTCCTAATAGGCTTTCTTGTGTTTTTGCTTGCCAGTTACTTTGCACGGGTAGAGCCCAGTGCTGACCAAATTTAAATGGTTCTTTTGTCAACAAAGAATAAGAAAAGAAGAAAAGGTTAAACGAGCTCTAGGGGGTGGGGAAGAAGAGTAAGAAGGTACAATGTCACCTCCATGCTGTGACAGCCATGAATCAATTATTCACGTAGCAATTGGTAATATTTCTGAAATGCTGCAGACTGGCAAGGAAATGTAAAAAGCATTTTCCTAGAGACATCATGATTTTTCCAAGTAAAAACCATAAACAAAATCTGAAGGGGGAAAAATATCTGTGTGTGTGTGTGTGTGTGTGTGTGTGTGTGTGTGTTGGGAAGGAATATGCTGAAGAGATCAACAATAGTAGAGAGATATATTATTATGGAAAATACATTCAGAAGGCTGGTGACGGAAAAAGAAAGAGTATACAGGATGAAAGGGTGAAAGTGCTGGGCTCAGCTAGTTACAGTAAGATTAATGTCATTTAAAAAAAATCCCACAACACATTACAATATCTAACAATACCAACATGTATTGATTTCAAATTTATTTCCTGTACCAAAACTGGTAGCATAACACACTGAGAAAAAGAAGAGAGAGATATCTCTGCAGAAATACTTAACATCATGGTGAATAGAAGGAGAGGGACTGTCACAAAAGGAAAATGAATTCTAACCATCACTCAAGTCTTGTACTGTGTATATTAGACCTTGCTGTAGATAGAATTTCAGAGTCTGTGACATAAAAATCATATTTTCTTAAGAAAAACAAAGTATGAAATTTAATATGCCCTGATAACAATGTATGGAATGTACTTTAGAGCAAAATTTATTCAATCCTGACCTTAAAATAGTATTTCTACTTCCAGTGGTAGATTTCCTTTAGGTTCAGAGAAGGGTAAAGATTCCAAGCAATGCACATTTTCTATAAGCTAATTCAAAATCACAGTTCAACAATATGATATTTTATTCAATTAGAAAATAACAAACTAAAGGCTGGTGTTAATCAGAGGAAATAAAATGCTATGTGGTATGTTCTTCTCCACTTAATTTTGCAGACAAATCATGCTAAGGTGAAAGCACAAATCAGAAATGCAGGCGACATTTCAGCCAGAACAGTCTGTGTCTACACTGAAATAGAAGGGGTCCAATCTTTCTTTCACAGGATTATAAATGGTTTGTATGGGCTGTAATGAGAGATCCTTCAAAGAAAGAGCAGGGCCCCAAACTTTTTATTTGTAACTACTTAACCATCTGACTTTTTACTCTCTAATTTTCCATGCTCCTTTAGATCCTTGTGTGACTCCCCAGTTTGTCATGCATTCCAGGCCACAGGATGTGTCAGCTTAGTGATATTCATTAGCTGGCCTGTGCATCTCCCAGCTCCTACAGCCTCCCTCTGCTCAGCTCTGATTTACCTTTTTTTCATAGAGGAAGTGTCCCCTTTTCTCCACTGCTTTTTTTTCTCCCTCTCTTTTCTAGTTATCCAATCTCTTCCCTGAGAGTGACTGCTTCTTTTACATTTGCACTTGGACTTATTCCCTTTTTAGTCCCCATTAGAAGTCTTCACCTTCAAACACATAAACCCCAAATTGCACATTGTGGTACAAATGAAATCCCCAAATTATCAAGTGCAAAATTAGCATTAAGAAATCATAAGACAACAAACAATAGAGCTTTTTATGTGGTTTTTGTAATTGCATGAAACTAGTTACTTTGGCAATTATTGTTTGTGTCTCATTAGCATGCAAAATGGGTTTTTAGACTAACCCGCACACAAAAGAAACCATTTGTGATGAGAACTGTGCTTTGTTTAATGTTAGACACCATTGTATTTGCTTTCCTAATATAACAGTTCTAATTAGTACCTAGCACTCATCCTGAGTTTTTCAGCTTGAAAACGACGAAGGTGACAATTGAGTCACAATTCCATGGCACTCTTTGTCAGTACCTGTCAAAATATAGCTAAGTCTTTAGTAGCTGTGATCTAAATACTAAAAAAAGTTAATAGTCCAGAAAGAATCTCACCTTAGCTAATATTAAAAAAAAACCAAACTAAATTGCAGATTAGCCTTTGGTTAAGAGGTTTACATTATTAATACTTCATGGTTAAATATGGTCTTGACAAGACTGTCCTCTGTCCTACTACTGACTTTGCATTGTTTTGTAATCTCACCTTTATCTGTTCACCTGCTTCTTTTATTTTTTACTGATTGATTAGAAGAGCATGGGTGGTTAGTGACAAAAGCTAAAATTCATTCATCAGTATATGCAAACTTTTGTAATGATTGTTCACTTGTCTTTGAGGAATTTTTTTTTTCTTTAGAAAATGCTTTACTCCAGAGCAGGAAACATCATCATTCCCTTTCACTTTTATTTTTTGACTTTACCTTAAATTCTTCATAGAGCAGATAGATATAGTGGTAGGTAGTGGAAACATGCAAACTCCTGCTGAGGGATTGTCTCCAACTTCATGTTTGTGTATGAATAAGTCAAGAAAGAGCCAGTCCAGTGACACTTTGTCAGTATTGCTTTGTGATTATCACAGTATGAAGTGATAACATCGTGTTTTCTTTACAGTAATAGGTATATATAAAGAACTTGACTGTTCAGAGGCTTGGCCGGTGTTTTGGCTCATAAACACCAGACTTCCATATTTTCTAGTTAGCTTAGGCCCACTGAGAAGCTGAGTATCAAAAGCAAAATTGCCCACTTGGTCCCCATAATTCAAAACTTGCCTCTCAACTGGCCTCTTTCTAGCCCATTAAATTCCAAGGAAGTATATTTTTGGTGTATTTTATTCTATCCTGGTTTCAAAGGACTGATGCTATGCAAGGAGCTCTGAACACCTTTTCTTTGCTGGCATCAAGGCTTGGTGATGCTGCACACTTTCTGTGATAATTTTCTGTTGGAATGATAAAATATAGTGTTTCTTTAGATGCTGAACAACTGAGCGCGCTGGGCACCCCACCACTCAGGCCACATATTCAAAGTACACTGAGCCCTGGGGTCTACAACTCCTCAGTATCTCCACAAGTGTCTGTTTTCCCACCTCTGTGCATGGACATACAATATAACTCTTCTATTTGGCGAAGGATTCACTCCATTTATGTTTCTACACCTTTCTGTCCCATCCTGTTCTTTTTGCAAAAATGGGTGCTTTCTACCTGCCTTATCACATAAATCTCAGTGTAGCGATGTGACAACACAGCTCTGAGGAGGTGGAAGTACAGTAAGATCCTAAGCTCCTTGCTCCAGCAGGACTAGAGGTGTTCTGTTTGCAGAACCCAGATTAGATCAGGAATCCATGAACAGCATTGTGCTGTGTGCTCAGAGACCTTATGCTTTCATCTATGCTAGTAGATGGACTTGGCCAGAGACAATTCTCAGACAATAGAATGTAGAGCTTAAATCCATACAGCCAAGCCCTCTTGTCCTCAGAAAAAGGTGGCTGTGTCCAAATGACCTATTTGAAATGGTGTCTTACCCTGGCATTAAGTGGAAGACAGACAGTTAGCTGAGCCCAAAAACGATTCCAAGAACTGTGTTAGCAGTTTAATTGTATGGACAATCATGTCTCAGTAATTGAGCCTACAGAATAGATGTAGGCTGGGGATCACAGTTTATCCCTGTAGAGAATGGGCTTAGTGACACAGTATTGCATGCATTGCAGCCTGGTTGTGAAGTTTAACTGATATTTATAAAATATGCCAAATCCTCGCATACAAAATACTACATAAGTAATAAGTATTAATAAACGTGATTATATTAAACCAGGTCTGTTTTCAGTCATGTTTTATAAGACCACAGTTGTAGCAGTAAGTGAGCTTTCATTTGAAAGATCAAACATTTTGCCTTCCATTGTAAGCCATTCTTTGTAAGCTTTTCCAATAAAAACAGCAGAATATCTCATACATATTGAAATTCAATGACATTCTTAAAGACTAAGCATTCATTTGCAAATGGCAAGCAATAACACTGAATTTCTCTTTCCCAGATGTTTTTGAGCATGTATTTCAAGCTGAATATTATCAATAAGTAACAAATTAGTAAGCTTAAAATTTACATAAAGACTTATATAATTTTTTATGACTACAACACATCAGGTGCATTTTAGCTTTAATCTAAACCTAAGCAAGAAAGATCTCCTGCTTTGTCAAATAGTTTTTCAAATTGAAGTCTGTCACACCTTCAAGTCTAACTAGTTCTTAGCACTTAAAAAATGTTTTTCCAAAATTACATTCACCAAGAAGAGAGACACTCCAGTTTAAGTGAAGGCTGGTTTTAGACCTCTGCAGCAGACTTTTTAGTTTCCAGTCCTTTATTAAGAGAAACAAACCAGAGGCTTTCAGGGGTGGGGTGCCAGCACTGACAATTCTCAAAATCTGACACAGGGCTTCACCTCTTTTGGTGCGAATCTAAACTTAAAAGTACTACTGATACAACTCTGACAGGGTGTGAAAAAGGTATAATTTCCCTAACTGATTCAGCTATGATGTTTTCCTTGCAATATTGCCTCCTATTCTTTTTGGAAACTGGTATAGAAGTAACTGTTAAAAAGGAATCTTTTGATTATATAAAGTATCTCTCAATTCAAAGAATTTTCTAGTGCAATTCAAATAACAACCTCTTTTTGGTGTAGACCAGGCCTGGGGCTCTGTCTTTGTGTTATGGACAAATCTTCACAGGTAATATACCAGATTTTAACTCGAATACAAGAGTTGGAACTTGCAGTGTGTAAAGTGGGATTTCTAACTCATCTTCAGTTCATTTCAAAACTCACTCCCTTAAATGACCAGTACTTCAGTGCTGTCTCCTCTTTTTCTCAAAACACAGGGAAAAGCCTCATGACCCTGCGCTGAATATGAGAGTCTGCATGAGGCCCTCTTTGAAGAGCTTGTCACAGCTGCAATGTCAGAGGAAACCAAGTCTCTCTGCTAAGGAGAGGGCAACAGGTTCTGTTTTACAGTTATGGCTCTGTGTTTGAGCAGAGGACTCTGGCAGAAAGACAGTGGAGCTCGTGGCTGAGAGTCTCATAACTATGTATGACATGCTGTGGCTCATATAGGAACAGATCCTCAACACTGTGCTTGTGCCGATGGGTCCTTTCCAGTTACTGGCATCAGCTCACACCTGACTGCATCCCCTGACTTTGTGACTTTTTTTTCACTTCTGTGTAGGGGTTTGAACTTTCACAACTCCAGAGGGTTCTCAGGCCAGCCACATGGCCTGTTTGGCAGCTTACTTTCTTCTTGCCCATGAAAACTGTAGACTGCTGAACTTGGCTATAGGGCTTTTTACCCTATATGTTCCTGTGTAACATCTTATGTATCCCAAACACAGCTATATAGCTTTTTAGTGCTCATCTTCCTTTCCAGACCTGTTTAATCTCAGCTGTCCCTCAAAAGTATTTTCTGTGAAGCGAAAAAACAAAGAAAGGGAGAATTATTTTCAACAGTTTCCTAGGTTTTTATTGATTTTTCCCCTCAAAACACTTTGGGAACAGCTCTAATTCTCTAATTTGCTGTTGCACCATTTCTACACATTCAAGTAAAGGAGCCCTGAATCACACACAGCATATGCACACACATGAGGACCCAGAGTTTATTCTTTTAAGCAACCTCAAAACTAGAATGAACTCAGTCTTTGCATGAGAAATTTCCAAGAAATATCAAAGTATAAATCCATGTAACATCTCTTTGGTGACTATTATATTGTCTTGACAAGGAAGGAAATATTTCTCATATCTGTGAGGACATACAGAGCAGATAACTGAGACAACTGGAAATTGAGCAGTGGGCTAGGACATGCCTTACTGGTGCCTATTTAAACTGTATTTTAAGGTATGAGGTGAGGGGCTGAGTACCCTCGGTCATCCAAGGCATGCATCAGTAGCCAAGCAAATGCATCCAGTGTGGTTAATTGCTGCGGGAGCATATTTCAATCATTGAAAGTTTAATTATTTGAGCCTCTGAGGTCATGTACTGATCTCAGAGGCATTTCTGCATTTGTCTGTACCTGTGCAAAATGGTTTTAATTTTGGAATACCATACCTCATTAATTTTAAGGGACATTCAATATATCAATCAATTAATTTAATGAAAAATTGTAAACCCAGAAATAAAAGATAAAAAATCAAGGTGGCAGAGGGTGCTTATCTATTGACCATAATAGTTCCAAGTATCTTTGCAGCTGAGGGTTGAACAGCTAAGTGTCTGCTTTTCTGATTCTCTTTGTGTCCTCCAAACAGACTTTAAGAGGCATGGGCAGCCTGAATGGCATGGTTCCCAGGCCAATAGTGGTAGCTGCTGAAGGCAGGTTGTTGTGTAGGTGTTCTGGCACAAGGGAGAGTGAGCAAAGAAAGATCCTTTCCAGGGGAAATGTGCACACATTAAAGTTGTCATGGAACTTTAGATATGGCAGTAGGTAGTGGGATGACAAGAAACTAATACAGAGTGTAGCTGGGAAGGATGTCAAGAATCTGTAGAAGAAGTTGGATGTGGGCTGGAGAATGAGATGGAAGGAGAAGAAGAAAATAATTGCCTTGTCATGGGAGGACAGCATGGAGCACTGGAGTAGTGGTGGTGGTGGTGGTGGAGATGAATAAGTCTCCATGTGAAGTGTGATCCCAGGGCTAATAGGGATAAAATGAGTTGCACAAGAGCATGACATTTCCTTCAAAAATGGGGAAATCATAAGGAAATATGAAAATTTTAGGTTTCAGTAAAAGAAAACAAATCACATGTGGACTTATATTAAATTTGTACTAATTAGTCAACCTCAAAGTCACAAAGACTATTTCAAATAATTTCAGAATGTTTTATATATCATCTTTTCATACGGGGACAGTGTGTAGGTTTTATAAAGGCTATACATCTTCTTTCTCTGCTCTCTACTGTATTAATAGCCTACATAAACTCTTTCTAAATAAGTTTCTAAATGTTCTCTTTCTAAAAATGCTTTGGGAGACCAAGATTCTCAGTGCTGTCTCTCTGACTATAGCTAGAAAAATACCAACACTAGCACAAAGAGTTATGTCCCCAGAAAATTGAGTAAAGGAACGCAAATAAAGTTATTTATGTCAAAAACACTCCCCAAAACATCACCAAAGAAACCCTCACAAAATATACTGTTGTGATTTTTTGCATTTGTTGGGCAGATTTTTGGTTTAAGCTTTGGCTTAGAAATTATAATGATTATATTTCATATTTTTTATATATTTTAAGTATTTAAGATGCAAAAATACACAAATACTGTATACCAAATCATCAGTTGTCTTTTCTCCTATGTTGTAGCACTTGCTGACATTTATTTTGATCAATATATAACAAGAGATGATCTTTGCCTCATCCCAGACCATAAACATTCTTTCGATACTCCCTTTCTCCTAAAATCTCTTAGGAATTAGCCAGAAAGAAGAACTTCTTAACTATGGTCAGCATTTAACTAATGAAGTAAAAAATAGTTATTGCTTCACTAATCAAACTCAAATAGTGCTATTAAATTAGGAAATCTGATTTATTTTTGAAACACCACAAATGGTAGATGCAGGTACTTTTCCTGTGTGCAGTATGTTCTATGCAGTTCTGCCATTCCCTTGCTGGAGCCCTGAGCTATGCAAGCATTACTCCAGTTACTCCAATTACTCCATTACTCTTGCTAAGGCCACTTCGCTGTTTTCTGGGGAGCACATCCAGCAAGAGTTGCAAGAGCTCCAGTTCAAGTCCCTGCTGCAGTAATGTGCCACAGAGAACCTGTGTCTCCTGGAAGTAGCTATCTTGGCAGCAGTTTCAAAGCTACACACAGGTTTGTATCACCTTCTTTTGTCTTGTGTAGTAAAAGCTAGATACTGGGTGAACAGCTTTAAAAACTGAATGCAGACTTGACTGGTTTGAGATTACATGCATCTTTCCTTAAGTTTTTGCAGTTTTTAATTTGCTAAATAATGGGGTATTCATAGTGGTCTGAAATACCTACTCTATCATTTATGTTCTCTGCTCGATAATTTTCATGTCTTTAATGTCTTTCTGTTCACCATCACTATCTTAGATTGAAGATAGTCTTTGAAACACATTTTTTCATTTTTAACTTGTTGTTTGACAAGTAGTGATTGGAAAAAATAGTTTCTAACGAAGAAAGCCATTTAAAATTAGATATTGCTTTTCTCCAAGCTGAATCAAGGTCCTATAGACATTATGGCAGGTTGGATTTTGAACATTATTTGGTGCAAAAAACATGTTCTCCAATGATTAATTTGTAGACTATGGAGTCATAGAATCATTTGATGGTTTGGGTTGGAAAGGACTTTAAACATCATTGAGTTCCAACCCCCCCGTCATTGCCAGGGACAACTTCCATGAGGTCAGGTTTCTCAAAGCCCCATCCAGCCTGACCTTGAACACTCCCAGGGGTTGGGCATCCACAACTTCTCTGGACAACTTGCTCCAGTGCCTCCTCACTCTCATAGGAAACATACCTTCCTAATATATTACAGTTTAAAATCATAACCTGTAACCCCTTTTCCTTTATACTACATGCCCTTGCCAAAAGTCCTTCTCCGTCATTCTTGTAGGTTCCCATTAGGTACTAGAAGTCTACTATAAAGTCTCCCTGGAGCCTTCTCTTCCCCATGCTGAACTGTTGCCAGCTCCCTCAGCCTGTCTTCATAGAAGTACTCCAAGTGCTCTGAGCATGGACACACTCTGGAATTGCTCCATCAGGTCCATGTCCCTTTTATGTTGGGGGCACCCAGAGCTGGATGCAGTGGTCTAGGTGTATTGGAATATGAATCCCAATATTACCAGGTAGATTGTGCCTGGGCCAGTCTGACCCTTGCTGCTCAGCCAAAGGCGGCAGCTGTGGCGTATCACCCCAGAGACACATTTAGCTTGCTGGAGGTTGCAGCTGGGCACTGAACAAGTCCAGGCTTGGTAGGAACTCTGTTTACCTCAGGAGGGAAGGCTTCAGGCTTGGGTGAGGAGGAAGGAGACGGATTCTGCCGGAGGGTTAATATCCAGAGCTTTATTCCATGGTCACATAGGTCTAACAGCTCCAACAGAATCCTGACCGCATGGCCTGATTGACCTTTTAAGCTCTTGGGGGAGGGAAGGGACAGGTGAGCCACCAACCAGGTGGGAGGTGCAGGGTCTCAGGGGAGGATGACACCTAGACAGGTGACCTCTGGGCATAGGGGCATCTTTTGAACTTGACCAACCACACGACGACCTTCCTGCAATGTTAAAACTGATTGACAGCCCAGCAGGGGGCAAGGGGGGAAGGGGAAGAGAGGTATTGGCACACCTGGGGAAGGGACCCGGAAGTTTAAGACAGGATATTACAACACACTGCAACATAGGTGGGTCTTACAACTGCAGAATAAAGGGGCAGAATCACCTCCCTCACTTCCTCACTGTCTCTTTTTCAGCTTCCTAAGCCTGGAAGAGGAAAGCCATGAATATTAATAAGGTTTCTTGGGTCCCCCTTCTCTCCCATGGTACTCTACCAAGTAGAACCCTGAAAGTCTGCTCTTGGGCTATGTGCATTTTGCATAGAGTCATTTAAACTGGGCCCACCATTTACTGTTTGGAGAGGCTGGAATTCTTTTGTGCAGTTTTTCCACGCTGGGATTTTAGTTCATACCCAGGTTATGCTGCCCACTTAGAAGCTCAAATACATGATCACATTACTAAACGTCAGCTGAAGTTCAATGCTGGTTCATCCATACACTCCTCCCTGGCACACAGGTGAGGTAAAAAAAGCCTGCAGCCTACACAGTAAGAAAGGTTGAACTGGCAGGATGCTAAGAATGAACACATACATGTGTGATCTAATGTACTTTTACTTCTTGAGCCTCAGAAACATGGTCTGGGCCATAAATCACACACATTGTGTGTAATTTCAGTGTCAGTTCAAGGTGATGGGAACCCATGCCCTGTCACTAACTCTCAATTTCCAGGCATCATTTGAAGGACTCCTGGCACAATGATGCATGCTGGTCTGGTTCATTGTATTTGTGCTCTTACAGCGACAAAAAGGGAGAAGCAAGTAGCTTTATATCCCTACTAACACGAGAGCCTCTAATGCTCATGTGTGGCTTTGTGGTGTCCTGTGTCATGTTCCTCTCAAACAGTAGAAAAATAAGACATTCAAAATGAAGCAGATGCAGTGCTGGGCTAGTACTCTTTTTTTTTTTTTTTTTTTTTTTAATTTCTACACAGCCTTTTTTTTTTTAACATTTGCTATGAAAGTCAACCAAAAAAAATTATTAAACTGGAGTAGGTAGCGTTTGAGCTCTTTATCAGAAAGTAGACTATTTAATGAATTTTAGAATTTTTTCTACATATAGATTGAGCAAATAAACCACAAGGAATAAATGTATGTTTTAAGTGAGATTTCATTGCAGAACTCCATAAAGAGCCATTATTTTGTGAAAATTATTTTGTGGTTATGCAAAATATATGACTCATATGTGGGTGGAAGGAGTAACATGTAATCAAAAAAGAAAAATCACAAAATAACCATATTTGTCTCATTTTCTTTGGTTTCACTCACTGTTTATACTGCAAATATGGTGAAAGCTGTTTACTGTGCTACATTCTAAAAATTGTGTTGTTTGAACAATGTAGTTTTGAGGCTAAGAAGTTGCACTCAGACTTAATGACTAATGAAATTAAAACTCTATATAGAATTGCAACAAAATCATTCAGGGCACATCCTAATTTCAAAGGAGTTAGAATCCCTGTCTCTGGCCCTCTCATCTCTGGTACTGGTCTGCAGAAGGTCCACCCCTGGTGATACAAGCCAATACTGTAATCTGCTTCTTCACATGGCACTTGGATCATCTTTTAAAGCAATAATATTATATGACACATAATTTTTAGAAATCTGAAGGAGGTATAAAGAAGAAATTTGTATTCTTCAGTTATATTCAGTAATGCTCATCAGTTCCGGCATTGTTTTATCCAACCCAGAATACTCAATTCCTGAACAGAAATTGTCTCATGAACATATAGGGTGAGACGATGTTTATTGGAATAATGCTTAAAATCAGAACACCCAAATTATTTTCTCACTTGTATTGTTTATGTATTAGTCAAGTGAGGAACATGGAGCTCATTAAAAATATCTCCATAAATGTGTAGAAAAAGGATCCTTCTTATCCTTCCATTTGCTGCAAAGTTAATACAATTAATATATCTTGCAGTATACTTCATACTGGTTATTGTTGCCATGGCCTTCCAGTACTGTCCAGTAAGTTCAAATATACAAAATTCTTTCTCTGTATACCTCACAGGAGATGAACCCAAGTGTTCTTATTTGGGATTGCAATGACATAATGCTGCTGCTGTGACTGAGAACACTGGAGCACTGCCAGCATGAATACAAACAAGGCCAGCTTACACTGCCTTATCTCGTGTTTGCTGTGGGTAGGGGCTCACTCTGTTCTGCCAATCTGGTAACTTCTCAGGCCACTGTAATTCAGCTGAAGGCCTAAATCTAATGTTTCAACTCTAATGATAATACAGTTCAGTCCCTCCAAGCAATTGTGTGGGCTGTTAAAACTTTATAATCAGTAAAAATATAGCTCTTTAAGTAGTGTTACCTTTCCATCTCCATTTCCCTTGCTTTACAACAAGAATAACTGCATCCTTGCAGTAATGCTGTAAGGCTTCCTTCATTAATGCATATATTGCACCTTGAAATGAATGAATAGATTTTGGACTTTAATGAGCAATAATGATTCTCATTATAATAATTATTGAATTAATTAAAATTATTGATCCCATGCTAAAGAGGTTTCTCTGTCAACATCAACAAATTCTTACTTTTTTTACATGGAAAAGTTGATCTGGTGCTTGTTTGTTTCTTCAACTGAATTTAAAGTTTTATCATAGTATTTCCATAGTAAGTGGTCTTTATCATGCAATAATAGTTTGATAAAACTCTCAAAAAATGGGGTAAAACTTGGAGGGAGGATAACTACTTTCATACTATAAATTATATGTAAAATGGATGGTTTTCATAATAATACATAATGCACTGCTTTAACTGTCCACATTGTATTGTACAATGCTTTGTCTGTGTGGAATTGCACCAGCTGTACCTGCTGTGTCTTTGTAGAGTCCTATTCAGCACTCCTTATTCACTCCCTCCTTTGGCAAAGCCCCCTCTGAAGTCAGTGTGTGATATGCTACAGTAAGAAGTGCTGAATAGGACCCTTAAATGATAACTCCTTGGAGGAGGAAACTGCCACTTTTCTCGCACTTCTCTTACAGTATAATGCAATTTGGACTGAAGATGCCATGAAAATACTGCTAATAATAGATTGAGCAACTACATCAGGCAAATCAAGAAGCACCATACTTTTTTCAGCATAAAGGGATCAAAGAATACCAGCATTGGTGTTAGATTCAGATATGGTGAGCAGTAGCTTTTTTAATTTTACAAAGTCCACAAATACTATGTGAAATAAAAATGTCACAAATTAATATTTTTCAGAAATGTATTATAAATTCACAAGATTTATTATCAATTGGCACACTTTCAGCCTCCAGGCCATTACTATGTCTTAGACCTAAATCTTGTACTAGTGAATAAGGTACAACTATTTCTCTTTTGAGATTAATCTAAGTGCTGTATTAATCTATGTTTAAGCTTTTCAAAAAGTGAAGCTCCACAGAATTTTTGTCTCTTCAAACATTCAAGATTTCTTGTCCTTCTACAATTTTACTCATTCGCTTTGATAAACTCCCTGTGCCAACAAACTCTAGCCAATTTTATATCTTAAAAAAAGAGAACACTTTAAACAATTTGACTAAACGCCTTTACAGCTCTGGTTTTAATTAGATGTTTTGCTTCTTCAGCTTACTGGAAAGAGCTAGATAGCTCCTAACCATGTCAGTCTATATAACAGCAGGTGTCAGCTTTAACTGCCTCTGAAAATTTTAAATGTATTCAATTAAAAAGATCCCTTAGAGAATGATACTTTTATGTTCATTTGTCTTATGTGAGGTTTGCAACATGTTTTCTTTCTATACACTATGTTCTTGTTGATTCTGTGACCCAATTATGGCTAAAATTTTAAATGTCAGAGTACATTCAGTTACTGCTTTCATCTTAATATAATCCATCAGAAAAATGGATTCTTCCACAAGTGTCATTTGGGAAGTTCAGCCCTCTCTTCTTTTTTTTTTTTTTCAGGAAACCAGAGTAATTTTGACACCAGAACACTAAGTGGTTATCTGAGCAGTGATAGGTGAGAAAATTGATAGCTTTGAGATCTGAAATGGATGGCTTCTCATATTCTGATCTCAATACACAAGCTTACATGTGTAGATACATATCTTTGTAGGCGTTCCGGAAACAGAATTATAAGAACTGCAGAAGAGGGCAGACACTACAAAACAAGATGGACAGATGAATGAGCTGTACATGCTACACACACATACACACATACATACGCTTAAGTGCAATTAAAATAACCATTCTTGTCCTTCAGCCACCAGAAGACAGTTAGATTTTCCAATTTATGTTAAATCTGTTATTCTGCTACCTGAATTATCGTATAAAGTGCCCCCCCCACCCCATCCCCCCATCCGACCCCATGCAACATGTTACAGCTCCAAGAATTTTTCTCATGGCAAAAATGAAACTAGTTATGAAGTTATATCATGGAGGCTACCCAGTAAAGAAAAAAATAATCAGGAAAAAACTAGTAAAAATTTAATTTTTTACCTATTTACCTTGAAGATTTGTGCATGTCAGGATAAAAGTTGCATAAGACATTGTCCTATTTGTTTATAGAATCACAGAATCACTAGGCTGGGAGAGACCTTCAAGATCATCAAGTCCAACCCATTCCCTTACACCTCAACAAAACCATGGCACTGAGTGCCACATCCAATCTTTTTCTAAATACATCCAGGGATGGTGACTCCACCACCTCCCCAGGCAGACCATTCCAGTACTTTATCACTCAATCCATAAAAAACTTTTTCCTAATATCCAAATGATATTTCCCTTGGTGCACCTTAAGACTGTGTCCTCTGGTTCTGTCAGTTGTGGCCTGGAGGAAGAGACCAATCCCCGCCTGGCTACAGCCACCTTTCAGGGAGTTCTAGAGAGTGATAAGGTCACCTCTGAGTCTTCTTTTCTCCAGGCTGAACACCCCCAGCTCCCTCAGTCATTCCTCACAGGGTTTGTGTTCCCAGCCCCTCACCAGCCTCGTTGTCTCCTCTGGACACGCTGAAGTGTCTCAATGTCCTTCCCAAACTGAGGGGCCCAGAACTGGACACAGCACTCAAGGTGCTGCCTCACCAGTGTTGAGTACAGGGGAAGGATGATCTCCCTGCTCCTGCTGGCCATTCTATTCCTGATGCAGGCAAGGGTGCTCTTGGCCTTCTTGGCCACCAGGGCACACTGCTGGCTCATGTTCAGCTGGCTCTTGACCAGCACCCCCAGGCCCCTTTCTGCATTGGTCACCTTCCAGTCATGGGGAACCTCACCAGTGAGCCAGGACTGTTGGTAAATGATGGACAGTGGCCTCGCAGCCTCATCTGCCAGCTCCCTCATCACCCTGGAATGGATCCCGTCTCGTCCCATAGATTTATGAACATCCAAGAAGCTCAGCAGTTCTCTGACTGCCTCCTCCTTGATAACATTCAGCTCCCTAACACCATCTACCAGTCCAGGAGAACAGTTGTCCTGGAGACAAGCCATCTGCCCACTAAAGATTAAGGCAAAGAAGATGTTAAGCACTTAAGCCTCCTCCTCACCTGCAGTTACCAAGTTCTGTCCCACATCCAGTAGGGAACAAAGGTTGGTCTCACCCTTCCTTTTGCTGCTTATATATTTGTAAAAACATTTTTTATTATCCTTTATTAAAGTTGCCAAATTTGTTGTTTGAAAGTTTGAACTGAGCTTTGTCCTCCCTAATTTTTTACCTACATGCCCTAGCAACTCCCTTGAATACTTCCTGAGAGACCTGATCCTCCTTCCAAAGATGATACTTCCTCTTTTTATTCCTAAGTTCCTTTGAAACCTCATTGCCCATCCAGGCTGGACATTTGCCTTGTTGACTCATCTTTGGACACACAGGGACAGTCTGTTCCTGTGCCCTCAAGATCTCCTTTTTGAAGCACATACACCTTTCCAGAATACCTTTGTTTTTTAAGGACTACTTCCCTAGGAACTCTCTGAATAAGTCTCCGAAATAGGCCAAAATCTGTGCTCTGGAAGCTCAATGCAAAATCTTATTGATGTTCCTCCTGAGTTCACCAAATATCAAGAACTCTTTAATTTCATGATCACAATGCCCCAAGTGGCCTCCAACCACCACATCTCCCAGCAGCCCATCTCTATTTGCAAACAGCAGGTCTAACATTGTCCCTCCCCTGGTGGGTTCATTCACCAGCTGTGACAAAAAGTCGTCCTCCACACACTCTAAGAACTTCCTGGACTGACTCTTGTCTGCTGTATCAAGTTCCCAGCAAATGCCTGGTAGGTTAAAGTTGAGACAAGGTACAAGAACAAGGGCTGGTGATCCTGAAACATTTTTCCACTACTTATAAGTTGTCCACCTCTTCTTCCTGGTTAGGTAGGTGATAACAGACTCCCAGTAAGATGTCAGCCTTGTTTGCCTTCCCCTTAATTCCCATAGGCATTCAGCTTCATTGTCATCAGTTTCAATACCCATGGCATCAAAAGTCTCCCTAATACAAAGGACCACCCCTCCATCTCTTCTTCCTTTCCTGTCTCTTCTGAAGAGCTTGCAGCCATCCAGTGCAGTGCTCCAGCTATGTGAGTGATCCCACCACATTTCTGTGATGGTAATTACATCATAGCTTTGCTGTTGCACCATGGCTTCCAGTTTTTCTTGTTTGTTACCAATGCTGCATGCATTGGTGTAAGAATCTGTATATGAGCACCTCAGCTGAGCTGCTGATTTCACCCCTAATGAAGAGTTAAGACCCTAGGGCCTGCTTCCAGACAGCCCAGCTGCACCCCCTTCAAACCTAGTTTAAAGCCATCTTAATGAGTTCTGCCAGTTTGTGAGCTAAAATTCTTCTGTCCTCAACAGAGAGATGCAGCTCATTCAGTTCTAGCAGGCCAGGTGCCATAGAAGTTGCCCCATGATCAAAGAATCCAAAATTCTGCTATGACACAAGCCTTTGAGCCACTTGCTAATAATGTGGGCTCTCCTATTCCTTTCATAATTTTTCTCCATCACTAAGAGGACAGAGCAGAACATTACCTGTGCACTGCCCTACCTCCTACCTGCCCTCCCAGTGCCCTAAAGTACCTTTTAATTACCCTGACACTCCTCTTTTCAGTCTCATCACTGCCAGCCTGGAGTATCAGCAGTAGGCAATAATCAGAAGGCTGAATCTGCCCAGGGAGTCTCTCAGTAACATCCTGTACCCAGGCCCCAGGGAGGCAGCAGACCTCCCTGGGGGATGGGTCTGGTTGATATATGAAGCCCTTTGCTCCCCTCAGGAGGGAGTCACTCTGTAGTAGTTGCTCTAAATTTCATTACATCAGGCACATGATAACTAAAGGGCCTCTGATTGAGTCCTGGCAAGACTTCCCAGTGAGTCAATGTCTGACTTTAGCAAAATCAAAAGGGATTTTTGCATTGTTATAGAATCAGTCAAGCGCTGGGGACTGGCAAACTATGACTAAAGCAGGTGCTTATCATATGTGAATCCACCACATTTTCATGAGTACCAGGTCATAGGAACTGGGATTAACTTGAAACCCTTGCAGATAAATTAATTGTGATATGCTCTAGTTACAGTATAGTTGGTAATGTGGTATTTAAAAAGTTATTCTAAATTATGTTTGAAGTATATTCTGAACACACTGCTATTCCAGAAAACAAAGTTCAAACTCAATCTAGGTGAAAAATTTCATCTGCAATGTACAACGGTGCTGGATAGTCAGAATTTTAAAAATCCCATGTGAACAGATCGTGGCTGCAGGAAATGATGTTTTAAAGTCAGAGGATGTTGATCATGTCATCTATTTGAATTGAAAGACATCTGTCAATATCTCAAAACAATTTTGCTCAAAAACAGATCAGGAAGAGAAAAGTAATTCTGTGAAAATGTATCAGGATCACTGCATACATGAAAGAAGGAGAAAAATAGGGATGTTATGGAGAAGAAATTTTAAAAATTGAAGAAGCTGGAAGAGACTGCAACAGAGCAAAAAAACATTTTTAAGCCTGTTGCTCATTGAAAAACGTTTACTTGAAAGAAGAACTCAAAACAGCAGCAGAAAGAAAAGGAAAAAAAGAAAAAAACCCAACAACAAAAAAGAAAAAGTCATGGATCTACAAAAGAGAAGCATAAAGGAAGATGTTAAAATATGCAGAGACAAACTGTAAAGGATGATGCAGCAGAAAATACATTAAGAAACAAAAAATAAAGTAGCTACTGGAACAAATCTGGATGTACTTTGGCATTAGTACAAAGAAAAGACAGAACTGAGCTTTCTTCAATTTCTGGGTCATGAGGAGACACCTATAAATGCAACAAGCAAGGTTTTTGTGGAAAAAAATGTCTCCAGAAACTGTCAAAATTGAAGAATTCTCTTAACATGCAACAGTGGTAAAGAATTACAAAAAATATTGTTACTCAGGATAATGAGAAGAAAACTTTATATTCAAATAAGAGAAATAAAATTATAGTTGCAGTTTTGACAGCTTCCTCAATCTGCTTTTGGTAGATCTCAATTGCTTCCTGAGATGGTTTTAAAGGAAACAGATCTGTCAGATCTACCCCATCCATTTCTCATCAAGAGAAAACTTTAAAATTATTACTAATGTTTCACAAGTCTAGATGAGTCTATAACTTTACCACTTGTTCAGAGGTGACCAGTTTAACATGATTACCAAAAGTTTTTGTATTCAATAAACTTAACTTCATTTTATATTAACATCTACATTGTAAATGTATTGATACAAGTGTGAATGTACAGGAAAAATAAGTACCTTAGTAGAATAAAAATATTGTTTGTGGTGAATGACTTTCATTCTTATTAATTTACAATAGAAAAACACATTTAAATCTGAATTATTTTGCTTTCACTTATGTTCTTAGTGCTCTTGAGCCAGTGCTGTCTTCCAACATTTTGAATTTTAGAATCCTAGGAAATTTTCTCTTTGATGTCATTAGTCTTGTTTTAAAAATTACTTTTAGTCTTAGGGTGTCTCTGTGTGGCACTTGATAAAGTCATACCTCTCTCCAAAATTATTTCATGAGGTCCTTGGTCATCCCCGGCAATAGTTTTGCTTTTATAATTAAGTTTTATCTATGACAGTATCCATATTAGCCTAAACTGATAATTTAGGGGTCTGTACTGGTTCATAGGTTGTGGTTTGCTGCAGATCTTTGGAAATCCAGAGCATGGTAGTCACATAAGTTATTGACTCAAAGACCTAGTGGAAAAGAAGGAAATATGTTAAATGTATTGAGAAATTAAAGTATGCTAAACTGCCTTTGAATATTTTTATTCTGTTTTATACTTATTTTCCACAGTTTTACATTCTGAGTCATTATCTGTTTCAAAAAAGCATTCTTTTTCTTGCTACCTGAATTGCCATCTAATGTTCAATGTCATTGACACTTTGTTGACTATTTGGTTTTGGGGTTTTTTGCACAGTGGCAAGAAATAAAAAATTAAGAAAAACTTTCAAAAACTTGAGTAAGTTTCTAGTCTTAATCACAGATAGAAATCATACTGCTACTTGTCTGGAATACACAAACAAGTTATTAATAATAAAATTAATATCATAAGCCGACATAGAAAGTTATTGCTGTCATGTAGGGATAGGAAAAGCATATTTATACCATAAAATAGGATTTCAACTATATAGGTAATGTAACAGTATTTTACAATTTTTACTCGTTGCCTCTTTAAATGTGTGTGCTGTGTGTCTACTTCAGCTGTTTTTGCAGTCATCAGTTGTGAAAAGTTTAGCTATTTTTGAGTAAAAGTGTACATAAAAATCAACCACATTGTTCTGAACTCCTATAGTCTTGTTTAAACCACAAGCAACATGTGTAAGTTCTCATTTCAGCATTTTAAACGTATTAAGATAATTGAATAAAATGAGTCTGTACCAGGAAATTTTCAAAGTACCTCAAATGGAATTTATATTTTACAATACAAAACATTGTACAAAACAAGTGTAACACAGTTGTGACTGCTGAAAGCTATTTTTTTCCCATGAGTACTTTGAGAGAAACAATGAAGATTTCTAGTAGAAACTCAAAACGCCTTTCTCTCTCCTCTCTCTCCGGAGACTTGACTGTTCAATAAGCTACATACTGTACCTTGTACTTTTTCTTGTAATCTCACTAGTAGTGGGTGATAGTTACTGGTCTGGGGAATAAAAATTAGATCATATTCTAGCAGCTAGCCATCAGTCATGGCTTTCCATGTGGCAAAGTATGTGTTAACCAAAGCCCCCAAATGGTTACACAGTATTTAGGTTTTGCTCCTTATAATGACAATTCGGAAACCATTGTCTGATGTGCTTGTAAGAAGCTAAGTTTGATCTGGGGAAAATTACCAGCTACATGGATACGGTAGGGTAGGGTAGGGTAGGGTAGGATGCAACATCCTGAGTCATGTGGGATTCACAAGGATCATTGAACCGAACTCTTCAGACATCCTGGTTGAATGGTTTCTGGTTTACTGACCCAGAAGAAGCATGTGTATGGTTGGAAAGAGAGAGGAAGGAAGCCAGTATGGCTGTTGTGCTGAACTTGATTCTTCCAGCACAGAAATTTTACATCACAGAGTCTCTCTCTTGGGAAGACATTATTAATTATGATTATTATTATAGTCTTGTAGTAACATATGAATACTAATTTTTTTTTCTTTGAGGTAGGTTGACTTCTCTCTTCATTTCTTTTCCTAAATTATAACTCTCCAGTAGGTCGTGGTACTAATTAGCTGAATTGGAAGTTGCATAGAAAAAATTCTAGACATTATGATGTGAACATACCATTTAATGAGGACTATGAAACTAAAAATGACATTTTTCCCTATAATTAAAAGTAATTTTTATTCAGTCATATTTCTTACTTTTGAAAGACCTTCGAACAGTCTGACTTATTAAATATATTTGAAATATTTAGGGTTTGTACTTAAAATTCTTCTGTAATTAAAACAATTTTTCTGCAATAGTCAACTCAAAAAATTTCTTCATCCCTTGTATCTAGTAGTAGATTCAAAGCAGTTTATATATAATATAGGATGTTATGGGGATGCATGTAAAGTGGTTAAATCCTTGATAAGTTCAACCTTTTTTAGAAACTGGTAGAGGAAAATAGTTAATTTTACCCTGCTTCTAATGAATCCCCAATTATTTTTACCTTGCTGGTACAAAATGTATTAAATATAAGGTCAAAGGTCTCTGTGTATTTCTTAAAAGACAATATGAGGCTGCATCAAATTAAAAAAATCATGCCATGAAAGAAATGGAAGTCACTGTGATCTCTTTAGGTATAGGGCGTAGTACACTCCATATTTGTCTTTGTCATAGGCCTTAGCCAGTTGAAATATATCAGGTTCATACATGAAATATCATGACCTTTGTTTCTATTTCTGTCTTTGAACAGTTGAGGTCTTATGTCTATGGGTCTGTTTGTGGTGTTTTGGTTTGGTGTCATGTTCCTCTCACCCCAGAAAATGTTTATGTCTCTGCAATCTGTCAATAATATTACAGCTCACAAGTGATACAAACCATAGTGGAAAGTGAGTGGACCTGAACTGGAAATAAAACTAAGGTTGCTCATAAACTGCTTTGGTATGTGTTGATTCAGATTATTTGTAAACACAAAAATGTTCCATTTGTCTCAAAATGAAGGAAATAAACAGGAGAATAAATGATAATCATTAAATAATTAGAAGGAAAAAAAATCTTTGAGGGTATATATCCAGAAATACTGCAGTAGTTCTGATTTGCTTTAGTACACAAGTGATGATATTTTTATTTTTAATTTTGACCCTTTTAGTTTCTGCTTTGGTTGTTAAAGGCTAAATGTTACTTGCTTAGAGTCAGCTTCCTTGTTAAAAACTTAACACTGACCTTTTCCTAGGAGAGCAGTGGTGGGTAGCCAGGTTGGGGTACAGTGCTGCAGGGTGCAATGCACTGTGTGCAGGCACTGTGGTCAGCTCTGTTGGGCTGCGCTGGAAGGGGAGTGGGCACCAACACACCCCATACCCTTACCTGAGCTGGGAAACACACTGTAAGCTGCTGGGAGCAATGGGAATGGGAATGGGTAGGGGGCTCACCCATGGGAGGGAGATGGCCCTTGCTTGCCTCAGGGGTAGCCATAGTATTCCCCGCCTACTCATGTCCTGCATTGCCTGGGACATGCACTATGCCCAGACTGCTCCCCAAAGGCACTGGTTGCAGCCCTCACAGCCGGACAGCCTCGTGGTGTAGGCACAGGAGCTGTGGCTGCCTGGCTCCCACCAGTGCTGTGCAAGGTTGTTGCCCCCTGAGCCCCTCCTAAAATTGCAGCCCCACCTGATCAGGACGTGCCACAGACGCTGCTGCGCTGTCCCACTGACAACAGGCCCATCTGAAACCTTGCTGACAAAATGTGCATTTCTTTTGTACTCTATTAAACCATGAACTTCCATTGTAAAAGTTACAGAACATGCTACTGATTTGAATGTGTCTTATGGAATGTTCTAAAATACTTGAGACCTAATGAAACTGTGAGTTTTATTCCAAATGTCTTTGTGTCTCAGTGACTTGGCCCTCCCTTGCTTTCAGCTTATTTGTATTTAACTCCTCACTGTTTCACAAAGTGTTAGACAATGACCTCAGCATGCTGCCTTCCCAGGGGACCAAGTAATGTCTGGGGAGAAGGATAGGAGGAGTATCTGCAGCTTTTGCTTTGAGCCTTTACCCCCACATCTTGGCTGAAGCTTATAAAAATAATCTGAGGGGGTTTCACGGCTACATATGGAAGTAGACCACAGCTATTTTCTTCTGACATGGGTATGACTCACATGCCAAAAACATAAGGCCCTGGTTTTGCAAATTTCACAGTTCAGGTATCCTCTTCTCCTAACATGAGTTGCTTAAAATACAGAACCACCTTCTTGGTTCAAAATGTAGGAGAAGGGCTCCTGTTGTTAAATTCTGTGTTTTAAATATGCATTTTCTCTTGAAGACTTTTCCAGTCACCTTTAACATTAAGCAGAACGTTTTAAAGAACATTTTCTGCTTGTTTCACCTTGGAGTCGTACAGAACAGTGCATTTTTAGTGGCATTTGCGAGATATGCTAAAAATAATAGTATGTAGTTCAAGCCTTAGAAACTAAATTTCAATAAAGCTGAATGCTGGCATTGGGATCCTTTAAAAAAAAACAAAACACAAAACCAACAAAAAACCCCACCCCTCTGTTTGGAACTAGTATAAGGGGAAATTGTCATTAATGTCCCTGTCAAATACAACACACACAGTCAAACCTGTGAAGTTTTCCTGAGTTCAGACTGGTTATCTCACAAATCTGTGCAAAGCTCTGGTGAATAATTTATACCAGGCTTGAGGTGACAAGTTAAACACACCCATTTTGTCTAAAATGCTATGAAGGCATCAAGATGGAGCCAAGCTGCAGGGTAAGTAGAGCTTGGTTGATGGGAATCTGAGCATGTCGAGAAGGGGGGATGCTGCTGTAAAGAAAGTGAAATGTAATGAGATACTTTTTCATGCATAATTCATGGATGAAAACATGACTGCATAAAAAGCCATGGATTTTAACAAGGCAGAGCTGCAATCATACACATTATCTTCCCAGAGGAACTTTATACAATATTGGTGAAAAAGAGAGGATTCTGAATACCAGTACAAAATAAAGCTGACGTTTTCAAATGCTGTAGAATTTACTTTAATGTACAATGGCTGTAAAGGAAACAATTTATATTTAAACCTCAAAATAGTTCCTAGGAAAAAAAATACTTTAAAACATATGCCTACATTTTCCAGCTTAAAGAAAAAAATAAGATGAGGAATGAGAAAAATACCTCATCTGGATAAAAAAAATTTAAAATGCATAAGCAGTATTTTGTTGAGTGTGTTGTTAGGATTGTGCTTAGAAATCTTTTGCAAGCATTTTCACTTTTTAGAAGCAAAACTTTTGATAGGAATGACTACTGTGAACAGGCTTTAAAAAAGATAAAATGTTAGCTATTGTCACCATAAAATTTAATTTGGTTGCATTTGCAAAAGCAAATACTGTAATTCATCTTTCAAGAACAGTTTAGTGGCTAGCACATGACTGTTTGAAATGGTGTTTAACGCTTGGGGTATTTAGTTGAAGGGATTAAAAATGGAATGTTGATTAAAGCTTGGGATGTCTTAAATTTATCACCACAAAATCCTAATGACAGACTTAGCTGGAAGGAACAGGGGTGCTTCCTTTAGCTGTTCACTTAGTAGGAGCAGATCACATACAGAAAAGGCACCAGAACAAGTCATAGAGAGCTTCAGAATCACACAAGCAGAGGACTCTTGTTATTTGTTTAGTTTACAGTGCACAATTTCAATATTTTTGAGGAAAGTAAAATAGCCATTTTGCATCCAGTTATGGTTTTATATTCCTGACAGTTGGGTGAATAAAGCATTAAGGGTTCAAAATGATTGATATTTCAAAGTGTTCACCTTCTATGGGATTTTTTTCCCGTCTCAGTTGTATAGTGTGAGAAGCAGAGAAACACTACAAAGAAAAGCAGGTTGAGTTGGTACAGTCACTAAACATCTAAGCCATTTAAATAAAATTATGTTATTAACCCCTGATAACAAGAAATACAGATACCTTCACGTTTTGACAGTAAAAAAAAAAAAGTCTCTTTTTTGACCTTGGCAATAATTTAATATCTCATATAGAATTTTATCAGTTCACAGCTTTTATAGCAATACAAGCTAAAAGAAACACATAGCTTCCCTTTGCTGTCTTAGACCAGCAGTGTAATAGTTTTTTTCATGTCTAATCTCTGACTGTGTCTCTTCACAAAAGGCTATCCTTCTTATCCATTGTCTGCATTTTTAATTTTTCTTAGTGTTGTCTCAATAGAAAACATTGCT
The DNA here is from genome assembly GCF_028769735.1 of Zonotrichia leucophrys gambelii. Taxonomy (NCBI): domain Eukaryota; kingdom Metazoa; phylum Chordata; class Aves; order Passeriformes; family Passerellidae; genus Zonotrichia; species Zonotrichia leucophrys. Next base: position 123,480,584 of record NC_088171.1, on the reverse strand, counting down.
CCTCTGCAGTTTTTCCAGACATTGCTTTGCCTTTAAAGAGCATGACAGTGATCTGTCTTACATCCTGCCTTAGTGAAATCTGATTATCTATCAGTTTATTCCAGGACTGATTTGCCACACTTGCTCTTCTCCCATGTAGAAGATTTTAGAACTTGAGCTCACCCTGGTCTTTGAACAGCAAATTTTCTGTAATGGTTTTCTTGCTTTTTGTTAAGGGGGACAAGTAAAGGTGGAAGAGGACATGAGGATCCCTCAGTTAAAACAGACCATCTCACAGTTGCTGCTGTAAAATTTAAAAAGGATTTCCATCTGCTCCCCTCTACTTCTTAGAAGTTGTGCCATCCTCCGTACATTCACACTGGCTTTGACTGAGTATTTAACCTCACCAGTACAGTCATTTCCAAGTATGGAAAAGGCTTGTTGGCTCAGGTCCCTGTTGTCCATGTGATGAAGTTTTCTCCTGTCTTCCACCAGGCTGAATAGCTGCCTGAATACTTGGAAATGCCTTGCCAAGATGGCAGTAAAGCATCTGAAATGGCAATCAAACTACACTATTATTAAAATCTCCCTCAAGGCACTATGTGACATAGGTTGTGCAGTTAGGAGGATGCAGCTATGATGAGCTCACATAACTGTTTTTGGTTTTTTTTCTCTTAATTTTCTTCTTAACTTTGAAGAGAGGCCCTCAAAGGTTTGGTGATAGGATTGTGCCAGATTGTGCAGGGTCAAGGACTCCATGGTTTTGTATCAGTGAACTCTGCTTTCAGTCTTAGTGATTTGAGCCTGGGTCTTGATGTAAAGGGAAACATTACTTGTTTGATTTTCTAAGGCACTGGAATATATTATAAAAATACCCCAAATTCTGACCAGTCTTCTCAGAAAAAATTAAAAAAAACTTTTAGAATAAAACTGCTAGAAAAAAATTGCTAAGGACCTCAATATTACAGCATGATTATGTGAAAAAGCCTAACAACAAATGACTGTTAATAAGGATAAAATTTTAGACCAGTGTCATTAATTAATGACCTCTGAAGCAGTTTAAATATTTCAGTCAGTTGGACAAGGTGTGCAAAAAGCAGTAACCTCAGATACAAGAATCCTTAATTCTGAGACTTGTTCTAAAACTGATTGCTTTGTGGGTTTGGCTAAAGTACCAATCTCTTACTTCTATCTCTAAAATAGTAGTGACAGTAATAGTGAGAACAGTGATAATATTCTAAATAAGGTTGAATATTGTTGGTAAAATATTTTACATATGCTATAAACTTTAAGGTTTATGGTATAGATGTTTCTAGTCTTTGGTGTTAGACCTTGCTAGGAACCCATGCTCAGCATTGTGTCCTCTTAAATAAATGTTATTCAAGCTAAGCCATTGACAGAAAAATTGTACATTCAACAGCAAGAAGGTAGGCCTGTCAGAAGGCTGGAGGCAGCCAGAAGAAAAGAGAGTTTCTCTTAACACAAATCATTACCAAGGTTACTAAGAATATTCACATCATGCATATTCTACACTCTTGCTTTTTAAGATGTGAGAATGAAACATATGCAGTAGTGCTTTAATTAATATAATAATTTTCTATCTTTGGCAGCAAAATAATAGAAGTGAAGAAAAAGACTTCCATCAATGCATTTTCCTGAAAAATGGCACTAAAAATGAAGTGATAAAGATAAACTATAATATATATACCCATACCTACAGTGTTGTAAGGGCATAGGTGAAGTGCTATCAACACTAGGAAAGAAAAGTAATGAGAAACAAAAGTGAAAGTGAGAATTTTCATACCTTATGTGCTATCCAGAGTTCAAAGCAGCTGGTATGTGAGACTGGTCTGTCCTGCTTTTGTGTTCTTTGGACTCCAAAAACCAAACTGGGAAACTACCTTGTTATGGGGCAGCACCCTCACAGATATGCAGCAGTTTTTTTCTTCCTGTCCTTCCTCCAACCTCAAAAACAAACCCCTTTTTCAGATATGTCTGGTTAATCTTATCAGTTTATTGTAACATATTTTTAATTTTTTTTTGGAAAGGAAGTAACTTAATGTCTCCATGTACACTGCAAGTGAGGCTTCCCTTCTGGAGGAGAGGTTGCCAGGGCCTTCCCTATCTCTCCAATATTTTCCTGAATTGCATTCTGTTACTTTTTTGGACATGGTGACAGAAACAAAAGAAATTATAGTAGAATTAACAAATTTCTTTGGTACAAGCCTACCTTATTTATTGTACAGACATGATTTAACAGGTCTAAAACAGTGTTTTAGGAGTATACTCAGTTGGACTCAACCATTCTCTTTTAGCATCAGTCTCCAAAGGAATGAATCCAAGTGACATGAAGCAACTCTACCTATACCCTAAAATAAATATAAACAATGGTGAGAGGCAAGATACTCTGAAGACCTTAAGATAACAGTTGAGTCTGTGTGATTTCAGTACTCCCATTCTGCACTGGCCTTCAAGGTAATATAGATACTTTCCTGAGAGAGAGACAGTTTACTAAGAACCTTCACTTTTTCTTTGGCAAAATAATTAATCAATATATATATAGCAAATATTAGATCCACCCAGGAACCGTTCTGCTTGGAGTCATTACAGGATGGAATGGTCCACTTACAGAATGCACCTGGTACAGCAAAGAAAAGGGAAAGAATACAATTTCATTTGCTGTGATCTGCCACAGTTCCAGGATTGCACCCCTAATGGAACCTATACCACTCCTAGCAAATACCTCATCTTTATCAACTTTTCTCATTATATATTCATTAAACTGTTTAACCTTTCAACCTCATGACTCAGCAAAACAGCTTATTCACCAGGAGTTTTTTGGGGTTTTTTTTGTTTTTTTTTTTTTTTTTTTTTACACAGTAGCTCTATGTAGTACATAAAGAGAATTTGTGAAAAAATGTTGCCTCCACAACAAAATAAATGAATCCTGGTGTTCAGATCTCTATGAGTTCATCTAAATTAACTGAAACACACGAAACTGTAGTGGGCAACTACATCACTACAGATGAGCAGACCCAGTGATGTTATCTTCACTGCACCTCTTGGACATGAAGATCTTGTTGGTAAGTCTGTTCAGGAATATTGTATGCATAACGACCTATAGTGTAGACTGTATACATTGGTGTGCAGCAGTGACTTCAGCAAGGTCAGATCTTATTATTTTGACAGGTCCTCTCTCTGAGATATGTCCTTTAACTATGATCTTTTATTTTTGAACCACATTTCTCCTATCAGATTGGGATTTCAAATTTGAACACAGAACTGAGTATTAGCACTGCAATTTGATGTTCTCTCATCTGGTTAGAATGAGAATACAGAGCCCTGAACCTGTGCCACTTCTCAAAAAGAGCTAACTCAATTTGGAATTCAACCTTTCCTTACCATTTGCAGAAAATCATCACATTTTATGTAATAAGAATGAATTGTGAACAGATAGACACCACCATACACTAGTATTGTCACAACATATAGATTGCCCATTATCTATTTTTAAGGTAGGGAGCAACAAGTGTTCCATGAATTAACAAGAGATACTTCAGGGCACTGGGTGTCTTCAAGAGATCAGGAGCCCAAATAATGTTCTCCTCTGTCCTTCAAGCTGTAGAGAATGATAATGGAAGAAACAGTAAAAACCATTCTATCAATACATGGCTCCTAGCTCCATGTTACCATCAGAATTTTGTGGTTTCATTCACAAATCAGTTTACATGACACAGGTCTGCTGGCAACAGACAGGGTACACCTATCTCAAAGAGGGGAAATGCAGCTAGATGCATTTCCTAAATGTTAACTAAATCCTGCACAGGATTTAGCAGAGTGTTGTGCTTTAACCCCAGCCAGTAGCCAAATACCACACAGCCAATCGTTCACTCCCCTATCAGCAGGATTGGGGATGGAATCAGAAGGGTAAAAGGTAGAAAAATCTAGTGTTGAGATGAAGACAGTTTAATGGGGAAAGTAAAAAACACTCACACAAACAAAGCAACACAAGGGATTAATTCACTGTTTCCCATGGGCCGGCAACTGTTCAGCCATCTTCTAGAGAGCAGGGCCCCACACACTTGGAAAGGACAAATGATATCACTCCAAACATCTTCCCATTTTTCCTTATCTCAGTTTATGTACTGAGCATGAAGTCATATTGTACTGAATATCTTTTTGGTCAGGTTGGGTCACCTGTCCTTGCTATGTCTTATCCCAGCATCTCAAGAAAATCCACATTCCTTGCCAGCATGGCAGTATGAAATGCAGAAAAGGCCTTGGATCTGTGTCAGCCCATCTCAGAAAATGATATATTATTTTATATATTATTTTATATATTATCATCGTGTTTAGCATAAATGCTCTGTTTTGTATTTTGAGATCTATGCAGCAGCAGAGCTGCAAAATGTTATTGATATGTTAGAAACCACAGAAGTGTATGAGAAGGATCCCAAAGGAATTAGGGCCTTACTTCCCCCCAAAAGTGGTAGGATTAATAGCCCAGCTGAAGTACAACTACACCAATGCACACAGCATGGAAAACAACAAAGAGCTAGAAACCATAACACAGCAGGAAAACCATAACATAGCTGACATCATGGAAACAGGGTGACATATCACAGAAGCTGGACAGCTGCAGTGGATGGCTATAAACTCTTCAGAGGGTATAGACAAAGAAGGAGAGGTGGTAGAGTAGCTCTGTGTATTAGGGAGAGTTTCAGTTTTTTAGAACTTGATGATGGCAACATTAGTGTTGAATGTTTATGGATGAGACATGGGGGAAGGCCAGAAAAGTAGATATCACAGTGGGAGCTTTTTAAGACCAGCTAACCATGATGAAGAGAAAGAAAATACATTCTGTAAGCAGTTGAGAGAAGCCTCAAAATTGCTAGAACTTCTTCTCATGGGGAACTTCAATTTACCAAATTGCTGAGAATAGAGTACACCAGAGAGGAAATTTTCTAGAAGGATCCTGGAGTGTGTTCAAGATAAATTCCTGACACAGCTGGAGAGTTTAACAATGAGGAAAGGTTCACTACTGGACCTGTTCCTTGTGAACAGAGACGGACATGTGGGTAATATGATGAAGAAAAATATGGCATTACATTTTCAAATGGATTTAACAACATCCTATTTAGGTTATTGTTCTATGATAATGTCAGAAAAGTTGAGTAAAAATTATTGGAGTGATTTAAGTTGAACAGAAAAAGAACTTAGTCAATTTACATTTACAGAAGAAGATTGAGCCCAATCTTGATGGCAATATTCTACTAAAATAGAATTTTTTTTTAGTAATACTAAATTTAATTTAGAAGAAAAAAGTTGGGGTTTTTTTTTGCTCTTAGTGGCGGTAGTTTAAAGATAGGCAAATTCTGCTGAGAAGTAAAGTGAACATTTTTAGCACAAAGAGTAATGAAGCATTAGAACAATTTACCTGTGAAAGTAATGGATTTTCTATCACCTCCAATCTCTAAATTAAGACTGCATGTCTTTTTGGAAGATGTACTATATCTCAAACCAAAGTTATGGGTTTGATTTTGAAATTACAGACTGATGTTTTTTGCCCTTTGCTATAGTAAGAGGTCAGGCTAGATGATAGTAATGGCCTCTTCTGGCCCTGAAATCTATGACTCTAAGTTGTGGCTTAGCTTAATGAACATCACAGCATAAAACAGTGCCTGTAATTCCTCACATCTTCGTCACCCTGCCTTTACTGCCTAAAAGCACAGATGACCTAAAGGATATAAACCGCTGCAACTTAAAGAAATCTAGTATAAACATTTCTTGCTGTAAATGCAAGAACTCTGTGATTTTAAGGTAACTGCTTTGATACATCTCGGTAAAAGGAAGGCAGAGAAGCTCAAAAGCTGTTGTTTTGTAGGTTGAGAGTAAATATAGTTGACCATTAAGTCTGTCTCTCTTTTTTTATAGTCTCTCTGGTGTCTCAAACCCAAAGAAGCCATTATAGATGCTCTTGTCGTGAATTAGATGTTGTTTTCTTATAGAATTAATGAAAATATCTTTAATAGTAATATTGACAACATTTTTAATAGTGTTAACGTAAATAACATCAGGACACTCACTGTAAGCATGTTTTTTAACAGGCTGCATTTAAGTTGGTATTGTCATCTTCTTGACTGTTCCCATATGTTATGGTACTGTGCTTTCCACTTACATGCTTCTTTGAACAAGCATTTTTCTGGATATTTTCATAACATCTTTCTTTCTTAGATAATAATAAAGTTGAACACACAAGTGAGAGGCAACTAGGAAAGTTTTGGTGTCACTGCCTGAAAATTGTAGCTGAGTTTCCATTCATTTATTTCACCACACTACTTTTAACTTAGGTTTAAAGTAATATGCACTTTGTATTTCTTTTTATTAGTAGTATAATATAAGTAGCATTTTCATATTATAATTGGCATGAATATAGATCTTCAGTTATAACAAGATAATAGTGGTTCTTCTTTAATCTTACCTTTGCTGAAATTGTGATGATTACCATGGTCATGGTCTGTGGTCTGTGCTTGAGATACATGGGCATATTGCTATCTCTTTTCAAAAGAGTCATATGTTCAGATAGAGACATGTTAATTTGCTCCAGACATTAAATAATGATAAGAATTCACTAAAAATACAGCTATGATGTCACAAGCTTGTGGGGAAATGAAACTTCTCTACATTCTCTTTTTATAGCCTTCTTTAGTCTTTTTATAGCTTCTTTCGTCTTTGCCACTTGACCGATCTATTGGTATCCACGAATGGAAGGATTACATCCTAGAGCAAAAGAGATTTTTTTTTCTCTTAATCATTTCTTGGGCTTAAGGTCTACCGTACTAACCACACAGGGAAATTAGAATAAGCTATTAGAAAATGAAGGCTTTAATTCATACATAAAGACCGAACACATCATTTCCAGGGTATTCTTGCATATTTCATTTTAATCTGCTGAGTGCATTTTTTTCCTCCTTTGTACAGTATTGGATACTGGATGAGATTCATTATCCTTTTTCTCTCCTGGGTGCATGCAGTCCTTTCTTTGTGACCCAGATAAAAAAAACCCTAAATCCAAAACATGGGGTGATACTTAGACAATTAGAAGGGGCATAGACATTTTTAACTTTCTCAGTATCTATGTATTCATTGAGTATAACAGATATGAGAAAAATTATTCTCTTGAACAGAAAAAGGAATGTATCTTGGAGTTTAAAGAACTATTTTTACATGTACACTCAATTAAAGAATGTCTTCATTGTAAAAAGAAATAAGTATATTCCCTCAGCTCCTTTGAAAAGTGTTGATGTGAGCCCCTGAGAGAAAAAGAAAAGCAAAAATTCACTGGTCAGGAGAAGTTAGTCTCATCACTATCTTCTGACATTTTACTATGGTGGTAAAACAAATACATTCTGGAAAGGCTAAGAGCTCAATTTTATGGTGCACATTTTAAGAACCAAAGTAGTACAGAGGAGAACTCAGACTTTTCTTCATCAGTATATTAATACTGGATATAAGCAGAGTATTGATGAATTTCAGCATTCTTTAACAAGTACCATATATTGTGTTTTTACTCAGACAGCATTTGTGAACAGCAAATTTAGGAATGAGGTGGTAAAGTTTTGTCATTATTTTTTTTTATTACTAATTTTTTTAGAATGGGGGAATGGAAATATTGTTTTCTATGGAAGAAAAATTCAAATAATTTGAAGTATAAATGGAGAGAATCCTTATATAACATTTAGCCAAAGACTGGTCACCATTCTTATTACAAGTTTATAAAATGAGGCAAGCAAGAGGTAAAAGCTAAAAGAAAGTAGCATAAATGCAATCAAAGACTGTCAAATCAGGATAAAAATGAGACATCCTGAAGATCAGTTTTCCCATATTATTCACTTCCCCTTCACCTGCATTGTAAAAAAAAGAAAAGGAAAGTTTTATGACTTTTCTACCTTAGATTGTGGAAAACGTCACTTTTTAAAAACATAATTTGACTGTCTTATGACCTGTGAGGTATTTCTGTAAGTATCTAAAATTTGACAGATTTTTGAAATTAACCTGCAAATTTGAAATTAATTTGCAAATGTTTGAAGGAGTTTGGGTCATTATTTACCTTGGCTGTTAATAATTAGTGTTGTCATATAATATTTTTTTACAATACAACCAGAAACAAAATACAGAAGGAGGACCTAATTGGTAGATACCTGTAGCACTAAAGTAGTACAAACATAGCAATAACTGAATAGCCAGAACTGGTAAAATAGCAGACCATCTTGAAAAAAAATGAAGCAGAACATTTTCTAATTCTTTAGGAACCAGTAGTTCTTTTACTTCTGTTGCCAATCCCTTACTTCTTGAGGCCTTGAAGAAATAGAAGCAGAATGATAAATCATAATAAGAAAATATTTTCTAATTCTGGGAAAAAAAATCTCCACTTAAAAACATTTAATACTTTCCTCTTAATTTGGAAATAAAAAAAATCGGAAAAATTAAGGAATTCCTTATCATTGACCTTTGAGATGTTTATGGTATTGTTATGAAAAAGAAAAGGGAAGGGGATAATTGATATACCATATGAAAGAACTCAAAGTAGTTTAACAAAAAACTGAAGAAAAAAATTCCCTCTCTGAAGTATCACTCTTGTGTTTTAAAGAATTTTCCAGTAAACCTGGAAATACACAAGATGCTGGAGTTGAGATTTTTAAAGGTGTATCAGACAATACATAGATCTATACATTCTCCATGTGGTTTAAATCAGACTGTAAGCTTGCAGCTGAACCAAAGAACATATTTCAACTCACCCATCATAGGCTTTACAGTGCTTCATCACCAGCTTGGCAGAGCATTTATTTTACCAGTTTGGGAGCCTTCAGGGAGACAAAAGATAGCAGCAGCAGTGAAGTCCTGCCAGGTGTTTCTAAGACTGCATATGGTAGTGGCAAGTTGTTCCTGGCAAAACCTCAATTGCTGAAATGTCTACCTGAGAAGAAATGCCCGGCATTTTGCTCCTAGTGTGCATATCTAAGTCAGTTCAATACATTGCCATCTGATTTCTTTCCCAGCCTTATATTTATTCCAAATTACAGTAGGTGGTTCAGTATGCTATTGCATGGGACTATGTATTAGAGTGTGTCTTCATAATTTCCAAATAATTTATATCCGAGTCCCAGACCACCTTAGTGAAAAGTTGAGGAGGGCGTTTAGATCTTGACCTGTAAGGGCTTACTTTTATGGGATTCATGGCTCTCTGTTGAGCAGAAACCATTTCAGGTTTTCTTGCTGACTTTATTAGGAAATACCTGAGCAGCTTTCAACAATGTTGCTGCTGGCACTGGTATATCTTTGGTCAGTTAATACTCTATCTGAAATGCTTTAAAAAGTCTTCACTATATCATATGCCAAGATAACAAGAGTAAGGCCTCATCCTTGTCTTAACAATCTGGGACATCAATGTAGAGAGCAGAGACCAGCTTTAGAGGTGTTGGCAAGATGTACTGCAATATTTTGCAGCAGTTAAAGTCCCTAGAGGCGCATGGCTTCATGCCAAGTAGTACTACAGGATCACAGAATATGTTGACTTGTAAGAGACCCACAAGGATCAAGTGAACCCCTGGCCTGGCACAGGACCATCCCCAAGAATCACACCATGTGACTGAGATTATTGATTGTTGGTTGTTGAAACTGATGCCTTGTGAAACACACTTCTTGAACTCTGTAAGACTTGGTGTTGTGAACACTTCCTCAGGGAGCCTGGTCCAGTGCCCAATAACTCTTTGGGTGAAGAACTTACCTTTTTCCAATATTCAACCTAAACCTCCTCTGACATAACATCAGACCATTCTCTCAGGTCCTGTCATTGGTCACCACAGTGTTTGTCCCTCGTTTTGTCCTCATGAAGAAGTTGTAGACTGCAATGAGACCTCCCCTCAGTCTCCTCCAGACTGCATAAACCCAGTGGCCTCAGCTGTTCCTCATATGGTGTCCCCTCAAGGCTTTTCACCATCTTTATTGCCTTTGGATGCTCTCTGACTGCTGTTTATATCTTTCTTGTATTATGGTGCCCAAAACTGCACACAGGATCTGAGGTGAGGCTACCCCAGTGCAGAGCAGAGTAGAACAATCCCCTCCCTTGCCCAGCTGGTGATGCTGTGCCTGATGCACCCCAGGACACGTCTGACCTTCCTGGCTGCCAGGGCACTGCTGACTCTTATTTAACATTCACCAGTGTCCAGTCAGTGGGAACTCTGGATTCCCAAGATTGCTCAAAAATCATCAAAAGTTGTTTTGCTATGACATCAGCCAGATCTTTGAGAATTCTTGGATGAATCCTATCAGGCCTCATGGATTTGTAGGGATCCAACTGGAGCAGCAGATTCTGCACAGTTTCACGTTGACTTGGAATTGACCATTCTCACAGTCATGGTGTTCCAGACCAGGACACCGAGACTCCTTTTGTCCCTTATTCACATTGAAAACAAAGGCAAAGAATGAGTTAAACATCTCTGCCTTGTCTCTGTCCCCATTTGTGAGGTGACCATCCTCACTCTGTAATGAGCCAATGTTATTTTTACACTGTCTATTGCCATTAATGCAAACGAAAACAACTTCTTTTTTTATTGTCACCCTCATTTCTGGCCCATTTCAACCCCAGCTGAGCTTTGGCTGCATGAATTTTCTAAGTACAGTGGCAAGCAACATATCTGTATTCTTCCCATGTCACCTGACCTTGCTTTTACTGGGCATACACTGTTCTTTCTTGCCCTATTTCAAAGAGAACATTCCTGCTCTAACAAGTTGGCCTTCTGCCTCACCTGCTTAACTTCCCAATTTGGGAATTGCCTGTTCTTGTGCCCCTAGGAGGTGGCGTTGAAAAAGTGGTCAGTGCTGATGGACCCCAGCATCTGCAAAAACATTTTCTCAAGGGACCTTACTAACTAATTTCTTGAGCAGTCTGAAGTCTGCTTTCCTCATGTCCAGAGCTGAGTTTTTGCAGGCACTTTTCCTTCTGTCAACAGGGATTTCAAACTCAATCACTTCAGGGTCACTGTGGCCAAGACAGCTGCCAATCTCCACTTTGCTCATGAGATCATCTCTGCTACGAAGCAGGAGATCAAGGAAGGCATCTTTCCAAGTCAGCTCCTTTATGACCTGTTCTATAAAGCTGTCATCCGGGTTTTTTAAGAATCTTCTGGCCCAGGTTTTACCAACTGTGTGATGCTTCCAGTTAATTTCTCATGAGTTGAAATTGCCCATAAGGACAAGAGCAGTTGACTTGAAAGTGTCCTTTAGTTCCTCAAAGAACTGGCATCATCGTCCTGGATAGAAGGTCTATAGTAGATGCCCACAATGACATCCACATTATTTGTTTGCCACTTGATTCTTATTCAGAGGCTCCCAACTGTGTCAGCTGTGAACTCCACACATTCTGACCCTTTTATTACATACAGTGCTTCCTCCTGCTCCTTCCTTGCCTACCCCTCCTGAAGAGCCATCCAACAGAGCACTCCAGATTTCCAGATTGAGACTGGAGCATCCTTGAGAATAGCCTGTTAATCTCTTGCTCATTTGCTTGCATTTAGCTTGTACACTTCTTCCTGTAGCTCCTTCACCTGGCAGCGCAGCTCTTCAACCACAGCACACCTGCAAAACAAGTCTGTTGACCCAGCCTTGCTAAGAGGCATCAGGCACTCCTGGCAACCTGTGACCTAGAGAGATACACCTACCAACAGCAGGTCTGTCTGTCTGTCTGGCTGGCTGTCTCTCTGTCTGTCTGGAGGCCTCTGACTTGGCTGCTTCAGTGACTCCCTCAGCTACAGGGGCCCGAGCTTGACTGCATGTCAACACCACAACTAAGGAAGCTTAAACTAGTACACTAATAAGACTGGGTCTAAAAAGATCTCTTTGCTCTTTCTTACCAGCTACCAAGTTAGTTTGTTGCTTCTATTGGCTCCTCCTGGGTGGGCAAAGAGAAGCCATTCTTGCACACCTGCCAATGTGAACTAGGTGCCACAGCCTCACTGATGTGCCACCCTTTGGTGCACTTGGGGACCCTGGAGATATTTAAACCTCCTTCAGTTTCTCTCAGCACTGCCTGGTTGGCTCCACGGGCTTCCAGGTCATGACAAATTTTGGGGCTGCTGCACAGCTCCCTGAATGAAGGCCTGAGACCATGCTATTTTTTTTCAATGGCATGAAGCCTCTAAGGCCTTCTATGAGAAAGAGTAGGAATGCTTAATAATAGATACTGCTATTGAGATTTAAATATTAATGTTTCTATACATGCATATTCTCAGACTGTTTTGTATAATGTTTCCCTCATTAACTCATTGGGCTTTTGTAGGAAGTATGTACTCTTATGGTGAAGTAAGAGGTTTATGGATCCCTGTTTATCCTTTTTTATGCAAACAATTTTATCCATCCTTCCTCAGGTTATTCCTCTGTCATTAGTAACCCATTTTTCCCTTAGAATTAAAAGAGAAAAAACATGGGTTTTTTATTTTTTATGAGACAAATATATGTAAGAAAATGTAAAAATATTTTTAACTTCTTCAACAACCTGATTTTCCCTAAATTATTTTTTTACAACAAAACAGTGTTGTTAAGTTTGGTTGTTATGCTTAGCATAGCTTCAGAGCTGGAATCTCAGATTCTCTACAAAACTAAATGTTGTAAAGTGCTTTGACTAATGTAATTGTTAGATGTTCCCTGACTAGCTAATGACTGCATACTCGTATTGATATTATGGGATGGTCCCTTCGGGGAAAGCCTCATATTGTTTCCTGTCAGCGTGAGTCAGTTTGCCTGCTGAAATGAAGTGCTACAGGCAATTCAGACTGTTCAAGAATAAAGTCTGATTAGTTGATGCTGAGGTGTACATGGCAAATAAAACACTAAGTATGAGCTAATAATCCAAATGGTTCCCTAAAAAGAAGCATTAAGACACCACAAAGTCATTTTTCATAAATAACAGTTAAGTGGGTGATTTTTTTCACATTTCCATGTGGGATCTTAAAATACACATAGATGAAATTTTCTTTCCTTTCTAGTTGCAAAGGTCTATTTGTAAGAGAAGAAAATATCATGGAGAATGAATAAGAAATTTTCTGGTTTATTCTAGTTTGACGTTTTGCAGAAATAAAATTGCTTCTCATATATTTTTCATATTTCCTGCATTACCAGGCAAAACAGGTTTATTTTCTGATTAAATTATCTATTTAAGGATCAGTATCTAGCAATTTCTTTGAGATGCAGATTGAGAAAGTGATGTTTCTAAAGCTGAAGGTCTTAGGGAACTTCAAGAGATGTAGAAATCAATCTGAAGTGTTATGGTGGATTTCACTGACTTGGTCTCTGGTCAAAGTCATATATATGTCCAGACCCTAAGCTGGATACTTATGATACTATATGAAAAAACATACACAGCATGCAGCCCCAGTTAAAAGGATAGGTGTCTGCCAAGGAAGTAGGGAACCTTACTGGAATGCAAAACATTACCCCCTCCCTCCAAATTATTATAGCTTTGAAATTACAGGGCTTTCAGGCAAAGATATGAAGATATTATATATGTATATATATAGACTATATATATGTATATATAACAAGATTTACAAACAACAACAAAAGCAACAAAAAGAATCCAGTCAAAAACAATGACAGCCTTTTGTGGCCCTTCAAGAAATTTCCCCTTTGGTGGCAGAGAGGATGCAGTGACTTCCCCGAGCCTGCAGGGATGCTGTTGGCTCAGGCAGCCTCAGAGGGTGGCCAAAGTGGGCACCGCCAGCCTCGGGGAGAGGGGGTACAGGAGTCACCTGGCTGGCTTGCATCCAGAGCGGTGTCCTGGCCATGGCAGCAGCTGCCAAGGTTCTGGTCAGCAGCTGGGAGGGGCTCCCTCTGGAGAGAGGAAGGAGGTGGGGGCCCAGTTTTCTCCTTAAGCACCCATGCAGAGGGCAAGGGTCTCTCCTGGTGAGGGCAGGTGCTGAAAATGTCCCTGTCCACCAGCGGCTCCTGTGAGCTGCCAGCCCACCAACAGCAAGGAAGGCTGCTGTGTCCCAGCGAATCCCCTGGGCAGCAGAGATCCAGCACCAAACTCCACAGTCATCTCCCCTCCAAGCTGGCTGAAGACTGCCCTCTGAAGACCTCCCAGCTAAGAATCTGCCAATACCACCCTGCTTCTCCCCTCTTCCAGAACCTTTCCAATGGTATGCCAAGGCACTGGGCCACATCTTTTGTTAACTCAATTACCTCCTATTCATCCTCCTGGTCATCCCCTTCTCCCAGCATCTTTTGCAGATGACAGATGGGAAGAAATTCCCCTGAAAAACCCAACCCAGAACACATATCCTGCTTTAATGCTGTCTGCTAGGGGTATTAAATCCTACAAGTGAGAAGGTGGTGACTGATTGCTACTGCTTTCCTACATAGCTTTCCAGTCAAATATCAGAAAGTTATCAAAAGCTTATCCAGTCCGTGTCTCAGGTCTGAGCTCAGCAGCAGTACTGCAAATATCCCAGCATTGAGAATACAGAACATCCCCTTTTAGCCTAGCAATCACCCACAAACACACAAAGAGGAAGAAAAAGCTCAGAGGTAGGAAAGAGTGGTAGTTATCCTGATAGTCTCAATAAAACAAAGGAAGACAAATCCATTATTTATTTTCTCTCTGAGGTAGCCAGATGCATTCAGGATGCAAACAAACATAACAACCAGAGTGGAATCCTGGAGAGATTAATACCCTATCATATATATTAGAAAAAGTTTCATTTTGTAAGAACTGACAGAGTAAAACAAGAATGTTCTAAGATGTTTAATGAATTTATAAAAATGGCTTTAGATGTGATGATTCCTCTAATATAATTGCTAATAATTTCTGTGCTTTGGGTTGTTTAATCCATTGAGATGCATATTAAATTATCTTAAATTCTTTAACTACTGGTGCAATTGTCACAAGGCTATTTTTCAGTTTGAACATCTTTCAAGAGAGGGCATGAACACACTCCAACAAAACACTTGCCCCCAGGACCTCAGCTGAGGGGAAGGACAACCAAAACCTTCAAAAGGGGGAGAAGAAACATTCAATAAAAGACCTTGTTGAGGCTCAGGCCAGTCTGCAGTCATTGAAGAAAGCCTCTTTCTACTCTAGGCAGAAGAAAAGTGGTCTGACTTTTAGAGCATGGTTGGAATAGTTGGAGGAGGTAGTACAGGATATGTCAAACTGATAGTGAAGGAAAAACCTGACATTAAAGGCTGCAATTTTCACTTGGAACTTTGCCAAACTAAGTCTGCATGATAATTTTTTAAATTGCAAATGTCAGTTTTGCATTCAAATTCTATAAAACAATCAGCAAAATCTATTTGATTATTGTTAAGAATAAAATTGGACAAAGCATGTTAGATTCATACATTAAAAGCTGCAATTTTTCCACAAAGGATGTCCATATATATGTGTAGTACCTGTATTTCTGAGAAAAGACTTTAAATTTAGTGTAGGAGGATTTGCTGTCCACAATGTGTCTTTTCTGAAGGCATGTAAAGCTCTCTTTACACATGGCCAGCAGGACTTGTTAGACTTTTTCTGCAAAATTCTCTGGAAATATGATTTATAATGGTCAGACACTACCTTGTGATTGCAAGATGGAATGGATGTCCAAGGAACTTGTTCCACATTGCTGCAAGCTGTGTTACTGACTCAGAAATAAAAGTAAATGCAACATCTCTTCTATATCTACCTTGCTTGATTTCCAGAGATGTGAAAAAGAAAAGATTCTCACTAAGAAATTAAAAAAAAAACCCAACAAAACAAAAAGAAGCCAGTTTGTTGAAGAATAAGGAAAAAAGGAAATGAGGAAAGGGAATTTTAGGATGAGAATGAACATAACACAAAGCAAAGGTTGGAACAACACAAGATTGGAACAGCAAAGAGAGGAAGAGAATCCTGGAAAGAAAACCATGGAGCACTGGCATTAGTGTTTGGGATGACAAACTGATGTCCCTGCTGAAGCCAGCAACCTGCAATGGTAACTGAACCTGAAATGAGCTCTGGCTGGAGGGAAGATGGTCAAGACCCGAAAGTGGAGAGG